>NC_133438.1:850284-2127784 GCF_011762505.2 Arvicanthis niloticus | reverse complement strand
GAAAAAAGAAATCACAGTTCCCGCCTGGCCTTTTCCTTCTTTTTATTTGTTTTGGCAATTTTCAGTTATTATTAAATTTGGTGATGGAAGCGCACTGATTTGCTTAGCATTTGACACGGGCATATCTGTGTCTGTTCCTTGTAACATCTGTGACACTTGGGATGAGCTCGAGTATCTTGGGGAGTCTCTTTAGATAAGGTATCAAATGTCCTGGCAGAGTTAGCAGGTGGAAGAGTCTTGATAGGCTGGCTGTTTTGGACCAATACTTCTGCTGGATCACTAGTGCTCATGGTCTTTAGGGAGCAAGCTTTCTCTTGCTTTGGAGGAATTCACTAGAAGCTCTTCTCTAATGTCCTTTTCTGGTTCTTTTGTATCCTGTGTGAGAGAGTTACCTTTACCTTTCTTCTTCTTTTATTCTTTTCTTTTCAGATGGTCCATTTGGTAGAGCTCCCTCTCCTTTTTCTTTATCATCATGTGAAAACTTTTGATCATTAGAAATTGGTTCCCAGGACTTCAGAAGTGAAGATCTTTCTTCATCTACCCAGTTCCCCCACTTCTCTGATGATGCATTTCAGTCTAAGCTGGGATCAGAACAAACTATTTAACCCAGATCATTCATCATCGATATAGGGTTGATTATGGCTGACGCATGGTTGATTATGGTTGATACGGCTGATAATCCAAAGTGGTAGTCTGAAAAACTGGCTCAGCAGAGAACACAATGCCAGAAAATATTGAGTGATCACTCCAGTTCCTTCCCCGGATTTTATCATCTTCATTACCATCACTGGTGTCTTGAGTCCAAGCAGATGGCTCTGCTGTCCTCTTGTCTGCAGAGGCAGGTGGGACAGAGTTCCACTTCCCCTCACCTGCTCTCAATGGTGAGGTGAATTTTTCAGACTTTTCACTCCTGCCTCCTCCACTAAAATTTTCATTCCACTCTGAAGAATCCTGAATTTTAGAATCTCCTTTTCCAGACTTAAAGTTGTTAATTTGAACATTTAGATGAGAATTGCCTTTATTCGTCTTGGAATAAACAGGAAATGGTGCTGTAAGTTGCTCAGTGGTAGCTGATGCCATTCTCTATCCCAGATGATACCATTTCTTCTAGGCTCTGCCACACAGTTACCTAGCAACACCCAGGTATGCCTAACTCACTATAAAAGGGGCTGCTTGCCCCCTCCTCGATCTCTTGCAAACATAAGCTTTTACCCTCTTCCCTCTCTGTCTCTTCTCTCCCCCATCTACACCCCCGCCATGTGTGCATGGCCAGCCTCTACTTCTCCCTCTCCCTCTCCCTCTTTCTGTCTCTACTACCTCCTCAACTCTTCTCCCTATCCTCTAAATAAACTGTATACTATACCCTTTGTGTGGCTGGTACCTCAGGGGGAAGGAATGCCTCTTCATGGTCCTGCAGAGGAACTCCCTACCCCTGTACCACACTGCCCCTCTACCAAACATATTCCTGCTCTCCCTTACGTTTTTAGAAAATACAACACCAGGGCTAGTTGAATCCAATGAGCCAGAATCAATCAGCAGTTTGTCGCCTTTACACTGTTTCTCTCTGTGACTAATTTTAGTTCTCCAGGCTCCTTCATCAACTCCCTTTCCATCATGGTATGAAGTGTTCTGATCTGCTTTAAGCATCTGACTTTGTTCTTCTCATTTTAATTTGACTTTTCATTTTCCCTTTATGTCTCTGGTGGTTTCTTTGCTGTTATACTTAAGGGAGTTCTAACAACTTCATCCTTCTGTACTTCATCAGTCTGTCCATCTGGTTTGGGCTTTTCAGGAAGCCTCTTCTGGTCCTTCTTTTGCTCCTGGCTTCTGAGATTCTTCAGTGGAACAGGATCCTTGTGGACTGAGGCAAAGTGGCTCCTTCCTCCTGCTTGCGGGCTACCTTCTCTGGCTTGCAAGGCAGGCTCCTTTGCTTCAGGCCTGTGCAGTTAAAAGCCGCGGGGAGAAGCTCTAGCATAGAAGTAAGAGCAGCACAAGCCCACAGGTGCCCAGCAGCATCAACCACCCGGGAGAACCCCTTTGACTCCAGCCTCAGGTCAAGGCCCAACTTGGTGTGCACCCTCAGAAAACCTGAGGCTGTCTGAGGGCAACTCTCTCAGTCAAACAGAACCCTTCTCGGGCCTGGGCCAACTGATCCTGCTAGCTCCTTGCATCCACCTTCTCTCCTGTCAGAGACTCCAGCAGCTGGAGGTGTCGTAGAAACCTAAGAGGGCCGCAGCGCCTTAGGCCTAGTACATCCTGGTCCCTCCTAACTCAGGATTTTGAAGGGCTGAGTGCTTTCAGCCAGCCTCAAGCTGCGGCCACCAGAACAGGGTGGCAGGACTGAGTGAGTTCAGAGGTCCTGCTAGGCATCATAGTGCCAGCGCTAGGCCCTGCTGTTGTTCTCTGGCAGTGCATTTGGTGGTTCAGGATGTGAGCCAAGCTGGGTGCAGGGGCTCCCGAAGCCACATCTGATATAAATCTTTTCTTTATTCATGCCTGTGTACACCTAGATTCAACCACAGCAAAGTTCCCAGCAGCCCCATTCATCATTGCCCACACTAAGAGCATCTGCCCGTCAATTGTGAATATAAATTGTTATACACACATACAGTGGAGGACTCTACGGCATGAAAGTCGACAGAGTGACACACACAACGTGGAGGAATCATCTGGAAAACTAGACCTGAAGGATGCAATGCACCCACACTCATGACCTCTCTCTTCTCTCATGCCCCATAATATTTGGAAGTTTTTGAATGGAAATGTGGACCTGACAATTCCAAGGTATCTTTGTGGAGACGGTTTTTATTTATCGTAGATGTGAGGGAGATAAGAGGCAGAGGCAACTAGAAGTGTAAGGGTCAGAAAAGGAGAGTAGTATACTAGACATGGATAGTAGACTGAACCCGGCCATGAGGAGAGAGAAAGGCAGTGTGAGCAAAAGGAAAAAGGAGAGAAGGCCAAGGGAACCAAGAAAACAAAGTTCAAAGACGAAGAAGATCAAAAGAAGCACCGAGAGCTCAAGAATACATGGTCAAACTGTCTGGGCTTCTTGGAAAGAGAAGCTGAGGGAAGGGAAGAGAGCTCAGGGCTAGAAAGGTTTAGGGGGCAGAGAGGTGCTGAGAGGTGCCAGGACTCAGTGAGAGGTACTTGTAATGCTATGATAATTTGGCAGCCAGCATCCCCTTTGATGTGTTAACAAGCACCCAGTTAACCATTTGGAGTGTCTTTGGAAACAAGACAAAAACTTAACAAAACAAAATTGAGATTTTTAAACTGTGTAGGATGCTGCAGGATAGGAAACCTCTCTCCAGGGGCAAAGCCATGCAGCTTGCTTATATGTTCGTAGCAATAAAGCCCCGTTCCTTCTGTACATCTCTCTGCCATGAGCTCTGTGCTCCAAGGACTGACAGAAAAGTTACCACCTTGCTTTCATTTTTTTTTTTTGCAGATGCTATGATGGGGCTTATTTGACCCATATATGAACTGGTACATTGACATTAATTTTGAAAGTGGGACAAAATAAGCCATATGAAAAATTAAATGCAAACAGTAAAAAGAACATCTGAATGAAAAATAAAACAAATTTAGTATATTAGAACATTATAATACAGAAAATTGTTAATAGACGATTATGTTATGGCATTAAATGTTTATTATGCTAAGCATTTTACCTGTAGTATTTAAATCTTACCTGTATTTTCTGTGTTGTGACAAAATGCCTGAGACAAAAGCAACTTTTTTTTCTTTTTTCCCCTTTTTTTCTTTTTTAAATTTTTTTTCATTTATTTTTTTATTGGCTATTTTATTTTTTGTTTTTTTATTTATTTTTTATTGGATATTTTATTTACATTTTAGATACCATCCCCTTTCCCCATTTTCCCTCCCTAGAAAATCCCTATTTCATCTCACCCTTTTTCCTTTTTGCTTTTATACAATTTTTTAATGTTAATCAAAGGCTTTATAAGTTTGGTAATGCTCAATAACAAGATGCTCATACAATCAGAAGTGTAACCCAATACCCAACCTAGATATACCAACTATATTTGACCAGCGCAGACACATGAACATTTGCCTCCATGTCCCCCCATCTCTCTCTGTCTCTCTCTGTCTCTCTCTGTCTCTCTCTCTCTCTCTCTCTCTCTCTCTCTCTCTCTCTCTCTCTCTCTCTCTCTCTCTCTCTCCACCTAGCTCCTCCTCAATATTAACCTCCTCAGTCCCCAAGCCCAGGGAATAGTGATGCCGACTCCTCATTAACTTCTTCAAGCTGATTATGGGCATTGAGATATTAGAAGAGGGGCAGGGGAAGGGTAAATTGATAAGCCTCTGACATCTGTGTCTTCACTGCATCCAGCTGGAATTCCAGGACATCAGAGGTTCAAGCAGGTCTGCTCAGCTTGCTTGATGAGTAGATACACCAAGGCTGTGTATTTTGCAATATACAATTCTCAAAACAAATTTTAGTATCAAGATAATTTTTTTCTTGAAGTCTAGAATCTAGTCTTCTGGAGGCCTGCCTCTGTCATGTCTAATCCATATAATTCTGGGAGTTTCTTTGAGGGTGTGTTCCCACCATACTCTTATTCCTGCCTCCCTGCTCTAGAATTCCCCAACACTAGGGAATCCAAACTTTCAGGTACCAAGGCTGTCCACTTCCACTGATGCCTGGCAAGGCCACCCTCAACTACCTATACAGATGGAGCCATGAGTTCCTCCCTTTGTGTTCTCAGGCTGGAGGTTTTGGAATGGCTACTCCAGCTTGTTTCTTAAGACCATTTGCTTGAAAAATTGTTTTCCAGCCTTTTACTCTAAGATAGAGTCTGTCTTTGTCACTGAGGTTAATTTTTTGTATGCAGCAAAATGCTGGGTCCTGTTTAACGTATCCAGTCCGTTAGCTTTTAATTGTGGAATTGAGTCCATTGATGTTAAGAGATATTAAGGAACAGTGATTGTTGTCTCCTGTTTATTTTGTTATTAGAGGTGAAGTTATCTTTGTGTGACTATCTTCTTTTGGATTTGTTGGAAGAGGGTTACTTTCTTGCTCTTTCTAGGGTATAATTTCCCTCCTTGTATTGAAGCTTTCCTGCTATTATCCTTTGTAATGCTGGGTTTGTGGAAAGATACTGTGTAAATTTGGTTTTGTCATGGAATATCTTGGTTTCTCCACCTATGGTAATTGAGAGTTTTGCTGGGTATAGTATAGCCTGGGCTGGCATTTGTGTTCTCTTACAGTCTGAATGACATCTGTCCAGCATCTTCTAGCTTTTATAGTATCTGTTGAGAAGTCTGGTGTAATTCTGATAGGTCTGCCCTTATATGTTACTTGGCCTTTTTCCCTTACTGCATTTAATATTCTTTCTTTGTTTTGTGCACTTGGTGTTTTGATTATTATGTGACAGGAGGTATTTCTTTTCTGGACAAGTCTATTTGGCATTCTATAGGCTTCTTGTATGTTTATGGGCATCTAGTTCTTTAGGTTAGGGAAGTTTTCTTCTATAATTTTGTTGAAGATATTTATTGACCCTTTAAGTTGGGAATCTTCACTCTCATCTATACCTATTATCCTTAGGTTTGGTCTTCTCATTGTGTCCTTGATTTCCTGGATGTTTTGTGTTAAGAATTTTTTGCATTTTGCATTTTTTTTATAGTTGTGTTGATATTTTCTATGGTATCTTCTGCACCTGAGATTCTCTCTTCTATCTCTTGTATTCTGTTGGTAATGCTTGTGTCTATGACTCCTGATTTCTTTCCTAGGTTTTCTATCTCCAGGGTAGTCTCCCTTTGTGATTTCTTTATTGTTTCTACTTCCATTTTTTAGATCCTGGATGGTTTTGTTCAATTTCTTCACCTGTTTGGTTGTGTTTTCCTGTAATTCTTTAAGGTATTTTTGTGTTTCTTCTTTAAGGGCTTCTACCTGTTTTCCTGTGTTCTTCTGTATTTTTTATTTTAAGGGCATTATTTATGCCCTTCTTAAAATACTTTATCCTCAAAAAAAAAAATACTCTATCCTCATCATGAGAAGTGATTTTAAATCTGAATCCTGTTTTTCTTGTGTGATAGGGTGTCCAGGACTTCCTGTGGTGGGAGAGCTGGCTTCTGATGATGCCAGGTAACTTTGGGTTTTGTTGCTTATGTTCTTGTGCTTGCCTTTCACTATCTGGTTAACTCTAGCGCTACCTGCACTCACTGTCTCTGACTGGAGCCTGTGTTTCCAGTTATCTTGCTTGTGTCAGAACTCCTCAGAGTCCAGATGACTCTGTGATCCTGATCTCTGGGGTGGAAGAGCTCCTGGGACTTAGGCTTCCTCTGGGATCCTGAAATCCTGCTGCTCGGATTGCAGTGGTGCCTGTAGGATGGCTCAGGATATGGTGTCTTCATGGGAGCAGACCAGCTTAGCTAGGTGTCTGCCCAAGCCAAAAGGTCCAAGTGAGGGTCGGAAGGGGAGTAGTATTCTGGAGGGGCGGGATTTGGGTGGGTGATGGGTCCTGAGTGCCTCAGGCTTCCATTTGTAGCTCTGGGGCATATGGTTATGCAGGAGTGTTTTTACCCTTTGTTCTGAGTGCAGCGATTCCTCTAGGATGGCTCAGGATATGATGTCTTCACAGGAACAGACCAGCTAGGTGTCTGCCCCAGCCAAAAAAGACCAAGGGAGGGGTGATATTATTAATTTTGATATTCTTTCTGTGCTCTTTGCTTAGTTTTTATAAGAGTTTATCTTGTTAAATTTTTTTTTTTGGGGGGGGGGGTGGTTCAAGACAGGGTTTCTCTGTGTACCACTGGCTGGCTGCCCTGGAACTCACTCTGTAGACCAGGCTCAAAATCAAAAATCTGCCTGCCTCTATCTTGTTGATTTTTAACAAAGAATCAATTTATGCTTCATTGGTTCTTTGTATTGTTCTCTTTGTTTGTATTTTGTTGATTTCAGCCCTGGGTTTTAGTATTTCTTGCCTTCTACTCTTACCCATTTGTTTGCTTCTTTGTGTTTGAGAGAAGATGTGCTGTTAAATTGGTTGCATGAGATCTATCTATAAACTTTCGTCTTAGGACCACTTGCATTGTTTCCCAGAAGTTTTGACTCATTGTGAATTCATTTTCAGAACTTCAGGAATTCTATGAAATCTTTACTTTCTTGCATTATTGATTCCTTGACCCGGCTGACATTCTATACTGAGTTGTTCAGATTCCATGAGCTTGTAGGATTTTGTTGTGCCTATTGTTGAAGTCCAGCTTTAACCCCTGGTTGTCTGATAATATACAGGGGGATTATTTCAAAAATTTTATAGCTATTTGGACTTGCTTAGTGAATGAGTATATGGTCAATTTTGGAGAAGGTTTGGAGAGGTGCTGAGAAGAAGATATGTTTGTTGTATTTGAATGAAGCATTCTATAAATATTATTTAGGTCCATGTGAGTTCCATGTGTGTTAGTTCCATTATTTCTCACTTTACTATTTTTCTGGATTACCTGTCCATTGATGAGTCCATAGTATTGAGGTTTCCCAATATTAATATATGGGGTTCCATGTGTGGTTTAAGCTTTGGTAGTGTTTCTTTTATAGATGCGACTGCCCCTAGATTTGGTGCATTGATATTCAGAATTGAGATGTCATCTGGATGGATTTTTTTTCTTTGATAGTTTGAAGAGTTTTTCCCATCTCTTGATTAAGCTTAGTTGGAGGTCTATTTTATTGATATTAAAATGGCTATACCAGCTGGCTTCTTGGGTCCATTGGCTTATAAAATCTTTTTCCAACACTTTACTCTGATGAAATTTATTTCTTTAATGTTGAGGTGTGCCTTTGTATGGAACAGAAGAAAAGATCCTGGTTTTGTGTGTGTGTGTGTGTGTGTGTGTGTGTGTGTGTGTGTGTGTCTGCGTGTGTTTTCAGCAATTCTGTCAGGAAGTGTCTTTTTATTAGGGAGTTAAGTCCATTGATGTTGAGAGATATTCAGGACCAATGACTGCTAATTTTTTTATTTTGATGTTGATGGTGCTGATGTTTCGGTTTTCATGAGAGAGAGAGAGAGAGAAAGAGAGAGAGAGAGAGAGAGAGAGAGAGAGAGAGAGAGAGAGAGAGAGAGAGAGAGAGAGGTCCCTTTCTTTTAGTTTTGCTAGTGTGAAATTATTTCTTTTTTGTGTTTTCATGGTTGTAATTAGCCTCCATGGTTTACAATTTTCCTTCTAGTCTCTTCTGCGGGGCTGGATTTGTGGATATATAGCATTTAAATTTGGGTTTGTCATAAAATATCTTGCTGTCTCTATCTATTTTGATTGAAAATTTTGCTGAGTACAGTAGCACCTGTGATTTCTTAGAATTTGTAAGAAGACATCTGTCCAGGCTCTTCTAAATTTTAGAGTCTCTGTCCAGAAGTCAGGTGTAATTGTAAAAGGCTTTATGTTGCTTGGACTTTTCCCCTTGCAGTTTAATATTATTTCTTTTTCTGTTCATTTATGTTTTCATTATTATGTGACAGAGAACTTTTTTTAAAATCTGGTTTAGCTCGTTTGGTGTTCTGAAAGCATCTTGTACTGTTATAGGCCTTTCTTTCTTTAAATTAAGGATATTTTCTTATATGATTTTGTTGAACATATTTTTTAGGCCTTTCAGCTGGAAATCTTCCCCTTCTATTCCTATTACTCTTAGGTTTGTTTTATTATTTTTTTTTTCATATTGGCCCAGATTCTCTGGATGTTATGTGTCAGGACCTTTTTACATTTAACATTTTCTTTGACTAAAATATGAATTTCTTCTATCTCATCTGCTACACATGAGACTCTCTCTTCCATATCGTGCATTCTGTTAGCAATGCTTGTGTCTGTACTTCTGTCTGTTGGCAATGCTTGTGTCTGTACTTCTGTCTGTTGGCAATGTTTGTGTCTGTACTTCTGTCTGTTGGCAATGTTTGTGTCTGTACTTCTGTCTGTTGGCAATGCTCGTGTCTGTACTTCTGTCTGTTGGCAATGCTCGTGTCTGTACTTCTGTCTGTTGGCAATGCTCGTGTCTGTACTTCTGTCTGTTGGCAATGCTTGTGTCTGTACTTCTGTCTGTTGGCAATGCTTGTGTCTGTACTTCTTGCCCATTTACCAAAATTTTCCATCCCCAGGATTCCCTCACTTTGTGTTTCATTTATTGCTTCCATTTTTATTTTCATGTTT
The DNA here is from genome assembly GCF_011762505.2 of Arvicanthis niloticus. Classification (NCBI taxonomy): domain Eukaryota; kingdom Metazoa; phylum Chordata; class Mammalia; order Rodentia; family Muridae; genus Arvicanthis; species Arvicanthis niloticus. The sequence continues at coordinate 2,118,628 of NC_133438.1, read as the reverse complement.
TGAACATTTTAATTCATCTCCTCCACCCAACTGTTTGCATTTTCCTGGATTTCTTGAAGGAATTTCTTCATTTCCTATTCGTGTGACACTGCCATCTTCATAGGATTAGATTTAAGGTTACTTTCTTGTGTGTCGGCCATGTTGGCATGTCCAGGGCTTGCTGTAGTAAAGCAGCAGAGCTCTCGTACCATATCCCCATGGCTATTGTTGATTGTGTTCTTCTGGGGTCCTCTAGTTATCTGTGTTTGGTGTTATTATAGGTGTAAGTGCAAGTTTCTAATTGTATGTTTGTTATATGGATGCTTTTTTGGATGTTTTTGCCTTGATTTCTTTTTCCTCTCTTGAATTCTGTCCTGAGGGAACAGGTGGGTGGTTTGGTGTTCACTGAGTCTGCAGATCCAGTAGGATTTGCTGATACTATTGAAGCCCATGTTGTCTATGAGAATTTGGGTGCCAATGTTTTCTCTGGGTTTCCAAGTATCAGTGTAGTCCCTAGTTTGGCATGGCCTCAGGTAACACAAAAATCTTCTGTTAAAATTATAGGCTGGAATATGGAGCCTATGGAAGATGTTGGGAGGGCTGTGCTCTGTGGAACAGTCCAAGCCTCCAGCAAAGTAACTGGAGTGATGGCTGGAATAACTATTGGATCACTTTTTAAATACAATATTTTCATTAATTCTTTGAGAATGCCATATATGCATACAATGTACTTTCATCACTCTTTGCTTGTCATCCTAAATCATTCCCAATCACTTCCAATTTCATATATTCTGTTTTTATAATTCATAAACTTATTTTTACTGTCCATATACTCATAGGTGTATGAGGTTTACATTGAGGCTTGACTGACCAACTAGTCACCATGCTTTTATGAAAAACTGTCTTTCCCTGCCCAAAAGCCATGAACTGTCAATAGATCCTCAGTTAGGGCTGGATTCTCATGAGGACCACTCTCATGCAAGGATATAATCTGGTCTAATATTGTGTGTCTTATGCAGACAACCACAGCTGTTGTGAGTTGATGAGTTCAGTAGTCCTGTCATAGACAGTAGGTACTATTCTTCTCTGGTCCTCTTTCACATCTGTCTATTTCATTTTTTCATCCTATTTTCCAAGATGTTACCTGAAAATTGCTGCAAAAGTAATGGATATAGATATCTCATTTGTGACTAGGCATTACAGAGTCACTCATTCTCTGCACTTTGGTCAGTGTGATAACCATGTTCACACCACACAGAAACTTCTCTGATGAGTTCTGAGTGATATGCCTATCTTGGACTACAGATATATGAATTTAGGGGGAAGTTTGACACTGTGCCCACTTACCAAAATAGTGGTATTCTTTGTATCCATGTGGCCTGTAATCCTCTATCATAGATTTCTGGTATAATTTGCAGCACCAGGCTTTCTCTAGTACAAGTGGTTCACAATCTGTGGGTAATCTCCATTGGAGAATACATATTTCCTCTGGCTTTAGCAACCCACTATCATCATCTACTTTTGTTGTTACAATTTTAATATTGCTACTCAGTAGTGTCTCAGTTACCAAGACAATTGGAAATGTGTATTTTCCAATGATCACAACCCACAGGTTGAGAATTGTTACCATAGAGTAAGCATCCAACCAGAATGTAGCTGGCTACCCCCTAGTAATAGCTGTGCTACTAACGTAACCATGGGAGTACCTTACTAAGAGGGTCATTGTTGAATATTAGTGTTCACAGCTAGGTAAGGGTATTAACAACTTTCTTTCTTGAACATCCTGAATATGTCTGAAGTGCTACAGAATATACCTACCAGGGATACATCTTGGTCAATATGAACTTAATTTCTCATGTTCCAGCTCCAAAGTGTGTGGTATATCCAGCCAAAATGTATTTCTGGTTGGTAACCAAGAGTAATGTCAATAGTTTGAACTGTTGTGGGGGTGGAGGGGGTTCTCCAGATACTTAGATCAAAAACTCAAAAGTAGACATTTCACATATGGCTTTTAGTTGGCAACATATTGCTCCTAAGAAGAGCATAATACTCTTTATATAATAAGCCCAAATAAATACTCACACAGACATGTGTGCAGAGACTTTCCATATTGATTTTCAATCATCCTTAATGTTAGTTATCCCATCTGCCCATCCTCATCTATTTTCTTAGTTTATATAATCTTAAGACGTTTTCTTAAACAATTAAAATATACAATGAACATAAAATTTTGAGGTTTTACATATATATACATATACACAAAAATATACATTTATACATAATATGTATGTATATGAATACATATACATCTTTCTTGATTCTGTTTTGGAATTTTTGTGTAAATTTTGAACTTTTCTCCTCATGATTAATTATGCATTTTAAAGATGAGAAACTTGTGCCATTTTGATCTTAAAATATGACTTTTATTAAAAGATTGATTTTTATAGTTAAAAATAATATGTATATGTGTCAAGTTGACAACATGCACTTGTGATCCTCACACTTCATTGCTGATATGACTGTGAGGATATTTCAGAGTTTCACTTGAGGATAAAAATCCCATTTTGACTCTGGGTGATACTATGTCATAGGATGGAGAGTCTTAATTAAAAGGGCCATAGAACAGAAAAAAGGAATTTAAGTCTGTACTTGCTGCCTGTGAATGTAATGTTACCATGTACTTTATGTTCCTCTCTCCACAAATCCATCTTCTCCACTGTTACTATCTTACCATGATCAATAGAACTTTCAGAATGTGCAGGGAAAGAAACCTTCCCTTCTTTGAGTTGTTTTTGTCAGGAATTTTGTCTGAGGTACAAGAAAAATAAGTAAGACATCTATAAAATGGTTCTAGCATAAAGAGTGCTGACCACTACACATGATGAATGAGTTAGTTATAGGAAGCTTAATAATTGAATTTAATTACAGTTTTAGTACTGTACAACAGATAAAAGAATATGACAATCTAAAATAGTAAAAAGATGACCAGGGCTCACGTCATACTTGGAAGAACTTATCTCTTACCAAAGCAGGGTAAAAGCAGAATAAAACTAGACTTCATATTTGTGATAAGAACAAAGGGGCAAAATATGGGAAAAAATATTTCTATAAATGTAAATACATTTATTCCCCAGAGCACTGGATATTCGGAGCAGGTCCTTAAGACAGTCAGAATGGAGGAGAATGAGTAAGAGATGACAAAAATGCACAGTAGGAGGAGGACAGTTTGAGTGGCTCTGTCCTCAGGTGAGACTTTTAGAAAGTGCCGAGTACTACGGATGTGCTTGACTTGTCTCTTATGTATGTAGAGGATATGTATCATGGAGATGCTTGCACAGGCCATGAGACTCAGACACAGGACATCAAAAAAGGATAGTAAGAACATATACAGTACAGTTGTCACGCTGCAAGAAGAAAACAATGAGCAGTATCCATAACTCACCCAGTTAGTAGCATTTTTCTTGTAAATGGGGCCTAATACTCTTGCTGGAATAAAGATGTTTAGAAACAGGTGCACAAGCCAACTGACCGAGCAGGAGGGACCAATGTACTTGCTTGCTCTGTATTTAAGCTTCATCCACCTGGAGTTGTTGATGCTAATTATGATTGCTTGGAAACAATTCAGTAGGCACATTGAATAAAGGGACATTCCCCTTGTTATTCGGGAAATATACATTATCAGTTTACACCCGATGTCATCCAGAAAATTCTTAAATCCCAAATCTGACAGTGTCCGTGGAATGCCTTTTGAGATGATAGACAAGCAGTTGGCAAAAGTCAAGTGCTCTATAATAAGGTCTTTGGGCATTAAATGCTTCCCAGTGAATATTAAAATGACATAATAAAATAGTATTGAGGAATTGGCAAGCATTCCCATTGTAATCTGAGAGAAGAGGAAAATTCCCATTGCAAAGTTTTCAGAAGGCATTTTCATTCCTATTTTTAAAAATTAAATACATTTATTATGTTCTAAAGACTCTGCAAATGCATTATGTGTGTGCATTACTTCCTGAAGTTAGCTTAAAGAAACATTTATCATTTTATTGTATTTATAGGGCTCTCTCACTGAAAACTGAGTGTTTATAAGTTTTTTCTTTATAAATAAGATACTCTCTATTATTTCAGTGGAATAAAAAATTTATATGTTTACCCAAGTTTAATGTTTTCTCTGGATGTGGTAGTGTGCATTTTTAATTTTAGGACTGAAGAGACATAGACAGACAGTTCCATGAATTTGTGGTTAATATAATCTAAGGAGCTAGTTCTAAGACTGCAAGGCTACACACAGACAAAACTATTATTTAAAAAGTAGAACAAAAACCAAATAATAAAATTAATGTGTTTTTTCTTTTCTTTCTTTTTCCTAAACCCTATGTTTCCAGGTCTATTTTCAGAGAAAATAATTAAACTGTCCCATTATTTATAAAATTCACATAAAACAGATTTCCAAATTCATAAAGAGGAACAAAAGAAAATATGTGTAAAGCATATTTACAATGAATGAGTGGAGAAAAGGAATACTGTATTTTAAGATTTATCTTGTAATGAGTAGGCATATTGAATAAAGGGACATTCCCTTTGTTAGTCAGGAAATATACATTATACTTTACATCCAATGTTTTTAATTAAGTGTATGTTTGGGAGGTTGTATGTCAGTTTGAAAGCCAATGGAGGACAGAGGCTTTATGCCTCCTATAGCTTGATTTATAGACAGTTGTGAACCAGCAGGAGGAACTAGGAACTGACCACTAACATGTGGATCTTCCCACTCTCTAATACTGTTGATCAATTCAGTCCACAAGGGCAGTGGGAGCAGAGAAGATGAACGGGGGTTTCAGAAGCCCTGTGATTAGACTTTCGGATCCTGGGTGACTTTTTGTATATTTGTATGGTGAATGAGCATACTAGAACCAGCTATCAGGAGGCAGATCAATGTTACTTAGGGTGATTCAAGGCTTAAAATGTTTGGGGAAACTGGGGGTAGGAACATCTAAAATTTGGCAAAGGCTGGAAGTTAAGAGTACCTGAAATGCCCAATTAGCGTGGGAAGCACTTCAGAAATTTCAGGTGCTGGCTAAATAGGTTTTATTAGGAGAAAAGAAATTAAGTTTGATATCTATTTGAGGCTATATGACATTTATATTCAGGTAGAGGGATATGTGTGGCCTTAGAATTTCCCAGACAAGGTCAAAGAAAGAGAAGCCCTACTAGTGAAGGGAATACTCCCATTATGCACTCAGCCTAGGAAGGGTTTACAGTCAATGGTAGAGTTTGATCTTAATTAGCAGTTTTCTTACACCAGTACATAGTAACATCAGTATGCACTCTTAACAACTAACTTTTCTGTCAAGTAAAAAGAATATTTAAAATTAAATTTAGGTTTAGAAAAACCTAAACTATAAAATAAATTGAACCTGTTTCATGCCTTGGATAAATTTCCTATAGAGTCAGAAATATTCAAAATGTATACAAAAAGTTCAGAATCATCAATAATTAAGGGAATACAATGAGGGGTTTTAAATCAAAGTCACAAAGAGAGATCATCATAAACAGATGTTATTAAAAACAAATTAAAAGAAATAAAATCAGGAGTTCATGCAGCTTAGTATATGGGAAAAAAGAACCCTAGTGTAAACTCTGTCGGAAAGTAAAAAGTTGTAGAAGCTATAGAAATTAGCATTGTTTTTAATCAATAAAATTGAAAAGTAATTACCAAGTTCCAATTGTGGTGTTACTGGATCTCCTACATGTTAGGTCATCAACTCCTGCTAATTATAATAACAAATGCTGTACAAAGACCTGGGGACATGAGAGGACACAAAGCCACACAGGGAATGACTATCATTAAGTAGGAAAGGTAAATGAGAGGTCAGGCATTCCATACCAATGCCCTGTTGAGTCTCAGCAGTTCTCAGGAAGAATTTCAGGAAGTCACATTCACTTCTTTCATAAATATTTGTTTTGATTCAGTGATTAGACTTTCGGATCCTGGGTGACTTTTTGTATATCTGTAGAAGCAATTATGTCTATATAAACATTACCGTGTACAAAAATTTATGTTAAATTAATCTAAAGATGAATCACTGAAATGATAAAACTCTTAGAGGAAAATGGTAGAAATACAAGATGTAGGTAGAGGCAACAGTACTAATAGCACAGGAAATGCTGCATGAATTAACATGTAGAACTGCTTGATGTTAAAAGCTGTCTGCAGGTTAAAAGAAACTACCTGCCAAGGAGAGATATAACCTACTGATTAAGAGAATATCATTGACTTCTGTATTTCAATCAGTAACTTAAAATTTAGACTGTATAAAGTTATACTTTCTAGTCAAAAAACAGGTTCATGAAATGGGCAATGATTTATTTAAGGATATAGTACAAATGGGCAGTAAATGGTTTTCAAAAGTATTAAACATATTTACCTATCAAGGAAGTGTAAATTACAAATACTTTTAGAGTCCATTGCACCTCTAAGAATTATTAACATCAAGAGAACAGACCATAACAAATGCTGACAATGGCATGGGGAAAAAAAAAATTCCCATTCTATAATGAAAGGGCATAAAGTACTTAGTTCATTATAGAAATATATACAAAGTTATTTTTAAATGATAACAATATAACATAGCTATATAATTTCTTGGCATATACCCAATGGACTATATGTCCTGCCACAGACATAATTCACAATGGTAAAGAAAAGATGTTTCTCAGCAGATAATGGAAATGTGGTATCTATAAAAAACAGAATTTTGTTAATCTTTAGAGGAAGATGGCATCATGAAATCTTCAGAAACTCTATGAAATTACAAAGATTTTAACAAAATCACATAGACTTTGGGGAAAACATGCTTTCTCAAACTGGGATGTGGATCACAATGTCCATATGTATATAAGTGTTAAGAGAAAGTGGTTATGGGATGTGAAGCCAGAATGGAGATCAAATGATGTTGAAAAAGGTAGTGTTGAAGAATCAAGGGGAATGGAATAGGACAAGTGTTTCATTAAAGTGAGAAGGATTATAAAGGATAAAGACAGAGGAGAGATGGTATCAGGGGATTGGAAGAAAAAAGATTAGAAGAAGAACTTAAAAAAAAGTTGTTTTTGAAATGTCATAATAAAATCTAATATTATGTTTACTAATTAAAATTGTAAGGAAAAACATTGCAAAGTAAAGAATATATTGTTTCATATCAATTTTGCTATTTAATAATAACAGTTCTGATAGTCAATGCAATGTTAACAATTTACACTCAATTCTTAAAATTAACACATTTATTTTTGTCTTCTTTGTCTTTTATAAGAATTGTATTATACTGGAAGAACAGGATTGAACCCAGAATCTTATGTATGAAAGATAAGCATGCTGCCACTGAGCTACAGTCTTACTCTTTCTATATGAATTTTATATCACTATGAGAAGTTGTAGAAGAATGATGTTTATAATCCTTATTTCTTGATGATACAGTGGATGTGTTGTCATTTTTTGCATAGAATACACTTGTGTTTTACTTGCAGATCATGGCATAAATGTACATTTCTCTGTGATTTATAAAGTGTATTTTAAATTGTAATAATTTTCTTCCTAATAGTAATGCATTTGTTATGTTTTATTGATTTTTATTATAAATATATTTCTGAAAGAATTCCTTATAGTGTAGATAGCCAATGCACATAGAATACTTTTGCATATGAAAGAATTGCTACTTTACCCACTAATTCTAGTTCTTGGTATGAGTGAAAAAGAACTGAAATCAGGGTTGTGAAAAGGCACCTCCTTAGTTGCTTCCACACCAAAATCTTTCAAAGCAGCTGAAAGATGTAATCAAATCATAGATCCATCAAAAACAAAAATAAAAAACCCATGTGAAGAAGACATGGCACAAACAACATTATAGCATCTATCCTTAAAAAGAAAATTGACATACAGCAGAGAACTGCCTGGTCTGGACTCAGTGAGAGAAGATGCACCTAATCCTCAAGACACTTGAGGCCCCAGGGGATGGGGAGCTCTGGTGGAGTGGAGGTCAGGGTGGGGAGGAGGTATTAGATGAGGAACAGTCAGAGGGTGGACCAGGAGTGGGATAAAGACTAGACTGTAAATAAAAAAGATTAAAGAAAAAAAGAAAGAAAATTGACACACTCTAAAAAGAACCACAAGAGGCCCTGTGTTAAGTGTTATGAGCAAATATATTGCTATGTGATTTCTTCTAGTTTTTGTAATTATAGTCTTTAATTACAAATACACAGAAACTAAAATGATAAGGGAACAGTGGACTGCTGAGTAGGTAAACGTGTCCTATCTAGTTCAATATTTAGAGGAAAAGAACTCTACTATAAACTCTATAGGAAATTAAAATGTTATAGAAGCTATATACAATTAGGATTGTTTCTATTTAACAAAATTGAAAAATAATTGCCAGCTTCCAATTTTAGTGTTCCTGAATCTCTGAATAACCAGTGTTGAAAAAGAAAGATACATACAGAGTCAGGCATTATACATCAATTCCCTGCTGAGTGTTAGCAGTTCTTAGGATGAACTTCAGGAAGACAGAATCACATCCTTCTTCAATAGTTGGTGTGACTCTGGTTAGAATTTTTGATCATGTATGAGTTAGTGTACAATGAATATACACCTTTAAAATGGGATTATGTCTAAATCTTCTCACCTTACACAAAAAATCAATGTTAAATTACTGTAAAGCGAAAATGCTAAATCTCTCAGAAGAAAATATTAGAAATACAAGATGTATGTAGCGGTAACCATCCTAATAGCACTAAAATGCATAAAGAATTAATGAGTAGAAATGGATTATCAGAATTTGGCACATTAAAGCAAACTACCAGCTTACTGGAGATATGACCTACTAAATAGGAGAAAATCATTGACTTCTGTTTTTCACTCATGATCTTGAAACGTAGAATGTTTTAAGGGAAATAAATATTAAACTGTCTTTCTACAAACATTCCAATCAACAAATGGTTAAAGAAATTGTCAAGATTTTCTTTAAAGACAAGACACAAATGGATAATAAATAGTTTTTTAAAGTATTCAACATTTTTGCCTACCAATGAAATGCAAATTACAAATACTTTATTACTCCATTGCAGCCCTTATAATGATTCACATCAAGAGAACAGACCACAGCAAATGCTTGCAGCAGTGTGGAAAAATAGAATTCTCATTCTATAATAAAAGAAAGTTAAGAACTATATTCAGTATCAAAATAAATATAAATATTTTCTAATCAAATAAAAATATGATTGCAATATAGCACATCTATATAATGTCTGGGTATATATGCAAAGGATTGTATGTCCTACCACAGAGATACTGTACATCAATATTAACTGCTGCATAATTCACAATAGCAGAGAAATTATGTACATCAGCGGATAATGAAAGTGTGGTATCTATACAGAGCAGAATTTTGTTAATCTGTAGATGAAATCATGAAATTGTCAGAAACGATACACAATTACAAAGGTTTTTTTAGCAAGGTAGCATAGACTTAGGGGGAAATCACACACTCTGTCAAACAGAGATGTGAATGACAGAATGATAACGTGTTGAAAGGAAGTAGTTATAGACTATGAAATGAGAGAAGAGATCAAAAGATAAAGAAAAATAAACAAGTGTTGGGGAATCAAGAGGAGGGTAATAAGACAAATGTGTCATTAAAGTAAAAGAATTATAAAGGATATATAGGGGTGAGACAGTATCAGAGGAAAAGAGGCAAGAATAACAGGAGAGTAAACGAATCGTGTATTTCAAATTTAAAAGATGTTAGAATGATGATTGACAGAGTTGCAAGGAGATGATTTGAAGGACACACAGAGTTTTGGGTTTGTGATGAAAGTGTTCTAAAGCCCAGCTACAGAACATTGGTATCATTTTTGACATGACTGAACTATATAGTAATAATGGTTAATGTGATACTTGTTTGAAAATATCAGGATGAATTCTAAATATATGTATGCTAATTAAAATAAAATGTAAAACTAAATAGATTGTGAAATCATAGAAACTTTGCTATTTAATAATGCTATATAATCTATCAGTCAATGCAATGTTAACAACTTACATTCAATATTTAAAATTGCCATGGTCTTCATATATTAGTTCTCTTCTATAGGAATTTTTTTGTACTAGGACTGTGGATTGACTCTCATGCATGAAAAATGAACACTATTCCTCTGAGCTACAGTCCTATTCTTTTCATATGAATTTTATATCACTATGACAAGTTGCAGAGAAATGATATTTATAGTATTTATTTCTTGGTGAAACAATGGCTGTGTTGTCACATTTTGCATGAAAAGAGTCTTGTTTGTGTCCATGAACTTGTCCTGGAAGATATGGCATTAATGTCCATTTCTCTTTTCTAGAATATATTTTAAATTATAATAATTTTCCTCCTAAAAGCAGTTCATTGGTAATACCTACATTTCATGTCTTATTAATTTTGTTGCTATTATAAATACCTTTTTTGACAGAATTTTTCATGGCATAAATGCCATATGCATATATAGTATATTTTTTCATATGAGTGAGGAATTGCTATTTTATCCACCAATTCTACTTCTAATATGAGTAAGAATGGATCAAAACAGTATTCTTAAAGAGGTACCTCTTTAGTCACTTCCACAAAAACTTTCAAATTAGCTAAAAGATGCAACATCCCATGTATCTACCTACCTCCACCACCACCAAGAACAAAAATGTATGAAGACAACATGGTGTACACAAATTTGACACACTTTAAAACATAGGTAGCTACAAGAGACCCTGTGTTAAATGCTCTCATCAGTTATATTGCTGAATGATTCTATCTAGTTCTTGTGACTACACTGATCAACTGCAAATACACAGATACTTAAATGAGGAGGATCAGCAAGACTAATCAGCAGGTAAAGGTGCTTGTTACTTAATCTGATGACCAGGGATCATGATGGAAGGAGAGACCCAGTTCCCAAAATATATCTTCAAACCTTCATACATGTATGCTGCCTAAGCGTCACATGCCCCTTCTTCCCTAACAATAAATGAATTGTGTAATGCAAATTTAAAGGACATTAGAATGAAGATTTACAAGGCTTTCAAGGACACAGAGTTTTTGGTTTGTGATGAAAATGCTCTGGAGCTAAGCTTCAAAACATTAAGATTATTTTTGACATGACTGGACTACACACTAACAATCGTTATGATAAAAGGTTATAGTTTGACATTAGTTCTATCTTACATATAAGGGGATTGTGGTTAATATATGTGAAGTTCAGGTTATGTTGTATGGTACAGAACTACAATGTTACATAAAGTGAAAAACTTCCATGGGCTCATAGGCTACTTATATTGATTTGATGGTCACAATGATAAGTCTGCATTTTGGTCTATAAGGAAGAGAGATTGGCATATTAAATATGTATATAATATGGTAGAACTTTGTTTTTGTTGTTTTAGTTTCGGCTCCATATATATACAGCAATCTATGATAACAGGCAGATATATGATATCTTCTGAAAGTCTAGACAGTGATGATTATAATAAGAATAGAGAAAGCAAAATATACCTGTGTCTTTTTTCCAGAAGTAGACAGGAGTACATGGACAGGCTTTATCTGACGAGAACACTTTTTGTGTATGTTCTTGCAGATAACATGTGAGCTAGAAGCATACAACAAACAATTTTATGGTATACATAGTGAAACATAAAAGTAATCACAAAACTGTCTTTCATATTTCAGACTACCTGAAGTATCAAGAAATAAAAAATACCCCTAACATGCATTTCTTACTTTCATGTGATTCATTCAATGTAACTATTAATCTTGATGATTCCATAAATTTTCTTTTCCTAATACAAAAATCACCTTATAATTCTATCATTAATTGAAAAAACTTACTAGTATCAGTATTCTCTTCCATTCATTATTTTCATTCAGCTCTTTAGACATAAATATAGTAATTAGCATTTTCCAGAAGTTTATAAATTGGTGAGTAGGAAAACAGACAGAATAAAATTATTCAAGCTATTTATGGTAGGATAGAGATGTAGACCACGGTATGTCCAGCTATTGCAAGGTCCTGATTGTGGTTCCCAGTGTCATAAATAAACAAAAATGAAGAATCCAAATAAATCTTCCCTTAAAAAACTAAAAGCTATGTAGAGACATGAAAATTAGATAGAGATGGGATGAGAAAGATGGAGACAGAGAGAGGCAGAGATGAAAGATAGAGGCTAAGACAAGAAGAAAGGAGAAAATGAGGTGTTGTCAGTGATAAGAGACTCAGCAGCCCCTAATGGGAGGAAGAGGATCCACACAGTTTAGGGAGGATTGGAGACAGCCTATTCTGCACTGAGTTGGCTATACCTCATTTTTATCCAAAATCCCATTCATGTTTCTACTTCCTGAACAACACCACAGTGCCTGTCTCCTATCTTAACTATGACCTGAGCCCATCCTTCGTCCTCCCTCCCTTCCTTCCTTCCTTCCTTCCTTCCTTCCTTCCTTCCTTCCTTCCTTTCTTTCTGTCTTTTACCTTCATTTCCTCTATACTTTTTTCCAATAGAGTTTTGGCAAGAAAATCTTAATATAAATTTTAAGTACAACCACAAGTAAGAGAGGCAAGTGGGAAGAAAATAAACTGCTTCCGTAGCACAAGTGTGGCTTCTCCAAAACCTGCTTTCTAATGTCTTTAGTTCTTACTACTCCTATGTTCTGGTCACTCACCTCAGTGTTGGATGACACCATCAAGGTGGCTGTTACGATGAGAAGTAAGTTTCTGCTGAAACTGTGGTGAAACACTCTCCCACACTTAAAAGTTTATGATCTCCTGGTATTCTTTCCCAGACGATTGGTCATTTTAATCTCAGTCTTGGGAACATGATGACATCATCTCCACAAGAATTTGAAGTAACTTTCAAACACCTTGGTCCTGAGTTCATGTCAGAAAAGAAAGCACAACAAGGCAGGTAGTACAGATTACACGAGTAACTCCAAGGAAGCAATTAGGAATCCGAAGGGAACTATCCTGTCAATCTTTGAAGCACAAAGGGTGTGGCAGGGAGTCATTCAGAAGGAACAAGTATTTGTTGCTATTAAATTATAAGCAAGTTGCATGACCTTGCCCCTGGAGAGCCTTTTGCTATCACCCAACATTCTAGATAGTTTCAGCATCTCAAAGTTGTTTGCTTCCAAAGACAAGCATGGAAAAGGGCTAACTGAGGTGCCTATTAATGTGTCTCACGAGATCCAGGCTGGAAGACTCCCACAATATTGCAAGTTCAACTTACAAAAGTACTGGCTCCTCTAAGTAATACCCCTGACATCTAAGTTGAATCTCTCTAGACATGACTTTCCTTTCCCTTCCACCAGCTTCTCTTTTCTGTAGACCCAGACATTTTGTCCATGAGATTTTGGACTCTTGTTTCTTCTCACGATCCTGTGTCTCTTGGTTCTTCTCAAGGCACATTTTCCTCTTGATCTCCTTGGCCCTCTCTTCTCTGTCTTCAGTTCTTCTCTTGCTTTTCCTTATTTTCCTCTTCTGGCTCAGTTAAGTGTACTGGCCATATCTATTGTCCTACTTTCTGTCTGTGCTCCAAACACTTCTAGACGCCTCTGGCTGTTCTTTCTTTCAAATCTACAATAAAAACCCTCCTCTTCGACCACATGCTGGTGTGGCATGTCTACATTTTATTTTAAAATTCCAAGTACTAAGTGATATGGGAGAATGGAGATGCCATAGATCTATGTGCAATTCATTCTCCAGGTCAAGGTTTTGAAATAATTCATCCATGTTGTGAGTGTGTCACTCTTTGTTGGCTTCATATAGTAGAGAAATCATTGTATTGCATTACAGAATTTATAGTCAGTTATTGGCTAGATGCTGTTAGTGTTAGCTATCACGAATGATTTTTGACCATGAATAAAATATACTTTCCTAAAAATGTCTAACCTATAGTTGGAGAATTCAACTAGGAAACCAGATCCTGCTTTTGCAGAAGATCCAGTTGAGATCACAGAAATCTCTTGTTGGTTATTAGCTGCCATCCCAGGTTTTCCTAAGCTTTTTTGATCTTCATAAATATTAGTCATACAGGTGGTACACATACATATATGTGGGCAAACTATTCATTCATATCAGTGTAAATATTAGAAAAAAGATAACTAAACTCGTCACTGGACAGATTTCTCCTTTTGAGTTCCATCAGCAAGCTCATTCAGGATCCTGACTAATTTGAGGTGTGTAAATCACAGAAATGTATTCTTCCTTTGCTGTCTATTCATGAAGATGAAAGATGAGTGTGCTTAAAACTCTATTTTGCTCATCCTTGAAGAAATTCTCCTTAAAGAACACTTTAGGTGCATTCTTTTAAAGAATTAAAAAAAGAATAGACCTATAAACCTTTTTCTTTCTTATTGACATAAAAAGCATTTTATATACACTATAAACTTTCCTTTACATAGATTTGTGATGATTTATTTAGATAATCTATCCTAAGACCTATGTAAATGTCTAGTTTTGTACTTAGGATTTGAATACTAGGGTCTTTTAATGAACCTAAGTGGTAAAAGAAAAGCAACAGAAAAAAAGACATTACAGTCTCAAAAATGGGAACTATCAAGTGGAAGTTGTAGATACATAATGAAACATATTTGGACCTATCAGGAAAGCAGTATAACCTAGCAGGAAGTAGCCTCCATATTGCAGGAAGTGGATTCTATTACACATGACCATGTTTTAGATTTTAACTTTAAAAACTAGAAATAGAACCAATGTGCCCTATACCATCTATTTCTTCAGTCTGTTATTTCCAACATCTTGACATAAAAGTAAAGATACTCTATTGGTGTACACCTTGGAAACACAATTGTATCCTGTGGGGAATGGCTCAGGCTTTCCTATGATTGTGAACAGTCTCTGAGTATACAATGTATACATTTATTATTCTCTAGCCTTTTTCCAAACAGACAAATTGTCATTTTTATAATAACTACCTGTGTACATCACCATCTAACTGAAGGATTAAAAATTAGTTTCAAATTACTTTGCTTTAATATTATCTCAGAGTAAAATTAGAACAAATTACCCCAATAAAGCAATTCAAGAAAGCAATGGTGACAAGTTAGAAGGAACCTTTTCCATGAGTCCTTGGAGGGCTCAGTGTGTTCCTTGGAGAAGTTGAGATGATACAAAGATTCAGTGCTAAGCCATGCTCTATTCAGTGTTGGGGATGACAAGGACATTCACTACTTTGTTGCCAGTTGTGATTTAGTGCACCAATACAAACAATTCATAGAAATACCAAACACAGCAAACTACTTACAAGTAACAAAAGAAAAAAGCAAAATGCCGTAATTGCTTATGCTTGCCAAGAATCTTTTTCAACAATGTGCAAGAGAGCAAAGACTATGATGGTAGTTTAGAATAGGCAGGCTTCTGCTAGCAGCAAAACTGCACATCACAAAGGTTTCAGAAGTGTTATTACACAGATATAAGAATATCCTTTGTTATTATTTAAGCCTTTCTACATGGACACCTCCTCCCTTCCTGTTGTGAAGGCATACAAGAGCCATATTTCAACATCAGCAACCTTACTCTACTGTTCTGCCACCTCAGTTTTCTAGACAGGGTATCTTACTGATGTGTCATAGACAATTTAAAAATCCATGCAGATACTACCAACCCCAATTTCTGCCTCCCATGTACTGGGATTTTATGCTAATATTTTGAGCCGTAATGTTAAGTGTGAACTGAGGTTCCGTCTTAGTCTTTCTGATTACAATGTGAGCACATATCTGACTGATATGAGTGCGGCACTGAGGCAACAGTCGGGTACCTGATCTGCAGAGAGATGCTGGCCACATTGTGGACTCCCTCTGGGAAGCAAGAGTACAGGGTCTACTCAGTGATGTCCAGTACTTCAGGATTATAAATGCTGCCATTGTCAAACACCTGCTGGATGATCATCCCAAAGGAGAAGGGGGAGATGTTCAGTGTGTTCAGCAGTGGGGCTTCACTGGCTCCTACCTTGTCTCCAGTTTTTATCAGCTACATATCACTCAGGATTTCAATGGAGCCTCTGGAGATTTTAGTGGTGATGCCCAAAGCTTAGAAGAAAGAGGTCTTTTCAGGCCCCAGCCCAGTATTCTGAGCAGGCACAGTGACCTCACATGGGGCAATGGCACCAGCTCAAGCAGCAGCTGGCACCTTATTGGCCAGCAATATATCCCAATCTCAGTGAGGTCCTCCTTGGTGAACATGAAGCCCACATTCCCCCGGATGTGAGGCAGCAGTTTCTCCAGAGCTGGGTTGTTCTCCAGGTGGCCCCTGATGGCCTTGCACATCATGGTGTTCTTGCCCATCAGCACCTCAGCCTTCCCTCAGAGGGACATGCGGATCTGCTGCATCTGCTTGGAGCGCACATTGTCTGCTCCCACAGTGAAGCAAAAGTTGGATGATCTTAAGGAAGTAGTTGGACTTCCAAGTCACCATGTCTTCCCTGGGCATCACGATGGTGCTCAGGGATTGCCACGCGGGTTTTAAAGATGATGTCATTCTAACGAGGACGCCTGGCGAGAGTTCTATCATATCTCTTAACACTTAAAAATTTTTTAATCTTACTCAAAAACACATACTCCACAAATATGGAAAATATAAAAGAAATGAACAATTTTCTTGATAGAGAAACCCTACAAAAGTTAAATTGAAATCCCATAAACAACTTAAATCAACCTATATAACCCCTAAGGAATTAGATAGAAGTGGTCATTAAGAGTTACTATGCCAACGTGGGGGCGGGGCCTTGTCCAGGAAGCTGCCACTGCTCTAAGGAGCGAGCTGCTGCGGAGACAACACCAGGCGTGGGCTGGAACACTACAGGTGGCACTCAGTGTTCTTAGGTCCCCTCACTATTGGCCGGCCATGGGAGAACGGCACGGGCGCGAGGTGGGAGCAGCCAATGCGAAACTGCCTGGTACTGCTGTGCCCTTGTGTGCTTGGGCTGCATTGCACCTCTGGCACCTCTGACTCCATTCCTCGCCAGTCCCCCACAACACTGGGTCCAGTATGGCAGATCAATCAACGAACACATGAGTGGACACATGATGAAAGAGTCTTCACTTACATTGGTCTTTCTTACATTGCATAGTTGAGCTCCTTTTGTTGAGACTGATAGAAACACACCAGAAAAACTTCTGGGGACGTGCTGCTGCTTCTTGCCACATTCTTGGACTCAGACCAACTGGAAGAGCGATGAAACAGATCCACAAGACACATAGTGGGGCAAGACCCATAGAAGAGACATGGTATTTGGAAGGAGTATAAATAAGACTCAAAAGATTGTGAGCAGAGCTTGGCTTGCTGGTAGAGCTACCTGTATAATACTTATTAGTGTGAGTCTTCACTGATCTTCGCTTTGCTGAGAGAAAGCCAAAAACTCCTGGCATCCCTGGTGGTCTGAATTTCTCCTGCTGACTCATGCTGATTGGGCTAGGTTTTCCCACTGCTACTGCTATTCCAACGCTACTAAACTTAACTGCTGGTATATCCATAAAGTTTTACAATTAGATCGAGCTGCCGCTGCTGAGCTCCAAACTAAACTACTTACTTCCTGACAATGCAGATGGGATTTACTTCAAAGTACCATTTCTAACCGGTCTACTTCCCCGTGTCCTTTCTTTTCCAATATCTCTGGTGGGTGGTAGGTTAGAAGGGTGGTTAAAATGTTTAACAACTATTAGGTTTAAAAATTAGAGTTATACATGAAAATAATAGCAACCACCAGAGAAAGAATGTAGATAAGTCAAGGGTTTTGGGCAAAATGTAACAACTACAGGTCCTACAGGCAGATGAAACAGTATAAACAAGGAACTAAAGATTGATGTGGAACTGAAAAATAAAACAGCTACAGAGACTTTTTTTTTTTTGTAAAAATAACTATTAAGACAGGAAATGAGATCCCATCAAGTGCATAAGAAAGGCACCATGATAGGAAATCCCAGAATATTCTAGATCAGATGTATTACAGCTTCCTTTGGGAAGTCCCTATATTCATACTTCCTCTCCTTCTTCCCTGTCCTGCCCAGCTTTGGTATCTGTTCACAGGACAGCCATTTAGAAATAGTTACAATATCTTGTCAGAGAGGGTCTGAGAAATTTCAGAGACAATGAACATTTTTTTTTTTAAAGAAACTAGTCCCCATTTTTCCTGATTGGTCAAAATTTATCTGACCCTCCTTCTCTCTACCAAGAGGTTGAACACAAGATTATGTCCAGAGCTCACAGGAAATTTGCTTGTGTTTTTCTTCATGGTAGTGACTCAACCCAGTATGAGTAGTGACATTAGAGAACAGACCTTACAAATGCCAGGATAACATCATTAGAGATGAGAAATAGATTATCTCAACCAAGAGATTAGTGATCCTGTGCAAGCATGTTGAGGATAGATTTCTGTCATTCAGAGATTCACACCCTCCACATGTATAGGACATGACTACCGGCCTCAGGCCTTGAGAGGTTTCCATATTAATGAGTTACCTAAAGGCCAGAGGGAGTAGCCAATATTGTATTCCTTACCCCCTCCCTATTTAAGTCAGGTCCGCCCTGACCTACATGGGGGTGCTGGTTGCACACTTATACACTTTGCTTCTCTGTTCTGCCATGAGAACTCCCCACTCCAGGCGGGGCCCAGGCTGCTTCTCATAGTGCAGCACCTGCCCGGTGCTGTTCCTGGAGTAAACTCAGTTGAACTTCCTGAGCTTCTGTGTGGGAAGCAGCTCTGCTCTCGCCATTACAAGGTGGCGCTTGGCATAGGCATTGCTTGAGAGAAAAGACAACTCCATATATGGAGTTGTATGCACTGAGAGGTGTGATTACCCGATCGCCTTACCTCGAGTCATTGAGAGTGGCCAATTAGTAGTGACACCGTGGCAATCGCTGATTGGAACAAGGTAAAGGTTTTAAGGGGATGCACGGGGAGGAGAGAGAGAGGAAGCACGCTGTACAGGGATAGCTGAATAAACTGCTTGAAGAAGAACACAGTTGCCGTTGCCTTATTCCGCTGGTCAGATGTGGGTAGCAACATTTCTGCTTCTCCCCATGGACAACGCCTCCTTGAGCCGCCCAGACAGAAGACACGTGGGAACTACAACTCATCCCAAGGTGATTCAAGAACCCACGCCCATGTGTGAGCCATTTATTCCCTGCAATTATTGTCAAGAATTGAAACAGGAAGCAGGACAGAAGAGGAGGGATATATGTTGACCCCTTATTGGGTTCATTTTCTTAGACTGTCTTATTTCTACAGGGCATGAAACAGTGAAGAGGGCCACAATCCTTCTTGGAACTCTAGTGAAGGAAATGACAATGTAGTAATCTCAGAAATGTGATGGACTGCCTTCTCGTTATCCAGAGATCAGGATCCTGAGCCTGAAGGAGGTGTCTCAGGATGGCAGAACAAATCAAGGCACCTCAAGGTCCTGAGAACTGTGCCTGAGAGCAACTTTATTTCTGAAGATATCCCTATAAATGAGCCAAAGTTCTTTCCCAGGCCAGACCAGGCTACCTCTATGTCTATCCTTGTCTGTCAAAATTATGAAGTAATCTCTACATTGGAGGATCACCAGAGAGATTCCATTGAATCCTTAAATCACACAGGTATGAAGAATGTCACAGAACCTTCAAATATCCCTGCAACCTCTCTGTCCTCCAGAGAGCATACAGGAAGCAGAGGCAATTTTTCTGTCCCAAGTGCCATTAAGACTTCTATGGAGTCTCAGAATCCAAGATTATGATGCCATAATAAACCAGAGAAGCCTTTAATATACAGCACATATGAAAATCCTTCAGCCACAAAACCAATCAGCAGGCTCATGAGAAGATTTACAGTGGAAAGAAGCCTTTTATCTACTCTCCATGTAACTAGCTTTTTTCAGTCATGCACATATAACCACCATGTGAAGAATCACCAGAAATCAGACTTGGGACATGGTAGCAGTGCTTCACGCTAAGTGTCTCATCTGCACATGAATAAGCACATAGTTTCTAAGTAGCACTTAGCCAGTGAAGAAGTTTAGATTAAATTCTGGTTGGTGGTTCAGCACCAAGGGTCCAGGTTACAGGGACTGGGCTTGGGCTTCCTACTATGAATAGCAGATGTGCAGATTGACCTTCTTGTGGGTCCCAAACAACTGGAATGGGGACTACTTCTAAAGCTGTTGCCTGCATATGGGACATGTTTTACTAGCTGGGCTGCCTTACCTGGCCTCTGTGGGAGAGGAAATGCATAGCCTAGCAGAGACTTGAAGTGCCAAGGTATATCAGTCATACCCACACACTCAGAGGAGAAGGGGGCTGGGAGAAGGATTGTGAGAAAGGGTGAACAGGAGTGGGGCAGTGAGTGGGATATAAAGTGAATAAGTAAAAAATAAATAAACTAAAAAAAATCAAATGATAAAGAAAAAAAAATAAATTCTAGATCTTTTAAATTTGTTCTCTCATTGTAGTAGCATGTGTGGGTCAAGTATATGAGTAGTTTTTCCCACTCACTAAAATTTTCCTAATGCCTAAATATTGGCTACTATCTTATTTCCCATTAATACATGCATGTTGATGCTTCTGTGTTTCTTCATTTTGTTATTTTGTGTGTGTGTGTCTGTACATGTTAGTGGTGGGCTTTAACTGGGAAGTAACTTGAGACAGTCTCTTTTACTCAGCAATATTTATTCCAGGTGAAGTGGCCCTGAAGGGCATACAGATCCTCTTGTCTTCATTCTCCATATCTCTTAGGAAGGTGCTATGACAGAAATATTCGACTGGATCTAACATTCCAAAATTTTATTTCATGTTTTTGTAGCAAAGTGTATTATATATATATATATATATATATATATATATATATATATATATATATATATATATATACCATCAGCATGAAGGATACATTGTAAGAAGGGAATACCAGATCCCTGGATTTGGAATTACAACCGTTGTTAACTGCCACATAAGTCCTAGGAGCAGAACCTTGGTCACCTGAAAAAGTAACAAATGCTATTAAGCACTGAGCCATCTCTTTATGACTTGAATTTGAGTTTTCCTATGTTCTTCAGATCCCAAACCAGATGATCAAATTTCTACTTCAAGCACCTTTATGCTCTGAAATATCTTTTCATCCCATATCTGGTTCATAAATTCAAGAATGTAGCTCATGTGAAAAGACAGTGAGCTCTACCTTGAAAGAAATAACAGCTAGAAGCCCATAGTCTTCCAAAGAGGTTTCCTTACCTACACTATTGTGTGAAATTTGATTTTCTCCTTTCACCTTTGTATCCCTGGATTGGAATTCAGATCCTCACATTGAAGGCCAAGGGATGGTATGCTAGGATCCATTTCCCTGGCTTCTTTCATATTTTTTAATTGAACTGGAGTTCTAGCAAGTGAATATGAGGTGATAATGGCTGGTAATGGAAGCTGTGCAAAACAATGTTAACCACAGAGAGAGAACAAAAGGTAAATGCTTTCCAATAATTGGTTCCACAATGACAGTAAGACAGGAAACCAGCTAACTTGTAGACTCAGGTAAACAGGTTAGAGGAAAGTAATTCTCTGTAGATGGAGGGTAATGCATTGGACTATTCAAATGATTTACTGTTACTTCACTACTACTGAACAGGCACAGAAGAGATGTCCCTGTCAAAAGGCTTAAATAATGACAGTGTGATACTCTTACATCTGCCTAATGACCATTTCACAATCTTAAAAAAAAACAAATTATTTACCTATGCAGTGTGTAGTCCTTGCGACAGGAAAAGCTTGCCTATCCCAGATTGCTAGTACTTGTTTTGTACTTTCGCACATTGTTATAAAAGCTTCTTGGCAAACATGAGCATTTGATTTTGCTGTTGTTGGTGGTGGTGGTGGTGGTGATGGTGGTAGTGTTTGCTTGTATTATTTTTTTGTTTGTTTTTGAAACCATTTGCAATATTTTTTTCTTTGCAGGGAATGAATTTTTTGCCTGTGTGTATGTATGTTGTTGTTACTATGTTAGTTGTTTGGATTTGCTATTAAACCATCCTTGACAACAAAGTCTTGAATGTCCACATCATCTCCAATACTGGCTCAGACCTGCCTTAGCATTGAACCTTTGTGGCATTTACATTTTTTTTCATGTTTAAGAAGAATACATGAGAAAAAAAAAGTAGTTTGGTAATTTTCAAAACATGTATTTAACAACAATTTAAGATTCTGACATTTGACAAAGACAGGTCAAAGAGAGAAACCCTCTGATATTGCTATTGGAAAAAAAGCTATAGCTATAATTATTTTTAAATCTTCTGTAATTATATTGAGAAAGGAAATCCCCATTATAAAATGATGCTTCATGAAACCCACTACTTTGGAATGCATTCTTGTGTGTACCAAGATTCATTTAAAGCAAAAATCATGGTAGACTCCTTCATGATAGCTCACAGTAAAAGGATTTACACAATTCTGTACCCAATGTGTATAAATTATTTTATACACATACAGTGGAATTTTCTACAACATAAAGGTCAACAAAGAGGAACACACACACAACATGGATGAAGCATTTCAAAATCTTAACCCAAAGAAAGAGATGCACCCAGATCTATGATGTCTCCCTTCTCCCATACCTCTTAATACTTGGAAAGTTTTGAAGGAAAATGTGAACATGAAAACACCAAGCATCCTTGACAAGAAGGTTTTTATCATAGATATGAAGGAGAGCACATCCAGAGGTATCTGGAACAGTCTATGGCACCAAGATAAAATAACACATTGACATGGCCTGTATACTGAACCGTGAGTGGAGAGAGGCAGCAGGAGTGAAAGAAGAGAAGACATAGGAAAGAGGGACAAGGAAAGCAAAAACAAAAACTGTAGCCGCCAGTCCCTGACATGTTAATATGCACCTCAGCCATTTTTCCTGAGTGTCTTTTGGACCAAACACTCTTGTGATGTTAAAACTGCCTGACAGGCTGAGTAATAGGGGAAGGCCCTGTTTATTCTGTATTACTAATGAAAAACTTTTTCTTCTGCTGTGTACTTTGTACTCCAAGGACTTACAGGAGAGTTCCCATCCTAATTCCTAATTACTTTGAGTTGTTCCTGTAATTTTCACATCTATATTTTGTTTTGTTTTGTGACAGGAACTCAGTACTAAGGTGTTTAAAAGTTACTTCAGACCCTTGTGAAAATGCTATCATCACATTCTAGTGCTAAGAGTAAAATGGCCAATCTTCTGGGAAAGAATATCAGGAGATCATAAACCTTTAAATGAGGGAGTGAGTTTCACCACAGTTTCAACAGAGACTCACTTCTCAGGATGACAGCCACCACAATGCTGTCATTCAGAACTGAGGTGAGTAAGGAGAGCATAGGAGTAGTAAGAATTAAAAACATTAGAACTTGGGCTCTTGAAGAAGTCATGCTTATCCTCCTGGAAGGCACTTTCTTCCCAAGTGTCTGTCTTAGTTGTACTAAAAATCTATATTAAGAATTTCTTTCAACAACTCTGCTCAAAGGAAGGGAGGATGAAGAAGAAGAAGAAAAGAGGAAAGAAGGAAGGAAGGAAGGAAGGAAGGGAGGGAGGGAGGGAGGGAGGGAGGGAGGGAGGGAGGGAGAGAGGGAGGGGAAAGGAAACAAAAAAGTCTCAAGGCATAGATAGGATAAGGAAGACTATGGTACTGTGTAGGAAGTAGAAACTGAAAGGGACTTTTAGATGAAATTGTGGCTGCTTTAAATCCAGAGCAGAGCAGACTGTCTCCAGTTCTCTCTAAACTGTAGGAACCCTGCTCCTACAAATAGCTATTGCTGAGTCTCTCCTGTCACTGATGTCACCCCTTTCTTCACTTAGCCTTTGTCACTCCTCCCGTTCTCTGTACCTTTCTCCATCTGTCTCATCCCATCTCTATCTCATTTTGCATTTCTCTTCCTAGTTTTTTAAAAGAGAATTTTATATGGATACACCTACTTTCCTTACTGGTGACTCTTGAGATCACACCTAGAATCTTGCAACAACTGGAAAAGCCATGAGCTACATCCCCATCTTATTCTAAATATCTCGATATCCTTATTTTCCTTCTTCCTAACCACCAATTTTTATATATCTGGAAAACACTACATTCTAGTGATGTATTAAAAGAAGTGTTTGAAGAGAATACTGATACTAGTAAATTAAATTATCTTATCAATGATAAAATTATAGGGTGATGTTTCTCTTAGGAAAATTGAATTTTATGGAAGGTTCCAGATTATTACTTAAATGGAATGAATTAAAAGAAGGAGTAAATGCATGTAAGGGGTAATTTTTTTTCTTGGTATTCCAGTTATTCTATACTATGACAGATATTTCCCTATTAAGTATATATATATTAAAGTTGTTTTTACATGGTTTCTGTTCATATGTTATCTGTACAAACATACATGTAAAGTGCTCTTGTCATGAGTAGCCTTTCCACTTCTGCATTATATACTTAGGTATGTTTGGCTTTCTCTATTCCTATTGTCATGACCCACGTCTAGAGATTCAGAAAATATGATATATCTACCTGATGTCAGGGATTGCTGTTAATTGGTGACACCAAAACCAAAACAGCAAAAACAAAACTCTCTTATATTAAACACCTATTGAATACACTTCTATTTTTTTGCTTATAGATAAAAACACAAACTCATTATTATGACCCTAACTTTGATATCACCAAACTATAAGCCCATGACAAGTTTCACTTTAGTTGACTGTAGACTTAGATTTTTTTTACTGCCATCAATATAACACAATATAACACAACCAGAATACCTCATATATTAACCAATCCCCTTATATTTAAGATTAGAACTAATGTCAAACTACAAACATTTATGATATTAACCATTGGGTGTGTAGAGTTCAGTTAAATAAAAAATTATCTTATCTTCTGCAGCTGATCTCCAGAATATTTTCATCACCAACCCAAAACTGTCTTTGAAACCATCACATTCTTCTTGAAGCCCTGTCAATAATCATTCTGGTAACCTTAAAATTTGCATTGCATGATTAATTTATTATTAGAGAGGTCATATACCATTAAAACAGCATACACATGTGGAAGTTAGAAGATGTATTTTGGGAGCTGAGTCTCTCCTTTCATATCAGACACTGGAATGATTTCCTAGTCATTAGACTACAAAGAAAGCATCTTTACCTGATGAACAGTCTTTCTGACTCTCACTATTGTAGTTTCTGTGTATTTGTAGTTGATCACTGCAGTTACAACACCTAGATAAAATTATACAGCACGGCCATAGCACTTAACTCAAGGTCTCCTATGGTTTTCTATATTCTTATCAGATTCCTTTTAAAGTAAACACTATACATTTGCTTGTGCACATCATGTTGTATTTATTCATTTTTTCTTGTTGTTGTTGTAACTGATGATGAAGGGTATATGGAATGATTCCATCTTTCAGTTGTCTTGAATGTGGAAGTGACTAAGAAGATACCTCTGTAAGATCATAATTTTAATTCATTTTTACTCATATTATGAACTAGAATTAGTGGATAATTTAGTAATTCCTCTTTTATATGAAAAAATTCTATATTTATAGGTTATCTATACCATGAGAATAGCATTCAGAAAAGTATTTGTAATACCAACAAAATTAATAAAGCAAAAGAAATACGTCTTAAAAATGTATTGCCTTTATGAAGGAAATTATTAAAATGTAAAATATATTGTATAAAGTGAAGATCAATATACATTTATGCCATGTTCTTCATATAAAACCTCAGGGACACATGTAATTTGATGTTGGATATTTTCCCTGCTTGATAATGCTTTTATTACATTTAGATATACGACTTGTATCCCTGATCTCTCTAAAATTTCTAACATAAAGGGGTGTTGGATATTGTCAATGGATTTTTGAGCATCTAATGAAATGATTATGTGATTGTTTTCAGTTTGTTTATGGTAGATTATTCTGATGGATTTGCATGTATTGAACCATCTCTGAATCCCTGGGATGAAGCCTACTTAATCATGGTAGATGATGGTTTTGATGTGTTCCTGTATTTGGTTTGTGAGTATTTTATTAAGTACTTTCCTGTCAAAGTTCCTAAGAGAAATTGGCCTGAAATTCTTTCTTTGTTGAGTCTTTATATGGTATAGGTATTAGGATACTTGTGACTTCATAGAATGAGTTTGGCATTGATCCTTCTGTTTCTATTTTGAGGCGTATTGGTATTAGCTCTTCTTTGAAAGTCTGGTAGAATTTTGCACTAAAATCACCTGGCTCTTGGCTTTTTTGTTGGGAGACTTTTAATGATTGCTTCTACCTCCTTAGGTGATAGAGTGCTTTACAAATAATTTACTTGATCTTAACTGTGACAAGTGGTAGCTGTCTAGAAAATCATCAATTTTTTACAAAGATTTTTCCAATTGTGTGAACTAAAAGCTTTTGAAGTAAGACTTACCTATTCTTTGAATTTCTTCCTGTTTGGTAGGTTAAATCTACACTTGGTAGGTACTTTTCCTTAATGTGCAGAAAGCTTTTAATGTCATGCTGTTTCTCTCATTAGTTCTTGGTGCTCTCCTATGCTATTAATATTGATGTCTCTACCTACATCTTATATTTCATTTTTATTGGATATTTTATTTATTTACAGTACAGATGTCATCCTCTTTCTCCATTTCCCCTCCCTAAAACCCCCTATTCTATACTCCCTCTTCCTTTATGCTTTTATACCATTTTGATTACATGCATGTAATAAGGTCAGTTCTAGGTTGAGGGTTTAGCAATACAGTAACATCTTATATTTCTAATATTTTCTTCTGATAGTTCTAGCATTTTAGCTGTAAATTAATTTAACTATTTTGCATGTGCAAGGTGAGAAAATATAGATATAATCCTATTATTCAGGTGGATATCCATTTTATACAAAGGTATTAAGGATCACAAGGTATGATCACTGAGTTATAACAGCCATTCAAGAAAGAGGTGTTTGTGCCTTCCTGATATTCATCCTTTGACCTGCTGTGTCTCAGCAGGCCATTGGGATGGAATGTCTGAAACTGTATTCTTCTTACTCAACACTGTTCATTCCTTCTGTGGCTTTGTTTCCTCTAACTTCCTCAGATCCTTGTACAGCATTTGTTATTATGATGAACAAGAGTTGATGACTTAACATGTGAGAGATTCAGCCACTCTACAATTGGAACTGGATAATCATTTTTAACAGTTTTGAAGAAAGTCAATACTAACTTTTTAAGCTTCTACAACATTTTACTTTACTATAGAGTCTATACTAGGGTTCTTTTCCTCCATATATTAAGCCATTTTATTTTCTGTTATATAAATAAAATATGGCCATGAATGTTTTAATGCACACTCAAAAAATCATGTCCAGGGTTTCTAGATCATAATGAAAATATTTACTTTTAAAATATGAATGAAAATGACTTCTGAAAACTTTACAATGGGAATTTTTCTCTTCTGCCAGATTATAGTGGGAATGCTTGGAAATTCCTCAATACTATTTTATTATGTCACTTTAATGTTCACTGGAAAGCATTTAATGCTCAAAGACCTGATTATAGAGCACTTGACTTTTGCCAATTGCTTAACTATCATCTTAAGAGGCATTCCAAGGACAATGTCATATTTTGGATTTAATGTTTTCCTGGATGACATCGGATGTAAATTGATCATGTACATTTCGAGAATAACAAGGGGGATGTCCCTGTATGCCACGTGCCTATTGAGTTGTTTCCAAGCAATCACAATCAGATCCAGCAGCTCCAAGTGGATGAAGCTTAAATACAGAGCCACCAAGTACATTGGTCCCTTCTGCTTAGTCACTTGGCTTCTCCACCTGCTTCTAAACATCTTGATTCCAGCAAGAGTGTCAGGCCCCACTTACAAAAAAAATGTAACTAACAGATTGAGCTATGCATACTGCTCATTGTTTACTTCTGACCATGTGGGAGCTGCACTCTACATGTTCTTATTGTGTCTTTCTGATGTCTTGTGTCTGGGTTTCATGGCCTGCTCAAGTGTCTCCATGGTGTGGACTCTCTACAAACATAAGAGACAAGTCAGGCATATTCACAATGCTCAACACTTTCAGAAAGTTTCACCTGAAGACAGAGCAACAAAAACTATCCTCATCCTTTTGTGCATATTTTTCATCTCTTATTCATTGTCTTCCCTTGTCGCTGTCATTAGAGCCTGCTCCAAATATCCAGTGTCATGGACACTAAATATATTTACATTGATAGAAATCTGCTTTCCAGTAATTTGTCCCTTTGTTCTCATCATCAATATGAAGTCCAGTTTTAGCATGTTTTTACCCTGCTTTGGTAAAAGGTAACTACCTCCAAGTATTATATGAGCCCTGGTCATCTTTATTTTCTTATATATTGTCATACATTTTTATCTGTTGTTCAATGCTAAAACTGCAATTTGTAACCATTAAGTTTCATATAGGAGATTCCTTCATTATGTGGAATGATCAGTAGTTGTTTAGTGGAAAACCTTTGATAGATATTTTGTCTTACTTCTTGTCCCTCTGACAAAATAACTGACAAAGGTAAGAAGGAAAGATTTCTTTCCCCTCATAGTCTTGAGTTTCTGTGCATTATGTAAGATAGAGGCAGTAGGGAAGATGGATTTGTGGAGAGAGGAATATAAGGTATGTGGTAACATTGTGTTTACAGGCAGAAAGTTGAGATGTGAATTTCTGTGCTCATTTCTGTTTTCTTTGGACTCCTTTTTTGTATGAGTCTACATCAGCCTAATGGATGATATCAACCAGATTCAAAGTGGGTTGTCTGCATTCAACTGAACATCTCTGAAACAGGCACACAGTCATACGGACAGTGACATGCCAGGACCCCAAGTCTATATTATCAAGTTGACACATATACATAAAACTATAACTGTAAAAATATTGGTGGATAGTATTTTTTTGTCCTGGATATTCTGATATGGTTTGTCATGCCCAAGATATATTTGCAATCCAGGTGTTGGCATTGTCATGTTTATTGGAGTATAATGTATCAATGTTGTATAATGATTATGTTTTTCATCACCTCTAATTAGTTAATAAGGTAATGGCCTACCAATAGTCGAGCAGTAGAAGAGATAAGGGCAGGGTTTACAAATTCACTTTTAAAATCGGAAGATCAAAGAGACAGAGGGAGAAGAAAAAAAGTAGAGAGACCATGTGGGTGGAAAAGAAGGATTTGCAATAAAGTTGTAATGGAAGAGCAGGAATGAGGACACACAAGGACTAGAGTGAGCTAGGACAAAACCAAATGTCAAATAAGCAGGAACTTGGCTGACTATTAGCAGCCTAGTCAGGTTAGAACAACTTGGAACATGCCCAGCTTAGGGCCAACGGCTTGTTAATAAAAATGACACAGACAGACACTACCTCAAAGTAAAAGAATAGAAAAAAGTCCTCCAAACCAGCAAGATAGAGAAGAACTTTTCATATTTGTCAAAGGAAAAATCCACCAAGAGAAAGTCTCAATACTGAACATTTATTCTCCAAATGCAAGAGCACCCACATTCATATAAGAAACTTTCCAAAAGCTCAAAACACATGTTGAAAAACCCACAATAATAATAACACCCCACTCTCACTGATAGACAGGTCATTGAAACAGAAACTAAACAGAGACACAGTAAAACTTATAGATGTTACGAACCAAATACATTTAACAGATATCTACTGAACATTTCACCCTAAAATAAAAGAATACACCTTCTCAGTACCTCATGGTACCATCTCCAAAAATGACCATACAACTGTTCACAAAACAAGCCTCAACAGATTTAAAAAAAAGTTGAAATAATCCCATTCATCCTATCAGATCACCATTGATTAAGGCTAGATTTCAATAACAACAAAAACAACAGAAAACACACATAACCTTAGAATCTCAACAACTCTCTCCTCAACAATAAGTTGATCTGGAAAGAAATAAAAAAATTTTTTAATACTTACTGGAATTCAATTAAAATGATGACATGGCATACCCAAACTTATGGGACACAATGAAAGCAGTGCTAAGAAGAAAATTCATAGCACACAAGAGAAAATCCAGGAAGGAGAGGTCATTTTTCTGTTCCAAGTGTCATAAAAGCTTCTGTTATCGCTCAGACCTCTGAGTTCATGAGATCACCCATGAGAAAAAGAAACTTTATACATGCCAAGAATGTGGAAAATCTTTCAGCCACCAGACAAACTTACAATCTCATGAGAGGATTCACACTGGAGAAAAGCCCTACACCTGCTTCCTGTGTAACAAAAGATTCCGTCTGTCATCCACGTACCACTGTCACCTGAGGAATTACCACAAACTTTACTGAACTGTAGAACTCCATGAGATGATAGCAGGCCTTCAGACTCAGTGCCCCATTTGTACATGAAGTAACATGTAGCTTCTAAACAACATTTATTCAGTGAAAGAGCCATCTAGGAAAAGCATATTAATAGGAGGATCTTTCCTAAAATTTAATCTTGTCAGCCTTACCTAAAGAAGTGAAACTGTCATAGGTTTACAGTTCATTGCGGAACCATCTCAGGAAGATAACTGCTAATTTTTACCTTCTTTTTTATGACTCCTGGGAAAGTAAATACTGAATTATCTCTTCAGTCTGTTGTCCTAGTGTATTGTCAAATGAGGGTGAAAAAGAAGAGTCATTTTAGAGTTTGATCTGACAAATGCCTAATGCCTAAATAAGCAGCTTCTACTTTGTACTGGATGTATATTAAATAAACAAATGCATTGTAACATAAATGCCCCCTTTGTATATTTTGTGTGGTTAGTGTTTTGTGTGTGCATTTGTGTGTGTGTGTGTGTGTGTGTGTGTGTGTGTGTGTGTGTGTGTAGAGGGTGTGATTTTTGTGAGCATCTGTGTTTTCCCTTGGTTCCACAGCATAAGTGGACAGTTAGAGTTCTTAGCTGTCAGTTCTTGAGTTTTGCCTTGTTTGAGACAGGGTACTTGTTATTGGCCACATTTTACACTAGTGTATATGAACCTAGATTCTCCAAACATTCTCTGGTCTCCAACTCCAATCTATATAGGGGTTCCCGAAAGTGGTCTGCCACTATTGGTATTAGTGGTCTGTCTATTTTCTACCCAATTGTGGTTTCATACCCCAGTCCTAGGTTTTCAGGGTAAGTTCAGTGCCCTCTCACCCCTTTCCCTTCCCATGAATATCCACTGCTTACAGATCAAGAATAGACCCTCAGCTGAATAGATGAAGTTGTGAATCAGAATAAAAGAAAATCTGTTCATCACAGTGTTTAAGAGGAGCCTCCCCAGCCTGTTTCATTATGGTCCCAACACAGTCTTCATAGTGCTATTTACACCACATCTTAGAAACAGGGAGTATAAGTGATTATAGAGAAGCTTCATCACATGAGGACAAATAGACTACAAAGGTAAATGTTTTCCATAACTAAACTCCATAATCTACAGGGGAGAAAGGAAAATGGCTTAAGTGTTATACTGAGATACTCTGTGCAGATTTGTAGGCAACAGGCAAAGGCTGATTGAGTTCTTGGGATCTGTGTGTCTTGGTGATTTTCCTGAGGAAGCTGAGCTAAGTTCCCATAGCTTGGAAAAATACTGAGGATGAACTAAGACTTTGCTCTGATGTACCTGATAAGGCCTTTGAGCAGACAACCTGGAGGCTTCAGTTTATGAAAATACAGAATTTCCTCATCTGGCGTGAATACCAACATGTCATGCATTTCCCACTGAAATTTTACTGTTGGCATATCTTGTGGTGAACCCAGTCCTCAGAATTTATCTTTCTAATTTCTTATGCTTTGTTCTCCTGTCTCTCTTTTCCTCTCCAGGTTGGATAATTTAAATTCTCACGGTTTTAACATTAGAGATTTCTGGATTGAAGTTTTGGGGTACTTTATTAGCCTTTTTAATCTTTTGAGATTCTAGCCTCTGGAGGATTACAGAATTTTGGATTCAGTTCAGTGCTGTTTCTAAATAAGGTCCTATGCTCAGGTTGAGGGTTAAGACCTGTACAGATATGCATCACAAAGCAGAATTCAGCTGATAACAACGTGATATCCTCATGGCATGGAGAAGTCCTGCAATCTCTGCACCATGTGTGGGCAGGAACCCTGATAAAATCATATACAGTTGCAGGGCTCATCATGTAAGCTGTTAATTCCCAAACCTGGGAGGAAAAAGCAGGATGATTTCTGAGTCTAAAGAAAACATTCAAGAGCAGTGTTTTCAACCTGTGTCATGATTCCTTTGGGACTGCGATAATACTTTCACAGAATTGCATATCTGATATTTACATTACAATTCATATAAGTAACAAAATTTACAATTATAAGAAACAACAAAACTAATTTTATAGGTGGAGGTCACCATAACATGAGGACTGTATTAAAGGTTCACAGCATTACGAAAAGTAAGAACCACTGTTCAAGAGGTTGAGGCAGAAAGATCTTAATTACAGTGTTAATTTGGAGTCACAACATAATACTGCCTAATTAAACCAACATTAATGTCTTTACAGAAATACAGTTGGGGACAATTTGCCGAGCGTAGAAATGACTTCTCAAGAGTGACAAATTGTACTCCTATTAATTTATCTATACTTTGCATCTGATCATAAGAACATTTAAAATGATACATATATACAACTTCATGAGGGCACATCACACTGGAATTTCTTTGAATCATATATATAGGCATTTCAAAATATCAACATATTCCACAAGCAGGCTGGGGAGGAATGCTTTCTTACATTCTGTAAGAAAATGTTAATTCTCTGAGACTTGAAGTATCAAATATGTGTTAAAATTCCACTGGACCTCACAGAAAAAGGTATTATTTATAGATCCAAGCTGCTGTTTATTGCTTATAATATGATGACTCTGCAATTTTTCATGAATCATTATGGTTTGAAAAGGTTGTAGAATATGAAATACTGAGAAGAAAGAACAGAAGAGCAGAAAATGGAGAAATAGATGTGATTGTGAAGGATAAATATGAGAAAAGTTCATTACACAGATATAAAAGAAGATAGTGCAGTCTCCCCCTATGTACAATTAATATGGACTTTGAAATAAAATGTGATTAAAACCTTTCACCACAATGCTCCATTTGGTTCATTTTACGCAGACAACTGTCTTCATGACCCACATTCCTATGTGCCATGTTCTGGAACACACACTTTCTTAAAGGTTCATCAAGATATTTTAACAATGTACAATTATTTTTTGCATAAATTTATTTCTTCAAGAAAATATACCTCTAGTCACCTCATTTTCCTGGAGAGTTATCTTACTAACATACTTATTTATAATCATTTTCCCTAGGAGGAAATTCTCTTTTTGTGGTGTGATGAATTTGGTCTAGGCTGGGGTTCCCTTGACCCTCTGAGTATGCACACACTAATAATGCGCACATGTCCAATCTAGAAACTGACAGTTGCATCATGTCCACGGTAATGGGAACAAGTTAACAATTGGAGCCTCAGAAGGAAACCTTCAAATATTGACTTTAGTGCCATTCTTTCTTTCTGTTTTGTTTTGTTTTCTGAAAGGAACTCAGGAGCAAGGTGTTTAAAAGTTACTTCAAACCCTTGCGGGGATGCTATCATCATGAGTCTAGAGCTGAGTTTAAAATGACTGATCTTCTGGGAAAGAATACCAGGAGATAATGAACCTTTAAGTGTGCCTCACCACAGTTTCAACTGAGACTCACTTCTGATGGCAACAGCTACCACAACAGTTTCATTCAGACAAAGGTTGTTGACCACAGAATAGCAGTAGTAAGAACTAAAGATATTAGAAAGCAAGATTTGGAGAACCCACACTTGTGCTTCTCGAAGTATCTTACTTTCTTCTCAAGTAAATCTCGTAGTTTTTGTTGCACTTTGAGTCTATATTAAGAATTTCTTTCAATAGGTCTACTTAATGGAAGAGAGGATGGGCACGGAAATGAAGGAAGGAATGAAGGGTGGAATAGAGGGAGGGAGGAAGAGAAGGAGGGAAGAAAGATAAAAAGCAGAAAGAATCCAAGATATAGATGGAATAAGGAAAAGGAGCTCCGATATTGTATAGGAAATGAAAACTTGAATTGGCATTTGGATAAACTTGGGGCTGTTTTTACCTCAGGGCACAGTAAACTGTGTCCAGTTTGCTATAAGTTGTTTGAACCCAGATTCTTCAGTAAGCTGCTGCTGAGTGTCTCTTATGGTTATCACCTCATTTTCTCCTTTCTTTTCTTCACTTAGCCTTTGTCTCTCCTCTCTGACTCTGTCACTCTCATTGACTTTCTCCCATAATCTCTATCTCATTTTCTACATCTTTTTCTAGCTTTGAAAAAAAAAAGATTCATTTGGATACTTCTATTTTCCTTTCTAATGACTCTTCGGATCACATCTGGAGTCTTGCACCAGCCAGACCATCCTTCAAATGTATTGTCTTCTTCTCCTAAATATCTGTAAGTACTTTTATTTTTATTTTGCTTCTTCTACTCACCAGTTTTTATACTGCTGGAAAAAGCTACATTCCAATAATGTATAATAATCTTAACAGCTGGATTGAAATTATGGGTTGAAGAGAATACTGATATTACTAAGTTAATTTCTTGTAATAATAGAATTATAGACTGATTTTTCAATTAGAAAAATTAAATTTTCCATAAGCATCAAGAGTAATAGCTAAATTGAATGACATACAGGAAATAAATAGTGCATGTAAGGGGTATATTTTAATTCTTGTGACTCTGTCTATTCTAAAATATGCCAGATGTTTTCCTGATTATTACTACATTTTACTACATATATGCAAAAATTGTTACATGTTCCCAGCTTACTTGGTATCTGCATAAACATACACACATAGTGCTCTTGTTATTAAAAGCGCATCCACTTAGCCCAGTTTACTTCTGGAAAATAGACACAAGTATGTTTGGCTTTCCCTGTTCTTATTTTCATGAACACTGGCTAGATTTTTAGAAGATATCGTGTATCTGTCTAATGACAGGGATTAATATTAATAAGTGAAACCCAAATTAAAACAACAAAACCAAAACTCTACCTATCTAACATGTTTCTATGTCTTCCCTTTAGACATAAGTGTAAACTCATTGCTATGAGCCTTAAATTATATATCACTAGCCTATCAGCCTGATAGGTTTGAATTAGTTAACTGCCATCAGTATAACTCTGTATCATATACCGTAACTAGAACATCTCATATATTAAAAACAATCTCCATTTAAGATGAGGACTTATGTGAAACTACAAACATTTATCATGTTAACCATTGTGAGTGTACAGTTCAGTAAAATAAGAAATGTTCCTGATGATTAGCAGATGCTCTTCAAACATGTCACCACAAACCCAAAACTCTGTGTCCTTGAAACCAGCACCTTCTCTTTGCAATCCTGTTAATCATCATTCTAACGTCTTTTAAATTTTCATTACATCATTCATTTGTTGTTAGCCAGGACATGTGCAGCTAAGATAGCATACATACATAAAGCATACAAAATATGTTTTGGGAGCTGGGTGTCTCCTTCCATGATATGGGACCCTGGAGAGAACCCTGAACATTAAACTAGGTACAAAGCACCTTTACCTTCTGCCCAGTCTTTCTGGCCCTCATTGTTGTACTTTTCAGTATTTGTAGTTTATAACTGTAGTTACAACAGCTAGATGGAATCACACAGAAATGTATGTGATCATAGCACTTAATTCCGGGTCTTTTGTGGTTTTCTATGTTTTAGAGTGTATCAAATTTACTTTTAAAGACAAATGCTATAGCATTGTTTGTCTAAACCATGTTGTCTTCATCCATTTTCTGTTATTGTTGTTGTTCTGTTGCTTAAATTTGATGGATGTATGGAATGATTCCATACTTTGGGTGGGCTTAATGTGGAAGTGACAAAGAAAGTACCTCTCCAAGATGCAGATTTTTATTTGTTTCAAATCATACTAAGAACTGGAATTTTCATATAAATGAATAATTCCTCTTTCATATGAAAAAAGTATTCTATACGTAGAGAGCATCTATAGCCTGAGAACTTCTTTCAGAAAGGTAGCCCTAATAGCAACAAAATTAATAAAACATAAGAAATAAGTCTTGACAAATGCACTATTTTAAGGAAGAAAATTATTAAAATTTGAAATATATTCTTTAAAGCACAGAGAAATGAATAGTTATGCTGTGTTCTTCAAGAAAAACTTCAGGGAAACAAACGTGAGTCTTCCATGCACAAAGTGACAAGACTACCAGTGTATCACCAAAAGACAAGGAATACAAATATCATTCTTCTACCATTCTAACTTAGAATACTGATATAAAATTCATATAAAAAGTGTAGGACTGTATAGCACAGTGGAAAAGTGTTCATCTTTTATTCATGAAGCTCTGGTTTTGATCCCTGGTCTTTCCAGTAAAATAAAACTCCAATACTCCAATAGAAGACAAATAAGACAGGGATGACCATGACAATTTTACAACTGAATGTATGTTGTTTATATTCAATGACTACATATAAGGGCTATCAATATTAAGTGGAAATATTTACCATGAAACCAAACCTCTTTTGCTATTATGTGACTTTTTAATTTAATTGATAGATCATTTTTTTCTTACAGTATTTCCCTCAATTCAGGGGAACAGCATTTCTTCTCTCCATATATTTTAAA
Source organism: Arvicanthis niloticus (assembly GCF_011762505.2). NCBI lineage: Eukaryota > Metazoa > Chordata > Mammalia > Rodentia > Muridae > Arvicanthis > Arvicanthis niloticus. The sequence continues at coordinate 2,081,928 of NC_133438.1, read as the reverse complement.
TAATTATCTTCACTTTAATGACATACTCATTCTTTCCCCCCTTCCCTTGACTCTGCTAGACCCCTTTTTTCCTTCATCATTTGATGTCCTTTCTGTTTTCATAGCCATAACCACTTTCTCTCAACACTTACATCTATGTAGACATTTTGACCCATGTCTCTGAGAATGATCCTGTGATTTTTTTCTCCAAAGTTATACTATGCTGACATACTCTTTGCAATACCAAATTGCATCTGAAAATTTTATAATGTCGCTCTCTTCTAGAAATTAGCAAATTCTGCTGTGTATTGATACTGTACTTTCATTATCAACCGAAGAACTTCAGTAATTTGCTATTGTGAATTATGCAGCAGTTAACACGGACGTGCAGCATCTCTGTGGTGGGACAGAGAGTTCTTTGGGTATATGTCAAGAAATCATATAGATGTGTTATTTTGTAATACCATTTAGATTTTTTGAGATATCTTTGTATTTATTTCTCTAGAACTGAGTACTTTACTTCATCCACTACAATATGAAGATTCCTTTTTCACACTATTTTTAAGAATTGTTAGTGCTCTATTCTCTTGATGTTAATCATTCTTAGGGATTCAATGGAGTCTCAAGGTATGTGTAATATGCTTTTCATTTATAAGTAAAAATGTTAAATGCTTTTTAAAGCTACTGCTCATTTGTGCCTTGTCTTTTAAAGTAGCCCTTGCCTTTTTGATTACCTATTAGCTGACGTGAATGATTGTAAAGAGACAGTTTAATATTATTTTCCTTTATACAGTGTAGATATTAAGCTCTTGATTGAAACACAGAAGTCAGTGATTTTCTCTTATTCAGTAGGTTGCATTTCTATTTTGTTGGGCCTTGGACAAGGTAATTCCATTTAACCTGCAACCTTCAATCACGTAGTACAGGTAGAGGTCTCCACCTCCAGAGATTTAAATATTAATGAGTTATCTAAAGGCCAGGGGCGTAGCTAATTAAGTTATCCCCTCCCCTTTCCCCCTCCCTATAAAAGTCAGGCTCCCCTGGCTTTTGTCGGGGAAGCGCATACCATCTATATCCATTTATCACACCATGAACAATAAAACTTTGGGAAACTCCACGTGTTGCCTGGGCCTGCCGCTGCCAGATTGCCAACTTCTGGAACCCGAGCGGCCGCTGCAGCCGCCAGCCCGCAGAGGCTGTGTGAATGTGGGATCCCTGGGGAGCGCGACCTGGACTGCTGCTGGAACAAGGAGACCCCACCACCGGACTCCCTCCCCCCGCGAGATTTCTTCCCCACACTATTTCACTGGTAGCTTTCTTTAATCTGCTATAGCTTCTAGTATCATGAAGTCCACTTACTAATTCTGAGTACCTTTCATGTTCTATTAGTATTGTTGCCTCTACCTCCACCTTGCATTTCTAAAGTTTTCCTATGAGAGATTTTGCATGTTGGCTGTATAATAATTTAATCTTAATTTTTTATAGAAAGGATGGGATATAGATATAATCCCAGTCTGTAGGTGTAAAACCATTTTGGACAAAGTCATTCAGGATTAGAAGGAGTGGTCACTGAATAAAATCAACCATTCAAGGAAAAAGTGATTTTTGTCATCCTGAGATTCATCCTAAGAACTGCTGTACCTTACCAGGGCACTGGAATGGAGTGCCTGACCCCTCATTTATCTTACTCAACAGTGGTCATTCTATATGTGGTTTTGCATCCTCTCACTTCTGGATCCTTGTATAGTATTTGCTACTATGATTAACAAGAATTGATGACCCAACATGTGGGAGACTCAGTAACACTACAGTTGAAACTACATAATTACTTTTCTTTTTTTAAAAAAGAAAAACAATAGTAAAACTAGATATTAAGCTCTTGATGGAACAAAAGCTTCTGCGACATTTTTTATTTCTATAGAGTTCTATGGTTAACTTTCTCCATATGTTCACTTATGTTAACTTTTTGATTAACCCCTGTTTATATGGTATGTGATGGTCACTCATTGCAACTTTGAATGGTATCCTCTAATCGTGTTCCCTTAATTATCAGTGATATTTGTGTTCACTTTGCACACAATTTGTACATTCCTGAATTGTTTATAGGAAATTTATCCAAGGCATGGATGCTTCTGATTTATTTTATAGTTTAGGTTTTCCCAATTTTACTTTTAAGTATCCTTTTTAGGGTAAGAGATGAGTCACAGATTAATAGTATACTGCTTATTACTACATATCAGTGCTCAGTTCCTAGCTCACAACTCTCTACAAATTAAGCTGTAAGAGATGCCAAACCCCTCACGTCTAGTGGCACTCAAACTTACATGCAACCTTAGAACCCTTCACTTAAGGAAAATATGATATTTTATAGTGGTTGCAACACATCTGTCCACATACTTCAAGCAAGAGTGTCTGTTGAGAACTCAGATGTATTTCAGATAGGTCTCTTTTTATATGTTGCATGGTATTTTCCCCTCGTTGCTTTTAAAATTCTTTCTTTGGTCTGTAGATTTTGTGCTTTGATTATTATGTGGTGGGGAGATTTTTTTCTGGTTCAGTCTAATTGGTGTTCAATAAGCTTCTTTATAGGCATCTCTTCCTTTAGGTTGGTAAAATATTCTTCTATGATTTTGTTGATAATATTTTCTGGGTCTTGGAGCTGGAACTCTTAATCTTTTTCTGTTCCTACTGTACTTAATTTAAGTCTTTCATGGTATCCCAGATTTCCTTAATGATTTTTGTTAGAGATTTTTTTACATTTAATATTTTTTGATTGGTGTAACAATTTTGTCTATTATATTTTCTATACCTGAGACGCTCTCTTTCAAATACTGTATTCTGTTGATGGTGCTTGCATCTGTTGTTCCTGTTCCTTTCCCTAGGCTTTGCATCTACAGAATTTCCTCAGTTTGTGTTTTATTTATTGCTTCTTTTTGCACTTTCAGGTCTAACACAGATTTATTTATTTTCTTTACCTGTTTAGTTATCTTTTCTTGTATATGTTTAACTTATTTTTTTTGTTGTTTCTCATTAAAGACCTCAACATGTTTAATTGTATTCCCCTGTATTTCTTTAAGGGATTTATTCATTTCCTCTTTAAAGACCTCTATCATCTTTATAGGATTGGTTGTAAGAAAATTTTCTTGTGCTTCACTTGTGTTAGGATAACCAGGGCTTGCTATATTAGAATAGTGGTGGTGTGAGGGTGTGATATTGCCCTTGCTTTTGTGATTGTGTTCTTTCAAAGGCCTTTAGCCACCAAGATAGCTTTGGTCCCTGGATGCTGCTGTTGTAGTAGGTATTGGAAGGGGGTTAGTCTTGATGATCCTGGTGTGAAAGGCCTCTAATGGGTATTATTTGATGGTGATTCTTAGGAATTTCTGATCACTAGGTCTGTATATATCAGAATCCTCAGGTCTGTATGGTTCAGGAGTAACAGTTATACTAAATAGGAGCAGAGAAGTGGGGGCTGAAAGAAGTTCACCGGGGACAACAGGTTGCTTAGGGTAATTTGGAAAGTCCACAAAGAATCAATAAGCAGGGAAGATGGGTAGGGAAAAGGGAATCCTGTCTGTATTGTTCAGGATCCTCAGGTCTGATGAAGGTGGACAGAGAGGTGTCAGGAGAACAGAGGTTATCCTATATGTTTAATGATCCAGACGTTTAATAAAGATGGGCAAAGTGCTGGGAGAAAATGAATGTCTATAGGAGATAGCAGGCTATTTAGTATACAAAAATCCATCCAGATAATACACCATGTAAACAAACTTAGGGGAAAAAAATCACATGAACAACAAATTAGATGCTGAAAAGGCCTTTGAAAATTTTAACACCCCTTCATGCTTGAACTATTAGAGAGATCAGCAACATAACACATGTAAACATAATGAAAGCAATATATAACAAGACAATAGGCAACATTAAACTAAACAGAGAGAACCTAAAGCAATTCCATGAAAATCAAGATAGAATACTGCCCACTCTCTTCCTGTCTATTCAAAATACTACTTGAAGTTCTATCTAGAGCAATTATACAACTAAAGGAGATCAAAGATACAAATTGGGAAGGAAGAAGGCAAAAATATTGCTATTTGCAAATGATATAATATTATACAAATATGACCCCAAGAATTGTAACAGAGAACTCCTACAGCTGATAAACACCATCAGGCAAGTGGCTGGATACAAAATTACTCAGAGAAATCAATAGCCTTCTTTTATACAAGTGAGAAACTGGTGGACAAAAAAATCACGGAAACAATAACCTTTACAATAGCCACAAATAATATAAAATATCCTGTTGTAACTCTAACCAAGAAAGAAAAAGTTTGTATGACAAAAACTTCAAGTCCCTAAAGAAAGAAACTGAAGAAGAATTCAGAAGATGGAAAGATTTCCCATGTTCAGGATATGTAGAAAAAACATAGTGAAAGTGTCCATCTTACCTAAAGCAAATTACAGATTCAATGCAAACCCCATGAAAATTCCAACACAGATTTTATAGATCCTAAAAGAGCAATTCTCATGTTCACATGGAAACACAAAAAAATGTAAAACAAAACAGGATAACAAAAAACAATTCTGAACAATAAAAGAACTTTGGGAGGAGTCACCATCCCAGACCTCAAGCTATAATACAAAAAATCATGATAAAACTGAAGGGTGTTGGTACAAAATCACACACAGTGACCAACTAAATCAAATTAAAGACTCCAAGATAAACCCACACTCCTATGGACATTTGATTTTTGATAAAGAAGCCAGAACTATACAATGGAAAAAATAAACTATCTTCAACAAATGGTAGTAGACTAATTGGATTTCTATATGTAGAACAATGCAAACATGTCACTATCACCCTGAACAAAACCCAAGTACAGGTAAATCAAGGACCTCAACATAAAACCAAATAACATAAATCTCACAGAAAATATAGTGGGAAACAGTCTTGAATACATGATACAGGAGTCAGTTTCCTAAACAGAACAACAATGACTCAGGCTCTAAGACCAACAATTGAAAATTGGGACCTCATGATACTGTAAGGCCTCTGTAAGGCAAAGGACACTCTCAATAGGACAAAATGGCAGCCTAAAGATTGGCAAAGAGCCAGGCAGTGGTGGTGCACGCCTTTAATCCTAGCACTTGGGAAGCAGAGAGAGGCAGGTTTCTGTGTTCGAGGCCAGCCTGGTGTACAGAGTGAGTTCCACACAGCCAGGGCTACACAGAGAAACCCTCAAGAAACAACAACAAAACGATTGGCAAAGGATCTTCATCAACTTACTACATGTGAAGGAAGACTAATATTCAAAATCAAGAAGTTAGACACCAACAACTCAAATAACCCAATTAAAAATCTGGAGTATAGAGCTAAACAAAGAATTCTCAAAGGAGCGGTGGTGGCACAGGCCTTTAATCCCAGCACTTGGGAGGCAGAGGCAGGCAGATTTCTGAGTTCGAGGCGGGCCTGGTCTACAGAGTGAGTTCCAGGACAACCAGGGCGATACAGAGAAACCTTGTCTCGAAAAACCAAAAAAAAAAAAAAAAAAAAAAAAAAAAAATCTCAAAGGAGGAAACTTGAATTTCATAGAAGCACTTAAAGAAATGTTCTAACTTGTAGTCATCAGGAAAATACGAATCAAAACAACTCTGAGGCTTCCTCATCTTATGCCCATCAGAATGGCTTAAAATTAAATACTCAAGTGACAGCACATGCTCGTGAGGATGTGGAGCAAGTGGAACACCTTTTCACTGCTGATGAGATTGCAAATTTGTACAACAACAAATTTGTTGTACAAATTTGCAAGTCAATTTGGCACTACCTTAGAAAACTGGGACTTGATCTACGTCAAGACCCAGGTCTACTACCCCTGAGCATATATGCCCAAAAGATGCTCCAACAGCTCCCAAAGACACTTGCTAAGCAATGTTTATAGCAACTTCATTCACAAGATTCAGAAACTGGAAAGAGCTTGGATGTCCCTCAACTGATGAAGAAAATGTGGTACATTTACACAATTGGATATTATTCAGCTATTAAAAACAAAGACATCAAGGATTTTTGCAGGCAAATGGATGGAACTTGAGAATATCATCCTAAGTGAGGAAATATATTCCCCCCCAAAATTCATGAGTTGTACTCACTTATAAGTAGATGTTAGGATAACTATGCTACACTACACAGACTCAAAAAATGTTAAACAGGAAGGGAAGCACAAGTGAGGATGCTTGCATCTCACTTAGAAGGGGAATAAAATGGTCTTAAAAGGCATCTGGAGGGAAAGAAATGGGCAAGAGAGAGTATGGGGAAGAAAATAGGGAGGGTGTTTAGGATCAAGTATGGAGATGAACAAGAGAGATGGCCAGGTAGCCATGAGAATGAATGGATATATGCAAATGACCATAACTGGGATATCAGGGACATCTCCAAGATGTGACTGGGACCTGAGATAAGAGAAGTGCTCAAGAATCAATTAGGGTGACTTTGGCTGTGACTCACAGCATTGGGGATATGGAACCTGAAGCAACCACCTCCTGTAATCAGGCAAGAACCCTGTTGTAGTAATTTTCAACCCCAACAAGCCCGTATAAAAAATATACAATCCAGTTATTATAATTATAAGCCATGTGCTTAGAATGGGCAGATCTAGTGCTGTACTAATTCCCCAGCTATAAGACACTTTGCTACTAGCAATTTCTCCTAGCCATGTGGTTCTACTCCATCTTGACTTTCTCCTTCTCTGTTTCTATCCTCTCTCTTTCCCTTCTTTTTCTCCTCTCCCATCTGCCCCCACTCACCTAGACCTCCTGTCCTACCTTTCTCATCCGCTGCCCAATCAGAGACTCTAGCCTTTATTGACAAATTAAAATGGGAAAAAGATTCACATGAGACCTCCTCAGTATGTGTTTGACTGCTCATGGGGGGGGGGAGCCCCTCTTGAGGAAGTAGAATTAACATAAGAATATAACGGCATCATGGCTACCCACAACAGAATCCCAGTGGAGAAATAGATTTACCAAACTACTCTCAAAATGGTTGACTCGAAATTTGTCCTGTCTACAAAAATGCAGAGACTGGGGATGAGGTAGAGACTGAGGAAATGGCCAGCCAATAACTGGTCCAACTTGAGACCCATACCACAAGCAAGCACCAATCCCTGACACTATTAACGACACTCTGTTATGCTTGAAGATAGGAGTCTAGCATGCCTGTCCTCTGAAAGGCTCCACCCAGCAGCTGAATCAGATGAAGACACCAATAGTAAAACAGTGGATGAAAATTTTGGACTTTTATGAAAGAATGGGGTAAGGATTGTGGGCCCCAGAAAGGGACAGGAACTCCACAGAAAGACCAACAGAGTGAACTAACCTGGACCCTTTAGGCTCTCAGAATATAAATCACCAATCAAAGAGCATATATGGGCTGTACCTAGGCCTTCCTTCACATATGTAGCACATGTGTGGTCTGGTCTTCATGAGGGTCCAAACAATTAGATGAGGATCTGTCTCAACTGTTGTTGTCAGTCTGGAGAACATGTTCATCTACCTTGGTTGCCTTGTATGGCCTCAGTGGTAGAGGATATGCTTAGTCCCATAGAGACTCGATATGCTATAGTGGGGGCAGATTCCCAGGGCACCTTCACCTGCTCAGAAGAGAAGGGGAGAGGTGATTTGAAGAAGGTTTGTGAGAGGGGGTTGACTGGGAGTCAGGCAGTGATTATGATATAAACTGAGTAAATAAAATAAATAAGTTAGAAAATTATAAGAAAAAAACTGATAAATCTTCAAATAAAATATTCTTTTTCCTCACTTGTTTAAATATGATTTTCAATATTCTTTCTTCTTTCTTTTTTATTGATTTTTGAAGTCCACTTCATGCAAGTTTCACAAATTATGACAGGTTTTAAAAATTATTTTGTTGATAATTTGATCAATATCATACAGTTTAGTAACAAGAAAAACACATTTATATAATTTTGTGTTTGTGTTTTTGAATTTTATAATGACTTTGTCTGTGTGTGTATTCCTAACATTAATGGAATTGCCTCCATAGAAGAGATTAGCCACAAATTATTAGATCTGTGTGTCTCTGTCTCTAGAGTCCTAAAATTAAAGATGTCTACCACTGCATCCTATGAAATTATTAATTTTCAATAAATTTATCCAATTTTCCGATTAAATGGAAATAATAAAGAACATCTAATTCATAATAAAAACACTTTAAACAGCTTCTTTTTCTGTGATAGGTCTATAATTACAATAATGTGATGAAGGTTTTATTTAAGCTAACTTTGTCAAGTATTGAACATTCATAATGCATTTCCAGGTTCTCTAGACAATAATAAATGTATTGGTTTCTTTTAAAAATAGGAGTAAAAATTACTTCTGAAAATATTGCAATGAGAATTTTTCTAATCTCCCACATTACAGTTGGGATGCTTGGCAATTCCTCAATACTATTTTATTACACCTTTTTGATATTGAATGGAAAGCACTTAATGCCCAAAGACCTGATTACAAAGCACTTGACTTTTGCCAACTGCTTGTCTATCATCTCAAGAGGCATTCCGAGGATAATGTCAGATTTTGGATTTCAAACCATCTTGGATGACATTGGATGTAAATTGATAGTGTATATTGGCAGGATAACCAGGGGTGTGTCTCTTTATGCAATGTGCCTACTGAGTTGCTTCCAAGCAATCACAATCAGCTCTAGGAACTCCAGGTTGATGAAACTGAAATACAAAACCACCAAGTACATTGGTCCCTGTTGTTCAGTTAGTTGGCTTGTGAACCTGCTTCTAAACACCTATTCACCAACAAGAATTTCAGGCTCCAGTTACACTAAAAATACAAGTAACAGGGTGAGTTATGCATACTGCTCAGTTCTTGCTTCTGACAATGCAGCAACTGCTCTGTTTCTTTTCTTAACATGCTTCTCTGATGGACTATGTCTGGGTCTCATGTTCTGCTCAAGTGTCTCTATGGTGAGTATCCTCTACAAACATAAGAGAAAGGTGAAGCATATCTACAGTGATCATCACTTTCAGAAAGTCTCACCTGAAGTCAGAGCCACCCAAAATATCCTCATCCTGCTATGCACATTTGTCATCTCTTACTCATTTTCTTCTATTATGGCTGCCCTTAGGGCATGGTCCAACTATCCAGTGCTATGGAGACTAAATATATTTATGTTTATAGAAATTTGCTTTCCCATAATTTGCCCTTTTGTTCTCATCATCAATACAAAGTCTACTTCCAGACTGGTTTTACCCTACTTTGGTAAGAGATAGTTTCCTCCCCTCATGGAAATTAGCCTTCTTCTCTCTTTTTTTATATGTTGTTATATGTTTTATATGTTTGTATGTTATAAGCTCAACTCTCACCCATGGAAAAGTCACAAATACAAAAATTAAAGAGAGAAATAATGGAATAAATAGATGTTATGACTCAAATAAACAAGAGTTATCTACAAAACGTCTCATGAAAACACAAGAGAGTTCCCTTCTTCTCTGTACCTCATGGAACCTTCTCTCAATTGGCCATACACTCAGTCAAAAGCAACTTTGTAGAGGTGCAAAAAAAAAAAAAAAAAGAATGAAATGGTCCCCTGTATCATATCAGAACACCAGGATTATAGCTGGACTTCAACAACAGAAACAATAGAAAAGCCTACAAATTTGCAGAAGCTGAACAACTCTCTACTCAGTGACAAGTCAGTGTAGGAAGAAATAAAGAAATAAATTATAGACTTTCTAGAGTTCACTGACAATTAATAAACAACAAAGAAATTAGCCCAACTTAAAAAAAAATAGAAACAAATCTATTTGTAATCAGGCACATTCACTGACAACTGAAAGGAGCTCCACAACATTGTTGACAATCTGACATCGTCACAGCCAGCCCAGGGACCCACAAACAAATCAAATTTCGTAAAGTACAGGTTTTTGAAGTAAAACATAATGATTCTTTATATTGCCGTGGTGTCTTTTGTTATGTCCCCTTTTAGTTCCTGGGAAATAAAAAAGAAATGAACAATTTTCTTGATAGATACCACTTAACAAAGTTAAATCAAAATCAGAGCAACAGTTTAAAGAGATCTATAAGCCTAGAAAGAATAGAAGCAGTAATTGTCTCCCAACCAAAATCAGCCCACTGGTTGTTTGTGGAACTTACTTAAAATTAGTTATTTACAGGGTGAAAGAGATACTGTGGAGTCGAAATTTGGGCAAGAATTTAAGTGCATAGAGGGGATGCCTTGTGACTAAAAGATGGCTCATTCAGGAAGGAGCTCACATTGTAATCAGGAAGTTTACACTTCAGACTTCAGCACACACTTAAAAATGTGGCTCAAAACACTAGCATGTGATCCCAGTACATGGGAGGTAAAAAGGACGACGGGAAGTTTTATAAACCAGCTTTGTTTTCAATTGTGACTTTCATGACTGGCACTAATTCCAAGTAAACTGCCTCTACTATGTCCAGTCATGTTCTTGAGAGCAGAGACATTGTGCATGTTTTGGAGTCAAATATGGATTTTGGATGTGTTTCAATCATGTGTGAATTCTGCTGAGGACTCAATAATATATAAGCAAAGCCTTCCCCAAATTATAACTATGCCAGTGAGGACATCTTAGCTCAAGGGTGGCTGTCTATTGCTAGACATTAAGTGGATGGACAAAGAATTATATATGTTAGATATAAAGTCCACCCACACAGCAGAGTGAAATGCAAAATGAGAGGAAGGGGCCGCTGACAGACTAATGGCTGTATGTGGGGAATGGGAAAGCTTCAGCTACCTGAGAGTGAAAGATGTAGTCATGAGATTACAAGGCAGAAAGTAACAATTGACAGTCTGAGGCAAAACCGCCAAAAATGGCAGCTACTGCAGAACTGAAATAGAGACCCTGAGGATTCCAGCCAGATAATACCAATAATGAATCGGGGCCTGGACACTAAGCTAGGAGTTTCCACTAGAGTAGAGATGGGATGTACAGAGAATAGGGTTCTGGGTACAAGGTCTCAGCTATAGGTTTGGGGGAACAGCTGAAGGAGTATAAATAAGAAACTACAGATTGATGAGTAGCAGAGAAATACCAGCTAAAAAGACTTTTTTTATATATAAAAATGAGAAAATGTATTAGAACAAAAATTGATCTTCTATTAAGGGGACAAGAGGAGAATGAGAGATCTGAGTCCCCCATCAAGTGTGTGTGTGTGTGTGTGTGTGTGTGTGTGTGTGTGTGTGTACTTTTTTGAGAAATTCCTCCTTTCCTTCTTGGTCCTGTCCAGCCTTGGTCTTTTTCCCCAGTACAACTATTTAGTAATACATCCAGTATCTAGACAGAAGTGGTCTGTAGAAGTGGTGAGTGACCTTTCTTAAAGAGGCCAAGCCCTGTTTTCCTGATTGGCCTAATTTCATCTGATTCTACTTCAGTGCACTGACTAGTTAAAGACAACATTGTGTCCAGAGCTCACAGGAGCCTGACTTTGTCTTTCCCTTAAGGACAGTGACTTGATACTTGCAATCACAGTATGAAAAGTGGCTTAAGAGAACAGAACATGTGAATGCCATGTTATTGACATCTTTAGACATGTGGATAGACAGATGAGCTAACCCATACTCTAGTAATCCCAGATAGTCATCATTTGGCTGTGATTTCAGGTCCATTTCGCCATGTAGGAGTAGGAAACCCTGTGCTCTGAGAATAAGCCTTTAAAAGAAGTTTTCAAGGTTTTGAAACACCAATCAGGAACAACATCAACACAAGAGAATAGAAGGACACACATGCATATACACCATGACGTTTTATTGGCAACAAGTCGGTAGACAACCTGGAGAGAAGAGGGAAGATTTATGTGGCTCTCTTATAGGAAATATTTTAGTAAATTCTCTATATTCCATAGACATGAAATAGAGGAGATGTTCAAAATACTGCCTGAAACTCTAGTGAAGGAAATGACAGTGTTGATCTTCTCAAAACTGTGATAGATTCCCTTATCTCTTTCCAGAAAGAGCAGTATCCTGAGTCTGAAGAGGGAGCTGTTTCATTTGTCATTCCCCAGGATGTCAAAACAAGTCAAGTTATATCCAGGTTTCAGGATTTGAGAATGAAGGCAACTGTTTACGAAAGTATCATTATGGATGAACCAGGGTTGTTTTCCCAGCCAGAACAGCCTAACTCCAAGCCAGTCCCTATCAGAATGATTGGGCAACTTCCACATGTGAGAGACTCCAAGAGAGATTCCATGGAGTCTCCAAATCACACAAATGTGAAGAATAGGAATGCTCAAGACACAGATACTTACACCCAACGAGTGGACTAAATTCTAAGACCTCTATGGTCTTATGGTTGAATTAAGGACTGATTGAAGGAGCTGAAGGGGAAAGTGCTCCTTAGGAAGACCAGCAGTCTAAATTAACCTGGACCCTAGGGAGCTCCCAGAGACTGAGCCACCAATCAGGTGGCATACATCGGCTAGTCTGAGGCAAGGAGGAGGAGGAATGGGATAAGGTACTTTCTGAGGAATAACTAGGAGAGGGGCAACACACAGACTGTAAGAAGTTTAACAAGCAGAAAGGCCCAACTGAGGATGCTTCAATCCCACTTAGAAGAGGGAAGAAAATAGTCATGAGAAGCAGGGGGACAGAGGGACCTGGGTGGGAGAAGGGGAAGGGAAGAAGAAGGAAAAGAGGAGGCAAGATCCTGTATGGGAAGAGACAGGAGAAAAACCCAGAGGGCCAGGAGAATGAAGAGAAATATGTAGCAGTGGGGAGTGAGGAATAGGAGAAACCATTAAAAAGTCCAAGATGCCAGGGATACAAGAGGCTCCCAGGGCCAGATGGGGATGACATTAGTTGAAATACCCAACCTCTGAGAGACAGAACCTGAAGAGACCACCTCCAGTAGATAGATATAGCCTGCAGTTGAGGGATGGAGCCGTCCACCTATCTCAAAATCTTTAACCCAGAATTGTTCCTCTCTAAAGGAAATGCAGGTAGAAAAAAATAGAGCAGAGGAAAGTCCATAAAGGACTGAAGGAAAGTCTATAAAGGCCATCCAGAGATCGATCCACCTTGGGATCCATTGCATCCGCAGACACCAAACTCCGACACTATTGCTGATGTGAAGAAGTGCTTGCAGATAGAAGCCTGGTATAGTTGTCCTCTGAAAGGTTCTGCCAGAACCTGACTAAGACAGATGCAGATACTCACAGCCATCCATTGGACTGAGCCTGGGGACCCCAGTGGAAAAGTTAGGGGAAGGAGTGAAGATGCTGAAGGGAGTTGCAACCCCAACCAAAAAGTACACATTGGCCAGTCCATGGCTCCTGCTACATATGTAGCAGAGGACTGCTTGATCTGGCATCAGTGGGAGGGGAGGTACTTGGTCTTGTGGAGGTTTGATGCCCCAGGGAAGGGGGATGCTAGAGGGGTGAGGCAAGAGTGGGTAGGTGAGTGGGGGAGTAACTTCTTAGAAACAAACTGTAGGTGGAGAGAGTGGGGAGTTTGCAGAGGGAAGTCAGGGAAGGGGGGCACTTTAAATGTTAATAAATAAAATAATTAATAATAAATAAGTAAATAAATAAATAAATTCCAGTATTTCCAGCATATGCTCTACCTGTTTTACTTGAGACCATAGCCTTGCAAGGGCACCAAGTCCTCCCTACAGTCCCCAACTTTGCCCCCTCACTTATGATTCATATGCCTGCCCACAACTTTGGCAGTATTCTTCTGCTTTACTGGAGAACATGCCTTAGTAGGAACCACAGAGACGACACAGGTACTTGGCGTCCCAGAGGCAAGTTGGCACCTAAAACTGCAGAGATCCTCAGGCTTCAAATCCCCCGCAAACACATCCAACTGGACGTGAATGCTCATCGGTCAACAAAACAACCGGCCACCAGAAGGGGAAACAGACGCCAAGGGAAACACATCCACAAAGCACACATCCATCAAAGAAACACTAAGAAATTTGCACCTACACTGATAATTACCCCAAACTCAAGTCACTAAAGGCCAAGTTAAGGATAGAATCAACAAAAGTCAGGGCAATATGGCTCCACCAGAGCCTAGCTGCCCTATTACAGCAAGCCCTCGATGTTCCAACACAGCAGATGCACTGGAAAATTCCCTTAAATCCAAGCATATGAAGATGATAATGGCCCATAAAGAAGAAATACCTTAAACAAATCCAGGAAAAAAAAACCAAACAGGTAAAAGAGGTTAATTAAATGCTTCTAGACTAGAAAATGAAAATAGATGAAATAAATACAACAAAAATTAAGGGAATCTTGGTAATGGAAAATCTAGGTAAGAAAACAGAAAGACAGATGCAAGGATAACCAAGAAAATATAAGGGGTGGAATAGAGAGTATCAGGTATAGAAGATATGATATATCATTCAAAGAAACCATAAACATTTTAAATTAAATTTAATTCTTTTACTTATTCATGTTACATCCCACTCACTGCCCACCTCCTGGTCACCCCTTCCTTTCCCTTCTCCACTGAGCAGGTGGGGACCCATTGGTATGTCCATACCCTAGCACTTAAAGTCTCTGAGAGGCTAGGGGCTTCTTCTCTCATTGAGGCCAGACAATGCAGCCCAACTACAAGAACATATCCCACAGAGAGGTAACAGTTTTTGGAAAAGCCCCTGTTCCAGTTGTTCAGGACTCATGTGAAGACCAAGCTGCACAGCTGCTACATATGTGCTGGGAGACCTAGGTCCAGCCTATATATGTTCTTTGGTTTGTGGTTCAGACTCAGAGCCCCGCAGGTCTTGGTTAGTTGACTCTATTGGTCTTTCTGTGGAGATCTTATCCCCTTTGGGGCCCTGTAACTCTTCCTCCTATACTTCCATAAAAGTCCCCAAGCAACATACACTGCTTGGCTGTGGGTGTCAGTATGTGTCTGAGTCAGCTGCTGGGTGGAGCCTCTCAGAGGGCAACTCTCTTCTATCTTCAAGCATAACAGCTTATCATTAATAGTGGTAGGGATTGGTGATTGCCTATGAGATGGGTCTCAAGTTGAGCCTGTTATTGTTTGGCCATTCCCTCAGTATCCGTTTCATCCCTCGTGCTTACATTTCTTTTAGGCAGGATAAATTTTGGAATGAAAGTTTTGTGGGTGGGTTGGTGTCTCTATTGTACCACTGAGGCTCCTGCCTGGCAACAGGAGGTTACCTCTTTAGGTTCCACATCCACAGTGTAGTGAGTCACAGCTAAGGTCACCCCCATTGATTCTTAGTTGCCTGCCTTATCCCCAGTCACTGTCTCATCCTGGAGATGCTCCCTACCTACTTGCCCCTGTCACTCTAAAATTTCTACTCATTTTCATAACCATTTAGCCATCTTTCCTGTCCTTCCCTATACCTGATCACAACCTCCCCCCACTCCCCATTCTCCCTCACTCACATTCCCTCCCCTCATCTGCCTCATATGACTATTTTATTCCCCCTTCTAAGTGAGATTCAGGCTTCCTTGTTTGGACCTTCCTCCATGTTTAGCTTCTTTGGGTCTGTGTGGTGTAACACGGTACCTTCATTTAATGCCTAATAACCACTTGAAAGTGAGTATATTCCATGCATGTCCTTTTGGGACTTGGTTACCCCACTCAGGATGTTATTCTCAAATTCCATCCACTTGCCTGCAAAATCCATAATGTCTTTGTTTCTCATAGCCAAATAGTATTCCATTGTGTAGATGTACCACATTTTCATTTCTGTTCTTCAGTTCGAGGATCTCTAGGTTGTTTTCAGTTTCTGGATTTTACAAATAAATCTGCTATGAGCATAGTGGAGAAACTGTCTTTGTGGGATGTTGGAGCATCATTTGGGTATATGTCCAGGAGTGGTATAGCTAACTCTTGATACTCGGGAAAGCAGTATTTTCATAGGAATGATTTTTCTGTCCAACATTACATTAATTTATTAACACTCAAACATCATCAACAGGATAAATATCAATGCATATAAATGATGCATCTTTATACTGATGATTTAATCACAGACATACATTGTTTCTAATCCATTACCAGATTTTGGATTTTTAGCCCTGTCATGTGGCATTTTGTAGTCTTCAAGGAGAAGTGCAGCTTGAGGTTTCAACAGGCAAATTTTTCAGAGTCGTGGTTTTAAAAGGATTTAGCTTGCACCCTTCTTTAGGAAGATGGCATTTAGCTTTCTGTTTTTTGTTTTGACATGAAATGGTTACTTAAAATAAGACCACAGCCTCTGTGCTTAATAACACACCTTCTGAATTACAGGGGACATAATTCAAACTAAGAATGATAGTACTTTGATCCAAAAACTGAAAATAGAGAGCCATTGAACCTCTGGGAGTTTGAGATTAGCAGGACAACATAGGGAGTTCCAGAAAAGCAAGGGCATTATAAAGAGACACTCTATCAAAATAAAACACAACAGACCAACACACAAAAATATGCTTGAAATAGTAGGGCAGCTCTAGAATCCCACTATTGGGGAGGTGGCACTCAGAGAACTATAGTCCAAATTCAATTCTTATTGAGTTTCTCACCAAACTATTATACAAGACACCCTGTTGAGGAAACAGTGAACAGCAAAAAATATATAAAGGGAAAAACAAAGAAGAAAGAACAAAAAATTACAGAATTTTGAACACACCATTTGAATTCTTCCCAAGACCACATCCTTATATAATGTTTATCAAATAGCATGTTTTTTCAAAGTGAAACATAAGCCAATAATAATAATAATAATAATAATAAATAATAAATAGCCAGTTAGATAAACCAGAAAGATAGAGATGAACTTACTGTCTTGCAGTGATGCTATATAGACAAATAGATGATATCTTAATTCTTAATGGTTTTATAAGTATTTCCTAAAATTATACTAGTAATTATTAAGCTCTTTTTAATAAGGATTGCTATTAAGTCCTCTCTGGTATCAAAACTGCATTGAGAACTCTGCCAGTCTTCAAGTGTCACTAATTAATTGCTTCTGCTATAGAAAGTAGGAATTTGCAACTTAGAACACATTCAAAGAGGTTGTAAAGCCATTAACCAAAGGTCATAAAAAAGGGAACTAAGTATTTATTGTAGGTGCAAGGACAGAAGATAAATTATTGGCTGAATTTAGCTATATAAAACTTCATCGATAACTTAGTTATGGTCTTTACCTTTTCCATGAACCTGTAGAGCTAGTGACAGATAATGAATGTATAGTATTAATGGATACACATGTAAACATCTCTGTTGTAAACTTTTTATTCAGTTTATGAATTTATGTTTGAAATTTTAGTGACCTTTAGTAAGAAAAAAAAAAGATGTTTGAAAAAAACATGTGATTTATTCCCCTAGGAAAGGAAAAAAAAAAAAAAAACCTAGGAACCATGACATTGCAAGGCATTATCACATCAAAACACAAGGAGAGAGCAAGATTAGGAGGATAGCATAGTAGAATGACTTAGAAATTAAAAGGGAACTTAGAGACTAAGAAAACAAGACACAGAATGCAGAGAGAAACAAGGACAAAGAAGAAGCTGCAGAGAGAGCAGAAAAAGCAAGCAGGTTTTCTCCTTACTGTTGTGTTAGAAGTGTGGCTTGAATCCAAACAGACCACACCAGGACAAACAGTTCCATGTGTCAGAGGTTTACTGTAGGAGAAAAAGGCAAAGGTGGTGGCAAAGAAAAAAGGGGGAAAGAGAGAGAGAGGTCAGAGGGGTCTGCCTATTTATTTGAGTAGTGATGTAACAGCTTGCAGGTAAAGGTTGGAGATGAGCCCAGTGGATTCTGGGAATGTGTGGCAGTTGCCTTGGCAATGGATGTGCAGGTCGTTGTTGCTTAGGTGTGATGTCACTGGGTTCAGAGTTGATCCTGATACCAACACTTTCCATGGGAAGAAACAGATCTTTTCTTAACAGCAAGGCAGGCTCAGTCTTACTAAAGAGGAAAACACTTTCTTCTTATAGACTTGGACTTAATTCATTTAGCAATAAAAGTGTAGAAACCTTTACTTTCTCACTGCAATGAAAATTGGGGCTCATTTTTTTCATCCAGAACGAATGAGTTCTTTCCACATTGGCACTAGGTCTTTGGCTCGATATGCATGTGTGTATATGTGCGTGTGTGTGTGTGTGTGTGTGTAAGTATATAATTATGAGATAAATATGTATGTATCTCGCCCAACTGGAATACATGAAGATGTATAAATATGCATGTGTAAATTTGTATATGAATTTATCTGAGTTTATGCATATTTGCTTGTGTAAAAGTTTTTCCTTTTGAAAGCATGACTCTCTTCTGGTTCAATAAAAGTTTATTGCTCTAAAACTCCCTCCAGCCTGAAAAGCAAGAGGCAAGTCTTCTGGAAAATAGGGGTAAGTCCAAGCTATTAATACTTTACTTTATTCCAAGCTGTTTTATGATGGTGTGCTAACCCCCAGAGAGTGCAGTTTCTGGCCTCCGAGGAACTCAGGTAAGCAGGTCAGCTATCACTGCAAACTAACTTAGACTTAAGATAGGCAAACATTTTATTATTAAAAAGCACCCCTAAATATCTCACAAGACTAAGTCTTGTCCCCACAAACACTTCCCCTCTTGGCTACCTTTGAGAGAGAGAGAGCCAGAAAGAACTGCCAGAGCAAGCCTCAGACAAAATGTCAAACTTTATTAGAGCATACAGGTGAAAGGAGCATACAGGTGAAAGGATACCTTGCTAAAGCAAACACCAGAAAGACTGCTTTCCTAAAGCTGATACAGGTGAAAGGATGTTTGAATATAGCAAACACATGGAATGACCTGTGATGGAGTATAAATATGATCCCACAGACAGTGATGAATTAGCACTGAGCCCTGGTTTGGTTTGTTCTACCTTGCTAGTCTTTTTGATATTCTGATATACCCACAGATCAGTGCCTAGCCCAAATACCATCAGAGGCATCACACAGCATCTAATGGAAACAGATGTGGAGACCCACAGTCAAACAGGTGCTTTTCATTCATTTGAGATTCCTCTGTGGACAATTCTCTATTTAAATCTATACCCCACGTTAATTGGCTTATTTGGTTTGTTGGTGTATAATGTCTTGAGTTCCTTATATATTTTTGGTATTATCCCTTCATCATATGTAGGGTTGCTGAAAATCTATTCTCATTCTGTAGGCTTCTGTTTTGCTCTATTGATGGTGTTTTTTGCCTTAAAAAGTATTTCTAGTTTCATGAGAACAAATTTAATTGATGACATTAGTGCCTGTGCTATTGGTATTTTTGTCAAGAAGTTGTCTTCTGTGCCAATGTGTATAAGACTATTCCCTGCTTTCTCTTCTATCAGGTTCAGTGTATCTGATTTATGTTGGGGCCTTTGATCTACTTGGACTTGAGGTTAATCCAGGGTAATAAATATAGGTCTGTTTGCATGCTAATTCTGACATCTGGTTATACCAGCACCAATTGTTAAAGATGCCTTCATGTTTCCACTGTAAATTTCATGCTCATATATCAAAACTCAGGTATTCCTAGGTATGTGGAATTAAGTCTGAGTCTTTAATTTCATTTCATTGAACATATTTGTTTTTATCCCAATGCCATGTGGTTTTGATTATTACGTGTAGTACAGCTGGTCATTCTTTTTTGTTCCATACTTTTATTTACTTATTTGAGTTTTTCCAGTTAGAGTCTGTTGTTTAGCCCTCACTGTTTTAGAACTCTTTAGACCAGGTTGGCCTTGAACTCATAGAGATCTGCCTGCCTGTGCCGCCCAAGTAATGGGATTAAAGGTGTGCCATCACAACCCCAGCTTGTCATTCATTCTGTTTTTTTTTATTAAATATAGTTTATTGTGAACATATTACAGCCAAATCACCATATCTTTGATAAATTCAAATATAGACAGAACAATTTTAATTGTTCATCCTCTGTTCTATTGCTCTAATTACTTTTTAATTTATTTTTTAATTATTAACTTTACATCCCCCTCAGTGCCGCCTCCAGTCACGTCTGCCCTCAAGCCTTTCCCTACCCACTCCCCTTCTTCTTTGAATGGGTGGGGGCCTTCTGATTATCACCCCACCCTCCCGGTACTTCAAGTATTTGCAATGCTATGGCTTCCTCTCCCACAGAGGCAAGACAAGGCAGCCCAGGTAGAGGAATATGTCCCAGACCAGCGTTGAACTCAGAGAGATCTGCTTGCCTCTCCCTCTCAAGTACTGAGATTAAAGGCACGAGCCACCACTACCCCATCTTGCTATTCTTTTGAAGTACTATTATATTGTTTTCTAAAAAAAAAAAAACTGTGATAATACTAAGCCATGTGCACTAGCCTCAAGTCTTTTTACAGGCTCTATATGTGGACTTTTATGGTTGTTTCATTCATACATCTTGTTTTTAGTTTTATTTGTCCATTTCCAAGAAACAATCAGTTATCCTTATTTTACTGGTATGAAGCTGAATGTTGTTTTAAATCTTCTCTGATGTAATTTATAGTCTATTGTTTAATGCATTATCTGTCAGCTTTCTCTGCATATTTCAGGAATTATCATTTGGTGATCGGCTCCAAAACATCTGACTCTATCTTTCAGCTTAGGACTGGCTATTGTGGCAGTACACAGCATGCAAGTGAAAATTACTTTGATATCAAGAGATGCATGATTACATACTTGAAGATACATGGGTACAAGGAAACTGAGCATGTTGCTGTGATTGCAACTTGAATTAGTTTTAAAATGAATTGAAGGATGTTTGCGGCTGGGTGTAGAAAAGACTGTCTCTCGCCCTTCTGGTGAAAACAGGATGACTTCCACAAGATCCCAACATTACCTCTTGTTTTTTTTTTCTTTTTTTTAAATTTTTTTTTATTAGATATTTTATTTACACTTCAGATGGCATCCCCTTTCCCCATTCCCCCACCCCCCTTAGGAAACCCCTATCCCAAGCCCCCTTTTCCTTTTTGCATTTATACATTTTTTAAAAATAATGTTAATCATAGGCTTTATAAGTTTGGAATTGTTCAATCAGAGGTGTAACCCACTACCCAACCTAGATATAACAACTATCTTTGACTGGTGGAGATACTTGAACCTCTGCCTCCCTGTCTCCCCCCTCTTTCTCTCTTTCTTCACCTAGCTTCTTCTCTCTTTCTTCTTCTCCTCTTCTTACTCCTTTTCTTCCTCTCAGTACTCCTCCTACCTTAGCTCCTCCTACACATCACCTTTCCTGTTAAAATGAAACTTTTCTCTCAAAATACAATTAGAACATAATTATGCCAATTTGTCCAGAAAAGGACACACTTGCAGAATAGTCGACTGATTATATCTGCCTAGACAGAGTAATCAGCCCTTAATAACTCTGCAGCACTAAGGTCTGTCAGATGATCCTGGGCCAGAAGGCAGAAGAACAGATGCTCCAACGTTTTGAAGTAGAGCGAGTGTCCAGGTGTTCAGAGGTCTCTATAAATTGGCTAAGTTTTAGAAACTATGATTTGTGCTTCCCACAATTATAGTTAACTCAGTCATTCTGGATTTCTGATGGGGTTGAAAACATATAGCTATTGACCTTAAGAGAAAAGACTTGAGTGGATGGTCGTCAGCTGACATTCATCCTAAAGCCAGGTTCAGAACTAAATGTTTTAGTTAGAATAGATGACAGAGGAGCTGGTTAGTCAACAAAAGGATGGACTGGGTATTAGGACTATCCTGTACCTCACTGGTACAAATTGGCAACATTACCTCTTTAAAGTAAAATTCTTCTCTTCATTTCTTCATTTTTTTCCCTCTGTCTATGTTTTCATCTCTCCCTACTTCCTTGCATTTTCATTCTAGTTTGATAAATGTTGGTTAAATTTCCAGCTCCAACCAAAGAGCAATTTGCAATTGATAGCTACTGGGAGAGGTAAAATCATTTTTCTTCACTAGAGTGACACCAGGAATACCAACTACACTAGAGTTCAGGCCTCACCAGAGTCTATGATTTTTAGTGATATTTTTTTCCACTTTTTGTTTTTGTGTTTGCCATGCCTTAAAAAAGAGAATGAATATGAAGTTCAGTGTGTAGGAGTAAGGGAGCCTCTGAAAGGAGTTACACAATTCGGAATGGCTAAGATCAAAAACTCAAGTGACAGCAGATGCTGTTGAGGATGTGGAGAAAGAGGAAAACTCATTGCTGGTAAGATTGCAAACTGGTACAACTGCTCTGCAAATCAATTTGGTGGTTCCTCAAAAAACTGGAAATAGTTCTACCTAAAGACCCAGTTTACACTCCTGGGCGTATACCCAAAAGATGCTCCATCATACCATAAGGACATGTGCTCCACTATGTTCATAGCAGCTTTGTTCATAATATCCAGAGCTGGAAACAACAGATGTTCCTCAACAGAAGAATGCATACAGAAAATGTGGCTTATTTATGCAATGGAATACTATTCAGATATTAAGAATGAGGACATTATAAATTTTGGAGGTATCTTAGGATTTTTATTACTGCACAAAACATCATGACCAAGAAGCAAGTTGGGGAGGAAAGGGTTTATTCAATTTACACTTCCACATTGCTGTTCATCACCAAAGGAAGTCAGGACAGGAACTCACACAGGGTAGTGAGTTGGAGGCAGGGGTAGATACAGAAGCCATGAAGGAATGCTCCTTATTGGCTTGCTTCCCCTGCTTTGCTCAGCTTGCTTTCTTATGGAACCCAAAACTAGCAGTCCACGGATGGTACCACCCACAATGGGACCTCCCACTCTTGATCACTAATTGAGAAAAAGCCTTACAGCTGGATCTCATGGAGGCATTTCCTCAAGGGAGGCTCCTTTTTCTGTGATAACTCCAGCTTGTGTCAAGTTGACACATAAAGCCAGTCAGTATAGATAATATCCCTCTCTTCTTTTATTTTCAGCAGTGGAATCTTCAATGCTTTTCCATCATAAAGCAATATGGGAGAGACAGGAAGGGCCAGGCTCAGAGGCAGACAGGGCCTGAGGCTAACTGTGGAAGGATTGTTGTGGGGAGTGGTCTGGGAACAGGCATTTATCTTCCATGAAATCTGATCATGTGTTTTCATATATGGCTCATTCCAAAGTCATTAAAATATCCTGATTTCCAGAGATATTTGACCCCAAATACTGCAGTGAACAAGGTCAGATCCTTCCAGTGGAGTGAAACAGAGGACAAGAGGCAAACAGGATGTGTCTGCAGCACAATGTGGAAAATGAAGAAGCTGAAATGGGCTCGTCTCTGTCAGCAGAGAGTGGCATGTTCTTTGCTATGGGAAAACGTGATTTCTGATAAATGTGAAGTGAAGATCATGGTCTGGGGAGGAATTTTAATTATGTTGCAAAAAGTGAGTGCTTTTGTTTTGTTGGGTTTTTTTTTTCTTATTTTTTCCTTTTTAGATTTTTTTTCATTTTTTAATTTTTTATATTTATTTATTTATTTTGTTTTTCGAGACAGGGTTTCTCTGTGTAGCCCTGGCTGTCCTGGAACTCACTCTATAGACCAGGCTGGCCTCGAACTCAGAAATCCGCCTGCCTCTGCCTCCCAAATTCTGGGATTAAAGGCATGCGCCACCACTGCCTGGCCTTTTTAGAATTTTTAAAAAATTCTGTCCCTTTGTTTTTTTTTTTTTGTTGTTGTTGTTGTTGTTTGTTTGTTTCTGCTTGTTTTTCCCAGACATTACCTTGTAGCCTACTTTGCTCACAAACTCACTAAGAAGTTGAGCATGACCTCACACTCCCATCCCGTGGCTTTTACCTGCCTTTCTTTCCTGAATGCTGGGTTTAAAGGCTTGTATAGGAATTAAAAGCTACCGACACTTTTAAAACCAAACCAACCAACCAATCAAACAAACAAACAATCAGGTTGCTTAAAGTAGCAGGGCAGGTCTGTCTGGAAACTGCATCGAGGAAGTAAAAGCCAAAAGACTAAAGTACAAGGTCATTCTCAAGTACTCTGATCTCAAACTCATTAAGAAGTTCTGGATGAGAAATTTGAGGGCAGGAAGGCGGAAGTGGGTGAGTGGGTAGGGGAACGCCTTCCTAGAAGCAGGAGAGGACGAGATAAGAGGTTTTGGAGGGGCAGGAACTGTGAAAAGGCATAACATTTGAAATGTAAATAAATAAAATATCCAATAAAATAAGAAAAAAAAAGTCAGGATGATCTTGCACTCTGATCCCATGGCTTCCCTTTCCAGTGCTGTGATTCCAGGGTGGTCTCCCTACTTCAACCATTTGTTTCGTTTTATTCATTTTCTTTGATTTTGGGAGATCTTAGATATACCTAGCCCCGGGTGTCCTGAAACTTCATTTGTGGTCCAGGGTGGACTCAGACACACGGACTTTAAGTGGCCACTGCTTCCTGACTGCTGGGATTAAAAGTGTGCACAGGGATTGAAGGCCCCTGACTCTCTTCAAAAAAAAAAAAAAAAAAAAAAAAAAAAACTAACCAACCAAGGAACCAAAACACACAAATAGGTTACTTGAAGTAGTAAGCCAGGTCTGGAAACTCTGCACTGAGGCGTTAAAACCTGTAACAAGGTCATCTTTAACTACTTAGCTAGCTTGTGGGCAGCACAGGCTAAAAGACACCAAATACCAACCAAATACCAAAACAGAAAATACCAAAGCAGAAAAGGAGAGAAAAGCAGACAACAAAGACAGAGATCTTTTTGACCACTTACTGAAGTTCCTCCCCAGACTATAGTCCTCACATAATATCCATCAAACGTATTTTTCCAAAACGAAGTACATCATTATCCCTGCTGACAGTGCTAAGCTCCCTTCAGCCTCTGCCTTGTGTATATCGTGCAACAGACACCATCTGAGTGTCTCATCCCACTATGAAGGGTCTGACAGTGTTCACCGAAGCATTTAGGATCCAAAACTCTCTGGAAATCACGAAATTCTAGCCATCGTGGAATGAGCTGTATGTTAGAACACAGGATCAGAAGTCACGGGAGACAAATGTTAGCCTTGGTATTCTCTTTCAGCGTGATACTTTTACCTTTCATTACATTAACTTACAATGCTCCCTTTAGGATGTGTTTGCCTTCCAGAGAATCATCTCGGTGGCACTAAACAGCAAGTTGGGTTTTCATCTGTGATTCAATCGACAGACGTGTCTTTCCTCTACTTTATTTGCTTACTTGTTTTCACTCTTCTAGTTAGGCACCATCTTTTCACATAGGCCAGGCTGACCTTGTTATTCTTAGGCTACCAGGCTGTTTTGAGATTAGAGCTACTCCTGCTAAGAGTACTAGGTAAAAAGTGATAAGATGTCCCCACCCAGGCACAGGAATTCTAATCCAGTCACATGATGACATTAATCTGTAAATGACTCACTGGAGCCATACACTATAAAAGGAAGCCAATTTTAGACAGAGCCTCAGAGGAAGCAGACACACATCACATCGCAGTGCTTCTTAGAATCAGTCCTGAAATTCTCTGTAGGAAGAGGTAAGTTTGGAGAACACAATATACTTCCTTATTTGCGCCCTTGAGTATGGACATGTGTATTTATTATTATATGTGGGCATGAGAGATGATGTAATCGTGAATTTGAGAAAATCTCAATGGTGAAAGTGTGGGGGGGCATTCACTAGAGAAGACTGCTTGGAAATGGGTTTGAGACAGCAGAAAGTTGTGATCGACACTCGGGGACTAACTACATTGAGAGCTGGTAATCCAACAATAGCCCTCAGTATTTCTCAACGTGGTTTTAAAGCACAAAGCCATGTCTTGGGTTGATATCTGTCAGTTAACAAGAACAGGTAAACGGTAGCAGAACTACAGAAGCCAAAAGGCAAGATTAGCACATTCAGAGACTTTCCCAGAACTGTGGATTTTGATGGATTAGAACTTTGTTTTAGTTTTGGCAGGCTATGCTGTTCATGTGCTGAGTTTCCATGGAGTTAACTGTGCTGAAGTTTTGTGTTCTACTAAGGTCTAGGTATTTGTTACACTCCCCACTGGTCTTTTATTTATTTATTTATTTATTTATAATATTTATTTGGTTATTTGGTTATTTTATTTATTTACACTTCAAATGTTATTCCCCTTCCTTGTTTCTCCTCCTCAAACCCCTTATACCATCTCTCCTCCTGCTTCAATCATGATGCTCCCCCACCCACCCACCCACTCTCACCTCACTACCCTAGCATTCCCCTATGCTGGAGCATCTAGCTTCCACAGACCAAAGGGTCTCTACTCCCACTGATGCCATTCCCTCCTTGTGTACGCTTTGGTTGGTTGTTTAGTCCCTGGAAGCTCTGGGAGTCTGCTTAATATTTGTTCTTCCTATGGGGGTGAAAATCCCTCCAGCTCCTCACTCATTTATTTCCCTAACTCCTCCATTGGGGTCCATATGTTCAGTCCAATTGTTGGCTGCAAGCATCAACATCTGTATTGGTCAGGCTCTGGCAGAGCCTCTTAGGGAACCACAATATTGGGCTCCTGTCAACAAGCACTTCTTGGCATCAGCAATAGTGTCTGGGTTTGGTGTCTGCAGATAGGATGGATCCCTAGGTGGGGGCAGTCTCTGGATGGCTTTTCCTTCAATCTCTACTCCCATCTTTGTCCCTGTATTTCCTTTAGACAATTCTGGGTTAACGTTTTTGAGATAGATGGGTAGCCCCATCCCTTAACCAGGGACCATGCCTAACCTCTGGATATGGTCTCTACAGGTTCGCTTTGCTCTTTGTTGGGTATTTCAGTTAATGTCATCCCAGTTGAGTCCAGAAGCCTCTTGCTTTCCTGGCAGTTGAGACTTTCTAGTGGCTACCCCGACTTCTCCATCCCCCATTGCTACACTCCTCTGTTCAATTTCCTGACCCTCTGTACTTCTCCCTTATCCCCTCCACACCTGACCCTACCCTCCTTTTTTTCTCTCTCCCTCCCAGGTCCCTCCCTCCCTCTACTTCCCATGATTATTTTGTTCCACCTTCTAAGTAGGACTGAAGCACCCACACTTTGGTCTTCCTTCTTCTTGAGCTTCATATGGTCTGTGAGTTGTATCATCATCGGTATTCTGAGCTTTTTGCCCAGTATTTGCTTATCGGTGAATATATACCATGTGTGTTCTTTTGTGACTGGGTTACCTCACCCAGGATGCTATTTTGTAGTTCCATCCATTTGCCTGTAAATTTCACGAAGTCATTGTTTTTAATACCTGAGTAGTACTCCATTGTGTAAATGAACCACATTTTCTGTATCCATTCTTCCACTGAGGGACATCTGGGTTGTTTCTAGCTTCTGGCTATTATGAGTTCAGTGGGCTCATACCACTCTAAATAAATGCATTTTCTCTTAAGGACCATTAGTTTACTGAACTGATACTTAATTGGCCACATAGTTTACGGTACATGGGGCCCACTGTTAATTCAATCAGAATGAGAATTAATGGCCCAGTCAGTACTGATAGCAGAACAGTTAGTTAGGGGGCCAAGAGAAGAGAGACTGGTATCAAAGATCTGATTTATGTCTTTTTCTCTTTCTCTGTTTTGGTGTTTTGGTTTTCGTTTTGTTTTGTCTATGGAAAGAACTTTTCTAATTACTTTTGGCCAATTAACATAGAAACAATAGTTTTATTCCTAAAGCAGACATATTTTACTTTATCTTATAAGATGTCTAAGTCTCTCTAATCTTGTAGAACAATTACAGCTAGGGAATCTAACTGCTGTTTTAATTCAGAAATGGAATGTCTTAATACCTTCAGATCCTGATCAACCTTCCTATCCAGTTTGAAAAGGATTAGAAGAGGCTTATTTAGTCAAACCACTGGTATATACTCAAAAAGTAGTCTCAGGGGCTCAGTAATATTGCTGTTATCCAGATGAATTAACCCATAAGTCAGAATACACTTCATCAGAATACTGGCAAGTTATTAAGGTTGGAAAGTTAAGGGTTTTGAATATTAAACAAGTTTCAGCCCTTTAAAAGTCCTGCAATGTTAATTTGGGCTATCCCCCTCCCCCCATCACAGTGAGTTTTGTCAGTCAATGGGCTGGCAGGTTGATTAGTGTCAAGGTCTAGTGTATTGGGGACCCTGGGTATGGATCTCAAAAGAACCGGGACAGGGGATGCAGAGCAAAGGCAGAAGCAACTGCATACTGCCACAAACTTTATTAAGCTTTATATAGACAAAAACATGCAATACTTCAAGTTCCCTTTGGCAAGCTAAAATCATAAGATCTTTATTCCCATAATACCAGAAATGTAGGGAAGACTAAACAAATGCTTCTTAAAACATTTAAGTAGCAAATTACCCCATTCCCTGTTATGTAAAATTTTGGTTATCCTGATAAGCCCTTAGAAATAGTGATCACAGGAGTGAACAGTGGACTCTGTTTACTGTCCTTGTTCTTTGACTATCTGGGTTTATTGTCTTGCTTGCTCCTTGACTATTTGCATCGATTCTATTGCTAGTTCCTCAACCTAGAACTGACCTTAATACTTGCATGTAATTTAAACGATATAAAAGAAGGAGGAGGGATGGGATAGGGGTTTCATTGGGGGAGGGGGAATGGGGAAAAGGAATAACATCTGAAAAGTAAATAAATAAAATATGGAATAAAAAATGAAAAAAAAAATACTCGTCATAACTCAGTAACCTTGAGCTACTTCCACAAACACAGGACATAGCACAACATAGTTCAGGCCAAGTGAGATAAACATTTTCTTAAGGGCTACATTCCAGCTCCTCCTTGCACCTTTCACCAGTCCTTACTTGACCCTGCCTGGGAGCTGCATCTCTCTGACTCCACAACTTCCTTCATTTTTCTTTTGTTTTAAAAGTAACACTTTCTATAACGTAGCTAAATGCCCTTGTTGGGGTTTAATCATGCAAAAATAAAGTAACATAATACATAATATACATAATATTATGGCAAAACCAGCTCCTCCCATGCTTTGGAAAATATTTTGAAATCAAGCTTTGGGATCTAATCTTGTCAACTTATCAGCTAATTAGCTGTCTCTTCAGGGGTAGTATCTTCTAATTGTTTACCAAAAGTCATTATATTTTAAAGCAGTAATTACTTTTGTAGCACTATCATCACCTTGTAAATAGGCTTAAATCAGTTTCCAATCATGTTCTGTATCATTATATATATATATATTCAGTAACACAAAAAGTAGTAGAATTCCAATCACATCTCTTTTTTTTGTTGTTGTTGTTTTTGTTTTTTCTTTATTTTTTGAGACAGAGTTTCTCTGTATATCCCTGGATGTCCTGGAACTCACTCTGTAGACCAGGCTGGCCTCAAACTCAGAAATTCACCTGCCTCTACCTCCTAAGTGCTGGGATCAAAGGTGTGCACCACCACTGCCCGGCCCAATCACATCTTAAATCTACATGTTTTTCAATAGGTAAAATCTTTTGACCCAATCATTCTACTGTTTGTTTTAAAATATCTGCTTGATGTTGAAGTCTAGTATCAATTTTCATTTGTTCTATCTATAATTCACATGAATCTTTATGCCACTCCTCAACAAACGGCTTTGCTTGAATAGATGTTTTTAGTGCTATACTGGAAACTTCCGCTAAGGTAGCAACAGTAATAAGGCTTAAAATAGTAGCTACAACAACTCATTCTTTTACTTCTTTTCAGCAAATTATTAAATAATTCAACAATCACACGATTAAGAAGATCTTAAGACCAATGGTGTCCTAAATTAACAGGCATCCATCATATAATTTTTGCTGAATAATCATAATAGAATCTTGACTCATATTAAACTGAATAAAGGAATTAATACATGAATACAAATGTCAATTAATAACAAGTAAATCCATTTGTTGGGGTCCACACTAGCCCCACGTTGGGGCGGCCTAAATAATGTTGCAGCCGAGGCAAAATGTTGAGGTCCGGGCCAACCCACGTTTGGGCGGCCACTGTATCCCAGCTCAAGTTGCCACTCCGGTCCTCAGGTCAGGGTTCAGCAAGAGCGAGGGTGAGGGCAGACTCTACCTAATGTCTGATGTGTCTGATTCTCTGATCTCAGTCTGATTCTGATCTGTTCTGTCTCTGCCTTTTATATGTCTTACTTCTAAGCCATGCCTCTAAGTTACACCTTTAATCATGCCCTTAGGTCTTGTCTCTAACTCTGATCTCTATACTTCTAAGTCATACTCTTAAGTCACACACCTTTAATTTCATGCACCTTTAATTTCACGCACCTTTAATCTCAAGGTATCTAAACCAAGATTATCGGAGTGTGCTCAGCTGTTGTAGGCTATTGTAATCCAAGTCTCATGTCAGGGTATATGGCTCAAGATGGCTGCAAAGCTGATAGCCGCTTTCTGCTAAAAGTCAGCCCCCAACATCCATTAACAACATTAAATCTACCTACTAAAAGCAAATGTGGCATAGGAATGCAAGTAGTAACTTTTTGTTTCTTAAATGTGATAAAATTGTATTGAGAAGCAGATTGAGCAGTCCCAGAAAGGCTCCCATTAGCTAGCACAACTTTTAATGCAGCAGCAATTTTCCACAAGTGAGTTTGAAACACAGGAGGAACTTCCACAGAGGCCAGTCTATTATCAGCAATGTCATCATCCCCCCATTTCCTCAGCATGGATCCACTAAGGCATTCATTCTCCTCTCCGCTTATCCTGGTAACATCAGACAAAGCACAAATGGTAACATTCCATTCTGAACATGTATTAAATTGGCCATAAGGATCCCATTTATCCATTTATCTTGAATAATTTTTCCAAATGTGCCAAGGCAATTTTTCCAAATAAATGAGTGATATTTTAAGCCTACATAAGTAAATTGAGCACAAACAGGTTATGCTGGCTCACTATCAGATGTAATGTTATTCCAGTCTTGGCTTATAGACCAAGCTGTCAATCACTGCAAACAAGTTCTGGAGCTCTGGAGCCTGTAACATTTATTCCTGGTAATAACCAATTGTGATAACCCATTTGGAGGTATATAGTTTCTGTTCTATACATAAAGGCATCTTTGAGCCAGCATAAGAAAAATTATACAAGGCTCCATCATGCATATTCAAATAAGTAAAATTATTCCAGGGAGATGATAAAACGTTTGGAGTGGTGTATAAAACCACATCTGCTTCCCCTCAAGTAGCCAGCTCTAATAAAGGTGGATTAGGAACATAAGCCCAATAACTCACATTGGCCTCAGCTGAAGATACTGTAAATAAAGAAAACATTGCTAAAAATAAATGCTCAGCAGTAAAGAGCTTTTCTGTATGAGATAACTTTTTTTTTTTTTTGTCCTTCAGTGGTTAATCGCTTCACTTGACCCCACATAGGTAATGGGGTTATCGATGCACGCATCCTTCTCCATTGTCATTGGTCAAACTACAAGTGAAGCCATAGCCTCAGTGACTGAAAACACCTCCTTCATCTCTGAAGGACCTCCATCAGGAAAAAATGTAGATGGTTTAATTGGATTCCTGTGAGGGTAGGGCGCAGTTCTTATCGGTCTCTGCTTGAATCCATCTCCCAGGTAACCAGAATTGCCTTCCATCCTGTAATGAAACAAAACCACCATATCCCCTACCTAAATACAGTAATGACCCTTTCAATATATGTTCTAATTCATCAACTTTTGGTCCTGCAAAAAGAATAATGTACATATAATGTGCAATATAATATGTGGCCATTGTTCTTACTGGTTGTAAAGCTCCACTAACATATAATTGACACACAGTGAGAGAATTCATCATTCCTTGAGGTACCACTTTCCACTGATTATTGATGAGAACCTTTATGATTCAGTTGAAGAATCGAAAAAGCAAAGCAGAGCAGATCTTTATTTATGAACAGGAATAGTAAAAAAAAAAAATCTTGCAAATCTATAATTATAACAGGCCAATCCTTAGGTAACATAACGGGAGTGGTTACCCCTGGTTGTAATGCTTCCATAGAATGGATTCCTAAATTTACTCCTCAAAGATCTGTCAAAAGTCTCAATCTGCCTGATTTTTCTTTATAACAAAGATTGTTGAATTCCAAGGGGAGGTGAAAAATTCTGTATGACCTTTTTTATATTGTTCCATCACCAGCTCATGCACAGCTTGTAGCTTGATTGCTGTTGATGGCCATTGATCAATCCATAAAGGATCATCACTTTTCCATAAAATTTTTATAGGTTCTATCTAGAATGAGAAATGAGCACCCCACTGTTCTAACACATCACGTCCGATGATGAGGCACTTCTAAAACATACAGTTTAAAAACAGCAATCTGTCCATCAGGAGTTTGAACATTAACATAATTTAAACTTTGACCAATAGTATTAGCTGGCATGGCACCCACACCCTTAATATTATAAGGAATAATTTGATATTTCAAATGAGATGGCCATTTTGTGTTTTAATAATGGTAATATCAGATCCAGTATCAATTAATCCTATAATACTTTTATTATCAATAAAAACTTTCATTTTTTGTTGTATTTTTGTCAAATTTAATGTCAGAAAACATTTTTCCTATCAGTACTAACAAATCCCCCAGAATGAATATTCTGCAAATGGCCTATATTAATGTAAGGTAATATAAGTAATTGTGCTCTGCGATCTCCTGTTTTAATTTGAAAACCTGTTACAGCAGACATTAAAATTTGAATGTCTCCTTCATAATCAGTATCTATTATCCCCAAATGAACAGTCACTCCCTTACTATTTAAACTGGAGCATCCTGTTAATAACCCAAAGGTTAGAGGCAGCAGGGACCATAAATTCCAGTAGGAACTTTCACAGGCTGATCATTAGCTTTTATAATCTGTTTTTTTTTTTGGGGGGGGGAGGGCTGGTATGTCCACTGTAGCACTAGCCCTTGTTTCTGGTTGGAGAGAGGAGACAGTTGGCTGACCTGTTCATTACACCTGTGCCACACAAGGTTGGCCTGTCATCGAGTTTCCCAAAATTCTGCATTTTAGCTTTGCAATGTTTTTCTCTTTTACATTTTGGACAGATGCCAGGCTCTCTCATTATTTTATTTCCTTTCTAGCTACAGTGTTTCTGCAAATGTCCTAGATGTCCACACCCAAAACATTTCATATTCTTAGAATCTTTATTTTGCATGGAGTGCCAAGTGGCAGCCATAGTCTCAGCAAAAAGCTGCATCTTTCTATTTTCAGAAAAGATATTTTTCCATGCCTTCATATAAGCATTACTATCTCCAGTCTCCTTTATAGTTAATAATGCTTGCTTACAGTCCTCATTAGCATTTTCAAAAGCAAGCATTTTCACCAGTTGTCCTCTAGCTTCCTCTCCTACCACTGTTCTTTCCACTGTAAATTTTAATCTAGATAAGAACTCAATATGTGGTTCATTAGCTTTTTGCAAAAATTTTGTCCATGAGCCATAATGTTCACCAGAAGGTCTAATCCATTCCCAAGCTTCTATCAATATTTCCATAAGTTGCTCATGAATTTCTTCTAGAGATCCTTGTGCTTTATTATGAGGATCATTATATTGTCCTGTCCCTGTTGGCATGGCATGAGAAATAACTTGTAATCTGGGGTTATCACTAACTGTATTTTGTCTTGATTTTTCTATACATAACTAGTTAAATCACATTTGTCATTGTAAGTATTCAGGTTCCTTTAATAATGCTCGACACAATAACTTCCAATCCTCTGGTGCCCAATTATGATAATGTCAAGCTATGCTATTTAATAATTCCTTAACATAATGAGATTGAGGTCCATATAAAGTTACTGCCTTTTTCAACTGACCAACATCTACAGGAATTCTTTCATAATAAGCCAGTTGTATCACACCTTGAACAGATGCTGGCCTAATTATAAGAAAAGAAAAAGCAGGTAATTCATCATCATCATCATTTGAATCTGTTGTTAACACGTCATCCCAACAAAGCCATCCTCCCCTACCTATACAGCTGGAGCCATGGGTCCCTCCCTACGTGCTCTCAGGTTGGTGGTTAAGACCCTGGGAACTCCGGTTGGTTGGTATTGTTGCTCTGCTCATGGGGCTACAAACCCTTTCAACTCCTTCAGTCTTCTCTCCAACTCCTCCACTGGAAACCCAGTGATCAGTTTAAAGGTTAGCTGTGAGCATCTGCCTCTGTATATGTCAGGCTCTGGCAGAGCCTCTCAAGAGACAGCTATATCAGGCTCTTGTCAGCATCAACATGCACTTCTTAGCATCCAGAACAGTGTCTGCCTTTGGTGACTGGTCATGAGATGGATCCCCAGGTGGGACAGTCTTCAGAGGGCCCCTCCTTCAGTCTCTGCTCCACACTTTGTCTCCGTATTTTCTCCTGTGAGTATTACTCCTTCTAAGAAAGATCGAAGCTCTCCACTTTCTCTTCTGTTAGTTTCGGTGTATTTGGTTTTATGTGGAAGTCCTTGATCCACTTGGACTTGAGCTTTGTACAAGGAAATAAAAATGGATCGATGTGCATTCTTCTTCATGAGCTTTATGTGCTCTGTGAATTGTATCTTAAGTATTGACAGCTTTTGGGCTACTATCCACTTACCAGTGAGTACATACCACGTGTGTTCTTTTTGTGTTACCTCACTCAGGATGATATTTTCTAGTTCCATCCATTTGCCTAAGAAGTTCATAAATTCATTATTTTTAATAGCTGAATAGTACACCATTGTGTAAATGTACCACATTTTCTGTATCCATTTTTGTTGAAGAACATCTGGGTTCTTTCCAGCTTCTGGCTATTATAAACAAGGCTGTTATGAACACAGTGGAGCATGTGTTCTTGATATATGTTGGAGCATCTTTTGGGTATATGCCCAAGAGTAGTATTGCTGGGTCCTCGGGTAATACTATGTTGGGGTCCACACTAGCCCCACGTTGGGGCGGCCAAAATAATGTTGGGGTCCACACTAGCCCCACGTTGGGGCGGCCAAAAACGTCGCAGCCCAGGCAAAATGTTGAGGCCCAGGCCGACCCACGTTTGCGCAGTCACTGTATCCCGGCCCAAGCTGCTGATCCGGTCCTCGGGTCGGGGTTCAGCAAGAGCGAGGGTGAGGGCAGACTCGAAGAATGGAGACCAGACAGGGTGTGATTCAATCCCATTTATTCTTCAGTCTCTCTTCCTCTAAGTGTCTCCTTCTCTGTCTCCTCTGTCTGCTGTGTCTGATTCTGTCTGGAGCCAAGTGTCTTCTACCTAATGTCTGATGTGTCTGATTCTCTGATCTCAGTCTGATTCTGATCTGTTCTGTCTCTGCCTTTTATATGTCTCACTTCTAAGCCACGCCTCTAAGTTACACCTTTAATCATGCCCTTAGGTCTTGTCTGTAACTCTGATCTCTATACTTCTAAGTCATACTCTTAAGTCACACACCTTTAATCTCACGCACCTTTAATCTCAAGGTATCTAAACCAAGAGTGTGCTCAGCTGTTGTAGGCTATTGTAATCCAAGTCTCATGTCAGGGTATATGGCTCAAGATGGCTGCAAAGCTGATAGCTGCTTTAAGTCGGCCCCCAACAATACTATACCCAATTTTCTGAGGAACCACCAAACTTATTTCTAGAGTGGTTGTATCAGCTTGCAATCCCACCAACAATGGAGGAGTGTTCCTCTTTCTCCACAGCCTCACCTGCATCTGCAATCTATCACCTGAGTTTTTGATCTTAGCCATTCTGACTGGTGTGAGGTGGAATCTCAGGGGTTGTTTTGATTTGCATTTCCTTGATGACTAAAGATGTTGAACATTTCTTTAGATGCTTTTTGACCATTCAAGTTTCCTCAGTTGAGAATTCTTTTTTTAGCTCTTTATCCCATTTTTAATAGGGTTATTTGATTGTCTGGAGTCTAATTTCTTTAGTTCTTTATATATATTGGATATTAGCCCTCTATTGGATGTAGGATTGGTAAAGATCTTTTCCCAATCTGTTGGTTGCCACTTTGTCCTATTGACAATGTTTTTTGCCTTACAGAAGCTATGCAATTTTATGAGGTCCTATTTGTCAATTCTTGATCTTAGAGCATAAGCCATTGGTGGTCTGTTCAGGAACTTTTCCCTTGTGCTTATATGTTTAAGGGTCTTCCCCACTTTCTCTTCTATTTGTTTCACTGTATTTGGATTTATGTGGACGTCCTTTATCCACTTAGACTTGAGCTTTGTATAAGGAGATAAGAATGGATCAATTTGCATTCTTCTATGTGCTGTCCTCCAGCTGAACCAGCACCATTTGTTGAAAGTGCTGTCTTCTCTTAATGCTTATCTGAGGGTATGCCCCAAGTTGAACCTGATAATGAGTCACATAGACATCAGACAGCATTCTCGTGGTATTCAGAGGAAGAGCTCAATCATGTCATAGGGTCCTGTGGGCATAAAAATTTGATCCAAAGTTAATTTGTTTGTTTGTTTTTATTAAACTAGCAGTTGCCACC
Organism: Arvicanthis niloticus; assembly: GCF_011762505.2. Taxonomy (NCBI): domain Eukaryota; kingdom Metazoa; phylum Chordata; class Mammalia; order Rodentia; family Muridae; genus Arvicanthis; species Arvicanthis niloticus. The sequence continues at coordinate 2,045,621 of NC_133438.1, read as the reverse complement.
ACAGCTCTTACACAAGTAGGACATCCTGTGGCTATAGGGTCTAATTATTTGGACAGTTATATACAGGGAGTTTTTATGACCCCAAAGTTTGGGTTTGTTTTTTGTTTAATGGACAAAAAGAAGAAAGGGTTTTAAGGGGTGGAGACAGAGCCAGATGTTCTTAAAGCTTTAGATAAAATTAGTTTTAGTGTCAGACCAGATTAGAGTATCATTGACCACTTTTGTGCTGGTGTATAGAGGCCTTGCTATTTCTACAAACTCTGGTATCCAGATGCAGCAGTACCCCACTGCACCTAGGAACTCTTGAACCCGTCTCTAGTATTTGAGGTTGGCATTTGAAGGATGGTAGCAATTCTTCCCTGAGACAGGCTCCTTTTGTCTGTCTCCCTTTATTTAGCTGGTAGCCAAGATAGATATCCATCTATAAATTTGGGCTTTCCTAGAGAATATTCAGTAGCCTTGTATGTAACTCTTCCAGTATTCTCACATTGACCCTTCTATTACAAGTTTTTCCTGGGATACCTCTGAAGGTAGAGCATAAACTCAGCATTTAGTGTCTTTAAATCCCAGGGACACCTGAACCCTGTATGTTGTCTGCTGTAACATCCCACTGGGTCCTACCATTTCAAAGCAAAGATGGGTTGACTCACCTGTGTCAATGGGAGGCTAAAAACAAATCTTTCAGACACAAGACAGTGTGGACCTGTTTCTCTAGAAGAATAAGATTCATGAAAATTGGAGGTCCCAGGTTTCTTCATATGCAGAAGAGTTGTATTCCAGGATGACTGGCAGGGAGATAGCATATGTGTGTCCAATCTAGGCAATATGAAGAACTACAATTTCCTGTTTTGTTTTCAGTTTCTTTGTGCATTGTTTAATGAGGATTAGGGTAGCTGAACTCGCTAGTTTAACAATTATAGGAACTCGGTGTTGGACCAGTCTTAGGGATATGGGTTGTGATCATACCGTCTGCAATCTTTGTTATCAATAAAAGAGATATTCCAAGTATGTGTTTTGATTGAAGGCACAAATGGCAGCTAGTAGGTATTCTTTTGACACAAGGTAAGACAAAATTTTTCTGGGTACCTGTAAGTCTATTTGTATCTCATCATCAGAAGTGGTGAATGTGGCTTTCAGTTTTTGCAAAAGGTTTTGTCAGTCCCAATCAGTTCTCTGTTGCTTAACATTCTTTGAGCTACCTATAATAATTGGGGCCTAGTGATACTACTGAATTATTTAAACTTTTTTTTTCTAATAATATTTTTGGCATGACTGAGGAAATGGAAGTCTTTTTTGTAGCTGTCTTTAATCATTTTCAAAAGAACCTAGTTAAAATTGTTTACAGTCACTTTGGTCTGTGTTGGACAGAGGGGAAAATCCATTCTATCCAAGCTGCATTGTTTGACAGCAATCCCTCTGCCCGGCCCAGTGGAGTTTGTACATTTTGTTTGCATTGCATTCTTTTTCTCAATATGTGGACAACCTCTTAAAATAAACCTTTTCCTTTGGGCTCACAAAGGGGGATCTTTTCTTCTACCCCAGGACATCTTAGAACGGGCATGGAGAAAGGGGAATGCTCACCTTGGGGAATCATTTTCTTCTCCCTATGTGCATTCCTCTCAGATATCAGGAGGCAATTGCTAAGAGGCCCCAACCATGATTATGCGCAGGAGTCAGGCAATAAAACAAGTGATGGCTCCTGTTCCTGGAGCTGGAAAGCTGGTTGTTTGTTGCTCTGGATTCAGGTCTCCCAAAGGAGGGGACACAGGTCTTAAAGCTGAGTAGGAAGATGATCTCAAACCAGAGAAAGCCACTGGTTAATCATGAAAACAAAACTGACAAAAACACTTAAAAGGACAGGCAGAAATACGGAGTAAAAATAACCAGAGGTGGACACTTTTGTTGATATAAATATGCTTGGCCCATAGGGACTGGTACTGTTAGGATGTGTGGCTTTGTTGGAGGAACTGTGGGGGTAGGCTTTGAGACCCTTCTACTAGCTGCCTGGAAGGCAGTCCCTCCTGGTTACATTGAATCAAGCCATAAAACGCACAGCTTCTTCTCCAGCGACATGTCTTCCAGCACGCCGCCACGCTCCCTGCTATGATGATAATGGACTTAACTTCTGAGACTGTAAGCCAGTTCCAGTTAAGTGTTTATAAGGGTTTCCTTGGTCATAGTGTCTCTTCATACCAATGGAAGCCCTAAGTGGACACCACCACACATTCATATACCTAGAGAGACAAAGAGATCCAGTAATGTGTTCATGAAATCTGGACACTGGGTCAGCAGCTATGTGTAATCTCTCCTATATGTCCAAAGAATAGTCGCCTTAACTATCCTTAGCTCAGAGGGGACAGACCAGGAGAATTTCTAAAGTATTTCTTTTTAGGGGGGAGTTTTCAAGCACCTCTAAGACATTAGGGGGACACTGAAAAAAGGTAGCCTTGGGAAGCTCAACATCTCAGTATGTGAATCATTTAGAGTCCTACCATTGAACTCTACCCCACTCCAAGAATCTCTGAAAATCTGGATGCCTAAAGGTCTGGTTTTGAGGATCGTAGTGGAACCTCAAGAAATATGAGGAATTTATAATAAAAGACTGATCAGACATGGGTTTAAGCTAATGAAAACTGTTTAAGAGCCTGCCTAGGACTGCACTGGGTGTTCAGATTCCCAATGTAGCCTTGAACCCGTCTCAGGGTGAGCTTTTTAAGCACAAAATATGAAACTTAACAGGAACAGTTAGTCAAAAGCAGAATTACCAAAGCAAAAATCCAAGGTTACTACACTAAGAGACTTTCCCTTACCTATGGACATTGATGTATTAAGCCTTTGTTAGTTTTGAGAAGGGTAAAGTCTACAACCTAAGTTTTACAGTCTGATAAGTACTTCCATCCTTCTTTGAACCAGGTGTGTATGAGGCCTGATATATCTAGGGTTTTATTACAGAGGGGGTTGCTATGGACAACCATTGTGATACAGGGCTTGACATTTTATTCTTTGAATGCTACTCAAGAATTATATGTGTGTGTGTTTATAGAAATGTTTTTGGTGCTGTATGAACTTAATGTTATATAGACCATTTACTTTTAATGTCTTTTGTTAAGGAAGTATGATTCTGTGGCACTTAGTTATGAGAAACAAGGATGAACCTTAAATTTTGAGGTTCAGCAATAATAACTTCATCTTTTTCCAGTGGGGGAACAGATATGCCTGAGCTGCTAGACACTTTACTATGTTCTTATGTTCTATGACAGTAATTTTAACTGATTTTTCACTTTTATTAATACTCTTATTTTTTTGAATCTATAGCTTTTGCACATCACCAACTATTGAAACAGATTATAAAGTCACAAGACAGATACTGAATTGCCATATTTAAATCTTTCTCAGGATTCTTTCTACAATGGCTTCACAGGTCAGAGAAACCATTTATCCTGAGTCACTAACAAATGCCCTTAATTTAGACAATCGAGAGTTTATTCCAAACCAGCATTCTGCTGTGCAGTTTGGAGAAGACATCTATACTTCACCAAGTGCTCAACTCAACTTTCCACCAAATGTCAATGGCTCCTTGGCAAAGCAGGAGCTGCAAACACTCTGGGAGATGTTTACCTCCTGGTTGCAGCCTGAAAAGCAGAGCAAGGAGCAGATGATTTCTCAACTGGTCTTGCAGCAATTTCTCCTCACTGGGCACTGCAAGGACAAGTTTGCCTTGAAAGAGTACTGGGAATCAAGTGGCAGAAACATGGGGAGATTCATGGCGGGTCTGACTGATGAGTGCTTAAAGCCTCCGACCATGGTGAGTGCCTGGGATAAGAGATGGCTAGGTTGGGAGGAAAGGTAGTCATTTGGATTTGGGAAAAGGTAGGAATGTCTGGTAGTTTTTGTTATAAGTGAGACTGTACTCACTCCACCAAAAGCCTTCCAAGGAAGAATTTGCACTGCCCTGAATTAGCAAAAATAAAACAGAAAGAGGGTCATCAATTGTTTGAAGATCCTTAAATGTAGTATATTAACATGATGGCAGAAAGACTGCAGAATTGACAATTGGGCAATCATGAAGACTGAGCTGGAAGCTCAGCACACACCAAAATATATGGCTTACATTAGATCAGGTCCCAGGACCTGAGAGGGAGAATCTGGAAATTAAAGTGCCTACATGGCTTTCCAAATAGTCTACTACATTATAGTAGGATATTTCCCCACAAAACCTGAGGTGACAGAATGATGGAGTATGTTTTCTACTCTTGAAATATGGCTCTTACATTCATACTTAATACATGCCCACAAGAAATGTCCTGATCAGTACTGGTGCTTCATTGCATACCTTGAAAACTGAAAAAATTAATATAGATGTAATTACATTGTAGATTCTTTCAGTGTTTAGATGTGAATAATTCTCATTGACAGACATTTCTAAACATCACTGTACAAATAACTTATTAGCATTTTAGATTTTTAATTTACATTTTGGTTGGTTTGTTTGTTATGTATGGTTGATTAGTGAGGTTTCTGCTTGTTTGATTTTATTTTTTTATGCAACATCATTTTGATTGTGTAGTAGCGGCTAGCTGGCAACTCAAAGAAATTATACTCTCTGCTTTCCAGGTGCTGAATTATATGTGTTGATCACCACACCCTTCTGCGTGTTTGAATTTTTAAGTCTATAAACAAGTTGTCATGTTTCACAGTTTGTTTTTCTCCATATTTTCACTCCTTTGAACTTTTAGTTGAAAATTTTGTGATTGAAACTGAAATCCACTCGGGAGGCAGAGGCAGGTGGATTTCTGAGTTCGAGGCCAGCCTGGTCTACTGAGTGAGTTCCAGGACAGCCAAGGCTATACAGAGAAACCTGTCTCAAAAAACCAAAAAAAAAAAAAAAAAAAGAAAGAAAGAAAGAAAGAAAGAAAGAAAGAAAGAAAGAAAGAAACTGAAATCCAAGCAAACTGCTGCCATAATGTCCAGTCATGTTCCTAAGAGCAGAGGCAGTGTGCATCTTGTGGAGACAAATATTTTTGTTAGACTTGTTTCAGTCAGTTGTGAGTTGTATTAATCACTTAATGATAAAGAAATGAGCTTCCTTTGAACCCCTCAAAACTAAAGCTATAATGTTAAAGTCACCTTTAGTTAAGGGTGGTTGCCTAGGCTAGTATTCAGTGACATGGACAAAGAATTGTAGGTGTTAAAAATTAAGCCCATTCACATAGCAAAGTGACAGTACAGTTAGATAGGGAGGGACAAGTGATGACTGATTGACTGGAGGTGGGGGATGGGAAAGGCTCAACGACCTGAGAGTAAAAATGGCCAACATCATGGGATGCAAGACAATTGCCAGTCAAGCTAGAGCACCAATATGGTAGCTCTTTCAGAATTAAAGTAAAGATCCTGAAGATTCCAGACACAAAATACCAATCATTGATAATGGGCTGAATGATAATGTATGAGATTTCAGTGGAATAGGAGCCAACAAAGTGAAAGAACTTGAAGAGTCCAAGGGTTCTGGGTCCAAACTAATAGCAATAGATCTTGTGGGCAGGGGAAGGAGTGATATCAATGAACTACAAATTGAGGAAAACCAAAACATACCAGCCATAAAGACATTTTTATTACAAACACAAACTTTATCAAAACAGACATCTTCTTTCCATGGATAAGAGGGACTCCAGAGATGGAAGACCTCAGGGGATTCTGTGTCAGACATTTTATGGGCTCCTTTATGCCCTCCAATTCTCCAGACGCATTTTATTTTTACTTTTTCCTGCTCGCCCTTGGTTGTTTTTCCCTAAGCCAGCCATTTTGTAATAGATACAGTATCTTGGGTGGAAGATGATATAATACCTGCAAGAAGGAGCAACCTTTTTGAAGGGGATCATCCTACTTTGCAAATTGGCTAGACTTTATCTAATCTTTTTTTTAATGTATTGAATAGTTGAAGAAACTATTGTGGCCAAAGTTCATAGGAAAACTAATTTTTTGTTTCCCTCTGTAGAATGACACAACATTTGCAGACACAGCATGGATAGTGACTTTACAGAACAGAATTTATGAATGTCAGGCCAATTCCACTAGATATGAGGACTACACAAATGAGCTAACCCATAGGCCAGTGATCCTATGCAAGCCAAATGAGAGCAGGTTTTCTGTCATCCACAGATTCATTGCCAATGATCACTTGGCTTTGTTTACAGGTCCTTGTCTATATGCAGGGGCAGGAAGCCCTCTTTTCTGAGAATATGCCCTTAAAAGAAGTCATCAAATATTTGAAACAACAGCAAGAAACACTAATGCCAATACAAGAGAAACCACAAACATACTTACAGAGACCCCAAGACATGTTCTTGGAAACAGGTGAGTTTGGAAGCTGGTGAGATAGGGATTATGTGGGAATCCTTTCTGGGACACAGTTTCATAGACTGTCTTATTTTCACAGGAAATAAGAACAGTGAAGACGGCTCCAACAATCCCTGGAATTCTAGTGAAAGGAATAGTGTTGTTAACAGTCCTGGACATGACATGGGTCCTCTTCTCATTATACCAACAGATCAATATTCTGAGCCTGAAGATAGAGCTGTTTCTTATGCAATCCCCCAGAGTGCCAGAAAGGCAAGTGAAGGCACTTTCAGGTACCCAGTAGAGTCCCCGAGGGCATATTCCTCTGAAGATGTCTCTTTGGAGGTAAAACCAGGATTATTTTTCAGGCTAGACTAGACTAAAGACAATGAAGATGGCTTCAACACTTTCTGGAATGCTAGTGAAATAAATTGTGGTATTAGCAGTTCTGAAAATGAGATATTCTCTTCTTACCCAGACAGAGGAGTGTCCTGATCCTGAAGAGTGGTGTTTCTCATGGAGACATTGACTGTTTTATAAGAACTCCACCGGGTGCTAGCAGGGCTTCCGTTTCAGTGCCTCATCTGCACATGAAGTAGCATGTAGCTTCTAAACACCATTTATTCAGTGAAAGATGTAACATGTATTGCCAGGAGCCATCTAAGAAAAAGATATTAATAACAGGAATGTTTTCTAAATGTAATTTTAACAGCCTAGACTTAAGAGGCAAACCCGTCATAGATTTACAGTCCATGGTGGAACCATCTCAGAAAGATACTTACTAGTTTTTAGCTTCTCCTCAGTGGCTCTTAGCAATATAAATACTGAATTATTATCTTCTGTCTGTTTTCCCAGTCTACTGCCAACTGAGGGTAAAGAAGATGAGTCATTTGACAGTTCTGACAAATGCCTAATGCCTACAACTGCAGCTTGTATTTTGTACCTGATTAAATAAACAAATGGCACTGTCACATGACTCTTCTATATATTTTGTGTGATTGGTGCTTATTTTGTGTGTGATGGGTGCGTAATTCTGTGAATGTTTGTTTTTTTTTCCCTTTAGTTCCACAGAATAAGTGGACAGTAGAGTTCTTAGCTGTCAGTTCTTGAGATTTGCCTTGTTGGAGACAAGGTACTTGTTATTGGTAACATATACCAGTCTATGTGCCCCTAGATATTCCAAACTTTCTCCAGCTCCAATCTGTATAAGAGATTATGACAGTGACCTACCATTTGTTCTTTCTTTATTCTACACAGTTGTGGTTTCAAACCCAAGGTTTTAATGGTAAGTTCAGTGCCCTTTCACCCATTTCCCATCCCATGAATCTTCACTGATTACAGATCAAGAATAAACCCGCACCTGAATAAATGAAGTTGCAAAGCAAAATTTTAAAAAATCAGTTTCTCAGTGTTTAACAGGAACCTCCCCTTGACAGTCTTCATAGCTCTATTTACACCACACCTTAGAAACATAGGGAGTATAAGGGATTATATGGAAGCTTCATCACATGAGGACAAATAGACTACAAAAGTAATGTTTTCCATAACTAAACACCAAAATCTACAGGGGAGAAAGGAAAATGGAATAAGTGTTATACTGAGATACTCTGTGCAGATTTGTAGGCAACAGGCAAAGGCTGATTGAGTTCTTGGGATCTGTGTGTCTTGGTGATTTTCCTGAGGAAGCTGAGCTAAGTTTCCATAGCTTGGAAAACTGTTGAGGATAAATTAAGACTTTCCTCTGATGTACCTGATAAGGCCTTTGAGAAGACAACCTGAAAGCTTCAGTTTATGAAAATACAGAATTTCCTCATCTGGCATGAATACCAACATGTCATGCATTTCCCACTGAAATTTTACTATTGGCATATCTTGTGGTGGACCCAGTCCTCAGAATTTAGCTTTCTAACTCTTTTTATGCTTTCTTCTCCTTTCTTTCTCAGGTTGGATAATTTAGGTTCTCAAGGTTTTAAACATTAGAGTAACAAAATTATAATTGTAAAGAATAACAAAAATGATTTTATACATGGAGGTCACCATAACATGAGGATTTCATTAAAGGGTCAAAGTATTAGGAAGGTTCAAGAGGTTACAGCAGAAGATCCAGATTATGTTAGAAGTTGCAACCTAATTCTGCCTAACCCAACCAACATTTATGGTTGTTAAGATATTCAGGTAGGGACAATTTGTCTAGCTCAGAAACAGCTTTTCTAGAGTGACAAATTACATTCATATAAATCTGTCCATATATATTTTGTTGATGATCCTAAGAATATTTAAAGGGATACAAATATAAAACTTCATGAGGGCAGATCACATCGGAATTTTTTTGAAACATATTAGGCATCCCAGTACTTTCATACTGATTCTACAAACAGGCTCAGAAGGAAGGCTCATTCCAACATTTTGTAAGAAAATGTGAATTCTCTGAAACCTGAATATCATGTGTGTTAAAATTCCATTGGACCTCACAAAGTAAAGTATTGTTTATAGCTCCAAGCCATTGTTTATTGCTTCTCATATTATGATACTGCAATTCTTCATGAATCATCACTGGTCTCAAAAGGTTGTATAAACCTGAACTACTGAGAAGAAGAAAAACATAAGAGAAGAAAATGAAGAAATAGATGTGACATAGGAAAAATAAGACATAAGTTTGTTGCCCACAAATATGAAAGTATCACAGTGCAGTTTCCTATATACAATTAATATGCTCTTTCAAATAAAATAAAACCCTTCAGAACAATGCTCCATTTGGTTCATTTTACTCAGATGATCATCTCCAAGACGCTAGCTCCTACATTCCGTGTTCTGTAACACACACTCTTATAGCAGGAGGTATCAAAAAAGATGGCTGGCAGGCTTCCCTGCTTGGCCACCAACCAAGTTCCCACTCTATACCCAGCACTGGCTAGCCATCTCAGTCCCACCAGCTCTGGGCCCTGAAATGTTGGCATGGTTGTTGCCTCTGCCTCTGCCCTCCAAATCCTAGGTCTCCCTGGCTCTAAGCCTAGCCCCTAGGCCAACTCTGCTGCCTCTACGGAGCTAGGCCTAGCCTCATGCAATGACTGTCAACCTCGTGGTTAGCTAGCACAATACCCAGTAGTAACCCAGTAAAATCAAAACTCTTAATGCTTATAGTTAACTAAACAGATTTATATATCAGCAAATACTCAAATAATAAGATGGCCACACAGATTAGACAAATTAATCCCAATTACCCTAATCTTTTTTTTTTTTTTTTTTTTTTTTTTGTTTTCTGAGACAGGGTTTCTCTGTGTAGTCCTGGCTGTCCTGGAACTCACTCTGTAGACCAGGCTGGCCTCGAACTCAGAAATCCGCCTGCCTCTGCCTCCCAAGTGCTGGGATTAAAGGCGTGTGCCACCACCGCCCGGTTATCCTAATCTTAATCTACCCATGGCTAGTTAAAGTCACTCCAATTCATGTCTGCCTCCATCTTCGCCTCTCCCTACATCTCCTCCTCTCTGGAACTCTTAGCTCCACCTCCCTTTTTCCTGTCTCCTGCTGCAACTAGATTAAACAGGGAAATTCCCGCCACAGGTTCTTTTTTTTCCTTTCTTTTAAAATCTTTAATCTATTTTTACAGTCCAGTCTTTATTCCCCTTCCTGGTCAGCCCTCTGGCAGTTTTTCATCCCATTTCTTCTCCCCTGTCACCAAAAGGATGTCTCCACTCCCACCCCACCCCACCCCACCCTGGCAGGTCTCCTCATTCTCTGGGGCTTTAGGTCTCTCAAGGGTTAGATGCATCTTTCTTTCATTGAGGCCAGACTAGGCAGTTCTCTGTTATATATGTGTCAGGGGCCTTGTTCCAGCTAGTGTAAGCTGCCTGGTTGGTGGCTCAGTATCTGAGAGATCTTGGGGATCTAGGTTAGTTGAGACTGCTGGCCTTCCTTTGGGTTTTCCACCTTTTTAGATTCTTTCAGCCTTTTCCAAACTCAACCACAGGGCTTCCTGACTTCAGGCCAATGGTTGCGTGTAAGTATCTGCTTCTGTCTCAGTGAAGCTGCTTGTTGGGTCTTGTTACAGCCACGATAGGCATCTATCTTTAAGCAAACAGTAGTATCATTAATAGTGTCAGGTCTTAGAGTCTCCCCTTGAGATGGATGCCAATTTGGACCAGTCACTAGACCTCCTTTCCCTCATGCTCTTCTCCATTTTGTACCTTCAGTTCTTTTGGACAGGAAAAAATCTGGGTAAGAGTTTTTGAATGGGGGATAGCAACCCGATCCCTCCACTTGATGCCCTTTCTTTCTACTACAAGTTCCCTCTCCCCACTATAGGGCATTTCATTTAGGGTCCCTCCCTTTGAGTCCTGAGAGTTTCTCACCTTCCAGATCTCTGGTACATTCTAGAGGGTCTCCCTGCTTCCCACCTCCAGAGGTTACTTGTTTACATTCATTCTGTCAGTCCTTGGGGCTTCACATCTGTCCCCCCCCCAGCCCAATACCTGATCATGTTCCCATTTTCTCCTCGCCCTCTACTCTCCCACCCATATCCCTCCTTCCCTCTGCCCCCAAATGATTGCTTTCATCTCCCACCCAAGTGAGATTGAAGTATCTGTAGGTTACCCATTTGTCCTGTTGACTATGACCTTTGCCTTAGAGAAGATTTTCAGTTTCATAAGGTCCCATTTACCAATTCTTGATCTTAGAGCCTGAGCTCTTGGGGTTCTGTTTAGGAAATTTTGTCCTGTGCCAATGAGTTCAAGGCTCTTTCCTACTTTCTCTTCTATTAAACTCAGTGTGTCTGGCTTAATGTTGAGGTCCTTGATCCACTTACACTTTAGCTTTGTGCAACATGACAAATATGGATCTTTTTTCAGTTTTTTTTTTTACATACTGACAGCCAGTTAGACCAACACCTTTTATTTAGAATATTTTCCCTTTTCCATTGTATATTTTTTACTTCTTTGTCAAAGATCAAGTGTCCATTGATTCCATTGATCAACCTATCTGTTTCGGTACCAATATCATGCAGTTTTTATCACTAGTACTCTGTAGTATAGCTTGAGGTCAGTGATGGTGATTCCCTCAGAAGTTCTTTTATTGTTAAGAAATATTTTAGCTATCCTGGGTGTTTTGTTTTTCAATGTGTAATTGAGAATTTTTTTCATGTCTTTAAAGAATTGTTTTAGAATTTATTGCATTGAATCTGTAGGTTGCTTTTGGTAGGATAGCCATTTTTACTATGTTAATCCTACAAATCAATGAGCATGGGATATCTCTGCTTTCTGAGGTCTTCTTTAATTTCTTTCTTGAGAGACTTGAAGTTCTTCTCATACAAATCTTTCACTTGTTTGGTTAGAGTTACTCCAAGATAGTTTGTGTTATTTTTGACTATTGTGAAGGGTACTGTCTCCCTAATTTCTTTCTCAGCCCGCTTATCATTTGTATAAGGGAAGGCTACTGATTTGTTTGGGTTGATTTTATATCAAGTGACTTTGCTAAAGTTATCAGTTATAAAGGTTCTCTGGCAGAAGTTTTGGGGTTACTTATGTATAGTATCATACCATCTGTATAACTTTACTTCTTTGCCAATTTGTCTTCCCTTGATCTCCTTATGTTGTCTTATTTCTCTAGCTAGAACTTCAAGTATTATATTGAATAGCTAAGGTAAGAGTGGGCATCTTTGTCTTATCCCTGATTTTAGTGGAATTGCTTCAAGGATCTTTTCATTTAATTTGATATTGGCTGTTAGTTTTGTCTATATTGATTTTATTATGTTTAGATATGTGCCTTGAATTCCTGATTTCTCCAAGACTTTTAACATGAAGGGCTGTTGTATTTTGTCAAATGCTTTTTGAGCATCTAATGAGATGATCATATGATTTTTTTTTCTTTAAGTGTATTTATACAGTGGGTTATATTAATGGATTTTCATATATTGAACCAACCTTGCATCCCTGGGATGACGCCTACTTGATCTTGGTGAATGACAGTTTTGATGTGTTCTTGGATTTAAATTGCTAGAATATTATTGAATCTTTTGCCATCGATATTCATAAAGGAAATTGTTCTGAGGTTGTCTTTCTCTGTTGGATCTTGTGTGGGTTAGGTATCAAAGTAAATGTGGCTTCATAGCATGAATTAGGTAGTTACCGTCTGTTTCTATCCTATGGAATAGTTTGAGGACTGTTGGTATTTTCTCTCCTTTGAAGGTCTGGTAGAATTCTTCACTCAAGCCACCTGGCCCTGGCCTTTCTTTGGTTGGGAGAATTTTAATGACTTCTATTTCTTTAGGGGATATGGGCTTGTTTAGGTAGTTGGCCTACTCTTGATTTAACGTTTGTACATGGTATGGTCTACAAAATCTTCGACTTCATCCAGATTTTCCAGATTTGTTGAGTACAGGCCTATGTAGTAGGATCTGATGATTTTTTTAAATTTTTTTCAGGTTCTGTTATTATGTCTCACTTTTATTTCTGATTTTGTTAATTTATATACCGGCTCTGTGCCCTTCAGTTAGTTTAGCTAGGAGTTTTTCTATCTTGTTAATTTTCTCAAAGAAAAAGCTTTGGATTTTGTTGATTCATTGTAAAGTTTCATTTGTTTCTATTTGGTTGATTTGAGCCCTCAGTTTGATTATTTCCTGCCATCTATTCCCCTTGTGTGTGTTTGCTTCTTTTTTTTTCCTAGAGATTTCAGGTGTTTCAGGTGTGCTGTTAAGTTGCTAGTGTAGGATCTCTCTTTATGAGGGCACTTAGTGCTATGAATTTTCCTCTTAGCACTGCTTTCATTGTGTCCCATAAATTTGGGTATGCTGTGTCATCATTTTCATTGAATTTCAGGAGGTCTTTAAGTCCCAGTCAGTTGATTCTGTAACCCTTATTTTCATGGTATCCTGTAGAGGAATTTCCCTTAATTATCTGATTGGCTAATACAGATGACAAATAGCCAATTGCTGGGTGAAAATGAGGAAGCGGGTTTTCCACGTAAGACAGGAAGAGACGGGGAGGAGGAGGAGTTTGAGAAGACAGTGGACAAAGGACGACATGGGAAGAGAAGTTGGCAGGATGATGAAGCAGAAGTGCATGGCCTGGAGGAACTGCAAGTAAGAAGAGATTTCAGAGCTGAGGTCGAAAGTAGTATAGAGACATATCTGCCCAATATAGGAGTGCAGTTTATAAATATATAACTGAGTTGCATTTTCATTACATGGGCTTATTGGGGTTAGAAATTTACTGCAACAGTACCCTGACCAGACTGGTTCCTAAAACATTCCCCACCCCAGCTCGATCTCCTCAGTTGGACTTTACTAGTCCTGCCTAATGTTTAACTGTGGAACTATGCCAGTTGTTGAAGGTAGTCCCTCTTGTTCCTTTGATGATAATTCTGCTTGGCTCTGGTCCCAGAACTCTCCTTGGGCGAGGCAAACTAAGGTCAAATACTTTCTGTCTGGGTTGGTGTCCCAATTCCTTTTCTTGAAACCTTGATGCTTATAGAATATAGGCTAGTTCAAGCTCTCTGTTCCCCAGTACAGGCGACTTTGCTATAGTTACTGCCAAAGATTCCATAAACTTTCCATTGTACTAGCTTACTGAAATAACCTCCAATTTCAGATGTTTCTCCCAGTATTTTCTCCATTTTCCCTTTTGTTCCCAACTCCAACAGTCCACTTGCTAAATTTATTCTACTTCCTCTTCCCAGAAAGGTCCTTATGTCCTCCTTCACTCCTTATTACATAGTCTCTCTTTTTTGTGTGGACAATAGCATGATTGTTTTTTACTTTACAACTAATATCTGCTTATAACTGAGTACATAGCATGTTTGTCTTTCTGGATTGGATCACCTCACTCAGGATGAATTTTTTCTAATTCCAGCCATTTGTCTGCAAATTTCACAAAGTCATTGTTTTAAACTGCTTGGTAAATCTCCATTGTGTAAATGTACCACATGTTCATTATCCTGTCTTGATTGAGTGGCCTCTAGGTTATTTCTGATTCCTGGCTATTATGGAGAAAGCTGATATAAACATACATGAGTAAGTGTTCTTGTAATAAAAATGAAGAATGCTTTGCGTAACATGCCCAGAAGTCACAAAGTAGACAGATTCCCAATTTTCTGAGACACTGCTATATTGACTTCCGAAGTGGCTGTGCAAGTTTTCACTACCATCAACAATGGAGTAGTGTTCCCATTTCTTGACATGGTTGCCAGCCTAAGTTCTCACTTTTATTATTTATCTTAACCATTCTAACATGAGATGAAATTTCAAATTCATTTTTATCTGCATTTCCCTTATACCTAAGATTGTTGAACATTTCTCTACATGTTTCTTATTCATTAGAAATTCCTCTGTTAAGAATTCTCTGTTTAGATCTGTACCTCATTTTTCATTTGATTATTTAGTGTCTTGACTTACAGCTTCTTGAATTCTGTTAATTTTTGGGTATTAGTTCTCTCTCAGATGCAAGGTTGAGGAAAATCTTTTCTCATTCTGTAGGCTGCTGCTTTGTCACATTGATGGTGTCCTTTCCCTTACAGAAGCTTCATGAGGTCCATTTATTAATTGTTGACACTAGTGTCAGCATTATTGGTATGCTGTTCAGGAAGTAGTCTTCTGTGCCAATGCATTGAAGACTTTTCCTTCCTTTTGTTCTTCCACATTAATGTATCTGGGTTTATGTTGAGTTCTTTGTTCCACTTACAATTAAGTTTTAAGCAGGGTGATAGACATTGATCTATCATCAAAACTCAGGTGTCCATAGAAGTGTGGATTCAAGTCTGAATCTTCAATTTGATTCTATTGATCATGAGTTTTTATGCCAATGCCATGCTGTACTTATTAATACACCTCTATAATATAATTAACTATTCTTGTTCTTTCTGTTTTAAATCTTTCTTTCTTCCTTTCTTCCTTCCATTCTTCCTTTAGTCTTTATTTTTTTAAATTTTTCGTGTGTGTGTGTGTGTGTGTGTGTGTGTGTGTGTGTGTGTGTGTATGTGTGTGTTAAGATAGGATCCTTCTGCATAGCACCAGCTGTCATGGAACTCACTCTGTAGATGATGCTGGTCTTGAACTCACAGAGATCTGCCTTCCTAAGTGTTGGGAATAAAAGTGTGAGCCACCATCACCCAAGCTTGGATTTCTTAAGACACATTGCCATACTGCTTTCTAAATAACTGTGACACCACAAAGTCACAAGTCAAGCTCAAGTCTGTGTACAAGTTCTGTATCCACACTTTTAAAGTAGCTTCATTGAGATACCTTGTTTTTAGCTTTACTTTCATTTGCCCATTTCCCCTAAAAGACAATTATTCTTATTTTTCTTTGTATGAAGCTGAACACTATTTAAATTTTATCTAATTTAACTCTTAGCCTCTTGTGTAATGCAGTATCTATAAGGTTTCTCTGCATATTAGAGAAATTATCTTGAGATAGTCATCTCTTGGGAAATTATCTCTTGGGATAAAAAAATCTGAGGATCTTATTCTAATTTTATGCTTGCCTGGTCAGTAGTTTGTTTTATTTTATTAAGAAATCTTTCATTTTGAAAAATACAAGTTGGATATGAACAGATTCCAAAGAAGGAAGGTTACTAAATGCTACATCTAATATTGGCTTAAAATTTTCACAAGACTCTGTGTTTTCTTTTGCACAAAGGGTAGCATTCTTTTTGTTAAGAAAATCTGAACATGTGAAAGATGAAATGATGTTGCTGCATAGATATAAATATTCTGGGTTTGATAATTCATCTGGAATTACATAATGTAACACTGATTCTTGTAAGAAAAATGTAAGTTCTTCCTGTGACATATACTACAGCCTTGCTAAGTATGGATCCTAGGGTATTGGAAAGGCACATACACATTCAGTCCCAGAATGTCCCCACACCAAGAAAACAGTCTTATCAAGTGTGGAGTCTGAGTAAAGTAAAATAACTGTTTATTACCTTTTTTTTTCCCATTTTTATTAGATATTTTATTTATACTTCAGATGCCATCTCCTTTCCCCATTCCCCCCCTTAGAAAATCCCTATCCCATGCCCCCTTTCCCTTTTTGCATTTATACATTTTTTTAAGAAATGTTAATCATAGGCTTTATAAGTTTGGTATTGTTCAATCAGAGGTGTAACCCACTACCCAACCTAGATATATCAACTATCTTTGACTGGTGGAGATACATGAACATTTGCCTCCCTGTCTCCCCCCTCTTTCTCTCTTTCATTACCTAGCTTCTCCTCTCCTTCTTCTCCTCCTCCTCTTACTCCTTCTCTTCCTTTCAGTACTCCTCCCACCTTAGCTCCTCCTACATATCACCCTTCCTGTTAAAATGAAACTTTTCTCTCAAAATACAATTAGAGCATAATTATGCCAATTTGTACCAGTGAGGTACAAGATAGTCCTAATACCCAGTCCATCATTTTATTGACTAACCAGCACCTCTGTCATCTATCCTAACTAAAACATTTAGTTCTGAACCTGGCTTTAGGATGAATGTCAGCTGAAAACCATCCACTCAGATCTTTTCTCTCAAAGTAAATAGCCAGGATTGGCTATGAGACTATAGGTCTTCAACCCCGTCAGAAATCCAGAATGACTGAGTTAACTATAATTGTGGGAAGCACAAAGCATAGCTTCTAAAACTTAGCCAATTTATAGAGACCTCTGAACACCTGGACACTCCCTCTACTTCAGAACGTTGGAGCATCTGTTCTGCCTTCTGGCTGAGGATCATCTGACAGACCTTAGTGCTGCAGAATTATTAAGGGCTGATTACTCTGTCTAGGCAGAAATAATCAGTTGACTATTCTGCAAGTGTGTCCTTTTCTGGACAGTAATTTGTCTGTAAGTGGGAAGAGGCAATTCTTGTCTAGTGGCTGTCTCACCACAACTGGAGTAACTCCAAAGATGCTCAATTTCTTCTTAAAATTCAATATAGGAAGCTGTCAGGAGCAGACAGGTCTCTAATCAAAATGAACATTAATACAGAAATGTTTGTCACGTCAATTCTGTGGATTTCTGATGTTTTGAAAACCAACTATTCATCTAAGGTAATCTGGACTGTTGTCTGTTAACTCCACTAAGCTATCTCTAAATAAAAAACATAGGAAACACCCTAACAATAAACTCCAAGCCATGAATTTGCTATAGTCCCTTATCTCACAGGCTGTCCATCTCAAATCAGTTAAAAAAGTTAAAGAAGGACTGAGTCTAAGCCTTGTATTCCTAAATGTGTTATACTGGTACAATGCCTACTAGAGTAACAATATTCATCTCACTTTTATATCAATAAGAAGCTCGTACCAATGAAAACTTTAAAATTTGTAATCAAAGTAAATTGGTGCCATTTAAGAATTTATATCTTCATCTTGATAATAATTGTACAGAGTTCTACTAATAGGTTATGGCTATGCAATAAACCCCTAGCTAATCCTCTCTATTCCCACAAACCACTACTTTTCCCTAGAAAGACAGATCAATATTTATCACCTTAGTCCCCAAGCCAGGGAATAGGGGCGCTGACTCTTCATTAGCTTCTTCAAGCTGATTATGGGCACTGAGATATTAGAAGAGGAGTGGGGGGAAGGGCAAATTGACAAGTCTCTGATGCTGTGTCTTCACTGCCTCCAGATGGAATTCCCGGACCTCAGAGGTTTGAGCAGGTCTGCCCTGCTTGCTTGTTGAGTAGATACACCAAGGCTGATCATTCTTCAATATACAATTCTCAAAACAAATTTTAGTATCAAGATAGTTTTTTTTAAGAGGGCTGACATTTTATTAAGGATGTTGGTTGTAACCACTATTCTTTTTTTCCTTCTTTTATTGGATATAATATTTACATTTCAAATTTTATCCCCTTACCGCATTCTCCCCACCACCCAGGAACCCCTTATCCCATCCCCATCCACCTTCTTCTATGAGGGTGTTTACCCACCTACCCTCCAATCCCCCTCCCCACCCTCAGATTCAACCCCCCCCCACTCAGTGCTCAGCCTTCAAGGTACCAATGACCTCGTCTCTCACCTATGCCCAACAAGGCCATGCTCCCCTACATATACAGCTGGGGTCATGTGTCCCTCCATATATGCTGCTAGGCTGGTGGTTTAGACCCTGGGGAGCTCTGGGTGGTTGGTATTGTTGCTATCCTCATGAGGCCACCAACCCTTTAGGCTCCTTTAGTTTACTCTCTAACTTCTCCATTGGAAACCTTTGATCAGATTAATGGCTAGCTGCTAGTATCTGCCTCTGGGTATGTCAGACTCTGGGGGACCTCTAAGGAGACAGCCTTATCAGGCTGCTGTCAGCTTTCCCTTCCTGACATCCATATCAGCATCTATTTTTGGGGACTGCACATGGAATGAATACCCAGGTGGAATGGTCTCCATACAACCTCTCTTTCAGATTCTGTCCCACACTTTGTCTCCATATTTGCTCCCTTGGGTATTTAGTTACTCCTTCTAAGAAAGACCTAGGCATCTTCACTTGCTCTTTCTTCTTCATGAGCTTCATGTCCTCTGGTAGTTGAATCTTTGTTGTTTCAAACTTTTGGGCTAATCTCCACTTATCAGTGAGTAAATACCATGTGTGTTCTTTTGTGATTGGGTTACCTCACTCAGGATGATATTTTCTAGTTCCATCCATTTACCTAAGAATTTCTCAAATTCATTATTTTTAATAGCCGAGTAATATTCCATTGTGTAAATGTACCACATTTTTTGTATCCATTCCTCTGTTGAAGGACATCTGGGTTCTTTCCAGCTTCTGGCTATTATAAATAAGGCTGCTATGAATATAGTGGAACATATGTCTTTGTTATATGTTGGGGCATTTTCTGGGTATATGCCCAGGAGTGATATAGCTGGGTCCTCAGGTAGTGCTATGTCCAATTTTCTGAGGAACTGCCATACTGACTTCCAGAGTGGTTATACCAGCTTGCAACCCAACCAAAAATGAAGGAGTGTTCCTCTTTCTTCACATCCTCGCGAGCATCTACTATCACCTGAGATTTTGATCTTAGCCATTCTGACTGGTGTCAGGTGGTATCTCAGTGTTGTTTTGATTTGCATTTCCCTGATGACTAAGGATGTTGAGCA
Source organism: Arvicanthis niloticus (assembly GCF_011762505.2). Taxonomy (NCBI): domain Eukaryota; kingdom Metazoa; phylum Chordata; class Mammalia; order Rodentia; family Muridae; genus Arvicanthis; species Arvicanthis niloticus. The sequence goes on along the minus strand of NC_133438.1, from coordinate 2,026,227 downwards.
TTTCTTAGGGTGCTTCAGAGCCATTCGTGTTTCCTCAGCTGAGAATTCTTTGTTTAGCTCTGTACCCCATTTTTTAATGGGGTTATTTTGTTGTTTGGCGTCTAATTTCTTGAGTTCTTTGTATATATTTGATATTAGCCCTCTATCGGATGTAGGATTGGTAATGATCTTTTCCCAATCTGTCGGTTGCCGTTTTTTCTTGTTGACAGTGTCCTTTGCCTTACAGAAGCTTTGCAATTTGATGAGGTCTCATTTCTCAATTCTTGATCTTAGAGCATAAGCCATTGATGTTCTGTTAAGGAACTTTTCCCCTGTGCCTAGGTATTCGAGGGTCTTCCCCAACTTCTCTTTTATTAGTTTCAGTGTGTCTGGCTTTATGTGAAGGTCCTTTATCCACTTGGAGTTGAGCTTTGTACAAGGGGATAAGAATGGATTAATTTGCATTCTTCTACATGCTGACCTCCAGTTGAGCCAGCACCACTTGTTGAAAATGCTCTTCTTTTTCCACTGGATGGTTTTAGCTCCTTTGTCAAAGATCAAGTGACCATAGGTGTGAGGGTTCATTTCTGGGTCTTCAAATCTATTCCATTGATCATCCTGTCTGTCTCTGTACCAATACTATGCAGTTTTTATCACTACTGCTCTGTAGCACAGTTTGAGATCAGGTATGGTGATTCCCTCAGAAGTTCTTTTATTGTTGAGAATAGTTCTTGCTATCCTAGGTTTTTTGTTATTTTTTTGTTATTCCAAATGAATTTGTAAATTGTTCTTTCTATCTCTATGAAGAATTGATTTGGAATTTTGATGGGTATTGCATTGAATCTGTAGATTGCTTTTGGCAGGATAGCCATTTTTTTTTTTACTAAGTTAATCCTGCCAATCCAGGAGCATGGGAGATCTTTCTATCTTCTGAGATCTTCTTCAATTTCTTTCTTCAGAGACTTGAAGTTCTTGTCATACAGATCTTTCACTTGCTTGGTTAGATTCACTCCAAGATAATTTATTTTATTTGTGGCTATTGTGAAGGGTGTCATTTCTCTAATTTCTTTCTCAGCCTGTTTATCCTTTGAATAGAGGAAGGCTACTGATTTGTTTGAGTTGATTTTATATCCAGCCACGTTGCTAAAGTTGTTTATCAGGTTTAGGAGTTCTCTGGTGGAGGTTTTAAGTTCACTTAAGTATACTATCATATCATCTGCAAATAGTGAAATTTTGACTTCTTCCTTTTCTATTTGTATCCCTTTGACTTCCTTTTGTTGTCTAATTGCTCTAGCTAGGACTTCCAGTACTATATTGAATAGGTAAGGTGAGACTAGGCAGCCTTGCCTAGTCCCTGATCTTAGTGGGATTGCTTCAAGTTTCTCTCCATTTAGTTTGATGTTGGCTAGTGGCTTGCTGTATATTGCTTTTACTATGTTTAGATATGAGCCTTGAATTTCTGATCTTTCCAAGACTTTTACCATGAAGGGATGTTGAATTTTGTCAAATGCTTTCTCAGCATTTAGTGAGATGACCATGTGGGGTTTTTTTGTTTTGTTTTTTGAGTTTATTTATGCAGTGGATTACATTGATGGATTTCTGAATATTGAACCATCTCTGCATTCCTGGGATAAAGCCTACTTGATCTTGATGGATAATTGTTTTGATGTGTTGTTGGGTTCGGTTTTCAAGAATTTTATTGAATATTTTTGCATCAATATTCATAAGAGAGATTGGTCTGTAGTTCTTTTTCTTTGTTGGGTCTTTCTGTGGTTTAGGTATGAGTGTAATGGTAGCTTCATAGAACGAATTGGGTAGTGTTCCTTCTGTTTCTATTCTGTGGAATAGCTTGAAGAGGATTGGTGTTAGGTCTTCCTTGAAGGTCTGAAAGAATTCTGCACTGAAACCATCTGGCCCTGGAAATTTTTTGGTGGGAAGATTTTTAATGACTGTGTCTATTTCTTTAGGAGTTATGTGACTGTTTAGATGGTTTATCTGCTCCTCCTTTAACTTTGGTACCTGGTATATATCTAGAAAATTGTCCATTTCATCAAGATTTTCCAATTTTGTTGAGTATATGCCTTTGTAGTAGGCTCTGATGATTTTTTAAATTTCCTTTGTTTCTGTCGTTATATCTCCCTTTTCAGTTCTGATTTTATTAATTTGAATACTGTCTCTGCGCCCTTTGGTTAGTCTGGCTAAGGGTTTGTCTATCTTGTTGATTTTGTCAAAGAAGCAGCTCCTGGTTTTGTTGATATTTTGTATAGTTCTTTTTGTTTCAACGTGGTTGATTTCAGCCCTGAGTTTGATTATTTCCTGCCATCTACTCCTCTTGGGTATATTAGCTTCTTTTTGTTCTAACTCTTTCAGGTTTGCTGTCAAGTTGTTAATGTATGCTCTTTCCAATTTCTTTTTGTGAGCACTTAGAGCTATGATTTTTCCTCTTAGTACTGCTTTCAGTGAGTCCCACAAGTTTTGATATGATGTGTCCTCATTTTCATTTAATTCTAAAAAGTCTTTAATTTCTTTCTTTATTTCTTCCTTGACCAAGTTATTATTAAGTGGAGCATTGTTCAGTTTCCAAGTGTATGTGGGCTTTCTGTTGTTTTTGTCTATGTAAAGACAAGTCTTAACCCATGGTGGTCTGATAAGGTACTAGGGATTATTTCAATCTTTTTGTATCTGTTGAGGCCTGTTTTTTTGTGTTTTGGTCTATTTTGGAGTAGGTACCATGAGGTGCTGAGAAGAAGGTATATTCTTTTGTTTTAGGATGAAATGTTCTATAGATGTCAGTTAAGTCCAATTGGTTCATGACTTCTGTTAGTTTCATTGTTTAGTTTCTGTTTCCATGATCTGTCCATAGCTGAGAGTGGGGTGTTGAAATCTCCCACTATTATTGTGTAGGGTGCAATGTATGCTTTAAGCTTTAGTAAAGTTTCTTTTATATATGTGGGTGCCCTTACATTTGGGGCATAGATGTTGAGAATTGCGAGTTCCTCTTGGTACATTTTTCCTTTGATGAATATGAAGTGTCCTTCTTTATCTTTTTTGATTATTTCTGGTTTAAAAATGATTTTATTTGATATTAGAATCGCTACTTCCTCTTGTTTCTTGGGACCATTTGCTTGGAAGATTGTTTTCCAAACTTTTACTCTGAGGTAGTGTCTGTCTTTTCCACAAAGGTGCGTTTCCTGAATGCAGCAAAATGTTGGGTCCTGTTTACGTATCCTGTCTGATAGTCTATGTCTTTTTATTGGAGAATTGAGTCCATCATATTAAGAAATATTAAGGAAAAAATGAGTGTCGTTTCCTGTTATTTTTGTTATTGGCAGTGGAGATATGTTTGTGTAGCTACCTTCTTTTACAGTTTTTGGAAGATTACTTTCTTGCTTTTTCTAGGTTGTAGTTTCCCTCCTTGTGTTGGAGTTTTCCACCAATTATTCTTTGAAGTGCTGGATTTGTGTTGAGATACTGTGTAAATTTGGATTTGTCATGGAATATTTTGGTTTCTCCATCAATAATGATTGACAGTTTTGCTGGGTATAGTAGTCTGGGCTGGCATTTGTGTTCTCTTAGGGTCTGTATGATATTGGTCCAGGATCTTCTGGCTTTTATGGTCTCTGGTGAGAAGTCTGGTGTAATTCTTATAGGTCTGCCTTTGTATGTTATTTTGCCTTTTTCCCTTACTGCTTTTAGTATTTTTTCTTTGTTTTATACACTTGATGTTTTGACTATTATGTGGCAGGAAGTATTTCTTTTCTGGTCTAAACTATTTGGAGTTCTGTAGGCTTTATTTATGGACATTTCTTTCTTTAGGTTAGGGAAGTTTTCCTCTATAATTTTGTTGAGGATATTTACTGGTCCTTTAAGTTGGGAATCTTCCCCCTCATCTTTACCTATTATCCTTAGGTTTGGCCTTCTCATTGTATCTTGGATTTCTTGTATATTTTGGGTTAGTAGCTTTTTGTATCTTGCATATTCTTTGACAGTTGTGTCAATGTTTTCCATGGTATCTTCTGCACATGAGATTCTCTCTTCCATCTCTTGTATTCTGTTGGTGATACTTGTGTCTATGACTCCTGATCGTTTTTTTAGGTTTTCTATCTCCAGGGTGGTCTCCCTTTGTGATTTCTTTATTGTTTCTACTTCCATTTTTAGATCCTGCATGGTTTTGTTTAATTCCTTCTCCTGTTTGGTTGCATTTTCTTGCAATTCCTTAAGGGATTTTTGTGTTTCCTCTTTAAGGGTTTCTATCTGTCTACCAGTGTTCTCCTTGAGTTCTTTGAGAGTGTTATTTACGTCTTTCTTAAAGTCCTCTATCATCATCATGAGAAGTGATTTTAATTCTGAATCCTGCTTTTCTGGTGTGATGGGGTGTTCAGGGCTTGCTCTGATGGGGGAGCTGGGTTCTGATGATGCCATTTAACTTTGGTTTCTGTTGCTTATGTTCTTTTGCTTGCCTTTCGCCATCTGGTTAACTCTAGTGCTGCCTGTACTTGCTGTCTCTGACTGAAGCCTGCCTTTCCAGTTATCTCGCTTGTGTCTGATCTCCTAGGGGTCTACATGTCTCTGTGATCTTTTCCAGCTGCACTGATTACAGTGGTACCTCTAGGATGCCTCAGGATATGGTGCCTTTAAGGTAGCAGTCCAGCTAGGTGTCTGCTGTTCTGGGTGCAGTGTCTCCTCTAAGATATCTCTGGATATGTTGTCTGACGCTCTGAGTTCAATTGTTCCTCTGTGGCTCTGGGTTGAGTGGACCTTCCAGTATGTGTCAGGCGGAATCTGGGGTCCACACAACAGCAGACCAGGCAGAGCTGTGGTCCAGGCCTCAGATCCGGGAGAGGTCCGGAAGGGGAGTGCTAGTCCACAGGGCCGGGGAGGGTGGGTATCTGCTGAAATCTGAGTGCTCACAGCACCCAGCTATGGGCTTAGGGCAGTATGTGGGTCTTCCTACCTAAAGCTGGCTGTGGGATCTGTGGAGCCTCCAAAATGTCTCGGGTGGGATCCGGGGTCCACACAATAGCAGACTGGGCAGAGGTCTGGTCCAGGCCTCAGATCCCTTATTACCTTTTCCATTTTTTCCTATTATCATTAAATTATCTCACATCTTAGCACATAAAAAAGAACAATACAGAAAAATATTAAAATGTCTGTTTTTTGTTTGATAGAAAATACTAGAGAAAGCATTTTTAAAACATGCACTTGAAAAAAGAGGAGCTACCTCAAAACCAGATACTTACACACACACACAGAGAGAGAGAGAGAGAGACAGAGAGAGAGAGAGAGACGAAATGAGAAGGGGTCAAGGAGAGAGAAAATGCATATGAACTTAAGAAATATGGGAAAACATTTGATAGATTATTTTTATTGTGTCTGTGATGCTTTCCCTGATGAGGACAACTCAAAGAAGAAAAACGTAACACAGTCTGAAGGCACAGGTTATCATGCAAAGGTGATAGCAGTGGCAGTAGTGAGTGTGGTGGAGAGAGGAGCATAAGGTATATATTATGTTGAGTTCACAGTACAGAAGGAGAAAGATGAGTACCTGTGCTCAGTTGTTTTCTCTTTGGCTTTTTTTCTCAAGACACTACATAAGCCTATGGAATGGTATTATCCAGATTCAAAGTTGGTCTTATTCCTATAGCTGAAACTCTCTGAAACACATGCATAGTCATAACAGCAATAAAATTTAAAAATTACAGTTCCATATTGTCAATTTGATACCCATACATTTGATTTTTAAATATAAATCTCTCTACAAGATTTCATATTTTTAATGGTCAAAATGTCATAGGATATCCAACATTAAATTGTATACTTAACCATGAGTAGATAAATATATACATATATCAATTGGCATGAAAATTCCAACACAGAATCAAGAATAAATTTATATATATATGAATTTATATGTATATTTGTGTATGTGTATGAGTGTGTGAACCTCCAACATTTATTCTCATGTTATATTTAAAAATTTCATAAAACTATTTGTTATTAACCTAAGCATAAAAATGCATTAGAGTGACAAAGAGGGGGTAGGGGAAGGGGTAATTAACACTAAAGATGCTTGAAAAATTAATGTATGAGTGTATGTATGTATTTGTGTGTGTGTAAGTTTGTGTATGTCTCTCTTTCTCTCTCTCTCTCTCTCTCTTTCTCTCTCTCTCTCTCTCTCTCTCTCTCTCTCTGTGTGTGTGTGTGTGTGTGTGTAGGTTTGTGTGCATGTGTGTGCATCTGTGTGTTTGTGTTCATTTGGAATTATTACCCCATACAGAGGATGATGCTCATCTCAGAAGCCACTGTTTGCCAATTAAAAAGCCAATCTTTTACTTGTTAGTAAGAGTATCCATGAGATTCCCCAAACTATAAATACAGAGCATGGCAATTGCTCTAGACTTGAGGAAAAGACCCTCTAGCCAAGCACACTATGTACTCTGGGCATAGGATGAGAGAAATCCAAATTTATATTTGCTAAGCAGCTTCATCTTGGCTGGGTGGCTTTCATGTCACCTGGGATGCATATCGCATGATGGAAAGAAGAAAGTCACCAATAACATTATTCAGCTGTGAACCCTTTGAACAACCGTCATGCCTGGTATAGTAAGACACTGACATGGGTAAAATGATGGCACAACTATATTGGGGTCATCAGCAACATTTTGTTTCAGAATTCTTCTACAAGAAGCCTGCTAGTAAATATCTGCCCAGGAATATATGGATGGGGAATACGTGGAAGGGGAATACACAGTGTCCTGATATTATTTTGGTAATTGGATATAGTATAAAACAACCCTTTAAAAGAATTTATATTTACCTATAGAATATTGCAACACTCAAAACTAAAGCCAAAGAAGCTTCTTTATGCAGGGAAGGTGGTTATCACACTGACCAAAGTGCAGAGAACAAGTGATTATATAATGATCTGTCACAGATGGGATAGTTGCACCATCCTCCTCATCCCAAGGGCCAGATAACAACATGGAAAAGTGGATGGAAAGACTGTAAGAGCCAGATATCAGAGAATATCAGTGAGAAAAAATAGAATCTACTGTTTATACCTGGACCACTGCACTTATGCACTCATAATAGTTTCATTGCCTGCATAAAACTGGTACAAGATCAGGCTACTCAACATTCTAGCATGAGTGATGAGGGTTAGCCCTAACTAAGGATCTATTGACATTTCATGGGATCTATGTAGGAAAAATTAGTATTCCTTAAAGCCCCAGTATGTCAGTCAACCAAGCTCCAATGCATGGCCTCAAACACCTATGTGTATATAGAAAGATGAAATTGGATGTGAGCTATGAAAAATAGAGGGCACAAAGCTGAAAGGGTTCTGGATGTGGGGATGAATCTAGATGACTTAAGAGGACAGGTGATAGGGTAATCAAAGTGTATGTATAGACATATGACATTACCAAAGAATTAATAAAAATACTGTGTCTCAAAACTCTACCAATAACCATAATTCTCTCTTCAGTCTATATATATGTAGCATGCTTGTTTGCAGTACAATTAGTGTAGAAAATGTTCAGAACAAAATTATCCTAAATATGAGGTCACACATTAACTATACATATAATTTACTTTATGCATAGAATGGAGTAAACAGTAGTTCATAAAGAATGAATGATAATTTCACAGTAAAATGAATCAATCTTTTAGAAAATATGGCTTGGAGCTGGAGAGGTGGGTTAGCAGTAAGAGCACTGCTTTCCAGAGTTCAGAGTTCAGTTCCCACTAACCACATGGTGGTTCACATCCATCTATAATGGGATCTGATGCCCTCTTCTGGTATGCAGGTATACATGCAGCTATAGCACCCATATTCATACAAAAATAAATAAAACTTATATACAAAATCATGTAGATGATAGATAGATAGATAGATAGATAGATAGATAGATAGATAGATATGAAAATATGGCTTGGAGAAAGGGAGACAAAGACCATTCATTGTAACAATCTCCTTTAGACCTATTAATTCAGCTGTTCTTCAAAATTTTAAAAATACTTTTGAGTATGTCTGGGCATTGAAAGGGGCTCTCAGCTTATTCCATATTCATCAAGAATATGAACCAACTTCATGTTCTCAGCACTGGCTCTCTGTAATTTCTGAATCCCTCCTTGTGACACTGTAGGCTCACAGAGATAATGTCTTCTTAGTTACTCCTAATTACTTAATTACATGTGCTTCTGTGATGTGGACACCTTTACACTGTCACTTAATTAATGGAAAGTCATTTTAAAGTTTTCTCAGTCCCTTATATAGATGGTGTTGTGGATGTAGAGTTGAGGTGAAAATCACTCCTGTAGTAGAAACAGGAACCTAGGAATAATAAACGTACAAATCAGGGCTGACAGTCCAATCCCAACACAGGATAGACTCAACCTTTCAGCTCAGCACTTGCCACTGTGGCAATACACTGCATGTATGCATGCATGCATGTGAGAATAACTTTCATGTCAACAGATGCATAATTATAAGTTTGAAACTCACATGGGTATGGGGAAATTGACCATGTTTCTGTAATTTCTATTTAGACTTGAAATTATTTTAAAAGGAATTGGACAATGTTTACTGCTAGGTGCAGAAAAGTGCCCAACCCTTCATGTGAAAATATGATTATTTCCACAAGACCCATAAAGTTGTTCTTGGTGCACTCTTCCTTAAAGTGGGATTCTTCTTTTCATTTTTCATTTTTTCTTTTGTCCATATAATACTTCCTCCCCATTTATTTGAATTTTTATTCTATTTTTGATAAAAAATATATTAAATTTTCTTCCCTAATAAAGGAACTATGATCATAAAGGAATATCTCTCTTGTAGAAAGCAAATGGGTTGATTACATCACAGAAAAATGACCCACAAAATCAAGTAAGCAGAGCTGATAGGGGTTCACAGAAACTGAAGTGACAAACATAGAGCCTGTACAGGTCCTTTCCTTATACACTATGGTTGTGTTGGTTGCTGATCTTGTTGGATGTTCAGCAATGGGAGTTGATGTCTCTGAAGTTTTGACTGTGCTTGGAGCTAATTTTTCTCATACTGTGTTGTCAGATCCTGCTCTGATATGAGGGTTTGTATCTAGGCTTATTATATCTTGTTAAGCACTCTTAGGCAGATATCTATAGGGGGCCCATGTTTTTTGTTTCTTTTCTTTTAAAGAAAAACAGAAGAGCAAAGGGGTGGTGGAGGAGGGACTAAGTAATAAAAATAAGGAAAACTGCAATCAGGTTGTAATGTATGAGAGAAGAATAAAAGAATAACAGAAGGAAGGAAAGGAAGAAGGAAAGAAAGAAAGAAAAAGAAAGAAAGAAAGAAAGAAAGAAAGAAAGAAGAAAGAAAGAAAGAAAAAAAGAAAGAAAGAAAGAAAGAAAGAAAGAAAGAAAGAAAGAAAGAAAGAAAGGGTCCCTCTTCTTTTAGCAATGTTTCCATGTTTTTCTTTCAGCAAGTAACATGGAAAGGGCCAAAATCAGTCAGAAAGGGCCTGTGAGTGAAGAGCCCAGCAAATGAAGTATTATAGTAGAGAGGTCTTGAAATTGGCATTCATCACCCATTAATTCTGATCCTATGTTCTCACATATGGCTCATTCCATAGTTTTAATTTTTTCATGATTTCCACAGAGTTTTAGATCCCAAATGCTTCAGGGAATAAAATCTATTAGTAGTAGAAAGGGTCAGAGGGCAGGAAGCAACCAGGAGGAATTTAATGAACAATATAGAAAATATTGAGGATGAACTGCCTTGTCTCTCTACAGAGAAAGGGGGCATATACTTCATTTTGGGGAAACATTATGTTTGGTAGATATAATGTGAGAACTATGGTCTAGGGAGGAATGAAAATGGAATGCCCAGAATTTGGAGTTTTGGGTTCTCCTTTTTCTTTTCTATGTTTTGGTGTGTGTTTGTTTGCAAAAGTGCATCCTGTAGGCTAGTCTGCTCACAAACTCACTAAATAATTGAGAATGAACTTGTTCTCCATTCTCATGGCATATCCTCCCCAGTACTGTGTTTCAAGGGTAGCCTCACTACTTTAAGCATCTGTTTGCTTATTTGTTTGATTGTTTGTTTGTTTTGTTTCTTTTGTCTGTATTGTGTTGTGAATAAAATTTCTATGTAGCCCTTATTGTCCTAGAACTCCCTATATAATCCAGGTTGGCCTCAAACTCAGAGATCTCAACTAGTCATATTTTCTGAGTGCTGAAATTAAGAGCTACTGGCTTTCGACAAGATTTTCACCTTAGAAATAAATGTCTCCAGAAATCTGCATGCAGGAAGAAAATACTGTCAGACAGTGAAATATCATTTATTTTGAGGAGAGTAATTATTTTCAAAGGAATGCTTCTTCTGACCAGCATTGCTTTAATTTATTAAAATATAGAACATCATTAACAGGAAGTATTAATGCAGACAAATGATACATCTTCATAGTGAAGACTTAATCATTGGAATACCTGGTAGCTAATTCATGACCAGATTTTAGCTTTCTAGTCCTACCATGTGGCACCTTGTATCCTTCAAGGTGAACTGCAGCTAGAGATGTCAACATTCAAGTTGTTCATTGTCTCATTGTAATCGTTTTAGAGGAATTTACAATTCAGAATTTTTAATCAGTGAGATTTCAGCCTTCTTTGGGATAACAGCATTTAGGAATCTGTCCTTTGTGTTTAGGTGAAATAGTTTTTTGAAATAAAAAAATAAAATAAAAATTTGTGGTTAAGAACCACCATGTGAATTTCAGGGGACACAATTCAACCTAAGAATAATTGTGCTTGAAAAAGCCAGTCAGGTACAAATACACCTTTTATCACAGTACTGAAGATACAGAGAAAAGTGAACATCTGGAAGTTTTAGAGCAACCTAGACTACATAGGGGTTCTAGAACAGAAAGGATGTTATAAAGTGGCATTTAATTATATTAAAATTAAAAATAAATAAAAAACCAGACGAACATACAAAAAGGATGCTTGAAGCAGTAGGCCAGCTCTAGAACTCCAGCACCTGGGAGGAGAAACCCATAGAATGTAAGATCATCCTCAAAGTTTTGCTGAGTTTCTGACCTGACTAGGCTACAAGATACACTTTTGCAAACACAAGAAAACAAACAAACAAAAAAATAGAAACAAGGGGAAAAAGAAGGAATTAACAAACAAGCAAACATGATAGCATTCCAGAACAAAGAAGTAATTTCAGATCTAAATTTTAGGCTAGAACAAGGAAGTAGGCTTCAGACATGAAAATGAGCTTGGACTAGGATAGGGAAGTAGGCTCAGATACTTTGGTCATCTTGTTAAGACTTTAGAAACAGTGTTGAGGGAGTGTTCACGGAACTTTGTTTATTGCCTTGCTTTTTCTTTGTCTATTCGTGTTTATTGTCTTGCTTGTTCCTTGACTATTTGCATCTACCGTCTAGTTCCTCAACCTAGAACTGACCTTAATACTTGCATGTAATTAAAATGGTATAAAAGCAAAAAAGGAGGAAGAGGGATGGGATGGAGGTTTATGGGGGGGGGGCGGGGAGGAGATGGGGAAAGGGGATAACATCTGAAATGTAAATAAATAAAATATCCAAGAAAAAAAGGAATACACTTGGAGAAGTGATATAGGTGTTTGTTCCCAGGCCTAGGAATATGAACATGTTTGCCCCTGCCAACAAAATGGAGAAGTTGTCCCTCAAATGTCTAGACTCAGAGAACTGTTTACAACAGATGCTGTTAAGCTATAGGGAAGTCCCAGGTTCCTATGATTAAATGAAGTCTGAAAACAAAATGATTGCCTTAAGAATAAGATTTTTTTCCTTGTTCTCAACACTATGGCTTCTTCATCGCAGTTCTGGGTTTCAGAAATGCCTCACTGTTTTGAGTATCCCTTTTCTTATATTGTCTGTTCTGTTCTGTTCTGTTCTGTTCTGTTCTGTTCTGTTCTGTTCTGTTCTGTTCTGTTGAGGCCATTTCTTTTTATATAGCCCTGGCTGCCCTGGAACTCTCTTTATAGTTCTGGCTGCTGAACTCAAACTTACTGAAAACCACAGGCCATAGCATCTGAGTGCTGGTGAATATATATATATATATATATATATATATATATATATATATATATATATAATCTCTGCTATCATTCTTTAAGCATTCTGATTATCAGAATCCAATTTTGTCTAAAGAAATTTAAATGCAGGAAGAAAGTATTTACATACAGTGGAAAAAGTGTCAAGACTTTTGAAAAAAACGCATATTTTCATAGGAATGCTTCTTCTGACCAACATTGCTTTAATTTATTAAAATTCAGAGCATCAACAACAGGAGTGAATATTAATTTACACAAATGATGCCTCTTTACACTGAAGAGTCAATCGTTGGCATACCTTGTGGGTAAGCCATTACAAGAATTTGACTTTCTAACCCTATCATATAACATCTTGTATTTTTCACAGAGAAGTACAGTTGGAGGTTTCAACACTCAAAATTTTCATTGCCCTGAATTTAGAGAAATTTAGACTTCAAAATTTTTATTGGTTATTTTATGTATTTACATTTCAAATGTTGACCCCCTCCTGGTTTCTCCTACACAAACCCTTCACCCCATTCCCCCTCCCCTTTGTCTCCATGAGGGTCCTTTGCTCACTCACCCACTCCAGCCTCACCTTTCTAGCATCCCCCTATGCTGGTGCATCAAGCCTCCACAGGACCACAGCCCTCCCCTCCCACTGATGCCAGATAAGGCCATCTTCTGCTACATATGTAGCTGGAGCCATGGATCCCTCCATGTATACTCTTTGGTTGGTGGTTTAGTCACTGGGAGCTCTGGGGGGTCTGGTTGGTTGATATTGTTGTTCTTCCTATGGGTTGCAATCTCCTTCACCTCCTTCAGTCCTTTCCCCTACCTCTCCCATTAGGGTCCCTATGCATACTCCAATGGTTAGCTGTATTTGCGTCTGTATTGGTCAGGTGCTGGTAGAAACTCTCAGGGAACAGCTATACTAGGTTACTGTCACCAAGCACTTCTTGGCATCAGCAATAGTATATGGGTTTGATGTCTGCAGATGGGATGGATCCCTAGGTGAGGTGGTCTCTGGATGGCCTTTCCTTCAGTATCTGCTCCACTCTTTGTCCCTGCATTTCTTTTAGACAGGAATAATTCTGGGTTAAAAGTTTTAAGATGGGTGGGTGGCTGGGTAGCCCATCTGTCTACTGGAAGCCATGCCTATCTACTAGAGATGGTGTCTACAGGTTCTATTTCCCTTTTGGGTATTTTGCTAATATCATTCCTCTTGAGTCCTGCAAACCTCTCACTTCCCTGTTGTCTGGAACTTTCTAGTGGCTACCCAAGTCTCCCCACCCCCAAACCTATCCTCATAGTCATGGGCATAGATGAATAATTTTGCAGTTGTTCCTCTAGTCTTAGTCTCAATTCTGTATAATAAAAACATAATTAAAGACTTTTTAGAACTAAATGAAAATGAGGACACATCATATCAAAACTTGTGGGACTCTCTGAAAGCAGTACTAAGAGGAAAAATCATAGCTCTAAGTGCCCACAAAAAGAAAATGTAAATAGCATACATTAACAACATGACAGCACACCTGAAATCATTAGAACAAAAAGAAGCTAATATACCCAAGAGGAGTAGACGGCAGGAAATAATCAAACTCAGGGCTGAAATCAACCAAGTTGAAACAAAAAGAAGAATTGATTTGGAATTTTGATGGGTATTGCATTGAATCTGTAGATTGCTTTTGGCAGGATGGCCATTTTTTACTAAGTTAATCCTGCCAATCCAGGAGCATGGGAGATCTTTCTATCTTCTGAGATCTTCTTCAATTTCTTTCTTCAGAGACTTGAAGTTCTTGTCATACAGATCTTTCACTTGCTTGGTTAGATTCGCTCCAAGATATTTTATTTTATTTGTGGCTATTGTGAAGGGTGTCATTTCTCTAATTTCTTTCTCAGCCTGTTTATCCTTTGAATAGAGGAAGGCTACTGATTTGTTTGAGTTGATTTTATATCCAGCCACTTTACTGAAGTTGTTTATCAGGTTTAGGAGTTCTCTGGTGGAAGTTTTACAGTCACCAAGAGGAGAGAGGTGAGGTGGGAAAGAAATAAAGGAAGGAAGGAAGAGAGGGAGGGAAGGAGAGAGGGAGAGGGGTAGAGAAGAAAGGAGGGGAAGGGAGGAGGATAGAGGAAAAGAGGAAGGAAAGATAGAAAGAAGGAGGTAAAGAAGGAAGGAAGGAAAGAAGAAAGAAAGGAAAACTGGGTTCTGGTACTGGTTTAAGGAGTGGGAACTTGAATGGGCTTTTGATGAAATTGAGTATTGTCAACTCGGCAGAGTTCACTGTCTCCAGTCTTCCCTAAGCTATGTGACCCTCCTTTGCACATAAGCTGCTACTGAGTCTTTATTATCACTGACATCACCTAATTTTCTTCTTTCCTTTTATTACTTTGCTTCTCTCTATTTTTTACCATCTCCATATCTTTTATCTTATCTCTGTCTCTTTTTTGCATGATTCTATCTAGTTCTTAGTTTCAAAAGAAAGATTTATTTGGATTCTTCCTTTTTCTTTACAGATGACACTGGGGGTCACTCCCAGGAATTTGCAATACCTGGAAAAGCCATGAGATACATCCCTATCATATGCTAAATAACTTGGGGTGCTTTTATTGTTTTCCTTTCTTCCACTCAATTATTTACATACATTTGGGAAGCTTGCACTCTGTTTTTGTGTCTCAATAATGAGATTATAGGAATGTGTGACATGAAATACGGATATCAGTAAATTAAATTGTCTCATCAATTGTAGAATTATCAGACGATATTTTTATACCAGAAAAAAAATGAATTTAATGGATGCTTGAAGATTTAGGTAAAAATTGAATAGATTAAAAGGAAATAGTAAATACTTGTTAGGATTATGTTTATTGTCTCAGTATTTCAGCTATTCTGAAATATGACAGATGTTTTTCTGATTCTAGTTCCACATTTATAAAATATAGCCCCAAACTGGTTGTGATATGAGTCCAGCTCATACGTTCTGTACAAGAACATACAGATACAGTGCTTTCCTCATATGAAGCCTGTCTACTTCACCCTGTGTGCTTCTGGAAAATAGACATAGGTCTGTGTGGCTTTCTTTATGCATATTATCTTGGTCACTGTTTCAGAAGATATCATATATCTACCTGATGTCAGGGATTACTATGAAACCAACCCAAAACAATAACAAAACTCTACCATATTATACTCCTAACACACTTTTCTTACAGACAAAAAATAAACTCATTATTGTGACTTTAAACTCAATATCACTAACTTATTAAATAAAGACAGTTTTGAATTTAGATGATGGCCACCTGTATAGCTCTCTTAGTTACCAGAACTTCTTGTGTATCAACAACAATCCCCTTACATTTAACATTGGAACTAATATCAAACTATAAATATTTACCATGTTAACCATTCTGAGTATACAGTTCAGTTGTGTGAATAATGGTTCAACTGTTCTGCAGCTGATCTTGAAACAGTTCATCATAAACACAAAAATCTGAGTATTTGAGACAAATATTTATTGCTTTCTACTTTCATTCCTGTTGATCATCATGCTAATATTTTTAAAATAGTCATTATATAATTAATTTATTGTTGGGAAGGTCATGTGTACATAAAAGAGCATATATGATTAGAGGTTAGAAGATATGTTTTGGGACTGTGTCTGTCCATTCATGTTTGGGACCCTGGATTGAATTTTGGTCATTGGGCTTCTTGGAAAGAACATTTACCTGCTGAGCAGTCTTGTTGGCCTCATTGTTTTAACTTCTGTGTATGTGTAATTGATCATTGTAGGTACCAATGATCAATTGGTTGATCACTGAGGTCATCTATGTTTTAGGATGTGTCAAATTTCATCTTTGAGGATAAATACTGCACCATGTTGTCTTCATGCATGTCTTTGTTGATGACCATGTGGAATGATTGTATCTTTCAGCTGCTGGAATGATTCTGCTATGAAAGTGAATATGTTAGTCAACAAAATGTTGGACTGGGTATGAGGACTATCTTGTACCTCACTGGTACAAATTGGCATAATTAAGCTCTAATTGTATTTTGAGAGAAAAGTTTCATTTTAACAGGAAGGGTGATGTGTAGGAGGAGCTAAGGTAGGAGGAGTACTGAGAGGAAGAGAAGGAGTAAGAAGAGGAGGAGAAGAAGGAGAGGAGAAGCTAGGTGAAGAAAGAGAGAAAGAGGGGGGAGACAGGGAGGCAGAGGTTCAAGTATCTCCACCAGTCAAAGATAGTTGATATATCTAGGTTGGGTAGTTGGTTACACCTCTCATTGAGCAATACAATACTTATAAAGCCTTTTTTTTAAAACATTTTTTAAAAAACGTGTAAGTGCAAAACGGAAAAGGGGGCATGGTATAGGGGTTTTCTAAGGCGGGGGGGTGGGATGGGGAAAGGGGATGGCATCTGAAGTGTAAATAAAATATCTAATAAAAAAATAAGAAAAAAAAATAAACATTGGCTATAAGCCCTGGCAGTATATTTGATGAAAACAATAAATAGATTGGATTCTACAAAAAAAAAAAAAAAAAGAAAGAAAGAAAGAAAGAAAGAAAGAAAGAAAGAAAGAAAGAAAGAAAGAAAGTGAATATGAAGGTACTTCTTCTAGACCCTGATGTTAATTCATTTTTATTCATAGTTTAGTGACACATTCTCCTATTACCCTCTCCTTGATTCTACAACACCCTTTTCCTTGCCTTTGACCTATTTTCTGGTTTTGTAGCCCAAATCCACTTTCTATCAACACTTACAAACATGTGGACATTGTGATCCATGTCCTTGTTTCAGAAAGAACATGGTTTTTTTTTTCTTGTGAGTCTGAGTCATCTTGCAGAATTCTTTGCAAGTTCATACTGTTCTTGAATTTTTCATGATTTCATTTTCCTTTACAGATGTTTCACAGATGAATGAAATTCCACTGTCTAGATAGCACACTTGCATTATGTGCTGACGAGCCTCTAGGATGAACATAGCTCCTTTACTATTGTGAATAGTGCAGCACTGTACATAGACATCCAGTATCTTCATGGTAGGACATGGAGACCTTGGGGTATATGATCAAAATTATATAGCCGTGTGTCAAACTGTAATCCTGCATTTGTTGTATTGACAAATCTTTGTACTTATTTCTGTAATGAAAGTAATAATTTCTCTACTACCAATAAAGAATGCGGATTTTCCCCCATATCAGCATCAGCATTGTTGGCATCTGTTTTCTTGTTGTTAATCATTCTCTGGGGTGTAATGGAGTGCCAAAGTATTTGTAATTTTTATTTGCCTGGTATCTAAATACACTGAATACTTTTTAAAAGAATTTATGGCCCATTTGTGCTTTGTTCATAAAGAAATCTCTCCCATTTCATTAACATGTTTGTTAACTTGAAAGTTTGTAAAGAGACTGTTTAATCTTTACTTTTCTTTATACAGTCTAGGTTTTAAACTCTGGGTTGAAATATAGAAGTCATTAATTTTCTCCCATTCTGTAGGTTGTATCTCTATTTGGCTGGTAGTTTCCTTTAGTGTGCAGAAAGCTTTTAATGTAGTTATAGTCATTAAATTTTAGTGCATGTCCTGTGCTATTGCCTCTACCTACATCTTATATTACTAGCAGTTTTCTCTGAGAGTTTTAGTATTTCAGCTTTTGAATAATTTAATATTAATTTTTGTGCAAGATGTGGAGATATAGACACAATCCCATGAGTCTTCAGTTGGATATCCATTTTACACAAGTTCATCCAGAATCAGAAGTTCTGAGCACCTAGTCATACCAAACATTCAAGAAAGAAATGTTTGTAAGTTCTTGAGAACTGCTGAGACTCTTCAGGACAAAGGCAGGGAAACCAGATTCCTCATTTATCCTTACTCATCACTAGTCTCTTCCTGTGTCTTGATATCCTCTCATATCCCCAAATGCTTTTCCAGCAATTGTCACTATTAATAACAAAAAATGATGACCTAATATGTGGAAGATGCAGTAACACTACATTGAAACTTGGCAATCATTTTCTCAATTTTGTTAAAGAAAAACAATGGTAAATTGTGTACTATCTACAATGTTTTGCTTTCCATATAGTCTGCATTGTGGCTATAATTTCTCCATATGTTCATCCCCTTAAACTCCTTTTATTTTCATATGTTTTAATACATGTTTAAAAGATATACAATGATCTCTCTTTCTCACTCCCATTAGCACCCTATCACTGTATTTCCTTAATTACTCCAGAGGCTGAGCGTCATTTTGCACACATTTTGGATATTTCTGAATAGTTTATAGAATTATGTCAGTCATGGACCCAATTTCTCATTTGTTTTATATTTTGTATTTTTTTCAAATTTAGTTTTAAATATTCCTTTGATGGTAGAGAGGAGTGTCAGTGTTTAAGAGTGCATGCTGCTATTACTTTGGATCTGTGTTGTTTCTAGCTCCTGCTGGTGGCTTAAAACCATCTACAAATCACAAGCCTCTGGTTTCTGCTGATACACTCACATGCAATGGAGCAACACACACATCATTTAAAACAAGATAAATCTTACAATTAAATATTTTTAAAATATTCTGAATATTTAATCACTCATTTTGAATATTATTTTCAAATATTTTCTGTTGTTATTTGTGACAAATTTTAATTGTTTCATTTGAACTTCAGAAATAATAATGGCATACCTTAAATTTGCTATAGTTGAAAACTGACCCCAACCATCATGTTTAGTCAAAAGAAATGAATACATTAAGCTTCCTTGTTTTCTTTTGTAATTTTGGGGAACATTATTCTCTCTGTGTAGCAATGACTGTCCTGGAACTGTCTCTTTAAATAAAAGAGCCTCAAATTCATAGATCTGTCTTCTTGGTCTCTTGAGTCCTAAGATGAAAGGGATCTACCACCACATCCAGTCTAATATTTTTTCATTGAAAGAATGGAGAATATCTACTTATATAAAGAGAAGACTTTTAAACACTCTTCAGTGGAAGAGATATATACATTCAATAAAGTGATAATTATTTTCTTTAAGCTGACCCTATGAAATAAAGGACACTCAGTTTATTTCCAGAGTCTCAATCATAATAATTTTTTTTTTACATTTTTGATAGAAATGAAAATGACTCCTGCAAATTTGGCAATGGGAATATTCCTCTTCTTTAACATTACTGTGGGAATTCTTGGTGATTAATTCCTCACTACTGTTTTATTATGTCTTTATGATATTCACCAGAAAGTGTTTAATGCCCAAAGACGTGATTATAGAACACTTGACTTTTGCTAACTGCTTGACTATCATTTCAAAAGGCATTCCAGAGACACTGTCAGATTTGGGATTTAAAGATTTTCTGGATGATTTTGGATGTAAATTGATAATGTATACTTACCGAATAACCAGGGGAATGTCCTTGTATGCCATGTGCCTATTGAGTGGCTTCCAAGCAATCACAATCAGCCCCAGTAATTCCAGGTAGATGATGCTTAAACACAGAGTCACCAAGTACATTGGTCCTTCCTGCTCAGTCAGTTGGCTTGTATAGCTGCTTCTAAACATCTTGACTCCAGCAAGAATGTTAGGACCCAATTACAACAAAAATGTAACTAACATGGTGAATTATGGATATTGCTCATGGTTGACTTCCAGAAATGCGGCAACTGCACTGTATATGTTTCTACTCTGCTTCTCTGATGGCTTGTGTCTGAGTCTCATGGCTTGCTCAAGTGTCTCCATGGTGAGTATACTCTACAGACACAAGATACAAGTCAAGCATATCCACAGTGTTCAGCATTTTCATAAAGTCTCTCCCGAAAACCAAGCCACAAAATGTATCCTCATCCTGGTTTGTACATTTGTTATCTCCTTACTCAATCTCTTCTGTATGTGTAATCTTTACAAGCTACTCCAAAAGCTTGGGATTATGGGGAGTAAGTATATTTATATTTTTAGAAATATGCTTTCCAATATATTTCCCCTTTGTTCTCATCAGCAATTTCAAGTCTAGTTGCACCTTGTTTTTATCCTTCTGCAACAAGACATAGCTTCCTCCAAATATTGCATGAGCCAAGGTAATCTCTCTCTTCTTGTATATTACAATATCCTTTTATCTTTGTAGAATGACAGGACTGCAGTTGGAAAAGGTCAATCATCTTTTAACAGACTCCTTTGTCGTGATTTGATCATGGTTGTTTTATTATAGTGGTTTTTTTCTTTCTTTTACACTATTTATTATCCAATAACAAGAAAGTTTCAAACACATAAAATCATCCTATTACAAGTTATTGGATAATAGGCATTTTTATATATAAAAAAAGTACACCAGTGAGAGCAGACCTTATGATCTCTCTCTCTCTCTCTCTCTCTCTCTCTCTCTCTCTCTCTCTCTTTCTCTCTTTCTTGCACACATGCCTCTCATATATACATATTCATACATGTATTCATACCTTCATTTTTATGTGTATGTTAATTTTTCCTGCATGTATGTCTGTGCACCACATGCATAATACTCCTGCAGAAAACAGAAAATAGCCTTAAACACAGTAGAACTGGAGTTATAGGCATTTGTGTGCCAACATTTAGTGCAGGAAATAAAACCTGGATCCCCTAGAAGAGCTATCAGTATTTTCAGCCACCGAGCTATCTCTTAGGCCCTGAAGGTTTTTTAAAATCATAGTTTAATTTTTTATTTTGTGTATGTGTGTGTGCCTCAGTGCATGTATGCGCACCATGTGCATTGCCTGATGCCGAAAGTTGCAAGAAGAACACATTGGATCCTCTGGAGCTACAGTTAAGTGTAGTTGTGAGCCACCTGCTATGCTTGCTGGGAATGAAACTCTATTCCTTTGCAAAATCATGATGAGCTTTTCTCCAATGAACCAGTTATCCAGCTCCTAACTGTTGTTCAATGCTTCTTGTATGTAGTTACTACATCTTCAAACATCATCATTGGCTTGAAAATTTAGTAGAAAAATAAAGGAACATATGTCTCCTTAAAAATGTTAGCCTCACAAAGGCTAGTATTACATATTACATTTTCTTTAATGTGAAATCAAGAAACAAAAAAGAATCAGAGTAAAATATGAATCACTGAGATCAACAGAACCTCAAAGAGAGTAAAATGGGGATATGAATGAAGTAATTAAAGATAAATATGACATAATCACATAATGTGAATGAATGAAAGTATCATACTATCACTACTATGTATAATTAATAATTAATTCTTTGCATATACTCACATGTTTAGGAAAATACACCTCTGAGGTGTACCTTTCAACTGAGGAATTACATTAACAATTTACTTAACTTAATAACCTTTCTTACAAAAAAGCATTATTTTTCTGCAAAGAAAAAATATGTCTGTTGTGGACTCCTTCAGTCCTCTAGAATATGCACATGCCACTAAACCATGTGTTAACCACTGACCCTCTAAAAGTTCCCACATTTCCATGTTCACTGTAACATATATAACATAGAATTTGGTGGGGAGACCTTTAAAATCTGACTTTAGTGACATACTTATGAGGGAACAACTTATTGTTTTTAAAAAATTTTTATATCACCAAACCATCCTCCAGTTTGCCTAGGGGGGTCTGTATCTATCTACACTTCTAGGTTTGTTTCATTCAGATACTTGCTCTCTAATTTTGTTCCCATTGACCCTTTCACAAAAACAAAAAGTAATTCTCTTATTTTTGTATGAAACTGAGCGTAATTTTGATCTTCTCTGATTCAATTATTTAACTTTTGTCTAATTCATTATCTCTGAGCATTCTATGCATGTTAACAAAAATTGTCACTCAGTGACCACCTCAAAACATCTGAGATTGTAAGTATCATATTTTTCCTTCTCTTGGACAGTAGTTTGTCTTATCTTATTATGAAATAGTTTCCATTATTTAAGTGTAAACATATTTTAAAGGATGATAGTTGCTAATGCTACAGTTATTCTCGCTTAGAATTTTCATGAGAATATTGTATTTTCTTCTACCAGACACAGTACTATTGTTATGGAATCATTAAAGGTGTCATTATTTTGCTAAATCAAAGAAATCCCTGAGTCTAAACTCTCCATCTTATTTTCTCTTTGTCCAAAACCATAATTATTTATTAAAACACCTTCTAAAATAACAACATTTATTATTCATAAATGACCAAAGCCATCCACTTCAACTTAAGGGATTTGGATGACATTCTTCTTATAATTGTTTCCTGATTAAGTGAGACAAAGAATTTCTTTTAGAGGGCCCAAGCATGTTAGAAAAAAAAAATGTTAGTCTTAAGAAAGCTAGCTCTAGCATTTGTTGTCCAGTCTCTGTATGCTGAGAAAGTGCAAGCTTATATGAAGTCCCAACTGGAACAGTTTGAAAAGTTGGACCAAGTGAGCTAGGTGTTTTAAAGTTGACCTGGAAGCAAGTCTTTAGGGGAATCAGTTTCAATGCAACTGAGATAGGATCAGAGTGGGGAGCTAGAACAGCAAGTCTCAGTATCTCAATGTCCCTGATGGCGAATCTTGTCTGGGCTGCATTCTTGGTTGTTTTGTTTTACTTTGTTTTGTTTGTTTGTTTTGTTGTTGTTTCATTCTTTGCTTTGTTTTATTTTTTTCTGCAAACATAAAGCTTTTAGAGGTAATAAATATATTTCTATATTAATATAATGCATGGAGTATGCAATGTGCACAGATCAGTTAAAGATGAATTTTTGTTCCTTGTTTGAGCAGGTAAAAGACAAGTCTTTTAATGAGTTAGTTTGATTATATAACCAAACTGTAATATAAACCTCCATTCATGCTATAGGAAATGATGACATGATGAATCTATAGGACTCTGTCACCAAGAGAATCCATTGGCTATGTACAGCTGAAGTTCTGCCTAGAGACATTTTTAATGGCTCAGACAGTTTCAGGGCCATTCCCATGTAGAGGGATCAGCAAACCATGTTACCTGTCCTGTTTAGTCTTTATGACATTTTTCTTCCTGTCTCCAGCCAAAAACTTTTTTTATTGGATATTTTATTTACATTTCAGATGCCATCCCTTTTCCCCATCCCCCCCTAGAAAACCCCTATCCCATGCCCCCTTTTCCTTTTTGCATTTATACACCTTTTAAAAATGTTAATCAAAGGCTTTATAAGTTTGGTAATGCTCAATCAGAAGTGTAACCCAATACCCAACCTAGATATATCAACTATCTTTGACTGGTGGAGACATGTGAACATCTGCCTCCCTGTCTCCCCCCTCTTTCTCTCTCTCATCACCTAGCTTCTCCTCTCCTTCTTCTCCTCCTCTCCTTATTCTTTCTCTTCCTCTCAGTACTCCTCCCACCTTAGCTCCTCCTACATATCACCCTTCCTGTTAAAATAAAACTTTTCTCTCAAAATACAAGTAGAACATAATTATGCCAATTTGTACCAGTGAGGTACAAGATAGTCCTAATACCCAGTCCATCATTTTGTTGACAGAACCTCTGTCATCTCTCTTAACTAAAACACTTAGTTCTGAACCTGGCTTTTTCCTTGGCTTTAGAATGAATGTCAGCTGAAAACCATCCACTCAAATATTTTCTCTCAAGGTAGCTACCCAGGATTGGCTATGAGGCTATAAGTTTTCAACCCCTTCAGAAATCCAGAATGACTGAGTTAACTAAAATTGTGGGAAGCACAAAGCATAGCTTCTAAAACTTAGCCAATTTATAGAGACCTCTGAACACCTGGACACTCCCTATACTACAAAACGTTGGAGCATCTGATCTTCAGCCTTCTGGCCCAGGATCATCTGACAGACCTTAGTGCTGCAGAATTGTTAAGGGCTGATTACTCTGTCTAGGCAGATATAATCAGTCGACTATTCTGCAAGTGTGTTGCGGCCCGAGCTGCCCAACACTTGGGGGCCAGAAATGTTGAGAACTGCACTACCCCACGTTTGGGGGTCAAAATGTCTCCGACCATTCTGTCAGTGTTGGCACCTGCACTGCCAAAGCCTTGGGGGCTAAACTGTCAGAGCCCATACTGCCCCAAGCTGCTCCAGTCTGCCTGTCAGGGTTCAGCAAGAGAGAGAGTGAGGACAGACTCAAAGAATGGAGATCAGACAGAGTGTGATTTAATTCCGTTTATTCGTCAGTCTCTCTTCTTCTCTTCAAGTCCCAAGTCTTGAGTTCCTAGTCCCTAGTTTCTAGTCCCTAGTGCCTCCAAGTTCTAAGTTACTTCTTCCAACTGCTAAGTGCCTAATGTCTAAAGTCTAATTCCAAGTTTTTCCTCCAAGTGCCAAGTGTCTAATAACTAACTACAAGTTGTACTCCAAGTTGTACTGTCCTAATGCCTAATTCTTACTCCAAGTTGTACTCTCTGAAGTGTCTGATTCTCTGTTCCTACTCCTAGTTGTTCTGAACTCTTCTGTCTGCCTCTCACCTTTTATATGTCTCACTTCTAAGCCATGCCCTTAAGTCATGCCCTTAAGTCACACCCTTAGGTCTTATCTCTAAATCTGATCTCTAAGTCTTGCCCTTAACTCACACACCTTTAAGTCTCACACACCCAAGGGAAAATCCTGGGTATCTAAAGCAAGATGTTATCAGAGTGTGCTCAGCTCTTGTAGGCTGATGTAATCAAGTCTCTTGTCGGGGTATATGGCTCAAAATGGCTAAAAGGATGATAGCCGCCTTCTGTAGGCTCCCCACACAAGTGTGTCCTTTTCTGCACAGTAATTTGTCTGTAAATGGAAAGAGGCAATTCTTGCCTAGTGGCTGTCTCACTACAACTGGAGTAACTCCAAAGATGCTCAATTTCTTTTTAGAATTCAATACAGGAAGCTATAAGGAGCAGACAGGTCTCTAATCAAAATGAACATTGATACTGTGGACTTCTGACATTTTGAAAACCAACAATCCATGTAAGGTAATCTGGACTGTTGTCTGGTAACTCCACTCAGCTATTTCTAAATAAAACAGAAAACACCCTAAAAATAAACTCCAAGCCATGAATTTGCTATAGTCCCTTAACTCACAGGCTGACCATCTCAAATCTGTTGAAAAAGTTAAAGAAGGACTGGGCCTAAGCCTTGTATTCCTAAATGTGTTACACAGGTATAATGCCTATGAGAGTAACAATATTCATCTCACTTTTATATCAATAAGAAGCTCGTACCAATGAAAACCTTAAAATTTGTAATCAAAGTAAATTTGTGCCATTTAAGAAGTTATATCTTCATCTTGATAATAATTGTACAGATTTCTACTAATAGGTTATGGCTATGCAATAAATCCTAGCTAATCCTCTCTATTCCCACAAAACCACTACTTTTCCCTAGAAATACAGCCCAACATTTACCACCTTAGTCCCCAAGCCCAGGGAATAGGGGCGCTGACTCTTCATTAACTTCTTCAAGCTGATTATGGGTGTTGAGATATTAGAAGAGGAGTGGGGGGAAGAGTAAATTGATAAGCCTCTGACACTTTGTCTTCACTGCCTCCAGATGGAATTCCTGGACCTCAGAGGTTTGAGCAGGTCTGCCCAGCTTGCTTGATGTGTAGATACACCAAGGCTGATCATTCTGCAATATACAATTCTGAAAACAAATTTTAGTATCAAGATAATTTTTTAAGAGGGCTGACATTTTATTAAGATGTTGGTTCTAACAGCTTTTCTTTTCTTTTTTTTTCCCCTTCCAACCAAGAACTTTAAGAGATCTTCTTTCATCAAATCTGATCCTCATTACTGGGGAAGAAATCCAAAGCTCTTTCGCTCTTTCTTTCTTTCTTTCTTTCTTTCTTTCTTTCTTTCTTTCTTCCTTTTTTCAATTTAAATACATCCTTATTTTTTTATTAGTAACTTTTTAAAAATGTTAATCAAAGGCTTTGTAAGTTTGGTAATGCTCAATAACAAGATGCCCATACAATCAGAAGTGTAAACCAATACCCAACCTAGATATACCAACTATCTTTGACTGGCAGAGACACACAAACATCCACCTCCATACCTGCCCCCTCTCTCTCATCTCTTAGTTCCTCCTCCTCTCCTTACTCCTCCTCTTCCTCTCATTACTCCTCCCACCTTAGCTCCTCCTGCATATCACCATTCCTGTTAAATTAAACTTTTCTCTCAAAATACAATTAGAGCATAACTATACCAATTTGTGTCAGTAAGGTACAAGATAGACATAATACCCAGTCCATCATTTTGTTAACTAGCCAGAACTTCTGTCATCTCTCCTAACTAAAAGACTTAGTTCTGAACCTGACTTTCTTCTTAGAATTCAATACAAGAAACTGTCAGGAGCAGACAGGTCTCTAATCAAAATGAACATTAATACAGAAATGTTTGTAATATCAATTCTGTGGACTTCTGATGTTTTGAAAACCAACTATCCATGTAAGGCAATCTGGAATGTTGTCTGTTAACTCCTCTCAGCTATTTCTAAATAAAATATAGACAATACCCTAACAATAATCTCAGAGGCATGAATTTGCTATAGGCCCTTAACTCACAGGCTAACCATCTCAAATCAGTTAAAAAGTTAAAAAAAAAAAAAAAAAAAAAAAAAGACAGGGACTAAGCCTTGTATTCCTAAATGTGTTATAGAGGCACAATGCCTATGAGAGTAACAATATTAATTTTGCTTTTATATCAATAAGAAACTAGTACCAATGAAAACCTTAAGTTTGAAAGCAACGTAAATTTTGTACCATTTAAGAAATTATCTTAATAACAATTTCATCTTAGTAACAATTACACATATTTCTACCAATCGGTTATAGCTAGGCAATAAATCCTGGCTTGTCCTCCTTGTTCCAACAAAACCACTGCTTTTCCCTAGAAAGACAGCCCAATATTAACCACCTCAGTCCCCAAGCCCAGGAAAAAGAGATGCTGACTCTTCATTAACTTCTTCAAGCTGATTATGGGCATTGAGATATTAGAAGAGTGGCAGGGGGAAGAGTAAATTGATAAGCCTCTGACGATATGTCTTCACATATTTGTCTTCTTCATATGGAGACAAATTGTGGGACAGAAACTGGAAAAGCAGCCCTCCAGAGACTGCTCCACCTGGGTATCCATCCCTTGTGCATTCACCAAAGGTAGTCACTGATGTGGATGCCAGGAAGTACATGCTGACAGGAGCCTGATATAGCTGTCTCCTTAGAGGTTTGCCAGAGCCTGAATGAAATACACAGAGGCATAAGCTCACAGCTAACCATTGAGCTTGAGGCCTGGGTCCCTCCCTATGTGCTCCCAGGCTGGTGGTTTAGACCCTGGGAGCTCTGCTTGGTTGGTATTGTTGCTCTCCCCATGGGGCCGCAAACCTTTTAGCTCCTTCAGTCTTCTCTTTAACTCCTCCATTGAGAACCCCATGATCAGTTCAATGGTTAGCTGTGAGCATTGCCTCTGTACATGTTAGACTCTGGCAAACCTCTAAAAAGACAGCTATGTCAAGCTCCTGTCAGCATGTACTTCCTGGCATCCACATCAATGTCTACCTTTGGTGACGATAAATACCCAGGTGGAACAGTTTCCAGATGACTCCTCCTTCTGTTTCTGTCCCACACTTTGTCTCCATATTAGCTCCCATGAGTATTTTGTTATGCCTTCTAAGAAAAACTGAAGTGCCCACACTTTGCTCTTCCTTTTTTATGAGCTTCATGTGGTCTGTAAGTTGTATCTTGGGTACTGCCAGTTTTTGTGCTAATATCCAATTATCAGTGAATGCATACTATGTGTGTTCTTTTGTGATAAGGTTACCCCACTCAGGATGATATTTTCTAGTTGCATCCATTTGCCTAAGAATGTCTCAAATTTATTGTTTTTAATAGCTGAGTAATATTCCACTGTGTAAATGTACCACATTTTCTGTATCCATTCCTCTGTTGAAGGGCATCTGGGTTCTTTCCAGCTTCTGGATATTATAAATAAGGCTGCTATGAACATAGTGGAGCATATGTCTTTGTTATTTGTTGAAGCATCTTCTGGGTATATGCCCAAGAGTGGTATAGCTGGGTCCTCAGGTAGTGCTATGTCCAATTTTCTGAGGAACCATCAGACTGATTTCCAGAGTGGTTATACCAGCTTGCAATCCCAACAACAATGGAGGAGTGTTCCTCTTTCTCTATATCCTCGACAGCATCTACTATCACCTGAGATTTAATCTTAGCCATTCTGACTGGTGTGAGGTAGAATCTCAGGGTTGTTTTGATTTGCATTTCCCTGATGACTAAGGATGTTGAATACTTTTTTAGGTGCTTCTCAGCCATTCGAATTTCCTCAGTTGAGAATTCTTTGTTTAGCTCTGTACCCCATTTTTAATAGGGTTATTTGATTGTCTGGAATCTAGTTTCTTAAGTTCTTTGTATATATTAAATATTAGCCTTCTATCAGATGTAGGATTGGTAAAGATGTTTTCCCAATCTTTTGGTTGCCATTTTGTCCTATTGACAGTGTTCTTTGCCTTACAGAAACTTTGCAATTTTATGAGATCTCGTTTGTCAATTCTTGATCTTAGAGCATAAGCCATTGGTGTTCTGTTCAGGAACTTTCCCCTATGGCCAGGTATTTGAGGTTCTTCCCCACCTTCTCTTCTATTAGTTTCAGTGTATCTGCTTTTATGTGAAGGTCCTTTATCCACTTGGACTTGAGCTTTGTACAGGAGATAAGAATGGATCGATTTGCATTCTTCTACATGCTGATCTTCAGTTGAACCAACACCATTTCTTGAAAATGCTGTCCTTTTTCCACTGGATGGTTTTAGCTCCTTTTCAAAGATCAAGTGACTATAGGTATGTGGGTTCATTTCTGAGTCTTCAATTCTATTCCATTGATCTTCCTGCCTGTCTCTCTATCAATACCATGCAGTTTTTATGACTATTGCTCTGTAGTAGAGCTTGAGACCAGGGATTGTGACTCCCCCAAAAGTTCTTTTATTGTTGAGAATAGTTCTTGCTGTCCTGTACTTTTGTTGTTGTTGTTGTTCCAAATGAATTGGAGAATTTCTCTTTCTAACTCTGTGAAGAATTCAGTTGGGATTTTAATGGGGATTATATTGAATCTATAGGTTGCTTTCACAAGATGGCCATTTTTACTATACTAATCCTACCAATCCATGAGCATGGGAGATCTTTCCATCTTCTGAGATCTTCAATTTCTTTCTTCAGAGACCTGGAGTTCTTGTCATACAGATCTTTCACTTGCTTTGTTAAATTTACTCCAAGGTATTTTATATTATTTGTGACTATTGTGAAAGGTGTCATTTCCCTAATTTCTTTCTCAGCCTGTTTGTCCTTTGAGTAGAGGAAGGCTACTGATTTGTTTGAGTTGATTTTATATCCAGCCACTTTGCTGAAGTTGTTTATCATGTTTATGAGGTCTCTGGTGGAAGTTTTTGGGTCACTTAAGTATACTATCATACATCTGCAAATAGTGATATTTTTGACTTCTTCCTTTCCTATTTGTATTCCTTTTTTGTTCATATAGCAAATTACATTGATGGATTTCCATATATTGAACCATACCTGCATTCCTGAAATAAGGCCTACTTGATCATGATGGATGATTGTTTTGATGTATTCTTGGATTCAGTTTGTGAGAATTTTATTGAGTATTTTTGCATCGATATTCATAAAGGAGGTTGGTCTGAAGTTCTCTTTCTTTGTTGGATCTTTGTGTGGTTTAGATACGAGTGTAACTGTGGCATCATAGAACAAATTGAGTAGTGTTTCTTCTGTTTCTATTTTGTGTGATAGTTTGAAGAGAATTGGTATTAGGTCTTCCTTCAAGGTCTGATAGAATTCTGCACTAAAACCATCTGTTCCTGCACTTTTTTTGGTGGGGAGACTTTTAATGGCTGCTGCTATTTCTTTAGGGGTTATGAGACTATTTATCTGTTATGGGATGATTTATCTGCTCCTGACTTAACTTTGGTACCTGTTATCTGTTTAGAAAATTGTCCATTTTATCCATATTTTCCAGTTTTGTTGAGTATGGGCTTTTGTAGTAGGATCTGATGATTTTTTAAATTTCCTCAGTTTCTGTTATTATGTCTCCCTTTTCAGCTCTGATTTTATTAATTTGGATACTGTCTTTGTGCCCTCAGGTTAGTCTGGCTAACGGTTTATCTATCTTGTTGATATTCTCAAAGAACTAGCTCCTGGTTTTGTTGACACTATTTATAATTCTTTTTCTTTATATTTGGTTGATTTCAGCCCTGAGTTGAATTATTTCCTGACTTCTACTCTTCTTGGGTGTATTTGCTTCTTTTTGTTCTAGAGCTTTCAGGTGTGCTGTCAAGTTGCTAGTGTATGTTCTCTCCAGTTTCTTTTTGTAGACACTTAGAGCTATGAGTTTTCTCCTTAGCACTGCTTTCATTGTGTCCCATAAGTTTTGGTATGATGTGTCTTCATTTCCATTAAATTCTAAAAAGTCTTTAATTTCTTTCTTTATTTCTTCTTTGACCAAGTAATTATTGAGTAGAGCTTTTTTCAGTTTCCACGTGTATGTGGGCTTTCCACTGTTTTTGTTATTATTAAAGACCAGCCTTTGTGGTGATCTGATAGGATGCATGGGATTATTTCAATATTTTTTGTATCTGTTGAGGCCTGTTTTGTGACCAATTATATGGTCTATTTTAGAGAAGGTACCATGAGGTGCTGAGAAAAGGGTATAATCTTTTGTTTTAGGTTGAAATGTTCTGTAGATATCAGTTAAGTCCACTTGGTTCATAACTTCTGTTAATTTAACTGTGTCTCTGTTTGGTTTCTGTTTCCATGATCTGTCCATTACTGAGATTGGGGTATTGAAATCCTCCACTATTATTATGTGAGGTGCGATGTATGCTTTGAGCTTTAGTAATGTTTCTTTTATGAATGTGGGTGCCCTTGCATTTGGAGCATAGATATTAAGAATTGAGAGTTCACCTTGGTAGCTTTTTTCCTTTGACAAGTATAAAGTGTCCTTCCTTATCTTTTTTGACAACTTTTGGTTGAAAGTCAATTTTATTCGATATTAGAATGACTACTCCATCTTGTTTCCTGGGGCCATTTGCTTGGAAAATTGTTTTTTGGCCTTTTACTCTGAGGTAGTGTCTGTCTTTATTGCTAAGGTGCATTTTTTGTATGCAGCAATATCTTGGGTCCTGTTTATGTATCCAGTCTGTTAGTCTATGTCTTTTTATTGGGGAATTGAGTCCATTGATATTAAGAGATATTAAGGAAAAGTGATTGTTTCTTCCTGTTACTTTTGTTATTAGAGGTGGAACTATGTTTGTGTAGCTATCTTCTTTTTGGTTTGTTGAAAGATTACTTTCCTGCTATTTCTAGATTGTAGTTTCCCTCCTGTGTTGGAGTTTTCCATCTATTATCCTTTGTAGGTCTGGATTTGTGGGGAGATATTGTGTAAATTTGGTTTTGTCATGGAATATCTTGGTTTGTTCATCTATAGTGATTGAGACTTTTGCTGGGTATAATAGTCTGGGTTGGCATCTGTGTTCTCTTAGGGTCTGTATTACATCAGTCCAGGATCTTCTGGCTTTTATAGACTCTGGTGAGAAGTCTGCTGTAATTCTTATGGGTCTGCCTTTACATGTTACCTGAGCTTTTTCCGTTACTGCTTTTAGTATTTTTTCTTTATTTTGTACATTTGATGTTTTGATTATTATGTGATGGGAGGTATTTCTCTTCTGGTCTAGTATATTTGGAGTTCTGTAGGCTTCTTGTATGTTCATGGGCATCTCTTTTTTAAGGTAAGGAAAGTTTTCCTCTATAATTTTGTTGAAGATGTTTACTGGCCCTTTAAGTTGGGAATCTTCACTCTCATCTATACCTATTATCCTTAGATTTGGTCTTCTCATTGTGTCCTGAATTTCCTTGATGTTTTGGGTTAGGAGCTTTTGCATTTTGCATTTTCTTTAACAGTTTTGAGGCTGTAGCTTCTGTGTGGGTGTGGTTCCTGTTGGGCTGAGTTGTGGGTCCCCTGTGTCTGCTGCCTCAGGCTGCTGGGGGGGGGGCAGAAGTTCTGGAATTTGACAGAGTTTACTCCACAGGGTGCTGGGTGGACTTTGGGCTCTTCTATCTCTTCTGTTGATGATGCTTCCATCTTTGACTCCTAATCTCTTTCCTAGGTTTTCTATCTCCAGGGTAGTCTTTTGTTGTGATTTCTTTATTGTTTCTACTTCCATTTTTAGATCCTAGATGGTTTTGTTTAGTTCCTTCACCTATTTGGTTGTGTTTTCTTGTAATTCTTTAAGGGGTTTTTGTGCTTCCTCTTTAAGGGCTTCTACCTGTTTACCTGTGTTCTTCTGTATGTCTTTAAGGGAGTTGTTTATGTCCTTCTTAAAGTCCTCTATCATCAGCATGAGAAGTGATTTTAATTCTGAATCCTGCTTTTCCAGTGTGATTGGGTGTCCAGGACTTGCTATGTTGGGAGAACTGGATTATGATGATGCCAGGTAACTTTGGTTTCTGTTGCTTATGTTCTTGCGCTTGCCTTTCACCATCTGGTTATCTCTAGTGCTACCTACACTCACTGTCTCTGACTAGAGCCTGTCTGTCCTGTTATCTTGCCTGTGTCAGAACTCCTCAGAGTCCATCTGCTTCTGTAATCCTGTGATCCTGAGCTCCTGGGTGGAAGAGCTTCTGGGACTCAGGCTGCCTCTGGGATCCTAAAATCTGTTGCTGGTAGTACAGTGGTTCTTTCTCTGCTCCAAAGTGCAGTGGTTCCTCTGAGACACTTTAGGATATGTTGTCTTCAGAGGAGCAGACCAGCTAGGTGTCTGCCCCAGACAAAAGGACCAGTTGAGGGGTGGATGGGGAGTGGTATTTTGGAGGGGTGGGGTTTGTGTGGGTTATGGGTTCTGAGTACCTCAGGCTCCCAGTTGCAGCTCTGGGGCTTAGGGTTGTGGAGGAGGGTTCTAATCTGCTACTAGGAATGTTCAGGATATGGTGGCTTCAGAGGAGCAGACCAGCTAGGTGTCTCCATTCTCAACTTCTATGAGTAGTTAGTTCTCCAGCACAAATTGAGAGCCTGAAAACCAGGGAATACCTGCTTTGGCTTTTCCAATCTCTGTGCTTTCACACCCCCAGAGCAATGTCTAGGGGATTCCCTGAAGCCTAGCACCCTTCTGGCAACTGCATGGTATAAGCACAGTCAAACCCCCTGCCTTTCACCTCCTAAGGGAGGTGGGTGGAACACAGACCAAAAAGGGTTCACAGTGTGAGCAAATATCCTGTAATAATTGTTTTGTTTGGTAAGAAGCCAGGAAATAGTTGTGTACTCAGAATCTGATCACAATCACAGGAAAGACTGACCTATTCTCCACATGACAAACAATCATGTTTCCAGGCTGCACACCAGTAGGTTATCTTTCCTTTCATATCAAGATGGTGGAAACAACAAACTGAAGAAATAAATGGGGTAAGCCACATTGGCATTATTTCTAATTTTTGAAGTGAGACTCTAAAACTATATTCACATATAATAGGACCCTCCTCCTACTATGTGGAGGCTACTTACTGGTAGGGCAGACTGCTTTCTTCACTGGAGGCTACTTGGGTTTCCATAGTGTAGTAAAGATGTTTGCCTGACACTGTGGAGGCTACATCTAGCTACTAAAGGCTGCTTCCTATGATGAGTCTGCTTGTAGCTATATGCATGTGGAGGCTACTTCCTGCTAAGGGAAGTGTCCCCATTATCTATATGCTGTGCAATCATGATTCATTTTGTAGCCAGAACTTTCCCATGATAATCACCATTTTTAAGGCTGCAAGCTATATTTTCTGTTGCTTTTCTTTTTTCAGCTATGTTCATTAAAAGACCCTGGGCTTTACCCTGTAAGTACAAGACCAGATATTTACATAATTCTTAAGTTTGTTTATCTAATTAAATAATTATAATCTAATTAAAGGAAAATTCCCTATGAATATAAAATGCTTTTTATATCAATAAGAGAGAAATAGATATAAAAGTTTATTCTTCTTTAATTCCACAGAAGAATCCACCTGAAGTGTTCTTGAAGGAGGATTTCTTCAGTGATAAGCACAATAAAGTTTTAGGCATACTCATATTTCATCTCCATAAATAGATAACAGAGAAAAAAGAAATTTCTCTTTTATACACCTCAAATGTGTAGGATCCTGAATGTAATTAATGGTGGAACTTAAAAAGATAAAGCTGCCTAGTGACAAGATAGTTATCATTTTAAAAGGTTTACTTTTATGTGTTTGAATATGTTGCCAATACATATGTATGGACCTGTACCACATGTATGATGATTGTTCATGCAGGTCAGAGGAGGGCTCAGGTCTATCTTGGATGGCTATTTATCTACCAAATTGGTTCTGGGCACTCAATTAAGTCTCCTGAAAAATCAACAATTGTTCTTGTCTCCTGATTGTACTATCTCACCTCAGGCTAGTTATTTTTAGGAAAATAAATATTCTTAAAATCATAAGGGAAAATATCAATTTCTTCATGGGTTAGAAACAAACATACAAAAAATAATTTTGCTAATTTTCACACCATTTATTTAAAAAAATTATAATTCTGCCAACATTAAGTCTACAAAGATATCAAAAGACAAATCTCTCATTGCTACAGCTATAATCATATTTAAATTTTCTGTAATTATATTAATAATGGCAAACCCCCATATGTAATGATGCTTCATAAAACCTGCTACTTTGGCATGTATTTCTATGTATACTTGCATTCAATTAAAGCTAAGCTCCCATCAGCCCTCTTCCTGATAGCTCACATTGAGATGATTTATCCAACTTTATACCCAATGTGTATAAATTGTTTTATACACATACAATATATTTCTCTAAAACACAAGAGTCAACAAAGAGTAACACACAACATGTATTAATAATTTCAAAACTTTAACCTGAAGAATGTGGTACATTAATAATTGGACATTTTTGAATGAAAATGTGGACATGACCACACCAAGTTCTCATTGACAAGAAGGTTTTTATTGTAGATATGAAAGAGAGAACATTCAGAAACATTTAGAAGCATCTAAGGCACTGAGAAATTGTAGCACATTAGACAAGGCCCATACACAGAACCAGGCCATGAGGAGAGAAGTGAGGAGAGCAACAGAAGTCAAAGAAAACAGTGCAAAAGAAAGAAAAAAGTGCATGAGAAGAACCAAGAAGACAAGGAGGACTCTGAGAAGAAACAAGACCAACAGTTGGTCCTCTCTGCTCTGTCCCTTTCACTGTCAGGGATGGCTATATACAGTTACCCCATAGACTGACTAACTTACCTAGGTTTTAAAGGATAGGGGAGCTAGGGGAAGTGAAGGGAAGATGAAAGTATAAAGAGTTTTAATTTAGATGGCAGGGGTAGTGCTGAAAGGAGCCAAACCCTGTAAGAGGTTATTTGCAATGCTGTGAGAAGCTGGCAGCCAGAATATGCTATGATACGTTAATAGGCACCTCAGTTAGCCATTTGTCCTGAGTATCTTTGGGACTAAACACACTTGAGATGTTGAAACTGTCTAAGATACTGGGTAACAGGGAGGGACCCTCCAGAGGCAAGGTCATGAAATTATACTTTCAATGAAACCCTGTGCCTTCTGCATGCTTCTATATCATCCTTTTTGTGTTTCAAATGCTGACAGAAAAGTTCTTACTCTGATTCACAATTGCTTCCTTGGAGTTGCTCCTGTAATTCATACTACTATTTGTTTTGTTTCCTGACAGGAACTCAGGACCAAGGTGTTTAAAAGTTACCTCAGACACTTGTGAAGATGCTGTCAACATGGTTCTAGATGTGAGTTTACAATGACTTATCTTCTGGGAAAGAATACCAGGAGATCATGAACCTTTAAGTGAAGGAAAGTGTCCCACCAGAGCTTCAGCTAACTTACTTCTCATGACAAAGATCACAGCAACTACAACAGTGTCACCCAGCATTGAGGTGAGCGAACAGTGCACAGGAGTAGTAAGAACTGAAGATATTAGGAAGCAGGTTTGGGAAAAGTCATGCTTGTGCTCCTGGAAGCATCTTACTTTTTTCACAGTGGTTTCTCTTTATTTTAGTTGTAATTAAAATCTATCTTAAAAATTCCATCAGCTCTACTGAAATAAAGGGGAAAATGAGACGAACAAGAAAGGAAGCAAAAAAAGAAAGGGAAGGAAAGAAGGAAAGAAGGAAAGGAGAAGGAAGAAAGGAAGGAAGGAAGGAAGGAAGGAAGGAAGGAAGGAAGGAAGGAAGGAAGCTAGAAAGGAGAAAAGATAAAGTAAGGAAGAAAGGATGAAGGAAAGAAAGAGAATTTAAGGCATTCATAGTAGGAACAGGGGACTGTGGTTTGGTTTAGGCATTGAATGGGCTTTTGGATGAAAGTGGAGTAATTACAACTTTAGGCATAGCATGCTGTCTTCAATACTCAAACCCTTTTCCTTCCATAAGCAGCTACTGAGTCTCTCTTATCACAGTTATCACTTCATTTTCTTCTTTCCTTTTTTCATCTAGCCTTTTTCTCTTTCTCTTCTCTCTGTCTCTGTCTTTCTTTACCTCTTTCTATATTTTTTGCATGTTTCCTCCTAAATTTTAGACTTTCAAAGAAAGATTTAATTAAATTTTTTATTTTTTATTTTTTTTACCGATAACCATGAAATTCACATCCAGAATCTTGCAATGGTTGGAAAAGCCATGTATGACATCCACATCTTATCCTGATATCTTAAAGTACTTTGATTCATTTCCTTCCTCCTACTCACCAGTTTTTATACTTTAAAAAACTCTACATTATATTTTTGTCTCTACAGAGCAGGATTCAAATAATGGGTGAAAGAGGATACAGATTCTAGTAAATGAAATTATCTTATCAATGGTAGAATTATAAGGTGATTTTTTTAATTAGAAAAATTGAATTTTATGGAAGCAACAAGATTAATTCATTAATTGAATGAACTATATTTATCATGGTGGGAATATTTTTTTTTTTTTTTGGTACTTCAGATAGTCAGAAATATGACAGATATTTCTATGTTTAGTTCTATGTTTCACTAAATACATCCAAAAATTGTTTTTGTCTATGATTCCAGCTCATGTGTTATTTGAAAGAACAAACACATACAGTGGTCTTGGCATGTGAAGCCTGTCCTCTTAGAACTCTCCACTTCTGGAAAATAGACATAGGTATGTATGGGTTTCTCTATTTCTATTTTCATAGGCAATGTGTAGAGTTTCAGAAGGTATCATATCTGTGGTTGATTCCAGGGATTGCTGTGACAAAAAGAAACCCAAATGAAAACAAATCTCTACATCTTACTCCTAATATACCTCAAATTCTTATAGACAGAAATCAAATTCATCATTGTGACCCCAAATTTGATATTACTAACCTATGAATCCATGTCAGTTTTGACTTTACTTGACTGCATTCACTGTAGCTCTGTACCATATAACATAGCCTGAACTTTTCATATCTTAACCATAATTCTCTTTTATTTAAGATTAGAACTAATGTCAAACTACAAACATTTATACTGCTAACCATTGTGGGTATACAGTTCAGTCATGAACTGAGTTGCAGGACATTTTCATCACACACCCAAGACTGTGTCCCTGGAACAGTCACATTCTTCTTGCAGCCATGTGAATCATCACTGGTTTTTTTTTTTTAATTTGCATTACACAATTCACTTATTTTTATTGAAGGCAAATGCAGCTAAGACAGTGTACATGTACAGAGATTAGTAGATGTGTTTTGGGAGCTGTGTCTCTCCTTCCATAATGTGGGACCCTGGAATGAACCCTGCTCATCAGACTAGATATAAAGCTCCTTTACCTGCACAGCAGTCTTACTGCCATCATCATTTTAGTTTCTGTGTGTTTGTAGCAAGTCACTCTAGTTAAAATGAAGTTGAGTTTGTGATGAAAACACAGTGTATAATAAAGAGTTATACAGCAATGTAACTAGTCATAGCACTTAACACAGTGTCTCTAGTAATATCCATGTTTTAAAGGATAGTTGTTATACCATTGTTTATGTACAGTACTTTTTTTGTTTTTATTGGATATTTTATTTATTTACAATACAGATGTCATCCCCTTTCCCCATTTTCCCTCCTTAGAACCCCCTATCCTATACCCCTACTTTCTTTATGCTTTTATACCATTTTGATTACATGCATGTATTAAGGTCAGTTCTAGGTTGTATAGTACTTTTTATTCATCACACATTTTGTTGTTGTTATGGATGATGATGATGATTGACACGTGGAATAATTGTAATATTCAGCTCCTGTGAATGATTATGTTGTGGATATGACCAAGGAGGTACTTCTTTAAGACTCTGATTTTAATTCATTTTTATGGGTACTAAGGAGTGAAATTGGTGGATAAAACAGGAATTCCTCTTTCATAAGAAAAACTATTCTTTTTTCATAGTGTACCTACACCATGAGAACGTCATTCAGAAAGATGCTTGTAATAGCAAAATAATTAACAAAGCATAAGAAATAGGTCTTAACAAATGCACTGCTTTCGGGGGAAATTATTGCAATTTAAAGCACATTCTATAAATCAAAGAAATATGAACATTTGAGACATGTTCTGCAAAGAAAACTCCAGGGACACAAACAAGAGTTTTCTATGCACAAAATGACAACACAGTCACTGTATTACCAAAAAATACCTATTATAAATATCATTCTTTTTCAAATTGTCATACTGATATAAAATTTATATAAAAAGGGTAGGATGTAGCTCAATGGGAAAGTGTTCATCTTTTGTTCATGAGACTCTGGGTTTAGTCTCCAGTGTAATTCAGTTCTTATAAAAGACAAAAAAAGACAAGAATGTTCCTAAGAACTTTAAGAATTTAAGTGCAAATTGTTCACATTTTATTGACTATGAAACTCATCATTATTAAATAGCAAAATTTACTATGAAACTATAATCTTGTTTTTCTAATTTGGCTTGATTCTTTTTTTTTTACATTTTTAAATTAGCATACATAGTATTAAGTATTAGATTTCATTATGATGTTTTCCACTAAATTTTTTTCATTCTCTTTTTAAACTTCTCTCTCTCTCTCTCTCTCTCTCTCTCTATATATATATATATATATATATATATATATATATTTGTTCCAACCCCTCCCCTTGATTCCTCAACAACTCTTTTTTTCCCCATTCTGTCATCTCCTTTTCGGATTTATTATCCAAAACCACTTTCTCTCCACACTTACATATATAGTGACATTGTGATTCACATCAGTATTTGAGACAGAATGTCTGCTTTATTGTCCCCAAGTCTATGTCACCTTGGTAAAATTATTGTATTTCCATCTAATTCCTGAAAGTTTCATGATTATATTTTCTTATACAAATTTACGCATCTACTCTGTATTTATACCACACTTTGATTATCTGCTGATGACCATCATTTCTCTTCTGCTCTAAATTATGCACTTAACATAGATATGCAATGTCTCTGTGACAGGACATACAGTTCTTCTGGTATATGCCCAGATGTTATATAGCTGTGTTATATTGTAATCCTTTTTATTTGACTGAGAAATTTTCACATTTATTTCTATAATGAACAAAGTAGTTAACCTCCTATTATTGAATGAAGATTCTTTTTTTGTCCCACACCATAATATGTATTTCTTGTGATCTATTCTGTTGATGTTAATCATTCTAAGGGGTACAATGCAGTAACAAAGAATTTTTAATTTGCATTTACTTGTTAGGCAAAAATGTTGAATACTTTCAGGAACCATTTACTGCCCATTGGTGCTTTGTTTTTAAAGAAATTCTTGCCCATTTTCTTAACTACTTGTTTGCTGGAAAGTTTATGAAGTTTATGAAATCTGCATTTGCCTTTGTGCATGTAGGTTTTAAACTCCCGAGTGAAATACAGAAATCAAAGATTTTCTTTCATTCAGTAGGTTTTATCTCCGCTTGGCTGGTAGTTTCCTTTAATGTGCAGAAAGCTTTTAATTTCATGCAGTTCCATTAGTCAATTCTTGGTGCATTTCTTGTGTTGTTCTTGTATGGTTGTCTCTAGGCCTTGCATGTCTAACACTTTTCCTCTAAAAATTTTAGCATCTTATTTTGAGAATAATTTAACATTAATATTTGTGCCCATTGGGGGGATATAAATATAATCCCATTGTGCACGTCTAATCACTAAGTTACCCCAACCATTCAAGAAAAAAGTGACTGTGTCTTCCTGACATTCTTCCTGAGAACTCCTCTAACTCAGCAGGGCATTGGGATGGAATACCTTTATCCTTCTTACTCAGGTCATTTCCTGTGTGGCTTTGTATATTCGTATGTGCCAGATTCCCTGTACAGCTTTTGTTATTATGATTAACAAGAGTTGATTGCCTACCATATAGGTGATTCAGTAACACTACAAATAGAACTTGGTAATTATTTTTCAATTATATTGAAGACAAACAATACTAATTTTTATACTTCTATAATGTTTTGTATAATGTTTTACTTTGCTATGGAGTCTACACTAGGGTTGTTGCCCTCCATATACTAAGTCACTTTAACTTTTGCTTTTATTTATGGTGATTTGTTCTAACTAATGTCTTTTTATTCAGTATGTGATGATCTCTCCTTGCAATTTTCACTCCCATGTCCTCATTGTAGTTCCTTAACTATTGGCAATTTTGAGCCTTTTTCTGCACACATTTTGGACATTTCTGAATTCTTTATATGAAATTTATTCAAGTTGTTAACCCATTTCAACTTATTTTATATTTTAGGTTTTTCCAAATTTATTTTACATATTTGTTTAGAGTATAGAGATGAGTAATGTATAAGAATTCATCCTCCTGTTACTTTTCATCTGTGTTCATTTCCTAGCTCCAAGTAAATCTAGCTGTAGAAGATGACAAGCCTTTGGCTTCTGCTGGCAATCAAACTCATATGCAAGCTCCCAAACATATACTTAAGTAAAAACGAGATAAATCTTAAAATAAAGTATGCTTTTTCTTCACTCATTCTAACTACACACTTCAAATATTTCTGTCATTTTTTTATGAATTTTGAAACATTTTGCAGAATTTTGCAAATAATGTCAATGGCCATCTTTGAAAATTCACTGCAAAACATTGAGTTTATTCAACAGAAAAAATACACATTAATCTTTTTTATTTTTATAACATGCTTATCTGTATATATCTCTAACATTTTTAGAACTGCCACTATAGACAAGAGCACCAAGAATTTAATAGGTAAGTCTGTCTCTGTCTCTTGACTCATAGAATTAAAGATGTCTACCACCATGTCCAGAGAAAATATTAAACTTGAGTAAACATATCCTATTTTCCCATTACATTAAGATAATAGAGAATATCTAATCCATAAACCAAACTGTTTTAAACACCTTTTTGCAGTGAGAGAGCTATTTAAATACACTGTAGTGAGTAATGCTTTATGCTTACTTCACGAAATAATGTATACTCATAAGGCATGTTCAGGGACTTTGGACCAAAATACATTTATTTTCTTTTTTTTTTTAAATAGAAATGAAAATGGATCCTGAAAACTTTGCAATAGAAACTTTTCTCTTTTGCCAGATTACAGTGGGAATGTTTGGAAATTCTTCAATCCTATTTTATTATATCATTTTGATATTAACAAGAAAGCATTTAACTCCCAAAGACCTGATTATAGAGCACTTGACTTTTGCCAACTCCTTGACTATTGTCTTAAGAGGCTTTCCACAGACAGTGACATATTTTGGGTTTAAGAATTTTCTAGATAACATGGGATGTAAATTAATAGTGTATATTTCCCGAATAACAAGGGGAATGTCCCTATATACCATGTGCCTACTAAGTTGTTTCCAAGCAATCACAATCAGCCCCAGTAACTCAAGGTGGATGAAGCTTAAATACAGAGCAAGCAAGTATATTGGTCCCTCCTGCTCACTCAGTTGGCTTGTGCACCTGCTTCTAAACATCTTGACTCCACTAAGAGCAACAGGCCCCAGTTACAAGAAAAATGCAACTAACAGGTTGAGTTATGGATATTGCTCATCGTTTGCTTCTGGTAGTGTGGAAACTACATTGTATATACTCCTAGTGTGCTTCTCTGATGCCTTGTGTCTCAGTCTCATGGCCTGCTCAAGTGTCTCCATGGTGAGTATACTCTACAGACATAAGAGACATGTCAAGCATATTCACAGTGCTCAACATTTTCTGAAAGTTTCACCAGAAGACAGAGCCACACAAACTATCCTCATCTTGCTATGCACCTTTGTCATCTCTTACTCATTCTCTTCCATTGTGGCTGTTGTTAGGACCTGCTTAAACTATCCAGTGATTTGGGGAGTAAATATATTTACATTTCTAGAAATATTCTTTCCCATATTTTGCCCCTTTGTACTCATCACCAATATGAAATCTAGTTTCAGTCTGTTTTTACCCTGTGTGGGTAAGAAATAGCTTCCTCCAAATATGATATGAGCCGTGGGCATTTTTCTTTTTTTATATATTATTATATATTTTTATCTGTTATACAATGCTAAAACTACAGTTTGAAAAAGTAAGCTTTATATAACTAACTAATTATATGGAATGATCAGTAGTAATTTTGTGAGAAAACATTTGATAGATGTATTATATATCTTTCTTGTTCCCCTGACAAAATACCTAACAAAGGCAACTCAAAGTGGGAAAGGTTTCTTTCACCCCTCACCATCTGAATGTTCTGTCTATCATGATAAGATAGAAGCAGTGGGAGAGATGGATCTGCTGAAAGAGGAACATATGCTGTGCGGTAACATTGAGTTCCCAGTCAAAAAGTAGAGATATGAATTTCTGTGCTCAGGTCTCCTTTCTTTGGCCCTTTATGTTAAGACTCTACATCAGCCTATAGGATGGTGTCATCCAGATTCAAAGATGGTCTTCATCACTCAATTCAAGCTCCCTAAAACACCCTTACACACATATGGACAATGAAATGAGGATCATGTGTACATTGTCAACTTGACATAGGTACATTTTTTTTAAACTGTCATCATAGTGGGGATGCTTTTGTGTACTGTGTATTCAGATGCTTATTGCTGTGCCCAGAGATTGCTTATGATCCAGATGTTGGCATTGTGATTATTGGAGGATCTGCTGTATCAATGATGTGTAAATAGTTTTTCTACCACCTCTCATTGGTTAATAAAGTTCTGGTCAGCCACTAGATGGGTAGGAGAAGAAAAAGGGACAGGGCCTCAGAGCCCAGATGTTCTAGTCAGTCATGGGCACTCTAACACAGCTGAAGCAGAAGAAGTTACCTTAAATCCAATCTCATGAAGATGCTAGTGGCCCTTAGAAAGTAAATGAAAAATCCCTTAAGGAAATCCAAGAGAATACAATCAATCAGGTAAAAGAGATGAATTAAACTGTTAAAGAGCTAGAAGTGGAAATGTAAATAATAAATAAAATACAAATTGAGGGAATACTGGAGATAGAAAATCTAGGTAATTGAACTGGAACTATAGAGACAAGCATCACCAACACAATACAACAGATGAAAAATTTCAAGTGTAGAAGACACAATTAACTGATATTTCAGTAAAAGAAATTGTTAAGTGTTAAAACTTCCTGACACAAAATATCCAGGAAATCTGGGAAACTAATAAAACACCAAACATATAAATAATAGAAGGAGAAGATTTCCAGCACAAAGGCCCAGGACATATTTTCAAAAAAATATAGAGAAAAATTCACTAATCAAAATAAAGAGATAACTATAAAGATATAAGAAGCTTTCAGAACACCAAATAGATTATAATGGAAAAGAATGTCCACTTGCAACATAGTAAACAAAGCAACAAAATCTACACAACAAAGAAAGAACATTAATTGGGGAACTGCCAGGTAACATGCAAAGGTAGACCTAGCAGAATTACACCTGACACTTTGTACTCATTAAAGGAAAATATACAAAGATGATATCTCAATTCTGAAAATGTATGCCCCAAAGTCAAGGGTACCCACATTTGTAAAAGAAACATTGATAAAGTTTAAATTGCACATTGAATCCCATATATTAACAGTGGAAGATTTCAACACCCCACTGTCACCAACTGACAGGTCATCCAGATAAAAACTATACAGAGAAATAATTAAACTAACAGACATTGTGCTCTAAATATACCTAACAGATATATACAGACTATTTTACCCAAAAATAAAATAATATACCTTCTTCTTAGCACCTCATGGAACTTTCTCCAAAACTGATCATATAGTCAGTTACAAAGCAAGCCTCAACAGATACAAGAAAATTGAAATAACACCTTGTATCTTACCAGACAACCATGGTTTAAAACTGGATTTGAACAACACAAACACTAGAAAGATCATACAACCCTGGAAACTGAACAAATTTATACTCAATGATCTCTTGATCAGGGAGGAAATAAAGAAAGAAATTAAAGACTTTCTAAAATTCATGAAAATGAAGGCACAACATACCCAAACTTATGGAATACAATGAATGTAGAATTTTTAATCCCTGAGCTTCCAGCCTTCCTTGGGATGATGACATTTAGCAATTTGTGTTTTGAGTTGAGGTCAAATTGATTCTTGACATAAGAAACCAGTCTTTCTGATTAAGAACTCATCATATAAATTTCAGGGAACACAATTCAAACTGAAATGATAGTACTTGTAAAAGCCAGTCATGGTGGCACACACCTTTAATACTAGCACTTAGGATACAGAGGAAGGTTAATCTCTGGAAGTTTGAGAGCATGAATACATAGGTTTCCCCAGAATGGCAAGGGTTTAATAAAGTGACACTGTATCAAGAATAACATTAAAACAAAACAAACACACACAAAATGCTTGAATTAGTAGGACAGCTCTAGAACACTAGTATTTGGGAGA
The DNA here is from genome assembly GCF_011762505.2 of Arvicanthis niloticus. Lineage (NCBI taxonomy): Eukaryota > Metazoa > Chordata > Mammalia > Rodentia > Muridae > Arvicanthis > Arvicanthis niloticus. Next base: position 1,981,366 of record NC_133438.1, on the reverse strand, counting down.
TAGAATCCACAGAATTAGAATGCAAGGTCATCCTCAACTCTTATAGAGCATCTCACCAGACTAGGCTATAAGACACCCTTTTGAAAAACCAGTATACAGCAAAAAATATAAATGAAAACAAAAAGAAGAGAGAACAAAAACTACTGAATTTTGGCTACACTATTTTAATTCCTCCCAAGACCACATCCCTATATCATGTCTATCAAATATCATGTTTTCCCAAAATGAAATATGTGACTGTCGACAGAGATGAGCGTGATTTACTCTCCTTCTTTTCATTGTTCTTCAGACACTGCTTGGGCACCTCTTCCTCTCTGTCTCTTTCTAGTGCAAAGGGTTTGGCCCTGTTCGTGATGCGTTTGGGATCCAAAACTCTCTAGAAATCAGGAAATTTAAACAGCTTTTGAATGAGCCATATGTGAGAACACAGGGTCAGAAGACATGAGAGATATATGGCAGCATTGATATTCCCTCTAGTGTGGTACTCTCCACTTTCACCACTGAGACATACTATACTTGCTTAGGATGTTCTCCTTCCAGGGAAGCATCAAGCATTGCATTAGATATGCAAAAGTAAGGCTGAGTTAGGAATCCATCTGTTATTCAATAAGTGAGAAAGGATTCTTTCCCATTTTGTTTCCATGTTTGTTTTTTGTTACTATGGTTAGTCAACTGTCAAGTGAGGGTGAAACCAACTGGGACAGAACTCTTAGTTGATATTTGTCTTCAATTATGACTCTTCTATTTTTTTGTTTATACATTTTATACATTCACCAATCGTTGAAAGATTCTCAGTCACAAGAATGAAACTGAATTGCCATAGTTTACCTGAACATTCTCACCATGATGGCGTCATAATTCATAGAATCCTTTAAGCCTATGTCACAAGCAAAAGATCTTAAATGGGAACACAGAGTTTATTCTAACAAAGGATTCTGCTGTGCAGTGGGATAAGACTTCTCTAAGTGCTCAGTTCAACTTTCCCACAAATGAAAGTGGCTCCTGGACAAAGCAGGAGCTGCAATGACTCTAGGAGATGTTTACTTAGTGTTTGGAGCCTTAACAGTAGACCTAGAAGCAGATGAAATTTCAGCTGGTCTTGGAGTAATTTCTTATCAAAGAAACTACAAGGATGTGTTTTCCTGACAGAGAAACTTGAATCAAGTGGCAGAAACATGGGGATATTTGTCTGACTGCTGAGTGCTTGAAGCTTTCTGTCTTGGAGAATAGCTGGGGTGAAAAGATGGCGAAATTAGAAAAAAAGTCATTTGTATTTGGAGAGAAGTACTAACAAGGTGTAGTAGTTTTGGTTATTAATGAGATTTTATTCCCTCCATAAAAATTCTTACCTAGAAGAAAACCTAGTGCTCTAAAGTAGCAAAAATAAAGAAAAATAAACCCAGTGGTTGTTTGATGAATATACATAATTTGTTCACATAGTAGCAGAAATTGTGGAGCCATTAGTTGGGCAAGACTAATGGTTTATAGGAGATGCTTTGTGTCTGAGAGATGCCTCTGTCAGGAAGGAGGTCATATTGTAATCAGGAAGACTGAGTTTAAACCTCAGCCCACAATTATAAATATGGATCAAAACACTGTCATGTGATCCCCGCATATGGTAGGCAGAAGCTAGGACTGTGAGTGCTACATGACCTTCCCAATTGTCTATGACAAGTCAATGAGATACCATATCTAGGAAACTGAGATGGCACAAAGGTAAGATAAGTTTTCTAATGTTGAAATGTGGCTCTCATATGCATACACAACATTGACACACCCATAAGAAAAGCCTTGATGAATATTTGTACTTCGGTGAAAATTTTCAAATCTGGAAAGACAATATAAATATAGTTACATTGGAATCTATTTTAGAATCTCTCCATTTTTATAGTTCTTAGTCATTAACATAATTGAAAAGGTGGTGGGGTTTTTCAACCACCACTTACACGCCTGCATAGATGCCAACGCGCAAATCACTCTTTAGAATTTTAGGTATTGTGTTTAAATATTTTTTAGATGGTTGGAATTTTTCTGATAAATATTTTGTTATTTGAGACATAGTTTCACAGTGCAACCCTGGATAGCCTGGCACTAGGATAATTGTAGTCCCTCTGTTTCTTAGTGCTAGGATTAAGGATGTCAACTATACCCTGCTGTTTATTTGAGATTCTCCTCTATAAATTCTCATCTCACATTCTTTTATACCATATTTTCACTCCTTTTTGTTTTAAATTGAGAGTTTCAGGACTGACACCAAGTCTAAGTAAACTGCTTTTATATTGTTCAGTCGTATTCCTAATAGCAGAAACATTGTGCATTGGTGGAGACAAAACATAGGTGTTGGATTTCACCAGGTTTGATTTCTGTTCACGACTCAATAATAAATATTCAAAGCTACCCTCAACCCCCTAAATTAAAGCTATGACTTTAAGGGCATCTTTTCTCAAGGGTGGTTGACTATGGCTCATAGTCAATGAGATGGACAAAGAAGTACATATCTTAGAAATAAAGCCAGCTCACACAGTGCAGTGAAGTGACAGATTCAAAGGGAGGGATCACTGACAGACTAATGGCTAGACATAGGGATTGGAAAAGCCAGAAGCTTACAGTGTTCTGGAGAGGTTTCCCCTTATCTACCGCCTTTAGCTTTTGGGGTCCCTCAGATGAATTTCAGATCCTCACACTGGGGACCAAGGACTATCACACTCTGATTCATTTCTCTGGCCCCTCTAAGATTTTTGAAATGTACTCCAAGTACTAACAAGTAAATAAGAAGTGATAATGGCTGGTGATAGAAGCTGTGCAAAGCAATATTATCCACATATGAAAGAACAAAAGGTGAATGATTTCCAATAATTGATTCCACAGTGAGAATAATAAGATAATAAAGTTAACTTGTAGAATCAGGTAAAGCAGATTGGGGGAGCAGATATTTTTTGTAGAGGTAGAGATAATGGGTTTAAGCTGGTGAGTGGACTATCAGTTCACTTCTAACAGTGAACTTCTTGTGACTAGGCAGGGAGGAGGTGTCCAAGTAGAAAAGCTTAAATTATGTCGGTGATGACCCTTCTGAATCCTTAAAACTACAAATTACATACTTATGCAATGTGCAGTTTTTGCTGCTATCAGAAGTTTACCTATTTTAGACTATCACCCAGTGTTTTGCCCTTTTGCAGATTGTTATAAAAGATTCTTGGAAAACATGAGCAATTATTGGGTTTTGTTTTTTTTTTTTTCTCTTTGGAAACAGATTGCAGTGCTTTATTTTTCTTTGCATTTCTCTCTCTCTCTCTCTCTCTCTCTCTCTCTCTCTCTCTCTCTCATACACACCACACACACACACACACACACACACATATATATTTGTTGTTGTTAATGGGTTTGTTGTTTGCATTTACTCACCAATGTTGGCTAAGGCAGTGCTTAGCATCAAACTGTGTGTCATTTATGCTTCTTCTGGGAATATACTGTGCACTCCAGCAACTTACGGAAAAAGTTCTTTCTAACTATTCATAATTGTATCCATTTTAATTTATTTGTGTAATTTGTTTTTAACTTTAATCTAATGTTGACTCAAGGTGACTTGAAAATAATTCTCAATCTACCACATAGATGTTGTGACAGGCAGAGTTGTTAGTCTATTTGGAAAGAGGCCATCAAGTGATAAGTTTATAAATTGGGTACTTAGAGTTTGATCCCAATCACAGGATAATCTGAGTCATGTGCCACAGGACACACAACGATGTTCACAGTGCACAGCAGTTGAGAGTTTTTCCTTTCATATCAAGACACTGGGACTAACAGACTGAAGAAATAGATTGGGAAAGGTCAGTTCTGTTTTTAGGTTTTGAAGTAAGAACCCAAAGAGATGCTCTTGCTAAATCCTGCTAGGGAAGACAATTCTCTCTCTGTGGTGGCTACTTCTTGCACTGGGTCTCCTCCTTTTTTATATTTTTGGTTGTGAGCCTAGCCTTTAATAGCTGAGCAATCTCTCAAGCCCAGTCTCCTTCTTTCTATATGGAAGCTGATTGCTGCTATATGATGGCAACTCACTGCATATGGACTTTTTCTTCCTGAAAGGTGAAGTGTTCTCATTCTCTATACCCCCAATCAAATATGATTCCTTACATAACCAGAGCTTCCTCTTTATAGTACACATTTGAAGACTGTAATAGCTTTTTCTGTTACCTACTTCCTCTCTCGTGTTCAATAAATGGTGCTCAGCTCCAAATGCTGTGTACAGAACTAGATACTTACATAATTATTATGAAAGTCTAATTAATTAAATAATAATTATCATGTGTAAATAAAATTTACAGTGTGTATAAAAGTTTTTATGTCACTAAGAGAGAAATGGATAAATTGCTTTATTCTTTTTTTTAATTCTTCATGAGATTCCATGTAAAGTTTTTTTTTTAACTTTAAACAAAATTTTATTACACAAAGGTTGTCACATAATTGGATACTTCTCTACTTTGTACACAATCATTCCCACCCTCCACAGAAAGGCTGCTTCTGAACTTCCCATGTGGTAACACAGCACTACAGTCCTGATGCTAACAGAACAGTAGAGATGCCTCAGTGATTTAAATTGAAAGCAGGACACTGGTATATGGCTCTTGTACCCAGCATCAGGAATGTACAAACGTCTTTATTCAAAAATAAAAAAATGAATTATCTGTAGGCATGGACAATGACAGCAGTAAACCATTATGTATTGTCAAAGGAAACCAGTAACTGATGGTTACAGTGATCAGCCAGCCTTCTCTTCAGTCATTTACTTCAGGTGACTTCTCTGAAGTTATTGGTGAGGAACCTGCCTTGAGCTTCCTGTCACAGTTCATTGATAAGGGCAAAGCACTATTCTAGGTTAGAACATGCCACCTCCCATACCCCCTCCCATTCCACCCATTGCAGCCATTCCAGGGTCCTTCTCTTCTTTAGGAATTTCTGTCACTACAGCTTTGGCTGTAGTTAGCAAGGAGGCCACCCCAGCAGCATCCAGTAAAGCAGTTCTTACAACCTTTGTTGGATCAATGATTCCCTTTTCCACCATGTTCACAAAATCTCCAAGCATGGCGTCATAACCAACTTCTGAGGAACTTTGCAGAATTTTCTCAACTATTAAAGATCCTTCAACACCTGCATTCTTAGCAATCGTCATTGCAGGAATTTTAAGTGCTCTTTTAATAATTTCTATACCTATTTTCTGATCGTCATTAGCAGGCTTTAATGAATCCAAGGCTGGGATGCACCAAAGCAGAGCGCAGCCCCCTCCTAGAACAATGCCTTCTTCAACAGCTGCTCTTGTAGCATTGAGAGCATCTGTAACTCTGTCTTTCTTCTCATTCACTTCAACATCACTTGTCCCTCCAACCTTCAACACAGCTACTCCATCTGAAAGTTTAGCCAGTCGCTCGTTCAGCTTTTCCTTTTCATATTCACTAGTTGTGATGTCTAGTTGTTCAGTGATTTCTTGAATATGTTTTTCAATGTGAGCTTTGTCACCTTTCCCTTTCAAAAGCGTGGCATCATCTTTGGTGACAATGACCTCTCCAACTTTTCCTAAGTCATGAGCTTGAACATCTTCAAGATTTAGATTCAACCCCTCTTCTCCAAACACCGCACCACCAGTAGCAATCGCCATATCTTTAAGCTGGTTCTCCCTATTGTCCCCAAACCCTGGAGCTTTGACTGCTACAACCTGAAGACCAACTTTTAGCCTGTTCAAAACCAGTGTGCTTAGAGCTTCTCTGTCAACATCTTCAGCGATTATGACCAAAGGCTTCCGGTGAGCATTAGTAATTTCAAGAGCAGGTACAATGGACCGAACACTAGAAATTTTCTTTTCACTCAACAAAACATAGGCATCTTGGAATTCACATTTTTGACCTTTTGATGTGTTAATAAAATACGGAGAAATATATCCTCTATCAAACTTCATGCCTTCAATAATTTCTAACTCATCATTCAGGGTTTTTCCATCCTTCACTGTGATGACACCCTTTCTTCCAACTTTTTTCATTGCATCAGAAATGATGTTCCCAATGTCTTTGTCTCCATTTGCAGAAATTGTAGCAACCTGAGCAATTTCTTCAGGGGTTGTCACAGGTTTAGATTGTTTCTTAAGTTCAGCAATTACAGCATCGACAGCCAACATCACACCTCTCCGGATTTCCACTGGATTAGCCCCTTTGCTGATCTTCTCAAAGCCCTCCTTGGCAATAGACCGTGCCAGAATAGTGGCAGTGGTGGTGCCATCGCCAGCCTCTTCGTTTGTGTTATTGGCAACATCCTGAACGAGTTTAGCTCCAATATTTTTGTATTTATCCTTTAAATCAATTGACTTTGCAACAGTGATCCCATCTTTTGTTACTTTGGGACTTCCCCAACTCTGTTCAATAATCACTGTTCTTCCCTTTGGCCCCATTGTAACAGCTACAGCATCGGCTAAAATACCTTGAAGCATTAAGGCTCGAGCATCTGCACCAAATTTTACATCTTTGGCATAGGCCTGAGTGAGATGAGGAGCCAGTGCCCAGGACACTGGTCTCATCTGGCGAAGGATTGTGGGTAGTCGAAGCATTTCTGCAGGGCGGCGGCGAGAGAGCTCGAGGCGAGGCAGGCCATCTATGGCGAGTGGGGGCCATGTAAAGTGTTCTTAATGGAGGATTTTCTTCAGTGATTAGCACAGTAAGTTTTTAGGCACATTCACTCTTCTTTTCCCTGAGCAGATGTGACAAGAAAAAAAAGTTCTCTGATTTAAGTACCTCACACTTGCCAGGACACACACACCATGGATGAATCATTTTGAAATCTTGACCTGAAAGATGTGATGAACAACACAGATCTATGTTCTCTTCCTTCTCTCATACCTCTTAGTACTTGGACATTTTTTATTGAAAATGTGAACCTAACCAATTCAAGGTATCATCAAAGTGAAAGTTTTTATTGTATACATGCAGTATAAAACATCCAGATACATCAGGAAGAGTCTAGATCAGGTCTAGAAGGTAGCACAGTACATAGCCATTGGACAGAATGGGCCATGAGAGGATAGAGAAGAAGGTAGAGTAAGAGACAAAGAGAAGGAGAAGAGAGGGCAGCTAACAGAAGCAAGAAGACAAAGTGCCAAGAGAAAAACCAAGAGAAGAACCAACAGACCATGAGCACATGGTGAAAGTATCTGACTTTATAGGAAAGAGAAGCAAGGGAAAATAAATAAGGTTTATGGCCTACAGAGGTGTAGGGTAGAGAACTGGGATGAGAAGTGCTGAGAGGAGCCAGGACTCTGTACGAGGAACTTGCAGTGCTGTGAGAGTCTGACAGCCAGGATCTGCTGTGATGTATGAATAGGTATCTCAGTTAGCCATTTGTCCTGCATGTCTTTGGGAAGAAAGGAGTTTGAAGTGCTGAAACAGTCTAAAGTGTTTGGGTGAAAAAGAATGGCCCTCCAGGGGCAAGGCTATGCAACTTGCTTATAGTTCAATAACACTGAATTTTCTCTGCATGTATATCTGACATAATTTTTGTGTTCCAAGTACTGACATAAAAGTTCAGCCTTGATTCCTAATTGCTTCCTTGGAGAGCTCATTTAATTTTAACTTTTTGTTTGTTCAGTTTTGTATTGTTTCTGACAGGAAGATGATTACAAGTTACTTCAGGTTCTTGTGGAGATGCTGTCATCATAGGTCTAGTGCTGAGTTTAAAACCACCAGTCTTTTGGGAAAGAATACTAGATTGTGGCCCTTTAAGTGAGGGAGAGTGTCTCACCAAAGTTTCAGCAAAGATTCATATCTGGTGGTGACCATCTTCATCATGAGGTCATTCAGGGTTGAGGTGAGTGACCAGAGCATAGAACTAGTAAAAACGAAAGATAATAGAAAGCAAACCTCGGAGAATCCATGCTTCTGCTCGCCATGTATCTTATTTTCTTCCCGAGAACCTCTCTTAATATTAGTTGTATTTAAAACGTTTGTGTTAAAAATTTATTTCAATATCTCTGCTGAAAAGAAGGGAAGACAGAGGGGATGTAAAAAGGAAGAAGAAAGATAGAAAACAAGGAAGGAAGGAAGGAAGGAAGGAAGGAAGGAAGGAAGGAAGGAAGGAAGGAGGGAAGGAAGAAGGAAGGAAGGGAGGGAAAAGGAAGGAAGGAACAATATAAGGAAGGAAAACAGGTCAAGGTATAGATAAGGTGGGCAAAAGGGACACACATGGTTCAGGAAGTGGGAACTTGCACAGAGTTTTGTGTAAAATCATGACGATTTTCAACTGAAGGCAGAGTAGTCCGTCTCATATGAACGCTGTTCCTCCTGTAAGCTGCTACTGAGTCTCTCTTTTCACTAATACCACCTCATTTTCTTTTTTCCTTTCTTCATTTGACATGAATCTTCTTTTCAAAAGATAAATGCTATACCTCTCTGTGTATGAATCATGCTGTCTGCATGCAATTGTTTGTTAATAGACACTTGGAATGATTTAATCTTTCAGCTGTTTTGTAAAGATCTGCTGTGGAAGTGACTAAGGAGGTATCACTTCAAGACCCTGATTTTAATTACTTTTTAATCATACTAAGAAGAGGAATTGGTGGATGAAATAGCAATTTCTCTTCCATGTGAAAAAGTATTTTATACATAGGACATGTACACAATAAGAACTTCTTCCAGAAAAGTATTTATAATAACAACAAGATTAATAAAGCATAAGAAATGTCTTAGAAAATGCATTTCTTTTAGGAATGAAATTATTAAAATTTAAAATGTATTTTATAAATCAAGGAGGAATGTACATTTATGCCATAGAAGAAGACAAACAACACAAGAATGACCATGACAATACAAATATGGAGTGTAAATTTGTAAGATTGCACTGACTATAAGAACTGTCACTATTCCATGACAATATTTACTATAAAACTATAATACTTTTGGTGTGGGTTTTAATTTTTTTTAACTAGCCTACATAGCATTAGATTTCGTTCTGACATTTAAAATTTTATTTTCGATGCGCCTCTTCCACATTTCCTCACCAGTCCCTCCGACACCTTCTTGCACCTGTACATATCCTTTATAATACCACTCTCTTCATTGCTGCATGTGCTCTATGACCATCCCCTTGACTCCTCAACATAGCTTTTGTCTCCATTTTTTGGTCTCCTTTTAGCCAATAAATGTGTTCTCTCCACCTACATTTATACAAACATGTCCTTGTTTAACAAGCAACATGTGACTTGGTTTTGCCCGAGTCTGTCACCTTGCTGAATTGTTTGCAAGTCATCTAGTTCATGAATGTTTCATGATTTCATTTTCCTTCCTAGATGAATGGAATTCCACTGTGTAAAGATGTCATAGTTCCATTATCTGCTGATGGACATCTAAGATGTTTGCTATTGTGAATAAAAGCAACAGCATAGGTGGATGTACAAGCATCTCTGTGGTAGGACATAGAATCCTTTGGGTGCATGCCCGGAAATTATACAACTTTGTTATATGGTAATTTTATATTTAATTCCTTGAGAAATCTTTACATTTATTTCTATAATGAATGTAGCACTTTTCTCTCCCACCAATGTAAAATGATGATTACTTTCCCCCACACCATTGTCAGCATTTGATATCATCTCTTCTCTTGATGATAATCATTCTAAGGTGTGCTATGTACTCTCAAAGTGTTTGCAATTTGCATTTCCTGGAATGAACACTTCTCAAAAGCATTTCCTGTGCTTTTGGGTTTCTTTTTTAGTAGAATTTCTGCCCATTTCAATAACTTGTTTGATGACTGAAGTTTGTGAATTGACTATTCACTGTTTAATCTTTATTTTCCTTTATAATTCTAAGTATTAAGCTCCTGATTAAAGTGCAGAAGTCAATTTTTTCTCTCACTCTGCAGGTTATATTTTTATTATACAGTTACTTTCCCTTAAAGTGCAGAAAGCTTTTAGTTGTATACAGTTCTACTAGTCATCAGTCAATTCTTGGTGCATTCTGTGTGCTATTGAGTCTATCTCATATATATATATATATATATATATATATATATATATATATGCCTCTATCTGCATCTTATATTGCTAATATTTTCCTCTGAGAGTTTTAGCATTTCAGCTTTTGAATAATTTAATATTAATGTTTGTGCAAGGTGAGGATACGTAAAAATAATCCTGTTTTCTGCCGGTGAATATCTATTTTATAAAAAGTCATTCAGGATCAGAAGTTCTGACCACCGAGTCCAGTCCAACATTCAAGCAAATATGATTGTGTGTTTTCAAATTGTCCTGAGAACTGCTGAAGCTCAGCATGGCAATGACAGGGGGACTTAGACCCCTCATTTATCTCTTTTACTAAAAACTTGTCATTTCCTGTCTGGCTTTGGAGCCTTTCATATCTGCTTATGTTTGTATCATTATAATTGGAACTGGGTTATAATTTACCATTTTTATAAAAGAAAATCAATACTAACTTGGATAGTTGCCAGATTTGACTTTTCTTTACAGTCTGCCCAGGAGTCCTTGTCTCACCACATTTTCAGCAGCTTTAACTCCTGTTTTATTCATTTTAATTTGCTTTGATTAATATCTGTTCATAAGGGTCTCTCACTACAACTTTGATTTGCACCACCTCATTCTATTACTATGATTACTTGTGATGTTAAATCTGATTTTGCACACATTTTGGACATCTGAACATTTTATAGAAAATTTATTCAAGTGTAGAATGTATCTTTCATATCTTTTGTTTTAGGTTTTCTTCACATATAGTTTCAAATATTTTTGTTGGGTAGAGGGATAAGCCAGTGTTTAAGAGTGCATACTGCTATTACCTTGGATTTGAGTTCAGGTCTTAGTTGCTGTCAGTGGCTCACAATCATCTTCAAATCCAAACACAACAGGTCTCAAAATTCTGGGGTCTACTAGCTCTCACATTCTCAGGCAACCAACCTCAACACACACACATAATTTAAAACAAAATAAATATTAAAATGAAATACACTTTATACATTCTGAGGATTTAATAACTTTCTAAATCCAATTTTCAAATATTTTCTGTTGTCCTTTTTGGTGAATTTTGAATTCTGTTTCTTCTGAACTTAAGAAAAAAAAATTTTCTTTGAAAATGATCCCAAATCATTGTGTTTGGTAAAAAGCAATGAAAATGTTAATCATTTGGGGACATGCTACTAGAGACAGGGTTTTGCTTTCTAATTTATTGGTTGTCCTGAAAATAACTCTGTAGACCAGGCTAGCCTCAAATTTATATGTTTGTCTGCCCCTATCTCTTGATTGCTATGCTAAAGGTCATCCAACAACTTGTCCAGTGAAAACATTATTCTTCAGTAGATATAGCCAAAATTTTCTATTTAATTATAGAGAATATTTATTTTGATAAAGAATAAAACTTTAAATAATATTATTCAATGGGAAAGCTATATAAATACAGTGAGGTGATAAACATTATTTTAGCTAACATCATGGAATAATGCAATCTTATGATGTATTTCTAGGATCTCATATCAATAATAAATTTATTTTCTTCTTTAATTGGATGAAAATGGCTTTTGAAAATATTGCACTGGGAATTTTCCTCTTCACTCAGATTACGGTAGGAATGATTGGAAATTCCTCAATACTATTTTATTACGTCATTTTAAAATTCACTGGAAGACATTTAATGCCCAAAGACCTGATTATAGAGCACCTGACTTTTGCCAATTGCCTCTTTATCATCTCAAAAGGCATTCCACAGACACTGTCAGATTATGGATTAAAATATTTCCTGGATGATTTTGGATGTAAATTGATAATGTATATTTATCGAATAACAAGGGGGATGTCCCTGTATGCAATGTGCCTATTGAGTTGCTTCCAAGCACTCACAATCAGCCCCAGCAACTCCAGGTGGATGATGCTTAAACACAAAGCCACCAAGTACCTTGGTCCCTCCTGCTCACTCAGCTGGCTTGTGCATTTATTTCTCAACATCTTGACTCCAGCAAGAGTGTCAGGTCCGAGTTACAACAAAAATACAACTAACAGGATGATTTATGGTTACTGTTCATGGTTTGCTTCAGGCAATTTTGCAACTGCACTGTATGTGTTCTTATTGTGCTTCGGTGATGGACTGTGTCTGGGTCTCATGGCCTGTTCAAGTGTATCCATGGTGAGTATCCTCTACAGACATAAGAAACAAGTCAATCATATTCACAGTGCTCAGGATTTTTTAAAAGTCTCTCCTGAAAACAGAGCCATGAAAACTATCCTCATCCTGGTGTGCACTTTTATCCTCTCTTATTCATTCTCCTCCATTGTAGCTGTCTTTACAACCTACTCCAAATATCCAGAGCTTTGGGGAGTAAGTGTATTTACATTTCTAGAAATATGCTTTCCCATATTTTGCCCCTTTGTTCTCATCAACAATATGAAGTCTAGCTCCAGTCTGCTTCTACCCTGCTTTCATAGTAGATAACTTTCTCAAAGAATGGCGTGAGAACTCACTGTCTGTCTTTTTTAATACATTGGCATAAGCTTTTGTATGTTGTGCAATGTTAACACAGCATTTCAAAAATATAAATCTTTTTATAACTGACTCCTATATTATGTATAGTTATCAATAGTTATTTTATCATAGTATTTTTACAAAGTTTACTATCAAATATTGAGCAATTTTTGAATATATACAGGATTATCATGTTATACAAAATGTTATGTTAATATTCAAAGTACAAAGGTGAACATAAAAAGTAAATACCACAGGGAGACCAGACATTATTTGATGGCCAGGAAAAAAATATATATGCTTGTTTTGTTTTGGTGTGTGTGTGTGTGTGTGTGTGTGTGTGTGTGTGTGTATTCTTGTGGGTAACATCATTTTTAATTTTTTATAAATCGTTATTATTCTTGCATGTATGTTTGTGTACAACATGTGAAAAATACCTGAAGAGTTTATATCAGGGCATTGTACCATTCAAGCCATTGGTAGACGATAGTTTTGAGCCACCATTGAGATGAAAATAACACCTGGGCAGTCTGTGCTCTTAAGTATCAAGAATTCTCTTCTTCTCCAAAACATTTTGAAACTTTAATTTTGTGTGTGTTTGTGTGCATTATATATGTATTTATGCAACATGCATACCCACTGCCTACAGACTCAAGAAAAATGTATTGGATCCTCTGGAAATGTAGTTATAGAAAGTGGCAAACCACAGTGTGTTTGCTGGGAACTATACTCAGTTTCTTTGCAAGATCATCACATGCTTTAAAAAAGTGAGCCAGCTCTCTAGCTCCATGGCATTGTTTACTGCTTCTCATTTATGGGCATAAGACTATTTATTAATTCTCTACACCAGCAATGGAATGGTATCACCAAGATTCAAATTGGCTCTGCTGACCCCAGTTGAACCTCACTGGGATATCTTCATAGTTATATGGACAATGAAGTTAACAATTCCAAGTACATATTGTCAACTTGACATTTCTACATATGATTTTTAACTATAAAAATCAATCTTTTAATAAAAGTCTATATTTTTAGGTCAAAATGGTACACGCATCCCAACTTTGAAAGCATAATTAATCACAAGGAGATAAATTCATATATACCACAATTTATGGAAGAATACAAAAAAAAACAAGGATACATATGTGTACACATACACACACACAGGGAGGGTACATACATGCTCATATACATTTCTGTTTATGGAAAGCCCCAAACATTTATGATCATGATATATTTTAATCATTCCAGAAAATTGAATTTCATTATATCAGGGAACTGGATAATGATGGACCAGGAGTGGGTATGTAAGGAAGGATAACTAACACTAAGAATCCATGAAAATGCCATATGATAGAATTGTGAGTGTTTCTTTTGGGTGATGCTATGCAGACTATTATGTCCATCTTAGAAGCCATAGGTTGCCACCTAAAAAGTAATGTGTGAGATGACTCCCTTGAGTTTTTGAAGACCGCCCCCCAAAACAGTACAGACAACTGCTAGTGCTCTTGGTTATCAACCAGAATTTTGTGGCAAGACCCTCTTGCTTTGGACAACACATGCTTTGGACATGAGATGTGACAAATCAAATTAATATCGACCGGGATATTTCATCCTTACTGGGTTTATTCCATACCACATGAGGTGCATTCAGGATTTTGGAGGAAGGAATTCATTAATAATCTTAGTCAGCTGTGAATTCTGTGACCTACAACACTGACTGTCCTAGTATGTAAAATACTCTTATTGCTACATTGGTAACACAAACTATTATTGCAGTAAGCAGCTACTTTCTGTTTGGACTTGGCACTTGATTTATAGTAGCAGTTTTCAACTAATGACTTGTAACCATTGGAAAACACTTATTTCCAATGGTCTTAGGAATTGAGTCACTGCTCCATAGAAAAATTAGAGTTGTGGCAACTAAAATAAATTTCCGAGTGCAGGTTCCTAATATGTGTTCACAAATGTTTGTGACCCAAAGATTGAAAACCACTGCTCTACAAAACACCTAGGGCTACAAATTAGGCCAGGAATTCATGGTTGAGGACCTCACAGGCACCATAAATGCCATTATTTTGATAAGTGGACATAGTTTAAAATTACTCTCCAAATTTTTATCTACAGCCATCAATTAGTGCAACACTCAGAACTCATAAGGTAAGTTTCTATGTATTGTGAAAGTGGTTATCACACTGACCAAATTGCTGAGAGTGAGTGATTCCATAATGCTCAGTCAGACATGGACTGTCTATATAATCCCCCTCCCTAAAGGCTCAGGTAACATCATGGTAAATTTGATGGAAAATTTCAGAGAACCAGATGTGGGAGAAATCAGACTTGTTGCCTCTCCTTCCTTCATACCTCTCATTTTGACTATTCTTCAAAGTTTAAAGAAATCTCCAAGAATGTCTGGGCATTGGAAAGGCTGTTAGTGTGCGCTATATTTTTCAAGGCCATGCAACCAGCTTCATATTCGTAGCACTATATGTTTAAAGAAGACATTGTATGCCAGAAAGGGGAACAGATACTTGGATCTGAAATGACAGTAGTTGTGAGCTGCCATGTAGATACTATGAACTCAATCTGAGTCGTCTGAACATGTAACAAAGGCTCTTGACCACTGAGCCATCTCTGCATTTCTTGGACCTAAATTTTGCTGTGTTCTTTAGATCCAAACTCAAGTCATTGGAATTTTAAGTCAAGCATTTTTATCCACTCAAATATCTTTCCATCCCATGTGTGCTTAAAATTCAAGAACGTAGCTCATGTGAGGAGAGAGTAAGTTCCAATTATGAAGAAACAAAGACCTGAAGCTCACAATGTTCCAAAAGGCTCCTATTACTACTCACCTGTATGGAAATCGGATTTCTCCTTTCATCTTTTCAGGCCCTCCGATGGAATTTAAATCCTCATAGTATGGCAAGGGCTGTTACACACCAATCCTTTTTCTCTGTCCCCATTCAGGATTTGAAGTGTACTCCAAGCACTACTAAGTAAATAGGAGGTAATAATGCCTAGTGATAGAAGCTGTACAAAGCAATAGTATACACAGAGAGACACCAAAACTGCAAGTGGTTTCCAATAATTGATTCCATAATGACACAAAAAAGGAAGCTACCTTATGGAATTAGGTTAAGCCAGTTAGAGAAAAGGAATTCTGTGCACATGGAGGTAATGGGTTTAGGCTGGTAGATGGATTCATGTTTGTGCACATCTACCAGTAACCTTCTACTATACAAGAAAGGAAGTGCCCATGTAGAAGGGCTTAGTGACAGGGAATATTCTTATGTCTGTCTGATGACTCTTTCCCAAACCTTATATCTACTTTTCATGTACCTATGCCGTGTGCATGCAGTCCTTGCACAGTGAACAGCACAAGCTTTCCCATTTCAGACTAGCACCATATGTGTTGCTCTTTTGAACATTATTATTTAAAGCTTCTTGACAAACATGAGTGATTTTCTTTTTGTTTTGTTTCTTGTTGTTTTTGTTCTTTTTTTGCTTATTTTTTAAACATTTTTTTAATATTTTTTAATATTTTTTAATATTTTGTTTTTCTTTGCAGACTGTGAGTGGTTTACCTGAATGTATGTATGCTGTTAATGGATTTTTCTTTGGTTTTAGCCATAAAATCAACTTTGACAACAAAAATATTAATGTCCATGTCATCTTTAATACTGACGATGGCATTGTATGTTTGCATCATCTATGCTTCTTCAAGGAACACACTGAACACTCCAAAGACTCATGAGAAAAGTTTCCTTCCAACTCTTCATAATGTTTTAAATTTATCTGTGTAATTTATTCTTATTTATACTCCATGATAATATTATGGTAAAGTGATTGTCAACACTTCAGGTAAATGGTGTTATCTGTAATAGAACCACATCCTACAATCTAGATGCTACTTGCTGCTAGGCTAGACTCTCTCCTTCACTGTGGAGGCTGATTCGTGCTATATGGTGTCTGCTTACACCTATATAGAAGCTGTTCACTGCATGTGGAGGCTTCTTCTTGCTATGTAATTTTCCCCTATTCTCTATATCATGTGCAAATATGATTTAGTACGTAGGCAGAGCTTCCCTGTTATAGTTCCCACCTTTAAGATTATAATATCTTTTTCTGTTTTTTTTCTTTTCATCTCACCAGTTAGGTTTATTAAAAGATCATATGCTTTAAATCCTAAGTACAGTACCAGACATTTACACAATTCTTAAGATTTTTTTAAACGAATTAAATAATCACAAGTCTATTTAAGGTAAATCTTACAGTATATATAAAATGTGTCTTATGTCAATAAAAAGGAAATATATAGGTTTATTGTTTTTTTTAGTTCTTTAGGAGAATCCATTCTTAAAGGAGGATTTTTTTTCAGTGATTAGCACAATAGAGTATTAGGCTCCTTTTACATTTCTATGAAATGATAGCACAAGAAGAAAAAAAATTCCACAATTTTAGCACCTCAAACTTGCCAGGATTCTGAATAATTGCTGATAGCACTCAAAAAGAGAAACCTGACCAGTGATGAGTTAACTATCTTTGTTTTTTTAAATATTTACTTTTATGTGAATGAATATTTTGCCCATGTATGTATGTTACCACATGCATGACTAATGTCCATGGAGGTGAGAAGAGGGCTTAGGATCATTTGTGTTGGCTGTGATGTATCAATCACCTCCTGGGAACTCAACAGGATTCTCTGGAAAAGCAACAGTTGTTTTTGTCTCCTGATGTAACTCTCCAACAACAGAGTAGTTTTTTTTTAGGAAAATATATATTATTCATAGAAAAAAATTCTTCATGATAGCCCACACTGGTAACGTATATCCAACAATTGTCAATATAAATTCTTTTTTTTCATTTTTTATTGGATATTTTATTTACACTTCAGATGTCATCCCCTTTCCCCATCCCCCCTTAGAAAACCCCTATCCCATGCACCTTTTTGCACTTATACATTTTTAAAAAATGTTAATCAAAGGCTTTATAAGTTTGGTATTGCTCAATCAGAGGTGTAACCCACTACCCAACCTAGATATATCAACTATCTTTGACTGGTAGGAGGAGCTAAGGTGGGAGGAGTACTGAGAGGAAGAGAAGGAGTAAGGAGAGGAGAAGAAGGAGAGGAGAAGCTAGGTGATGAGAGAGAGAAAGAGGGGGGGAGACAGGGAGGCAGATGTTCACACATCTCCACCAATATAAATTCTTTAATGTACATACAGTAGAGTTCTCTACAGCATGAAGCTGTAGAGTGATACACACAACATGGATGAATCATTTAAAAACGTTGACCTGAAGGAGGCAATGCACACAGAACTATTATTTTTTCATTCTCCTATATGCCTCAGTACTTGGAAATTTTTTAATGAAATCTGGACATGCCACCCTAAGGTTACTGAGACAGTTTTCTTGTGGATATGAAGAAGAAAACAGCCAGAGGCATTTGGAAGAGTCCAGAGCACAAAGAGAAACTGGAGCATTAAACATGGCCAGTACACTGAATGGGTCCATGAGAGAAAAAATAGAGAAAAAGGAGAAGAAGCAATGAAGATAGAGGAGAGATTGCCAAGGGAATCAAGAGGACAATGATCCATAAGAAGAACCAAGGGAAGAGGACTCTGAGGAGATACAAGAGGGGATTATCAGATGGATTCAGTTCACGAGTTTTATAGGAAAGAGAAGCTGTGGGAAGGGAAGTGAAGCTCAGGTTTAGAAAGTTTTAAGTTAGATCGTATGAATAGCTCTGAGAGGAACCAGGACTATGTAAGAGGTACTTGCAATGTTGTGAGAATCTGGCAAACAGCATCTCCTCTGGTATGTTAATAGATACTTCAGTTAGCAATCTATCCTGCTTGTCTTTGGACAACTGGATTATATTTTAATAGCAATGAAGCTCCCCGTTCCTTTCATATCTGTCACTTCTCTAAACTTTGTGCTTCAAAGACTGCCAGAAAAGTTGTCTTCCTTGAAGTTGCTCATGTAATCTGCATTCCTTTATGTTATCGTTGATGTGTTTTGTTTTCTCACAGGAACTCAGGGCCAAGGTGTTTAAAAGTTACTTCAGACCCTTGTGGAGATGATATCATGGGTGTAGAACTGACAATAAAATGATCATATTTTGGAAAAGAATACCAAGAGATTATAAATATTTAAATGAGGGAGACTGTCTGGCTTACAGTTTTGCTTGGGGGATTTTGAAAATGTGAAGTTAGACCAAGAGGACTTAGGAGTACAAGTCAAAGAGTGAACATGAATAAAGTTCATTGTATACAAATATGATACTCTCAATGATTAAGGAAACATACTCTATTTTAAAAATAGCACAATAGTTATTCTTGCTCACACTCCAGCTGTTTTTCCAGATGTCAAGACAATCCAAGGGACCCTAATATTCCAAACAGCACCAACATTATCCTTTCCTATAAGCCCTATATGACATCCAACAACTTTGGAAAAAGACTTCTGCTTTACCGGAGGCCATACTGTTCTTGAAAACCCCAAGGAATACACAGGTACTTAGAACCCCAGAGGCAACAGTAGCACTGAAAACACCAGAGATTTCTCAGGATGTAAAAGCTCCAACAAGGACATTCTACTGAAATAGAGAACCTAAGTAACATGGAGGATCTTGGAAAGGACAGTTGAATCTCATTAAAAAGGGGTAACAAAATAGACATCAGGGTTTGGTTGAAGGAGAGAACTGGGTAGGAGAGGGTGGGGAAAAATCAAGTATAGGGAAGACTGAGAAAGAGAGAACTGGAAGAGAAAACTGGAATGGGGGGGGGGTGATCTCTGGGATGATCAAAAAACCTAGGACAATGCAAACTCCCAGGGATCTACGAGGGTG
Source organism: Arvicanthis niloticus (assembly GCF_011762505.2). NCBI lineage: Eukaryota > Metazoa > Chordata > Mammalia > Rodentia > Muridae > Arvicanthis > Arvicanthis niloticus. The sequence continues at coordinate 1,962,025 of NC_133438.1, read as the reverse complement.
ACTCTAGCTAAGACTCCTAGTAATGGGAGATATGGAGCCCGAATGGGCCATCTTCTATAAGCAGGCAAGCGTTCCTGTGGAAGAATCCTTCAAACTAAAATTTGTCCTACCTACAAGATGTGTTGTGGTGAACGTAATGCAGAAATTGTGGGAGTGGCCACCCAATGACTGGTGAGCTTGAGATCAATATCATGAGAGGGAGTCCACTCCTGACACTACCTGGAGTGCCAGGACACAGATGGTGGATAGCCCAGTGACTTAGAAAAAAAATCAAACACAAATGGGAAAAATGTCAATGGAGTGATTCATAATGATATTCTGCTGTATTCATAGAGTGATGCCTGGCCCAGTTGTCATCAGAGAGGATTTACCCAGCAACTAATGGAAACACATGCAGAGACTCACAGTCAAACATTAGGCAGAGCTTGGGGAGAGAGGAAAGAAGTACTATAGTGACAAAACGGTCAATGACACCATAAGTAAACACACAGAATCAACTAATCTGGGCTCATAGGGGCTCACAGAGACAAAACCCCAACTAGAAAGCCTGCATGAAACTAAGCTAGCCACTCTGCAGATATGTTTGAGTTGTATAGCTTGGCAAATCTTGTAGGACTACTAACCATTGGAGCAGGGGCTATCTCTGACTATGTTGTTAGCTTTTGAGACCCTTTCCTCCTACTGAGTTGCCTCCTCTAGCCTCAATAGGACAGGATGTTACTTGACATGGCAACTTGGTATGCCATGGCTAGTTGATATTCATGGAAGCCTACACTTTTCTGACAGAAAAAGAGGAAGCTTAAATGAGAAGGATGAAGGGAGGTAGGGGGTTGTGAGGTGGTGGGCTGTGAGAGGCAGCTGGGTACCTGGTCGAGTGCAGGCCTCGAACCCCAGAGACCCTAAAGGGACAGTAGATGTTCAGCCTTGCACCTGGGCTCTGGTTCCTTTCACTTAGCTTCAGCCATCCACAGCCTCTCCCAAAGAAAGGTTTGTGGCCATCGGTCACATAGCACAGGTAGAGGGCGTGACTTCAGGCCGCAGAGCCTCAAGACATCTCCATATTTATGAGATACCCAACGGCCAGAGGGTGTAGCTAATTAAGCATTTCTTCCCAGACCCTCCTCCTACTTGCAAAAGGTATTTAACTTCAGGCCTACCCTGAGAACACGGGTACAGCTTCATCTATTTTTCACCATGACAATAAACATTTTAAAACTATGGAGTATCTCTCGTCTTTGGGGCCCACCACGGGGAACCATGGAGAAGGTCTTCAACTACTGAGCCACCACCTAATCTCCTGCCAAAGACTCCTCTATGTTCCAGCCAGAGAGACCCAGCCAAGACCCAGCCAAGTGAGTTGCCCTGACCAACAATCTCTTTGCCCGTGGGCCACTGCTGGATCTTCTCCCCTTCCCCCTGTTTTGGCTGCGGGTCAATCCAGCCCATATGGCCCTATCTTGGTCCTTCTATGGCCTCTCAGTGGAGCCTAGGAGCCCAAGGGCTAAGACCAGTCAGTCTCCGGCCATTTCCTGGCCCAGGGAACTCCAAGCCAAGAGCTCTGCCCCTGCGGGGATCTCAGACTTTATTCTCTCCACCCCAAAGCAGAGTCACATAGCTTCTCACAGCTTGGCATCTGCCCAGTGCAGCATGGAGTGAGCACAGTTGAATTCCCGTTTTTCTGCCCCCCTGAGCCATGGCCCTAGCCCCTTGGGGTGGCAGACATGCGGGATCCACAACTCAGCCCAACAGAACCCACGACCACGTGTACACCACAGCCCCACAGGGGGAGACACTGGGAGGAAAGGGGAAAGGGAAAACTGCTGTTGGGATATAAATAAATAAAAAATAAATATTCTCATATTCATAATCAGTCTTTCAGTGCATACAGTAAAACACATGCATCTGTGTGCTACAATACATTAAAAGAAAGTTCAGAGTAAATCAACAACAAATAAGGGGCTACACATTTAACTAGACATATAAATTAGTTTGTGAACACGGAATGGACTACAGCATAGTTTACAAAGAATGAATGATAACTGCACAGCAAAAAATAATACATCTTTTAGAAAACATGACTTGAAGAAAGGGACACAAAGACCATTCAATGTATCTCCCTACGTCATGACTCTCAATTTAGGTATTCTTCAGTATTTACAGAAATTCCTTTCTCTGTTGTTGTTTTGCTTTTTGTTTTTTGTCTTTCTGTTGTTGTTGTTTTTTTTTTTTTTTTTTTTTTTTTTTTTTTTTTTTTTTTTTTTGAGACAGGGTTTCTCTGTATAGCCCGAGCTGTCCTGGAATTCACTCTGTAGACCAGGCTGGCCTTGAATTAAAAAATCCGCCTGTCTCTGCCTACCAAGTGCCAGGATAAAAGGCCTGTGCCACCACTGCCTGGCAAAATTCTTTTTTTTTATTGGATATTTTCTTTATTTACATTTCAAATGTTTTCCCTTTGGAAACCTCTTATCCAATGCCCCCATCCCCTGCTTCCACAGAAGGCTGCTTCCTCATAAGGCTGCTCACCCACCCACCTACCCACTCCCATCTGCCTGCCCTGGCATTCCCCTGCACTGGGGCATCAAACACCTTCAGGCCCAAGGATGTCTGGGCATTGAAAAGGCTCTCAGTTGTCCCACATTTATCAAGGCTGCGAATCAACTTCACATTTTGAACATTGACTCTTTAGGTGAAATGTTCAGTAAATATTTATTAGGTTAACGTGTTTTATAATATCAGTTACTTGTAGCATTGGGTTTATTTTATGTCTGGACAACCTGTCTATTAGTGAGAGTAGAGTACTGAAGTCTCCCACTATCAGTGTGTGAGAGCTTAGTGGTATTTTTTTATGAACCTTGGTGTAGCGGGATAATTTCCTGCTACATTTGCAATAAGACTTAGTGACTGGGCTGTATGAAAGGTAGGCAGAATGAGGAGTCACGAGGAGAAAAGGAGAGGAAGGGGAGGAGACTAGTGAAAAGAGGAGGAGTCGTGGAGCAGAGATGGAGGAGGAGTTCAAGAACAGTCTTGGGTAACAATTTATCAAAAGGTTAGATTTGGGGTAACAATTCTAATTGTGTGGGCATCTTGTTAATTGAACAGTTCCAAATATATACATCCATACATACATACATCTTTAAGTATTAAGAGTCTTCATTCTACCAGGTACTAGGTACCAGGGTACCAGGGGCATAGTGGGAATGGTCTGGGCTCAGCCGAGCATTGTGGACAGTGTGGTGGATTGGCTGAGCCAGACATCACATTGACGTCTCATGGGTGCCAGGGCAGGTGTTTCTAGATCGCCAGAGCCGAGGTCCAGAGCCGGAGCAATGGGAAAATGGTGGCTGCCCGAGAACAGGCTGGACTAAACCACGTTTTTGAAATATTACCCCCGACAGTTTGGTGCTCTTCTGTTTGGTTCAGTGTCCTCTTGGTGGATGTTTCACTTGATAAATATGTAGTATCTTTCCTCGCGTCTTCGAATTAATTTTGATTTAAAGTCTATTGTTTGGTTAAATATAAAATATTTTATTTACTATTTTATTTGATATTAAAATGGCTATGCCAGCTTGCTTCTTAGGAGTATTTATTTACTTGGAATATCTTACTACATCCTTTTACTCTGAGGTGATATCTATCCTTGATGTTAAAGTGTGTTGCTGGAAGCAGCAGAAGTATGTATCCTACTTTCACATCCATTCTGTTAGTTTGTGCCGTTTTATTGTAGAATTGAGACCATTCATATTTTGAGACTTCAATGAACAGATTTTGTTGTTGATTTTGGTTATTTTGTTGTTACCGTGTGTGTGTGTATGTGTGTGTGTGTGTGTGTGTGTGTGTGTGTGTGTGTGTGTGTGTGTGTGTGTGCGCGCGCGCATGCGTGCGCGCGTGCATGTGCGTGCCTCTTTTGATATTCTGGTGGTGGATTATTAAGTCCCTGTGTTGACTTAATTATGGTTAAGCTGTTTCAGTGTGCTTTTGTTCTAGCACCTTCTATAGGTGCTAGATTTATAAGTAGGCATTTCTTCAATTTTGTTTTTATCTTGGAATGTCTTAGTTTCTCCATGGGTTATGATTGAAAGTTTTCCTGGGTATGATCATGTGGGTGGTGTTTGTGGTCTCTTAAACTCGGTAGCACATCTGTCTAGATAATTTTGGGGAAATTTCAATTCTGTGTGTTGGCATCAGGTCTTTTCCTTGTTCAGTGGATTTTTTTTACTTGGTTTCAGTAGTCATCCCTGGTTCTTAGGAGGGTGTGGTGGTTGTGTGTTTTCTGGTAGCAAGTTCTTCTGGGGTCCTGATAAGTGTGGCTACTGGTGGCTCAGGGTTAAATGTATTTCTGGGTGTTAGGAGATGATCCTTATAAATGAGGATTGTTTATGGGGCTTGTTTGAGAAGGTCTACAGGAGGGAGAAAATAATTCCTCCTTCCAGGGTGGTTTTTCCATTAGGAATGAGGGAAGTGAGTGAGGAGAAGCCACAGTAGAGGGCTTTCTACAGAGTTGGCAATGAGACTGGAGAGTCTCTAGAAGGTTGGTGGCCAGCTATCCTGCTGTATTCAGCAGTGAACAACAAAACAAATTGCCTCAAATGATGGATGTAGAAGGCAATGAATGGCAGTATATGTTGTTCTCTGAACATAAAATGCACACCATGTCATACAAGTACCCACATTCTCACATATTTATAAATACCAAAGATGTACAGATTAAAATGAGAATATCAGATTTCAATATATTTATATCTTACACACATATTCTAATGTAGTGATCAGGTTTTTTGAGTCAAGAAATTACTAATGCTATTTATTCATAGCTCCTCTTTAGGTACATACTCAGGAGAGAATTTATCTCATTTCACTTTTGTTGCAATAATCTATAAATTACAGTATGAATTACAGTATGATTTTCTTTGAAATCCTTTTTGAAATGTAAGCTTTCATATGTTAGAAAAATTATCAGGAAAACATTGGCTTATTGCCAATAACATGATTACACATTCTGAACTGTGGTGTATCTAGCTGTTTATTTAATCTTATTTTCATTTAATCTTCAGTTCCCTCATATTTATATTAGTAAATACTGTTTGTCCAAATGATTGGTTTCATTATGACATTTTAAATGTGTACATCATATATTTTGATCATATTCATCACCACAATATTAATCGCTCTTCCTCCTCTTTCCTCTCTTATTTTTGCTGATTCTTCTCTTGTTCATAGTTAATCTCTCTTTTACCTTCATGTCTTACGAAAGAATGGTTGAAGAAAAAAGTTTACAGGTAAGGCCATTGCACATTGAGATCGTGTGTGTGTGTGTGTGTGTGTGTGTGTGTGTGTGTGTGTGTAGTCTCATGGAAATTTTCCTGCTACAACTGAGTTGCCATGGTCACAGTGTCTATTCATAGCAATAAAACACTAACTAAGACAGAAGTTGGCACCAGGGGCTAGGATATTGCTGTGATAGGCCTGACCATACTTTTGTTTGGAGGAATATAGAACACTTTGGGACTTTGGATTAGGAAAAAAGTTGAATAATTTAAGTAGAACATAATGGGCCATACTACTAGGAGTGAACTATGGGGGCCTGGTCCAAGAGGTTTCAGAGAAGAATGTTAGTATGTTAGTATGTGTCCTAGAGACTGTTCTTGTGATATTTTGGTAAAGAATGTAGCTGATTTTTGCTCTTGTCTGAAAAAATCTGCCTGAAGCTATATTGAAGTGTTTTGGATTAATTGCATTTGAAGAGATTTCAAAACAGTCTTGTGTGGACTGTGTTGTGTGTTTACTGCTGGCCACACTTCTGCAGACCTATAATGAAAAGAAGCAGGCTGAACAAAGGAAGTTACAAAATGTACAATTTGAGGAGAAAAGAAATATCAGAAAGTGGAATGGAGTTAAGCCCTGATTTTAAAGAGATAAATAGATTAAATAAAATTCTGCTATTAAATGGAGCAAAGTGAGTGGTGACCTATGAGGTCACCTATGAGAAAGATTCTACCCAGCTAAACTTCCAACTAGTGAAAAAGAATTAAGAAAAGCTTAGATCCCGATTTGTTGACACAAGCCTTTATTCTCAGCATTCTAGAGGTAGAGGCAAGTGGATCACTGAGTTTGAGGCCATTATGGTCTACAGAGTGAATTTCAGGACAACCAAGCTTGAGCAAGAAAGGAAACTACTGAAAACAGAAAACTGGTGAAGATGTCATTGAATGAGGAGACCATGTTTTATCCCAGTAAGCAGCAGAATTTTGCAGTTTCAGCCATGTGGTTCTAGCTGTAGAATCAAAAATAGAATAAATGGGATCATGGAACCTCCTTGCAACACCAAACAAAGCCACTGAGAACAGTTATGTGGCAGGGGTGTCCCTGCATGGAAGCCTAGAGAGGTCATTGTGTGAAACTGTGAAGCCGAAGTCTAGATTACTTTGGAAACCCCAAGATGTGGGAGATGGCAGAGCCATGGGATATCTGCGCCCACCAAAAAATCTGCTAACAGGATAAAGAAATGTGTTTCAGTGAAAGGAGGCAGACATAGGAAGAGTGTTTTGACCAGATGATTTATGATTAAACTTGTGGCCTGTGTCTCAAAAAGAAATTCACGCCTGCTCCTGTACATCTGGTCAAATCCCCAAGGTTTGGAAGATCATAGGTCCTATAGGATAACCTTTAACTGTTTGCTAAAGGTTTTTTTTTTGACCAACTAGTCTTTTAATTATGTATATTTATATTCATAGAGTTGTGCTACACTCAACTTTTGTCAGACAAGCTTCTTTTGTAGTTGGCACTGGTTAATGCAAACTCAGAACTAGCCAAGCCCTGAGAATGAGTGATTTTAAATCCTAACCCATAGACATCCTTCTCTCCAGGGTCAGGGGATATGTTGTATAAGAATAAACAGAATGATTGAGAACTCGAAGATATGGAGGAATGCTTTAAAATGCTGTCTTCTGTGTATGACATGTCTGCTGCCTTATGATCTATTATGAGTATTCACACAACACCTATGCAAAATTATTCCAATTTTCACTGGCACATTCCAGCATGGGTAGAGGAGGAGTGACTCCTATATAAAAAGCTCTTGGCAGTGTATGGGTACTGAGAACAGGAGAGTCACTTTTCATTGGGTGTTTGAAAACTGATATATTGTTAAGCCATACTAGATGACTCTACCCATGAGCATATGGACGGCACTAATTGGACGTGGTCGGTGGTGTTAAAGAAAAAGATCTAGCCAAAAAAGGTGTGGAATAAGAAGGAAGATCTATTATAAAACACATATCAGGGAAAAGGGGGGGGTAGACATGATTAAACCACATTGTACATATGTCTGAAATTTTAAAATAATAAAATATATTAAAGAAAAATATACCTCAAAAGTCCAATGGCTCTTTCTAAAAACTATGCCATCAAAATATATGCTCACTGCTTTAGAATCCATTTTCTAGAAAGGTCAAAGAAGCCTCACTTATAATAGGTGAAAATTGGAGTCCATACAGCATCTGCTCACATACATAGTTGTTAATACATGCAATGGACTTTCTTTAGACACAAAGATAAATAGACACCAGCACACACACACACACACACACACACACACACACACACACACACACACACAAGTAAAAAGAACTTAGAGAATGCTACTTAAAAGAAGTGAGATATAAAAGACCCATGGAATCTCTCATTTTAATGTTCCTTAATGCTGGTTGTATAACTTCTGAAATCTCCCAAGATATTAGGTTTTGAGGTGTCAGGTCTTCCCAAATCAGGACAGAATTACATAACTGCTTTGTACTATCCTAGAATGGAACTTTTGTGTTGCTTTCCTTGTGACACATTATGTACTCTAAGGACTCACAAAAAAGTTTCTCCACCGACTCCTCATAATTGCTTCTGTGGATTTGCTATCTTAATCTGCATGTCTTCATTACAGGCAATTGAAACAAAGTTATTGAAAAAGTATTCTCAATCCCCTAATGCAGATTTTGTCATGGACCTAGAGTTGAAAGTCACAGGTCCTGTGAGGAAGAAAACCAAAAATAATAAGTCTGTGAGTGAGGAACCAGAGTCTCATCTCAACAAGACAGAGTCTATGCCTCACTACAGTGTTCTTCCACTGTCGTTTTACAGAGCACACAGTAAGTACATTTTCTCTTTATACCAAGTGATCAGAGCACATGCAGGTGGAAGGGAATCAGGGAGAGTCACTATTGCTAAGTATTGAAGTGAAATCCTGAAAAGGCTTTCACATGAAAAAGAAGCTATTTCCTTCTGGCAAAGGATAGACTATCTCTTGCCTTTCACACTCTGTAAAACAATGCCTCCCACAAGCTCCCAAGTTTCTTCCTATCTTGTTATACCTCCCTACACTCATTTATGTATATGGTGTGTGGTGTGTGTGTGTGTGTGTGTGTGTGTGTGTGTATTAAAACATCCATATATATAGCTAGGTATGTAGATAGATACATAGACAGACAGACAGACAGACAGACAGACAGATAGTTTAGATTAGATAGATGATAAATAACATAGTGGGAATTTGTGGTAGATGTGCCTGAGGTACATGCGGAGGTCAGAAAAGTGGTTGATGTCCTCCTGTATCCATGTCTGCATTATTTCTTGAAGAAAGGTCTTTGTCTGAAGTGTGTGTGTGTGTGTGTGTGTGTGTGTGTGTGTGTGTGTGTGTGTGTGTGTGTTTGTAAATTGGGGGCCAGAAACACTCAGCAATGATATGCAGGTTATGTGATCTAAACTCAGGTGCTGATCTTGCCCTAAGCACTCTTACTTGTTGAGCCGTCTCTCCCACACCCACATCACCCATTTTAGGCGTAGAATTCTCCTCCTTTTCTTCTCTCCTATTGGAAAAAAATACTAATCTTTCTTTTAGGATTTATTTTTTTATTATTTTAATATTATTTTAAATAACATTTCTTTGTACATATGTTTGTTTGTGTGTATGAATGTGCTGGAGCCAGTAGAGCCCAGAGGTATCAGATTCTACCTGGAGATGGAATTGGAGGCAGCTGTGAGCCATCCAATGTGGGTGCTGTGAACAGAACTCAAATTCTCTGAAGAAGCAGCATGTACTCTTAGCTATTGACTCATCTCTCCAGCCCCCAAGTTCCTAAAATATTTCAGAAAATCAGAAGTATATAAACCAATAATGACTTCATAAAAATCTTTTATGTAACTAAAGGAGATAAAAGAGATAATTACTTTCTTTACGTAATGGATGATTTAAACTAGACACTTCTGTGTGACTGAATAGACTGTGTTCATTGAGCAGCATGGCTCATACACAGTGTGATTGGCTGTTCTTCTCATTACAGACAGAGCCAGAACTCCTGTGTTTCAATAGAGAATTATTTCAGTTAGTTTTGGAAATTTTGAGAAAATAAATACCCTTCTGCATCAGTTTGGGAAAACACAGTTACTATTATCCTCAGCACCTCACTGTGAGCTTTGTGAAGAGAAGTCTTGATTGAAGTCCAAGCGAGAAAGCTCACTGTTGACTGTTGTGGTTTTGACCATTCATAATGTCGTCTGAAACTCATGAGATTTTAGGACACAAGTCAGGTTTAAAAAATGTGAAGGATAGTCCTGTCGATATCAGAGCCTCAGAAACTATCTCATGGACTAGACGGGGTCAGGCTCAAGTGAGGAGCACTGCAAATAGAGTAGGGCCACACAGAATTTTGGGAACTGCTGCTTCTGAGTGCTTCCCCTCTGTGAATCCACTATGTTTACAGACAAGACTTCTCAAACTCTTGATACTCAGGCTGAGACACATTTTTCTGCTTTTGTAAAATGAATTTATGGAGACTTTTCCATTAAAGTATTTCAGAGAGATAACTAGCCTACATTTTCTGTTTTTGATATTTTATCATTTTCCCTCCACGTTGATGAAGAGATTTCATACTGAGGCTACCGACAAAGTGTTTTGTGTATTGATGTTCCATTATCACTTCATATCTTACCTTTATTGAATGAATTATTACTCACTATAGACAGATGAAAAAACTAAATACATTTATTATGAAATCTGACACATTGAAGCTATTTTTTGAAAATAGTCTATTACCTTATCTGATTTTCCAGCATTGTTCAATAGCCTGACAGTTATCTGTTTGATGCATTGTTTTCAATTGTTCTCTTCCTACTTTTCTTAATCATAGAATTCTTATCAAGTAGCTGAGTTAGTATAAACTTATATGAATAGAACAAAGGTAGTGAATGCCACTAGGAGTGTCTTCTGCTACAGGGACTATCAGGAACACTGGAATCTCTTAGTACCATATATTCATGGTACCATGATAAGAAGATGCACTGATAACTAGACTGGTCAAAGACTTCTCAGAAGCCCTTATGAAAAAGAAAAGGAACCTAGCTCTCTGTGGAAGAGGGGACTTGGTTCCAGTTTGTAGCTGGGACCAGGGGATCAAAGGAGTAAACAATTTGATTATCAGGAACTTGGCTTATCTCATCAAAAAAATCTTGAGTTATCTGTCTAGGCCTTTGAAATAACCTATGCTCTCCTCTCAAAACTTTGCTTGATAAGCTTTCTGCTGACATCATACCATTTCTCCCCTGAAGATAACATATAAGATGATGTACTTTTACAAAGATAACATACATTTAATTTAATTAATATAAATTAATTTTTGAAAACAAGACAGAGATACATGGCATGTTTCCATTTGCATTTCCCTTGTGTTATAACATATCAACTTTGATAATGCCTCCTCTCTAGGATCAATGTCACTGAAGTTCACATACAGGATCCCTCATACTGTTTGATGACGTAGAAAGAGTGCATTTCCGTCCTTGTGGAGGTAAAGGAACATTTAAGTTGCATGCTATTTTCCTAGGACATTCAGAACCTTTATAGATTCTCAGAAATGCATGTATACTAGAAAGGCCTGAAATATCTACAGAGGAATCCTTTTAACAACCAATTTTGTGTCTGCCTCTTTTCTTTAAATATGTTTTACTTTTATTTACTTGTATCCTGATCACAGCTCCTTCACTCCTCACTTTCCAATCCCATCTTTAAAAATCCCTTCTCCCATTGCTCCCTCCCCTTCTTCTCAAAGAAGGGGCATCCCCTTTGGGTACTACTCCACCTTGGGCCAGCCAGTGCCAAAAAGTCTAGGCACATCCTCTCCCACTGAGGTTCAACCCGGCAGTCCAACTAGGGGGAAAGGGATCCACTGGCAGGGAACAGAGACCAAGACAGCCTCTGTAGGAAGTCTAATCCAACTCCTGCATGCTCCCTGGTAGGGAGCCCAGTCTCTATGATTCCCCATGGTCCCAGATTAGTTCTACAGATCTTCTTGTTGTGTCCTTGACCCCTCCGACTTGTTCAGTTCTATCCTCCACTCTTCCACAAGTCATGATGTTTCTTAGACTGGTTGGTAATATGTATAGTTTTTCACTGACTCAGTAATCATAATTCTTTGATGAATCCCATTGTGAATCTTGCCATTAGCAGCTTTCTGAATGGCTGATAGAAATATCTTCATTTACTCTTCTTTCTTCAGACTTTTATACTTCACTGGCTCCTTAGAAAGTTTCAGCTGTTCTGTGAGGAGCTGATTCATTCATTTATTATCTCATATGTTGTATCTCAACTGCAGTTTCCCCTTCCTCATCTTCCACTAGTCTTCCCCATCCACTCAGAAAAGAGCAGGCCTCCCTAGGATATCACTCAAACAGGATGTAATAAGATACAATATAACTAGGCACATACCATCACATCAAGACTGGACAAGGCAAACCAGCAGGGGGAAAGGAATCCCATAAGTAGGCAAAGGAATCTAGGATAGTTCCCACTCTCTCTTTTAGGATTTCCACAAGAACACCAAGCTACTCAGCCATACATATATGGAGAGGACCTAGATTAGAACCCTGCAGGTGTCCTGATCTCTCAAATTCCCATGAGTCCTGGTCAGTTGATTCTGTAGGCCTATTTTCACAGTGTGCATCTGACTGCTCTATTTCCTCTGATCCTTCCTGCCCCTCCTCCACAGGACCCCCTAAGTTCTAACTAATATTTGACTGTGGGACTCTGTGTCTGATCCCATAAGTTGCTGAATGAAGTCTCTTTGGTCTCTTATAATGATTACAATAGTCTCCAGTCCCAGTACACTCTACAGGCAGGACAAATTTTATGTTGAAAGTTTTGTGACAGGGTTGTTGTCCCAAAGCCTCCACTTGAGGCCTTGCCTGGTTACAGGAGTTAGCCTGATCAGGCTCTGTGTCCTCCACTACTAGGATCGATCTTTGCTAGAGCTACACGAGTTGTGTTCCAATGATTTTCCATTACACCGTTTCCACCTGCCCTTGAAATAACTATGAGTTCCAGTTATTTCTCCCAGTATCACGTCCATCTCTATACTTCTTAATACGATTTCTGGAAATAGGACAAAGCTTGCACAAGACCTCCTAAGCCCACTTTCCCATTCTTCTTTATCTATGACCCCCTGAACTTTCCTTCTCAGAACCCTGTCAAGGAATAGCACCTGCTAACTTATGGCAGTGATGCTCCTTAGCTGGTTAGGGAGATGATCTTGGATTGGCCTTCCTTTTTCAAAGATGTTAACATGACATACTTTTATTTTCCATAGCCTCCCTCTGGAGCCTTCTCCTTCCATCCCTTTATTCTCTCTTTATCTGTTAGAATTTGTTGCTGTTTTCTCAAATTCATAGTTATGTAAACACTGATACAATTTCAACCCCACCCTTTAGAGTATAATTACTCACTCTTTATCTTTAACTGACTGTCAGATCCATCTTTCTAATATTACATATGATTTCTTCACATTTCAGTGACACTAACATTATAATGTGCATCAGCATGTCATTGTAGTAACTCTGCATAAAGGAGGCTCCACATTCAGATAGACACTTGGTATTTGATGACACTGTATGGAATATGGCTAATGTTTTCTAGCTGGGTGACCCAAAGTTACTTATAAACTTATTTCATGTCTTCTGGGAAAACATCAGAGACATATAGAAAGAAAACCTTTTCTCTCTTTTTAAATTATAGATATATGAACATCAACAAATGCATTTTTAAATAAAATAATGCTACTCAGGATTTTTGTCTGATTCAAATTTTAAGAATGTCCTACATTTTTTTTCTGATTTATATCAGCCTGTCTTTTGACATATATTTATCGTTTCCATTCTTCTTGCTTACAAGTTTCTGTGTCTCTGGGTATACTGATTAACTTTCATTTTTTTGTGTTTTAGTAGCTATATTACAGAAATGAATTAAGTGTATGTTGGCAAAAATACACTCAATTCTTTCAGAAAACATAGAAGTATCTACTGGATATTAATTTAGAACAAAAAAATTTGAAGAACTCTGAAGAATATAAAGTATTATAACAAATATGAAAATGATGAATCCAAATTTACATTCTTTACTCCCACATTTGATAACCCAAAATGGGTTTGACCACAGAATTGTATCTTAATTGACTGGGTAACCTGCCATAAAACAGTCTTCTGGCCTGATGACACAAGGATACAGTTTAAGCTATAATAAATTAATATACATATTAGTGTTTTCTTACTGGTTGTACTGATAATGTTAAATTTGTTTACCTCAGGTAAAAAGAACATGACTCCTGAGAACTTGCCAATGGGGATTTTATTCTTTTCTCAAACAGCTGTGGGGATCCTTGGCAACTGGTCAGTTCTTCTTCATTATGTAATGTCTGTAATCACTGGAAAAAGTTTGATGCCCAAAGACCAGATTTTAAAGCATTTGACTTTAGCTAATTCCTTGGTTATTATCTCAAGAGTGACACCTCACATAATGGTTCAGCTGGGGGTGCAGTATCTCCTGGATGACCTCTTATGTAAACTTACTCTGTACAGCAATCGAGTGTCCCGGGGTGTTTCCCTGCACTGCACCTGCCTCTTGAGTTGCTTCCAAGCAATCACAATCAACCTGAGCCATTCCAGGTGGATGAAATTTGTACACTCATTCTCCAAGTACATGGTTAGGTTCTGCTCTCTAAGCTGGCTTGTGCATCTCCTTCTAAATGCCAGGGCAGCTATACTAGTGATTGGATCAAATACTAACAAAAATTTCACCAGAAAAATCAAGTTGGGGTACTGTTCTGCATCCTCTTCTGGCAATACTGTAACTGTACTACAACTATTCTTGCTTTGTTTCACTGATGGTCTGTGTTTGAGTCTCATGGTCTGGGCCAGTGTCTCTATGGTGAGCATTCTCTATAGGCACAAGAGTCAGCTACAGTATATTCACAATCCCCAGCATTCCCTTAGAGTGTCCCCTGAAGACAAAGCCACAAAAACCATCTTGATTCTTGTGTGTACCTTTGTCTTCTCCTACTCAATGTCCTTCATACTAGTTATCTATACTAATGTATTTGACAATCCAAGGCTGTGTATAATAAACATATTTACATTCTTAGACACATGCTTCCCTACATTTTGCCCCTTCATCCTTATAAATAATAACCAATCTATTCCCAAGAATCATTTTCCCTGCTGTAACAGAAGGTAATTTAACATGTTCACTTGTGTGTTATGATAAATTTAAGTGGTATTTCATTCATTATTGAACTTTGGACTCACTCATTGCCAGGTTTCATTAAGCAAGTCCATTATGTAAATTAAGCATCATCGGCTGTTACAGCTATCATAATGCTGGATAAATAGTTCTACGATATTAAGATATCTTTTTCTTTTCATTCAAAATGCTCTGGAATTAGGGGTCGTCATGTATGAAAGAATTTTTTATTGCCTTCAGATAGCCAAGTAGCTGTTGAGGTATGAAGATCTGTGCAGGCACTGGTTAGACTCTTGTATCACTGCTGGAACTTAACAACAGAAGAGCAAAGAAAAATTCAACTGTTTTTATCTATTCATGTTTAAGCTTCACCGATGTTTTGTCTCTGATCTCATGGTCTGGCCACATGGCTGCACTTCAAGATACCTCCATGGGAAGAATAGTCATGGGACACCTATTCCCAGTACCCATTGTTTTTCTCAGAGTTCCACTTGAAGTCAGAGACACCACTAGCACCTCAGTCCCACTGTGTACTATTGCCATCTGCTACTCTGTTGCTTGGAAGCTGTTATTCAGTATGAGAGTGTGAGACAATGCAAAGGTGTGGAGAATAAACGCTACATTTCTACAAACATTTCTCCATATGTTGTACCATCTTATCCATGAGTAATGCCAATTTTGTCTCCACACTCTTTTCTGTGCCATTGAAAAGATACATTTAAAGTCTCTTAATATGTCACATTTTCTGCTGATTCTCATTCATTAATATATGTTTCTTTATTCTTTATGCAAGTCTAACCCTTATTCTGGACCAAATTGTATTAGATAACATGATGGTTAATGTTGCTAGTTCACTTCACAGGATCTAGAATAACCTAAAACCAAATATCTGGACATATCCTTGAGGGAGTTTCTACATTGGGTTAATGGAGGTAGGAAGACTCAATCTAATTCTGCATAGCAACGAATCCATTGGTTGAGAGTCCTGGGCTGAATACAATGAGGAAAAATGAGAATCAGCATGCATCTGACTCTGCTATCTGACTACAGATACAAAGTGATCTGCTGCCCCAGCCTTCTGACTCCATGCCTTTCTTGCCACAATAGACTGTATGTTCAAACTGCAAGCTAAAATAAACTGTTCCTACTTAAGTTGTTTTTCTTTTTTTGTCACAAAAATGAGAAAATTAACAAAGATAAGTAATTCAATAACTTCTTAAATTACACTGATAATATCATATCATCCTAGTGGCTAGAGCTTAAATTCAATTGAAGTTAACTTCTAAGAATATTTTTTTTTTGTCTCTTCACATTACTATGACATGGCTATTACAATGCCTCTTGGCAGTTATTGGCAAATAATGTAGTTTTTGAAGACTGTCAACTTAGGCTGATTCCCCAGATCTTACAACGTTATCTAACATGGGGTCAATATTTTTCTAACTTACATGAGTAAGATGTGTTTAGAATTTCAGTATTGTATATCTATATAGAAAAAAAGTATCATAACCTAGAGAAGACAAATCTATTTCTTCTCTGAAATAAAGGAAATTAGAATTTAAACAAGGACCAAGAACATTGAAATCAATGGCAATAAATCATTTTATTCAGTATAGAATTGAGAGGCTTCCTAACATGATTTTAAAAATTTAAGTAGTTATCATCTCATCATTTTTCCTTTTTCTATTTTTCCTTTTCACTAATTTATAAGTTTCTAAGGGAAAATTGAAGCCTTTGTTTGTATCCAAATAGTTGGATTATATGAAATAATTGGATGGGTTATTGAGATTGTTTTCATTATTTCCTAGATGACAGAAGTCTACATAAGGTAAGAATCATTCAGAGAAGAATTTGTTAAAAAAAAGTTCAAGACTGTTTCTTATAGTGTTGCAGGACAACAATTGTGCAACTCTGCCGGCTGAGATAGAAGGATTTCTGTGAAACTCAGGCAAGTCTAAAGAAGATAGTGAGCTTGAAACTACTCTAGGCTACTGTGTGAGACCCAGGCTACTCAAAACAACAAAACAAAATAGAACATTTAAAAATTACAACCACCACCAACAAAACCCTTTGAAGATTCAGAATTAAAATTGACCTTTTTTTTTTTAAAGGAGTTGATATTACCATTGCTCTTTGTTACCCTCCAGAATATGACAGAGAAAAAAAAGCTGGTACAAACCTGGAAGCTTTATCCCTAATAGAATATATAGTCTATACACTTTCACAATATAGGTGTGTTATATTTACAATATTGAAGGAGTAATCATTAGACATACCTAGCAGTGACAGTGTGCACTCCAACAATGACTGCCCTGGAAGTACAAGCCTAATTGTATAATAATGGCATAAACAATATGTGAACAACCAACCACTTTCAGATTGGATTTAATTCCTGCTCTGCATGTTTAAACCCATTCTTGGCATCATTAAGGCCATAAGAGGGAACCTATTACTTTTCTCTACTAAACCAACATAATACTAAACTGACTCCTAACAGCATACCATGTCCATAGATTGATGCATCTCTCAGTCCTCTTCAGATAACCTTCTAATTGCAATAAATGTTGATTAACTTGGAGACTCATAATAGTCAAAATGCAGAGAAGAAAAGACTTCACGATTATGCTTATCCTTAAACATGTTGTTTCTATCACTTCCTCTCCTCAAAATATTCAGGAATCATTGCAGGGAAGATAGTAAGAACTAGAGGTAGTGGGTGGTTACAAGAAAATAGTGTTTTCTGTGCACAACAGAGCAGATGTATATGTGTATTCACAGTGGTTATGACACCATGCCCAATATCTGTATAATCCCAAGCCGTACCAAATCCCTCCATGCAAAATGAAGGTTGACACTAAATTCTACCATAGCTATGGAACTATTCACAATTCTTAGCTGTTGGGATAGGAAAAAAAAAACAATTTTCTCGAAGAGCCTACTCCTTGATAATCAGACAACACTCCTGAAGTATGATGCATACAAGTATATTTGGGCAACACCAATTAGTCTTGATATATCTGTATCTAAATCACAGAAAATTAGGTAGGTAGGGAGTGGAGGGTGAAATTTGAAAGAATTGGAATAGGCATGAATATGATCAAAGCAACTTATACAGAGAACTAATACAGATTTAAAATTATAAAGCTTAATATTTGTTTAAACCAAGAATTTTTTTTCTGTAATAGTATGAAAAAAAGATAGATACTTTATTACATTGTATTCCTCATTTTCTCTTAAAACTTTATCTTAGGTTTATGGAAAGCTCTCAATGTACTTTTCATATACAAAGTACACACACATACATCACTTGTGTTTGAAAAGTCATGTGTTGCCTCCGCTTTGCCATGTAATCTTCACCAAAGGTTTAAAACATGATTTCCATCTAGTTCTGATGTACATATATATATGTGCTCATTCTTTTCATTCCTAAGGGCATGGACATGGTGAAGAGTTTCAGTAGTTCCCGCATGGAAATCTCATGTCATGTCACCATTTAGATATACTAAACTAACCTTACCTAAACTAACCAAGAGACAGAGAGACAGTATCCACATAAACAGTATCAGAAATGAAAAAGGAGAGATAACAAGAGATAAACAAGAAATTCACAGAAGTATTGGGTCTTATTTTGAAAGCCTATACTCCCCAAGTGGAAAAAATTTATCGAAATGGAAGATTTTATAGACAGATGCCACTTACCAAAGTTAAGTCACCATCAGGCAAACTATTTAAACAGCCCAATAACCCAGTGATTAAAAGTCTGCCAACCAAAAAAAGCAGAGGGCTGGATGGTTTTAGTGCAGAATTATACCAAACCATCAAAAAAGAGCTAATACTAATACTCAACTATTCCACAAAATAGAAACAGAAGAAACATTACCAAACTCATTTTATGAAGCCATAGTCACACTGATACCTAAATCACAAAAAGACTCAACAAAGAAAGAATACCTCAAACTGATTTCTCTTATGAATATTGATGCAATTATATTCAATAAAGTATTCCTAAACCAACTCCAAGAACACATCAAAAACATCATCTACCATGAGCAAGTATCAACAGTATAGATAGATGGTTCAATACATGGAAATCCACCAACATAAGTCAGCATATAAACAAACTGAAAGAAAAAAATATGATCATATCATTCAATGCTAAAAAAAAAAAAGCCTTTGACAAATTCAAACATTCCTTCTTGTTAAAATCTTAGAGATTATGGATACAAGGTGCATACCTAAACATAATAAAAGCAATATACAGCAAGCCAATAATTGACATCAAATTAAATGAAGAAAATTTTAACGCTATTCCATTAAAATCAGGGAAAAAAATGGCTGCCCACTCTCTCCCTATCTAATCAATACACTGCTTGAATTTCTAGCTAGAGCAATAAGACACCAAAAGAAGGTTAAGAAGATACAAATTTAAAAGGAAGGAGTCAAAGTAACACTATTAGCAGATGAAATGATAGTATACATAGTCAACCCTAAAAATTCTACCAGAGAATTCCTACAGCTGGTAAATATGTTCAGAAAAGTGGCCGGATGCAACATTTATTTTAAAAAATCAGTAGCACTCCTTTATGCAAACAATAAATGTTCTGAGAAAGAAATTAGGTAAACAATACCCTTTAAATGAATAACATAAAATATCTTGGTATAACTTTAAGCAAACAAGTGAAAGACCTATAGGGCAAGAACTTCAACTCACTGATGGAAAAAATGGAGGAAGATATCAAAATATGAAATGATCTTCCATGTCCATGGACAGACAAAATTAACATAGTGAAAGTGGCCATCTTACCAAAAGCAACTTACAGATTCGATGCAAACCCCATCAAAAATTTAACACAATTCATTTCAGACATTAAAAGAACAATTCTCAACTTCATAGCAAAAAAACCCAAACAAACAAAAAACAGTAAACAGAGGATAGTTAAAAAATCCTAAACAAACTAAACAATAAAAACACCTCTGGAGATATCACTATTCCTGAACTTAAGATCTACTACAGATCAATAGTAGTAAAAACTCCATGATATTGGTATAGCAACAGACAGATTGATAAATGGAATCCAGTTGAAGACACTGAAAAAAACCCACACACCTATGGACACATGATTATTGACAAAAAAGGCAAAACCATATAATGGGAAAAAGAAAGCATCTTAAGAAAATGGTCCTGGCCTAACTGGATTTCTATACATAGAAGAATACAAATATATCCATATCAATGACTCTGCACAAAACTCAAGTCCAAGGGAATCAAGAACCTCAATGTAAAACCAGATACAATAAATCTAAAAGAACAAAAAGTGGGGAATAGCCTTAAACTCATTGGTACAGGAGAAAATTTCTTGAACAGAAAACCTAAGATCTAAGCTGTAAGATCAGCAATCAATAAATGGAACCTCATGAAACTGAAAAGCTTCCATAAAGAAAGGACATTGTCATTAGGACAAAACTGCAGTCTATATATCTTCACCAACCCTGCATTATATGGGTAATATCCCAAATTTATAAAGAAGATAATAAGTTAGACACCAACAACCTAAATAACCCAATTTTAAAGTAGGGTACAGAGCAAAGCAGAGAATTCTCAACAGAGGAATCTTGAATGGCCAAGAAATACTTAAATAAATGTTCAAAGTCCTTAATCATCAGGGAAATGCAAACCAAAACAATTCTGAGACTCGGCCTTACACCTACCACAATGGCTAAGATCAAAAACTCAAGTGATAGCACATGCTGGCAAGAGCGTGGAGGAAAGGGAACCCTCTTCCATTGCTTGTGGAGTTGTTGACTTTTACAACCACTTTGGAAATCAATTTTGTGGTTTCTCAGTAAACTGGGAATAGTTCTACCTCAAGACACATCTATACCACTTCTGAATATATACCCAAAATATGCCTCAATATTTTGCTCACACTTGCTCAACTATGTTCAAAGCAGCTTAATTTGTAATTAAACTAGAACCTGCTGAAAACAACCTAGATTCCCCTCAACTGAGGAATGGAGAAAGATAATGTTGTATATCTATACAAGTGAGTCCTATTCTGCTATTAAAACAAGAACACCATAAATTTTAAAAACAAATGAATGGAATTTGAGAATATTATCCTGAGTGAGTTAATCCAGTCCCAGAGGAAAATGCAAGGTATGTACTCACTTCTAAGTGGATATTAGCCATAATGTACAGGATACCTATGATAGACTCAACAGACCCCCCAAAAACTAGACAATCAGAAAGGACCAAGTGAGAATGCTTGAATTTCACTTAGAGGGTGGAATAAAATACTTGCAGGAGGCATATGGATGAAGGAAAATTTTTTGGAAGAAGGGATGGGGAGGGAAATAGGGATTCAGGATCAGGTATAGGGAGAGACAGGGGAGACAGCCAGATGGTCATAACAATGAATGGAAATCTGCAGCTGTTCAGGGTGGGTAGTTGGGAGCATCTTGAAGATGTGCCAGAGACATGGGATTTGGGGGTCTCCCAAGAATCATTGAGAATGACCAGAGCTGAGACTCACAGCATTGGGGATATGGAACTTGAAGAGGCCATCCCTGTGTCCAGGCAGAAACCCAATTGGAGTGAGAGGGACATTAACCCACCCACAAAACTTTCAACCCAAAATTTATCCTGCTTACAAGAAATACATGGACAGGGGATGGAACAGAGACTGAGTGAATGACCAAGCAATAACCAGTCCAACTAGAGACCCATCCCATGGGCAACCACCAATCCTTGACACTATTAATGATACTATGACAAGTCAGTAGAAATCCATCTTTATCTTAAGGATAAAGAGCATATATAACTATGTCATCTAAACCACCCAGTGGAATATTTAAAGAAAAGACTCAAAATTGTGTGAACAGATATCAGTTACAATCTTTTCTAAACTCTAATACATCTTATTTGTAAATGAAAAATCGAGAGGAAAAATAAAATGAAGCTGATGGGAGATAATATTAGTAACATCATTTGTAAAAGATATACTTAGAGTTCTACATTGTTGGATGTTTATTTAAAAATCCACAAAGAGTACAAACAGTTAAGAATAAAGATTACAAAATTTCACAGTGTGTTTGAGAAAAAAATATACTCACTCATCCTTGTATGTGTATGTTGGAGGAATAAAAGTTCTTGCACCCACCTATCACTAAGAAAACCAGGAATGTTTTCTTAAATGTTAAATACACACAGGCCTCTTCTCAATGGAAGAGATAAAATTTTTTCTGCCCAGAAGGCTTGGGGTGGATTTTGATAGAGAGACCTTGTGACCTTTTTGCTATATGTGAAGGCAAATATCACCCATCTTTTGCTATAAAGGCAGACCTCACCCAAATTCCCCACAATGATTATCCCAGATTCTTCCCTCCCTAGATCATTAAACATCCTTAATGGAGGTGTTGCATGGACTTCATAGTCTCTGACACTATATTCTAGGCCTGTTAGCTATAGAACCCACCTTCATGGTCACATGTACTTTGTAAAGGAATTTTTATGCTTATATTGTGCACCTGGAATTGAACTGTTGCTTGTAAATTATACTGTGCTTTAAATATATTGACAATGAACTGCCTGGCATTAAACTCCTTGATCCAGGTTGACTGAGTCAATTTGCACTAGGCTTCATTCTCATCTCTTCTTTGTCAGATACCTGCAGGCCCCCCCCCAAACTGTCATCCAAAACCTATGACACATGACCCTTAGAGAAGGTTGTAGGCATAATGTTATTTTGCACTATGTAAAATTTACCCTTGTATTATTCAAATACCATATTTTCTATCCAACTATCTGGTTTCAATTCAGACATGGCATTGTAATGCTTATGTTAAGACTCTCAAGTCTAGCATAACTGTCTTCTGAGAGGCCCCACTGATAAGTTGAAGTAAACAGATACAGAGACCCATAGCCAAGATTGGACAGAGCTCAAGTAATCATAAGGAAGTATTGAAGAAAGGACTGAGGAACTCAAAAGGGTTAGAAACTTCACAGAAAGACAAACAGACTCAACTAACCTGGACCCTTTGGGGCTCTTAGAGCCCACGGATCATACATGGGATTGATCTAGGCCCCCTGCATATATATATCAGATATGCAGCTTGCTCTTCATGTGGGTCCCCCAACAACTGGAGCAGAACCTATTCCTAAAGCCTGTCTGTAGAATATGTTCCCCTAATTGGAATGACTTCTAGCCTCAGTAGGAGAGGATATGCCCAGCCCTGCAGAGATTTGATGTGCCAGGGTAGGAGGATATCCAGGGAGGGGGATCTTGAACCTCTCAGAAGAGAAGAGGTGGGGGAATGGAAGAAGGGACTATGTGAGGGTAGACAAGGAGAGAAGACAATGATCCGGATTTAAAGTGACTAAATCAAAAAATAATAGTAATAAATCACCTGTCTGAAGTTTGTGTAAATGATGCTTACTGTTTAGTCTCTGCTTTGTCAATAAAAGTAGAAAATGCAATTAGTAGGCAATAGAAAAATAGAGTGGGACATTTCAAAGGAGAAAAGATTCTGGGAGTGAGGAGAGGATTTTTTTTGGCTTGGAAGAGAAAGGAAGGTGAGAAGATGAGAGTTCAGTTGTAACATGGAAGGCCTTAAATGCAAGTATTTTCAGGACTTTGGAAGGGAGGTAGCAAGATGAGATTGATTAAACGATTAACATAGAATTATAATACCTAGTTGTTGTGCATTTAACTTGTAAATAAATCTTAGTTTCTTTGTATCTAGCTAGAATAAACTAGCTGGAACTAGCAAGAATAAAGAGAAATAGCTGCTTATTAATTTACAGCATACATTTATAATAATTGTTATAGAGTTGGTTTGACAAGCTTTCTTTAAATGTAAGTTAGGGGTTAGGGAAATCTGATACTGTCACTGAAAACAGGTGGTGACCTTTAGTGAGAGTAAAAATTAATATGGACTGTTCTCAATCCTCAGAGATAAAGCATTTTGTACAATAGTTGAAAAGTTTGTTAAGATCCAGAAAATTAAAATACTCAGAGTGACAGCTCTGAAACTTTATATGCATAGGAAGTAATATGAAAAAGGCCATTAAAATGTCAGATATAAAGAAAGACAGGAAGAAAAAAGGAAGAAAGAAAAAGAGAGAGTGATGGGAAGGGATAAAAGAAGGAAGACAGACAATAAAGGAAAAGACAAGAAAAGAAAAAAGAAGGAAGAAAGAAAGACAGAGATAGAAAAATGAATTTTTTTATCAAACACATTTTGGCAGAGAGGGCAGAAATGGACTTCACAGCCACTCATTTTCCAGGCCAGCCATGTATGTTTTGGACTTGCCCTCCCACGTGGTCTGACTGGAACCCAGAGCTCTCTGGCTGTACACCTGCCTGTTAGCACTTTCTGCTCAGGCCAAGGGATAACAGATGGGTCTCCACCACCACTGACACAGCATCCGCTAGGTTGGCTGTCCCAGAATTTGTTAGTTGTTAGGCAGTTTTTAGTTAGTTAGTTGCTCCTTAGTTAGTATGATTTTTGTTTAAATGGTTTTTTGTTTTGTTTTTCCCTCATATCAGGAATAACTCACTATCAATGGTCTCTTCATAAGAAAAAGTAAGACAAGCCCACATTATAGTCTAGGCACATTTAAAGAACTTACTGGTAAAGAGCCTAAAAAGATTCTTGTGCCATTAAGTAAAATGTATTAAATAAATAATATTTGTTCCACATGGATAGTAGTTGGTCACTTGTATTAGCTGTATGTTATACAGGATCTATAGATAATTTTCCAAAATATTTTCTCTTAAGAATTTTTGAAAATATTCCATGAATACCACCTAAAATCATATCTTAAAATCCTTTAGATGGTGTTTTTAATTATTTTATTTTTTTATTTATTCACTTTACATTCCACTCACTATCCCCCTCCCAGTCACCCCCTAACTCCTTCCCCAATACCCCCTCCCCTTCTCCTCTGAACAGCAGAGGACACTCCCTAGGTATTCCTCCTACCCTGGCACTTCAAGTTTCTTTGAGGCTAGGCGTTTTCTTGCCCAATGAGACTAGACAAGGCAGCCCAGCTAGTAGAACATATCCCACAGGCAGGCAACAACTTTTAGGATAGCTCCCGCTCCAGTTGTTCAGGACCCACAAGAAGGCCACTTGAGCAGGGAGGCCTAGGTCCAGCCTATACGCATTCTTCGGTTGGTGGTTCAGATTCTGAGAGCCCCAATGGTCCAGGCCAGCTGACTCTGTTGGTCTTCCTGTGGAGTCCCTATCCCCTCTTTAAAAGGACAAGGAGCTTATGTTTCATATACAATTTCCACATGATCAACAAAAAGAATTACACTCATTCTAGGGTGTACAGCTCAACAACCTAATTTTGCTGTAATCAGTCAGCTTTTATTAGGTATTTCTTAGTCATTGAATATTTATATGGATTCAACTATTGAAATTTGGATGACAGTTTATTGGGTCATTAAGAAAAATTGGTTTTATAATGCATAAAGAAAACAGCTGTTTTACTAATTTATGGAATATATTTATAATAGTAATGATTCCAGAAGATTTTGGCCTCACTTTGCACATCCTCAATCCAAAGTGGGTATCCTCATGGAAAAGTGAGGTTCAATATTAACTGATCTTGTATGTAAATTAGCACATGAGGGATAGAGACACACTGAGATGGAAAAGAAAGCAAGCTGGGAGAAAAAGAATTTTGAAGGATTGTGAATGTAGTGAGGATATAGTGGAAGGAAACATTACAGATGAGGTAATGATGAATGGAGTCTACATAACAGGAAGTCAGAATGGGTGGCACAGAAGTACCCTGAAGACAGAAGTGAAAAGAAGACAGAATTGGAGGGGAAAAAAGGGTTTGTGTGCTTCTTCAGCTGAGTGTCATTTCTTTAAAAAATGAACATGTAAATAAATACATAAATAAATTCAATCATATTGAAACATGACAATAATACTGAACTTCTGGTACCTCCATCTGTAGAAAAAGATAACAAGAAAGACCTGACTAGAAAGAAAGCAAGGGCAGTCTGGGCCCAAGCACTGAGCAGATCCCAGGCAGCAGCTCTGCCCCCAATCTCACAGAACCAGAAGAAGCAGGCCTGCCAGGAGCTCTAACCCTGGCAGTATCTCAGGTAAGGAGAAAATAACACTGGCCCCAAACAAGGAGTAACTGGGACCCACTAGGACCCAGGAAGTCATTCCTGGCCTGGAGCACTGGTTCCTTCCTGTCTGCACCTGATCACTGAGCAGATCTTGGGCTCCAGCTCTAACACCAGTAGTAACATCCACCCCACACAGTTCTGATACAACCAAGATAATAGGAAAGACAGGCTCCAGTCAGAGACAGGGCAGGTAGCACTAAGGAGATCCAAATGGCAAAAGGCAAGCACACGAACATAAGCATCAGCAACCCAGGGTACTTGGCATCATTAAGAAAATGTAAAATGCAAAAAGTTGTTAACACAAAACATCCAGGAAATCCAGGACACAATGAGAAGACAAAACCTAAGGATAATAGGTATAGATGAGAGTGAAGATTCCCAACTTAAAGGGCCAATAAATATCTTCAACAAAATTATAGAAGAAAACTTCCCTAATCTAAAGAATAGAATGCCCATAAACATACAAGATGCCTATAGAACACCAAATAGACTAGACCAGAAAAGAAATACCTCCCATCACATAATAATCAAAACAAAAAGTACACAAAACAAAGAAAGAATATTAAATGCAGTCAGGGAAAAAGGCCAAGTAACATATAAAGGCAGACCTATCAGAATTACACCAGAGTTCTCACCAGATACTATGAAAGCTAGAAGATGCTGGACAGATGTCATACAGACCATAAGAGAACACAAGTGCCAGCCCAGGCTACTATACCCAGCAAAACTCTCAATTACCATAGATGGAGAAACCAAGATATTTCACAAAAAAACCAAATTTACACAATATCTTTGCACAAACTCAGCATTACAAAGGATAATAGCAGGAAAGCTCCAATACAAGGAGGAAAATTATACCCTAGAAAGAGCAAGAAAGTAATTCTTTTTCAACAAATCTAAAAGAAGATAGCTACACAAAGATAATTCCACCTCTAATAACAACAATAACAGGAAGCAACAATCACTGTTCCTTAGTATATCTTAACATCAATGGACTCAATTCCCCAATTAAAAGGCATAGGCTAATTGACTGGATACTTAAACAGGACCCAGCATTTTGCTGCATACAGGAAACCCACCTCAGTGGCAAAGACAGATTTTACCTTAGAATAAAAGGCTGGAAAACAATTTTTCAAGCAAATGGTCCTAAGAAACAAGCTGGAGTAGCCATTCTAAAATCTCCAGCCTGAGAACACAAAGGGAGGGTCTCATGGCTCCACCTGTGTAGGAAGTTGAAGGTGGCCTTGCCAGGCATCAGTGGAAGTGGATGGCCTTGGTGCCTGAAAGTTTGGTTTCCCTAGTGTTGAGGAATTTCAAGAGCAGGGAGGTGGGAATGGGAGGATGGTGGGAACACACCCTCATAGTAATTGGAGGAGGGGGTTAGGGGTTAGGGGTTAGGCATCAGTGGAAGTGGATGGCCTTGGTGCCTGAAAGTTTAGATTCCCTAGTGTTGGGCAATTCGAGAGCACAGAGGTGATAATGGGAGGGTGGTGGGAGCACACCCTCAAAGGAACTCCCAGAATTATATGGATTAGACATGACAGAGGCAGGCCACCAGAAGACTAGATTCCAGAATTCAAACAAAAACTTATCTTGACACTAAAATTTGTTGTGAGAATTGTATATTACAGAATATACAGCCTTGGTGTATCTACTCATTAAGCAAGCTGAGCAGACCTGCTCTAATCTCTGGTGTCCTGGAATTCCAGCTGGATGCAGTGAAGACACAGACGTCAGAGGCATATTAATTTATTCTCCCCCCTGCCCCTCTTCTAATATTTCAATGCCCATAATCAGCTTGAAGAAGTTTATGAAGAGTCAGCATCCCTATTCCCCGGGCTTGGGGACTGAGATGGTTAATATTGGGCTGTCTTTCTAGGGAAAAGTAGTGGTTTTGTTGGAACAGGGAGGATTAGCTAGGATTTATTGCATAGCCATAACCTACTGGTAGAAATATGTATAATTGTTATTAAGATGAAGTTATAATTTCTTAAATGGTACAAAATTTACTTTGATTTCAAATTTAAACTTTTCATTGGTACGAGCTTCTTATTAATATAAAAGTGAGGTTAATATTGTTACTCTCATAGACATTGTGCTTATACAACACATTTAGGAATACAAGGCTTAGACCCAGTCCTTCTTTAACTTTTTTAACTTATTTGAGATGGTTAGCCTGTGAGTTAAGGGCCTATATATAGCAAATTCATGGCTCTGAGTTTATTGTTAGGGTGTTTTCTATATTTTCTTTAGAAATAGCTGAGAGGAGTTAACAGACAACAGTCCAGATTGCCTTACATGAATAGTTGGTTTTCAAAACATCAGAAGTCCACAGAATTGACATTACAAACATTTCTGTATTAATGTTCATTTTGATTAGAGACCTGTCTACTCTGGACAGCTTCCTGTCTTGGATTCTAAGAAGAAATTGAGCATCCTTGAAGTTATTCCAGTTATGGTGAGACACCCACTAGGCAAGAATTGCCTCTTTTCATCTCCAGACAAATTACTCTCTCTAAAAGGACACACTTGCAGAATAGTAGACTGATTATATCTGCCAAGACAGAGTAATCAGCCCTTTATAATTCTGCATCTGTCCAATGATCCTGGGCCAGAAGGCTGAAGATCAGATGCTCCAATGTTTTGACTGTCCAGGTGTTCAGCAGTCTCTATAAATTGGCTAAGTTTTAGAAGCTATGCTTTGTGCTTCCCATAATTTCAGTTGACTCAGTCATTCTGCTTTTCTGACAGGGTTGAAGACTTATAGTCTCATAGCCAATCCCGGCTATTTACTTTGAGAGAAAAGATTTGAGAGGATGGTTTTCAGCTGACATTCATTCTAAAGCCAAGAATAAAAGCCAGATTCAGAACTTAGTCCTTTAGTTAGGAGGGATGACAGAGGTTCTGGTTAGTCAACAAAATGATGGACTGGGTATTAGGTCTATCTTGTACCTAACTGACACAAATTGGTATAGTTATGCTCTAAATGTATTTTGAGAGAAAAGTTTTATTTTAACAGGAAGGGTGATATGTAGGAGGAACTAAGGTGGGAGAAGTAAGGAGAGAAAGAGGAGGAGTAAGGAGAGGAGGAAGAGTAAGAAGAGGAGGAGTTAGGTGATGAAGGGGGGGGCGGAACATGAAGGCGTATGTTTGTGTTTCTCTGCCAGTCAAAGATAGTTGATATATCTAGGTTGGGTATTGGGTTACACTTCTCATTGTATGGGCATCTTGTTATTGAGCATTACCAGACTTATAAAGCCTTTGATTAGCATTAAAAAATTATATAAAAGCAAAAAGGAGGAGGGGGATGGGATAGGGGTTTTCTAGGGAGGGGAAATGGGGAAAGGGGATGGCATTTGAAATGTAAATAAAATATCCAAGAAAAAAGAAAAAAGAAAGAAAGAAAGCCAGGAGCAGCTGTCACTCTTATTAGTGAGTGGGAACACCTATAAAACCTCTTAGCCCTGATGAAACCTGTTTATTATATATTCTTTTTAGATCAAGATGGCAATAGTAGTTCTCCAAGATAATTTGGATTAGACTATATTTTTGCATGATGATAAATTCCTAGGATTATAAATGTATACACTTACTGAGGTTAACAAAACTGACTTTAAAAAGAAAACACGTATCTACCCACTTTGTCTTTGCAACTGTATTGATGGTTTAAAGTTATAAATTGTTGCTAAGGGATCTTCCATTCAAATTTAACAGGGATAAAAATGTAAAGATAATTATGACATGAAGGTTAATGGTCATTCATGTGACAAATGGTTAAATATTTTAATGTGCTCAGAACTGTTTGTAGTTATTCTAAGTATAAATTATATATATATATATATATATATATATATATATATATATATATAATTATATAATTATATATAGAAAATCCTGAAGTGGGAAACAATTGGGTTTTCAAACAATTGGGTTATATATATATATATATATATATATATATATATATATATATATATTCAGAGTTAAGCCCAATCCAAGTAACTAAAAATAAGTTGTTTGTTTTAAATAACATATACTTAATAAATGGTTCCCTGATCAAATTATACATCCATCCAAGGATGGGCTCACAATATTAGCAAACTAAAAAATAAATAACTTATCCTTTACATTAAAAAAAAATGGAGATTTATTTTCTCATTTCAGG
Organism: Arvicanthis niloticus; assembly: GCF_011762505.2. Taxonomy (NCBI): domain Eukaryota; kingdom Metazoa; phylum Chordata; class Mammalia; order Rodentia; family Muridae; genus Arvicanthis; species Arvicanthis niloticus. Next base: position 1,932,159 of record NC_133438.1, on the reverse strand, counting down.
CCTCATAGGTACTAAATATCCAAACCATCTGGGTTGCTTTATATTTTGATTAGTAAAACTTTATGTTTTATAAGCAAAATTTTTTGTTCTGTTATTTTATTATTTTTTACACTCCAAATTTTATTCCCCCATCCACCCTCCCACTGTTTCACATCTCATACCTTCAACCTCCCCCCTTCTGTCTCCATGAGGTTGTCCTCACCCCCCAACCCCCACCTCACCTGACCTCTAAACTTCCTGGGGCCTCCAGTCTCTTGAGGGTTAGGGGCATCCTCAAATCAGCTGGTATATGCTGCCTTTTTGGCGGTCCAATGTTTGAGAGATCTAGAGGGTCCAGATTAATTGAGACTGCTAGTCCTCTTACAGGGTCTCCCTCCTCCCCACCTTCTTCCAGCATTTCCCTAATTCAACCACAGGGGTCAGCAGCTTCAGTCCAATGGTTGGGTGCAAATATCTGCATCTGACTCTTTCAGCTGCTTGTTGTATATTCTGGAGAGCAGTCATGGTTGATCCCTTTTTGTGAGTGCTCCATAGCCTCACTAATAGTGTCGGGTCTTGGGGCCTCCCCTTCAGCTGGATCCCACTTTGGACCTGTTGCTGAACCTTCTTTTCCTCAGGCTCCTCTCCATTTTTATCCCTGTAGTTCTTTCAAACAGGAACAATTATGGATCAGAGTTTGACTGTGGGATGGCAACCACCTGGAGGTGGGCTCTATAAGTTTTTTTTCCTTACTGTTGGACATTTCATCTAAGGTCCTTCCCTTTAAACTTTTGTACAATGTAACAAAATTTAAAATAACAACCTAAACAGGCTTGGGGAGTAGATTTTAATAGGAAAATAGGAATGAATTGAAATCAAGAAAATTTTTAGAATATTTTTTCTGGATAGTATGGTGGCCAAAAATATTAACCATAATTCTTGAATCCCCTTGGAGGCCGAAAAGTGTTTAATAAAAAAGACAATCAATACAAATTTGATTATTTAGAAGTTTTCACTTAAATTTATTTTTAATACAGCTTGGGAATCTGTTACACCAAACAATCTGCAGATTGCAGTAAAAACCTAAGGCCTTCCAGAAAGTTCTGCCTCCATGCAGCTGTTATGCTTTGATATTGTTCACAAATTTTGTTCATTTACAGTATGGGATGAATAGGTAATTTCATGCTTACATGAGAAAACCCAATTGTTTCCCACTTCAGGATTTTCTATGATTATTTCTTAGGTACTTCTAAATATCCTGATACCTAGTAGGAAAGTAGACTCACCTAGAGCAGAGGATACCAGTGGACACAGCCACTCCAGGAGCAATGGGCTACTGTGCTCCACATGCAGTGCTCCTCGCTGAACCCCAGGCCTGATGGTGTAGACCTGAAACCCCAGCAACTCTGAAGGCAGCGGCAAGAGCACCACAAGTTCAGACACAACCAGGCCATATAGGAAATCCAAAGAAGGTTGAGGAACTTAGGAACTTCTAAAGATCAAACGGTAAAATAAGGGCTGAGAATACAACACAGTGGTAAGTTTTACTTGGCACATGCAAGGCTTTTGGTTCAGTCCCTGTACTAAAGCAAATACTATACTAAGATAATAATAATTAATATGTTACTAATAATGATGATGGTGCTGATTAAAAATACTCCTTCTACTTATAAAAAAGAATGAAAAAAAAAAAAAGAGAAGCTTTGGGCACCACAGGTAAAATCAGACACATGAATATCCTGATTCTCAGACAGACAGTCCTGCATTAAAGTTTTCAACAAAATGGGAAAAGCTGATAAAACTGCAGACAAGAAATGGAACTTGATTTTTACCAAAATTGCAGGAATGTAATCAATTCAAAGAATAGAGAATCACAATAAGCCTCATAAATGTTTACCCTCCTAAACAACAGATAGACTCTAAACCCTAATGCCAGGACAGCTGACAGAGGCAAAATGGACTCACAGAGAGGAGACACCAAAAATCCGAGACCACTCTGCTATAATACTGCATCCACAGTGCTCCTGACTCAATCTCGGCACATATCTGGCTCTATGTACCATCCCCTCCCATATTATTTGCTGGCAGGAAAACATGGAGGTTTTCATTGCTGCACAGAAAAAAAAGACAAGGCTATTTCTGACTTTCAATACAGTATAATCCTCTTTCATCTTCCATTTAGAATCCTGGGCTCATGTCCTAACAAGGCCCACAGAATCATGGAATAATAGAATCATATTAGTCAATGGTCAGCTTTTTACACTAAACTATAATCTCATAATTTACTTTATGGATCAGGTAAATTGTAATTGTGTGAATCAAAACAATATTGGTCACTTGTTCTTCTTATATTCATGAACATAAACAATTTAATACACATTGTACCTAAAAGGGTTCTTAACTAGCCAAAGAAATTCTTCATCACAAACTTAATTTTTACATCAAATCTCAGGCATAATTAAAATAATATTCAGGCAAGGGAAAAAATAATATACACTTGCTGTATATTTTTTATTTGTCATGCACCTATTTTCAATTTAATTGTACAGGAGTTTTTGGTTAAGTATGAAAATTCATTTTATAGAATGCTTTGGAATATTTAACACATTTAGAAATGGATACAAATATGCATATTTCATCATTTCTTTCTAATTTAAATATGTTTATCCTTTGAGATTTTAATATGCCATATATTCATTATGTTCTTCATATTCCCCAACTACTCTCTAACCTTTTCTCATTACTCCATACATGCTGATCTTTACCTTCTTCCACTCTTGTAAGAAAATCACGAAACAAGACAAAAGCAAGAGGGAAAAAAATCACTGAAAACCACAGAGGCTGAAGAAGAGTTGGCCAACTACTCCTGAATATGAACTTGGCCTCAAGTGTGGTTGATAAACCCAATGTCACTCCACTGAAGAAAACTGATGTTTACTTTTTCTATCATCTCTACAATGTAAATTGCTTTTTGGTGAGGCATGGAAATTTAGTAAATTTCCATTAATGGTAGAATGAGATTCATGAATGAATGAATAAAAAAATGCAGAAAAGAAAAAAATAAAGAGGATTACACTTAAAGGAGGAAAAGTATCAAGGATAACCTTTAGAATGTTGGAGAATTAGTTAGACTTTCCTAAGAAAGGTTGGATACAATCTATTCTGCACATAGCAGTAAACAACCTCCAAACTACTGTTAAAAACTTTTCAGCTCTCAATTCCACTCACAGCAACATGATCACTACTCTGTGCCCATGTAAGTCTTAAGTTTATAATTATCTATCGCTTGACATGAAAGTAATGCTCACTGGGATGCTGTGTGATGCAAGCATCCCACAGAAGCAAGTGCTGAGCTGAAAGGCTGAGTCTTTCCTATGTTGAGATGAGACTCTGGGCTCTGATGTATAAGTTTATTATTCACAGTCCCCTTTTCTACTTCGGGTGTGATTTTCTACTCAAATCTAGATTCACAACACCACCTACATAAGGGACTAAGAAAATTTTCCAACAATTATGTGCCAGTGAAAACATGTCCAAATCACAGGAGTAAATGCAATGAAGCAATTAGAAGTAATTAGGAAGAAACCATCTCTTTGAGCCCACAGCATCACAAGGAAGGATGCAGAAGGCACAAGGGGCCAATCCTAAGGAAATTAAACTGATAGATAGAGAACAAGTTGAGCACCTTTTCTAATGCCCACATATCCTTGGAGTTTTTTTTTTTAATGTTTGAGGAAAAACTGAACTAATAGACACAAAGGAAATTCAATCCACAGTCTTTCTCTTCCTTTCTTCAAGTCACATTATAAAAAGGCTGATTGATGTTACTGTGCAATTGTCATTCATCCTTTTAAATAAGAGCTTACTTCAGTCCATACAGAAAGTAAATCATGTGGATAATTAATGTGTAGCCAAAATTTAGTTATTTTGCTTTAAACTTCCTTGTATGTGGCTTGTACTATACACATGCATATCTTTGTTTGTAAGACTTAAAAAAGAATGATGGTTATTGAAGCATTTTTAAATTACAATATTTTATTAATTCTTTGGAAACTTGATGTATGCATTCAATGCAGTTTGATTATGTTCATCCATTTAACTGTCTTCTAGATCTATTCTCACATTTACAACTCCTTGGCATTTGTCCTCTATATTTGCTAGCAACTGAGTCCAATTTCTGCTGCCCATATACTCATAGGTGTATGAGGTCACTACTGGAGCTTGGTTCAGCAATTAGTGGCCATACTGTTAAGGAAAACTGACTCTACCTTGCCATAGACATTAACTATCAATAGCACGACAGCTATAGCTAAGTCTGATGGACTGTCCAATCTTGTTAAACTATTGACTAGCCTGTCCTTGTACAGGTCATATGTAGGCAACCACAGCTATTATGAGTTAATGTGTGTATTTGTGCTGTTAAACCAAAATATTGGTTTATATGTGATCATCCTGGCATCTCGCCCTTACAATATTTTCATCCTCTTTCTCATGGTGCCAAATTATCTATCTGTTGTTTCACAAAATTGTTAAGCCTGTTTAAGGCCCAGGGACCAAAAGAAATAAGCAAAAACAACCCAACTAATGATCCCAAAAATGAAAGGAAGTAGGGTTGACAACCATGGAGAGGTTGAAAACTAATTTTTGTACAAGTGCTCTCTCTCTCTCTCTCTCTCTCTCTCTCTCTCTCTCTCTCTCTCTCTCTTCTCAAGGCCTTCTCTGACCTTTTTCATGCTCTCTTTGACAATCCCTGTCTTGTCTATGAAAAAGCAACATTCTTCTTTCAGAGCTGCACACAGCCATCCCTTCTGTAAAGAGGGTAAATCAAGTCCTCTACAATTTCACATATATATATATATATATATATATATATATATATATATATATATATGTACAATTTTGACTGAGTAGTAAGAGACACTGATTTTCTGTACTTTGGTCAGTGTGTTAACCACAAAAAGAGAACTTCAGGTCAATTTTTAAAATTCTCATAAACTGAATCCAAGAACTCATCAAAACCATCATTCATGATGACCAAGTAGGCTTCATCCCAGGGATGCAGGGTTGGTTCAATATATGAAAATCCATTAGCCTAATCCACTATATGAACAAACTTAAAGAAAAAGAATCACATGGTCATTTATTTAGATGCTGAAAAAGCATATGAGAATACAACACCCCTTCATGTAAAAAGTATGGGAGAGATAAGGAATTCAAGGTGCGTACTTAAACATAATAAAAGGAATTTACTGCAAACCAACAGCCAATAACAAGATAAATTCAGAGATACTTGAAGCAATCCCATTAAAATCAGGGACAAGACAAGGCTGCCCATTCTCCCCATACCTATTCAATATAGTACTCAAAGTTCTAGCTAGAGCAATAAGAAAACAAAAAGAGATCAAGGTGATACAAATTAGCAAAGAAGAAGTAAAGGCATCACTATTTGCAGATGATATGATACTATACATAAGTGACCCAAAATAGTCTACCAGAGAACTTCTACAGCTGATAAATAACTTCAGCAAAGTAACTGGATATAAAACTAACTCAAATAAATCAGTAGCTTTCCTTTATACAGATGATAAACGGGCTGAGAAAGAAATTGGGGAAACAAAACCCTTCACAATAGCCATAAATAATATGAAATATCTTGGAGTAACTCTAACCAAACAAGTGAAAGATATGTATGACAATAACTTCAAGTTTTTAAAGAAAAAAATCAAAGATCTCAGAAAATGGAGAGATCTCCTATGCTCATAGATTGGCAGAATTAACATAGTACAAATGGCCATCCTACCAAAAGCAATCTAGAGATTCAATGCAATCCCCATCAAAATCCCAACACAATTCGTCAAAGACATGGAAAGAGCAATTCTCAATCATCTGGAAAAGTGAAAATCCCAGAATAGAGAAAACAATTCTTAACAATAAAAGAACTGCTGGGAGAATCATGATCCCTGATCTCAAGCTATACTATAAAGCAACAGTGATAAAAACTGCATGGTATTGGTACAGAGACAGACACATTGATCAATGCAATAGAACTGAAGTCCCAGAAATAAAACCAGGCACGTATGGACACTGGATCTTTCACAAAGAAGCAAAAAATATACAATGGAAAAGAGAAACCATCTTTAATAAATGGTGCTAGTCTAACTGGCAGTCTGTAGGGAGAAAAGTGAAAATAGACCTTCATTTGTCACCTTGCACAAAGATCAAGTCCAAGTGGATCAAGAACCTCAACATAAAACCAGATACATTAAATCTAATAGGAAAAAAAAAAAACGTGGGAAAGAGCCTTGAACTCATTGGCACAGGGGGAAATTTTCCAAATAGAACTCCAATGGCTCAGGCTCTAAGATCAAGAATTGTTAAATAGGACCTCATGAAACTGAAAAGTTTCTGCAAGACAAAGGACAAATCAGCAACCTACAAATTGGGGGAAAAATCTTCACTAACTCTATATTCAATAGAGGGCCAATATCCAAAATATACAAAGAACTCAATCAAAAAATAGGGAATAGAACTAAACAGAGAATTCACAACAGAGGAACTCCCAATGGCTGAGAAGTACTTAAAGAAATATTCAAAGTCCTTAGTGATCAGGGAAATCCAAGTCAAAACTATCCTGAGATTCTACTTTATACCAATCAGAATGGATGTGGAGAAAGGGGAACACTCCTCCATTGCTAGTGGGTGTGCAAACTGGCACAGCCACTCTGGCAATTAATCTGGAAGTTTCTCAGACAATTGGAAATAAATCCACCTGAAGACCCAGCTATACCACTCTTGGACATATACACAAAAGAGGCCCCACCATGCCACAGGGACACCTGTTCCACAATGTTCATAGCAGCCTTATTTGTGATAGCCAGAAGCTTGAAATAACCCAGATGTTTCACAACAAAAGAATGGATACAGAAAATGTGGTACGTTTTCACAATGGACTACTACTCAGCTATTAAGAATGAGGACATCCTGAGTTTTGCAGGCAAATGGATGGAACTAAAACATATCATCCTGAGTGAGGTAACTCAGACCCAAACAGACATGCATGGTATGTACTCACTATAATAAGTGAACATTAGCCAAAATAGTACAGAATAATTAGGATACAACCCACGGAACTCAAGAAGGTTAACAAGCCGAAGGGCCCAAGGGAGGAAGCCTCAGTCCCACTTGAGAGGGAGAGGAAAGCAATCACTGGAGGGGGAGGGAGCGAGGCACCTGAGTAGGAAAGGGGTCAGGAAGTAGAAGAGGAGAACATGATCAGGTATTGGGTGTGGGGAACAGGGCTAAAGCCCCGAGGGCCAGCAGAAAGAATGGAAACAGGCAACCTTGGGAGGTAGTGTGTGGAACGGGGTACCCTCTAGAATGTTCCAGAGACCTGAGAGGTAAGAAACTTTCAGGACTCAAAGATTTGGACCTTAGATGAAATGCTGTACAATGAGGAGAAGGAACTTGTAGAGTCTATTTCCAGTAGAAAGATAGGGCATCAAGTGGAAGGATGCGGTTGCCATCCCACAGTCAAAAACTCTGACCTAGAATGGTTCGTGTCTAAAAGAACTGCAGGGACAAAAATGGAGAAGAGCCTGAGGGAAAAGATGTGCAGTGACAGGCACAAATTGGGATCTGGCTCAAGGGGAGGCCCCAAGGCATGACGCTATTACTGATGCTATGGAGTGCTCACAAAAAGGGACCTATCATGACTGCCCTCTGAAAGACCCAACAAGCAGCTGAGTCAGATGCAGATATTTACATCCAACCAATAAACAGAAGCTGCTGACCCATCTGTAGCTGAATTAGAGAAAAGCTGGAAGAAGCTTAGGAGGAAGGTGACCCTATAAGAAGACCAGCAGTCTCAAATAACCTGAACCCTGAGATTTCAGACACTGAGCCACCAAGCAGGCAGAATACACCAGTTAATATGAGGCCCCCAACCCATATACAGCAGTGGACTGATGGGTCTGATTTCAGTTAGAGAAGATGCACCTAACCCTCAACTGGAGGCCCCAGAAAGTTTAGAGGTCTGGTAGGGAAAGGGGTAGAGGGGTGGAGACATCCTCTTGGAGACAGGGTTAGGGGAGGAGGTATGGGAGGTGAAACAGTCAGAAGATGGACCGGGAAGGGGATAAAGTCAGAACTGTAAAAAAGATTAAATAAAAATAACTTAAAACAAAAGAAAAAAAGAACATTTTGATGAATCTTCTAGAAACTAGATTTTGCAGCACATAGTATCTAGCATCTAGCTTCATGGAGATGGTCATGAGAGTAAAATGAGCCAAATGAGACACAGGTCTATGGTTACAGGTTTTAATTACATTTATTTTAAGGAATATATTGATTTACATAGTAAGGAATTGCATTATGATTCCTTTTCTTTCTTTATTTATTCACTTTACATCCCAATCACATTCTCCTTCCTTCCCACCTTCCTAGTCCCAGTCCCATCCTCCCACCCCCATTCTCCCATTCAACATCCTCTTGACCTCAGAAAAGGAGAGGTCCCTCAGGGTACTAACCTACCTACCCTGGAACATCAATTCAAGTCGGGACTAAGCACATCCTCTTCCACTGAGGGCAGACAAAGCAACCGAGCTAGGGGTAAAGGATCCAAAGGCAGGCAACAGTGTCAGAGACAGCCCCTGCTCCCATTGCTAGGGAATACATATGAAGACCAAGCTTCATATCTGCTACATATGTATTGGGGGCCTAAGTCGACGTCATGCATGCACTTTGGTTGGTGGTTCAGTCTCTGAGAGCCTCAAGTGTCCAGGTTAGTTGTCCCTGTTGGTCTTCCTGTAGAGTTATCATCCGCTTCAGGGCCTGGTGTGGTATGCCTCTGGTGGCTTGACAATGGGACTCAGTGGGCAGTGCAAGCCTCCTAGCAGTTGGGTGTCCACTTGGCAACACGGAGAGTAGGCAATTGGGGTGTGTGCAGGCAAAGAGGTGGTAGTACAGTGAAGCTCTAGGGGATATTATGCTTCGCTGGGAACTAGGTGTACACCAGAGAACTGGAGTTGGAGGATAGGAGAATGGATGCTGCGAGGGAGGCTAACCTATATGCTTCCAGATAAGCAGGTCTGATGAAGGTGGGTAGAGAGGTGGCTGAACAATGTAGGTTGGGAGCAGTGATGGGAGACAACAGGCTACTCATGGCAGCTGGGCATGTCCCAGATGACTCATGGGCAGAAAAAAATGAGTGCACAGAAGTCTAAGCTATATTATTACCTATTTCCTGAAGTGCTTCTTAGTCATTAGATAGGCTTCTAATGAGAATTTTTCTGTTTAGCTCTGTACTCCATTTTTCTAAATTGAGTTATTTGGGTTGTTGAAATCTAACTTCTTGAGTTCTTTATATAATTTAGATATTAGCCCTCTGACAGAGGTAGTATTGGTGAAGATATTTTCCAATCTACACATTGTCATTTTCTCCTATTGACATTGTCCTTTGCCTTACAGAAACTTTACACTTTCATGAACTCCCTTTTATTAATTGTTGAGCCTTAGTGCCTGAGCTGTGGGAAGTTGTCACACACCCTAGTGGACTAGACTAGACTAGACTGAAGGAAATAATCAAAATCGGTGCTGAAACCAATAAATTAAAACAAAGAGAACAATTCAAACATCAAGACACCAAGAGCTGATTCTTTGAGAAAATCAACAAGACAAACCCTTAGACAAACTAACTAAAAGGCAGAGAGACATATCCAGATTAACAATATCAGAGATAAACAGGAAACACAATAATGGACCATTGATGTTGGGAGATACTAATGAGCAATGACTGTTAATTCCTGTTATTTTGACAGTGATAGTGGTACTCTGTGTGTGAGTGTGTGTGTGTGTGTGTGTGTGTGTGTGTGTGTGTGTGTGTGTGTGTGTGTGTTGTGTGATTCTATTCTTTTGGTTTTTGCTGATCTGGACTATCTATTTCTTGTGTTTTCTTAGGTGAAGTTAGTCCCATTGAGTTGTTGGGTTTTTTTTTATTATCTTCTGCAGGGTTGAATTTGTGGAAAAATATTGTTTAAACTTGGTTTTGTCATAAAATATCTTGTTTTGTTTGTCTATGGTGACTGAAAATTTTGCTAGGTATAGTAGTCTAGGCTGGTATCTGTGATCTATTACAGACTGTAAAACAATTGCCTAGGCCCCTCTGGATTTTAAAATCTCTGTTGAGAAGTCTAGTTTAATTCTAATAGGCCTGCCTTTATATATCACTTGACCCCTATCCCTTGTGGCTTTTAATGTTATTTATTTGTTCTGTGTATATATAGTATATTGATGATTATGTGGCAGGATAATTTTCTTTTTTGGTCTACTCTATTTAGTGTTCTGTCAACTTCTTGTACGTTTATAGGCATCTCATTCCTTAGGTTAGGAAATATTTCTTCAATGATTTCGCTGAAGATATTTTCTGGGACTTTGAGTTGCGAGTCTTCTTCTTTTATTCCTATTATTCTTACGTTTGGTCTTCTCATAGTGTCCCAAATTTCCTATATGTTTTCTGTTAGAAATTTTTGGCTGTTAGAATTGTCTTTGATTGGTGTATTACTTCCTTGTATGATATCTTCTAAGCCTGAGATTCTCTTTTCCATCTCTTGTATTCTATTGGTGATGCTTGTGTCTGTAGTTCCTGTTCTCTTTTCTAGTTTTCCTATCTCCAAGATTGCCTCAGATTGTGTTTTCTTTGTTGCTTCAATTTCCATTTTTAGGTGTTGAACATTTTTATTATTTCTTTCAACCATTTGATCATATTTTCCTGCAATTTTTTATATTCCTTAGTTTCTTCTTTAATGACCTGTACCTATTTGATTTTATTTTCCTGTATTTCTTTATGGGATTTATTCATTTCTTTTTTAAAGGACTCTATAATCTTCATAAGATTAGATTTAAGGTCATTTTCTTGAGATTCAAACGTGTTAGGATATCCAGGGCTTGTTGGAGTAGGACAGCTAGGTTTTAGTGGTGCCCTATTACCCTGGATTTTGTTGGTTGTGTTCTTACACTGGCCTTTAGCCATCTGGTTGTCCCTAGTGTTGGCAGACCTGATAGTCCCTAAAGGAAGCAGGCTTCTAGAGCTACAGATAGAACTGGTACTCCCTATGTCAGCAGGCCTCCGAAATTGTAGATAGAGCTGCATTTTTCTGGTGACAGAAGCCTTCCAGGGATGCATGGAGAGCTAATAGCTTCAGACTGCCCATTGTCTCAGGTACACATTGGCCTCCAGTGGGGCAGGTAGATAGAGCTGGTGATCCCTGATGGTTGCAGGCTTCTGTTTGTCCTCAGCAGCAGCAGCAGCAGCAGCAGCAGCAGCAGCAGCAGCAGCAGCAGCAGCAGCAGAAGCAGAAGCAGTCCTAAATGGATGTAGACAGAGTAGAGTGTAGAGTGTGAAGGGCAAAACTCTTTGTTGCGGGGTTTGCCCAAAGTGGCCAGCACATAGGGAATTGTATGAGTTTCATCTGAGGAACACTGATGGCTACAGGCTCCTAGGATTGCAAGTAGAGGTGTGGAGTAGAAGATAGAGTGTAGAGGGGACAGAAAAGACATCACAGCTGCTGGGCTTAAATAATATTTGTAAGGTGTATTCTGTTCATCCATTTTCTACATTTTCAGAACAGTGATGGCATTTGAAGAATTATAGTGTTTACATATAAGAAACAATAAGCAACATCTTGGAGCTGGAGATCTGGCTCAGTGGTCAAACCATGTTCAACAGGAAATGAGTTCAGTTCCCAGTAACCACACTGAGTAGCTCAAAACTGCATTTAACTACTAGCTTTTCAGAAGATCCAATGTGATCTTCTTGCCTCTGTCAGCATCACACATGTTTGTACTGTACAAGTACATTCTGAGGCATGCACACACATACATGAAAAAAATTAAATATGATCAAAACATTTTGGGGCAAGAGAGCTGATGTGGTAATTAAGAGCACTGATTGCTCTTCTAGAGGTTCCAGGCTTTATTTCCAGTTCTCAATAGTGGCTCAAAAACAACTATAATGCCTATTCTAATACCTCAATTCCTCCTTCTGACCTGTGCAGGCACTTTATGCTTGTGCTGCACAGACATACATGTAGAAAAATATCTATATTCATAAAGCAAAAATATCATCACTACCATACCCCCATATATACAAAAGCATGAAATATTTTTCAAAGACTACATATGATGTCTTGTCTCCCAGGCATATATTGTCATGTTCATCTATTCTTTACATATTGCGACATTCTAATTTATATAATACACTGGTTCTACATTTTTTGAAAAATTCTCATAATTGGATACTAAATTCTGTAAGAAAATTACTATAATGAAATATCTAGTTATCACACTTTATGACCAAGAAGTCAGTTAAAGGGTACTAATATTTTGCAACTTCAGTCTTAGCATTAAACATCACATAAAAGAACAGGGCAGTATATAAGCAAAGAAAGATGACAAGGGATCATGCCAAACTTAGTGGGTGCTATTTTAGCATAGCAGGTTAAAACTATATTTAATATTGCTGAAGAGAGCAATGGGGCTAAATATGGGAAATTGCATTCTAAAATATAAATATACTTAGTCTTCATACAATTATAGTAACATTTTTATTTCCATAGAACAAGAAGTAAGAGGTTCTACTATTTTTACTAACAAGTGTTTTAAAAGTGATTTTGTGTTTAAGACGTTATTCAAGCTCATAGAAATTTTGAAAAAGTTAATAGAAGTTTATTTTATCCAACTTTACTTAGATTCTGTTGCTACGTAAAACTTTCATGTATGTAGACATTACGGGCGCTTAATGCTTGCCTAACAAAAGAGGTGCTCCATGATCCTTATGTAGCACTGTTACTACATATGTGACTCAGAACTTAGTATGTCCTACATAAAACACAGATTACATAATAAAACTCCAGTTGAATTATCAACCCTAGATTAACTCTATCTATATAGCAGCATCTCACTTTTAGCACCTTTGACATTTTTATCATTGTTATCACAAAATTTTCTCAGAAAAAATCTAAACTAAGATTAATATTAGAATTTATCAACCTTACATTTTGGGAGTATATTTATATCCACATTTTTATGGAAAAAATTCCATAATAAGATAAGGCAAACTACTAAGCAAAATGTGAGAATAAAAACCTGGGATAATTTTTAGCTTTACTCCAAGTGATAATTTCTGTACTATGGAGAGAAAGGTCACAGATAATGTATTAATGACAATAGACTAAGAACTGACTCAGAGTAGATTTTAAAATACACTCACTTTTATACAAACAAAAATAAGGAAAAGTGTTCTTTCTTATGAAAGACAAATGGAAATAAACTGAAGATGAAATCTGAATGACATAAACTTAAAAGTATATACAAACACCCTATACAGACACAAATCAAGTAGGGTACACTAGATAGGAGAGGAAAAAAGACAGAGTGGAATGGGAGTTACATTATCATTAGACTACATTATGCTGATTAGGGACATCAAATTCCTTGGGGCAAGTTTGATTGTTGCTGTTAGGATATCTAATTTCTTCTTGTTGCTTCTTCTTTGTGCATGACTACTTAACAAACCTCAACTAATGGCAACCAACACAACCAAGAATCTAACTACCAATCCACCATGTCTCTTGGGCTCTACCTTCTTAAAAAGTCCCCAGAATTTCAAACACTCCACAATGGCAGAAACTACCTGCTGCTGGCAATAGCACACTCCTTGCTAGAGAGTTCAATGAATCATAGTCAGTTGCTGTGGACAATCTGAAAGCACACTATTCCACACCTGGGATTAAAATGAAAACATATTCTTATAACATTTCTGTGGTTTTTTAAAAAAAAAATCCACAATTCTCACTACAAATAGCACTAACATCAGATTCTGAAAGTCTCTTCACAAAGCTCCATGTGTTACATGTTACTATCCCCATGAAAATGATGGAGCTTTTAGAAGGTCAGTAATAAGTACTTGGGTTATTGAGATGTGCATCCTCTAGAAGACTGAAACACAGGCATATTTGACATATTTCTTCTTTGCAGAAAAAAGAATGCTATTCTTTTAGTAATAAAAGTTATAAATTAATTACATTAGCAATGTAATTCCTCAGGAGAAAGGAGGAACTCAGAAGCACGTTTTACTGAAGATAAAAATATATCCCAAGCACAGATTTTACACACAGTTGAAATATTTTGGTCATCCTTATACAAAGTAGATGTTATAGTTCATGGCATGTAGGAGACAGAGGCAATAGAGATGGTTGCTAGTAAAATAAACACAATACGTCAAGAGGACCATTTTTGGTTATATTTCAAAGCATGCATTGATTGTACATAGTAATGGATTATATTATGATGCTTTCATTTATTTGCATTATGTTACTTTCTCATATTTATCTATCATTATCTATCTCATCTATATCCACCCCTTTTTACTGTCCTGTTCTTTTCTCTTCTCTGAAGTGGAAAATTTTGGTTTCTCTAACAACTCAATTGTGTCATGTAATGTGTTTTCTATCTTAGGCAAGGATGTTTTGCTGAAGCACACATGTGAGAGGATGTTTGGTGAGAATGGACACTTGATGTTTTTCTGGAAGCTGTCTTGCTAGTGGGTATGTGATGTTCTGCAGTTGAGAGGGTGTGTGATGTTTAGAAGGAATTTAAATATAACCTCACAGACACAGTGCAGATGCTTTTGCATTAGTTCACCATGTAACCTTTTGCTGGTCTTCACTGACAATGCTCTTGCATTTGTATACCTTGCAACACTTTGCTGGGCTTCACTAATCTTGTATCAACTTTGTAGAGAGAAATGTGCCAAAGAACTTCTGGTATTTTAGCTGGATCTTGCTTCTGCAGACTCGTACCAATTTAGAGGATCCTTGTGGTTTCCTCTGGATCCAGCTGCTGCTAGTGATTCTTGCTTGGTGTCAGCTGACTGGACTGCTAGTACAGATTTGTGTTTGATATTTTAGACCGGACTGCTTATACCCTGACAACAAAGATTGGAATGTCCCAAAGAACTAGTCCTAAAAAGGTCCACATCCCCTTTGTCCTAGTAAACATCCTTCTCTCCAACCATTGGTCAGTGGGCTAGAAGGGAGACTGAAGTATTTAAGAATCCTCCTTACTAAAGTAGGTTTTGAAAAATCTAAGCCTACCTTTCTGAGTACTCAATATTTTACTCTCATTTCCATTTGTTCCTTGATTTTACATGAAAGTACATGTGATATTGGTCTTTCTGAGCCTGACTAATATTTTAAGGTGGTTTTTCTCATTCATTTTTCTACAACATTTTCAGATCAGATGGTATTTGAAGGATTGTAGTGGCTATATTTGAGAAGCAATAGAAAACTGCTTGAAGGTAGAGAACTGGATCAATATAGAAAAAGCTTATAATGATTTTGCAAAGAGTTCCATTCCCAGCAAACATATAAGGTGGGTCATGAGTCCATGAAATTCCAGTTACAGAGGCTCCAGCATGCTCTTCTTGCAGCTATGACCAACAGCTAATATATGTGATGCCTATACTTACACTAAGACACATAATACATAAAATAAATTTTTAAATGATAAAATGAATCTCATGCTTTAAGGGATGGGTTGGTGGTTAAGAGTACTGGTTGCTATTCCACAAGTTGCAGGTTTTAATTCCACCATACAATATTGACACACAAACAGGTACATGGTTTAATGCCATCTTGTGACCATTGCAGGTACTTTATACATGTGGTACATAGACAAATATGCAGGACAAATTCACAAACAATAAAAATAAAGTCATACACACATGTATCTGTTGATATGTATATGAGTATGTGTGCTTATGTCTGTGTGTATAATTGTGTATATATATATATATATATATATATAGAGAGAGAGAGAGAGAGAGAGAGAGAGAGAGAGAGACAGAGACAGACAGAGACAGAGACAGAGACAGAAAGATCAATAAATCATCTTTGAGTTTACAGACTATAGATAAGGTCTGGTCCCCATGTATTTTTTTTATGTTCTCCTGCATTTTGTGTAATATTATATAATAATTTGTATATAATGATGATTCTATGTATTTTGAAAAATTACTCATTATTGGATAACAAATACTGTAAAAAACAAACTGTATGATAAAACACCTAGTAATCAAAACCCATGTCAATAGGAGTCATTTAAAAGATGATTAAGGGAGCAGACACCCAGCTGATCTTCTCCCCTGTGGAAACTGAGTCTGGAGGCATCCTAGAGAGGCCACAATCTGCAGAGCTGCAGGTAGGAGCACCCGCCCACAGCCCTATGTCCCAGAGGCACAACTGGCAGTAGGGAGCCCCCAGATCACACCTGGCACCCAGAACCTGCCCCTGCGGAATACCACTCCCCTTCTGCCCCTTGCCACAATCCCAGTGGCTGGAGCAGAAACCCAGCTGATCTGTTCCCCTGGGGAAACTGAGTCCAGAGGCATCCTAGAGAGGCCACGGCCTGCAGAGCTGCAGACACCCAGCTGATCTGCTTCCCTGTGGAAACCACATCCGGAAGCATCCTAGAGAGGCCATTGCCTGCAGAGCTGCAGAGCTGCAGAAACTGCATCCAGAGACATCCTAGAGAGGCCACTAACCTCAGAGCAGAGGACACCATATCCCGAGGCATCCTAGAGGAGCCACTGAACTCAGGGCAGCAGACACCATATTCTGAGGCATCCTAGAGGAACGACTACACTCAGAGCAGCAACACCTAGCTGTTCTACTACCGTGGAGACGCCATATCTTGAGATATCCTAGAGGAGCCACTGTACCCAGAATAGCTGGAGCTCAGGATTACAGAGACATCCAGACCCCGAGGAGTTCTGACACAACCAAAATAACTGGAAAGGCAGGCTCCAGTCAGAACCAGTGAGTGTAGATAGCACTAGAGCTAACCAAATGGCAAAAGGCAAGCTTAAGAATGTAAACAACAGAAACCAAAGTTACTTGACATCACCAGAACCCAGTTCTCTCAAGAAAGCAAGTCAGAATTAAAATCACTTCTCATGATGATGATAGAGGACTTTAAAAAGGACATAAACAACACTCTCAAAGAATTTGAGGAGAACACAGGCAAACAGGTAGAAGCCCTTAAAGAAATGCAAGAAAACACAACCAAAACAGGTGAAGGAATTACACAAAACCAAAACCGGCCCGGATCTAAAAATAGAAGTAGAAACAATAAAAAAATCTAAAAAGGAGACTACCCTGGAGATAGAAAACCTAGGAAAAAGATCAGGAGTCATAGATGAAAACATCACCAACAGAATACAAGAGATAGAAGAGAGAATCTCATGTGCAGAAGATACCATGGAAAACATTGACACAACTGTCAAAGAAAATGTTAAATGCAAAAAACTCCTAACACAAAACATCAAGGAAATCCAGGACACAATGAGAAGACCAAACCTAAGGATAATAGGTATAGATGAGGGGGAAGACTCCCAACTTAAAGGACCAGTAAATATCTTCAACAAAATTATATAGGAAAACTTCCCTAACCTAAAGAAAGAGATGTCCTTAAATATACAAGAAGCCTACAGAACCCCAAATAATATAGACCAAAAAAGAAATACCTCCTGTCACATAATAATCACAACATCAAATATACAAAACAAAGAAAAAATACTAAAAGAAGTAAGGGAAAAGGGCAAAGAAACATATAAAGGCAGACCTATATGAATTACACTAGACTTCTCACCAGAGACTATAAAAGCCTGAGCTGATATCATACAGACCCTAAGAGAACACAAATGCCAGCCCAGAATACTCTACCCAGCAAAACTCTCAATCAATATTGATGGAGACACCAAGATATTCCATGACAAAACCAGATTTACACAATATCTTACCACAAATCCAGCACTTCAAAGGATAATTGGTGGAAAACTCCAACACAAGGAGGGAAACCACAACCTAGAAAAAGCAGGAAAGTAATCTTCCAACACACCCAAAAGAAGATAGCTACACAAACATAATTCCACCTCTAATAACAAAAATAACAGGAAGCAACAATCACTTTTCCTTAATATCTCTTAATATCAATGGAATTAATTCTCCAATAAAAAGACATAGACTATCAGACTGAATACATAAACAGGACCCAGAATTTTGCTGCATACAGGAAATGCACCTTTGTGACAAAGACAGAAACTACCTCAAAGTAAAAGGATGGAAAACAATCTTCCAAGCAAATGGTCCCAAGAAACAAGCTGGAGTGGTAATTCTCATATCAAATAAAATTGATTTTCAACCAAAAGTAATCAAAAAAGATGAGGAAGGACACTACATACTCATCAAAGGAAAAATATACCAAGAAGAACTCTCAATTCTGAACATCTATGCCCCAAATGCAAGGGCACTCACATACATAAAAGAAACTTTACTAAAGCTCAAAGCATACATTGTACCTCACACAATAATAGTGGGGCACTTCAACACCCCACTCTCAGCAATTGACAGATCATGGAAACAAAAACTAAACCGAGACACAATGAAACTAACAGAAGTTATGAACCAAATGGATTTAACTGATATCTATAGACCATTTCATCCTAAAAACAAAATAAGATACCTTTTTCTCAGCACCTCATGGCACCTTCTCCAAAACAGACCATATAATTGGTCACAAAACAGGCCTCAACAGATACAAAAAGATTGAAATAATCCCTTGCACCCTATCAGACCACCATGGACTAAGGCTGGTCTTTAATAATGACAGAAACAACAGAAAGCCCACATACACATGGAAACTGAACAATGCTTTACTCAATGATGACTTGGTCAAGGAAAAAGTAAAGAAAGAAATTAAAGACTTTTTAGAATTTAATAAAAAGGAGAACACATCATACCAAACTTGTGGGACTTCATGAAAGCAGTACTAAGAGAAAAACTCATAGCTCTAAGTGCTTAGAAAAAAAACTGGAGAGAGCATACACTAATAACTTGACAGCACACCTGAAAGCATTAGAACAAAAAGAAGGAAATATACCCAAGAGGAGTAGACAGCAGGAAATAATCAAACTCAGGGCTGAAATCAACCAAGTAGAAACAGAAAGAACTATACAAAATATCAACAAAACCACGAGCTGGTTCTTTGAGAAAATCAACAAGATAGACAAACCCTTAGCCAGACTAACCAAAGGGCACCGAGACAGCATTCAAATTAATAAAATCAGAAATGAAAAGGGAGACATAACAACAGAAACAGAGGAAATTAAAAAAATCATCAGATCCTACTACAAAGGCCTATACTCAACAAAATTGGAAAATTTGGATGAAATGGACAATTTTCTAGATGGATACCAGGTACCAAAGTTAAACGAGGAGCAGATAAACCATCTAAACAGTCACATAATTCCTAAAGAAATAGAAACAGTCATTCAAAATCTCCCCACCAAAAAATGTCCAGGGCCAGATGGTTTCAGTGAGAATTCTGTCAGACCTTCAAGAAAGACCTAATACCAATCCTCTTCAAGCTATTCCATTGAATAGAAACAGAAGGAACACTACCCAATTCGTTTTATGAAGCTACCATTACACTCATATCTAAACCACAGAAAGACCCAACAAAGAAAGAGAACTACAGACCAATCTCTCTTATGAATATTGATGCAAAAATACTCAATAAAATTCTCGCAAACCGAATCCAACAACACATCAAACAATTATCCATCAAGATCAAGTAGGCTTTATCCCAGGAATGCAGGGATGGCTCAATATTCAGAAATCCATCAATGTAATCCACTACATAAATAAACAACAAGAAAAAAACCACATTGTTATCTCACTAGACGCTGAGAAAGCATTTGACAAAATTCAACATCCCTTCATGTTAAAAGCCTTGGAAAGATCAGGAATTCAAGGCCCATGCCTAAACATAGTAAAAGCAATATATAGCAAGCCAGTAGTCAACATCAAACTAAATGGAGAGAAACGTGAAGCAATCCACTAAGATCAGGGACTAGACAAGGCTGCCTACTCTCACCCTACCTATTCAATATAGTACTGGAAGTCCTAGCTAGAGCAATTAGACAACAAAAGGAAGTCAAAGGGATACAGATAGGAAAGGAAGAAGTCAAAATTTCACTATTTGCAGATGATATGATAGTATACTTAAGTGACCCTTAGAAAATATCATCCTGAGTGAGGTAATCCAATCACAACAGAACACAAATGGTATTTATTCACTGATAAGCAGAGATTAGCCCAAAAGTTTGAAACAACAAAGATTCAACTAACAGACCACATGAAGCTCATGAAGAAGGAAGAACAAGTGTGGATGCCTAGGTCTTTCTTAGAAGGAGTAACTAAGTACCCAAGGGAGCAAATATGGAGACAAAGTGTGGAACAGAATCTGAAGGAGAGGTTGTATGGAGACCATTCCACCTGGGTATTCATCCCATGTGCAGTCACCAAAAATAGATGCTGATATGGATGTCAGGATGGGAAAGCTGACAGCAGCCTGATAAGGCTGTCTCCTTAGAGGTCCCCCAGAGTCTGACATACCCAGAGGCAGATACTCACAGCTAACCATTAATCTGAACAAAGGTTCCCAATGGAGAAGTTAGAGAGTAAACTGAAGGAGCCTAAAGGGTTGGAGGCCCCAGGAGGAGAGCAACTATACCAACCACCCAGAGCTCCCCAGGGTTTAAACCACCAGCCTAGGAGCACATATGGAGGGACACATGACTCCAGCTATATATTTAGGGGAGGATGGCCTTGTTGGGCATAGGTGGGAGAGGAGATCTTTGGTCCTATGAAGGCTGAACACTGAGTGATGGGGTTGAATCTGAGGGTGGAGACGGGGAGTGGGGGGTAGGAGGTGCACACCCTCATAGAAGCAGGAGGAGGGGGGATGGGATAAGGGGTTCCTGGGTGGTTAGGGGAATGCGGTAAGAGGATAAAATTTGAAATGTAAATATTATATCCAATAAAAGAGGGGGGAAAAGAAAAGCAGTTAGAACCAACATGCTTAATAAAATGTCAGCCCTCTTTTAAAAAATTAACTTGATACTGAAATTTGTTTTGAGAATTGTATATTGCAGAATAATCAGCCTTGGTGTATCTACTCATCAAGCAAGCTGGGCAGACCTGCTCAAACCTCTGAGGTCCTGGAATTTAATCTAGATGCAGTGAAGATACAGCATCAGAGGCTTATCAATTTACTCTTCCCCCCACTCCTAATATCTCAATGCCCATAATCAGCTTGAAGAAGCTAATGAAGAGTCAGCGCCCCTATTCCCTGGGCTTGGGGACTAAGGTGGTAAATATTGAGCTGTCTTTCTAGGGAAAAGTAGTGGTTTTGTGGGAATAGAGAGGATTAGCTAAGATTTATTACATAGCCATAGCCTACTGGGTAGAAATCTGTACAATTATTATCAAGATTAAGATATAATTTCTTAAGTGGCACTAATTTATTTTGATTACAAATTTTAAGGTTTTCATTGGTATGAGCTTCTTATTGATATAAAAGTGAGATGAATATTGTTACTCTCATAGGCATTGTCCCAGTATAACACATTTAGGAATACAAGGCTTAAACCCAGTCCTTCTTTAATATTTTTAACAGATTTGAGATGGTTAGCCTGTGAATTAAGGGGCTATAGCAAATTCATGGCTTGGAGTTTATTGTTAGGGTGATTTCTATGTTTTACTTAGAAATAACTGAGTGGAGTTAACAGACAACAGTCCAGATTACCTTGCTTAGATAGTTGGTTTTCAAAATGTCAGAAGTCCACAGAATTGACATTACAAACATTTCTGTATTAATGTTTATTTTGATTACAGACCTGTCTGTTCCAGACAGTTTCCTGTACTGAATTCTAAGAAGAAATTGAGCATCTTTGGAGTTACTCCAGTTGTGGTGAGACAGCCACTAGACAAGAATTGCCTCTTTCCATCTACACACAAATTACTCTCCAGAAAAGGACACACTTACAGAATAGTTGACTGATTATATCTGCCTAGACAGAGTAATCAGCCCTTAATAATTCTGCATCACTAAGTCTGTCAGATGATACTGGGCCAGAAGATGGAAGAACAGATGCTCCAACGTCTTGTAGTAGAGGGAGTGTCCAGGTGTTCAGAGGTCTCTATAAATTGGCTAAGTTTTAGAAGCTATGCTTTGTGCTTCCCACAATTATACTTAACTCAGTCATTCTGGATTTCCGACGGGGTTGAAAACTTATAGTCTCATAGCCAATCCTGGCTATTTACCTTGAGAGAAAAGATTTGAGTGGATGGTTTTCAGCTGACAGTCATTCTAAAGCCAAAGAAAAAGCCAGGTTCAGAACTAAGTGTTTTAGTTAGGATAGATGACAGAGGTTCTGGTTAGTCAACAAAATGATGGACTGGGTATTAGGACTATCTTGTACCTCACTGGTACAAATAGGCATAATTATGCTCTAAATGTATTTTGAGAGAAAAGATTTAACAGGAAGGGTGATATGTAGGAGGAGCTAAGGTGGGAGGAGTACTGAGAGGAAGAGAAGGAGTAAGGAGAGGAAGAGAAGAAGGAGAGGAGAAGCTAGGTGATGAGAGAGAGAAAGAGGGGGGAGACAGGGAGGCAGATATTCATGTATCTCCACCAGTAAAAGATAGTCGATATACCTAGGTTGGGTATTGGGTTACACCTCTGATTGAGCATTACCAAACTTATAAAGCCCTTGATTAACATTTGTTTAAAAAGTGTATAAATGCAAAAAGGAAAAGGGGGCATGAGATAGGGGTTTTCTAAGGGGGGGAATGGGGAGAGGGGAAAGGGGATGGCATCTGAAGTGTAAATAAAATATCCAATAAAAAAAATGAAAAATAATTCCAAATCAATTCTTCATAGAGATAAAAAAGAGCAATTTGCAAATTCAGTTGGAATAACAAAAAACCTAGGATAGCAAGAACCATTCTCAACAATAAAAGAACTTCTGGGGGAATCGCCATCCCTGACCTCAAACTGTACTACAGAGCAGTAGTGATAAAAACTACATGGCATTGGTAAAGAGACAGGCAGGAGGATCAATGGAATAGAATTGAAGATCCAGAAATGAACCCACACACCTATGGTCACTTGATCTTTGACAAAGGAGCTAAAACCATCCAGTGGAAAAAGGACAGTATTTTCAACAAATGGTGCTGGCTCAACTGGAGGTCAGCATGTAGAAGAATGAAAATCAATCCATTCGTATCCCCTTGTACAAAGCTCAGCTCCAAGTGGATTAAGCATCTTCACATAAAACCAGATACAGTGAAACTAATAGAAGAGAAGGTGGGAAAGACCCTCGAATACTTAGGCACAGGGGAAAAGTTCCTGAACAGAACACCAACCGCTTAAGCTCTAAGATCAAGAATTGACAAATTGAACCTCATAAAATTGCAAAGCTTCTGTAAGGCAAAAGACACTGCCAATAAGACAAAACAGCAACCAACAGATTGGGAAAAAATCATTACCAATCCTACATCCAATAGAGGGCTAATATCAAATATATACAAAGAACTCAAGAAATTAGATGCCAGACAATTAAAAATGGGGTACAGAGTTAAACAAAGAATTCTCAACTGAGGAAATTCGAATGGCTGACAAGCACCTTAAGAAATGCTCAACATCCTTAGTCATCAGAGAAATGCAAATCAAAACAACACTGAGATACCACCTCACACCAGTCAGAATAGCTAAAATAAAAAATTCACATGATGGTAGATGCTGGCGAGGATGTGGAGAAAGAGGAACACTCCTCCATTGTTGGTGGAAATGCAAGCTGGTACAACCACTCTGGAAATTAGTCTGGAGGTTCCTCAGACAACTGGACATAGCACTACCTGAGGACCCAGCTATACCACTCCTGGGCATATATCCAGAAGATGCTCCAACATATAACAAGCACATATGCGCCACTATGTTCATAGCAGCCTTATTTATAATAGCCAGAAGCTGGCAAGAACCCAGATGTCCTTCAACAGAGGAATGGATACAAAAATGTGGTATATTTACACAACGGAGTACTACTCAGCTATTAAAAATAATGAATTTGAGAAATTCTTGGATAAATGGATGGAACTAGAAAATATCATCCTGAGTGAGGTAACCCAATCACAAAAGAACACACATGGTATTTACTCACTGATATGCGGATATTAGCCCAAAAGCTTGAAATAGCCAAGATTCAACTAACTGACCACATGAAGCTCATGAAGAAGGAAGACCAAGTGTGGATGCCTCGGTCCTTCTTCGAAGGAGTGACAGAATGCTCAAGGGAGCAAATAATGTAGGCCGCCAACCTTATGCAGCTGAATAAAATGGCACCGCAGAGTTGACACGACTGACTAAAACAACGCTGCGCAGCTTCAACTCTGCGGGCCAAGGGCGTACATTTGCGCGCTCCAGCCGCTCTGAGGTGGCAATCCAAGATGGTGCCTGCCTAGGCTCTGGTAGGAACTACCAGAGGCCTGCGCATTCGCAGTTCAATTTGGCTCCAGCCCCTCCCGAACGGGGCATGCAAATGAGGTAACACTAGGGTACCACTAACCTGACCAATCACCCCCTCCCAGGCAGGGTATGCTAATGAGTATGCTAATGAGGCATTGCAAATTGACCAATCGGACACCTCCATGTGCTTTGCCACGCCCAGGGCTGGGGGTATATAAGCAGCCCATTCTGGGCATTCGAGGAGTCTCTCACAGAAATCTAAAAGAGCGCTTCCACAATAAAGGCTGTTGAGAAGGATCCGGTTTGTCGCATCTTCCTTGCTGGACAAGCGGGGCGCGACAAATAAGGTGACAATGTATGGGACAGAAAGTCAAGAAGAGGCCCTGGGGAGATCACTCCATGGGGAGATGTCTGCCCCATGTGCAGTCACCAAAAATAGACGCCAATATGGATGTCAGGAAGTGCATGCTGACAGCAGCCTGATGTAGCTGTCTCCTTGGAGGTCTGCCAGAGTTTGATGTATCCAGAGGCGGATGCTCAAAGCTACTCATTGATCTGATCAAGGGTTCCCAATGGAGAAGTTAGAGAGAAGACTGAAGGAGCTGAATGGGTTGGTGGCCCCGAGAGGAGAGCAACAGTGCCAGCCAACCAGAGCTCCCCAGGGACTAAACCACCAGCCTGGGAGCACAAAGGGAGGCACCCACAATTCAGGTGTATATTTAGGGGAGGATGGCCTTGTCAGGCATGGGTGGGAGAGGAGATTCCTGGTCCCATGAAGGCTGAACACCGAGAGGGAAGGAATTCGAGGGTGGGGAGGTGCAAGTGGGGGATAGGTGGGGGAACACCCTTGTGAAGGCAGGAGGGGGGTTGGGATGTGGGTTCCTGGGTGGTGGGGGGAATGGGGTGAATGGATAAAATCTGAAATGTATTTAAATATATAAATAAGTAAAAAATAAAATTTAAAAAAAGATTGATATTTTCAAATTGCAGCCTTAGTGTTCAACAATTGTTAAAAGACTATGGCAATATATAAGACAGACAACTATGTCTCATGCAATATTTGGAGGGAGCTATCTCTTACCACAAAAGGGTAAAAGCAGTCTAAAGTTATACCTGATATTGCTGATGAGAACAAAAGGACAAAATATGGGAAAGCATATTTCTAGAAATATAAATACACTTACTCGCCAAAGCACTGAAACTTTGAAATAGGTTGTAAAGATTACACGTATAGAAGAGATTGCATAAGAGATGATAAATGTGCACACCAGGATAAGAATAGTTTGGGTAGCTCTGTCCTCAGGAGAGACTTTCAGAAAGTGTTGAGCACTATGGATATGCTTGACTTGTCTCTTATGTCTGTAGAGGATATTCACCATAGAGACACTTGAGCAGGCCATGAGACACAGACACAGGCCATCACAGAAGCACAATAAGAACATATACAGTGCAGTTGCCAGATTTCTTGGAGCATACCATGAGCAGTACCCATAACTATCCATGTTTGTCATATTTTTGCTGTAAGTGGAGCCTGTCACTTTTACTGGAGTCATGATGTTTAGAAGCAAATGCACAAGCCAACTGACTAAGCAGGAAGAACCAATGTACTTCATGGCTCTGTGTTTAAGCATCATCCCCCTGGGATTGCTGGGGCTGATTGTGAGTGCTTGGAAGCAACTCAGTAGGCACATTGCATACAGGGACATTCCCCTGGTTATTCGGTAAATATACATTATCACTTTGCATCCAATATCATCCAGGAAGTCTTTAAATCCAAAATCCGACAGTGTCTGTGGAATGCCTTTTGAGATGATGGACAATGAGTTGGATAAAGTCAAGTGCTCTATAATCAGGTCTCTAGGCATTAAGTGCTTCCCACTGCATATAAAAATGACATAATAAAACAGTATTGAAGAATTGCCAAGCATTCCCACTACAATCTGGGAGAAGAGAAATATTCCCATTGGCAAGTTTTCAGGAGTCATTTTCATTCCTATTAAAAAGATAAATGAATCTATTATAGTCAATATACCCTGGAAATTAGGTGTGCACTGTTTCATGAAGTTAGCTTGAATAAAACATTCATAATTTCACTGTATTTGTATAGCTATGTCACTGAAAAAGAATACTTAATATTTTTCATTATAAGAGTAGATATTTCTATATTATTTCAATGAAAATTGTAGAATATTTTTCTAATGTTTAAAATTTTTAATGGATGTAGTCGTGTACACATTAATCCTATGACTCAAAACACAGAGGCAGGCAGATCTATGAATCTAAAACTAATCTGGTCTACAGAGGCAGTTCCAGCACAGTCATGGCTATATACAGAGCATGACACTCTCAAAAAATAAAAAGGTAAACAAACAAAAAAGATTAACGTTTTTATTGATTTTGACTAAATATAATAATTTTGAATCAATTTTCAAAGAAAGAACTTTTAAAGTATGACATTTTTTCTAAAATTCACATGAAGCTGAGTTCAATTTTCATCAAGAGAAACAACAGAAAATATTTGAAAATTATATTAACAATGGGTGATTAAATATTCATAATATGTAAAGAATATTTTCTTTTAAGATTTGTCTTGTTTTTAAGGATGTGTGTATTGGGGAGGTTGCATGTGAGTGTGAGTGCAAGCAGAGACCAGAGGCTTAAGATGAGTTCTCCTATAGCTGTATTTGTAGACAATTGTAAACCACTGGCAGGAGCTAGAAAATGAACTCATATTCAAAAGTAATGCCAGTACATACTCTTAACCACTGACTCATCTTTCTACCCTAAAAAGAATATTTACAATTAAATCTAAAAATATGGTCCTATAGTCTAGTGGAAAGAAGCACACCCTAATGTATGTGGACAACACCCAGAATGTTTAATTTTTTAAAGGATACTAAAGGTAGGTGGACCTAGATTTCGGGGTGGAACTGGGAGTAGTTAGTTGCGGGGTAGATATCATCAAAAACTAAATTGTGCAAAATTCTCAATGAATTAATAAGCATTATAAAAATATTTTTAGAAGATACCTAAAATATCAAACAAATGAAATGGGTTCATGATTTGAATGAAGTTCTTCTAAACAATACAGAGGTCTCCAAAATGTTTGTAAAATGGGGCTCCACATCACCAATAATTAAGGGACTACAGTGACAGGGAGCAAATCAAACTTCTAAGGAGAGATCTTCATATACAATATAAAAAGGTATTAAAAATAGCATAAATAAAGGCAAAAGCTTAAATGCTGAGCATGAGGAGAAACAAGAACCATAATGAAGACTCTGTACAAATTAAAGTGCTGTAGAATTTATACATATTATTATTATTATTATTATTATTATTATTATTATTATTATTATTTTCTTTAACAAAATTGAAAAAAACAATTACCAATTACCTCCAATGACCTCCAATCTTAGTGTTACTGCATTTCTAACATATTGGGTCATCAAATCTTGTTATCAATAATGGCAAATGCTGGACAAGCATCTAGGCACATGAGAAAATAAGAAGTCACATAGGAAATGACCAATGTTGAGTAAGTATATCATGAGTCTGGTTTTCCCTGTCATTGCCCTCCAGAGTCTCAGCAGTTCTCAGAAAGAATTTCCAAAGATGCAATCATTTCTTACTTGAATATTTGGTATGACTAGGGGTTCAGACCTCCTGATCCTGAGTAAATTTATGTAAAATTGATATTCATATGCAGACATACTGCGTTGTTTCTATGTCTCCTCACCTTCCATAACAATTAATGTTAAATTATTTTAAACCTGAAGTGCTGAAACTCTCAGAGGAACATTTTAGTAATATAAGATATAGAAAGGCAACAGAACTCAAATAGCACAGGAAATGCACCAAGAATTAATGTGTAACTACATTGGCAATTTATGCACGTTAAAGTAAACTACCAGCCAAGTAGGCATATAATCTACTTAGTGGAAGAAAAATCATTGACTTCTGTATTTCACCCAGGAGCTTCAAACCTAGAATGTATAAAGGAAAATAAAGATTAAGTGCTCCACAAACTTTTCAGTCAACAAAGAAGTTAATGAAATGGGAAAGTGTTTCCGTAAAAATGAAACACAAATATGCAGTAAATGGTTTTTTGAAGTGTTCAATACATTTAGCCCTCAGGGAAATGCATATTACAAATACTTTGAGACTTCATCACGTGCCTTAGAATAATTAACATTAAGAGAATAACCAATGAGAAATGTTGACAATGATGTGTCAAAATTCTCATTCTATACTGGTATGAGGGTAAAATACTACATGTATTATAGAAATAAAGACACAGAGTTCTCAAATCATTAAAATAGTGTTACAATATAACACAGCTATATAATTTTGTCCATATACCTAAAAGATTCTATGTCCTAACACAGAGGTACATCCATGTAAAATGTTGCCTTTTTTCACAATAGCAAGGAAATGATATCCATCCTAGAGGTACATAAGAAAATAACAGAAGAGTGTAATTCATATACAGTGGAATTTTGTTCATTCGTGAAGGTAAATAAAGTCATATAATCTTTTAAAACTAGATAGACTAGCAAAGAATTCAGCAAGGTGACATAGACTCAGGGTAAAACACGTTCTTTCTCAAACAAAGACAGAGATCACAATGTTCATATGTATGTAAGTGTAGAGAAAAGTGGTTTGGGGGTACAAAACCAGAAGAAATCAAAGGTAAGGGGAAAACAGGTGTTGAGGAATCAAGAGGAAGTAACAGGACAATGTGTCGATAAATTGAAAAAGATTATAAAGGCTATGGAGAGAGGTAAGAGATTGTCTAGAGAATGAAGGAAAAAAATGAAAGAAGAGACTCAGAAATAAATTTGTTTGACAACGTCATAATGAAACTAAATGCTATGTATAATAATTAAAAATTTCAAAACAAATCAATTTTTAAAAATATTTTGCTTTCATAGCAAATTTTTTTATTTAATAATGAAAATTCTTATAATCAACATAATGTTACAATCTCATGCTCAATATTTAAAATTGTCATGGTCAAGCTGGTCTCATTTCTCTTTTATAGAAATTTTATTTTACTGGAAGTACTGGGTATCAAACCCAGAGTCTAATGAATGAAACATGAGTACTCTGCCATGGAGCTACAGTCCTACTCTTTTTGTATAAATGCTTATCAGCATGTCACGTTGTAGAAGAATGATATTTAGAATCATTATTTCTGGTGATATAGTGGCTGTGTTGTCATTTTATGTATGGAATTAAGGGAAAAAAACTTCTTTGTATCACTAAAGTTTTCCTTGAAGAACATGACATAAATGCCTATTCCTATGCACTCTATATAATTCATTTAAAATTGTAATAATTTCTGTCCTAAAATAAATGGATTTGTTGTGACATGTTTCTTTTTTTTAATTTATTTTTTATTGGATATTTTATTTACATTTCAGATGCCATACTCTTTCCCCATTTCCCCTCCCTAGAAAACCCTTATCCCATGCCCCCTTTTGCTTTTTGCTTTTATGCAGTTTTTTTAAAATGTTAATCAAAGGCTTTATAAGTTTGGTATTGCTCAATCAGAAGTGTAACCCAATACCCAACCTAGATATATCAACTATCTTTGACTGGTGGAGACACAAGAACATCTGCTCCCTCATCACCTAGCTTCTCCTCTCCTTCTTCTCCTCCTCTACTTACTCCTTCTCTTCCTCTCAGTACTCCTCCCACCTTAGATCCTCCTACACATCACCTTTCCTGTTAAAATAAAACTTTTTTCTCAAAATACATTTAGAGCATAATTATACCAATTTGTACCTGTGAGGTACAGGATAGACCTAATACACAGTCCATCATTTTGTTGACTAACCAGAACCTCTGTCATCTATCCTAACTAAAACACTTAGTTCTGAACCTGGATTTTTTTCTTGGCTTTAAAATGAATGTCAGCTGAAAACCATCCACTCAAATCTTTTCTCTCAAAGTAAATAGCCAGGATTGGCTATGAGACTATAAGTTTTCAACCCCACCAGAAATCCAGAATGACTGAATTAACTGAAATTATGGGAAGCACAAAGCATAGTTTCTAAAACTTAGCAAATTTATAGATACCGCTGAACACCTGGACAGTCCCTATACTACAAAATGTTGGAGCATCTGATCTTTAGCCTTCTGACCCAGGATCATTTGACAGACCTTAGTGCTGCAGAATTATTAAGGGCTGATTACTCTGTCTAGGCAGATATAATCAGTTGACTATTCTGCAACTGTGTCCTTTTCTGGACAGTAATTTGTCTGTAGATGGAAAACGGAAATTCTTGCCTTGTGGCTGTCTCACCACAACTGGAGTAACTCCAAAGATGCTCAATTTCTTCTTAGAATCCATGACAGAAAGCTGTCAGGAGCAGACAGGTCTCTAATCAAAATGAACATTAATACAGAAATGTTTGTAATGTCAATTCTGTGGACTTATGATGTTTTGAAAACCAACTATCCACGTAAGGTAATCTGGATTGTTGTCTGTTAACTCCTCTCGGCTATTTCTAAATAAAATATAGAAAACACCCTAACAATAAACTCCAAGCCATGAATTTGCTATAGGCCCTTAACTCACAGGCTGACCATCTCAAATCAATTAGAAAAGTTAAAGAAGGACTGGGTCTAAGCCTTGTATTCCTAAATGTGTTATATAGGCACAATGCCTATGAGAGTAACAATATTCATCTCACTTTTATATCAATAGGAAGCTCGTACCAATGAAAACCTTAAATTTGAAATCAAAGTAAATTTTGTACCATTTAAGAAATTATTACTTCATCTTGATAACAATTATACATATTTCTACCAATAGGTTATGGCTATGAAATAAATCCTAGCTAATCCTCTCTGTTCCAACAAAACCACTACTTTTCCCTAGAAAGACAGCCCAATATTAACCACCTCAGTCCCCAAGCCCAGGGCATAGGGGACGCTGACTCTTCATTAACTTCTTCAAGCTGATTACAGGCGTTGAGATATTAGAAGAGGGGCAGGAGGAAGAATAAATTGATAAGCCTCTGACGCTGTGTCTTCACTGCATCCAGATGGAGTGACCTGTTTCTTAATGCTTTTTTCTTATTAATTTTGTTACTATTATAAATACTGTTCTAAAAGAAGTTATTATGGTATAGATGCCCTATGCATAGAAAATACTTTTCCACAGAAAACCATCATTGCTATTTCATCTACAAATTCTAATTCTTGGTGTAATTTTGAAAAGATTTAAAACCCATTCCTTGATGAGGTAAGTCCTTGGTCACTTTCACTCAAAATGGAATAAAGATGCAATCATTCCACACACCCATTAGTAACAAATCTCATGACGACAGGATGATTAATATATACAATGGTATAGCATTTATCTGTTGAAAAGAATGTTTATACATGCTACATCATAGATAAACTTAGCAGACTTCATCTAAGTCCTATGACTAGTTTTACTACTGCATGATGATCTTGTAATTATAGGGATTGACAAAGAATATATGGGAACTAAAATTATGAGGGCCAGAAAGACTTCTCAACAGGTAAATATTTTCTGGTACCTAGTCTAATGACTAGATTTACTAGAATTTCATCTAAGATCGAACATGTTGGAAAAAGAGACCCAGTTCCCAAAACATATTTTTTTTCATCTCTACACATGTATTTTATTTAAGGTGGACATACCATCCCCAACAATATATTAATTATGTAATGCAAATTTAAAAGACACTAGAATGATGATTGACAGGGATGCAAGTAGAATATTATTCATGGGCACCTAGATTTGGGTTTGTGATAAAATCTTCTGGAGACCAGCTGCAGTGCATTAGGATCCATTTTCACATCACTGAACTGTACACTCACAAAGGTTAACAGGATAAATGTTTGTAGTTTGACATTAGTTCTAATCCTAAATGTAATTGGATTGTGGTTAATATGAGAGAAGTTCAAGTTATGCTATATGATATAGAGCTACAGTAATGGTATCAACTAAAGTCATAACTACCATGGGCTCTTAGCTTACTGATACCAAATTTAGAGTCACAGTGATGAGTTTGCATTTTATCTGTAAAGAAGAATTGGAAGGGTATTAGATAAGTATATAATGTGGTAGATCCCTGTTTTGTTGTTTTGAATTGGGTTTTGTGTATTAACAGAAATCCCTGACATCAGACAGATATATGATAGCTTGTGAAACTCTGGATAGTGGCAATGACAATAGTAACAGAGAAAGTCAAACATACCTGAAAATGAGGTGATATCAGTGGTAAGAGAGACTCAGTAGCAGTTCATGTGAGGTACAGGGTTCACAGCTTAGGAAGTATTGGAGACAGTCAACTCTGCCATGAGTTAAAATAACCCAATTTCATCCAAAAACCTATTCAAGTACCCACTTCTTAAATCATCACAAGAGTCCCCTTCTCTACCTTGACCTCTTTCTTTCTTTCTCTTTCTTATTACCCTCCTTCCTTTTTTTCTTTCTTCATTTCAGCAGCGCTGTAGAAAGAAATTCATAATAAAGATTTTAAGTACAACTACCATTAATAAAGGCATTTGGGGAGAAAATGAAGATGTATCTGCGAAAAGAAGTGTGACTTCTCCAAAGAATGCTTTTTAAAGTCTTTAGCTCTTACTACTTCTATGCTGTAGTCACTTATCTTCCTGCTCAAAGGTATCATGATGGTGTGTGTTGCATTGTCAAGTGAGTCTCTGCTAAACAATGGTAAGATATTTGCCCTGACTTAAAGGCGCATGATCCCCTGGTATTCCATCCCAGAAGACAGATAATTTTCAACTCAACTGTAAATCCATGACAGCAGCCCCACAAGGGTGTGAAGTAACTTTTAAACACCTTGGGCCTGAGCTTCTGGAAGAAAATAAAACAAAATAAAAAATTCAAGTTACATCAGCAACTCCAAGGAAGCAATTAGGAATCACAGTGGAAACATTTTTGTCATCCTTTAGAGAACAAAGGGTATGGCAGAGAGGCACACAGAAGAAACTTCATTGCTATCAAAATATAAGCAAGTTGCATGGCCTTGCCCCAGGAGATCCTTTCTTCATTACCCAGCATCCTAGACAGTTTCAACTCCTCAAAAGAAATATATAGGAAAAAAGAAAAAAATATGAGAGTAGACAGGTGGATGAGGATCTAGGAGGAATTGGTGGAAGGAAAATCATGCTCAAAATATATTGTATAAGAAAAGTTTTTTCCCCTTTTCAGTTAAAAAAAATACATTTTATTAGGAATATCATACATAAACTCCAGGAGCTGTAGTAATCTCCAAGGACCTGCCAGTGCTCAAGCCAGTGAAAATTCCTGCAGGGATAGAAAGAGGGACTCCTTAGCAGAGGAGCTATTTGCAATTTATGGCTTTTTGAGAGTAGGAGAATTATTTTCTTTTAGGGATTTGGCTCCTGGTAGATTCCAAACTACAACAGATACCCTCATATTCATGTGCATATTCACAAGCTAATTGTACCCTAGGAGTCATTAGAAAAAGGAAAAATGAAGACATGAAGTCAGGAGAAGTTAGGTGAGGGACAATTAGGGAACTGGAGAGGGTAGTGATGGAATCAAAGTACACTGTATACATGTGTGACATTTTCAAAGACCAAATAAAACTATTTCAAAAAACATGTTTAAAGCCAACTCCATCTGAAGGATAATTACTGTTTATTTTTTCTCTTTATATATTGGACAAAGTGTTACAAGTATTTTAAAACAACACCTAGTTTTTTGAAAAATTTCTAATTATGTGTCTCTGAGTGGGAATGTGCCCATGTGTGCAGGTGTTTGAGGAAGCCAAAGGGTTCAATAGTTACAGGCAGTATGAGAAGCCTGATATATATATATATATATATATATATATATATATATATATATATATATATAACCTGGGGCAAAAGAAATTGCACATCACCAAAAAGTCAAAGCTGAAGCATTATGAGAAAAATAATGTGCACTATATATAAAGATTAAGGAAAGTTTAATGGAACAAAGATTCTCAGTGATATCTCCAGTTGGAGGGGCAAGAGGGAGAAAGGAAGGGCCAGAAATCTTGATTTCTTTCAACCATAAATATTTAGGTTGTAAAGAGAAGACAATGTACTCTTCCTTATATTGAGACTATCATGGAAGATACATTTTGGTGTAAGGGTTCAAAGCTTACACTGTGAGCCGGGACCTATTGATAATGGGGTGAGTGTCCATGTATCACCAGGCAGCTTCTTTTACATATAATGATATAAGATTTGGCTACCTCACTAGGTGTGTCACCCATGTCAAGAATGGGGTTTGAACATCAAAGACATCATATATCAAGATCAAATAGGCTTCATTCCATGAAATGCAGGGTTGGTTCAATATACAAAAAACTATCAGTATAATCCACTATGTAAACAAGCTGGAAGAAAAAAAATCACATGATTATGTAAATAGATGCTGAAATGGCCTTTATTAAAATCCAACACCCCTTCATGTTACAGGTCTTAGAGAAATGAGGGATAGAGAGGACATACCTAAACATAATCAAAGCAATATACAGCAAGCCAACACCCAACGTCAAACTAAATGGAGAAAAGCTGAAAGCAATTCCCCTAAATTCAGGGACAAGACGAGGCTGGCCACTCTTTCCCTACCTAGTCAATACGGTACTTGAATTTCTAGCCAGAGCAGTAAGACAACTAAAGGAAATCAAGGGGATACAAAGTGGAAAAGAAGTTAAAGACTACTTGCAGATGATATGATACTCTACATAAGCCACCCCTAAAATTCCTCCAGACAACTCCTACAGTTGATAAACACCTACAGCAAAGTAGCTGGATAAAACTCAAGTCAAAGAAATCAGTAGCTCTTCTTTATACAAATGAAAAATGAGCTGAGAAATAAATTAGGAAAACAACATCCTTTAAATTAGCCACAAACACTATAAAATCTCTTGATGTAACTCTAACCAAGCAAGGGAAAAACCTGTATGCAAATAACTTCACGTACCTGAAAAAGAAATGGAAGATATCAGAAGATGGAAAGATCTCACATGCTCATGGATAGGTAGGATAAACATAGTGAAAATGACCATCATGCCAAAAGCAATCTACAGATTCAATATAATCCCCATCAAAATTCCAACACAAATTTTATACGCTTTGAGGGAGAAATTCTCAACGATATATGAGCAAAAAAAAAAAAAAAAAAAAAAAAAACAAAATAGCCAAAACAATCCTAAACAATAAGAGAACCTTGAGAGGAATCATTATCCCTGACCTCAAGCTGTACTACAGAGTAATAGTGATTAAAAACTCCACGATAACGGTACAGAAAAAGACATTGATCAGTGAAATTGAATAGAATACCCAGCAATAAACACACACACCTATGGATTCTTGATTTTTGATAAAGAAGACAAAACCATACAATGTAAAAAAGAAAGCATCTTCAACAATTGGTGCTGGTTGTCTAAATGAATGTCTACATGTAGAAGAATAAAAAATAGATCCATACTTATCACCCTACACAAAACTCAAGTCCAAGTGGATGAAGGACTTTAACATAAAACCGGATACACTAAGTCTCATAGAAGAGAAAGTGAGAAATACCCTTGAACACGTTGACACAGGACACAATTCTCCAAATAGAACACCAATGGCTCAGGCTCTAAGATCAACAACTGAAATGAAACTTCATGAAAGTACAAAGCTTCCATAAGGCAAAGGACATTGTCTGTATGGCAACTCAGCAGTCTACAGATTAGAAAAGTGTCTTCACAAACCCTACAACTGACAGAGGGTTAAAATCCAAAATGTACAAGAAACTCAAAAAGACACCAACAATGCAAGTAACCCAATTAAAAATTGGAGTACAAAGCTAAACAAAATTCTCAACAGAGGAATCTCCAATGACCAAGAAGCACTTAAAGAAATGTTCAAAGTTCCCATCAGGAAAAGGCAAATCAAAACAACTCTGAGGTTCCATCTTGTACCCATCAAAATGGCTAAAATAAAAAACTCAAGAGATAATCCATGTTGGCAAAGATGTGGAACAAGGGGAACACATCTTCAATGCTGATGGGAGTAATAACTTGTACAACTACTTTGGAAATCAATTTGGCTATTTCTCAGAAAACCTGGAATAGTTCTACCTCAAGACCCAGCTATACCACTTCTGGGCATATACCCAAAGATGCTCCACCATCCCATAAAGATACTGCTCAACTATGTTCATAGCTGTTTTATTTATAATAGTCAGAAACTGGAAACAACCTAGGTGTCCCTCAACTAAAGAATGGATAAAGAAAATGTGGTACATCTACACAATGGTATACACTTCAGCTTTAAAAGCTAAGGCATCATTAATTTTGTAGGCAAATAGGTGGGACTTGAGAATATCATCATGAGTGACTTAACCCTGTCTGAAAAGCACATGCATGGTATATATTCACTTATAAGTGGTCATTAGCCATAAAATATAGGATACCGATGCCTCACTCTTCAGACCCAAAGAAGCGTAAGAAGCAGGAAGGCCCAAGAGAAGATTGAATGTGACATAGAAGGTGGAATGAAATAGTCATAAGAGGCTATGATGGTTTGCATATGCTTGGCCCAGAGAAAGGCACTATTAAGAGGTATGACCCTGTTGAAGTAGGTGTGTCACTATGGATATGAGCTTTAGACCCTCATTGTAGCTGCCTAGAAGTCAGTCTTCTCCTAGTTGCCTTCAGATGAAGAAGTAGAACTCTCAGCTCCTCCTGCACTGTGCCTGCCTGAATGCTGCCATGTTCCCACCTTGATAATAATGGACTGAACCTCTGGACCTGTAAGCCAGCCCTAATTAAATTTTGTCCTTAAGAGTTGCTTTTGTCATGGTGTCTGTTTAGCAGTAAAACCCTTGTTAAGACAGAAGTTGGTACCAGGGACTGGGGTATTGCTGTGATAGGCCTGACCATGCTTTCATTTGAAAAAACATGTGGATTTGTGGATTTTGGATTTGGAAAGCAGTGGAATTCTTTAAGTGGGACTTAATGGGTTGTCCTAGTAGACTTAACCAGAGACTTTGTTCTCTGGTTAAGCCTTATGGAGAGTGTTTTGAACAAGTGTAGCAAGCTTAGGAAGGAAAAATATAAAATACATGGTTCAAGTATTAAAGGAGTACCAGGAAGTGAAATGGAGCTAAATCCTGTGTTCAAGGATATTAGATTGAATTAAGGGAATAATGATCTTGGAGCAAGATTTCACTGAGCTAAGTTTAGGTCCAGTCATGGTAGTACAAGCCTTTAATCCCAGGAGACAAAGGCAAGCAGATCTTTGCATTCAAAGCCAGCCTGCTTTTGTCACCAGCCATGGAGATGTAGAGTTTGGAGTTTGCCCAGCTGGTTTCCTGACTTGCTTTGGGGACTACAGTTAAGTGATTGGATGAATCTCAGAAGAGACTGAAATTTGGAGTTTTAACATTGTTGAGACTGCTATAGACTATAAGGACTTTGAAAGTTGGATATAATGTACCTTTTTATTTTGCTATGGCTAGGTATGGTCCACAAGACTTACGTGTTTGAGCAAGCCTACAGGGACCAAGAAGTAGAATGTGATGGTTTGTATGTGCTTGGCCCAGAAAGTAGCACTATTAGGACCTGTGGCCCTGCTGCAGTAGGTGTGTCACTATGGGCATGAGGCTTTAAGACCCTCATGGTAGCTGCCTATAAGTCAGTATTCTAGCTGCCTTCAGATGAAGATGTAGAACTCTCCATTCCTCCTCCACCATGGCTTCCATGTTCCCTCCTTGATCAATTCAATCCAGGTGGGCAGAGAATCTACATGTAGTTGAAGAGAGAGGAGAGTGCTATAGTTGTTGTCTTTTGGAAGTGAGACTTTGAAAAGCCTTCATGTGAATGAAATGGGAGTTCTTCCCTGCAAAGCATGTAATGGATGATCTTCAGTCTTCCTCACTCTCTACAAAGTAGGTTTCCTCCAATAGCTCAAGAATTCTTTCTATACCCATTTTGCATGGTGAATTCCTCTGTTTTAAATCACTCCTTATTCCTTTCTCTCAGTCCCTACTGTTCTCTCAGCTTGCATGCACATTTACCTCTCAACAGCAAAATTGCTATGAGAGTGACTGCCCTTGATTACAACAGAAATTTCTCTGAGAAATTAAATGTGTCCTACTGTTCATCATTTGGTTCTGGTGGCTTTGTAGCCCCACTATATTTACTGTTGATCTGTCTTCTTGTTGTTCTCTATCTGTGTATCATGGCCTGGATGAGGGTCTCCATGTTGAGCGTCCTTTACAGGTACAAGAAAGCAGGTCCAGTTTATCTTTAGTACCCAGCATTCCCTCAGAGTCTCACCTGAAGCCAGAACTACCCGTCTTCTCGATCCTGGTTTGTACCTGTGTCACTTTTATCATCATACCCTTGACAAATCAAAGCTGTGGCTGATGAGCACTTTGGCACCGTTAGAGAACTGTGTCCCCACTCTTTCCTCTGTCATAGCAATCATCAACAACAACAAAAACAACAATAACTCTAATTTCACAATCAATTTTCCCTGTTATAAGAACAAGTAAATTCTCTTATATAAGTAATTACTTGCTCTGGTGGTTTATGTGTCCTGATATATTTATATGTTCTCTCTTCTACTATGGAAGGTTGCCTTCAGTAATGACCAGACACTATTAGGCAATTCTATCACATTGTGAATTAGGTTCCAAAGCTGTCCCAGCTGTAATAGAGGCTGGGTTAATATTTTTATGATATATCTTTGTTTTCATCCCCCAAGCTAAACCTAGAGTCATAATTTTTTAGCATAACTTACGGTTTCAGATAAGCTAAGTTATTTTGCTATGGGGTTCACTGTAAGCAAATGCTTGAATATAGAGCTAGGACTGCTTTTAAATGAGAAAAATGAGGGAGAGAGAGTTTGAAATACTTAAGATTTTGAATAGTTTGAAAGCAGAATACTTTATTTTTGGCTGACTCAGTGACTCCTGCTCTGTTTTCTCTTATTCTATAATTTGATCTCACAACCTGGGCTTGCGGCTCCACTATGTGTTCCACTACTAACAGAGGAGGTAAGCATGTTCATGATACTCACTATTCCCTCACACCTCACCTAGAAGCCAGAGCTTCTACCATGCTGACCATCTGTGCATTTCAGTCACCCTTTTCTCAGTCTCTTCTCTGTTCTAGTATTTTATATGTCAGCCGGTGATACTCCAAGGCTTTGAGTTTCATGAAATACATTTTCCCATCCTGTTTTAGTTAAGAAGAATGCCAACTCTGACTCCATGCTCTGTTTTCTCTGTCTTGAAAAATATATTTTTATCTGAATATGTGACAAGAACTGGTTGTTTCTGCTCTTTAATTGGTTCAACATGTTTCATCATTATTTATGTAGTGTAAGCCTTTCTGTGCAACACATGCTACTAGGGAAAATAACTGTTCATACTATGAACTCGATCGTACCTAGAGTCACCTTCAAGACAGATCTCTGTAAATATTGGCTAAGGAATTTCTCAATTGGGTAGCTGAGGTAGGAAGGCCCAGATAAATGTATGCAATGTCATTCCATCAGTTGGGTCCTAGACAGAATAAAAAGTGAGAAAGTTGAGAATCAGTTTGCATCTCCCTCTGTGACTTCTGGCAAATTTATGACCAGCTGCCCCATGCACCTGGGGTCACAATGGACTTATCGCTCAAACTGGAAGCTAAAATGAACTTCTTAACTTGCTTTTAGCAAGATATATACTTTGTGAAGCATTTATCAAATTTTTATTTCGTTGCAATCAACTATAACAATTACATATATAACTATTATAATCAACTGTTAAAGCATGGGTTTCTTTGAAATCCTATGTTAGTATATGTCATGTGTATACAGGTGCCTGTGAAGGACAGAGAGGACATTGGAACTGGAGAATTGGTGTTTGTGAGCTGCATGCTGGGGGTGCTGGGAACTGAACTCCAGTCTTCAGCAAGAGCAGTACATGCTCCTAACCATAGAGCCATCTCCACAGCCTTGTTATATTAATTTTTAAAATATTATCAGAATCTTATTGCCCTTCTGGTCTGCAATTTCAACTCCACCCATGCCAAATCCATGTGCCTGTTCTTGGATCCAACAGGCCTAGCTGTCACCCCAGGAGGTCTGCTCTAACCAGGGACACAGGTGAGAACCCCCTCCCCAATACACATGTCATCTGGACCCCCACAGAGCTTCACAAATGTGGGATCTGTCCTACCCTGCAAGAGCCTCATAACCTTTGGGTCAGTAATTCCACATGTACCCTTGGCTCACCCACTTAATAGTCCCTCCTGTCTTTCAGGAGAAGTTCTCTAACCAGGGACAGAGAAAGCCTGCTCTAACCAGAGACAGCACTACCTGAGTCCCAGGAGCCCTAGTCTACCTTAGGACACACAGCTAAACCTGTCTCCAAGGAGGCCTGCTCCAATTTGAGACTCCCAGGATAGTTAACACCACAGATAACCAGATGGTGAAAAGCAAGCACAACAACATAATCAATAGAAGCCAATGTAACCTGGCACTATCAGAACCCAGTTCTCCTACCAAAGCAAACCCTGGATACCCTAACACACTTAAAGAGCAAGACTGTGAACTAAAAATTCCATTTTATGAAGATGATAGAGGCCTTTAAGGAGGATATAAACAATTTCTCCCCAAAAAATACAGGAAAGCACAGGCAAATAGGTAGAAGCCCTTAAGGAGGAAACAAATAAATTCCTTAAAGAAATACAGGAAAATACAATCAAGCAGGTGAAAGAATTGAACAAAATAGTCCAAGACCTAAAAATGGAAGTAGAAAGAATAAAGAAATTACAAATGAAGGCAACCCTGGAGATGGAAAATCTAAGAAAGAGAACAAGAACTACAGACATAAGCATCACCAACAGAATACAAGACATGGAAAAGAGAATCTCCGACATAGAAGATACAGTATAATATACTGATATATTGGTCAAAGAAAGTGCAAAGTGTAAAAAAATACCTAACCTAAAACATCCAGAAATTTTACATACAATAAAAAGACTGAACCTAAGAATAATCAGAATAGAAGAGTGTGAAGACTCACAGTTCAAAGGGCCAAAAACCATCTTCAACAACTCATAGAAAAAACATCTCTAACCTAAAGATGGCCATAAACGTACAAGAAGCCTACAGAACATCAGGTAGATTGTGCCAGAAAGGAAAATACTCAGACCACTTAATAATCAAAACACTAAATGTACAGAATAAAAAAAGAATATTAAAAGTTGCAAAGGACAAAGGCCAAGTAAAAAATAAAGGCAGACCTATCAGAATTACATCTGACTTCTCAACAGAGACTCAAAAAACCAGAAGATCCTGGACAGATGTCATACAGATTCTAAGAGACCTCAGATACCAGCCCAGGTCACTATTCCCAGCAAAACTCTCAATCACTGTAGATAAAGAAACCAAGATATTCCATGAAAAAAGTTTGAACAATATCTTTTTACTAATCCAGCCATACAGAGAATACTAGAAGGAAAACTCCAACACAAGGAGGGTAACTACACCCAAGAAAACACAAGAAATTAATCATCTCACAATAAACCCAAAAGAAGAGAATCACATACACATAATACTTAGATGAATTTTTACTGGTGTGAACAAACACCATGACCAAGGCAACTCTTATAAATTACACCATTTAA
The DNA here is from genome assembly GCF_011762505.2 of Arvicanthis niloticus. Taxonomy (NCBI): domain Eukaryota; kingdom Metazoa; phylum Chordata; class Mammalia; order Rodentia; family Muridae; genus Arvicanthis; species Arvicanthis niloticus. The sequence goes on along the minus strand of NC_133438.1, from coordinate 1,890,073 downwards.
TTGGGGCTGGCTTACAGGTTCAGAGGTTCAGTTCATTATCATCAAGGTGGGAGCATGGCAGCATCCAGGCAGGCGTGGAGCTTGAGGAGCTGAGAGTCCCAACTCTTGCTCCAAAAACAGCTAGGAGAAGACTGGCTTCCAGGCAACTAGGACAAAGGTATTAAAGCCCAAACCCAAACTGACACACTTACTTCAACAAGGTCACACCTACTCCAACAAGGCTACACTTCTTAATAGTGCTACTCCCCAGGTTAGGCATACTCAAACCACCATAACCACAAACAACAAAGTAACAGGAAATAATAACCATTGGTCTTTAATATCTCTCAGCATCAATTGACTCAATTCCCCAATAAAAAGACACAGAGTAGCAGACTGGATATGTAAACAGGATCCATCATTGTGCTGAATACCAGAAATGCACCTCAGCAACAAAGACAGACACTAGCTCAGAGTAAGTGTTGGAAAAAGTTTTCCATGCAAATGGTCCAAAGAAACAAACCAGAGTAGTCATTCTAATATCTAATAAAATAGACTTTCTACCAAAGCAATCAAAAGAGATGAGGAAGGGCACTTCATACTCATCAAAGGAAAAATCCACCATGAAGAAGTCCCAATTCTGAACATCTATGCCCCAAAGGCAAGGGTACCTGCATACATAAAAGAAACTTTACTAAAGCTAGTAACAACTGAACTTCACGCAAAAACATAGTGGAGGACTTCAATAACCCACACCCACTAATGGGGAGGTCATGGAAACAGAAACTAAACAGATGCACAGTGAAACTAACAGAAGTTATGAACAAAATTTAACAAATATCTACAGAACATTTTACCCCCAAACCAAAGAACATAATTTCTCAGCACCTCATGGAACCTTCTCCAAATGTGACCATATAATCTAACACAAAACAAGCTTCAACAGATAAAAGAAGATTGAAAAAAAATGTACTCTATCAAATCACTACAGACTAAGGCTAGGTTTGAATAATGACTAAAACAACAAAGAGACCACATACTCATGGAAAGTGAACAACTCTCTACTCAATGATAACAATGAGTGAAGAAATAAAGAAAATAACAACTTTTTAAAATTTAACAAAAATGAAGGCACAGCATACCCAAACCTATGAGACACAATGAAAAAAAAATATTAAGATGAAAATTCACAGCATTAAATGCCTTCACAAATAAATTGGAGTGATCATATACTAGCAACTTAAAGAGCACACCTGAAAGCTCTAGAACAACAACAACAACAAAAACCACTCTCAAAAGGAATAGACGGCAGAAAATAGACAAACTCACAGCTAAAATCAACCAATTAGAAACAGAGAACAATACAAAGAATCAACAAAACAAAGAGGTGTTTCTTTGAGAAAGTCAACAGGATAAATAAATCCTTAGCTAAACTAAGTAAAAGGCACAGAGATAGTATCCAAATTATCAAAATAGAAATGAAAGAGGAGACATAACAACAGAAACTGAGGAAATTCAAGAAATCATCGAATCTTACTACAAAAGCCTATATTGACAAAAATGGAAAATATAAATAAAGTGGATAATATTCTAGACAGATGCCATGTATCAAAGTTAAATCATGATCAGGTAAACTAGCTAAAGAGGCCCATAATCCCCAAGGAAATAGAAGCAATCCTTAAAACACTCCCATCCAACAAAAGCCCAGAATCAGATAGTTTTAGTGCAGAATTCTATAAGACCTTCAACCAAGACCTAATTCCAATACTTCTCAAACTATTCCACAAAAATAGAAGCAGAAAGAAAACTACCTAGTTCATTCTATGAATCCACAAATACTGTTACCTAAATCACACAAAGACCCAACAAAGAACTTCAGACCAATTTCATTTGTGAACATTGACGCAAAAATACTCAATAAAATTCTCTCAAACTGAATCCCAGAACACACCAAAACCATCATTCACCATGATCAAGTAGCCTCCATCCCAGGGGTGCAGGAATTGTTCAATATAGAAAAATTCATCACTGTGTTCCACAATATAATCAAACTCAAAGGAAAAAAAATCACATGAGTGTCTCATTAGATGCTGAAAAAGCTTTTGACAAAATCCAACCACCCTTCATTTTAAAGCCTTGGAGAGATCAGGAATTTATGGCACATACCTAAATATAATACAAGCAATATACAGAAAGCCAACAACCAACATAAAACTAAATAGAGAGAAACTTGAAACAATCCCACTAAAATCAGAGACAAGACAAGGCTGTCTACTCTCTCCTGGTCTATTCATTATAGTACTTGAAGTTCTAGCTAGAGAAATAAGACAAGGAAATAAGACCAAGGAGATTCATATTAGAAAGGAAGAAGTCAAGGTATCACTATTTGAAAATGATATAATAGTATAAATTATCAACCCCCAAATTCTATCTGAAAACTCTTACAGGTGATAAACAACTTCAGCAAAGTGGCTGGATATAAAATTAACTCAAACAAATCAGTAGCCTTCCTTTATGCAAATGATAAACAGTCTGATATATAACATCTGGTTATAATTCTAACAAAGCAAGTGAAAGATATGTAGGACAAGAACTTCAAGTCCCCAGAGACAGAAATTAAAAATCTTAGAAATTGGAAAGATCTCTCATGGTCATAAATCTATAGTATTAACATAGTGAAAATGTCTATCTTACCAAAAGCAATCTACAGATTCAATGGAATCCTTATCAAAATTCCAACACACTTTTTATAGTCCTTGAAAGAGCACTTATCAACTTTATATGGAACAAAACCCAGGATATCAAAAACAATCCGAACAATAAAAGAACTTCTGTGGGAATCGCCATCAAAGACCTCAAGTTGTACTACAAAGCAATAGTGATTTAAAAAAAAAAAAAACACATAATGTTGGTACAGAGACAGGCAGGTCAATCAATGGAATAGAATTGAAGACTCAGAAATAAACCCACACACCTATGGACACTTGATCTTTGACAAAAAATGCCAGATTCATACAGAGGAAAAAAGAAATCATCTTCAACAAATGGTGCTAATTTGACTGATAATCTGCAAGTAGAAGAATGTAAATTGATCCATATTTATCATGCTGCCCAAAGCTCAAGTCCAAGGGGATCAAAGACTTCAATATAAAACCAGAAAAACTTAATCTAATAGAAAATAAAGTGGGAAATAGCCTCAGATGCATTAGCACAGGGGAAATTTTTCTGAACCAAACACTAATAGCTCAGGCTCTAAGATCAATAACTGATAAATGGATCCTCTTGAAACTGAAGAGCTTCTGTAAGTCAAAGGACACTGCCAATAGGACAAAACAGCAACCTACAGATTGGTAAAAGTTCTTCAGTAACCCTATATCTGACAGAGGGCTAATATACCAAATACATAAAAAACTCAAGATGTTAGAGACCAAAAACTCAAATAACCCAATTTAAAAAAAAATGAGGTGCAATGCTAAACAGAATTCTCCACAGAGGATTCTCAAATGACCATGAGTCACTTAAAAAAAAATCCTCCACAGAGGATTCTCAAATGACCACAAGTCACTTAAAAAAAAAAAAGTTCAACATTATTAGTTATCATGGAAATGCAAATCAAAATGATCCTGAGATTCTATCTTACACCAATAAGAATGGCTAAGATCAAAACTCAACTGGCCACATGTTCTGGACAGTGTAGAAAAAAAGGAACACTCTCCCATTGCTGGTGGGAGTGCAAACTTTTAAAACCATTCCAGAACTTAATCTGGCAATTTCTCAGAACACTGAAAATAGTTCTACCTGAAGACGCAGCTATACCAGTTGTCTTACCAAGGGTTTTACTGCTGTGAACAGACAACATGATCAAAGCAAGTCTTATAAGAACACCATTTAATTGGGTTCAGACCTTCAGGCCATTATCATCAAGGCAGGAACATGGCAGCATCCAGGCAGGCATTGCGCATGGTGCAGGAGGAGCTGGGAGTTCTAAACCTTCATCTGATGGTCTCTAGAAGATTGGCTTCCAGGAAGCTGGGAAGAGGGTCTTAAAGTCCATACCCACAGTAACACCTCTTAACCCAACAAAACCACACCTCCTAATGGTGCCACTCTCTGGGCCAACCATGTACAAACCATCTATCACTCCTTGGCATATAAACAAAAGATGCTTCCATACCACAAGAAACATGTTCCATAGCAGCTTTATGTATAATAGCCAGAACCTTGAAGCAACCCAGATGTCCCTCAATTGAAGAGTGGATACAGAAAACATTTGTCATTTACAGAATGGAATACTATTCAGGGATTAAAAACAAGGATATCATGAATTTTGCAAGCAAATTATAGAACTAGAAAATATCCTGAGTGAGGTAACCCAGTCCCAAAAGGACATGCATGGTGTACACTCCCTACTGAGTGGATATTATCCAAAAAGTTCAAAATACCTATGATATACCACCACAGGGCCTAAGAAGTTAAACAATAATGAAAGCCCAGGTGATGATGCTTCAATTCCATTTAGAAGGAAATGCAAAACATTTATGGGAGGCAGAAGGAGGGAGGTACTTGGTGAAAGATGGGAGGGGAGGAAAAAAGGGGGACAGGATCAGGTATTATGGAAGACAGGAAAGAAGCCCCAAGGGCCAGGCGAATGAACAGAAATACGTAGCTGCCAGTTGTGCAGCTGGGGAGGTGTGAGGAATCTTGAGATAGTCCCAGCATCCTGCGAGGTAGGAGTCTCCCAGCACTCAATGTGGATGACCTTAGCTGAGATGCCAAACAATGTGGAGATGCAACCTTAAAACACTATCTTCACAGGGGCCCCAGTGGAGAGATGGGGACACAAACCCACCTTCAAAATTTGGGACCCCAAATTGTTCTTGTCTAAAAGAAATGCAGAGCCAAAAATGGATGAATGGCCTACCAGTGACCAACCCAACTTGGGATCCCTCCCATCGGTATGCACTGAATCCTGACAGTATTACTGATGGTATGTTGTGCTTGCATACAGGAGCCTTGTTTGGCTGTCATCTGAGAAGCTCTACCAGGAGCTGAGACAGGTGCAACTACTTACAGCCAACCATTGGACTGAGGTTGGGGACCCCCATAGAAGAGTTAGGAGAAGGATTGAAGGAACTGTAGGGGATGATAAAGCCATAGAAAGACCAACAGTGTCAAATAACCTTCACTCCTGGAATCTCCCAAAGACTATGCTGCCAACTAAGGAGCATACAGAGGCTAGTCATAAGCACGCGTGTAACAGAGAACTGTCTTGTCTGGCCTAAGAGGTAGATAATATACCTAATTCTGTAGACATGATGCCCTAGAGAAGGGGGATGCCCAGGTTGGGGGACCTTCTTAGAGGTGAAGGGTTGTGGGAATGGAGGAAGAACTCTGGGAGGAGGGATCAGGAGGGGTTGCAACATTTGGGATGTAAGTAAATAAGATAATTAATCAAAACACAAACAAAAAATAAAGAACAGTGTTTTGCTTACAGAAGGGAAGACTTTTGATTGATGAGTAGAAGTTTTCAATGCTGAAAATGTAAAATAGTTACAAACCTTAACTGTTTAATTGCAATAGTTTGTTCTGGTACGTTTCCTGTGTTCCTGCCTCTATACTTCTTACTAAGCTTGCTTGGTGTAAGACATAGATTACATGTGACCTTCTAAGGCCACTTTTTCTTTCCTTTTTAATTTCTTATTCCCTGGACTTTCCTTCTTGGAACCCTGTAAAAGAATAACACCTGCTGTCTCAGGGCAGAGATGTTCCTTAGCTGGTTAGGGAGGTGGTCTTGGATTGGCCTTCTGCTTTCAAAGATGTTAGCATGACAGATACTCTTATATTCTTTCTTTAGCCTTCTCACTCCACTTTATCTCCTTCTTTCTTTCTTTTATTTTATTTTGCTTTCTCAAAGTCAGAGTTGTGCAAGCTTTGACACAGTTTTGAAGCCTAATCTTTGGAGTACAATTACTCACTTTATCTCTTTAAGTGACTGTTAGAATGGTCTTGCTAACATTTCATATTATTTCTTCATATTACTGTGAGACTGACATTACAATGTACACCAGCAGGTTATTGTAGTAACTTGCATGGAAGAGGCTCCACATTCAGATAAACACTCAGAATCAGATAACACTGTACCGCATATAGCTAACGTTTTCTAGCTGGGTGGTCCCAACTTACCTATAAAATTTATAGTGTGTTTTCTCAAAAATATCAGAGACCCATAGAAAGAAAACGTGTCATCTTTCATTTTAAATTAGGGACATTTGAGCATAAGTGTCTGTATTTTTTTTAAGTAAGACAATGCTAATGGGCATTTTTGTCATATTCAATTTTTAAGAATTTCTTATTGTTTTTTGATTCATTTTAGCCTGTCTTTTTTACTAATAGTTATCCATTCCATTGATTTGCCCACAAGGTTCTCTGTCTCTGGGAATACTGTTTAATTTTCTTTCTTTCTTTCTTTCTTTCTTTCTTTCTTTCTTTCTTTCTTTCTTTCTTTTGGTGTGTTTTAGTAGCTGGATTACAGAAACAATTTAAGTCAACTATTGACATTAATACACCAAGTTCTTTCAGAAAAGTTAGAAGTACCCATCAGATATTCATTTAGGAAAAAAGCAATAAAGGAGTTTTGAAACCAATAAGCAGTATAGAAACTATTAAAACTATGATTCCAAATTCATATTCTTTCAGGTTTGAACATGGTATTTTTTATCTTGATTGATTGGGTAACCTGCAATAAGACAGACATTGGTCCTGATGAGACAATGATATAGTGTAGGTCCATAAAAGAACAGCCTGGTTTCTGGTCGAGCATTGGCTAGAAATCACCAAAGACCCTAGCTGATCCTAAGGGACAGCATGCATTTTGCCATGCTCCCAGACTCTAGGCTCCTGACATGAGTTCACAGACTTCCATAAATCTGTGTCTTTTCATCACCTAGGACAATACCCACTAGCCCCTCCACAGGAAGAGAGCATGACTACAGGCCACAGAATCTCAAGACAGATCTCCATATTAATGAGATACCTAAAGGTCAAAGGGGCATAGCCAATTAAATATTCCTTCCCAGACCCTCATCCTTACAAAAGATATTTAACTCCCAGCCTGCCCTAAAAATAGTGGGGTATAGTTTCCATCCATTTTCTGCCATGACAATAAGCATCTTAAGACCATAGACTATTTCTCTTCTTTGGGACCCGCCTTGGGGAACACTGGAGCAGGTCTTCATCCACGGAGCTGCTGTCTAATCTCCCATAAAAGAAATTCCTGCGTTCCCAACCATGGAGACTACCAACCCAAGCAAGCAAGCCAAGCTAGCCATGATGCAGCCAAGTAAGCCACCGTGATCAAGAACTCTCCTCCCCACAGCAAACAGCCAGAGCTTCTCCCCCTCTCCCCTTCAGCTGCAGATGAATCCAGCCTGTACACCCCCACTTCATTCTTGGCCCTTCTGCAGCCCCCCAGCGGCACCTGGGAGCCCAAGGGCCTGAGAACCAGTGAGTTCTCAGCTGCCTTTTGGCCCAGGGACCCCCAAGCTAAGAGCTCTGGCTCTGTGACCTCAGACTGTGCTCCCTCACCCTTGGAGTGGAGTCCTGCGGCTTCACATAGCCTGATGTCTGCCAGGCGACAGCGTGGAGTGAGCACAGTCAAATTCCTGCCCCTCTTTCCTCATAAGAGGCCCTAGCCACGTGTAGTGATGGACGCTGGACCTACACATCAACCCACGAGCACTACAACATAATTTTTTTTAATTTATTTTTTATTGGATATTTTATTTACATTTCAGATGGCATCCCCTTTCCCCATCCCCCCCATAGAAAACCCCTATCCCATGCCCCCTTTTCCTTTTTGCTTTTATACACTTTTTTAAAAATGTTAATCAAAGGCTTTATAAGTTTGGTAATGCTCAATCAGAAGCGTAACCCAATACCCAACCTAGATATATCAACTATCTTTGACTGGTGGAGACACGTGAACATCTGCCTCCATATCCCCCCTCTCTTTCTCTCTCTCATCACCTAGCTTCTCCTCTCCTTCTTCTCCTCTTCTTACTCCTTCTCTTCCTCTCAGTGCTCTTCCCATCTTAGCTCCTCCTACATATCACCCTTCCTCTTAAAATAAAACTTTTCTCTCAAAATACAATTAGATCTTAATTATGCCAATTTGTACCAGTGAGGTACAAGATAGTCCTAATACCCAGTCCATCATTTTGTTGACTAACCAGAACCTCTGTCATCTCTCCTAACTAAAACACTTAGTTCCAACAATATAATTTAAGCCATGATAAATTATTACACATATTAATGGTTTCTTCCTGGGTATACCCAATGTGGTTAATTTTTTGTTTATCTTAGGTTTGTGAGAACTTGCCAATGGGGATTTTGTTCTTTTTTTCAGACAGATTTTTGGCAATTGGTCAATTCTTCTTATTGTGTCATGCTTGTAATCACTGGAAAGAAGATCGATACCTAAGAACCAGATCTTAAAGAATCTGTCTTTAGCTAATTGCCTAGTTATTTTCTTAAAAGTAATTTCTCATATAATGGTACAGCTGGGTTTGCAGTATCTCCTGGATGACCTCTTATGTAAACTTACTCTCTACAGCAATCGAGTGTCCCGGGGTGTTTCCCTGCACTGCACCTGCCTCTTGAGTTGCTTTAAGAAACACAATCAGCTTCAGCTAATCCAGGTGGATGATACTTATACACTCAGTCTCTAAGTACATGGTTCAGTTCTGTTCTGTAAACTGGCTTCTACATCTACTTCTTAACATCAAGACAGCTGTAGATGTGATTGGACCAGATACTAACACAAGTTTCACTAGGAAAATCAAGTTGGGGAACGTTTCAGCATTGGTATTGTCAATAATGTTAATGTGCTATATCTGTCCTTGCTTTATTTCACTGATGGTCTGTGTTTGAGTCTCATAGTCTGGGCCAATATTTCCATGGTGAGCATTCTTTATAGGCACAAGAGTCAACTACAGTACATTCTTAGTGCTGAGCACTCCCTCAGAGTCTGTCCTGAAGACAGAGCCACAAAACCCATCTTGATTCTTGTGTACTCTCCTACTCAATGTCCTTCATACTAGTTATTTATACTGTGGTTTTTGACAATCCAAGACTGTGGCTAATAAACATATTTACATTCTTAAACACATGCTTCTTCACATTTTGCCGATTCATCCTTATCAGTAATAACAAATATGCTCCCGATAGTTCTTTTTCCTTGCTGTAGGAGAAGGTAATTTACAATGGTCACTTGTGTGTTATGATAAATTCAAATAGTCTCTCAGATATTATTGAACATTTGACTCACCCATTGCCAGGTGTTATTAAGCAAGACAATGGCTCTGTAAATTAAGCATCATTAGGTGTTACAGTAATTATAATGCTGGCTAAACAGTTCCATGATACTAAAATATCTCTTTGTTTTCATTCAAAATGCTCTGTAATTAGGGGTCATAATGTATTGAAGAGTTTCTTATGCATTCAGAGATCCAAGCAGCTGTTGACATGAACTTCTGTGCAGACACAGATTAGATTCTTGTCTCACTCCTGCAATTGGATGATAGAAAGGTAAAGAGAAGAAAAAAAATCTAGGGTTTCTGGCATGTGAGAATAACGTATTTGTGTGGCCAACTGCTCTGTTTCTGTGCATGTTTCAGCCTCACTGATATTTTGCATCTGATCTCATTTTCTGGGCTCATGATGCCTATTCAAAATTCCTCTATGGGAAGAAGCATCAAGAGACACCTATTCCCAGTGCCCACTATTTTTCTTAGAGTTCCACTTGAAGCCAGAGACACCCCAACCATCCCAATCCTGGTGTGTACCATTGTCATCTGCTACTCAGTTGTTTGCATCCTGTTACTCTGTACGACAGTCTGAGACAATGCACAGCTGTGGAGAGTAACCTCTATGTTTCTACAATCAATTCTCCATATGTTGTACCATCTTACTCACAGGTCTTGCTGATCTTGTCACATTCTCTTTTCCTTGCTGTGGAAAACATATTTTCTAAAATCTCTCAATGAGTTACAATTTCTGTTGGTTTCTGTCCACCAATATATTCATGTGTTTCTTTATTCTTCATATCTTTGTGTAAGTCTAAACCCTTGTGGACCAGACTGTATTGAATAACATGGAGTTAATGCTGATAGTCCACTTGGCAGGATCTAGAATCACAAATATCTGAACATGTATTTGAAGGAATTTGTATGTTGGGTTAATGAAGATAGGAGGACCCAATGTAATTCTGTATAGCCATCAATGCCTTAACTGAATAAAGTAGGGAAATAAAGTAGGGAAATAAAATTGAGGACCAGCATATCTCTCTCTCTCTCTCTCTCTCTCTCTCTCTCTCTCTCTCTCTCTCTCTCTCTCTCTCTCTTTCTCTCTCTCTCTCTCCTCTCTCTCTCTCTGCTATTAAACTACAGATGCAATGGGATCTGCTGCCTCAAGCTTCTGATTCCATGACTTACATGCCACAATTGGACTCAGACATCAAACATCAAGGTCAACTAAACCTCTAGACCCTTCAGTTCTTTTTTTTCATCTTTGTCATAATAATTAGAAACCTAATGAATATAATAAATTCAAGAGCATTCTAAATTACGATAGAATCAGAATCATGTCATAAAGTGTGGCTAGAGCATATTCAAGTTAAATTCTGAGGACTTTTTTGCCTCTCTACATTGCTATGATATGGACATTACAATGTTTCCTGTATGATGACAGCAAATAATGTAGCTTATGGGAGGCTGCCAACTCAGGATGATTCCCTGGGTCTTACAACTTGAAATAGTATGGGGGTAAATATTCTTCTAATTTAGGTGATTAAGACATGCTTAGAATTTCAGTATTGTCTAACAATGAAAAAAAATCATGATCCAGAGAAGACAAAATTTATTTCTTTTCTTATGAAATAAATGAAATAAGAATTTAAACAAAGACCAAGTATATTGAAATCAATTTTAATAAACAATTATATCCATTGTAAAATTGAAACATTTCCTCTCATGGTTTTTAAATTTTATGCAGTTCTCATCTATATCATATTTAAACCTGTTGAAGTATGATTTCCTTTTTCTATTTCTCCTTTTAACTAATTTATATGTTTCTGGGCAGGGCAAAGAGAAAGAGAGGATTAGAGTCTGTGTGTCTGAATAGCTGAACTATATGAAAGAATGGGATAGGTTATTGAGATTAATCACTTCCAATATTTCTCAGATAGAAGCCTACATAATCATTTAGAGAATAATTTGTTGAAAAGCTGTCATAGTGTTGCAGGACAATAAGTCTGTCATGCTTCCGGCTGAGGCAGGAGGATTCTTGTGAACCTGAGGCAAATCTGAAAAAGATAATGAACTTGAAGCTAGCCTGAGCTACCCAAACAAAGACCCAAGATACCCCCAAAAAAGCAAGACAATTGATCTGATCAAGGGTTTTCCAATGGAGAAGTTAGAGAGAAGACTGAAGGAGCAGAAAGGGTTTGTGGCCCCATGAGGAGAGTAACAATACCAACCAACCAGAGCTTCCCAGGGTCTAAACCACCAGCCTGGGAGCACATAGGGAGGGACCCATGACTCCATCTGTATATGTAGGGGAGGATGACCTTGTTGGGCATAGGTGGGAGAAGGAGATTCTTGGTCCCATGAAGTATGAACACTGAGTGGGGGGGGGATTCAAGGGTGGGAAGGTGGGAGTGGGAGGGTAGGTGGGGGCACATCCTCATAGAAGCATGAGGAGGGGGATGGGATAGGAGGTTCCTGGATGGTGGGGGGAAGTGGGGTAAGGGGATAAAATCTGAAATGTAAATATAATATCCAACAAAAATAAATTAAAAAATATTTTTAAGAAAAAAATAAGTAAGAAACAAACCAAACCACCACAATAAAATAAACAAAAAACTAAAACCCCAAAGCCATAATAACAACAATAAAACAGTTGAAGACTAAGAATTAAAAGTTTTCCTAGTTACAAAGTAAAAGGACTTGTATTGCCATTGCTCTTGCTTATATACCGGCATGTGACAGAGAAAAAAAAAAAATGGTACAGACCTGGAAGCTTCATCCCTACTGGCTAACTTTCACAGTGTAGGGGTGTTTTATTTGCACTACTGGTGGAGTAAAGTAATCAGCAGTTATAACTACCAGTGACAGTGTGCACTGTAACAATGCCTGGCAGGACATGCCTACGGGAATAACAGTGGTATAAATACCAATTACTTGCTGATTGGACTTAAATCTTGCTCCAAAAAGGTGAAACCACATCTGGCATCATTATTGGCCTATGAATTCATGGATAGATGAGTTGTATGGTAATAGAAATAGGAAACCTATTACCTTTACTCTGATAAAGAGACATAGTATTAAACTGAGTCCTATTAACTTGCTATATCCATAGATTAATGTATCTCATGTTCTCTTCAGATAAGGTTCTACTTGCAGTAGATGGTGACAAACTCAAAGACCAGGTGCAGAGAAAAAGAGAATGCATAATAATGGTTATCTCAAAGCAGGATGTTTCTATCACTTCCCCTCCTCAAAATGTCCAGAAATCACTGCAGAAAAGAGAGGAAGAGAGTGTGAAAGGACATGTTTCCTGGTCAGGGAACCAAAATGAAAGGTCTAAGACTCCCCAGAAGGAGACCCCACTCGAGTCTCAGGATAACACACACACCCAAAGACACATGAGAGACCAACTTGATGTAAGTATATGAGACAGTTTAATCAGAGCTCTGGGCCAGTCCATATCTCCATATCTCACATAGGGGATAGAGAGACTGACCCCTTGGCTCAGGGGTCTAGGGATTATATATTGGCAGGGTGGGGAAAAGGGGAAACTTTCTCGTGGGTGTACATGATTGGTTGTTTTATTTTTTTGAATATCAGCAGGCTATACCGGTCCATGGGGGCAGGGTGTAGTTCCTCTCTTGGCCAGTCAGTTTTGGATGTTCTTAACAGGCCTTTGTCTTGTAACTCCGCCTCCTCTGTAACTAATTAACTGGGCCCAAACCTGCTGGCAGGCACTTTTAACTATTTAGGTTAGGGAAAAGGAATGGAATCACAGGGCCCTATTATTTTTATTAGTTTGGGCCTATTTTAAAATTCTCTTTCAAGTGTAAGAGTTAGAGGTGGTGGATGAGTATAAGGAAAGAGTGTTTTCTGTCCACAGCAGGACAGCTATACATGTGAACTCACAGTGGCTGTTACAGCATGCACAAGATTTGTATGAGTCCAAACCAGACTAAATTTCATCAAGTCTCTGGAAGGATAGGCACATCTTTTCCCACTGAGGCCAGACCAGGCAGTCCTCTACTGTATATGTGTCAGGGGCCTTGTACCAGCTTGTGTAGGCTGCCTGGTTGGTGGCTCAGTGTCTGAGAGAATTCAGGGGTCCAGGTTAGTTGAGATTTCTAGTCTTCCTATGGGGTCACCCTCTTCCTCAGCTTCTTCCACCATTCCCTAATTCAGCCACAGGGGTCCCCAACTTCAATCCAATGGTTGGGTATACACATATGCTTCTGTCTCAGTCAGCTGCTTGTTGGGCCTTGTTGTTACACCCATGCTAGGCTCCTTCTGTAAACACACCATAGCATAAGTAATCATGTCACACCTTAGGAGCCTCCCTTTGAGGTGGATCCTAAGTTGGACCTGTCACTGGACCTCCTTTCCCTCAGTCTCTTCTCCATTTTTGTCCCTGCAGTTCTTTTAGACTGGAACAATTCTGGGTCAAAGTTTTTGACAGTGGGATGGCAACTCCATCCTTCCACTTGATGCCCTGTCTTTCTACTGGAGGTGGACTCTACAAGTTATACAAACAAAAATAACTTTGTTTTGTGAAAGACATATGGAAATCAAACTAAAGATGAGATATCTGAATGAAATAAACTTTGAAGTGTATACAGACCATCTAAAAAGACTCAAATCAAGTAGGGTACACTAGATAGCAGAAAAGGAGGTATAAGGGAAAGAGGGTGGCATTATCATTAGACTTCTTCCTGCTGATTAGGGGCATCTAGTTCCTTGAGTAAGTTTGATTGCCACTGTCAGGATATATAATTTCTTTTTTGTTGTTGTTTCTTCTTTGTGCATAGCTACTTAACAAACCTCAACCACAGGCAACCACCAGTAACATACCATCAACCAACAACCCTTCATGGTCCTCGAGGCTCTAGCATTTATATACCTTCTGAAAAGTCTCCAGAATTCCAAACACTACACAATACCAGAAACTATTGGTGGCTCCTTGCTAGAGCACACAATGAACCATGCTCAACTGCTGTGGACAATCTGAAGCAGCCCCATGTCATGCACCTGGGATTAAATGACAACATACTATTATAATATTTCTGTGTTTTTTTAAAGAAACAAAAGTTCTCAGTACAAATGGCACTAAAGTCAGATTCTGAAGGTCTCTCCACCTAGTTCCATGTGTTACATGTTGCAGTCCCCTTGGAGATGATGAAGGTTCGTGGCAAGTACTTGGGTTACTGCCATGTCTAGACTCTAGGAGATTAGAGGGCATATTTCTTCTTTGCAGAAGAAGAAATTTTTTTAGTAAAAGTTATTATGAATTAAGTACATTAGTAATGCAGTTCCTCAGGAGAAAGGAAGAACCCAGAGGTGTATTTTCCTGAAAATATGAATGTATTCAAAGAACAATAATTTACACACAGTTAAAATAGTTTGATGAACCTTTTAGAAAGTGGATATTATTATTATTACATGACATATAGAAGAGAGAGTCATGGCAATAGTTGTGTTAGTATGTTCCAAATATGTAACAGGAGGTGGTAACAGGTTTTAATTACTTTATATTTTAAAGCATCTATTAATTGTACATAGTAATGGATTACATTGTGATGCTTTTATGTCTGTATATTTTGTGACTGCATCATAGTTATCCTACAATATCTCATTTATATACTCCATTTTTTAGTCTCTGGTTCTTTTCCTCTTCTCGTAGTTCATATTTTCCTCTGATATCTTTTCGTTCCTTGATATTACATAAAAGAAAATGTAATATTTTTTTCTGAGACTGACTAATATTTTTAAGGTGATGTCTGTCATATGTATTTTTCTGCAACATTTTCAGACCAGATGATATTTGAAGGATAGTAGTACCTATATATGAGAGGTAATAAACAACAGCTTGGAGCCAGAGAGCTGGCTAAGTGTGAACATCTTATAATGATTTTGCAAAGGAAACTGAGTTTAGTTCCCAGCAAGTACATCAGGTAGCTCACAACTGCGTGTAACTCCAATTACAGGGGATACCACATGCTCTTCTTACAGCTATAGGCAGCAGACATTGTATTGTGATGCATATAGTTGTGCTGAGGCACACACTTGTACACAACATTTAAAAATAAGTTAAATGATAAAAAAAAAATCCTCATCGTGTAAAAGATGGACTGGTGGTTAAAAGCACTGATTGCTATTTAAGAAGACACAGGTTTTAATTCCATCATTCAATGTTTGTACACAAGCATGTGTAACTGAAGTTTTATAGTTTTTAATGCACCTTCTAATCTCTGAAGATACTTTGTACATGTGGTGCACAGACATACATGCAGAAAAAATTCACAAATACATTAAAATAAAGGTACACACACATATATACACATATATATGAATATATGTATAACTAAGTGTGCATGTAGTTTTGTGTATGTGTGTTTAAATCTGTGTGTGTCTGTATGAGAAAGAGAGACATACATACAGAAAGAGAGATAGAGACAGAGACACAGAGACAGAAAGACAGAGAGGTCAAGAAATCATTACTTGACTCTACAGACTATAGATAAGGTCTGGTCTCCAGATGTATTTTTTCATGTTCTCCTATATTTTGTGTAATATCACCTAATAACTTGTATATTGTGATGATTCTGTGTATTTGAAATTTGCTAATTATTGGATAATAAATTTTGTAAAAATAAACTTTATGATAAAATATCTAGTGATCAAAACACATGTCAATAGAGTCAGTCAAAAGATGATTGATATTTTCAAGCTGCAGTCTTAGCAAACTACATTTGATAAAAAAAATATATAATATGGCAATGTATAAGAAAGATGACCATGTATCAAGTAATATTTGGAGGGAACTATTTCTTCCCACAGCAGGGTAAAAACAGTCTTAAACTACACTTGATATTGCAAATGAGAACAAAGGGGCAAAGTATAGGAAAGCATATTTCTAGAAATATAAATATACTTACTCCCCATAGCACTGATCCCTCAGAGTAGCTCGTAAAGATTACACGAATAGATGAGACTGAGTAAGAGATGACAAATGTGCACACCAGGATGAGAATAATTTGGGTAGCTCTGTCCTCAGGCAAGACTTTCAGAAAGTGCTGAGCACTGTGGATATGCTTGACTTGTCTCTTATGTCTGTAGAGGATATTCACCATGAAAATACTTGAGCAGGCCATGAGACTCAGACACAGGCCATCACAGAAGCACAATAAGAACATATACAATGCAGTTGCAACATTGCTGGAAGTGAACCATGAGCAGTACCCATAACTCATCATGTTTGTCACATTTTTGCTAGAAATGGGGCCTGTCACCTTTACTGGAGTTATGATGTTTAGAAGCAGTTGTACAAGCCAACTGACTAAGCAGGAAGGACCAATGTACTTTGTGACTCTCTGTTTAAGCATCATCCACCTGAGATTGCTGGGGCTGATTGTGATTGCTTGGAAGCAACTCAATAGGCACATTGCATACAGGGACATCCCCCTCACTATTCGGTAAGTATACATTATCAGTTTACACCCAATATCATCTAGGAAATCTTTAAATCCCAAATCTGACAGTGTCTGTGGAATGCCTTTTGAGATGATAGACAAACAATTGGCAAATGTTAAGTGCTCTATAATCAGGTCTTTCGTCATTAAATGCTTCCCAGTAATAATCAAAGTGACATAATAAAATAGTATTGAGGAATTGCCAAGCATTCCCATTGTAATCTGGGAGAAGAGGAATATTCCAATTGCCAAGTTTGCAGATGTCATTTTCATGCCTATTGAAAAAGTAAATAAATTTATTATGGTCAAGAAATCCTGGAAACACATTAAGTGTGTATTATTTCACAAAGGTAGCTGGAATAAAATAGTCATCACTTCATTGTATTTATATAGCATTCCCACTGAAGAATATTTCAATTTTTCTTTATAGTAGTAGATATTTCTGTATTATTAAAATGAAAAAAATAGATATGCTTACTAAAGTTTAAAGCTTTTTCTGGATGTAGTGGTACACTCCTTAATCCTAGGACTCAAAATTCAGAAGCAGACAGAACAATGATTCTAAGCCTAGTCTGGTCTACAGAAACAGTTCCAGGACAGTCATAGCTATACACAGAGATTCACATTCTCAAAAAGTAAAATGTAATACAAGCAAACAAGATTAACATATTTATTGCTTTTGACTAAACACAATGATTTGGGGTCAATTTTCAAAGAAAGAATTTTTAAAATATGCCTTTATTTCTGAAATTCAAATAAAATAGAATTCAAAATTCACCAAGACAAAAAAAGAAAATATTTGAAAATTGTGTTTACAATGAATGATTGAATATTCAGAATATTTAAAGAATATTTTATTTTAAGATTCATCTTGCTGTTAATTGTGTGTGTGTGTGTGTGTGTGTGTGTGTGTGTGTGTGTGTGTGTTGAGGAGGTTGCATGTGAGTGTGAGTGCCAGCAGAGACCAGAGGCAGTATACACATTTAACTCATCTCTCTACCCTAAAAGGAATATTTAAAAGTAAAATTGAAAATACTTAAAATATAAAACAAATGGGAAATGTGTTCATGACTTGCATTGATTGCCTCTAAACAATTCAGAAATGTCCATAATGTGTGCAAAATGAGGCTTAATGTCAGCAACAATCAAGGGACTACAGTGATGGGCTGCAAAACAAAGTTCCAAGGAGCAATCATTAAATCTAACATAAACAGGTATTGAAAAATAACATAAATAAAGGCAGAAAGTTAAGTGCTGAGCATATGGAGAAATAAGAACCCTAATGCAGAGTTATAGAAAAGTAGAATGTAAAAATTATGCAAGTTAGTGTTTTTTACTTTAATAAAATTGAAAAATAATTACCAAGTTCCAACTGCAGTGTTACTGCACCTCTAACATCAACATTTGGTACTAATGGCAAATACTGGAGAAGGATCTGGGGATATGAAAAGATAAGAAGCCACACAGTAAATGACCAGTGTGGAGTAAGGAGAAAGAAGGCGTGTGGTTTTCTCTGTCATTGCCCTACAGAGTCTCAGCAGTTCTCAGGAAGAATTTGCAAAGATACAATCATTTCTTTCTTGAATATTTGATGTGACTAGGTGCTCAGACCTTCTGCTCCTGAGTGGATTTGTAAAAAACATTGATATCCATATGCAGACAGCCTGGATTGTCCCTATATCTCCTCACCTTGCATAACAATTGATGTTAAATTATTATAAATCTGAAATGATAAAACTCTCAGAGGAACATGTTAGTAATATAAGATAGAGAAAGGCAACAGAACTCAATAGCACAGGAAATGTACCAAGGACTAATGTGTGGAACTGCATTAAAAACATTCTGCATATTAAAGAAAACTACCAGCCATGTAGACATACTATCCACATAGCAGAAGAAAAATCATTGACTTTTGTATTTTCCTAGGGAACTTAAAACCTAGGATATATAAAGACAAAAAAAGGATTAAATGCTCTGCAAACTTTCCAGTCAACAAACAGGTTAATGAAATGGACAAGGATTGCCTTAAGAATAAAGCACAAATGTGCAGTAAATGTTTTGTTTTGTTTTACTCAAGCATTCAACTTCTTTAGCTCTTAGGGAAATGCAAATTACAAATAGTTTGAGACTTTATCACATGCTTTAGAATGATTACCATCAAGAGAATATGCAATGACAAATGTTGACAATGATGTGACAAAATTATCATTCTATACTGGTATGATGGCAAAGTACTACATGTATTATAGAAGTAAATACAAAAAGTTCTCAAATAATTAAAATAGCATTACAATATAACATAGCTATATATTTTTGCCATATATCTAAAGGATTTTGTGTCCTTACACAGAGATACATTTATGTGAAATGCTGCATTATTCATGGTAGCAAGGAAATGATACCCACTCTAGATGTACATAAGCACATAATAGAAGGGTGTTATCAGTACACAGGGTAATAGTGTTTATCTTAGAAAGAAAAGGAAATCATATAATTTTCAGGAGCTAAACTGACTAGCAAAGAAATGGGCATAGATCACAATGTTCATATGTAGTAACTGTCGAGAAAAGGTAGATTGGGCCAAAAAATTAAACAGGATAAGGAGAAAACAAAGGTGTGGAGGAATCAAAAGGAAGTAATAGGACCAAGTGTCAATAAACTGAAATGGATTATAAAGGCTATGGAGAGAGGCAAGAGGGTGATTGGAGAGTGAAGGAGAAAAGTGAAAGAACAGGCACAAAAATAAATTTGTTTGAAAATGTCATAATGAAATCAAATACTATGTATGATAATTACAATTTTAAAAAGCAAAACAACTTTTTTAAAAAAAGGATTATGGTTCCATGGCAATTTTTTCTATTTAATAATGACAGTTCTTATAATCAATGTAATGTTACAATCTTATGCTCAATACTTAAAATTGCCAGGGTCAATCTTGTCTTATTTTTCTTCTATAGGAATTTTATTATATTAAAAGTACTGGGTATGAAACCCAGAGTCTAATGAATGAAACATGAGTACTCTGACATGGAGCTACAGTCCTACTCTTTTTGTATAAATGTTTATCAGCATGTCACGTTGTAGAAGAATGATATTTGTAATCCTTATTTCTTGGTGATGGAGTGACTGTCTTGTCATTTTATGCATGGAATCATTTGAGGAAAAATGTTTTGTCTGTATCCTTGAAGTTTTCTTTGAAGAACATGGCTTAAATGTACATTCCCCTATGCTTTATAAAGTTTATTTTAAATTGTAATAATTTCCCTCCTAAAATCAGGGCATTTGTTGTGACCTATTTCTTATGATTTATTAATGTTGTTGCTATTATAAATACTTTTTGAAAGGTTCTTATGATATAGAAGTCCTATGCATCGAAAATACTTTTTCATATGAAAGAAGCATTGCTATTTCATTGACAAATTCTAATTATTAGTATAATTTTAAAAATAATTAAAATCTGTGCCTTGAAGAGGTACCTCTTTAGTCTCTTCCACAGCAGAGTCATTCAAAAAATTAGAGATCATTCCACATTCCACAGCAACAAATCTCATAAAAACAACATGATGAATACATACAATGGTATAGTATTTATTCTTTGAAAAGAAGGTTGATATATACTACAGCATACATAACCACAATAGGCTTCCTGTTAAGGACTATGACCTGTTATATTGCTGCAAAATTCTTTCTTGTTGTAATTATAGTGATCAACAAAAAGTATATGGAAAGTAAACTAATGAGACCAGCAAGACTTCTCATTGGGTAAATGTGCATTTTACCTACTCTGATGATTAAAGTTCCAGCCAGGATCCCATGTTTGAAGGAGAGTCCAAGTTCGTAAAACATATTTTCTAATCCCCACACATGTATCTGGTTTAGGATGGACATACCCTACCCAACAATATACTATTTATGTAATGAAAATTAAAAGACATTAGAATGATGATTGATGGGGATGTAAGGAGAAAGTGATAGGTGTTTGATTCATGCTCACCTAGATTTGAATTTGTGATGAAATCTTCTGGAGACCAGCTGTAGTGCATTAGGATCATTTTCCCATTACTGAACTGTACACTCACAATGGTCAACATGATAAATGTTGTAGTTTGACATAAGTTCTAATCTTCAATGTAAGGGAATTGTTAAATAGGTGTATGATGTGGTAGAGATCTGTTCTTGATGTTTTGGTTTGGGTTTTATGTATTAACAGAAATCCCTAACATCAGGCAGGTATATGATAGCTTCAGAAACTCTAGACAGTGGCCTTGACAAGAGGAACAGAAGAAGACTAACATACCTGTGTCTATTCTCCAGAAGTACAAAAGTCTATGTGGACAGATTTCATATGAGAAGACCACTGTATGTGTGTGTGTGTTCTTGCAGGTAACATGTGAGCTGCAACCATATAACAAACAATTTTTAGGTATATTTAGTGAAACATAGAAACAGAATCGGAAAAAACATCTATCATATTTCAGAATAGCTAAAGTACCAAGACATTAAATGTGCAACTAACATGCATTTACCCCTTATTTGTGATTCATTCAATTGAGATTATAATCTCAATCTTACATAGAATTTATTTTTTCTAATAAAAAAATCTATCATTGATAAAAATTTACTTTAGTAGGATTAGTATTGTATTCTGGTCATTCCTATGATCTAACTACTTAGACACAAAAACAGAATACATCACTTCCAGATGTATATAAACTGATGAGTATGAGGATTGAAAAATATAAAGGTACTTGAAGCTATTTAGGATAAGATGGGGATATGAATCATGGTATGACTAGCTATTTCGAGGCTCTGGCTGTGACCCTTAGTGCCAGCAGTAAAGAAACAATGAAGAATCCAATTAAATCTTCCTTTTAAAACTAAAACTTAGGGAAAGAGTCACAGAAAGAGATAGAGGTAGAAGAAGACAGAGACAAGACAGAGATGAGGGACAGAGGCTAAGAAAAAAAAGAAAAAAATAACATGTTATCTCTGATAAAGACTCAGTAGCAGCTTATTGAAGGAAGAAGTTTTACACAGCTTAGCGAGGATTGGAGACAGTCTTCTCTGCCATGTGAGAAATATCTCACGTTCATCCTAAAGCCCGTTCAAGTCACCATTCCTTAAATCAAGTTACTCTTGCCCACCTTGACTTCTTTCTTTCTTTTTTTCTTTCTTTACCCCTTCCTTCTGTTTTCTTCCTTTCAGCATATCTGTAGAAAGAAATTCATAATAAAGATTTTAAGTACAACTAACATTAATAAAGGCATTTGGAGGGAAAATGAAGATGTATCTGCGAAAAGAAGTGTGGCTTCTCCAAAGAATGCTTTTAAAAGTCTTTAGCTCTTACTACTTCTATGCTGTAGTCACTTATCTTCATGCTCAAAGATATCATGATGGTGTGTGTTGCATTGTCAAGTGAGTCTCTGCTAAACAATGGTGAGATATTTGCCCTGACTTAAAGGCGCATGATCCCCTAGTATTCCATCCCAGAAGATGGGTAATTTTCAACTCAACTGTAAATCCATGACATCATCTCCACAAGGGTGTGAAGTAACTTTTAAACACCTTGGGCTTGAGTTTCTAGAGGAAAGCAAAACAAAACAACAAAAAACTACAAGTTACATCAGCAATTCCAAGGAAGAAATTAGGTATCACAATGGAAACGTTTTTGTCATCCTTTAGAGAACAAAGGGTATGGCAGAGATGCACACAGAAGGAACTTCACTGCTATCGAAGCACCTTCCATGGCCTTGCCCCAGGAGATCCTTTCTCTATCTCCTAGCATCCTAGACAGTTTCAACGCCTCAAAATTGTTTCCAAAGACACTCAGGGCAAATGGCCAAGATGACAAATTAACTACATTTTCTGGCTGCAGGATTCGTACAGCATAGCAAATACCTCTTACCTCCTCTCTGTACTTCTCATCCCTGCCACCTGCCCTAAACACCTCTAGCCCATGAGCTTCACTTCCCTTCCCCATGCTTATTTTTTCTATAAACACATTTTGGCCAGGTGTTCTTGGGCTCTTGGTTCTTCTCTTGTACCTCCTCTTTTGGTTCTTTTCTTGACAACTTTTCTCTCTTGCTTCCTTTGGCCCTCTCCTTCTTTCTCTTGCTCACACCACCTCATTCTCCTTTCATGGCCCAGTTCAGTCTCCTAGCAATGTCTAGTGTATTATATCCCTTCCCTGTCCTGTACCCTTCCAGATGCCTCTGAGTATTAACTCCCTCATCTCTACAATAAAAATCTTTTCCTCAATGATACCTCAGAGTGATCATGTCCATGTTTTCATTAAAAATTTTCCAAATATTATGTGGTATGAGAGAAGAGAGAGGCCATGAATGGGTATGCATTGCATCCTTCAGGTCAAGTTTCTTAAAATGATTTATCCATGTCTTGTGTGTCATTTATCCATGTCATTGTATGCCTTCAAAACAACTTATATTTACAGTTGGTGGGTAGATATTTTTAGTGTAAGCCATGATAAGGAAGGCTGCTGTAATTGAATATATCTGTACATAGTCATGCATTCTAAAAGGTCAGCTTTTGCTAATTTCACATTTGCTTTTCTCAATATAATGTCAAAAGATTTAAAAACTCACTACAATGGTAGCCACACTTCTAGCAGCAGAACCAAAGGGTTGCTCTTTGATCTTTCTTTATTGATTCTTGATGATGGCAGGATTTTGAATTGTTTTCAACTCTGTGTTTTAGAATTAACAAAATTCTATTCTCATATGCATGCTGCTAAAACAGGATAAAATGGAAATTTTTCTTTGTAATATTTGCACATACAAAAAGATATTCTCCTAAAAATAGCTGCCCTGGATCTATTTTTAACTCAGAAGTCAAGAGCAGTTGTTGTTTTTGCATAGGACTCACCTGCATTCTCAATAACCACTTGTTAGATGGTAGCCATACCAGGTGAGTCTACATCCTCTTCTGACCTCCATGAGCACTGTGCACATATGTAATACACATGCATGCATGAGGGCAAAATATTCATGCACATAAAAGTAAATATTTAAAAAAAATAAAAAGTAACTAGTCACTGGGCAGTTTTTGCCTTTTGAGTTTAGACAATATTACATCCAAGGTCTTGACAAGTATTAGGTGCTTAAATCACAAAAATTTCTTCTTTCTGTGACATCTGCTCAGGGAAAAGGAAGATGAATGTACTTAAAAACATACAATGCTTATCACTGAAGAAAATCTTCCGTTAAGAACACTTCATAGAGATGCAGAATTAATAAAGAATAAACCTACATGCCTATTTCTCATATATTCACATAGTAAACTTTTATGCACACTGTAAAAATAATTTAGATGCAAGTGCAATTATTTATTGTCTTAATAATTGCATAAATGTATATTTATGATTTGAAGCCTAAAGTCTTTTAATAAACTTTTAAGTTGTGGGAGAAAAGAAACAGAAAAAAAAACCTATTATAGCCTTAAAATCAGAACTATCAAGGGGAAGCACTGTCTATATAATGAATCAAATTTGCATATGAGATAGAGAATGGGGTATTTCATGTAGTATGAAGTAGCCTCTACATGCACTTAGGTGCCTCCACATAGAAAGAAACAGCCTCCAGAAGCAAGTAAACTCCTGAAAGAAGAAAGCATACTCTACTAGCAATAAGTAGCTCATATTACACATGAATATATATTAAGGGTCTCATTTAAAGAACTAGATACAGAATCAACATGGTCTGCTCCATCTACTTCTTTACTCTCTTTCCAGTGTCTTGATAGGAAAAATACTGGTGTTCACAATGGAAACATAAATGTGTGTCCTGTGGTGAATGGCTAAGTTGATTCTGTGATTGTGATCAAAAACTGGTTGCCCAAATGATAAATTCACTAGCCTCTTTATGAACAGACCGAAAGTTATTTTCATAGCCAGTTTGTGTCCCTGATCACATTTACCTGAAGTATTGAGCACCACTTTCATATTACTTTGCCTTCATATTACCTCAGAATGAAAAAAAGAGAACAAACTACAGGAACACATTCACAAAATTAAGAATTGTTGGAAGGAATCATTTTCCCTGGGTTCTTGGAGTGCTCAGTGTATTCCCGGAATAAACATAGATGACATAAAGGCTAAGCAATATCCCAGACAGTGTTGGAGATGACATGGACATTGGAGACTTTGTTGTCAATAGTAATGTAGTAAGTAAACACAAACAACCAACTGATTAAGAAAAACGAACATGCAGGCTAAACATTCATACTCTGCAAAGAGAACTGAAATACTGCAAAAGGATTTCATGAGGTACCTTTTTTGGTTTTCTGGGAAGCAACGTGCAAAACACATAGTAGCTTCTGCTGGCAGCTGAACCTTACACTTACTTACATTCTTAGCAGTTACAAGGCTGCAGCAGAGTAATCAGGCAGACATAAGGACTTCCCCTACAGTTATTTAGGCCTTTTTACAGGAACACTTCCTTCATGCCTATTTATTGCCAGTTTAACAGTGAACTGACAGTGAATCAACTGACAAGCAGAAAGAAGCCCAGTACCTCCATCTGCATAGACTTTCTTTTCTCCACTTGATTCCATAAGTCAGCTTCCTTCCCTTGTTATTGCCACTGTAAAATCAATTATTGGATGGCTGTTTGCCTTTTGGTATCTCCATGTGGATAATATCGAATTGCAGAGCTTCTATCATGACTACCATCTTCTATTTATTTGCTTCTACTTGGAGTGCATTTCAAGACCCTGAAAGCAGCTAAGGAAATGGATCAGAGTGTAACAGACATTGCCCCCAAACCTGAGATTCTGAATTCCATTTGAGGGATCTACAAGGTGAAAGTAGAGGGAGAGAAGTCTTCCCCAAACTACATGGCAAAACCCTGGCTTGGAATAATCTCTGTGTTGTTCAATTTAAGGTCAGTTGCTGGTGATTCAGGCTTTAAGAACTCTCTAAGCTGTGAAACCATTCTGGTGAGAGTCATCAGAAAGATTCAACTAAGATAATTTGGTCTTGTAACTTGAGGATATCTTTCAACAAGTGTTGAGTGCATTAACGCTATAAATTTAAAAAGAGAGAAAGACATATAATTAAAGTAAAGAAAAATTCACTAAGAGTTCTGTCACAGAGGGTTGCATCCTTGCCTGACAGTTGCTTAACTATACCAGCAAAAATAATCAAGGAAACAAATGAGGGGAAGGCCTTTCCCAATGATTGAATCACAGATGAAATACAAACACTGCCTTAGCTCTGCGTCTCTAATGCAATGCATGATGCGCCTCTGAAAGAAGAACATCCTAAGCAAGCATTATAAATCACTGTAGTCCTTGGTTCCATGAAGGCTGAACACTGAGGGGGAGGGAGAATTCGAGGGAGGGAGGTGGGAGGGGGCAGGTGGGGGCACATTCTAATAGAAGCATAAGGAGGGGGTATGGGATAGGAGATTCCTGGGTGGTAGGGGGAATGGGGTAAGGGGATAAAATCTGAAATGTAAATAAAATATCCAATAAAAAAAGAAATTCATGCATGAGCAACACTAAATTCACTCAGCAGGTTTTATGTATGTTAAGCTCTGTGTGTGTATGTGTGTGTTTATTTCTTCATTACTACAGTTAAGTTAAAAAGGTCATAAATTTTTGCCGAAGTAAAAAAAATCGCTGTAGTTAATGGGGACAGGACTACACTGAGAGGGAATATCAAGACTGGAATTTATTCCTCATTATTTCTGATCCTCGGTTCTCACATATGTTTCCTGATTTCCAGAAGATTTTGAACCCAGCACTATAATGAACAAGATAAAACCCTTGGAAGTTTAATGACTCAGAGGGCAAGATCTACCCAAAGTACATCAATGAAAAGACAAAAGCTAGACTAGGCTCATCTTGACACCAAAGAGAGAGGTGTGTGTTTCATTTGGGGGAAACATGATGTTTGACAGATCTGAGGGCTTTAGTCTGGGGAAAATTAATATGCTCTGGCCAAAAATGAGTAGTTACTGTTTTTCTTTTTCTTTCCTCTAAATTTGTAGTGGTATTTCTATATTTCTATAGCCAAAAACTGAGAAGTTTTATTATTTTGGTTATTTGCTGAATTTTTTTAAATGTTATGGTGTATGATAGATAACCTCAAGCTTATACAAAAACTGCAAAAGTCAATAAAAAGCTTTCCCATGAAACTTTACTACAATTCCCATACTAGATAAAACTGTTTTCTGGGTGTTGGGATGTTCCAGAGGCAGAATGTTTGCTTGAGAAATGCAAAAGCTCTGAGGTGAACTAACCCAGGAGGAATCAAATCCCATCCCACTACCTTCTCCTACAGGAAATAGACTATACAATTGAAATTCTGCCCAAATCCAATCAGATGGTTGTGCCTTCAGTTAAATGCTGTACAGTTGTGAACAAAGGGAAAAATCCCTTTGGAGTTTCTCAAAGACTTCAAGCAAACAGAGTGGGAATGGAAGTGGTGGTGAGACTGATGAAGCACTGTAAACTGAAAATTTTCTGGGCTCTAAGAACTGACAACTTTGAGTCATAGAGTAAGGATGCAAGCACAAGAACAGCTGATTTTATAGCTAGTCGTGTGTGTGTGTGTGTGTGTGTGTGTGTGTGTGTGTGTGTGTGTGTTTGTGTGTATCTGTTTGTGTGTGTCTGTGTAGACATGACCCTAGTTCTGCCTCATTATGTTGTACTCTTCTAAGCCCTCCTATTGCTGTTGTTCTTGTGGCTATAAAAGATCTATGGAACTCACAAACTGAAGTAGAGTGATCTTTTATGTCTCCAGTCCCTGTTTGTTGCAGGATATTTGATCACACTGTAAACCCGAAGAATGTATTCTTTACTGAAAACAAAACCTGTTTCTAGTTGTGGTATGGCTCATCCTTAGCATATAACTCTAGTCCCTCTGGCTGGAATATACACATGCTCTTAGTACACACCTCAGTTCCCAAGCAATGAAGGTAAAGCCAGTTTATAGAAGGAAACACCCATGTTTGAATGTGATGTCTAATTGAGTGGTAGACAAAGTGATAAGCAGAGAAATATTTGAGAAAATAAGATATGCCCAACTCTCACAAGAAGAGAGAGTAAAGGCAAGCTACTTAAGAGAGTTTGAGAGAGAGAGAGAGAGAGAGAGAGAGAGAGAGAGCGAGAGAGAGAGAGAGAGAGACAGACTGAGTCAGTCATTCAGTCATCTTGGAGAGGAGTTTCAGCCAGAACAACTGGGTTGTACCAACCAGCAGAGTTCAGAAAAAAACTAGAAAGTATGAGCTTATTTTCAGAGCCTTGAAGCTTCCAGGACTAGGTCAAGGTTAGCAGGCAGAGGCAGTAAGCCTCAGAAATGACAAATACATCAGCAGAATAAAAGTTACTGTCACCAATCGGCACCATGGCGACTGACAACAACAAGTGCCTGACAAAAGGTGGCAGAAGGGAGCTAAGAAGAAAGTGGCTAATCCATTTTCTAAGAGAGACTGGTATGATGTGAAAGCTCCAGCAATGTTCAATATTAGAAACATCGGAAAAACACTAGTCACAAGGACTCTAGGAACCAAAATTGTATCTGATGGCCTCAAGGGTCGTGTGTTTGAAGTGAGCCTTGCCTATCTACAGTATAATTAAGTTGCATTTAGAAAATTCAAGCTAATTACTGAGGACATTCAGGGAAAAAACTGTCTGACTGACATCCATGGCATGGATCTTACCCAAGACAAAATGTACTCCATGATCAAAAAGTGACAGACCACGATTGAAGCTCATGTTGATGTCAAGAGAACCGATGGGTATTTGCTCCGACTTTTCTGTGTTGGTTTCACTAAAAAACGCAACCAGATAAGAAAGGCAACCTATTTACAGCACCAGCAGGTTCACCAGATCCAGAAGATGATGGAAATCATGACCCAAGAAGAGCAGACTAATGACTTGAAGGAAGTAGTTAATAAACTTATTCCAGACAGCATTAGAAAGACATAGAAAAGGCTTGCCAGTCCATTTGTCCTTTTCATGATGTCTTTGTTAGAAAAGTAAAAATGTTGAAGAAACCCAAGTTTGAATTGGGAAAGCTCATGGAGCTCCATGTGAAGGCAGTAGTTCTGGCAAAATAATTGGAGACGAGAAAGGTGCTAAGGTTGAACGAGCTGATGGATATGAACCACCAGTCCAAGAACCTGTTTAAAATCCAGATTTTTAATAGTGACAAATAAAAAGTCCTATTTGTGAAAAAAAGTTACTGTCACCTTGGATAATAAGCAATTTGGGAAAGAAAGGTTCAATTTTATTTACATTTATATATCACACTTCATCACTGATGAAAGTCGGGAACTCAGGCCAGGATCCTGGAGGCAGAAACTGATGCAGCTGTTTACTGGATGGTTTCTCATGGCTTGATTAACCTGCTTTCTTACACACTCCCAGAACCCATAGCTGGCTCCACTCACAATGGGCTATGCACCCCCACATTAGTCACTACTCAAGAAAATGCCCCATTCTCTGTGAGGTGATGGACCCTGAGAGGAAGCCTGGTAAACGTGAGCTAGGGCTTGAAGCCCTGGGGACCCTATAGGAACAGTAGGAACTTTTTCTGCTCCCAGCACCAGGCCCCTGTCATGTAGCCACAACCTCCATAGAAAGAATAGTGGCCATTAGTCACATCAGGGTAGCACCTCTAAGCCCCTCAACATGCAGATGAAGCAATCCTACCATCTCAAACCAAGTCAATAGGAAACACCTGTTATCAGACTCCAACCGACCCCAAAATTGTATATAAGATCCTATTCAGAAGGAATAAAGGTATGTGAGAATTACTGCATTGTCTGAGAGCTTCTGTCACACAAGAGCTGTAACACTGCCTGGGAAGAGAAAGCTCTCAAAGCTATCACTACCAGACGCTCCCCTGCACTCTACTCACTAGCTAGCCCTTCGCAGGCTCAGCTCAGCTTGGCTTGGCTTGGCTCAGCACAGCCAGTACAGCATCTAGGAGCAACAGCAGCTGCCAGGGCAGTGGTGCCAGAGCAGCAGTATTGGTAGCTGTGGCAACAGAAGCAGCAACAGCAGCGGAGGCAGCAGAGGCACTTCCCTGCCCCTGCTTGTGACGTTTCCCCTTCACCTGAACCCTCCTACCTGGCCAGGCCAGAGATCTCCTTGGATAGCCTATGGTACACAGGCCAGCAACAGTCTTGCCCCTAGACTAATCTGATGGAAGCATTTTGTCAACTGATTATTACTCTTCCAAAATGATTTCAACCTGTGTAGAGTTGATATAAAAACTAACCAGCATACCCCCTTAAGGGTCATAAACTCCGTCTACTTCACTCAGCCATGCAAGGAAGGATTCAGAGTCAGTGGTCTTATAGTGTTGCAATAGTCCCCACTGCTTGATTTTCTCCTGACAGGATGTGTTTTTCCTAGGTTCTGCATCTTTACTCTGATTGACTGGTATGAGAAAAACATTTGAGGAAGAAACAAAACTTGTGGCTTTAGGAGTGCAGAAAATGTGTGAAATTCTTTGCTAAGAGTACCATCTTTAACATCAGAGTATGATCACTGAATAAAAGCCTCCAAAGCATGGCAAAGCTGGACAATCTTTACAGTAATTGTGGATTGTTATCATTGAGATAGTCATAGGCCTGACTACCTCCAAATCTTTAATGAGTAGTTTTGTTCACTTAGGATATCATCTGCAGAGTTATTTGTGCCAGAGACAGTTACTCTTCTGTGAACTGTCCTTTCCCACTCCCTATTAAAGTGTTCCCATCATCTAAGTACCATGTGTCTTATCTGGAACATGAATCAGATAGCTCTCAATGTATTACAGGATGATTATAAATCTAGCAACAACTGGGTAAGATGAGGGAGCCTGATCCTGGAAAAGATAATGACTTGAGGTCTGGGTTTGAAACCCTAAATAAGATAACTGTCTTATTTAGGGTTTCATTGCTGCAAAAAGACACTATGACCAAGGTAACTCTTAAAAAAGGATCTGACTTCTGGTTTCAAATGTTCAGTCCTTTTTCATCATGGTGGGAAACATGGCAGTGTCCAGTTGGACATGGTGGTGGAGAAGAAGCTGAGAGATATACATCTTGCTCCAAACGCAGCCAGAAGTAGACTATCGTCCCAGGTAGCGAGGAGGAGTCTCTGAAATTTCATACTGGGCAGACCTTGAGCCCTAGGTGACCTCAAAAACCACCCCAACAGTGACTTCTGCCAATAAGGCCACACCAACTCCAACATGGGCAACATCCCATAGGCCAAGCATTCAAACACATGAGTATATGGGAGTTAAACCTATTGAAACCACCACATTCCACTCCCTGATCCCCACAGGCTTGTAGCTATAACATAATGCAAAAATGCTATTAGTCCAACTTCAAAAGTCCCCATAATCAATCACATTCTCCACAGTGTTTAAAAGTCCAAAGTTCAGTGTCTTCTAAGATTCATATAATCTCTTAACTATAATTCCCTATAAAATCAAAATCAAAAAGCAGACCACATACTTCTAACATCACAGGATATATACATTGCCATTCCACAGTATCACAGTGAGGAAATACCAGACCGAAGCAAGACCAAAACCAGCTGGGCAAACTTTAAACTCTGCATCTCTAAATCTGACATTCAGCTCCTTCCAACTTTGTTTCCTGAAACACTATTCTTTCTCTTGGGCTGATTCTATTCCCCGTTTGCAGCTTTCCTTGCTGGTATCCAATAGCCATGGCGTCTCTTCACTGTTTGGTTCTCCAAGGCAACTTCAACATCGCAGCTTCTTGTTCCAATGTATAGAATCCATATATGGTCTTCTGGGCTCCTCCAATGGGCTTGGGTTACTTCTCCAGCTCTGCACTCTTTAGCACTATAGACTCTGAATGACTCCACTGCACTGCTGTTTCTGTTCTTGGTACTCAACCCATAGTACTGGCATCTCCGATATGCTGAGGTCTTCCTCTGCAGCTAGGCTGCACTTATTTTCACCAATAGTCCCTCATAAGCATTTTTCCTGGTGCCAAGGCTCAACTTCTTTGCCTGACCCTACAATACTGGGCCATCAACTACCACTTAGGCTGTATTTTCACCTATCCATGACGTCTTCCTGCCTCTAAAACCAGTACCACCTGGATGATTCTTATACATACCAAGTGCAGCTGCCAGCACAAGGTCTACCTCTGGAACACAGCTTCTTTGTGCTCTCAGAAAACACTTTCCAGAAGACTTCACCTCAGTGACGCTGATCTCTTCTTAATCACTGATAATAACCTTTCTATTCATGACTCTAAAGCCAGAGCCATGTTGATAAAGCTCCCAAGTTCTGCTTGCTAGAACTAGAACATGTCTCATTTGTTTAATTAGATCTTCAATAGCTTTCTGTTTTCTATAGTTTCCTTCACCGCCTAAGCTTGGCTGTCCTGGAACTTGCTTTGTAAACTGACTTTAAATTTGGATATTTGTAGGTCTCTGCCTCCTGAGTGCTGGGATTAATGGTATTGAATTAGTCTTGATTCTCTAGAATCAAAGAATTTATGAAATGAATATATACATATGCACATACACATACATTTATACATAAACATATATAAAGGGAATTTATTGAATGACTTACAGGTTGCAGTCCAACCCAACAATGGCTAGCTGTGAATGGGAAGTTCAAGAATATAATAATTGCTCAGTCCCATAGAAAGAGTTTTTCAGATGGTCTGTGTAAGCTGGAATCCTGAAGAAGTGAATTCCAACAGATATACAGGAAAGTAAGTGCAAGCAGGCTAAAAAGAATGAACTCTTCCTCCCTCCCCTGTCCTTATGTAGGCCTCCAACAGAAGGTATGGCCCAGATTAAAGGTGTGCCTCAATAGCTGGGTCAAAAGCTTGTGTTTTCTATCCTCAAGATTGGAGTCATATGTATGCACTCCATTTACTAGTTCATTCCAGATATAATCAAGTTGTCAATCCAGAATAGCCATCACAATCCATTCCTTGCCAATTGGACACACAATTATATCTCCTTATGTCCAAATGAAAAAAATAACCAAGTCATAATGATGTGTAACATTATATAACTATCCCTTGTTCAACTGCAAATGAATAAACAATAAGCTTAGCTGGGTGGAATCCTGCCCCGAGGTCACCACTCCCTTAGTTCCATTTAATATCCTTAAACACAGGATTTGGCTCCATTCCACTTCCTGGTAGAATAATCTTTTAGCCATATATTTTATATATTTTCTTTCTAAACTTGCTATGCTTGATCAAAATATTCTTCATGAGAGTGAACCACAAGAAAGAGTCCATGCTAGACTTTTCTGAGACCTCCTTTGTCAATGCATTTACTCTCTTCACCATAGCCTCAGGCGGATTGTTCAGACAAGGGCAAAAAGCAGCCACATTCTTCACCAAAATATTACAAGAATGATCTCTATGCAACATACTAAAATTCTTTCCTCTGAAACCTCCTGAACCAGGCTCCCAAGTTCAAATCACCCTGAGGACTACTGTCTTTAATGCTTCTAGGAGAATGGTCCATTAGGCACCACTTAAAGCATTTTACTGCTTTTCTAATTCAAAGGCCCAAAATCAGCTTTCCTCCAAACAAAAGTGTGGTCAAAAACTATCACAACAATACCCCAGGTCTTGGTACAACTTCTGCTTAGTGTTTCATTGTTGTGAAGAGACAACATGACCAAGGCAACTCTTAAAAAGGATACCATTTAATTGGAGCTCAATTACAATTTCAGTGGTTCAGTCCATCATCATGGTGGTGGGAAGCCTGGCAGCAACCAAGCGGACCTGATGCTAGAGAAGGAGCTGAGAGTTCTACATCTTTATTAGAATGCAGCCAGAAGTGGACTGTTATCCCAGACAGCCAGAAGGAGACTCTAAAATTTCACACTGGGCAGAGATTGAGCACTAGGAGAACTCAAAGCCTATCTCCATAGTGACATGCTTCTTCCAACAAGGCCACGCCTACTTAGACAAGGCCACACTCCCTAATAAAACTTCCCATGGGTCTATGGGGATCAACCCTATTCAAACAATCATAGGAACCTATTCTCTCTCTCTGTCTCTCTCTCTGTCTCTCTGTCTCTCTCTCTCTCTGTCTCTCTCTCTCTCTCTCTCTCTCTCTCTCTCACACACACACACACACACACACACACACAGAGGCGGGGGGGGGGGGAGAAACAGTCACACAATTACCTTTGTTGGTTAAAGAATGATTCAAACACTCTTGTATAATAAAAGAGCTAACATGGTAGTAAGAAAGTCAAGCTTAGCCTTGTGCCTGCTGTAACAGTAACTGAGTTCACATGTGCAGCTGCCCTACTGTGCACAAAAACACTGTTGTTTCCCTAACTTCATCTACCACCTCTAGCTCTCACACTCTTTCAACCCTTTTTCTGCAATGATTCCAGAACATTTTGAGGAAGGAGGTGTAGAGACATCCTGTTTATGGGTAAGAATCATTATGCAATCTCTTTTTCTCTATCCTTTAATATTTATCGGTCTTTGGGTTAATCACCATCTACTGCAAGAAGTGTAACTGAAGAGGACTGAGAGATGCATTAATCTGTAGATATAGCAAGTTGTTAGGAGTCAGTTTAATATTATGTTGGTTTAGCAGAGTAAAAGTAATACGTTCTCTCTTATGATCTTTGATATGTTTAGCCATGGGTTGTTAGCTCAATAATGGTGGTAGGTATGAGTTCAAGCTTCTAGAGCAGGAATTGAAACCAAGCAGAAGGTGGTTGGTTGTTCCCATGGGGTTTATGCCACTATTACACCAGTGGACACGGCCTGCCAGGGCAGGCATTGTTGCAGTGCACATGGTTACTGCTGTGTATGTCTGATGATTACTTTGCTCCTCCAACAGTAAAAATAGAACTCCTTGCACTGTGAAAGTTATCAATTAGGGATGAAACTCCAAGTCTGTACCAGGTTTGTTCTCTGTCACATTCTAGAGGGTAACCAGGACCAATGGCAATACCAAGTCCAACTGTTTTCTAACTAGGAAAAATTCTAATTGCAAATCCTCGAAGATTTTTGTTGGTGGTGATTATGGTGGGAGTAGTTTGTTTTTAAATGTTTTGTTTTGTTTTGTTGTCTTAATTTCCTTGGTCTCACAAAGTAGCCTAGAGTTGTTTCAGGTTCACTATCTTCTTTATACATGCCTCAGATTCACAGAAATCCTCCTGTCTCAGCATGCAGAGTGAAAGAATTATTGTCTTGAAACATTATTAGAGACAACATTCTGGTTTTTGGTTTGTTTTGGTTTTTTGTTGTTGGTGGTGATGGTGGTGGTTTTTGTTTTTGTTTTGTTTGTTTGTTTGTTTTTCAAGACAGGGTTTCTCTGTGTAGTCCTGGCTGTCCTGGAACTCACTCTGTAGACCAGGCTGGCCTCAAACTCAGAAATCTGCCTGCCTCTGCCTCCCAAGTACTGGAATTAAAGGCGTGCGCCACCACCGCCCGGCTAGAGACAACATTCTACTGTTTCAACAAATTCTTCTCTAAATGATACTCACCTTACATAGACTTCTACTATCTAGGAAATTGTGGAACTGATTAATCTCAACAACTTATCCAATTCTTTCATATAATGCAACTATACATGGGTTTCAGTTTGCCCTCCCACTCCAAAAAAATAAGCCATATAAATTAGTGAAAAGAAGTGGAAGAAGAAAAAGGTACTTCAGCAGACTTAGATATGAGAATTACTTAATTCTTAAAAATCATGGTAGGAAACCTTTCAATTTTATACTGAATAAAATTGTTCATTATCGAGGATTTCAATATACTTGGACATTGTTTAAGGTCTTATCTCTTTTAGAGGAATAGAAATGTTTTTTTCTTCTCTGTGTTATGAATTTTTTCTCATGAATATGCAATACTGAAATTCTAAGCATTTATGACTCACCTAAGTTATAAAACTATGGACCCCATGCTTCATAATATTGTAAGACATGGGGAATCAGCCTGAGTTGACAGCCTCCCACAACTGCATTATTTGCCACCATCTTCCAGGAAGCATTGTAATGTCTATGTCACAGCAATGTGAAGAGACAAAAGAAGTCTTCAGGATTTATCTCCCATTGAATGAATATGCTCTGGCCATTAGAATGACCTATATGATTTTAATCAGTGTAACTTAGAAGCTATTAAATTACTTATCCTTGTTAATTTTCACATTTTTCTAATGAAAAACAACAAAAGCAACTTAATTTTGGAGGGGCTTAATTTAGCTTGAAGTTTGAGGGTGTGGTCCATCATGGCATGAAAGTCATGGAATCAGGAGACTGAGGCAGTAGCAGATCACTTTGCATCTATAGTCAGAGAACAGAGACAGATGCATGCTGGTTCTCAATTTTCTTCATTTCATCCAGCCCAGGACTCTTAACCAATGGATTAATTGCTATGCTGAATTAGATTGGGTCCTCCTACCTCCATTAACTCAACTTAGATGCTTTCTCAAAGACATCTCCATGTTTGTTTTTTAGCTGATTTTAGATCTTGACAAGTAGCCTATGAGCATTAACCATCATGTTACCAAATATATGCACAAAGAATGAAGGAACAGATGGATATATTCATGAGGAGGATCAACAGAATGTGTGACACATTGAGAGATTTTTACAAGTATTCTTCTATGGGAGTAAAAAGAGAGTGTGAAGGCAAAGTTGGTAACACTCATGAGTACAATGAAACAAAATATGGAGGAATGTCTGTAGAAATGGAGAAGTTGCTGTCCTCACCTGTGCATTGTCTCAGACGGTCATACAGAGTAAGAGAGTGCAAGCAGCTGGGTAGTAGATGACAATGGTACACTGCATGATTGGGCTGACTAGAGGTGTCTCTGGCTTCAAATGGAACTCTAAGAAAAACAATAATCAATGCTAATAGGTATTGATTCTTCCTCCCATAGGGGAATCTGTAAGTGGAACTACCAGCCCAGAAAAAGAGATCAGAAACAAAACATACGTTGATACATGCACAGAAGCAGAGCAGTTGACCACACAAATATGTTACTCTCATATGCCAGAGATCCTGCATTTTATTTGCTCTGCTTTTCTACTGTTCAGTTGAAGCAGTGAGACAAGGCTCTGATGTGTGCCTACATAGAAGTTCATACCTCAAGACCTGCTTGGCTATCTGAAGGCATAAGAAATACTTTGATACATGATAACCCCTAATTTCAGAGTATTTTGAATGAAAACAAAGAGATGTCTTAGTATCATGAAATGTTTTTAGCCAGCATCATGCTAGCTATAACAGATAACAATACTTAATTTACAGAGCCATTGACTTGCTTGATAACAACTGGTCATGGGTGAGTCTAATGTCTGATAATGGATGAAAGTCTATTTGAATTTATCATAACACACAAGTGACCATTATAAATATACTTCTGCTACAGCAGTGGAAAGGATTCTTGGGAGTGGACTGGTTATTACTGATAAGGATGAAGGGAAAAAATGTGGGAAAGCATGTGTCTAAGAATGTAAATATATTTATTATCCACAGCCTTGGATTGTTAAAAACCACAGTATAGATAACAAGTATGAAGGACATTGAGTAGGAGAGGACAAAAATGCACACAAGGATCAAGATGGTTTTTGTGGCTCTGTCTTCAGGGGAGACTCTGAGGGAGTGCTGAGCACCGTGAATGTACTGAAGTTGACTCTTGTGCCTATAAAGAATGCTCACCATGGAGACACTGGCCCAGACCATGAGACTCAAACACAGACCATCAGCGAAACAAACAAAGAACAAATGTAGTCCAGTAACACTATTGCCAAAAGCAAATGCTGAACAGTACCCTAAATTGATTTTCCTGGTGAAATTTTTTATAGTATTTGGTCCAATCACATCTATAGCTGTCTTGATATTTAAAAGCAGATGCAGAAGCCAGCTTACAGAGCAGAACTGAATCATGTATTTGGAGACGGAGTGTGTAAGTGTCATCAGCCTGGAGTGGCTGAGGCTGATTGTGATTGCTTGGAAGCAACTCAAGAGGGAGGTGCAGTGCAGGGAAACACCCCGGGACACTCGATTGCTGTACAGAGTAAGTTTACATAAGAGGTCATCCAGGAGATACTGCAACCCCAGCTGAACCATTATGTGAGGTGTCACTCTTGAGATAATAACCAAGGAATTGGCTAAAGTCAGATGCTTTAAAATCTGGTCTTTGGGCATCAAACATTTTCCAGTGACTACAGATGTGACATAATGAAGGAAAACTGACCAGTTGCCAAGGATCCCCACAGCTGCTTGAGAAAAGAATAAAATCCCCATTGGCAAGTTCTCAGGAATCATGTTCTTTTTACCTGAAGTAAACAAATTTAACCACATCAATACACCCAGAAAGAAATCGTTTGAATGTGCATTCATTTATCATAGCCTAAATTGTATCAATGTCTCATCAGGACAAATGTCTATCTTATAGCAGGTTACCCAAACAAACAAGATAAAGCACCATATTCAAATACATTTTGGGTCATCAAATGTGGGAGCAAGGCAAAGATGTAAACTTCAAATCATGGTTTTTACACTTTCTATACAGTTTTATAGTCTTCAAGTTTCTTCTACTGTTTTTTTTTTCTAAATGAATGTCCAATAGATATTTCTAACTTTTCTGAAAGAAGTTGGTGTATTAATACGAACAGTAGACTTGATCCACTCCTGTAATCCAGCTACTAAAACACACAAAAAAGTGGAAATTAAAAAGTATATCCAGAGACAGAAAAACTTGTGAGCAAAGGTAATGGAAAGAATAAATATAAGTAAAGAAACAGGCTGAGACAAATCAGAAAAAAATAGTATTTCTTAACAATTGAATTAACAAAAATGCCTACTAGCATTTTCTTATTTAAAAAATACAGTCATTTATGTTCATATTTCCCTAATTTAAAATGAGAGAAGAGTTTTTCTGTCTATGACTCTCTAATGTCTTTTGAGCTGACAAAGAATATGAAGTTTATAAGTAAGTGTGGTTCACCCAGCTAGAAAAAGTTAGTGAAATCCCAGTGTCAATAGACAATACGTGTCTCTTTGAATGCAGAGTCTCGCCAATAAATATTTATTGCAATGACATGCTACTGCACATTATGTTAGTCTTGCTGCAAGGTGAAGAAATGATAAGAAATGTTAGCAAGACAGATCTAACAGTCAGTTAAAAGACAAAGTGACTAACTGTATCCAAAGGTTCAAAACTGTATCAATGCTTGCACAACTCTGACTTTGAGAAAGCAACAACAAAATAAAAGAGATCAAATGGAGAATAAAAGGATGGAGTGAGAAGGCTATAGAGAGACTATGAGAGTCAGTACGTGTCATGCTAACACCTTCGAGAAAGAAAGGCCAATCCAAGATCGTCTCCTTAACCACGTAAGAAACATTTTTATCCTGAGCCAACAGGTGTTATTCTTTGACAGGGTTCCAAGAAGGAAAGTCTAGGGAATAAGACATTTAAAAAGGAGAGGACAAGTGACCTTAGGAGATCATGTGTAAGCTATGTCTTATGCCAAGCAAGCTTATAAAGAAGTAGAGAGGCAGGAGAAGAAAACATTCTGAAAGAAGCTATTGGAATTAGTAGGCATTTCAGAGGCAGTTAGAAACCTAGTACAATGTAAATTCCATGGAACCATGAGAGTAACTTTACCAAAGAATTTTAGTATTGGGTAACAGAGATCCTAAATTCACTATCTCCTGTAACTAGGCAAGGTCTGATTGGGAAAACAACCCAGCCACAAAACCTTCAACTTACAGTTTGTCCTCTCTGCAGAGTGCTGGAACAGGAGTCAATCAGAATTGTCATCAAAGAGACTTCATATAGAAGCTTATGGGAGCAGATGCAGAGTTCCACAACCCAATATTAGGCAGAGCTTAGGGAGTCCTGCAGAGGAAAGGCAGGAAGGATCAGAGGAACAGAGGAACTAGATCAGTCAAAGATATACCATGAGAACAGGGCTCTCAAAATCAACTTACTGGGACTCATGGGAACTTGAGAAATCAGGGAGCCTATAGGCATCTGACCTAGACACTCTATATGTTAGAGATGAGTAGGCTGGTGTTCTCATGGAAATCCTAATAGTGGAAGCAGAGACTCTTGCTGATTGTTTTGACTTCTTGTGGGACCCTTTTCTTCTTATTGAGTTGCTTTATCCAGCCTTTGATCTGATCATATATACCTGGTCTTGTTGTAGGTTCTCATGCCCTTTTTGATTGGTATCCTAGGGAGGCCTGCTCTTTTCTGAGGAGAGGGGGAAGGCTGAGGTGGGAGGGAGACTAAACTTTGTTTGTGATAAAATATGTAATTTATTTATTTATTTATTTATTTATTTATTTATAAAACAGCTCACCATCAAATATTAGACTCATTTGTAAGAGGTCAATAAGTAAAAAGTACTGAAGTAAGCAGATAGTATAAAGATATTCCCATAAGCAAATAGAAGTTGGTAACAGTGGAGTTAATAATGAAATTCATCAAAGAATTATGATTATTGAACTGGGGAAAATCTATACAGACCACTAACTAGACTAAAAGGCTGACATGTAATGAGTTGTTAAAGAGATTCCTCTGTGGATATTAGTTTACTCCTAGCATACATGCATTCCTGATGAATAACGATATATAAAGAGCCTGAATGCCCTACGAAAATAGCATACAACCTGAATGTTCCTTTACCTCCAAAGGATGTAAAAGCACTCTCTCTACGTCATCAAACAGTCAAAGGAGTCCTCTTCTTGAACTTCAGGAACCTTGATCCTAGAGAACAGGAATTTTCAAAGTTGATATGTTATTACACAGTGTAAATGCAAATGAACCCATGCCGTATGTCTCAGTCTCATTTTGAACAACAAACTTACTTAGATTTAAAATTTATCTAAAAATAACTACAGCACTTTATATGCTCTTTTCAGGGGAGAAAAGGGACAAAGTCAGCAAGAAGCTTATCAAGCTAAGTCGCACAATGGGACACAAAATGTCTCAAAGGCCTCACATACTGAGCACACACTGGCTTGGACAGATAACTCCAGCTTTTCAGGGGCATAAGCCGAGTTCCCAGGAACCACAACCTTAACTCCTTTGAGGCCCTGGTCCCAGCCCCAAACAAGGGAAAGAGTCCACTCTTCCAAACAGACCTAGGGTTGTTTAGCTTTCATAAGGACTTCTGCAAAGTTTTGTACAAGTCTAGCTCTCAGTGAATTTTCTAATCATGTGCCATGAATACATGGGCCTTAAGAAGGGTCCAGTGTAGGAAGGTGTTCCTGATGGCACCCGTATCAGAAGACGACACTCATGTAATTCTTTGTTGACATTCTTCTACTCATATACTTTTATACTTAGTCACATGGCAGTTGGATTAAGCTTCTACCATTAAGAGCTGTTACAAGACAGGGAAAGAGCAATCAAATACAAAGTTTAGAACAAGAGCGACTTAATACAGCCCACCTGCAAAGAATTAGACAGGAGAAGGGAGTAAGACAAAATATATTGGTTCATAGGGTACAATATGTCAGGCTATTAAGCAATGCTGGAATTTCAGATAAGATAATAGACACTGTATTCAAACAAGACAGCTCCAGTGAGTCAGATTACATGATGAACACCATATAGAGTTCAGGCATTCCAACCATCTATAATGAATAATAATTAATTCAAAAACGGTAGGGGAGGATGTAAAGAAAGATACAACATCTAGAAACAAAAGAGGCCATTGGTATATAAACGGTTCAATATGAAATTTCTTCACCAACGGGTAGAAAAATTAATAAAAGGTCCAAACCAGAAAACAAATGCTAGTCATCTCTCTGACATACTTCAATGGAAAATTTTTCATAAATTCATTTTGAAAAAGCAGAAAACTGTCTCTCAACCTGGATATCAACGGAGTCTGACAAGCTTTGTTTATAATCATAGTGGATGCACAGACAGATGAAAGCACTCAGAAGCAGCAGTTCCCAGAATTCCCTGTGGCTCTGCTCCATGTGCAGTGCTCCTCATTTGAGCCTAGCCTTGTCCAGGCCATTATGCTGTTTCTTAGGCTCTGAAATTGACAGGACTCTCCTCACTTTTTTTACTCAAACCCTGTGCTCATGTTTTAGAAATCTCCTGAGTTTCAGAATACACCAAGAATGATCAAAACCATACCTGTCAATGGTGAGCTTTCTCCTTCAGATTTTATTCAAGACTATTCTCACTGTGAGGTACTGAGGATAATAGTAACTGTGTTTTCCTGCAACCCCACAAACTGGTGCAGAAGGGTATTTATTGTCTCAAATTTTACAAAACTAACTAAAAGAATTCTCAGTTGAAACATAGAAATTCTGGCTGTCTGCAAAGAGAACAGCCAATCACAATGTGTATGAGCCATGCTGCTCAAAGTACATGCTATCCATTCAGTCACACAGAAGAATCTAATTAAAGCATCTATTAAAAAAAAAAAAAACTCTTTTAGGATGCTATTAATGACTTATGTCCCTGTGATTTTAAGGTTAGTAACTTGCCAGGCAGTGGTGGCACTTGGGAGGCAGAGGCAGGTGGATTTCTGAGTTCGAGGCCAGCATAGTCTACAGAGTGAGTTCCAGGACAGCCGGGACTACACAGAGAAACCCTGTCTCAAAAAAACAAAAAACAAAAGGTTAGTAACTTGGGGGTCTGGAAAGCGGAGACAGTGGTTAAGAATACTTGCTGCTCCTTCAGAGAATCCAGATTCTGTTTGAAGCACTAACATTGAGTGGCTCACAGCTGAGCTCAGCTATAACTTAAGGTAGAATCTGATACCTCTGGGCTCTACTTGCACCAACATACACATACCCATAAAAATGTGTGTACAAATAAGTGTTATTTTAAATAATAAATATGAATCTTAAAAGGAAAGATTAGTAATTTTATTCACCAGGAGAAAATAGAAAGAGCAGAATTCGGCCCCTAACAAGGATGATGTAGTGGCAGGAGACACATTACAAGTAAAAGTGTTTACTCAAGAGTCCATATCTGACTTTAGATCATACAACCTGCATGGCATTGCTGGGTGTTGTTGGTCACCAGCTTAGAAAAACACCACACCACACACACACACACACACACACACACACACACACACACACACTACATTTCTAGTATTATTTATCTATCAATCATTTATCTACCTCCCTAGCTATTTATATATCGATCTGGATGTTCTCATTTACAGATACATATTTATATCATAAATATGAATGAAAATGGGGAAGTATCACAAGATAGGGAGGGAAACATTGGAGCTTGTGGGAAGCGTTGGTCTGCACAGGAAATAGCTCACATTTCATGTGAAAGCCTTTTCAGCATATTGCTTCAATACTTAGCAATAGTGAGTCTCCCTTATTCTTTCTCCCTGTGACTTGGTCTAAGAGTATATATACTTACTGTGTGCTCTGTCAAACCACAGTGGAAGACATTGTGGTGAGGCATTGAGTATGCCTTGCTGAGATAAAACTCTGGTTTCTTACAAGCTTATAACTCCCTGGTCTTTGTCCCCTAAGGACCTGTGACTTTCAACTCTGGATTCATGGCAACAGGTGCATAAAGGATTGAGAATAACTTTTCAACGACTTTGCTTCAATTGCCTGTAATGAAAACATCCAGAATGAGACAGCAGACCCACGGAAGCAATTATGAGGACTTGGGAGAAAAACTTTTCTGTGAGTCCTTAGAGTACACAGGGTGTCACAAGCAGAGACACACAAGTCCCATTCCACGGTTTTACAAGGAAGTTACCTGGCTCTCTTTGAATCTGAGCAGATCTGACTGCTTCTCCTCAAGACCTCATATATTGGGAGATTTCAGAAGTTGAATAACCAGCATTAAGATGTATTAAAATTGGAGATTCCACAGTTTTTTAAATCTCACTTCTTAGTATCAGCATTCTCTAAGTGCTTCTTGCTTGTTTTGTTTGCTGTTAGAGTCCATTAATCTTGATGTCTAAAGAAAGTCCTTTGCATGTATTTACAACTATGTGAACTCCAATATTGAGCTATCATAAGTGAGACTTCTCTAAACTTTCTAGTAAATTTATTGTAATGCATTGTGTGCATGTATTTTGATGGCATGGGTTTCAGAGTCAATGAATTTTTGAAGTCTATGGAATTTTTTAAAAATAATTTTATTTACTATTTTAAAATTCCAAACACATTCACAATGTAGCTTGACTATATCTACTCCCCTGCCCCTTCTCCAATATTTCCTTTCCAGTAGATTTACCTCCCAATTTCACATTGTTTCTTTTTTTATTTGTCCTTATTAAACATCACCTATCAAATCCAGTTAGCGCTGCCCATATGCTCATGGATTTGTATCATTCACTATGG
This sequence comes from Arvicanthis niloticus, assembly GCF_011762505.2. NCBI lineage: Eukaryota > Metazoa > Chordata > Mammalia > Rodentia > Muridae > Arvicanthis > Arvicanthis niloticus. Next base: position 1,846,018 of record NC_133438.1, on the reverse strand, counting down.
CTTGGACAAAACAGTTTTCAAACACCCAGGGAAAAGTGACTCTCCTGCTCTTAGACCCCATCCCCTGTAAATAGGTCCATATATATGAACGGGGCCTCAGTAACTCCTCCCCTACCCATGCTGGAATATGCCAGTGAAACTGAATTAATTTGCAGAGCCTTGTGTGGGTACCTGCAGGGCTGTGGTGTGCTCGGGCATGGGTCTTGTGGGTTGAATTATGGATCCCATGTCCGCCTCCCACAAGGGGCTAGGGCCGTGGCTCAGAGAGGCAGAGGCTCAGGAAGTTGACTGTGTTCACTGCACGCTGGCTCCGGGTGAAGTCAGACTGTGAAAAGCCACGAGACTTTGCTCCAGGGGTAGGAAACACAGTCTGAGGTCCTACGGGGGCCAAAGCACTTGGGTTGGGGGGCCCCTCAGGCCCTTAGACTCACAGGAGCTACTGAGAGGCCATGGAAAGGCCTACTGAAGTGAGGCATACCGGCTGGATCAGCCTGCAGCTGAAGTGGGGTGGGGGAGAAACTCTGGCTGTGTCCCATGGGGATGAGACTCTTGGTCATGGTGACTCACCTGGTTGGGTCTCCATGGCTGGAATGTAGAGAGGTCATCGGTGGGAGATTAGATGGCGGCTCTGTAGTTGAAAACCTTCTCCATGGTTTCCCACAGCAGGTCCCAAAGAAGAAATAAAGGCTATGGTCTTAATATATATATTGTCATGTTGCAAGATGGATTAAGCTATACCCCGGTATTCTCAGGGAGGGCCTGAGGTTAAATACTTTTTTGCAAGGAGGAGGGTCTGGGACAGAATATTTAATTGGCTATGCTCTCTGGCCTTTAGGTATCTCATTAATATAGAGATCTATCTTGAGGCTCTGTGGCCTGTAGTCATGCCCTCTACCTGTGAAGTGGCTAGTAGGGGCACTGTCCTACATGACTGATGGACACAGACCTCTCTGTGGGGGGCTGTAGCTATGTGAAAGGAGCCAGGGGCCCAGGAGCAAGGCCAAATTCCTACCATCTCTGAGGGTCTCCAGGGTTCAAAGCCTGCTCAACCAGATACCCAGATGCCTCTCACAGCCCACCACCCCACAGGTACCCATAGGAGCTCATAAGGGCAGCAGACATGTCATACACAGAAGACATTTTATAGCTCTCCTTCCTATCTTCTAGTTCTTAAACTTCTTTCTGTTTCTTCTTATATGTCATACCCCCCACATCTAGAGAGAAGGATGTTTGTACCTGAATACTTATAACCACTCATTCTAAGCAGCTGACTAGTTATTAGTCTTTATAAACTATAGCCTACTATAAAAGAAACTTCTCTAACAAAGGTTCAGTGTAGCACAAATCGATGAATACAAACATGAATATTTTAAAAGCAGTTTGGCAATATGACAATTTAGCAAAACAGCTATCATAGGTTATCCTATGAGAGCCTATGATTTCTCAAGCATTGGGGATTTGACTGGATTTACAGAACAAGGCATGAGCTCCCTCTTCAGACATGGACCACAAATCAGAAAGCAACTGATTAGCTCAGTAACAGCCATGCAACAACTGTAACTGCACTGATAGGCACATCTTGCTTGGGTAGGACATGACTGTAGCATGCAGGGTCCACTGCTGAATAAGAATGACTTCATTAAGGTTCTGTTGATGTACAGAGATGCCACGACCAGGGCAACTCTTATAAAGGAAAACATTTCATTGAGGCTGGCTTACAGATCAGAAGTTTCATTCGTTATCATTGTGGTAGGAAACATAGTAACTTGCAGAAAGACATAGTGCTGGAGAAGTTCTCTATCTAGATTGGCAGGCAGCATAAAGGAAGACAGAGACACGTTGTCCAGATTTGAACTTCTGAGACCTCAAAGCCTTCCCTCAGTAACCCATGTACTTCAAGACCACACTTCTTAATAATGCCACACCCTATGACCAAGCATCCAAACATGAGTTTACTGAGTCATTCCTATTCAAACCACTACATTCCACTGCTTGCCTCCCATAGGCTTATAATCATAAAATAATGCAGAAGTACATTCAGTACAACTTTTAAAAATCCTCATAGTATATTTAAAAGTACAAAGTTCAAAGTATCTCCTAAGATCCATGCATTCTCTTAGCTTTAATCCCCTGGCAAATCCAAATAAAAAAGGGAGATCGTGTGCTTTCAACATAGAATAGTACAGGATATATATTCTCTTTCTAAAATGTAGAGAACATAGTAAGGAAATACTGGACCAAAGCAAGACTGAAAACCAGCTGGGCAGACTCCAAACTCTCCCTCTCCATGTCTGATGTCAGAATACTCTTCAGATCTCTTACTTCTCTCATCTTTGTTGAATGAAACATAATTCTTTCTAGCGGTCTGGTTCCACTCCATGTTAGCAGTTCCATGGCAGATATCCCATGGCTCTGGCATCTCCAACCTCTTGGGGTCTCCAAGGTAACCCAGGCTCCCGTTCATAGTTTCATGCAATGGCTTCTCTAGGTCTGTCTAAATCATACTCTCAAGGGGTGTCCCTTTTCTAGGCAAGGATACCACTGCCACACACCTGGCCTCAGTCTTTCCTCAGTCTCAGATGGAGATTCTATAATTTAATCCCACTATCCTACACATTAAAGCCAAAGCCTTATTCCTGATACAGCCAGGTTCTGCTGCTTTTTGGGGGCTGGAACATGATCTCCTCCTTCAATGATACCTTCACCAGCTTTCTGTCTTCACTGTATTCCTTTACTATATATGTTTGACTGTCCTGAAATTCAATCTGTAGACCAAGCTGGCTTCAAACTCAGATTCCTCTGCCTCTGCCTCTGCCTCTGCCTCTGCCTCTGCCTCTGCCTCTGCCTCTGCCTCTGCCTCTGCCTCTGCCTCTGCCTCTGCCTCTGCCTCTGCCTCTGCCTCTGCCTCTGCCTCTGCCTCTGCCTCTGCCTCTGCCTCTGCCTCTGCCTCTGCCTCTGCCTCTGCCTCTGCCTCTGCCTCTGCCTCTGCCTCTGCCTCTGCCTCTGCCTCTGCCTCTGCCTCTGCCTCTGCCTCTGCCTCTGCCTCTGCCTCTGCCTCTGCCTCTGCCTCTGCCTCTGCCTCTGCCTAGTCCTGGGATTAAGAAAAAAAACTTATGTTTTCACTGAAGACTCTAGGCTTTTCTTTAATACCCTTTCAAAAGTTGGAAACATAGCTGGGTATAATCTTGCCCAAGGTCACCACTCCCTTTATTCCATATAACATCAGACTTCTTTGTTCTGTTTGTCTCCTCAAAATCAGCATTCAGATACATTCCACTTTCAGATGCTCCTTTTCTGTTACAAATATACATTTTGTAATTTTCCTCGCTCAGCCTGCTCTATTTCATTATAGATTTGCAGAAGTGTGGCCACTAATAACCACACAACATAGTCCACACCAGGCTGATTCAAAATCTCTATAAATGCAATCAATCCAAAACTCTACCATTTAACCTAAGACAGGTTTTTTCAGAGAGTAAAAACAAAACTCCACATTCTTCACCAAAATATCACAAGATGGTCTCTAGGACACACACTGACATTCTATTTCTCTAAAACCTCTTAGAACAGGGCTCCATAGTTCAGTATCTTCCATGTTCCTAAAAGTATGGCCCATTAAGTTACACTTAAAGCACTCAATTGTTTCTTTTCTAATCCAAAGTCCCAAAGTGTTTCATACTCCTCCAAACAAAAGCATGGTCAGGCCCCTTGTACCAATTTATCTCTTTGTTAGGGTTTTACTGCTGTGAAGAGACACCATGACCATGAAAATTTTCCTTAAAAACATTTAATTGGATCTGGCTTAAAGTTCAGAGGTTTAGTTCATTATCATCATGGTAGGAAGCATGGTAAGTAAACATTCAAACACATGAGTCTACAGGGATATGTTTCAACAATACAAGTATATTTTGAGATGATAGTCTTAGATTATCAAAAAGTTACTATATAAAGAACCAGAATGGAGGATAATGAGTAGAAGGAAACAAAAGTCCACATGAGGATCAGAATGGGCTGGGTGGTTCTAGACACAGGGAAGACACTTGAGCAGTACTTGGCATTGTGAATATACTCTACCTGTCCCTTTGTCCCTGCTGAGAATGTTCATTATGGTGACACTATCCAAGACAATGAGACCCAAACACATACCATCAGTAAAGCAGAACAGGAACATATACAGTGTTCCAGAAACAAAACCAACTTAGCATCCAAAATTGAATGTTATTGCCATTTCTGCTCTTTTGGGGACCAGTCACTGTCGTGGCACTTATGATGTTTAGAATCATATGCACAAACCAGCTGAATGAGCAGTGGTGACTGCTGTATTTTATGGCTCTGTATGTAAGTTTCATCCACCTTGTGCTGCTGGACTGATTGTGATTGCTTGGAAACAGCAGAGAACATAAGTGCTGCACAGGGGAACTCCCCAGGACACACAGCAAGTTTATATATGAAGACACTCAGGAAAAATTTTAATCCATAATCATAAATATCTTGACATTAAAAGAGCTAACACGTGGGGTCTAAATTTATGGAAGAACATTCCCAGAAAGGACACTAAATTTCTTCTGTCTGTTGTCCTCTGGTTTCAGGTCCTAGGTCTATGTTCCCTCCAGTCTCTTCAGGTGAGAAGTTTACCACTGGAGAAAAAAAATGTTTTGTGTGCCTGTGGTATGTGAGAATATTTGAAAGTGTGGGTGCCTGTGTGGCACAGTGTACATGTGAAGGTCAGAGCACAACATACACTGTCAGTCATCCCCTTCTACATCATTTGAGACAGAATTTCTTCATTTTGACATTTGATGCTGTATATAGCAGGTTAGTTAGTGAACAAGCTTCTGGAGACTCTCCAGTCTCATCCCCAACTCTGTAGCAGACCTTCTGCTTTGTCTTCTACTCACTGCCCCTATTCCTAGAGGAAAAATTATATCCTGGTGAAATGCCATGATTTCTTCCCTCCTGTGGACCTTCTCAAACCAGCCCCCAAACCAATCCCCATTTCTAAAGTTCAGCTCCCAATACACAGAAACACGTTATACCTGGAACAACAAGTAGCCATATATATCAGGACCCAAGAAGAACTTCCTACCAGAAAACACACAGCTAGCACACACTCCTAAGAACCAGGGAAGGCAAAAGAAACCAAATAACAAAACATCCACCCAACAAAGAAAGACCTGATATCAGTACCCACACTTAAAATTTCCCCAATCCCAGATGTCTAGACACCAGAGTAAAACACAATAACAGCTAGGACAATATGGCACCATTAGAGCCCAGCAATCCTACTAGAGCAGGTCCTGGGTATTCCAACATAGCTGAAACACAAGGAAAAGACTTTTAAACAGTTTTTATGGACATGATTTCTTAAAGAGGAAATTAATAAATCCTTAATGAAATCTATGAAAGCACAAATCATGGAAGGAAATAAAGACCTGAAAGTAGAAATAGAATCAAAGAAGAAAACCTGAACTGGGAGAAATCTAGAAATGAAAAATTTAGGAATTTGAAGAGGAAATTCAGAGGTAAACTTCACCCATTCAATAAAAGAAATGGAAGAGAGAATCTCGGGCACTGAGATGAAATGGATATTATATTAGACAATGAAAATGTTAAATGTTAAATCTAAAAAAGTGCTGACAAGGGGATACTGTGAAAAGACCAAATCTCAGAATAATAGGAATAAGTAAAGGAGAAGAAACCCATGTCAAAAGCAAAAAAAATTATTTTCAACAAAATAATAAAAGAAAATATACTTATCTTAAAGAAGGAGATACCTCTCAATGTATACCAAATTGACAGGGTCAGAAAAGAATGTCCAATCCCCACATAATAATTAGCACACTAAAATGCAAAAAAATATTAAAAACTTCAAGGAAAATAAACTAATATGTTAAGCCAGATTAAGTAGAATTACACCTGATCTCATAGATTCTAATACACAGAGAGACCTACACCCAGCAAAATTTTCAATCACAATATATGGAGAAAGTAAGGCATTCCATGGGGGTGGGGGGAGAACTCCCAAGACACAACAGTGATTACATTAGCTGAAATTCCCAACGAAGGGAGAGAGAACCTGTTGAGACCATATCCAGCGGTTAGGCATAGCTCCCAGCTCCTGGTTGAGAGATGGGGCCACCCACCCATCTCAAAAATATTAGCCCAGACTTGCTCCTGTTTAAAGAAAATGCAGGGACAAAAAGTGAGGCAGAGACTGAAGGAAAAGCCATCCAGCAGAGACTGCCCCACCTAGGGATCCATCCCATCTGTAGACACCAACTCAGATACTATTGCTGATGCCAAGAAGCACTTCCAGACAGGATCCTGGTATGGCTGTCCCCTAAAGAGGCTCTTCCAGAGCCTGACCAATACAGATGTACACAGCCAAACATCGGACTGAACATGGGAACATGGGAACCCCAATGGAGGAGTTAGGGCAAAGACTGAAGGAGCTGAAGGGTTTTGCAACCCCATAGGAAGAACAACAATATCAACCAACCAGACTCCCCAGAGCTCCCAGTAACTAAACCACCTACCAAAGAATACACATGGAGGGACACATGTCTCCTGCTGCATATGTAGCAGAAGATGGCATCAATGGGAGGGGAGGTCCTTGGTCCTGTGAAGGCTCCATGCCCCAGCATGGGGGAATGCTAGGGATGTGAGGTGGGAATGGGTGGGTGGGGGAACACCCTTATATACGTAGGGAGGAGGGGAATAGTATAGGAGGTTTGTGGAGGTGAAATCAGGAAGGGGGATACCATTTGAAATGTAAATAAATAAAATAACCAATAAAAAATAAATAAATTTTTAAAAATAAATTAAAAAAAAAAGAAATACACCCAAGCCTACAGAAGTTGCTAGGAAAAAAAAACCACCAATCAAAAGAGGTTAACTCCACCTAAATCAACACAGGGAATAAATAAACCCAAAGCAGAAATTCAAGTGAGGACAGACAGACAGACACACACAAACACACACACACACACACACACACACACAGAGTAACAAGAAAATAACTAGAATCAACAAACACTGCTCAATGATATCAATCATTACAATTTCCCAGTAAAAAATAAAAATAAAAAATAAAAAATAAAAAAATAAAAACCTAACAGAATCATTGTGAAAACAGGATCTATACTTCTGCTACTTCCAAAAACATACCTTAACATGAAGGATAGTCATCACCGCAGTATAAAAGTAAGGAAAAAGTTACTCCAAGTAAATGAACCTAAGCAAGCTGATGCAGCCATTTTAATGTCTGATAAAACAGACTTCAAACCAAAACTAATCAGAAGAGATATGAACAGATATTACATAATCATTAAAAAAAATCTGCCAAGGGAATATGTAATCAAGCAGAAGGGTACTGAAATTCATAAAAGAAACACCACTACAACTTGAATCATATATTTGAAATGCCAACATACTGATAGTGGAAGACTTTAATATTCCACTCTCACAAATAGACAGGTTATCCAGACATAATAATAATAAAACAAATGCTAGCGCTAACTGGTGTTATAAACCAAGTGGACCTAATAACTATTAATTGAATATTTCACGCAAACACAAAAGAATATAGTGTCTGTTCAGTACCTCATAAAACTCTAACATTGACCACATATAAGGACACAATGCTTATCTCGGTAGATACAAGAAAACTGAAATAACATTCTGAAACCTGACAACTGATCAAAGCTGAATATCAACAGAACTTTCACTTGCATGGTTAGGGTTACCCCAAGATATTTTATATTATTTGTGGCTATTGTGAAGGGTGTTGTTTATCTAATTTCTTTCTCAACCTGATTATCATTTGTATAAATAAAGGCTACTGATTTCTTTGAGTTAATTTTATATCCAGCCACTTTGCTGAAGTTGTTTATAGATGTAGGAGTTCTCTGGTAGAATTTTGGGGGTTGCTTATGTATACTATCATATTATCTGCAAATACAGATATTTTGACTTCTTCCTTTCCAATTTGTATCTCCTTGGTCTCATTTAGTTGTCTTATTACTATGGTTAGAATATGGTTATTGAATAGATACAGAGAGGGCAACCTTGTTTTGTCCCTGATTTTAGCAGAATTGTTTTAAGTTTTCCTTCTTTTAGCTTGATGTTGGCTACTGGCTTGCTGTATATTGTTTTGATTATGTTTAGGTATGCGTCTTGTATTGCCAATCTATCTAATACTTTTAACATGAAGGGGTTTTGGATTTTATCAAAGGCTAATTCAGCATCTAATGAGATTATTGTGTGATTTTTTTTTCTTTCAGGTTGTATATATGATGGATTTTCATATACCGAACCATTCCTGCATCCCTGGGATGAATCCTACTTGATCTTGATAAATGATGTCTTTGATGTGTTCCTGGATTCGCTTAGCTCTTCTTTGAAACTCTGATAGAATTCTGTACTAAAACCATCTGGCCCTGGGCTTTTTTAGTTGGGAGACTTTAATGACTGCTTCTATATTTTAGGGGTTATAGGGCTGTTTAAATGGTCTACTTAATGTTGATAACTTCAGTAAGTGGTATCTGTCTAGAAAATTGTCCATTTCATTTAGATTTTCCAATTTTGTTGAAGACCTTTTGAAGTAAGATCTAATGCCACTTTGAGTTTTCTCAGTGTCTGCTGTTATTTCATTTCTGATTTTGTTTATTGGGATTCTCTCTTTCTCTCTCTTCCTCCCTCCCCCAATCTGTCTCTCTATCTTTTCATTGACTTTGCTAAGGATTTCTCTATCTTGTTGACTTTCTCAAAGAACCAGCTCTTGGTTTCATTGATTCTTTGTATTGTTTTTTTGTTTGTTTGTTTGTTTGTTTCTAACTGATTGAGTTAATCCTGATTTTGATTATTTCCTGCCTTCTACTTCTCTTTGGTGAGCTTGCTTCTTTTATTTCCCAGAGCTTCCAGGTGTGCATTTACATTGCTTGTCTGAGAACTTTCTAATTGCTTTAGGGGAGGAACTTAGTACTATAAACTTTCCTCTCAGCACTGCTTACATTGTGTTCCAAAAATTTGGGTATGTCGGTACCTTGATTTTCATTGAATTATAGAAAGTCTTTAATTTCTTTATTTCTTCCTTGCCCCAGAAATTGTTGAGTAGAGACTTGTTCAATTTCACTGAGTGTGTAGGCTTTCTGGTGTGTGATTTTTTTTAAGCCCAGCTTTAATCCATGATGGTCTGATAAGATACAAGGCGTTATTTCAATTTTCCAAATCTGTTGAGACTTACCTTGTTACCTAGAATATGGTCAATTTTGGAGAAGAATCCATGAGGAAGATGGTATATTCTTTTGTGCTTGGGTGAAATATCCTAAAGATATGTTAGGTCCACTTGATTCATAATGTCTGTTTGTTTCATTATATTTCTGTTTAGTTTTTGTTTGGATGTCCTGTCAATTGGTGAGAGTGGAGTGTTGAAGTATCCTATATGGTTTGGTGTGAGATTTAAGATTTATCAATGTTTCTTTTACAAATGTGGGTGCCCTTGTGTTTGGGACATACGTGTTCAGAACTGAGATATCATCTTGGTAGATTTTTTTCCTTTGATGAGTATGAAGTGTCCTCTGTATCTTTTGATTAATTTTGGTGGAAAGTCTGTTTTATTTTATATGTGAATGGCTACTCTATTTTCTCCAGAGGAGAAGAGGAGGGAGCTGAGGAAAGGGTTGTATGAGGGAGTGACCAGGAGGGGGACAGTGAGCAGGCTGTAAAGTGAATAAGTAAATCATAAAATAAATGTTTTAAAAAATTTAAAAAATATTTTAAAAGATAAGATAAATATTGACTATGGGAAAAAATAAAATTGAAGCAAAATCCCTGATATTTTGAAGCTATATTATCAAGGAGCTATTTTTGTAATATGCAGAAAGGGCTCACAAATTATACAATATTAGAGATACAATTAATACAGAGAAGGAAATATAACTGTATTACAAACAAAAATTTTAAAAAATTCCATCACATGAAAATGTAAATAAAACTAATATTGAGATATCTGAATAAAAAACAAACACACACACTATATATATGTAATATATTATATATATATAATATATACCTTTAATATATATTTATTATATATTATATATAAATATATTAATTATATATAATTATATATTATTATGTATAATATATTAATTATATATAACTAATATTATATATTGGGAACATACATATATATTTTTTTTTCCCAAATAGGCCAGAAGGTATTGATTATGGTTTCATGTTGTCACAGTTATTTAGAAGAGATGAATCAATAGATTTTTTATGTATATTCAAAATGCTGCTTCCCCTCTGAGTGGCTCATCACTGAGTCCCACCCCTTATATCCACTCCCCTTTGTCTCTGAAAGGATGGAGTATTGCTCCACCCTGATGCATTAACTTTCTGCAGGATTAGATGCATCCAACTGAGAAAAGACAAGACAGCCCTCTGCCACATCTGTTCTGAGGACCTGGGTCTAGCCTGTTTATGCTCTTTAGTTGGTGGCTCCATATCTGAGGACTCCCAGGGATCCAGGTTAGTTGACACTGTTGGTCTTCCTACAGGGTTTCTATACCCTTCAAGGCCTTCTATCTTTCCCCCAATTGTTCCATAAGGGGCCTCTACCTCATTCTAGTTTGGCAGTGGGTATTTGCATCTGTTTCAGTCAGCTGCTGGGTAGTCTCTCATGGGACAGTTATGCTAGGCTCCTCTCTGTAAGAATAGTAAAGTATCATTAATAGTGTCACAGATTTTTGTTTGCCCATGGTATAGGTCTCAAGTTGTGCCAGTTATTGGTTGGCATTTTTTTCAGCCTCTGCTCCATCTTTGTCCCTGCATTTCTTTTAGATATGACAAATTTTGAGTGGAAAGTTTTATAGGTGGGTGTCTTTATCCCTCCACTGGGGGTCCTATCTGGCTACAGGAAATGGCCTCTTCAGATTTCATGTCCCTGCTGTTAGATATCTCAGAGGTCACTGGAATTGGCTCCTGGCATCATGACCTATCCCAGGTCTCTAGGACTTTCTAGAGATTCCCTTCACCTACCCCTGGCAGCTGCATATTTCTATGCATTCTCTTGGCCCTCTGGACCTCTCTCCTATCTCTTTCCATACCTGATCCTGTCCCCCTATTCCACTCACTACTCCCACCCAGATTCCCCCTACCTCTGCTTCCCAAGCCTATTCTGTTTCCCCTTATATGTGGGATTCAAGCATTCTCATTTGGACCTTCCTTCTTGTTCAACTTCTTTAAATGTGTGTGGTATATCCTGGGCATTCTGTACTTTGTGGCTAATATTCACTTGCTAGTGATTATATATCATGTATGCCCTTTTGAGTCTGGGTTACCTCACTGAGGATAATATTTTTTTATTTCCACCCATTTGCCTGCAACATTAATGGTGTCCTTATTTTTAATAGATGAATAGTATTCCATTGCATAAAGGAACATTTTTTTTTTATTCATTCTTCAGTTGTGTGACATCTGTGTTGTTTCCAGTTTCTGGCTACCATGAATAGGGTGGTTATGAACACAGTGGAGCACTTATTCTTGTAGCATGGTGGAGCATCTTTTGGGTATATACCAAGAAGTGTTTGGTCTTCAGGTAGACTTATTTCCAATTTTCTGATTAAAAAAAGCCAGATTAATTTTCAGAGTGGTTGTACAAGTTTGCAATCACACCAGCAATGCAGGCATGCTGCCCTTTCTCCACATCCTCACCAGCATCTGCTGTCCCTTGAGGTCTTTTTTCTTAGCCACTCTGCTTGCTGTAAGGTAGAATCTCAGGGTTGTTTTGATTTGCATTTTCCTGATGACTAAGGATGTTGAATGTTTCTTTAATTGTTTCTCAACCATTCTAGATTCCTCTGTTGAAATTTCTTTTGTTTAGCTCTGTAACCCCTTTTTAAATTGAGTTACTTGGTTTGTTGGACTCTTGAGTTCTTTATATATTTTGGATATTGGCCCTCTGTTAGATGTAAAGTGAATGTCTTTCCCCAACCTGTAGGCAGCTGTTTTGTCCTGTTGACAGTGTCCTTTGCCTTACAGCTTCTTAGTAGAGCCTGAGCCATTGGTATTCTATTTGGGGAATTGTCTCCTGTACCAGTGCATTCAAGGCTATTTTTGCTTTCACTTTTATTAGATAGATTTAGTGGATTCGGTTTTATGTTGAGGTCCTTGATCTACTTGGACTTGAGTTTTGTGCAGGATAAATATGGCTCTATTTGCATCTTTCTACATGCAGATGTCCAGCTAAACCAGCACTGTCAACATCTAGTGCTTTGGGATCTCTGGGTAAGGGTTATGCAATAATCAGAACAAAGGTGATGCAGAGTAAAGTGAACAACTTCATATATTATTGAATTCTCCAGTTTCTTTTATGGGTAATCAGAATAAAGATTCCAAACAGCTTCTAATTATCAACAGCTTCTAATTATCAAGCAGTGGTTTATCCAATTTCAAGGTGACCTAAACCTCCTTGCAGACTGAGAAATCTGTCTACAGTCCAACTCTATTAAGTGTTGCTTAGTTTATAAAAATCAAACGATTTTTCTCTTGAGAAAAAGATCATGAAGGTTACTTCCTCAGCCATGTGGCTTACTTGACAGAACATCAGGATTCTCAGATATCCTCAAGTCACCTTGCAGCTAACAGACTGGAAGCAGTTACCTCATGTCATCTCTCTATACAGCACTATGCTCTCAAAGAACCAACTCTTGGTTTTATTATTTGTATTGTTCTGTTTCTAATGGATTGATTTCAGGCCTGAGTTTGACTATTTCCTGCCATCTACTCTTCTTGGGTGTGTTTGCTTCTTTTTGTTCTAGAGCTCTGAGGTATGCTGTTAAGTTGCTAGTATGAGATGTCTCCATTTTCTTTGGGAAGGCACTCAGTTTAGCTCTGTACCCCCTTTTAAGTAAATTTTCCTCTTAACATTACTTTCACTGTGTCCCATAAATTTGGGTATGTTGTTCCTTCATTTTCACTGAATCTTAGAAAGACTTTAATTTTTTTCTTTATCTCTTACCTGACCAAGTGATTATTGAATAGAGAGTTGTTCAGTTTCCATGAATCAATAAAATATTAAGCATGCTTATCAAGGCTTGTTGGAACCTGCCTTAAAACCTAGCACTCTGAAGGCAATGGTGAGTGGGTGGATATCTGAGTGTTTAAGGCTAGCCTGGTCTACATATCAAGTTCCAGGACAGTCAGGACTACATAGAAAACCTGTTGGAAAAACAAAAACAAGAATAAAGAATAATGTTAAATCACCCTGTGTGGGAGGAGACACCTTTTTATTCCAAAACAAAGGAGGGAAAAACAGATTGACCTCTGTTGAGTTCATGCACAGCCTAATCTAGATACTCAGTTCGAGGCCTGAGACACTGTCTGAAAAGGAAGGAGAAAAAGAGAGGGGTGGTAGAAGGAAAAGTTCAGTGATTAGAAGTACTTGCTGTTCTTTCAGATGATCCAGAATAATGTAGTTATAGTTTGAATACCCTCCCAACATCCTCTGTGTGGCCCCAAGAAGGGATAGAACCTATAGGAAGTAGGGCCTTCTGGGAAGTCCTTAGATCCATGAAACTATTGAATTCTCAGTAACTGTAGGATTTTAAACTGTATCTCTTGCTCCCCTTCAAAAAAATTACAAAGAAGCATTATAAATTAGACATTAGTAATTACTCAATAAAGGAAAAGAATGATAAATATCTCCTGCTTAGAATAACTAAAGTTAAAAGCAATACCAGCATTCTGGGAACTCAGTGTCACAGAACACTGCATATAGGAGCTGGAGATCCAGAGATAAATTAGTAAATAGTAGAAAGCTAATTTCCATCACAGAATTGTGTTAACACTTTTTACGTCTCTTTTTTTATTGTTTGAGACTTTCAGATGTGCATATGTTTTAATGAAATCACCCTCCATACCCTCCCTACAATTCCTATCCTATCCCCCACCACTTTAAACACACTTAACCCACTTATGTTTTCTATATGTGCATGGGCTTAGGATCATCTACACCCTATGTTAGGAACATGGGTACACCCTATGTTCTGAATCCCTGAAGAAAATCAAATTTCCCTCCCCCAGCAGTCATCGATAGTCAACAGCTCTTCAGCTAGGGGTGAGACTTCGCACCCACTTCCCTGTCTGGTTTTATCTTGTGCAGGTTTAAGGCATGCTGTTATACAACTGTGGGTTCATATGTGCAACATATGTGGAAACATATGTCCATATGTGTCAGAAAATGATGAAATGTTGTTTATTCTTCTTTTTAAAGTATATATTAACATGTATGCAGAATAATGGTGTTTGTTATAGCATTTTCATACATGTATACTATATTCTTTCATCATATTCATACCCCCATTACTATCTCATATCCACTTATCCCTCGGATGCTTTCTTCCTAGCACTTGATCTTCTACTGACCTTTATCATCCTGTCAATTTTGCAAGAGAGAGGAAATATGGTGTTTTTTCTCAATTTTTACTTTTTTCATTTTATTAGTTATTCAATAATTTTTATAGATTATTTTGATCCTTTTCAACCACTCTCATACATTTCTGGGAATTTCCTTTTCTCTAGGTTTCTAGCTTATCCCAGAGATCCTGCAACCCACTTACCCACCCCACCCCATGCCCAGATTCCAGTTGTCTCTCCCAGAAATCTCTCCCTCCTTCCTCCCCCCAACCTGTTCCCTCCTGTTCCCATTCCCACACAAAAACCTACTCAATACCCTTCCCATACCCATATACTCAGAATGTCTATTCTACTTCTCTTAGTGAGATTCACAGATCCCTCCTTAAGCCTGCCTTGTTACTTGGCACATGGAGTGGAACGTGACAGAGATACACACCACAATCAGGATGGCTTGAATGGCTCTGTCTTCAGGTGAGACTCAGAGAATTCTGATCACTGTGGATGTATTGGACTTGCTTCTTGTGCCTGTAGAGGAACCTCACCATGGAGATAGTGGTCCAGGCCATGATACACAGATAAAGAACATCAATGAAACAGATCAAGAATAAATATAGTGGAGGCTACAGAGCCTCCAGAACCAACTGATGAGCAGTAGTCCACATTTAATTTCTTAGTAAAATGTCTGTTGGTATCAAGGGCAGTATCTCTCATAGCAATTCTGCTATTTAGAAGTAGGTTCATGAGCCAGTTGAAAGAACAGGGGAAAACAATGTACTTGGTGGTTCTCTCTTTAAGCTTTATCCTCCTAGAGTTGCTGAGGTTGACTTGGAAGCAACTCAAGAGACATGTAGGATGACAGGAAGCCCCTTGGGCTATACAATGAAGGCATATAACAAATTTCATAGTCATCGGGAAATATTTCAACCCCAGCTCTGTCATTGTTTGAGGAATAGCTCTTGAGATCACAGACATACAGTGGCAAAAGTCACATGCTTTAAAAGTTTATCTTTAAATATAGACATGAAATAACAAACCAGAAATGACCAGTTGCCCAGTATTTCTGCAACTGTCTGGAGAAATAATCACCATTGGCAAACTCTCAGGAACCATCCTCTTGTCATCTAAGAAAAGGCAAATGTATCCAAATCAAGAGATGTAAAAATACAATGTTTTAGTAAGGTTTACCTTTGTGTTCGTTCTCACCTGTCTCTGGTTTCTAGGAAAACATTTACTTGGGGCTGGCTTACAGTTTCAGAGGTTCAGTCCAGAATCATCATTGCAGAAATCATGGCAATGTGCAGGCAGACAGGGTGCTGGAGAAGCCAAGAGTTCTACATCTTGATTCAAAGGCATCACATGGAGACTGTCTCAACAATGGGCATAGCTTGAGCATAGATATGAGACCTCAAATCCTGCTTCCATAGTGAAACACTTCCTCCACAAGGCCACGCCTACTATGACAAGGCCACAGTCCCTACAGGGCAAGTATTCAAACACATGAGTCTTTAGGGGCCATTAAAAAATCTTGAGTTTTAAAATTTCTGTCCATTCATCAAAATGTTTCTCTTAGGGAGCAATCCTGAGCTAGTATAAGACTTATTGGTACTTGAAAATTTCTGCACCTTACAATGGCTTTAGAAAGCTACAAACTTAGGTGGGGATGCAGAGTTTACTTCAAACCCACAAGTGTGTGGAAAGCTACACATTTCAAATAAGCTCCAGAAGTAGATGAGGAACCAGAGTGAGGACCAGATATGACCTTGCTCAAGGATCACAGGTAGTGAAAAGATCCTCAAATCAGAGGACAATTTATAATGCCAGGTATGAAGTCCTAGCTGACACAAAATAAAGCCTTACCCTCAGAGGAAGATTGGAGACAGTGGGTCTGACTTTAAATGCCAGTCTACTAGAGGGATAGCATACATCAAATCTACTTAGTTCTTCACTGAACATTGGAATCACCAGGAAGAAAGAAAGAAAGAAAGAAAGAAAGAAAGAAAGAAAGAAAGAAAGAAAGAAAGAAAGAAAGACACAGAGAGAGAGAGAGAGGAAGAGAGAGGGAGGGAGGGGAGGAGGGAGGAGGGAAGGAAGGAAGGGAGGGAGGAAGGAAGGAAGGAAGGAAGAAGCAAAACAACAAAGCAGAAGTGGTTAAGTTTTTACAAAAACAAAAAAATGGAAAAGAAAGAAAACCTCAACTAACACACTAACTCCAGATGTACAGTCCCAGCTCAGAAACAAAGCAGAAGACAGTAAGATTCTCCCACAAGTAGATGAGGGATTTACAAATCTTATTTGTAAATTATATGAGGCTATACTTAAAAGACCTGAAGACCACCCACCAGAAAATCCCTTTGGCTGATAAATATATTCAACAAAAAGCAAGATACGAATTTAACACTAAAACCGAGTGACCTATTTATTTATTTATTTATTTATTTACATCCCATCATAATGACACCAAACAAAACCTACCTAGAAGAACTACCAGACAAAGAATTCAAAAAATGATTTTAAGTGTGTTCAAATAATTCAAAGGTGTGAATAAACTCTAAAAGAACAAAAAGATGAATGAAATGGGAAAGGGGATGGTAAAATATGAAAATAACAGTAAAAGTGCTTAAAAAAATACCTGACCTGAAATGATACTGCAAGTAAATAAATTCTTTTTATAAAGCCACTGTTCTCTTGATGCCAAAACAAGACAAAGAGTCAATATCAAAACAGAATTATAGATGAATCTTCTTGATGAATATAGATCCAAAAGGGCTCAGTAAAATAGTTGTAAACTAAATGCAAAGTAGTCTTTCATACCTCACTCTGTTTTCTGCCTGATCCATTCTACTGATGAAGCTTTCTACTGAGGATTTTATTAGGCTTCTTAAGTTTTTCATTTACTACATCTCCTATATCATTTCAGGTTGGGTGTCTATCATTTCTGCCATTACTTTCAGATCTTGGGATTCCTTCCCCCATTTAATTCATCCCTTTGTTTTTGATCAAATTAAAAAGATCGTCCACTGTCATTCATTCAGCTTTTCCCAAGAGACGCACAGGTGGTCCAACATTACAAAAGAAATAAATGTAATACATTACATAAATAGATTAAAGGAGAGAACCGCGTGACTATTAGAATCACAAAGGGGTTTTGAAAAAAATCTGTCTCTTCATAAATAAAAGTCCTAGAGAATCTGGGAATATGGAAGACATAGCAATATAATAAAGGCACAATATACCAAGCCAAATTCATACTAAGTGAATACAACTTGAAGTATGTCCAAGAAAATCAGGAACAAGACAAGCATACCCATCCTCCACACTCTTGTTTAACATAATGAGTGTGTGAAGTCTTAGCTAGAAGAAGACAAGTGAAGGAGATAAAGGGGATATAAATAGGAAAAAAATAAGTTAAAGTATCTTATTTGTAAATTATATGAGGCTATACTTAAAAAACCTAAAGACCACCCACCAGAAAATCCCTTTGGCTGATAAATACATTCAACAAAAATCAAGATACAAGTTTAACACTAAAACCGAGTGACTTATTTATTTATTTATTTATTTATTTATTTATTTATATCCCAAACACTGACACCCCTCCCAGTTGTTCTTCCCCTCACAAAATCTCTCCCTTCATGGCCCCTCTCTTTCTCCTATGAGAGGGTTTGCTCCCCCATTCCCCTACCCTGGTGCATAGTCTTTGCAGGATTAGGTACATCCTCTCCTACTGAGGTCAGACAAGGTACCCCTGTTGGGGAATGGATTCCACAGTTAGGCTATAGCTAAGGAATAGCCTCTGATCCAGTTGTTAAGGAATACATATGGAGACTGAGGTGCATGTCTGCTACACCTATGCCAAGGGCCTCAGTCTAGCCCATGTAGGCTCTTTGGTTTGTGGCTCAGGTTCTGAGAGCTCCCAAGGGTCCAGGTTAGTAGGCTCTGTTGTTCTTCCTGTAGAGTTCCTATCCCCTTCAGGGCTGTCACTCCTTCCTCTAACACTTCCATAAAAGTCCCTGACCTCCATCCAATGTTTGGCTGTGGGCATGTGCATCTGTTTTGGTCAAATGCTAGGTGGAGGGAGCCTCTCAGAGGACAGTTATGCTAGGCTCCTGTCTGCAAGCATAAGAGAGTATCATTAATAGTGTCAGGAATTGGTGTTTGTCCATGGGATGGGTCCATTTATAAAAAACAACAAATATACCAAGAAAGAAATCAGGGAAACAGTATTATACCCAATGGGCTCCAGAATCTTGGAATAAATCTTGGAATAAATCTTGGAATAAATCTCACTAAAGAAGAGAAAGACTTGAAGAAGGAAAACTTCAAGAAATTGGAGAAATATCAAAATTAGAAAGGCCCACCCCCATGCTCATGAATTGGTAGGATTAATATTGTAAAAATGACCATCCCATCAAAAACAATGTTCAAATTCAATTCAATCTGCATCAAAATTTCAATATAATTCTTTACAGAAGTTGAAAAAAACTATTTAAAATATAATAAAATATATAAAATATAACAATAATAATAATAATAATAAAATAATAAAAATAAAAATATAATAAAAATATGTTTAAAAAGACCTCAAATATCCAAGGAAAATTTTGAATAAGAAAAAATCCTGCCAGAAGAATCACCGTATCAGATTCCAAGTAATACTGGAGAACCATGGTGATAAAAGCAGCCTGACACTGACACAAAAGTAGACACAGTTTTCAGTGAGGGACACTAAGAACCCAGATATAAGGTGAAACGCAACCATCCGATTTTTTTTTCTAAGATCACAAGAGTATATATTGGAGAACGTCTAGCATCTTTAACAAATGGCTTTGGGAAATCTGGATGTCTACATGCAGAAGAATGAAAGGGATCCTAATGTCTGAACCAGCATAAGAGCAATTCCAACGAGATCAACATCTCAGGTTTAGGCCTATATCGTGGAACTGCCAGAAGAAAGAGTAGGAAGGAACCCTTCAGGATATAGGCTGAGGTAAAATTTTCCTGAACTAGACTATTATACCATCAAAACTATTCAATATGATTAAGGAAAAAATTTAAAAAAATACATAGTAAAATAGAAGGACCTATGTACTTGATGGCTCTGTGTTTATGCTTCATCCAACTCGTCTTACTAGAGCTGACTGTGGTTGCTTGGCAATAAATCAGAAGACATGTGGCATATAGTGAAACCCCCTGCAGTCCTCGAGAAAAGAAAAATGTAAGTTTACACCCAATGCCATCTAAGAATTATTTCATTCCAAACTCTGCCATTAACTTGGGAAATCCTCTAGAAATAATACACAAGCAGTTGGTACAAGTCAAGTGCTTTACAGTCAGGATTTTAAGCATCAAGCTCTTTTTAGTCATTCCTGGGTTTCAATAATGAAGCAGAACTGAAGAATTTCCCAGGATTCCTACTGCAGTCTGCAAGGTGAAGACTGTACCCATTGCCAAATACTCTGGTTTCATTTTCTCACAGTAGAAAATGTTGTTTATGTTAGGCTAACTAACCTGGGAGAGAAACTTACAAATATATACTACTTTTATTAAAGTACATAAATAAAAACAGATGACTTAATTTGGCAGACAACTTGCCTATCAGGGCTCTGGGTTTCATTCCCATCAATACAACAGTCATCTAAAAGGTCTTCAATTTACCCTGTATATAAAGCTTTCTCAAAGATTTATGTTTTATTAAAAAAAACCTCTTGCATTTATTCATAGAAACAGTTACTTTGTGGTAATTTTGATAATAGAATAATGTACATGTCATGATATTTAATAATAGAGACATGTAAATAATATGAGTTTTAATATTTCTCTCCATTATTCAAATTGCTTTCTCAAGTTTATTTCAGTCATTGAGGATTGCTGTGTTTATTTCATAGACTTTTCTAAAATCAAAGAATTATTGCTGTCATCTCATTTCTCCTAATATAAATGGTGTAAATTGTTTTCCAGGAAATATGAACAAACTCACCAGAAACAAGACCACAATCGCCGGGCAGTGGTGGCACACGCCTTTAATCCCAGCACTTGGGAGGCAGAGGTAGGTGGATTTCTGAGTTCGAGGGCAGCCTGGTCTACCAAGTGAGTTCCAGGACAGCCAAGGCTACACAGAGAAACCCTTTCTCGAAAAACCAAAAAAAAAAAAAAAAAAAACAAAAAAAACAACAACAAAAAAAAAAAACACAATAGTACCAAAACCACATAAAACTATTATCATGTCAGCTCCCAAGCACCTCCATAAGAAGTTACCAGTTCTCCTTATTGGCACAAAAATCAAATTACACTCATCCAGTCCTGAAAAGTTCATAGAAATGACACCAAGACATCTTGAACATTCCTTACTCCGGGCACAAGAAGCGTATTTCTGGTTGTACTTAATTCATGGATTTTCCTGAGGGCCAAACACTACAATCAAAATCAAATCAAATCTTGCACCCAGGTTGCAAGTTTAACTTCAATCCAGTTCTGGCTCCAGATCATTCACCAAAATGATCCAAGGCTTCCATACAAACATCAGTGTAGAGCCTGTGCACGGATAGTGTGCCCTGAGCTGGAACCTGTAAAGAGGTAATGGTTTCATGTGATGTTTGAAAAGATAACATGAGGTTTAGGGGGAAGTAAAGGTGCTACCATGTATCCAATGATATAGGAAATTTAAAATAACATAGAAATTGTTTGTAATAACAAAACTAGTTAGGCAATGCAGCTGTAAGATTCAATTGAGTACATCATAATTGGAAGTAATGGAAGAACATTAAGTGGTGATGAGGATATATTTCAGTTGGTAAAATGCTTGCATAGCACACACAAGCACAGAGCTTGACTGCAGAACAACATGGGTGTGGGAAGCCATGGCAAGGCCTTACTCTTGGCAAACACTCACCCTTGGCTCTCCTATCTACTATTCTTCTTTCTGCTTACCTTCCATGATTCACTTGTCTGGGAACTCCAGAACTTCAAACAAGGCCTCATAGCAACCCACCTTAGTAGCCCTTCCTCCTGATCTCTAGATTTAGCCAACATCCTGCTAGATAGATGTTTTTAGAACCCCTGGTAACAGAAAGGCTTTGTGAGAACAACAAGTATAACTTAGTTAGACCCTGCATCTGCAGCTAGCTTCCTCCACCTGCAAAGCCCTCTTTCCTTTCCTACCCCTCGCCATATCCTGTTTTCAGAGTATATAACCTGTGTGAACAATAAAAATTTTGCCAGCTTGATCAGACTTCTTGACTTGCTGTGTGCCTCCTTATTTTCTCTCACATCTCAGTCCTCTCCACAGGGTCTAAGGGTCCCACTTGGTTGTCCAGCTGGCCTGGACACATAGGCTGAGTGTATTGGAACATACCTGCAATCCCAGCCATTGGGAGGTAGAGGCAGATGCTTCAGGTGTTCAGGGTGACTCTCACCTACATAGTAAGCTCTAGGCCAGTCTGTACTACATCAGTCTCCATATCATTAACTTATCTTCAATTTATTTCCCTCCTCCCCTGCAAAGACTGTACCCCCTTCTCCCAAGACCTAGTCATTTTCCAGGTCCAACCTACACCTCTGCTTCAGCCCAGCCTCTTGAGCCAGGCGCATTCCTAAGCATGGAGTGCTCACCCCAACTCTCAGACAAGCCCTGCGTCCCACACCCAACCCAGTAGCCCAACCTGGTGAGTCCCTTCCCAGATTCCAGTTGTGGGACAAAAGGGACAGACCCTAAGCAGCTTAATGTGTCACATCACACACACACACACACACACACACACACACACACCCAACAACAAAAATTGCACATGACCAGTTCTCACTGAAAAAAAATACAAACATCATGAAGAACAAAATAGGGTGTCTCCTTCAATGTCTACCAGTTCTATCAAAATGTTCCCCAATGAGAATCACCTAGTTCAGTGCTTCTCAACCTGTGGGGTCATAAACCCCTGGGATTCACATGACCCTTTCACAGGGTTGCCTAAGACCATCAGAAAACATAGATATTTATATTGTGACTGATAACAGAAGCAAAGTTACATTTATGAAGTACCAATAAAAATAATTTTACTTTTATAAAGTTGCAGGTCACCACAACATGGTGACCTGTATCAATGGGCCACAGCATTAGGAAAGTAGAGAACCACTGACCTACTTTATTCTATGGATTTTCAAAAGACAATCATGAACTTTATTAAAGAATTCAGAGAATTTAAAAAAAGACACAAAGAAATAGCTGAATAAACATAAAGAGAATGAACACGCAATTATGCCCCCAAAAGTACAAACAATAAGTGAAATAAAATGATAAATACAATCTAGTATTTAGAAGCTGAATTCAATAAAGGAATAAAACCACTGAAGAGAGCTCAATCTGAAATGGATATAGAATTGAAAAACTCTATCTGCTGATTTGAAAACTCAGAGGAAAGCCTTATAAAGAGAATGGATTAAGTAGAAAATAAAATATCAGGTCTTTAAGACAAGTTAGGGCAGTGAGACTTCGTAAGAGAGAGCAAAGAGAGGCAGGAACTGTGGAACAAAATGAGAAGAGCAAATGCTTTTGAATTATAAGTACAGATGAGGGAAAAGAAACTCCATTAACATGTTAACATGGTAAGTAGAACGGAGCAGAAATATGGCTCCACCAGTAGAGTGCCTGACACAGATCATGAGAACTTGAATGAAGATCCCCAGAACCTACATAAAAGCTGGGCATTGTGATACAAGTCTGGAAGGCCAGGCCTAATGGGGCACAGAGATGGTGAACCCCTGAAGCTCATTGTCTGCCCATCCTAGCTGAAATACAAATACAATCATCTGGGGTTTACAGGGCCACAAAACCAGGCACAAGCCTATATTCCATATCAATTTTCATGGATAGTTCAAAGTAAAGAAGAAACATATTCATTATGTACCCTCCATCTACCTATGCATGGGTGGGAATTCCTCGGATCCAGTCAGTTCTTCATACAAAGCCTGGAAATCTCGACTTTACAACAGTTTATCATGTTTAGTGAGCAAAGTTATGCCGAGAAGTTGGCATCTAAATATTCAGCTGAATTCATATAACTTCCAGACCAATGATGTTTTAGCAAAAAAAAAAGGGGGGGCTAGAGTCCCTTTTTGGTTCCCCGGAAGTTAAGAGTGTGTACTGCTCTTGCAGAGGAACCGAGTTCAGTTCCAGAACTCACATTAGGTAAGCCACAGCCATCTGTAACTCTACCTCCTGGTATTCAACATCTTGTTCTGGACCCTGCAGGTTCCTGCACTCACACAGCACGCATCCACCAGCAAACACATAATTTTAAAAAATATATATGATTTTTTAAAGAAAGAGTAAAAAAAAAATACAAAGAAGGAAGAACAAAGAATAGATGAAGCGGGGAAAGGGAAAATTAGCAAGAGTCACCTTCTCCTATGCCAGCTGCATCTCAGACTTCTTATCTCACATCTCTTGTTATGAGGAGAAAAAAAAAAAAACATACACCTGTATGCCCTGTGATGCTGTGGAGGTGAGTGGATCTGAGTTTAATCTGTCCTGTGGTGATGAGGAGATTCTACTCTCTAATTTATAGCTGTATTATTCTCTGGATTCCTCACTGGACCAGAGATTTGCATGTTTACTCTAGGTCTATCACAACGTCTACAGAGGGGACTGAAAAGAACTTTTAAACATTGTTGCTCCGATTAGATGTCAGTAAAAACATGTACAATTACATGACCAAATCCAAGGAAGCAATTAAGATGGGTTAGGAAGAATCCTTTCTGATCCCTGGACTAGACCAAATATTATAGGAATTAGTGCAGAAGGCACAAAACTCCAACACAGTAACAACAACGAAAAATGTAGGAGCTAGATTTGGCCAGTTTAGAGACTGCCTAGGCGCCATTTCCAAATACCTGATATTCTGGGACATTTAACAGTTGTTAAGAACATAAGCTTTGGGGTAGACAGATGGCTCAGTGGTTAAGAGAATGGTTAAGAAAAATCTGCTGCTCTTGCAGAGGGCCTGAGTTCAATTCCCAGCACCTAGGCCGGCTGCTCACAACTGTAGCTCCAGTTACACAGAATCCAATGCCATCTTCCACTGGCATCTGCACTCAGGTACACAAACCCACACAGAAACTATTATGAAGACCTTGGTTTGGACCGTCTTTTAAATGAGTCCTGGTTCACACACACTTGCATTTTGAATGTGTAGACTACATGGCAGATTTTCCAGGTAATGACTGTGTTTTTCTTCCTCAGAATATTCACAAGCCACTTTCCAAAATGTTAATAACATGTACACTTCCATCATCAATGGCTAAGGGTTTCCTCCTGCCATATTCTTGCAAACTCTTCATTGTCCAAATTTGGAAATATTTCCAACTCTGTTCATAAATATTTTTTATGTTTTTCAGCCATAAATTGTATTTTTTCTGAAAACTATTAATTTAATTATTTTTGTCTCTAAAATATTTATTTTCATAAATGGTCTGCCAAATTATTGTCCATCGTTTCTGATGTTGTATTGATTAAATATTATGTGTCGTTCAGATAACAGCATTTTCAGCTTCATATTGACAATTGATTTTATTTTTATGTGCATAAATGTGTGTGTTGAGGGGAGGGAGTACCTGTGTCTCGGTTCCCTCAAAAGCCAGGAGAGGAACTCCAAAGAACTGGAGTTGCAGCTGAACCAAACTCCAGTGCCCTGCAAAAGCAGTAAACACTAAGCAGTAAACTGCTAAGCCATCTTACCAGCCCTATGAGCTCCTAAGTTTTCAGCGTCTTCTACACATGACAGGACTGTTCCACTCTTGAGCACACTGGGCTGTCTGCCCAAGACCTGCATGTAGGGGATCAAGCCAGTGGACTTTTCAAAAAGGAGAGGAGAAGGGTTCATGAGCTTCTAGTTGGGGAGCTATTAAAGTTAGTGGATAAGGAGGAGGAAGAGTCCATTTTCTTTAATGATGTAAACCATGATAAGCTCATACTCCCGTGGGTGGCCCCACACCCATGCACACATGGGAAATACTAATTGGACATGGGGTGGGGGGCGGATAAGGAAACAGAAACAGGGACAAAGAGAGAAGGGGGGCAGAGGATGAAAATCAGGAAAGGGCAGAAAGGTAGATCTGGGAAGAATTAGGGGGAGTGGTAAGCAAATACAGTCAAAAGACACTATATGCAATGAGAGATCTTGTCTCAGAGACTAAGGTGGAGAATGCCAGAGGATATTCAACTTCCTGCTGTAGCCTCTGAATGCATGCACACAGACACACTCACGAGTATGTGTACCCACTGCATGCACAAACTCCAAACCAGCTGGAAAGGATATCAGCAAGAGGGGCAAGAATAAGAGAAGGTAATGACAGTTGGAAGGATGTGTTCATAGTGCACTGTATACAAGTAAGGAATTATCCAATTTCTAATTATTTTTAAAGAATTAGTTGTTTTATCAGTACCTGTATGAACTGGAGAAACTATTTTAAAAGAGCAAAAAGGACACTTGCTTTGGGAAGATAAACGTTAAAAGACATCAAAAAAAGTTTTAAAGGTACCTGGGTCTAGTAAATTATATCACAACTGTTTTAAAAACAAATATTTAATATCTACCACTCCTAATCACTATGTTTAATTAATACCCGTGTTCTTGGGCCATTTGCAGCAAGTCAATCAATATGTTGGAAACAGAATCTAAAAATGGTTGTTACTACATACTCTCCCAGACTCCATGAACAGTAACATCTCAGCAGATGAAAACTGATCTCAAAAGTACTGATAGAAGGAAACTGGGAAAGGCCACAAACCTGGGCTTAGAATAGCACTGAATGTTTTAACTTAAGAAACCGACAGGTGGTCTGTTTAAAATGTATGTTAAACTTACTTATCTATGGTCAATGTAGGCATGTCATATGACAAAAACCTTAAGGAAATTTTTTCTTCCAGTATTCAAAATCAATTGTTCTACACAACAAAATACTATTCATAACACTAGAGCATGAGCAAAATCCTGTGTATCTTTTTTGTTACACTCTGTCCTATCTGTTAAAATAAATTTGGGTTTGGCATGGTGTAACAAGCCTTTAACTCCAGCCCTTGTAAAGCAGGGAGGCAGAGGCTGGAGGATCTCTGTGAGTTCTAGGCCAGCCCAGTCTATATAACAAGCTCCAGAATACCAGAATAGCCAGGACTACATAGAGAGACACGCTCTCAAAATTAATAATAATAATAATAATAAATTCACTGAAAGAAAATAAAAAATACATGAACAGCCATTTTATTACAGATGTATCAGCAGCAATTAAGCACATAAAAAACGTGTTTTATTTCAGAATACTTAAGGAAATACAATGAAATACATAGTGAAATGTCACAGTAGACTCACCAAATGGGGTAAAATTTTAAAGGACTATCCATATGGTTGGTATACACGCCAGGATGGAGAGAAACAGCCACTTTCACATTCTGCTGGTGGGAATGCAAGAGGGAGCAAACACATCACAGTTGGCACTTCCTAAATTGTTCTTAAAATAATCATCTATAACTCCTGTATTACAATCTGAGTTATTAACACAAGGTACTTAAAATGCATAACTATATAAAGACTGACATACTCAAAGCAGCTTTATTTGTCATATGGAAAATCTACAAAGAAATTCTGTAAATAAATTAATGGATAAACAAACAGTAGTTGATTCATACAGAACACTATTCAGCAGCAGTAGCAACTTTTCATATAAGCATCACTGTT
This sequence comes from Arvicanthis niloticus, assembly GCF_011762505.2. Taxonomy (NCBI): domain Eukaryota; kingdom Metazoa; phylum Chordata; class Mammalia; order Rodentia; family Muridae; genus Arvicanthis; species Arvicanthis niloticus. Next base: position 1,818,875 of record NC_133438.1, on the reverse strand, counting down.
GAATCTTGAACTATACAACATATATATACATATATATATATAAAACCATACATGTTTTGATAGCAATAATTTAAAACTCTAAATGATGTAAACTAATCTGTTGCTTAAGAAAAAGCAGGGTCTGAAGAGATGGCTCAGCACTTAAGACCACTAGATGTTCTTCCAGGAAACCTGGGTTCAGTTCCCAGTACCCACATGGTGGCCCACAACTATCTGTAACTCCAGTCCCAGGAGATCCTACTCCCTCTTTAGGCCTCCTCAGGCACTAGGCACACATTCATTCATACATGCAGAGAAAACACCCATACACCTAAAAAATAAAGTTTAAATTAAAAAAAAAAAAATCACTGGTTTCCAGGAGAGATAGGAAATGTAAATAAAGGAGCATGTTGTAAATACACAGATGACAGGTAAATTCATCTTCATAACTGTAATGATTTCAAGACTTTACCAAATTGAGGTTTTGTTTTTGAGATAGAGTCATGCTATGTTTCCCACACTGAGCCACAAACTCCTGGGCTCATGGGATCCTCATTCCTCAGCCTTTCTAGAAATTGGAACTCCAAGCATATGCCACAGTGCCATGTTATGCCCTTTAAGTATCAATCACACAGATGATACATAAATAACGACATGAAAAGTAGCCCAAAACAGTATACCTGGATGCCCAGCTCTTCTCAAAAAATTTTCACAAGACGATACAGATTCCATCACCTTGCTTCTCAGAATCTGAGAGTCACAGCCTTGCTCCACCGGCAGCCAATCTTGGTAAGGAATAAAAGTTACTGGCCCTCACATACTCCCTCCCCCACCGAATTATCTTCCTCCCCTTGTTTCTCTGACTGAACAGCTTTGGCCCCTAGCAGAGCCAGGGGAATAGAGGAATCCACAAAATCATCTTACTTTTTTCTCTGACAAAAACTCACAGCCACAAGAAATAACTATAAAGACCTTGAGAATTTGTCAACTCACACAAAGTCCCTGGAACATCAATAGGTGAAGTTTTCATAGAAGCATGTTCCAGGGTCAGAGAGATGGCTCAGCAGGTAACAGCATTTGCCAAAAGCCTGATGACCTGAATTCAATCTCTGGAGCCCACATGGTAGAATAGAATCAACTCCAATAGCTGCCTTCTGACCTTCACACATGTACCATAGTCCATGTACACCAAGCCACATATATGCACAATAAAGAAATGCAGAATAATTTTCATATCCATTAACTCAGTTCCTGTCCCAATCACTACCCCATACACACAGCAAATGGCTCCAGTGCAAAGCCTGCAGAAGAGATTACCTTCAACAGTGCTAGGAATTATGTGATATCCCGGTGGAAAAGTAAACAGAATGTTCAGGTGACACGGGAATACCTGGGGTTGCCATAACACTCCTCTTCATGAAGACTTCTTACCTCCTCAAAATCATAGTACGTTCAGTAAGTCAGGAACAAAGGAACACAAAACCCAACAGTCTTTCCTGTGAGGGCAGAGGTAGCCATGAAAATCAGATCAATGCCCCACATAGCTGCTTCCTGCCGCTCTACCATACCTTCTAAAATAGAAAGTGAGCATATCTATGGAGTTGGTCCACCCCTTCATGCTGACATCACAGGTCAGCTGATAAATCACACCACAGAATAAACAGAACCTTCAAGATCAAAGAAGCATAAACAAACTCCCTTTTCAAAAGTTAGGTCAGAGTAATGTACAGCACGCGTTTCACAAGGTGGTGAATTCCAACCTGGAAATATTCATCAGGAGCACAGTGTGAGAACAAAACCTTTCCTGAACAAGGTTATCTTTCCTAGCAAAATTGAAAGCACAACTCAGACCACACTTTCCGAATAAGATTGCTGCCCTAAAAGGAAAGGAGGGGTCGCCAATAAGGCTGGAGTGGAGTAGAGAGGTCTGCATTTTTAAGCACTCAGCAGGGATAATCAGACTCGTAATCCTCCAGATGGCAAGAGTTACAGAGTTTCTACCAGACACTGTGAATGCCATAAATCAGGACATGGCCCTGGGCATACTAAAAACTGGAATGAGTCTCCTCAAAAGTTTCCCCCATATTTGAAATAAACTCCATTTCTGAAGCCCAGGTGAATAATCTCTGAACTCAGAGAGGACTGTGGGTAACCTCTAGTGTTACTACACTTATTAAACAGCAGGGGGTTTTTTGAGCCGAATTTGAAAGAAGTTTTATTAAACACTGGCCAGGTTGATGGACACTGGCCAGGTCCATACCTGGGATTCCCAGAGAATGGCCACCAATTATCTTAGCTGCTTATAACAGCAAAACCCACAAGGCTGCACACTTCTCACCTGTGTCCAATCAAGGGCAGGCATGAATCTATATGCGCTTTCTGCAAATGTGCTTCTCACCTAGATGTGATAAAGAACACCCTTAGCAGCACATTTCTTACGTGATAGACTCTTCCTGGTTGTGAACTCGCTGGTGTCGAACAAGATTCGATCTACGGCTAAAGGATTTCTCACAGTCATGACACTCATAAGGTCTTTCTCCGGTGTGAACCCTTTGGTGCTGAATCAGGTCAGATTTATGGGTAAAGGGCTTGCCACATTCACTACATTCAAAAGGCTTTTCTCCACTGTGGCTTCTCTGGTGTTGGATCAGGCTAGCACTCTGGCTAAAGGACTTTCCACATTCGCTACATTCATAAGGTCTTTCTCCAGTGTGCAGTCGCTGATGTTGGATCAGGCTAGCACTCTGACTAAAGGCTTTCCCACATTCAACACACTCATAAGGCTTCTCTCCAGTATGAACTCTCCGGTGCTGGATGAGGCTAGAACATTGTCTGAATGACTTCCCACATTCTTCACACTCATAAGGTCTCGTGCCGGTGTGAATTCTTTGGTGCTGGATGAGGTCAGATTTCCGGGTGAACGATGTGCCACACTCCCCACATTTGTAAGGCCTTTCTCCAGTGTGAACTCTTTGGTGCTGGATGAGGATGAATTTTCGACTGAAGGATTTCTCACACTCACTGCACTTATAAGGCCTGTCACCAGTGTGCACTCTCCGGTGTCGAATGAGGTTGGAGAACTGCCTGAAGTATTTTCCACACTCGCCACACTCATAAGGTTTTTCCCCACTATGAATTCGCTCGTGTTGAGTGAGTTCAGCTTTGCAACTAAAGGCTTTCCCACAGTCACTACACTGGTGAGGCATTTCTCCAGTGTGGACTCGCCTGTGTCTGATGAGATTAAAGATCTGTCTGAAGGATTTCCCACATTCGTAGCACTCGTATGGCCTTTCTCCAGTATGAATTCTGTGGTGTCTAAAGAGGCTAGAGTTTTGTCTGAAGGATTTCCCACACTGTTCACACTGATAAGGCCTTTCTCCCGTGTGGATTCTCTGGTGTTCAGTGAGGTTGGATTTGTAGGTGAAGGATTTTCTACATTCCACACACTCATAATGTACTCTAGCACTGTGGTGTCTCTGATGGTAAATGAGTTCAGACTTATAGACAAAGGCTTTTCCACATTCAGTGCATTTATAGGGCTTTTCCTGAGGACGAATTCTGTCTTGTGCATCGAGGCGGCACATTTTGCTGAAGGACTTCTCATGAGGACTATGCTCATGTGTCCTTTGTCCCCGGTGACTGTCCTGGTGCTGAGCATGTCTGTAATTGCAGGAGAAGGCTTTCTCATACTTGCCACACTCGGATGGCCTTTTCTCAGAGGAGGCACTTGGACACTGAACAAGTGCGTGTTTGCAGCTTGAACCTTTTTGGCATTCACCGTCCTTACAATGTTTGTCTCCTTTCAAAAGTGCTTCCCCACACTTGACGCTGCTGTGAGGCTGTTCACTATCACAAGTGGGCTGCTGCTGAGGACAGCCTGTGGAGGAGAGGGCCTCCTCGCCATCCTTCCCACTGATGAGCAGCTTGGTCAATACATGGGATGTACAGCTTGACATAGCTGAGTCCCTGTGAGAATCCCCTTCGCAGGACTTTTCTCCACTGTAACTCTTCTGATGCTGGTTACTGTCGTCATTCAAACTGGAACCTGTTCTGCCCGAGCACAACATCTGCACAAGGCATGTGCTCGGGAACTCAGTCTGGTGCAAAATGTCTCCCAAAGCTGGGACAGGTATCTCAAGATGAGTCTCCTGGGGAGATGGACTTGTGTTACACCCCACCCAGTCTGTAGGTGCATTATACTCAGAAGCTCCATCTTCACCCTGCGTTCCAGTACAGGAACCTGAAATCAGAGAAATACATGTTGAGATGCTAATGAGATGGTACTGGAGAGGAAGAAGCCCATAACAAAGGTAAGCTAGACATAGAAAGCAACAGCACAGCTGCACTTAGATTACACCTCACTCTAAACACTTGGGAATCTACGGCAAAAGGGCTTATACATCTGAGGTTAGCCTGTGATACATAGAAAAGGGATTATCACAGAAAAAAAATAATAATAGAGAAGAGGCAATGAAAGCACTGGAATGTTCCAAGAACAAAAGAGCTGCAGACATACTGAGGGGGCTGCTTTCAAATACAGAATGGGATATATCACACCAAATAAAACACAGGGATAAGGTGCAGGAACAGACAAGCAGGGTCTCCAAGCAATTTCTCAGCAAACAGCCTTCACCAAGAGGTGTCCATAGGGGATGTGTCTACACTGAACTAAAGTCCCCAAATGAAGCTGGAGATCAAGGACTAATTAAAGCTATGGAAGTGCCTCACAACACCTTGTGTCAAAACTAAGAATGTAACGGAGCATCGAGGTAGCCAAGAGCCAAAAGTTGCAGGTGCAGTCACCAGATGCCAAAGTATTAAACACGGAGTAAAGGTAGCAATGAGATATGAGTGACTCCTTTACTAAAACACTGCAGGCACTCTGCTGCCTCCTGAGACAATGCAGACATGTCCTTCCCTGGGTGCCTACCACTAGGTCTGGTCTCCTTTAAGACAGTCTTGACTTATCAACTCTATGAGGCAATCAAGACCTTTCCTGCATCCCCAAACACATGGGACATGAGAAATGCAAATATTGAGAGAGAAGGGAGGGGGGAGAAAGAGAGAAAGCATGTGAGTGACCCACACGAACTCATAGCAACTTAATATAAAATAGTATACAGGAAACAAACATAACAAAACACTGAAGAGTCCTTCGAGAACAGCTCATGATTCATTTTAAAATAAACATGACAACACTGGCAATTCCTCACAAAGGTAGCCATAAAGAAATGACAACTAAGCCTGGTGCATGCCTTTAATTCTAGCATTCGGGAGGCAGAGGAAGATGAATCTCTGTGAGTTCAGGGCCAGCCTGATCTACATAGTGGGTTCCAATACATCTGGGGCTATGTAGAGAGACACTTTCTCCCAAAAGAAAAAGAAAGAGAGAGAGAGAGAGAGAGAGACAGAGACAGAGACAGAGACAGAGACAGAGACAGAGAGAGAAAGAAACAGTAAGAAAAGAAAGAAATGACAATTACAGGAACTAGGCAGAAACCAAGACATAGGACACTGTAGAGAAAGTTTGAGACTTGTTATGACTCCTAAGATAGTAATCACTCTCAGGTAAAAATAAAGGTGGATGCCACTCTGGACACTGGGAACGATGCAAGGACCTTACCCAGAGATGCTACAAGTGCTAGGTTTTCCAGCATCACACTGCAGTACAGGAGCCTCTGGGCCTTATCAAGGAGCATCCACTCTTCCTGGGAGAAGTGAATGGCCACATCCTCAAAGGACACATCCTATTACAATGGAAACAATTAAGCTTATAATCGGTTTCTCTTTCAGAATTCCAAGCACTCCAATCCTGGTACCCAAATATACATCCCTTGCTTTCTGTATTTTCCATCTCATATCAGAGGAGACACTGGGCCATTGATGCCCACTTTCTGCCCACTGATATTGTAGCCTTCCATGAGAACACAGGGAGATAAACAAAAAGATGAAATCTAACCTCAAGGCCTACGATGAAGGCTACTACCCCCTCTTATCAACGCTGTGGCTGTCACAGATACTAGTGAGGGAGAAAAATGGTCAGAGAGAAGATAGGCTAACTTGAATTTAGTCTTGTCAGACAATAGCGCTGAAGGCCCTAAAATTATTCCAGACCCAAGGAATATGGGCTCACCTCTTTATGCTATGACTTCCGACTGCTCCTGGGGCAATTAGTTCACCCTCTGAATTACCTCTGCACATCTGTGCATGCAAGAGGTCAATGTCGGTGTCATGTTCAATTGTTTTCTATCTTATTTGCTGAGATAAGGCTTCTCAATAAAACTGGAACTCACCAGTTTAACCAGACTAGCTAGCCAGTGAACTCCAGGGGCCTGCCTGTCTCTGCTCCCCACCCTCAATCCCAGTGCTGAGGTTATACACATGGTCCATAGGGCCCATGCTTTATATGGGTGCTGGAAATCCGAACTCAGGTCCTCATCCATGAAAAGCAAGCACTTTGTCCACTGAGCCATCTCCCTAGTCCCACACACAACACTCTGAATCATACTTGTCTTGTATGATTACATTCCCACAGCCAAGATTACAAGATTACAAGGCCATGAATAACAGGAAAAAAAAAAAAAAGTTTATGATCCATCTCCTTCTGAAGGCTCCATAGTAATGGACATCTCCCATCTAATCCTATCAGCCCATGAGGAAATCACAGGCTTGAATAGCACTTACTCCAGGCTCCCTCAGTCTCACTGACTACTCATTTACAGCACCAATATGTAGAAGGATGATAGGCAACATCTAACTCTGGCCCTGATACATAGAGCTGTGTGGGGCCATGAAGGGATGGCTTGGTTTCTGGTGTGGCACAGGCCTCAAACCCCAACCCCAATGGGGCAATGGCAGGTGTTCGGCCATGCCCCCAGACCCAAGGCTCCTGACATGCCATTGACCTGTGCCTTGCAGTCACGTCACGTAGAGTAGAGCAATGCAGCCCCTCCCAAAGAGGTGTCACCTAACCCAGGTAGAGGGTATAACCACAGGCTTCAGCCTCAAGAGATTTCCACATTAATGAGATACTGAAAGGCCAGAGGGAGTAGCCAACTACGCATTTCTTTTCCCAGACCCTCCTCTCTCCCGATCCCTATTTAAGTCAGGTCCTCCCTGAACTAAGTGGGGGTGCATCTAGATCCAACTACCATCCCATCCGCTATGAAAATAAAGCTTTGGAAACCCACGGACTTTCACGTGTCTTTTGGGGGCCCATTGCGCTTCCCAGAGGACCTCTCTGCATTCTAGTTGTAGAGGCCTGCGTCTTCAAGCAAGCTAGTTGCCAAGCCAAGCTACAGTAACCGAGTCTCTTCCCGCCTCATTACTCTCAGCGTGCGGGTTTGTCTCATGCGCCGTTCTGCAGTCCCGGAATGGCAGCCCCTGGCCTTCGGGCCCACTTGAGAACCCTGTCCCCCTCCCCCAACCTCAGGTTGAGTCTGCTCCCACCCAGGCACCCGGGGCAGTGTCAGAAGAATGCAGTTGAACTTCCTGTGCACGCTCCTGCTGCCCAGAGTCATGGTCCCAGACGACTGGGGTGGCAGACCCTTGGGAATCACAACCGCCCAACAAGATTCAGAAACCCAGGCCCTCGAGCCCATGCATGAGCCATCATTTTCCCTGCAGAACTGCACGCTTTACTATCATAGAACTGCCCAGTAATCCTGCACATCCTTCATCCCATATACAATCAAACAAGGATTCGCAAATTTCATTACTATATCAAGACCTTGAGATCATCAGTTTGCACTTTCACCTCAAAAACATAAACCTCTTTGTTCCACACACCTCTCTATCCTTGCTCATATACAACCACAGCTACGCACTGAAAACAGCCCCATTGGTTACTCAACACACGGGATCCAGAGAGTCCTTGGGAATTCAATCAGGATCCAACACCAAACCCCAACCCCAACCTCTCACAGACCCCACTACAAAGCAGTCCCAACCCTGTTATGATGGTAATCTACCTGATGCTATTCTTTGGTTCAACCCCACTCACTGTAGTGGTTTGAATAGGTTTGGTGCTCACAGACTCATGTGTTTGAATCCTCGGCCCATAGAAAGTGACACTATTAGGACATACGACCTTGTTGGAGTAGGTGCAACCTTGTTGAAGGAAGTATATGGGGGTGGGCTTTGAGGTCTCCAATGCTCAAGCTACGTACAGTGACACAGTCTCCTTCTGCTGCCTGCAGATCAAGATGTAGAACTCTAGGCTCCTCCAGTGCCGTGTCTGCATGCACGCTGCCATGATTCCCGCCAGGACAATAATGAACTAATGTGGGAGGTTTGGTCTTTTACTATGTATTGTAATGTTAAATACTGAACCCCAAGGCCTGGTTGCCCACAGAGAATCCACACACACAAATATAACATGACCTGGCTCCTTAATTTAAAACTATTGATTAAATACAGATGCTGGCAACCAATAGCTGGGCAGAAAAAATACAGGCCAGGTTTGGGGTTCTCAGCCTTAAGGTCTAAGCAAGAGCACAAGGAGAGAGCAGAAGGTGGGGGGAAGAGGAAGCCACCATGGGTGAATCATTAACACAGCCATGAGGGCTAGCCAACTGGAGTTAAGAGCTGCCCAGATGGAACATGGCAAATTATAACTTGGGCTTATAGGTGGGTAAATAGATTCTAATATCATAGAGAGTAAATGTCTGCCCAGCTCTGGTGCTGATTAAGGTTTATTATAATTATAAAAGTTGTGTGTTTTATCCAGGAACCGAATGATCAAAGGCAGAGCAAAACCCCCGATTGAGATTATATATTTCTACAACAGACTAAACCTCAGAAACTATAAGCCAGCCCAAGTTAAATGTTTCCTTTCTAAGAGTTGCCAGGGTCATGGTGTCTCTTCATAGTGATAAAACTGTAACTAAGACACCCACCAACAATCACCAGTGGAAGCCAGGTATTTTGACTCATGCCTATAATCCCAGTACTTGGGAGACTGTTACAAGTTCAAAGCTAGCTTGGGCTACACAGTGATGCAGCAGGCCCCTTTCAGCCCAATAGAAACTGCAGAGATAGCTGAAGACATCAAACCAGATGTGATGCCTAGAAAAGACACTAAAACCTGTCACACTACCTGTAAGTTGTACCGTGTGCTCCAGGGTTCCAGTTTCCCAGAGTCAGCAATCCATGCTGGGGTGGGCTTTTGTTGACATGGCTATCTAGTGACCCCTCACCCATATTCCTGTAAGTAACCCCAATAAAACTCACTGACTCACCAAGTTGTACTTTGGTCTGTCCCCAGTTCTCTGTCTGGGTCTCCTAGACATTTGTTCATGTCTCCACCAGTCAACACAACACCATTTCCCTTATTCCACAGTCAGTTTCCCATGCAGCAGTCGGAAACAAGGAGCCTGAGGAGAATAGGTTGGCTTGCCAGCCTTCTTCACACCCAAATTTCCCATTGCCATTTCCACATATAAAGCACACATTTTGCTGTTCGGAGAAATATTCTGGGTGTGAGTCCTGCACCTCACCGACCCTTATTCCAAGGAGAAAGGAGATCTTTCTGCACATGCCTTAGTAACTCTGTCTCCCCTTCAGGCACAGGCACATACTGGCACATGTGCAGGAGAAGCAACCTTCTACACTTCCATTCACGCTTGCCAAAATTTTCATACATCCCGCAGCCTACACATCTCTGGGCTAAGTGCTTAACCTGTTCAAGACTGCAAGGCCCAGGGCTACTAGGGCGCACTCAGATAATAGACCAAGAACACCACTAACCTAAAAACTGTATGGGAAGCATGCGGGTAATGGCAGGATCCACTTACCAGGCCAAGCTCCATAACTGGTTCTGACGTCAGGGGAACCTGAAAAAAGGAGGAGGCTGTGAGAAGCTAGCAGCCATAGGCAGTCTTCACGGGCTTCAGTCACGCAGTGACGCTGCTCACCGTGGAGTTAGACCTGGGATGACTACAAATCTGTCTATGCAGTGGTCCACAGTTTTCAATCTCACCTGAGAGCTGTCACACCTGAAGCATTACTCTCTCCTGCCCCTCATGCCTCCTCCTGTTTGTCCTTCTTCTGAGTAACTTCAGGAAAATTTAGAATCCTATTTCCTAACAGGGTCTCTGTTCACAATTCTCACTGGCTCCCAGTGTCCGAAGAACTACATTGAGATCAAATTCCTCCGGTGCAAATCGACCTCACAACTGCTTCCACAAACACTTGGAGGCTAGGTCTCCTTATCTTCCCTGCCTAGCCGCCCTCCCAGGTCTTTGCAGGAGTCATCCCCTCTGCAACACTCACAAACCCCAGCACACAGATGTCCTCCTACCAGGAGCACCAGCTAGAAGCTTCGGGGTAATGATGGGGCCTCTCCCAGGGCTCTAGCGCTCGGGTGAGAGCCGCAGGACGGAGCACTTACCTTGGCCAGGTTCCTGTGCGTGGCCACAGCCATTGGATTCTGCAGAGGAAGCAAGGACCAGGTCACTGAGGTCTCTTCCCTAGGCCTGGCTCGGGGTACGTGGGCGAGTCTCTGGGCCTCAGCATGGCCTCTGTACCGCCGAGCAGCTCTTGCTCTGCCATCCGAACCGCCCACGCTCAGCTTCCAGTTAGGTAAACAAGCCCCAGAAACGCCAAAAAAGACCGCCTAGAAGACCACGCTGGAAGTCCAGCTCCAGACACGAACCGCACAAACACGCCCCCAAAAAAAATAAAAATAAAAATAAACGCCGAATTTCCATTGGCTCAACTCCACACACCCCCCCCCCCCGATCGTCTCGCGTATTGCATCCAGGGAAATGTAGTTTCCATCGCTCCCCAGGCAGGTGCCAGGCCGAGCCTGACCCCTGTGAACTTAGTTTAAAAGAAAACAGGCATGCAGATGTGAGTTTGTGACTACAGCTTTCTGGTGAGGGAAAGATACTTAAATGAAGCTGTTCCAGTATTTCTGGGATCTGATGTATGGCTGATAACCTTTGTGATGGTACCTTATTTCAGACGCCATGAAGGTCGTTGTGCATCAAGAAGCTACAAAGAAACAAATTCAAATGAACATATCCCATATAGTAGTTTAGGAGCAATATGTGTTTCTGTGTATCTGTATCTATATTTGTATATGTACATATACACTGAGGGACTCTATGATGCAGTTCTCTCTCATGAGGTCATTTATGGTGTTTCAGATATTTATGGGTCACCCATGTGCCTTTAAGAACCCCTCACCAGTGCTCACACACAAACGTTCTGTGTGTGTGTGTGTGTGTGTGTGTGTGTGTGTGTGTGTGTGTGTGTGCACGCGCGCGTGCGCATATCCATCACATTCACAGTTAAGAGCAGATGAAGAATGAATGTATGCATGCTTCAGAAACATTATTTGTACAGAATTTTTTGACCCCTTTCCCTCACCATTTTCCTCTCGACCTGCCTCCAGAATATTGTTTTTTTTTTTTCTTTTTTGGGGTTTTCAAGGCAGAATCTCTCTGTGTAACCTTGGCTGTCTTGTAACTAGCTCTGTAGACCACACTGGCCTCAAACTCACAGAGATCCACCCATCTCTGCCTCTTCAGTGCTGGGATTAAAGGCATGCACCATAATCATATACTCATGCACCATAATGAGGAGATGTACTATGTGTTAGACTCTTCTAAGACTTCTCAGAAACCCTTATGAAAAAAAAAAAAAAAGGAAAATTAATACTGTGTTGAAGAGGGGACTTTGTTCCAGTCTTTAGCTGGAACTAGGGCTTCAAAGGAGTTAAGTTCGTGGTTATCCTCCTGAAAAAAAAAATACTGGAGTTATCTGTCTAGGTCCACTGTGTGCTCAGTATGTGAGGCCTTTGAGATATTCTGTGCTCCCTTGTGCAACTTTGCTTGATTAGCTTCCAGCTTACTCAGTCCCATTTCTCCCCCGCACATTGCATATAAGATGCCATATTTCTAAATAAACTGGCTTGGCATAAGACATAGCATGTGCAAGACCATTTAAGCCCACCTGTTCTCTGTTCTCTCCTCTCTCTCCTCTCTCCTCTCTCCTCTCTCCTCTCTCCTCCTCTCTCCTCTCTCTCTCCTCTCTCCTCTCTCCTCTCTCCTCTCTCCTCTCTGCTCTCTCCTCTCTCCTCTCCTCTCCTCTCTCCTCTCCCCTCTCTCCTCTCTCCTCTCTCCCCTCTCCCCTCTCCCCTCTCCCCTCTCCCCTCTCCCCTCTCCCCTCTCCCCTCTCCCCTCTCCCCTCTCCCCCTCTCCCCCCTCCCCCCCCCCCCCTCCTCCCCCCCCCCCCCCGCTTCCCCGCTCCCCCCTGGCCGCGGTACTCCCCCCCCTCCTCGCCCCCCTCTCCCCTCTCCCCTCTCCCCTCTCCCCTCTCCCCTCTCCCCTCTCCCCTCTCCCCTCTCCCCTCTCCCCTCTCCCCTCTCCCCTCTCCCCTCTCCCCTCTCCCCTCTCCCCTCTCCCCTCTCCCCTCTCCCCTCTCCCCTCTCCCCTCTCCCCTCTCCCCTCTCTCTCTCTCTCTCTCTCTCTCTCTCTCTCTCTCATCTCTAACCCCTGGACTTTTCCTGTGAGAACCCTGTCAAGGAATAACACCTGCTGGCTCCGGGCAGAAAAGTTCCTTACCTGGTTAGGGAAATGGTCTTGGATTGGCCTTCCTTTTTGAAAGATGTTAACATAAGCAGATGCTCTCAGAGTCTCTCCCTAGCCTTGTTCCTCCACCCTTTTATCCACCACTTTCTCCCTTATGTTTTGTTGCTGCTTTCTCAAAGTCACAGTTGTGAAAGCACTGACACAGTTCTGAACCCTAATCATTGGAGTACATTTACTGACTCTTGTCTCTTTGACTGGCTGTTAGATCTGTTTGCTAACACTTCATATCATTGCTTCACATTACAGTGAGCCCGACATAATAGAGTTACTCTTCATGGGGGAGGCTCTGCATTCGGATAGATTCTCACTCGGTATTTGATGACACTGTGTAGAATATGGCTAATGTTTTCTAGCTGGGTGGCCCCAACATACTTATAAACTTCACATTGTGTGTCTGCTGGAAAAACTTCAGAGACCCATAGCAAGAAAACCTTTTTATAAATTAACTCTTTATAACTTTTTATAAGAAACTCTTTATAAATTAACAAAATATGAACATAAAGGACTGTGTTTTTAAAGGAGTGGTAGTAAGAATTTTCATTGGATTCAATTTTTAAGTATTTCTCATTCTTTTTTATTATTTGTCTAAGCCTGTCATTCAACATTTTTATTCCTTCTATACTCCTTGCCCACAAGTTCTTGTGTCTCTTGTGACAGTTTTTCATCTCCTTTTTTGTTTGTTTGTATGTTTGTTTGAGTAGCTAGATTACTGGGAGGATTAAGTCTTTTGTTGGCATTATTACACTCAATTCATTCAGAAAAGTTAGAAGTATCTATTGGAAAATAATTTATAAAAAAAGCATTAGAAAAACTATGAAGACTGAGAATTCATATCTACAACTTTTTCTCATTCCCACAAATGCTAGTCCATGTTATGTTAGACCATGATATTGTATCTTGATGGGTTATATAACTTGAGATAAGATGGCCTTTTTGCCTTAATGGACTTTTTTTTTTTTTTACAGTAAAAACACTACCTAGGCTCACAGCTCACACAGATGTATGTGGTCAATTGTCATGTGTGAGACACACCAATAGCAAGTTCAAGTGAACATTGTGTTTCCCATTTTTGAGGATACAGGAGTGTATTCTGAATTCTCCATCCCTATTATTATTGTATCTTGATGGGTTATATAAATTGATGATTCTCTTCTCCCTCTCTGCACTGTCCCTTGCACTGTTCCACCTGCAGGAGCTGCTTTTCAGCTCTGACTTTACATGTGTGTTCTTTTGACCCATCCTCATTTCTCCAGTACTTCTTTTCCTTTCATGAGGTTATCTCTCTAATTTTAAGCCCTATAGCCACAATCCCATAAATACATATTAAAAGCTAATATCTGCAGATGAGAGAGATCATTCAGTCTTAGTCTTCCTGAATCTTGGTCACATTGTCTGTATTCACTGGCAAAAGACTGATACCTAAAGACCAGATTTTAAAGCATCTGACGTTAGCCAATTCCTTGGTTATTATCTCAAGAGTGACACCTCACATAAGGTTCAGCTGGGAGTGCAGTATCTCCTGGATGACCTCTTATGTAAACTTACTCTCTACAGCAATCGAGCGTCCCAGGGTGTTTCCCTGCACTGCACCTGCCTCTTGAGTTGCTTCCAAGCAATCACAATCAGTTCCAGACACTGCAGGTGGGTGAAACTCTCACACTCAATCTCCAAGTACATGGTTAGGTTCTGCTCTCTAAGCTGGCTTGTGCATCTGCTTCTAAACATCAGGACACCTATACAAGTAATTGGTTCTCATAATAACAAAAATTTTACTAAGAAATTCAAGTTGGGGTATTGTTCAACATTAGCTTTTAGCAATATTGTAACTCTACTAAATCTTTTCTTTCTTTGTTTCGCTGATGGTCTGTGTTTTGAGTCTCATGGTCTGGGCCAGTGTCTCCATGGTGAGCATTCTCTATAGGCACAAGAGTCAGCTACAATACATTCACATTACCCAGCATTCCCTCATAGTCTTCGCTGAAGTAAGATGTCCTGTCCAGCAGGGCATTAAACAGGGATCCGGGGAGGTCACCTGGAAGAGAACAGGAGGGGTGGTGCGGGGAACAGGCAAAGACGCAAAGAACCACGGCTTGTCTATAGGCTGACCAAACCGTAATTTTTACTTTTTCACACATGGGTTATATACACAAAAAGGCAGGATGTGGGGAAGGGGATGACACAGGAGTGTAGGTGTTCAGGGGGAGTACAGATATCTTCTAGAACAGTGGTCAGCTGGGTGAAGGTTCAGGGGACAGGACACTATGACTCTGCCAATGATTCACTTTTCCTTATCTAATTTGGTACTATCCACCAAGGCTGCCCAAGGTCTATGACTCCTCAGGCTTCCACCAAAGATGCTTGTTTACAATAGCTTCTAGCCATCTGTTTCAGTGTTTTTCCACAGAGACCCAAGAATTTGTGTTAGCAGGCTGACTTAGGCCTATGGCTGATTTCAGGCCTTCAGTGTATAAGCAAAGTTGCCCCTGACAGTAACAGCCACAAACCCATCTTGATTCTTGTGTGCACATTTGTCTTCTCCTACTTAATGTCCATCATACTGGGTATCTAACCACAATATTTGACAATTTAAGGGTATGAATAATCACCTTATTTATATTCATAGACGTGTTTTCCCACATTTTGCCCCTTTATTCTTATCACTAATAAAGTCTTCTCCCAAGAACCATTTTATGTGGTCATTTGTGTGCTTTGGTAGATTTAAATATTCTTCATCCATTACTGACCATTATGCTCACCCATGACCAGGTGTTATGAAGCAACTCGATGGCTCTGTAAATTAACCATCAGCTATTATAGCTATCACAATGCTAGCTAAACAGCTCCAAAATATTAAGATGTTTCTTTGTTTTCATTTTAAATGCTCCATAGTTAAGGGTTTTTGTGTACTGAAGAGTACATTATGCTTGCAGATATCCAATTGGCTTTTGAGATATGAATGTCTCTGCAGACATATGCTGAACTCTTGTCCTACTGCTTCAACTGAACAAAAGAATAGAAGCACAAAGAAAGCCCAGGGTCTTCAACACATTGAGAATAATATGTTTGTGTGATCAACCACACTGTATGTATTCATATGTCAGATATACTAATATTTTACATCTGATCTCATGGTCCAAGCTTATGTCTCCACTTTAATCTCCTCTCTGGGAAGATGAGGCAAGTTATGACTGTTTGGTGTGCCTATTGTTTTCTCAGAGTTCCAACTGAAGCCAGAGAAACTTCTACCCACACCCCTGCTGTGTACAACAGTCACCTCTCAGTTGCTTGTACCCTGGTATTTTGTAAGAAGAGTAGCTTCTACATTTCTAAAAACCAGTCTTCATATGTTGTCTCATTGTACTAGTCAGTGTTGACAACTTTGTCTCCACACTCTGTTGAGATTTGGTCTGCTGCTATGTAATGTAATCTTAAATAATTGCCCCCAAGTCTGGTTGCCCCCAGGGTCAAGGACGTTCTCATGTATACCAAGGGATGCTATGTAACCTTGCTTCTTAATTTAAAACTATTGGTTAAATAAAGATGCCAATAGCCAGTAGATAAGATGTAGTCAGGGTTCCCAGTTCCTTGGAATTGGAAGAGGACCACAAGAAAGAGGGAAAAGGTGGAGAGAGAAGAGTCTATGAGGCAGGTGAACCATAAAAACATGGCCAATTGGAATAAGAGTAGCCCAGGTGTCGGGCCTAACACAAGGTCTGATCTCCATTCCACCTTCAGCCTTCAGTCACAGGTGGAGGGTGTGAACAGGCCCTAGAGAGATTTACATACTAATGAGGTACCTGAAGGCCAGAGGTGGAGCCAATTAAACAGTCCTCCCCAGCCCCTCCCTCTTTCTCCCCTCCCCTTTTAACTCAAGTCCATCCTGAGTTTTAGAGGGTATGCATCCAGATCCATCCACGTCCGTCTGCCATGTGAATAAACTGGTTTTGGAAACCAAGGGACTTCCTCCTGTGTTGGGGCCACCATGAGGAACCCTGAGGAGCCGGGGAGAGGCTTTTAGTTAATGAGCAGCCGGGCCCAACTTCCAGCTGGAGGAACCCAGAGCTTTCCCAGCCGACTACCCACAGCATGGCGGGAGGAACCCTGGGATCCCCAGTCTTATTTTATTCCTACACCCAGGTAGAAAATGGTAAGTCATATTTTGTGGTTATTGTCAGGGAAATATATACTAACAGCACTGAGGATAGATACCTGCCCATCTCTAGTGTTTTAAAGGCTTATAAATATAAAATTTTGTGTCTTTTATCTCAGAACTATCTGATCCAAGGAGGGGTAGAAATTCCTGATTAATATTAAATACTAAAAACAACACTCATTTTTCACTTCCATGGAAAACATATATTTTTATCTCTCAATATGTCACAAGTTCTCTTGATTCCTGTTCATGAATATATTCATATGTCCCTTTATTTGTGCAGCTGTTAGCCTCATTGTTGACCAAACAGTATTAGGTCATGTGATGGTAAATACTGATAGTCAACAGGGTATAGAACCACCTAGGAGACCTACTTCTGTACATGTCTTTGAGGTTTGTTATAAGTTTGTTTAATGGAGGTAAGAGGACCAAATATAATTCTGTGAAGTCATCAACCCATTAGTTAGGGTCCTTAACTGAATAAAAAGGAAAAAACAATTGAGAACCAGCTTTCATCTTTCTCTGCTATCTGACCACAGATGCAATGTGATTATCTGCCTCAGTCTCTTCCTTGCCATGATGGACTGTACCCTCAAACTCCAAGAGAAAATAAACCCCTTCTCCCTTATTGCAATTTGATCTGGGTTTGGGGTTTATTTTGTGTTTGTCTTTGTTTTCATTTGTTTTATTTTTGTCAAAATAGTTAGAAAATTAACTAAGGCAAGTAATTCAATAGCATTCTATATTATACTGATAAAAATCATAGGGACATCACATAGGTTACAGCACTTTTAAAGAGAGTTAAACTCTGAATATATTTTTGCCTCTTCATGTTCCTATGATATGGATATTACAATGATTACTAGCAGATGATAGCAAATGCTGGAATTTGGGCAGGTGGGCTGTCAACTTGGGCAAATCTTACAACTTGGGCAGGTCTTACAACATTATGTGGAGCATGGAGTCAATATTTTTCTAACCTGAGTGGTTAAGACATGCTTAGAGTCTCAACATTGTATATGCATAAGGAAAAAAGTTAAGGAGACAAAAACTGTCTTCCTATGAAATGAAGGAAATAAGAGTGTCAACAATGGCCAAGTCCATTGAAATCAATGGCAATTAACAGTTTATTCATCATATGCCATGATTTTTAAGATTAATGTTGTTCTCATATATTCATATCTAAGTCTTTTGAATTACTTTTTCCTTCTTCCAATTCTGCTTTTTACTAATTTATGTGTGTCTGGGGAAAAATTAAAGCGTGTGTTTGTGTCTGAATACTGGGTTATAGGAAAGAATGGAGTAAGTTTTTGAGATAAATCAGGTCCATGGTTTTGCAGATAGTAGAAGTCTACATGTGGTAAGAATCATTTAGATAATTTGTGGAGAACTTGAGGACTGCCAGTCTTAGTATTGCAATGCAATAATTTTACCATTCTCTCAAACTTAGAGAGAAGGTTTACTGTGAATCTGAGGCCAGCCTTGGCCAGATATTGAATTTGAGAGTAACCTGGTCTACCTTCTGAGACCTAACCAACACAAAAAGAATGAAACATTTAAAAAACAAAAACAAAACACTACAACCACTGACAACAAAAACCTCTGAAGACTAAGAATGAAAAAGTAGTAATGGTCTTAAAAAGTAGAACTTGGAATTGCCATTGCTCTTGGCTATCCTCCAAAATGTGACAAAGAAATCAAGCTGATATTTACCTGAAAGACACATCTCTACTGGTTAATTTCCACAAGGCAAGGGAGTTTTATTTACACTTCTGGAAAAGCAAAATAATCATTAATCATACTCTGCTACGACACTATGCAGAATAACAACTGACTAGGACATGCCTCTTGGTGTAATAGTGACACACACACACAGAATATAGGAATAACAAACTACTTTCTGATTGTGTTTAAGTCCTGCTTCATAAGCTGAAACCCATGCCTGGCTCCTTTATTGGGCAAAAAACTCAATGCAAAACAGGTGACAGGCACTAAGAGAGAACATATCACATTTTTAGTGCTAAATGAACATATTATTAAACTGGCTCCTAACAACTTGCTGTAACCATGGGTTAATTCATCTCTTAGGCCTCTTGTACTAAGCTTTTACTTGGAGTAAATGGTAATTAGCTCAGATACCAACCCATAACATCCAAATACAAAGAATAAATGATTGCATGATAATGTTTATCTTTAAGCAGGATGTTTCTGTTACTTCCTCTCCCCTATATATTTAGAAATCATTGTAGAAAAGGGGGTGCAAATGTGTTGAATGAGTTTAAGGAAACAGTATTTTCTGCACAACAAGACAGTTGCACGTGTGAACTCACAGTGGTTGTGACAACATGCAGAAGATCTGCACAAGATAGACGGGTGGTAAAAAGAATAGCATTTTAATGAACTGGGGAAATAGGTGAACATGATTAAAAGCCATGAACACCAAAATCTTAGAGAACTAATATAAAATTTAAAAAGTAGTACTTAATATTTGTTTAAACCATGACAGTTTTCTTAGCTAGTCTGATTTCATTTTACAGCACATATTTACTGAAAACTTTGTCTTAGGTTAGTGGAAAGATCTCAATTTACTTTTCATATACAAAGTACACACACACACACCCCACCTGAATATGAAAAGTCATATTACCTATGCTTCTCCCTATAGTCTTAGCCAGTAAGCCAGTACTTTTAAATGTGATTCCCATTGACATCTGATGTATATGTATGAATATATATGCTCATTCTTTTCATTCCTAAGGACATGACTATGGTGAAGGGGTTCAATAGCTCCCACATGACAGTCTCACACCAAGTCATCATTTAGTAAATAATCACAAACCATAACAAGTATTGACAACCACTTTTCTAACTTTCAGTCTACAGAGAGAAATACAAACACACTTTGGCCATCAATTCTATGACATTACTTCATATACCCAAACCTCTGATATTTCTAGTGAAATATTACCTATGTGTTGCACGCACCTCTTTTGTGTCCCCTTCGCCCGTGAAAAAGGACACGGAGGCAGTAATCGGGTATCACTACAGACGAGGCTTTACTTCTTGTAACAGCAAAAGCGGAAAAGACCCCAAGCCCGGGAAAGGCACTGCTATATATACCCTAGAGTGGCGTGTTCACTTCTGATTGGCTGTTCACTCATCACCCCATATTACGCCCCGGGATGGGCAGTGACTTTGGCGCGCCTTTTGCCTTTTGCACCTGCGCAGTCAGTTGTTTACAAGTGGGAGGACAGGATGTCCACGCCATCTTAGAATGGCGAATCACTGCGGCTCCCAACACCTATGTGGCTCTCTCCTTATACAAGGGCATAAGCACCTTTTTTTTCTATGAAACAAGGTGCATATATTGGCAGGGTGTGGCAGGGTGTGGGTGGGGCAGATCTTGGGTGTCATTCCTGAGATAGTAATTTGTTTTGATATAAGCTCGCCCACTGGGACCTACAAATCATTGATTACAGTGGAGGGTCAGCCATAGATGTCAACCTGTCTCTACCTCACCATCTATCTCTTCAATCCCAATCTACTAGGTAAGTTAGCTAAGTCAAGTCATGAGTGATGGCCTAGAAGGTAACATCTGCTGTTTTTCCAGAGGACTAGTCTCAGTTTTCAGTACACACATCAGGTGGCCTACAAACACTCTAATTCAACTTCAGTGTATCTGACCCTCTCTTCTGGCCTCCCAAAAAATCTATACATGTTTGAGCAACACTCACCCCTATATACATGTACATATACATATATTACATATACATATGGGGAAAGTTAGGGATATAGGGGAACTGGGGTTAGATGAATATATGTACACATAAATAAAAATTTAAATGTAAAAATAAATCCTTTTTCTTCTTTGTTGTTTTGAGTCAGAGTTTCACTGTGTAGCTCCAGCTGTCCTGGATCTTGCTCTGTAGACCAATTTGGCCTCAAATTTAGAGATCTGCTTGCCTCTACCCACTAAGGGCTGATTTAAAGGCATGTGCCACTCTGTCTATCTAAATAATAAATCTTAAAAAGAGAATCTCTTTACTCTCATCTAGTTACTCATACTTTTATGTTGTAGGATTCTATAGGAAAACAAGCGAACCGCCGGTGGCTCGGCCCTTAAGGCTCCCACCCGCAGAGGGCGCACCGTCTCTTGGTGCGCGGGTTCGAGTCCTGCCATCGTGTCCCGTTTCCTGCGTCTTGTGGGGAAAAAAAAAAAAAAAGAAAGAAAACAGCCCATAATCATTATCCCATACACTCAGATAATTATCATTCTGGCTTTTGTGCCTGTGAATCTGCCTACTGTGCTATGAAACCATCATTCTGGTTTCTGTGTCTATGAATCTGTCTACTGTGCTAGATCATGTAGATTAAACTGTACAATAATTTCACTGATCATGTATAGTTTCCTCAGATCGATCCATATCTTAGCGTGAGTTAGAATTTCCTTCTTTGAAAAAAAAACCCTCTGTATAAACAAACAACATTATGTTTACACAGTCATTGGATAACTTTTTGTATCTTAGATATTGCAAACAGTATTGAAATTTCAAAATAATTTATAATGAGCCTATGGGCTTCTGTTGTTTTATGCCTGTGTGTTTGTCTGCCTGTGTGTGTTTGTGTGTGTGTGTGTGTGTGTGTGTGTGTGTGTGAAAACATTGCATGCACACAGGTACCTTGAGAGTCCAGAGGAGAGCACAGGACAAAGCTAGTGTTACATCTACTTGAGTAATCTCCAGTGGACAAGAAGCAACTAAAGAAATGTCAGTAGGGTACTTACTATGATAAAATATACACAACGAAAATGTAATGCTTTGCCAATTTCATTCAAATTAGGTCTTTTTAAGTATATTATTTTATGTTGTGGCCATCACAGTCCTGCAACTGTGCAAAGTTACATCATGCAGAAAAGAACTGTGTCAATTAAACACTGATGTCCTAATTCCTATTTCCCCAGCTCTGATGGACAACAGATTTATATTTCAGTCTGTATGGCTTTGTTTTAGCTACCATGTATGGTATGCATAGATTCATTTCTCCTAGTTTAATGTCACTCCATGAATTCTATGTATACAATTTGTTAATCTATTCTTCCATCCTTTGCCATTTAAGTTGATTCTAACTCTTGTCTACAGGGACAACCATAAAAATTCTGGAGAGTTTATTTTTCAATTCCTTGGACTAGACAGGAATGGCTGGATATATTTATGGCTTTTGCTTGTTCGCTTGCTTACTTACTTGCTTGTGTGACTATGTTTCCTGTAGCCTAAATTGGGCTTGATTTCAATATGCAGCTTAGGAGAACATTGAATTCCTGATGCTCTTGTCTTTGTCTTGAGAGCTGGTATTACAAACCCCTGCCTCCACAGCAAGGAATTAATGAATTAAATAATAATTTTGTTGTGGTTGTTCCTGTTTGTTGTTTGTTTTTACCTAGAGTGGATCCATTTTTCCCTTTAATTAAGCATAGATCTTTGCTCATACAGTTGTAATCTGATTAAAGCTTCCCTTCCCTCTACTCCTTCCAGTTCCTCCCTATTTCCTCTCTGGTTCCACGCCATTTCTTTTTCTCAATCAATAAAAAAAAATTGAAAGGACAAAGCAACACCTTAAAAAATGAAGTATCAAAAGATAAAACCAAAACCAACCTATCAAAATTGGACAGGACAAGCAAACAGTAAAATAAAAAAAAAACTCCAAGAGAAAGCACAGATATCAGAGACCTACTAGTTCACACACTCAGCTGTCTCATAAAATTACTTAACAAAATGATAATATATGCAGTGTACTTGGTGCAGACCATGTAGGTCCCATGATTGGTACTTTAGTCTCTGTGAGCTTGACACAGATGGTCTACAGACTTTTGTTCTCCTCATGTTCTCTATACTCAGTATCTTCCCAACTTCATGTGCTTCCTCTTCTCCCAGATTCCCTGAGTTCTTATCTGGAGGAATTTTGCCTGCTTCTTTGAAAGTCTTCATGTCAGGCAGACTCAAGTCATCACAGGGTCTGCTGGCAGATTTCCTGGTATCCTGACAGATGGAACGATACAAAGAGGAGATATATTTGAGGCTCAAGGTGCGGGGCTGAATGGTCTATTAACCTTGGTGGAAGAAACAAGGAGCCTCCAGATGGGAACAGATATTCTATGTATATTTTAGCCATTGTTTCTGCTAACTTGTTATTGTGTGGGGTCTAAAAAAGCTGCACAGATTAAATTCACTGCTGCAATATTCACTGACAGACCTTCAATCTATCTCTTATCTCTGTGTCTTCTTTCTGCCTTTCCTATCCTTTTTTTAAAAAGATTTAAAAAATTTAATTAATTAAAAAAGATTTAAAAGATTTATTTTATTGTGTGTGAGTACAATTTATTGTATGTGAGTACAGACACCCCAGAAAAGGGCGCCAGATCCCATTACAGATGGTTGTGAGCCACCATGTGGTTGCTGGGAATTGAACTCAGGACCTCTGGAAGAGCAGAAGGTGCTCTTAACCGCTTAGCCATCTCTCCAGCCCCCGCCTTTCCTATCCTTAATCCTGGCATGTCAGAGGATTCTCTCTCTCTCTCTCTATCTCTCTCTCTCTCTCTCTCTCTCTCTCTCTCTCCCTCTCCCTCTCTTTCCTCCCCCCCCACCCTCTCGTTCTCTAAGTTCTGCCTATGAGACTCTGAATTTTTTCCAATCTGCTCCTGGGAGAACTTTCACTGAAGATGTCTGAATAAGGCACTAATCTGAGTATAGTACATCAGTCCCATCAGCTGCAGATTTCTATGGCTATATGTGTATCTCCCCTGTGGGAGGGTTCTAAGACATGATTGTTACTCATTAACACAGAGGCCTAGACATCTCTGTTGAATGGGTGGGTTTTTTTTTCCTCTTGGTTTTTGCTTCCACCTTGGATGTTAGGAGAATGTGGTGACTGTGTTCTGAGTGGTAAGACATTTCTTTGTAGACCTTTCTTCATGACCAGTTAAGCTGGTGTGTTTCTAGTGAATGCTAGCTGATGTTGACAGCTGAGAAATATGATAACTTTGGGGAAAGATGTATAGAAGGGATCTTTGTTATTCCTTGGGGATGGGATCAAAGTGGAACACTACAGCAGATTTTCTGTTCAAGAACTGGGGATGAAACTAGGACAATTGGACCTGGGCAAACAGACAGAAAGAAGTTCCCTTAGGATTTCTATTGCTGTGAAGACATACCATACCAATGGCAACCCCTCTAAAAGAAAACATTTCACTGAATTCTGGCTTACAGTTGAGGGGTTTAGTCCATTATGTTCATGTTGGGAAGCATGGCTGCATGCAGGCAGATGTGGGGCTGAAAACATAGCTGTGAGGTCTACACACGGATTTGAAGGAAGCAAGAAGACAGAGTAACACAAATCACAGCTTGAGCATGTGAAGCCTCAAAGCCCTCCCTGCTCCAGTGACACACTTCCTCCAAGGCCAGACTAACTCCAAGAAGGCCATATATCCTAATAATGCTACTGCACATGAGCCATTTTCATTCAATCTCCCATAGATGTTAATCTACCTCCAACTTAATTGTTGTCCTGCATGAGCGTAAGAAACCCTTATGTTGGCTTAAAGTGTCTGCTGAAGTTTGGGGCTTCAACAAAACACCAACTGGGGAGGCAAACATTGAACTGGGGAGATTTATGGAATTGACAACACATAAGAAGAGAAGGATAGGGATGGCAGCCACAGATGTTCTGCTGCAGAGCTGGGGATGAGACAGGGTGATTCAACACAGGGGAACATAGCAAATGGTACTGTTTTGAAGACAGGGTCTCTTGTAACCTAAACTGAGATCTAAGGGGATAAATAGCTGAGGATATCTTTGTAGTCTAAGACTAATGCTTTCGGTTAGAAAATGGGTACATCATAGGCTTAGATGGAAGTTGTATGGAATTTTTAGAAAATAAATACTCATTTGTTTACATTTTAAACCATGTTTACTAAGAAGCAACAAGAAGCAAAAATTACCAGTTTTATTTAATATCATATCACAAGGTTTTTATGGATAAGCAAGCATGTAAATGAATATATAAGCCTACAAATATTATGAAAAGGTGACTACATAAAATTGGACATGTCCTCTAGGAAGCTCAAAATGCAGATCCCATAGTCAGACTTTGTGCTTTCTTCATATGAGAAATGAAGCAACAATGAGAAGTACAAGAATCAGTGCCATTGAATACAAAGGGACTGAGTGTTGGAAAGCCCAGTGACACCAGTACACAGGTGTTCAGCAGCCAGTGGCTTGGGTTCGAAGTCCGGGTTATCCAAAGTGATAAGATGGAAGATAGAGAGTAAAAGGAGAGAAACATGGTCACCAGGATCAGGATGGTCCATGTGGCTCGGTCCTCATGGGCAGGCTTTGGGGACAGGCTATGGCTATGAATGTACTGGACTCGCTGCTTGTGCTTACGTAGGACAAGAACCATGGAGCCACTGGCCCAGGCCATGAGTACCAGACACATAATATCGCTCAGGGATAAAATTACTCCTGTTAGTAAGAAACCCCATCTCTCAATCATAGTAGAAGAACAGTATCTGTGGATTCCTTTGGCAGTCAGGTTTTTACTATTCTGTGGGGCATTTGCAATCTTGGTTACATGGATATTGAGCATGAGGTGCAGGAGCCAGCAAAGGAAACAGTAGCTGCCAATCCACTTTGAGGACCTAATTCTGAGGCTCAGCCACCCAGAAGTATTGGAGTGAAGCTTAATTGCCTGAAAGCCACTGAGGAGAGAAGTGGTGCTGAGGGAGACCCCTCTGGCCACTCTGTACAAACAGAGGATAAGTTTGCACCCAGCATCCCCTAGGAAAGATGTCAACCCAAAAGTAGCCACTGTTTGAGGGATCCCTTTGGAGAGAAGAACCAGGTTGTTTGAAATGATGAGCTGATTGAGAATCACATTTCTGGGTCTCATCGCTTGTACAGTGAAAAATGGGAAGTTATACCTATGAAAGAGGGAGGAATTGCCAAGGATTCCAACAGTGGTCTGAATGAGGAACACTATTCCCCAGTTTAGGTCAAAGGAAACTAATGCATCCATTTCTAGGACAGGACTGTGAGCATCCTTTATTTGAGTCAGAGAAATACAAAGATGAGTTGTTACTTATGGTGGTATGAATGAGAAAACCTCCAGAGACTTAGAATATTTAAATCATTTCTTCATAGTTTATGACATTATGATTCTTTAGGAGCTGATGCCTTGCTGGAAGATGTCTATCACTGGGAGGAAGAGAGGAATCCCTGAGTGTGGATATCCTGGCTCCACTTCCTGTTACTTTTCTTGTGTGTTTAATCATCCAGCCTCCTCCTCTTCCCTCGGAAATGTGTCTGACTGTTTTGGTATCTTATCTTGCATAATAAACTATCCTTCTGGAGCCATAAGGAAAAACAAATTTCTCTCTTCTCTACCTTAGGTTTGGTTTTAATATTTTATCACAGCATCAGATAAAACCAGTATAGTTTACTCCTCTCTAATCTAGAAATGTCTTTTCTATAAAAATCAGTAGTTCTCACGAAGATTAACATTATAAGCTGACTTTTTTTCTTTTTTTGGATGTTCAAGGTCTTTGAGCAGCATTGTTTGTAGCCACACACTCAAAGCTCTCCACTCAGTCCCTGGAATTTTCAGTGACTTGACATTGCTCTGAGAAAGAGATATGCAGGTGTGGACCTGATAAAGCTGACCTGTTGACTGTATCCCTTTAAGGAAACACCAGTGTTTAAAAAAGAGAAAAATAGTATAATGCAGAGATCAATTTTTCCTTTTTTATCTTTAAATGTGAAAGTAAATCACCAATTTCAGAAATAGCTTTGTGAAAGTCAGTAAGTAATGCAGAGAAGACAGAATGGAGCTGGCCACCACAAAGTGATAGTCCTTCTTGAATTTGCTTAGAAGATAATGGCTCAGCAGATAAAGCTGCTGTCAGACTTGATCACTTGGGTTGAATCCTTGGGACATATGTGGTAGAAGAACAAACTAAAATGCTACATGTTGTCCCATGCCCTCCAAATGAACAACATGGCATATGTAACCAAAAACATGTACGTTATAAATGTAAGTGGAGAGATGGCTTGGTGTTTAAAAGCACTTCAGACTTTTTTTGAAAACCCAAGTTTAGTACCCAGCATACACCTTGTCAAGTTCACAACTTCCTGTAATTTCAGCTCCAGGAGTTTGTCTGTATCTTTTGGACTCTTTTAGCAATGCACTCAAGTGTACATATTTGTGTGTGCATGCACATATGACCAAACAACACATAAACAAATGAGAATAAAAGAAATACATTTTAAAAAAGATATAAAGGATAAAACTATATTTTTCTTAAACATATATAATACCAAAACTTGTGTCTAGAATAATTCACAAGTAATCAGGCACTTGCTTAGAATGCACACGGCACAGGGTTCAATTATCATACACACAAAAAAACCCCAACAAACATTGCAAGACAAAAGCAAAATCAAAAAGCTGGTCTTTAAGAAATGATAAGAGCTAAATAATGGGAAGTCCAGGTCTCTCTTGGTAGCAAAACTTTATCTCCACCAAGTGTTTATGGTCCACTTTGTACAGTAAGTTCATCTTTCAGGTAACCTATGAGACAAAAATACAGTACTTATCTAGGTTTCTTCAGTGGCATTATTGAAAGTAAAACCATATCAACCAATGAAATTCAATGTGCAATATGTGCATATTGTAATATTATGTTAAATATATGGTGACATTAAAATAGAAAAATTGGCCAGGTGGATGGAATCCACCTTTACCTCTAGAACACTTGAGGCAGAAGCAGCAGATATCTGACCGGTCAAAACTGGTCTGATCTACACAGGGAGTTTCAGGCCAGTCAGGGATACATTGTGAGAACCTGCCTAAACCCAATAATGCCGGCCCAGAGGAATAATAGAACAAAATCACGGGAAATATAATGTTTTTCAAGTTAAAATTAAGATCCATCAAAACAATAATTGTCCTTTTTTTAACAAAATTTTATTTGTTCGAAATTAATGCTATTACATTACAATAAGTTATGTAACTGGCATTCAATTTTGAAAAACACTAAAATCCAGATAACGTACAGGTAGGTTAAGAGAAGGAAATGCTAAAAACTGAAATATTTCTAATAGAATTCTTAATTTACACTATGCCCAAGGTGTGTAGCTCAGGAGTAAAATGATTGCCCAAAATGCACACGCCTCCAGCTCCAATTCTTAGTCATAATTAAGAGTAGGCAGATTAAACTGCAGTGTTACAGACAATGGAGCCAATTCATACATCTGTGAGTAAATATACTCACTGTATCCTCAGCAGTGAAGTGTGGACACGAGAGACACATGCAGAATCAAGAAAATATCTCACCCTTTAACCTGCTAGGATCCTGATCCCTGTGTCCTTTAATAACAGATGTTATTGGTGAAAACACAAATACCCTCCTCTTTTTCTGTATTAAAGAGATACCTGTGGAGAAATAAGTAAAGAATAAGCTAGATACAACTTGCAGAATAAGGACAAGAAAATGCAACTCAAATATGGGCTGTGCTTTCACAGCCTCAAGAGAGGGTGAGGGAAACCCTGGCAGTCTTGAGACTGATACAGGGCATGCAGAGTCATCAAGGCACTGTCACTATGGCCACATGACAGAGACACAGGTAATGTATTGATGAACTGTAATTCTTCCTATTCAGAATCCTAAAAACATCTTAGACAATTTGGGGTGAGTTTTTCTGATATTTGTGAAAAGGTATATTTACCTTCATCACATGATTTTAGTACTTTCTGTGACAATGAAATTAATTGAATAATGAAATCCATCCTGCTGCCAATGGCTAGTTGGAAAGCAACACTGTATGGCTGTGTGGGTCTTACTGAAAACACTCAGAGGCATGTTCACAGATCTATCTGAGCACAGCATGGACCACAAATGTGTTCATTGTCCTAGCTAGCCTTGCATGTAGGCTGGAATGAGTGGATATGTGAACCCATGTGTTCTTGGCCAACTCTGAACGACATTACTAGAACCTATCTCAAAATTTTGTATATCTACACCATTCTCTTTAAGACATTTCCAGAGAAAGAAATCTATGAAAAAGGAGGCAACTTACCAAGCCATGTTTGGTGGGGCAGTAGTCACTTTGACCACTCTCAGACAATCTGCACAGAAGAGCATCTCATCCCTGAGATAAAGATTTGACATTCCATGAGGTCATCCTGCAGGGAGGTGATTATCATTTCTCCTTTGAGTGTAGTGACAGTGCCTGCAAGGAGATTAGAAATCATCTCAAAAAAACACCTGCACCATGTTCAAATTTCTATAAGCAATTAGAGTTATTAGTGACAATTCAGGCCAGGGCAGGGGATAAAAAGAAAAACACCATCTAAGATTGCTAAAGAACACCAGGTGGAACTGGTGAGGTACAAAGGGCACTGAAGTCTAAGAAGTGGGAATAAGCTTGGCTGTGAATCTTGCCACCTTGAGGGCTTCATTTCTCAGTGTGATTATTTGTCAATCCAGAAAAATTCACACCATGCATACCTAGAAGAGGAAAGATGAGATGGTGTGACTAGACTTGCTTGGTCTGACATTTGTTTTCAGAAAAAAAAAAAAAAGATCAAAAATTGATACTCTGACTCCCAGAAGTGAATTTAGAGTAGCTTTTATTAACATTTTATACATGTATTATTGGGACCTGATGTGTGTCTCATTGTTTTTTGGGGGGTTCATAAGAAAAGACTGGCATGAGGAAGATGCCTAAACATTTAAAGGAGCTTGCCTCCAAGAATGATAACCTGAGTTTGATCCTGCTGGGGACAGAAAACCATGACAAAGAGATGGCATGTGGGACACTGAGAAGCAGAAGACACATCCCTACAGGGAACCCACCATCAGAAATAAGGAACTACCTGCAGTAGGCCAAGATGGAGACATCTTAGAAGCCCAGGGTCCAGCAGAGAGAAAGAGAGAGAGAGAGAGAGAGAGAGAGAGAGAGAGAGAGAGAGAGAGAGAGAGAGGAGAATAAAAAATAAATACTCAATTAAATAAAAAATTTTAAAGCTGGCAAATTTCTGCCTCAAGTCTTGTCTATTCATGATAGAGAACATATTTCTTGGATCCAGCAGAAAGATCGGTCCTGGTGTGGTTTTTTTTTTTTAATCCAATATATTAAATTTGGCTTTTCCAAAAATAGAGAATGTTAATATTGACAATTACAGGGCACAATCTTGTTTCATTCTTGTTTTCAATTGAAGTGTGGGATTTCCCCCCTTTTTTGATTAACTTCTTGATTGTTTATTTTTTGGTTTTTTTTGTTTTTAATTTTATTTAATATTTTATTTACATTTAAGATGCCATCCCCTTTCCCCATTTCCCCTCCCTAGAAAACCCCTGTCCCATGCCCCCCTTTCCTTTTTGCTTTTATACAATTTTTTAAAATGTTAATCAAAGGATTTATAAGTTTGATAATGCTCAATCAGAAGCATAACCTAATACCCAACCTAGATATAAAAACTATCTCTGACTGGTGGAGACCTGTGAACATCTGCCTCCATGCCCCCTCTCTCTTTCTCTTTCTCATCACCTAGTTTCTCCTCTTCTTCATCTTCTCTCCTTGCTCCATCTCTTCCTCTCAATACTCCTTCCCACTTAGCTCCTCCTACATATCACTCTTCCTGTTAAAATAAAACTTTTCTGTCAAAATACAGTTAGAGCATACTTATTTCTAATTGTACCAGTGAGGTACAAGATAGTCCTAATACCCAGTCCATCATTTTATTGACTAACTAGAACCTCTGTCATCTCTTCTAACTAAAACACTTTTTTTTTTTTTTTGGCTTTAGAATGAATGTCAGCTGAAAACTATCTACTCAGATCTTTTCTCTCAAAGTAAATAGCCAGGATTGGCTATGAGACTATAGATCTTCAACCCTGTCAGAAATCCAGAATGACTGAGTTAACTGAAATTATGGGAAGCACTAAACATAGCTCCTAAAACTTAGCCAATTTATAGAGACCGCTGAACACCTGAAAAGCCCCTATACTACCGAACGTTGGAGCATCAAATCTTCAGCCTTCTGGCCCAGAATCATCTGACAGACCTAGTGATGCAGGATTATTAAGGGCTGATTACTCTGTCTAGGCAGATATAATCAGTCGACTATTCTGCATGTGTGTCCTTTTCTGGACAATAATTTGTCTGTAGATGGAAAGAGGCAATTCTTGCCTAGTGGCTGTCACCACACAACTGGCGTAACTCCAAGGATGCTCAATTTCTTCTTAGAATCCACGACAGGAAGCTGTCAAGAGCAGACAGGTCTCTAATCAGAATGGACATTAATATATAAATATTTGTAGCGTCATTTCTATGGACTTCTGACATTTTGAAAACCAACTATCCATGTAAGGTAACCTGGACTGTTGTCTGTTCACTCCTCTCAGCTATTTCTAAATAAAATATGGGAAACCTCCTAACATTAAACTCAAAGCCATGAATTTGCTATAGTCCCTTAACTCATAGGTTAACCATCCCAAATCAGTTAAAAAAGTTAAAGAAGGACTGGGTCTAGGCCTTGTATTTCTAAATGTGTTATACAGGCACATTGCCCATGAGAGTATCAATATTCATCTCACTTTTATATTAATAAGAAGCTCGTACCAATGAAAACCTTAAATTTGTAATCAAAGTAAATTTTGTGCCATTTAAGAAGTTATAACTTCATCTTGATATTAATTATAAAGATTTCTACCAATAGGTTATGGCTATGCAATAAGTCCTAGCTAATCCTCCCTGTTCCAACAAAACCACTACTTTTCCCTAGAAAGACAGACCATTATTAACCACATTAGTCCCCAAGACCAGGGAATAGAGGCGCTGACTCTTCTTTAACTTCTTCAAGCTGATTAAGGACGTTGAGATATTAGAAGAGGGGTGGGGGGAAGAGTAAGTTGATAAGCCTCTGATGCTGTGTCTTCACTGAATCCAGATGGAATTCCAGGACATCAGAGGTTTGGGCAGGTCTGCTCAGTATGCTTGATGAGTAGATACACCAAGGCTGTGTATTCTGCAATATACAATTCTTAGACCAAGTTTTAGTATCAAGAAAAAAAATTTCCCCCCCCCAGGGGGGCTGACTTTTTTTTAATGATGTTGGTTCTAACAACTTTTCTTTTTCCCCCTTTTTAAAATTGGTTGTAATATTTACATTTCAGATTTTATCCCCTTGCGCCACTTCCTCCCACCACCCAGAAACCTCCTATCCCATCCCCCTCCTCATGCTTCTATGAGGCAGTGACCGCACCTACACCCCCCCCCACTATCCCCTTCCCACCCTCACATTCCCCCCCACACTCTGTGTTTATTTTTTTATCAGACCGAGAAACTCCTCTTCCACCTATGTCCGACAAGGCCATCCTCCCCTACATATACCTCTGGAGTCTTGGGTCCCTCCCTATGTGTTCCCAGGCTGGTGATTTAGACACTGGGGGGGGGGGTTCTGATTGTTTGGTATTGTTGCTTTCCTCCTGGGGTCGCAAATCCTTTCTGCTCCTTCAGTCCTCTCTCTAAGTTCTCTATTAGGAAACCCCTGATCATATCAGTGGTTAATTGTGAACATTGTCCTCTGAGTGTGTTAGTCTTTGGCAGACCTCTAAGGAGACAGCTATATCATGTTCCTCACATTATGCACTTCCAGCCATCCACAACAGTGTTTAGCTTAGGTGGCTGTACATGGGATGAATACCGAGGTGGAGTGGTCTCCTGATGGCCCCTCCTTCAGTTTCTGTCCCATGTTTTGTTTCCATATTTGCTCCCTTGAGCATTTTTGTTCTCGTTCTAAGTAGAACTGAGGCATCCCCTCTTGGTCTTCCTTCTTCATGAGCTTCATGTGGTCTGCTGGTTGAGTCTTCACTAATCCTAGCTTTGGGGCTAACATCCGCTTAACAGTGAGTAAATACCCTGTGTGTTCTTTTGTGATTGGGTTAACTCACTCAAGATGATATTTTCTAGTTCCATCCATTTACCTAAAAATTTCTCAAATTCATTATTTTTAATAGCTGAGTAATACTCCATTGTGTAGATGTACCACATCGTTTGTATCCATTCCTCTGTTGAGGGACATCTTGGTTCTTTCCAGCTTCTGACTATTATAAATAAGGCTACTATGAACATAGTGGAGCATATGTCTTTATTATATGTTGGAGCATCTTCTGGGTATATGCCCAGGAGTGCTATAGCTGGATCCTCAGGTAATGCTATGTCCAGTTTTCTGAAGAACTGCCAGACTGATTTCCAGAGTGGTTGTACCAGCTTGCAATCCCACCAACAATGGAGGAGTGTTCCTCTTTCTCCACATCCTCGCCAGCATCTACTATCACCTGAGTTTTTGATCTTATCCATTCTGATTGGTGTGAGGTGGTATCTCAGGGTTGTTTTGATTTGCATTTCCCTGATGACTAAGGATGTGGAGCATTTCTTAAGGTGTTTCACAGCCATTCGAGTTTCCTCTGTTGAGAATTCTTTGTTTAGCTCTGTACCTCATTTTTAATAGGGTTATATGGTTGTCTGGAGTATAATTTCTTGAGTTCTTTTTATATCTTGGATATTAGCCCTCTATCAGATGTAGGATTGGTTAGGATCTTTTCCCAATCTGTTGGTTGCTGATTTGTCTTATTGACAATGTCCTTTGCCTTACAAAAGCTTTGCAATTTTATGAGGTCCCATTTGTAAATTCTTGATCTTAGAGCATAAGCCATTGGTGTTTTGTTCAGGAACTTTTCCCCTGTGCCTAGGTATTCAAGGGTCTTTCCCACCTTCTCTTCTATTAGTTTCAGTGTATCTGGTTTTAAGTGAAGGTCTTTTATCCACTTGGATTTGAGCTTTGTACAAGGAGATATGAATGGATCGATTTGCATCCTTTTACATGTTGACCTCCAGTTGAACCAGCACCATTTGCTGAAAATGCTGTCCATTTTCCACTGGATGGTTTTAGCTCCTTTGTCAAAGATCAAGTGACCATAGGTATGTGGCTCATTTCTGGACCTTCAGTTCTATTCCATTGATCTTCATGCCTGTCTCTGTACCAATACCATGCAGTTTTTATTACTATTGCCCTGTAGTATAGGTTGAGGTCAGGGATGGTAATTTCCCCCAGAAGTTCTTTTGTTGTTGAGAATAGTTCTTGCTATCCTGGGTTTTTTGTTGTTCCAAATAAATTTGCAAATTGCTCTTTCTATCTCTATGAAGAATTGATTTGGAATTTTGATGGGGATTGCATTGAATCTATAGATTGCTTTTGGCAAGATGGCCATTTTTACTACATTAATCCTGCCAATCCAGGAGCATGGGAGATTTTTCCATCTTCTGAGATCTTCTTCAATTTCTTTCTTCAGAGACTTGAAGTTCTTGTCATACAGATCTTTCACTTGCTTAGTTAGATTCACTCCAAGATATTTTATATTATTTGTAACTATTATGAAGGGTGTCATTTCCATAATTTCTTTCTCAGCCTGTTTATCTTTTGAGTATAGGAAGGCTACTGATTTGTTTGAGTTGATTTTATATCCAGCCACTTTACTAAAGTTGTAAATCAGGTTTAGGAGTTCTCTGGTGGAAGTTTTAGGGTCGCTTAAGTATACTATCATATCATCCACAAATAGTGAAATTTTGACTTCTTCCTTTCCTATTTGTATCCCTTTGACTTCCTTTTGTTGTCTAATTGCTCTAGCTAGGACTTCCAGTACTATATTGAATAGGTAGGGTGAGAGTGGGCAGCCTTGTCTAGTCCCTGCTCTTAGTGGGATTGCTTCAAGTTTCTCTCCATTTAGTTTGATGTTGGCTACTGGCTTGCTGTATATTGCTTTTACTATGTTTAGGTATGAACCTTGAATTCCTAATCTTTCCAAGACTTTTAACATGAAGGGATGTTGTATTTTGTCAAATGCTTTCTCAGCATCTAGTGAGATGATCATGTGTTTTTTTTTTCTTTGAGTTTATTTATGTAGTGGATTACATTGATGGATTTCCGAATATTGAACCATCCCTGCATTCCTGGGATAAAGCCTACTTGGTCATGATGGATGATTGCTTTGATGTGTTGTTGGATTCGGTTTGCGAGAATTTTATTGAGTATTTTTGCATCGATATTCATAAGAGAGATTGGTCCGTAGTTCTCCTTCTTTGTTGGGTCTTTGTGAGGCTTAGGTATGAGCGTAATTGTAGCTTCATAGAACGAATTGGGTATTTTTCCTTCTGTTTCTATTCTGTGGAATAGTTTGAAGAGAATTGGTATTAGGTCTTCCTGGAAGGTCTGATAGAATTCTGCACTAAAACCATCTGGTCCGGGACTTTTTTTGGTGGAGAGGTTTTTAATGACTGCTTCTATTTCTTTAGGGGTTATGCGACTGTTTAGATGATTTATCTGCTCCTCATTTAACTTTGGTACCTGGTATCTGTCTAGAAAAATGTCCATTTCATCCAGATTTTCTAATTTTGTTGAGTATAGGCCTTTATAGTAGGATCTGATGACTTTTTTAATTTCCTGTTTCTGTTGTTATGTCTCCCTTTTCAGTTCTGATTTTATTAATTTGAGTACTGTCTCTGCACCCTTTGGTTAGTCTGGCTAAGGGTTTGTCTATCTTGTTGATTTTCTCAAAGAACCAGCTCCTGGTTTTGTTGATATTTTGTATAGTTGTTTTTGTTTCAACTTGGTTGATTTCAGCCCTGAGTTTGATTATTTCCTGCCGTCTACTCCTCTTGGGTATATTAGCTTCTTTTTGTTCTAACTCTTTCAGGTGTGCTGTCAATTTATTAATGTACGTTCTTTCCACTTTTGTGGGCACTTAGAGCTATGATTTTTCCTCTTAGTACTGCTTTCATGGAGTCCCACAAATTTTGATATGATGTGTCCTCATTTTCATTTAAATCTAAAAAGTCTTTAATTTCTTTCTTTATTTCTTCCTTGACCAAGTTATCATTGAGTAGAGCATTGTTCAGTTTCCACGTGTATGTGGGCTTTCTGTTGTTTTTGTCCAAGTCAAAGACAAGTCTTAGTCCATGGTGGTCTGATAGGGTACAAGGGATTATTTCAATCTTTTTGTATCTGTTGAGGCCTGTTTGGTGACCAATTATATGGTCTATTTTGGAGAAGGTACCATGAGGTGCTGAGAAAAAGGTATATTCTTTTGTTTTAGGATGTTTTAAGATGTTTTTGTTCTATAGATGTCAGTTGAGTCCAATTGGTTCATAACTTCTGTTAGTTTCATTGTGTCTCGGTTTAGTTTCTGTTTTCATGATCTGTCCATAGCTGAGAGTGGGGTGTTGAAATCTCCCACTATTAATGTGTGAGGTGCAATGTATGCTTTAAGCTTTTAGTAAGGTTTCTTTTATGTATGTGGGTACCCTTGCATTTGGGGCATAGATGTTCAGAATTGCAAGTTCCTCTTGGTACATTTTTCCTTTGATGAATATGAAGTGTCCTTCTTTATCTTTTTTGATTACTTTTGGTTGAAAAACCAGTTTATTTGATACTAGAATTGCTACTCCAGCTTGTTTCTTGGGGCCATATGCTTGGAAGATTGTTTTCCAACCTTTTACTCTGAGGTAGTGTCTGTCTTTTTCACAAAGGTACATTTCCTGTATGCAGCAAAATGTTGGGTCCTGTTTATGTATCCAAACTGATAGTCTATGTCTTTTTATTGGTGAATTGAGTCCATTGATATTAAGAGATATTAAGGAAAAATGAATGTTGTTTCCTGTTATTTTTGTTATTGGCGATTGTGTTATGTTTGTATAGCTACCTTCTTTTAGGGTTGTTAGATTACTTTCTTGCTTTTTCTAGGTTGTAGTTTCCCTCCTTGTTTTGGAGTTTTCCTCCAATTATCCTTTGAAGTGCCAGATTTGTGGTAAGATATTGTGTAAATTTGGATTTGTCATGGAATATTTTGGTTTCTCCATCAATATTGATTGACAGTTTTGCTGGGTAAAGTAGTCTGGGCTGGCATTTGTGTTCTCTTAGGGCCTGTATGATATCAGTCCAGGATCTTCTGGCTTTTATAGTCTCTTGTTAGAAGTCTGGCGTAATTCTTATAGGTCTGCCTTTATATGTTACTTCACCTTTTTCCCTTACTGATTTAGTATTTTTTTTTTTGTTTTGTATATTTGATGTTTTGATTATTATGTGACGAGAGGTATTTCTTTTCTGGTCTAGTCTATTTGGGGTTCTGTAGGCTTCTTGTATATTTATGGACATCTCTTTCTTTAGGTTAGGGAAATTTTCCTCTATAATTTTGTTGAAGATATTTATTGGCCCTTTAAGTTGGGAATCTTCACCCTCATCTATACCTATTATCCTTAGGTTTGGTCTTCTCATTGTGTCCTGGATTTCCTGGATGTTTTGGGTTAGGAGATTTTTGCATTTTGCATTTTCTTTGACAGTTGTATCAATGTTTTCCATGGTGACTTCTGCATATGAGATTCTCTCTTCTATCTCTAATATTCTGTTGGTAATGCTTGCATCTATGAACTCTGGTCTTTTTCTTAGATTTTCTATCTCCAGAGTAGTCTCCTTTTGAGATTTCTTTATTGCTTCTACTTCCATTTTTAGATCCTGGACAGTTTTGTTTAATTCCTTCATCTGTTTGGTTGTGTTTTCTTGCATTTCTTTAAGAAATTTCTACCTGTTTACCTGTGTTCTCCTCAAATTCTTTGAGAGTGTTATTTATGACCTTCTTAAAGTCCTCTAACATCATCATGAGAAGTGATTTTAATTCTGGGTCCTGCTTTTCTGGTGTGATGTGGTGTTCAGGACTTGTTATGGTGGCGAAACTGGGTTCTGGTGATGCCAAGTAGCTTTGGTTTCTGTTGTTTACATTCCTGCGCTTGCCTTTCCCCATTTGGTTAGCTGTAATTCTATTGGCACTCACTGGTTCTGACTGGAGTCTGCCTTTCCAGTTATCTTGGTTGTATCAGAACTCCTCGGGGTATGGATGACTCTATGATCCTGAACTCCAGCTACTCTGGGTTCAGTGGCTCTTCTAGGATATTTCAGG
This sequence comes from Arvicanthis niloticus, assembly GCF_011762505.2. Taxonomy (NCBI): domain Eukaryota; kingdom Metazoa; phylum Chordata; class Mammalia; order Rodentia; family Muridae; genus Arvicanthis; species Arvicanthis niloticus. The sequence continues at coordinate 1,781,083 of NC_133438.1, read as the reverse complement.
ATATGGAGTCTCCACAGTGGTAGACCAGCTAGGTGTTTGCTGTTCTGAATGTAGTTGCTCCTCTAGGATGCTTCGGGATATGGTGTCCCCTGCTCTGCGGCTCTTCATGTCCTTACTAGGATGCCTACAGCTCTATGGTCTTTGACCTCTCTTGGGTGCCTCTGCAGCTCTGCAGTCTGTGCCTTCCATAGGGTGCCTCCGGACTCAGTTTCCAGAGGGGAGCAGATCTGCTGGGAGACTGCTGGAGCCACTGGTATCGGGCCAGAGGTGGAAGGGGCGTGGTTCTCCCGATTGTGTATTTTTTATGTCCTCTTGGCTCTATAAGATCTGGCCAGGATCTTCTGGCTTTCATAGTCTCTGGTGAGAAGTCTGGTGTAATTCCGATAGGTTTGTCTTTATATGTTACTTGACCTTTTTCCCTTACTACATTTAGTTTTCTTTCTTTGTTTTGTGCATTTGGTGTTTGGACTATTATGTGAAGGGAGAAATTTCTTTTCTGGTCCAATCTATTTCTGTTCTGTAGGCCTCTTGTATGTTTATGGGCATCTCTTTCTTTAGGTTAGGGAAGTTTTCTTCTATAATTTTGTTGAGGATATTTACTGGCCCTTTATGTTGGGAATCTTCACTCTCTTCTATACTTTTATCTTTAGGTGTTGTCTTTTCACTGTGTTCTGGATTTCCTGGATGTTTTGGGTTAGGAGCATTTTGCATTTTGCATTTTCTTTGACTGTTGTGTCAGTGTTTTCTATGGTATCTTCTGCACCCGAGATTCTCTCTTTTATCTCTTGTATTCTGTTGATGATTCTTTCATCTATGACTCATGATCGCTTTCCTGGGTTTTCTATCTCCAGGGTTGTCTCCCTTTGTGATTTCTTTATTGATTCCATTTCTATTTTTAGATCGTGGAAGTTTTTGTTCAATTCTTTTACCTGTATGGTTGTGTTTTCCTGCAATTCTTTAAGGTATTTTGTGTTTCCTTTTTAAGAGATTCTACCTGTTTACTTATGTTCTCCTGTATTTCCTTAAAGGAGTTATTTATGTCTTTCTTAAAGTCCTCTATCATCATCATCATGAGATGTGATTTTAAATCAGAGTCTTGCTAGAGTGGTATGTTGGCGTATCCAGGGCTTGCTATGGTGGGAGAACTGGGTTCTGATGATGCCAAGTAGCCTTGGTTTCTGTTGCTTATGTTCTTACCTTTGCCTCTCAACATCTGCTTATCTGTGTTGTTAGCTGATCTTGTTGTCTTTCACTGTGGCTTGTCCCTCCTACAAGCCTGTGTGTGAGCACTCCTAGGAGACCAGTTCTCTCTGAGAAGAATTTGGGTATGAAGAGCTGTGGCACAGGGTCAGCTCCTAGGTGCAGATAGAAACTGGAAGAACCCTGTCCCTTGCTATTCCTTGGTTCCTGTGTCCTGATGGCTCTGTATGAGTCCCTCTTGGGTTAGAAATTTGAGCAGAAATGGTGGTCTCACCTTTGTTCAGAGGTGTGTTAGTACTCCAGGGAGATCTGCTCTCTCCTGGCGGTATTTGGGTATGGAGTACTGTAGCACAGGATCTAGTTAAGCTTTTCTTCAGACTGAAGATTTCTTTCTAATGCCTTCTGTAGAATTGGAATGATGGCATTTCATCCCTCATCTGCCCAGCTATAAGCTGTAGGCATCTTTATTCAATAAATCATTTTATATTAAAGAGCAAGAAACATAGGTAAAAAGCACAAAATAATATTTTCAACAAAAATCATAGAAGAAAAACTTCCTATCCTAATGAAGGAGATGCTTATAAAGTTGCAAGAATAATACAAAACACCAAATAGATTAGCCCCAAAAAGAATGTTCCTTTGTCAGATAATCAAGAAACTAAATGCATATAAAAAAAGAAATAATATTGAAAGCTTCCGAAGGAAAAAAAAAAGTAACATATGAAGGCTGACCTGTTAAAGTTTCACCTGACTTCTAAAAATAGATTCTAAAAGCCAGAAGTGCCTGGACAGATATCTTGTAATCTGTAAGAGACCATAGATGACAGCACAGACTGCTATATCCAGCAAACTTTCAATCACAAGAGCTGGAGAAAAAAAAAGCTATTCCCTTATATAGTCAAATTTAAACAATATCAATCTATAAAACTAGGACTATATAACCTGCTAGAAGAAAATTTCTAACCTAAGGAGGTAAACTATGGCCATGAAAATACAGGAAATAATTAATCTGAGATCAAAAAAAAAGGGACATGCACATATTCCTCCCTCCAACAATAACGAAATAGCAGGAATTGACAATCATGATATCTCTCAATATATTTGGTCTCAATTCCCCAATAAAGAGACAAAGACTAACAGTATTGATGTCACAAGGCTGCCATCCTTTTGTTGCATGGAAGAACCATATCTCAATATCAAAGACAGATATTACAACTGAGAAAAAATATAATACAATATTCCAAGCAAACGGACACAAGAAACAAGCTGGTGTAGAGCCATTTTAATATCAAAGTAGACTTCAAATTTAAACAAATGAGAAGAGATAGAGAAGTGTTTGCTACTTCAGTTGCCTGAGTGATCTTGGAGAGTATGGCCTAAAATGAGGAGGACTATAGTCTCATGCAATAGCCAATTTTATTCAGACCATCAGGCAATTTATACTCTGAGGCATAAGAAGGATGAGCTGTCATGGCAGTCCATCATAAGGTCAAGTCACATGTGGCAAAAGGTTTTTCATAGAAGTGTCTGCATCTGAAGTAAACTCACTCCTATCTGGAATACCTGTGAGGAACATGAGACTACATTCCAAGAATAACTGAAGAAATTGAGGTCAAAGAGTCTCATCTTGTTTTCTTTGGGTTTTCTCACAAGAACTCACAGTTCTCCTTGCATGAGTTCATTCTTGGAACCAACATCTGCTCCCTTTTTATTTTTCAATGGCAGGATATTCCTAGTAGTCTTGATTTAAGATGTAAATTTCTTTATCATTTGATGTGTGAGTATCTTATAAGAAATCAAACTATAATATTAGAACTGTGAACATATTCTGTGTTATACTTTGCCACACAAAACAGAGATTCAAACTATGTGTGGTACTATTAGCTAAATTATTATATTAATAAGAAAAATCTAAAGAATAGCAAGAAAAGATACTTAGATGATTAGTAGTTCTGGTGTCTGGTAAAACAGAAGCCTTATAATAGAAAAACAAATTTTATGATATTTTATCCAAAATAGAAAGCGTTTTTATCCAAAGAAAAAATTAAATGCAGTCCCTTCTTCAGATGGGTGAATGAGTCTATTATGGTCCCAAGTTACCGTCATAAACACAGAGTCATTAGTAAAGTAACTTCTCCCTCAGTACATAGAGCCTTTATTTGGCCCCAGGTGGGCAGATTTGACTTCAGATGATATGATCTACATCTCTTATTGTCCTTTGGCTCTAAGTTTGCTTTCTTTCTAGTGACTTTCACTGTCTCTTTGGCCTCCAGCCATGTCCTTGATTGCTGAGTGATGAAAGAGCCTATGAGATATCCACAATGTTTCAGGGATCCATCTGCATTAACAGATGCATACCCCTACCCAATTTTTAAGCTTCCATTACTAGGACTAGGTTTCATAGAGTTGAGTTGCTGGCCCAATGGGTACCATGGAAAACCTCAAATAACCTGGCAGTTGCTAAAAAATAGGTTGTTCTCCATAAACTGAAAGTGAGGACTCATTGCTGAAGACAACAACCACACAAACCAGTGAGCATAGAGAAGTTCAATTGATAAAGTTCATAGAGAAGTGGACTGATGCCTACATAGAACCTTCACCTTATGTTTTAATGTATTTGATACTGAAAGGTACCCTGCAGGCTACCAAAGCAAACATGCACAGCAAACCAATGACAAAACCTTTCATCTACCGTCTTTGCTACCTGAAAAATATGGTAGGGCTTTAGTGAAAAAATCCTTATGTAAGAGTCCAACTGATATCTGATTTGACTTAAGGACCACTCCATGATATAGAACCCACACCCAATATTGCTTCATTGATCAAGAACAAAAGATCAAAAGATTAGATAGACCAGAGTCCCAGGGTAGATCTAAATATTACTTATCTAAAAACAGTAACAATAAAATTGCTGCTAATGATATTGTGCTAAACTCAGTGCTTTATTCAGCTGTCATCAGAGAAGGTTCTTTTTGAAGATGGAAACAAATTCAGAGCCTCACAGGCAGAACTTGAGAGGGGGGAGGGGGAAGGAAGGAGAGATATTAGAATACACAGATCTGCATGAGATGTCTCCTTCAAATCCCTTCCTCAAATCTGTCCTTTCAGACTTCAAACAACTTGGTAGAAGAGAAGGCAGATGAAGTTGGGAAAATATAGAAGACAATGAACACGAGGAACACAAGGTCCTCTGAAACATGTGTGCCAAATTCATAAAAACTCACAGAGAATGTAGCAGCAATCACAGGTCCTACATGGCCTCCAACAAGTATTCTGCATATATTATCATTTTGTTTAATAAAAGGGCAATTTCTATACTGCAGCTTAAGGAGGATCACATGAGTAAGGCATTCAATGACAAGGGCAAGCTGCAAGAGGCAAAGGAAAGTAACAATATCTGAAGTAAGCTCACTCCTATCTCATACTTTAGAAGAGGATGAAACAACATTCCAAGAACAATTCTGTTTTCAAAAATTGAGCTCAAAAGACATTTGTGTGGTTTTCTTAAAGTTTTTCACAAGCACTCAGATCCCCAATTGCACACCTTTAATCTTTGACAGTGTTGTGACATTCCCCATTTTTTTTATTTTTCAATATCAGGATATTCATAGTAGTTTTGATTTCATATGTTGTGTATAAATTTAATTGGGGTTTGATGCATGAATATCCTATAAGGAATATTAGATCCATGAAAGCACTGTGTGTAATACTATCACCAAAAAGAGATCCAAACTATGTCTGGTACTGTTTGTACATAATTATATTGATGAGAAAAATCTAAATAACATGAGAATAGATTCATATGATTAGTGGTTCTTAGGTCTGGAAATAATAAATCCATGTTTGCCTTCTAATAGGAATACAAATAGGAAGGGAATTCTATCTCAAGGAAAATTAAAAGAAGTTCATTCTTTACATAGATGATAGAGTCTATTACATTCCCATGATCCATTTATAATCAGAGAATCATTTGTTAAGTAACTTCTCCCTCAATGCATATGGCCTAATTTGTCCCCAGGTGAACATACCTGGTATAATATGGTCAATATCTCCTTTTGCCTTTATCTGGAAGTTTCCTGAATTTCTAGTGACTTTCACTGTCTCCCTGCCTGCCAGATATGTCTGCAATGGCTGAGGGCTCAAAAGAGTTTAAGAGGAAGCTATAATGTTTCAGCAGATCTATTTGAAATGACAGATGCACACCCTTCCCCAATTTTCTTCTGGAGAACTACAAATAGGGCAGGTTAATGCATCTATTGTTGGAAATAATCCTAAAACATGGGCAGAATATGAAACTGTACTTAAGGGTGTGTGAGTTAAGCATTATAGATGAATCAAAACAGACTGTTACATTTGTTGAACTGAAGAAAAATAAGTATTAATAAATAAATGAATATCAGGATTATGAATCCCCCTATGCAATTAGGGCAACCATTAATAAAATAAGTGTCTACATGTGAAATGTGAGAAGGTTGGAAGTTTTTTATAATCAGAAATTCAGTGTATATGAGAAAACCCATTAGATCACCAGCTGGATTCTGGTTTTTCTGTCCTTCAATTTAATCTGCAAATGAAATTTGAATATTCATAGAGTTATGGAAGACTCTTAAAAACTGGTCATTTGTTTAAATACAATGTTCCAGCAAGGATCAAATCTGTATAAATGTTGTCACCAGGTCCTTCCCTCAGATGCTGAATGAACAAGAAGAATAAGGTAAAAAGTTAGTCCTTTATGGTTCATATGAGGTGAATGAATACATTTCAAACACTTACTCTCTTGTGTTATAATAAATATTAAAAACTATTTATTGAAGAAAATAAATGATTTTTAAGAAAGTGAAAGACACACACGGTACACAAATGCGTCTTTTATTCTGAAATCAAATAGTTGTAGTTCTTCCTGTGCAATAATGTGCCTCTCGAGAAAATGTGCAAGGACTGAACAATTTTCCTCTCCTTCTAGCATTTTACATAAATAAGTTGGTGCATATAAACATTTTGATTTTGTTGAAATAAATTACTGCATCATTTCAGTACATCATCAATTAAATCTGGATTTCAATAATAGAAACAACAGAAAGCTAACAAACTCCTGGAAATGAAACAACTTTCTTCTGAATGAAAATGAGTCAGTGCAAAAGTAAAGAACCAAATTAACAACCTTCTAGAATTCAATGAAATTGAGTAGCTATCATACCCAAAAGATGGTGCTGGTCCAGTTTGATGCCTGGATGTGTAGAAGAATGCCAATAGATCCATACATATCACAGTGCACAAAACTCAATTTCAAATGCATCAAAGACCACCCAAATGCATCTGCCACCCAAAACCAGGTAAACGGAAGCATAGAGACGAGAAAGTGGCAGAATATCCAAGAATTCACTGGCACAGGAGAGACCTTTCTGAACAGAACACTGTTAATGCAGGCACTAATATCAACAGCTAATAAACGGGACCTAATGAAACTGAAAAGCTTATGCACAGCAAAAAGCACTGACATTTATACAAAGTGGCCTCCTGCAAAATGGGAAAATACTTGTATTGACTCAATAACTGGTAGATAGCTAATATACAAAGTATATAGAGAAATCAGAAGAGTTCACATCAACATGATTCTATTAAAATAAGGTGCAAATCCAAACTGAGATTTATACATAGAGCATTCTCAACTGGCTGGGAAACAGTAAAAACAAAAATGTGTGATATCTGTACCCATTCTGAAAATGCAAACCCAAATTACTTTGAGATTCTGTCTTATATCTCTAATTATGGCTAAGATAAAAAATACAAGTGACAGCTCATGCTGATGAGAATGTGGAGCAAAGGGAGTGCTTCCAAATTGTTGGTGGGTTTGAACCTGTAAAACCACTATGGAAACCAGTTGAGCAGTTTCCCCTACTGATGGGAGTTGATCTACCTCAAGATTCAGTCTACAACCCTTGGGCATATACTGAAAGGATGCCCTCATTCTACCACAGAGTCACTTGCTTAACCATGTTTATTGCTGCTCTATTTATAAAAACCTGGAAGTGAAAACAATCTAGATGTCCCTCAAGAGAAGAATGGATAAGAAAATATGGTACAGTTACACAATGAAGTATTAGTCAAGTCTTTTTAAAAAATGGTATCATAAAATTTGAGGAAAATGTATGGAAAATAGAAAAAAAATATCCAGAAGGAAATAACCCAGACCCAGAAAAATAAACATGGTATGCATTCACTTATATCTAGATATTATTTGTTAAATAGATGTTTATCAAGCTATAACCTATAGACACAGAATTGTTAGGCATACAGGAAGACAGGAGGGGTATATATGGACTTCCCCATGTGAACAAAATAGAATAGATTTTATGAGTGGACTTAAGCATGGTGGAGGGGATGTGAATGGGAGGAAATACAAGGGTGTGGGAAGGGACATGGTGTGTAGGGACAGGATGCATGGAGAAATGGCTAGAATTGTAGAACATCTGAGCAGCAGTGTAAAAACGAGTGCAGTGAAAACTTCCTATAATGCCTAAGGCAACCCAAATGAACTCTCCAAATGAGGAAGACAGAACCCCAACAGTTCATCTCATCTGCCTAAAGTTTCCATTACTAGAACTAGGTTTCCTATAATTGGGTTGCCATGGAAATCCCCAAACAACCCAACCCCAGGCTGTTGCCGATAAATAATTTGTTCTGCACAAATTGAAGGCATTGTTGAAGACAACACCAACTGAACACATTGTTCATGATGTGGAGCTGAGGCCTACATAGAGCCTTCATCCTTATGTTCTAATGTTTTGGACACCGAAGGGTACTCTGGAGACCACCAAAAATGAAATACAAACAGAAACCCAGCCACAAAACCTTTGCTCTACAATCTTTCTGGGGAGAAATATATGGTAGGGAAATAGTGATACAAACCATGTGTAAGTAACCAACTGATGCCTGATTTGACTTAAGAACCACTCCATGACATAGAAGCCATACACAACACTGCTTTGCTCATTAAGAACCAAAGATTAGATAGACCAGAGCTCCAGAGTACAACCAAATACTACTTATCAAAAAAAGTAACAATAAATGACTCTGAATGATATGGTATGATACTGAGATCACTGCTTTATTCAGTCATTCTCAGAGAAACTTTCCCCAGCAACAGATAGGAAAAAATACAAAGCCTCATAGGCAGAACATAGATATGGAGGAAGAGAGAAAGGGAGGGGGGAAGAGAGAGAGAGAGAGAGAGAGAGAGAGAGAGAGAGAGAGAGAGAGAGAGAGACTAAGCTTAGAACACACAGATGTACATGAGATGCTTCCTTCATACCCCCCCTCAAATCTGCCCCCTGATAACTTGTGCCAGAGCCAGCTTGTAGGAGTTAAACAGTCCTCTGAGGGGGAGTGAGGTCTAATGATAGTAAAAGCAGAAAGAAAACACAGAAACAAGAGATAGATACAGGAGGACTATCAGTAAGCCAGAATGATAATTATCTGAGTATATGGGAAAAATGATTATGAGCTGGTTTTTTTTAGTAGCATTCTACAACATAAAAGTATAAGTAACTAGATGAAAGAAAGGAGATTCTCTTTTTAAAATGTATTTAGCTGGACATGGTGGCACATGCCTTTAGAACAATCCTCAGGAAGTAGAAATGGGCAGATTTCTAAATTTGAGGCCAAATCAATCTACACAGCAAGTTCCAGAACAGCCAGAACTACACAGAGAAACTGACTCAAAAAAAAAAAAACAAACAAACAAACAAAAAAAAACAAACAATATTTTTAGACATTTTTATTTTTATTTATGTGTACACAAATCCATCTAACCCAGTCCCCCCTTTCCCCTAACTTTCCCTGTATGTATGTGGGGAAAAAAATCTCACGGGGGGGGGGGGGGGGCGGGAGTCTGGCAGCAGGGTCCCATGGCGGTCTGGCAGCGGGGTCCCGGGTGGGCTTTCCACACTGCCAGCAGAGGGTCCCACATTCACGAAGCCATTGCAGGCAGGCCAGCAGCTGCATCAACAAGGTTCAGGGTTCCAAAGGCTGGGAATCTGGTGACAGGCACAGGAAGGCCCAGGCGACACGTGGAGTCCAGTTTTCCAAAGCTTTTATTGTTCATGGCGTGGTGAGTGGGTGTAGATGGTGTGCGCTCCCCACCTAAAGCCAGGCTCCCCTGGCTTTTATAAGGAGGGGGAAGAGGGGAGAAAATAACAATTAGCTACACCCCTGGCCTTTAGATAACTCATTAATATTTAAATCTCTGGAGGTGGAGATCTCTACCTGTGCCCTACATGATTGATGGTGCAGGTTAAATGGAGCTACCTCGTTCAAGGCCCGACATCCCACTCTCTTTTCTTTCATAAAAGGAGGGGCAACTCTGTGTCATCTGTAGTCTGCAAGGTGTAGGTTAATGAGAGATGTGGACCCTGTGGAGTAGTCTGGAATCTGGGAGCATGGGGAGATATATGCTGTCCCTGACAGGGAATGTCCTGTTGTGTCCCCAGCTATCTCAAACCCAGCACTCTACCAGGGAGACCAAATCACCTCTTTATGGCCCAAATCTCACTCTTTTTTAGTGAAAATTTTGGATGAGGTAGTCAAAAGAAAACACTATGTAGGCCAGAGGGTGCAGCATAACCAAGCCAAGGGTAATGGGAATTGAGGGTAGGGTTTGGAAGGCAGGGGATCATTGAAACAATTAAACACAGGTTGTACAGTTTGAGGGTAATGACATCTGATTAAATAGACATTATGTTTTTCTCACTAACATGTAACTTTACCTATGTGACTTTGGTAAAACAGTTCATCTGCAGCTGGAAGGTCTAGATCTGTCTTCTGTAGTGAGCGTCTCTAGGTTTTGGCATGCATCTCTGGAGTTTGGCATGGGTCTCTGGATCTCAGCATGCTCTGGGGTCTTCAGTCAGATGAGGTGGCTGGAAGAAGGCAGCTTGGCAGGTTCCAAAAGGTGGTGCTGTCTCTGGATCTCAGCATGTCTCTGGAGTCTGCAGTGACTAAGGTGGCTGGAAGAAAGCTGCTTGGCATCTCAGGCAGGTTCCAGAAGATGGCGAGGACTCTGTTGGATCTGTGGGTATACCTGTAGGATAATCACAGCAGGGAAGCAGCATCTCTGGCAGAGAGATGTCTGTAAAAGCTGGATATTGAGCATTAAATTGCTTGAGAACAAGCACATTATGGTCCTGGAAAGGCAAAGGTGTTTGAGGAAATTTTAGTCCTGAAAGGTATCTTTGAGTCTGTTTTTGGATGGCTGAGGGAAAAAAACAATGTTAATTATGTATCTGGGATTGGCAGCAACAGTTTGTCTGTAAAAAAAAATTAGTTGTTAATTAAGACTCAAGAAATGGTGATCAGCATGCTGACTTAACCTGTAGAAGTAAATTAGATGGCTTTTGAACCTTGAAGAAATTATGAAGGTTGAAAAAATGTTAAACATACATCACGAGTGTTAGAGAGAAAACAAAGCATTAAAACAAAAAAAAAAACAAGAAAAATTTTGGTTGGGAAGCACGAGCACTGTTGCTTTAGGTGTTTCTGTTAGGAAAAAAAGAAAACATTTAAAATTTTTGGTTGAAAAATAGGTTGCAGGTCTTCCTGTTGGGGAAAGCACTGGGGGAGGGGCTTGTTCAGGGGGAGGGGCTTGTTCAGGGGGAGGGGCTTGTTCAGGGGGAGGGGCTTGTTCGGCCATGTGGTTGCTGTTCTGCACGTGGTGGCTGGATGTTTCAGCAGAGAGGGCCCCTGTATTCTCCTTTTTTTTTTTTTTAAGCTGGTAAATTTTTAAATGTAGAGAAGTAAAGGAAAGGCCAACTTTGAAGAAAAGTTTAAAAGAAGAGGCATTGGGGCTTGATAGGAGAGCTAAGAGACAGCAAGAGTGGGAGCCTATGTCTATGGGAAAGAAAGTAAATAGCCGGGATTGGCTTTGAGACTATAAGTTTTCAACCCCATCAGAAATCCAGAATGACTGAGTTGACTGAAACTATGGGAAGCACTAAGCATAGCTTCTAAACCTTAGCCAATTTATAGAGACCACTGAGCACCTGGACAGTCCCTGTACTACAAAATGTTGGAGCATCTGATCTTCAGCCTTCTGGCCCAGGGTCATCTGACAGACCTTAGTGATGCAGAATTATTAAGGGCTGATTATTCTGTCTAGGCAGATATAATTAGTAGACTATTCTGCAAGTGTGTCCTTTTCTGGACAGTGATTTGTCTGTAGATGGAAAGAGGCATTTTTTGCCTAGTGGCTGACTCACCACAATTGGAATAACTCCAAAGATGCTCGATTCCTTCTTAGAATCCAAGACAGGAAGCTGTCAGGAGCAGACAGGTCTCTAATGAAAATGAACATTAATACAGAAATGTTTGTAACGTCAATTCTGTGGATTTCTGATGTTTTGAAAACCAATTATTTATGTAAGGCAATCTGGACTGTTGTCTGTTAACTCCTCTCAGCTATTTCTAAAGAAAATATAGAAAACACCCTAACAATAAACTCAAAGCCGTCTTTCTAGGCTGCACGACCAGCGTGTATTGAAAGCTGAGTGGGTCTGAGGGCCTACAAAGAACCGCAGAGAGGCTTCCTTTCCCAACCCCCAGAGACAGACAGGGTCAGGAGCAGCACTCAGCCTGCAGCTGGGCTTGCTCAGTGCCCTGTAAAAACTGCAAAGAGGGACTGGTGATCTTAGAACACAACTTCCTGTGAGGTAGTTTTCGGGCAGAAACAGTGAACTGAGGGCTCCGGACCAGGTAATTCTTTGATATAAAAAAGACACATAATCTTTTGATATATAAGGATGACAAAAACAATAAATATCTTTTGAGAGAGAGAGAGAGGGAGGGAGGTCTCAGCCACGAGGAGTCTCTCAACCAAGGGAAAGAGTCTTAGAACGAGGGTTACAACAGGCGCTGTGGCTTGAAGGACAGCTGTTAGCTGTGAAGAAGCCCTCTGTGGAGCTGGGGGGATGGGAAGAGTGGGGGGCTAGGAAGCCACCACCATCTTGCCTTTGAGCTGGAGAACACTTGGGGAGAGAAAGAGACCTAGTCTTTTTGAACTAGGCAGAAGTTAGACTGTAGTTAAGAATCAGAGAGAGAGAGAAAGAGGGGGTAGGGTGGACAGAGAGAGATGTTACTCATGGTTTTTGTAGGCACCAGCACAGGGCACTTGTGGAGCTGGCTCTGCACGCGTTGTCCACCACCTGTGGGAAACAATGCAGGCCTGTGTGTAGGTGCACGAGTGTGGATCTCTGTTGTGTCGCTGGTCTACCGCAGAGGAGCAGAGGCTAAGCAGTCACACTCACACCACACCAAGTGGACTCAGTGGGGCTCGCACTTGGGCAGGGAATGAACTCAGCTTGATTTTAGCAGGGCCTGGGGCAGGGCTCTCAGTGAGAATCTCTGTTCTGGGCCCCAGCTGCCACGGGTGGGCGTGCAGCAGGTCGGAGACTGTGGGGGCACATGGCGACAGGTCCATGCACCGAGATTGGCCACCATCTGGGGTCTCGGGACACCAGCAGGATGGAGGCAGGGAACGAATGGGTGAGTGCTGAGAGAGGACAGGGAGAGCCCTGGCACCACGCCTTGCAGGAAGTATACTTGCTTAGCAGACTCAGCCAGGATGGTTCTTGTAGACGAGCGGGTGTTCCTGCCCCACGTTGGGTGCCAGCTGTAGGAAAAAAATCTTGCAGGGGAAGGGAGTCCGGCTGCGGGGTCCCATGGTGGTCTGGCAGTGGGGTCCCGGGTGGGCTTCCCACACTGCCAGCAGAGGGTCCCACATTCATGCAGCCATTGCAGGTGGGCCAGTGGCTGCACTGACAAGGTTCAGGGTTCCAAAGGCTGGGAATCTGGTGGCAGGTGCAGGAAGGCCCAGGCAACACGTGGAGTCTGGTTTTCCAAAGCTTTTATTGTTCATGGCATGGAGAGTGGGTGTAGATGGTGTGTGCTCCCCACCAAAAGCCAGGCTCCCCTGGCTTTTATAGGGAGGGGAAAAGTGGAGGGAATAACTTAATTAGCTATGTCCCCCGGCCTTTAGATAATTCATTAATGTTTAAATCTCTGGAGGTGGAGACCTCTACCTATGTCCTACGTGACTGATGGTGCAGATTAAATGGAGTTACCTCGTCCAAGGCCTGACATATGTATACATATGCATATATGTATATGTGGGTGGGTGCTGCACACAAGTGGATAGTTTTTTGGGGGAGGCCAGAAGAGAGCATCAGATACCCTGGAGTTGAAGTAGAGTGTTTGTTGACCACCTGATGTGGATACTAGGAACTGAAAACTGGTTCTTCTTTCCTTTGGAAAAACAGCAAATGCTCTTAACTCCTGCAGCATCATTCGTGACATGTATACTCGACTTCTCTAACTTTACCTAGTAGATTGGGACCAGAGAGATAGATGGTCAAATGGAGAAAGGCTGATATCTATGGCTGACACTCCAGCCTAATCTTTGATGGAAGAGCTTATATCAAAATTCAAGTTGGTTTTTCAGGAATGAGACCCAAGGTGTATTCTCTCTCTGTCTCTCTGTCTGTCTCTCTGTCTCTCTGTCTCTTCTCTCTCTCACACACACACACACACCTTGTTTGACAAAAGAAAGGTGTTTATGCTCTTGTTAAGGAGAGAGCTACAAGGATAATATTCCACTAGAAATGTCAGAGGCTTGGGTACACAGAGTAAAGGCATAACATTGGTAGCCAAACAATTGTATTTGTGTTTTTCTATCTGTAGATGGAAAGTTAGAAAAGTGGTGGTCGGTTCTTGTTATACTTTCAGCTTATTCAGTAAATAATGTGAGACTGTCATAGAGAAGCTGTTGAATCCCTGCATGATGAAATGAAATGAACAAGCATACTCATATGCATACTTCAGAACTAGCTGGGAATTATTTCTTAACTATTGGCTAAGATTCTTGGGAGAAGCATAGGTAACAGGACTTTCTATCCACGTGTGTGTGTGTGTGTGTGTGTGTGTGTGTGTGTGTGTGTGTACTTTGTATATGAAAAGTAAATTGAGCTCTTTCCACAAACCTAACACAAAATTTTCAGTGAAGAGGTGCAATAAAATTAAATCAAATAACTACCATTCCTCAGACTAGCTAAAAAAAAGTCACCGTTTAATCAAATGTAAGTTCTATTGTTTAAATTTTATATTACTTCTCTGAGAGTTTGGTGTAAGCTGTTTTAGTCATGTTCACCTGTTTCCCAAATTCTTCCAGTTACCACCATACCTTCACTACTAATTTTCTGTGCTTTAAAAACAAACCTATTAAGACCAAGGCACAAATATCCTTATACACACTGTTCCAGGAGTGTTGTCTGATTATCAGGAACTGTTCTCTTAGAGAAAATTATGTCTCTCCCTCTCCCAAGTTGTAGCAATTGCCAGTAGCTCCACAGGTAAGGTAGAATTTAGTGTCAGTCTCCATCTTGTATGGTAGGCTTTGGTCTAGCTTGGACTTGTACTGATCTTGTGCATGCTGTCAAAACCATGGTGACTTCACATGTGCAGCTGCCCTGCTGTGCACAGAGAACATTGTTTCCTTACCCTCATCCACTACCTCTAGCTCTTACACCCTTTCTACCTACATTCTTTCCTCCAATGATTACTGAACATTTTGAGAGGGAAAATGATAGCTACATACTGTTTATGGATGAGAATTGTTTTTATTCCCGCATTTGGACAGTTATAATTCTCTGAGTTAATCGCCATCCACTGCAAGCAGAAGTGTAAATGTAAGTTTTATTTGCCTGATGTAATTGTCATCTCAGCTCCTAACCTAGGCCTAGTACTAGAAGCCTCTAGCCTCAGTACAATCTTATCTAGGCCCAGAATGTTTTCAGCCTCTGTTACCTACTGCTGAATAAACTCATCCTTTCTAATTCATTCTGACTTTTAGCTGGCTAGTTCAACTCAGGTGCTCTGGCTCAAACTCCTCTCCAAGCTGACTGATTGAATCTGACTTTTCTCTCAGCCTCTGTCTTGTTACTCTGCTTGGCCTCAAAATTACTCTAGCAATCTTTGCTTATCTTCTGGCTGCTTCTCATTCTTTGGCTTGTTCATTCTTTAACTGTGTCTACCTTGTGCTGTTTCTGCTACCTGTGTCTCTACAAATGTCCCTGTAAAAACACCTATCTCCCTCCCCTTTTCTCTTTGCATGAACTGCTATCTTAGTAGCTTCCCTTTCCTCTCCCTTCTTATGAGAATTGGCTATACCTTATTCTGTCAAGTCTTTCTCTGATTCATCACTTTGTCTGCCACTCAATTAGACATCACTTTCAAACATGAGTGCATTCTTCTACAAACTAAATTTCCATCATGGTTTAAGATTAAAGATGTGTACTAAGGAGAGTTCTGTATTCGATCCAGAAGAATTAAATGTGTATGCTAAGGGCTGAGCCACAACTAGAAACAAATTTTTTCATTAAATAACACAATCTCAGGGTTCACATTGTGATAAAATATCCTACAACATAGAAGCTGATAAGAATATTTTAATCTATGGATATAGCAAGTTGTTAAGAGTCAGTTTTAAACTATGTCCATTTAGCAGAAGGAAAGTAACAGGTTCTTTCTTAGGGTCTATGGCCTGTCTTGCCATGCATTCTTGACCTAATAATGGTGTCAGGCATGGGTTTCAGCTTTTTTAGCAGGACTTCAATCCACTCAGAAAACAGTTTGTTATTCCCATATTGTTTCATATTGTGTCATTATTACACCAATTGGCATGTCCTGATCATTTGCTGTTATTCTGCCCAGTGTCTCAACTAGGTATAACTGATGGTTACTTTTCTTTTCCAGCAGTATAAATAAAACTGCCATGTACTGTGCAAGTCAGCCAGTAAGAATGAATCTTCCAAGTCAGTATCACGTTCTGAAGGATAACCAAGAACAAAGGTAATTCCAACTTCTGTGTTTTGCATTAATTTGTTTGTTTATTCACTTTAATCCTGGTCACATTCCACTCCCTCTTCTCCTCTCAGTTCCACCCTGACAAATCTGTTACTCCCATCCCTTCTTCTCAGAGAAGCCTCCCTTGGGTACCACCTCACCTTGGAACATCTAGTCCCAGCAGAACAAAGCACCTCCTCTCCCACTGAGGTCAAACCAGATAGTTCACCTAGGGGATCCAGTGGGAGGCAACAGATCAAAGACAGCTCCCACTCCAATTATTAGGGGACACACATGAAAACCAAGCTGAACATCTGGTATATGTGGGGAACTGAGGTCCAGCCCCTGCTTGCTCTCTAGTTGGTGGTTCAGTCTCTGTGAGCCCCAGTGGGCCCAGATTAGTTGATTCTGTAAGTATTTTTGTGTTGTCCTTGACCCCTTGGACTTGCTCAATGCTTCCCCTACTTGTCCACAAGACTCCCTGAGTTCTGCCTGTTGTTTGGATGTGTTTCTCTGCATCTATTTTCATTCAATGCTGGATGAAGCATCTCAGAAGACAATTGTGATAGGCTCTTGACTCCAAGCATACCAGAATATCAATATTAGTGTCAGGGGTTGGCTCTCTTTCATGAGATGGTTCTCAACTTGGGCTAATCATTGGTTGGCTATTCCCTCAATCTCTGCTTTATCTTTATCCCTGCACATCTTGTAAAATAGCTGGAACTAGAAAATATCATTATGAATGAAGTACTGAACTGGACACAGGTTACGTACTCACTTAAAGGTGGACATTAACCATAAAGTACAGTGTAACCATGCAACAATTTATAAGCCCCAAAACTTTGTACTAAGAAGAACCCAAGTGAGGATGCGTGAATGTCACTCAGAAGGGAAAATAAAATGGAAATTGGAGGTGGGGAGAAGTAAAGAGAAATCTAGGTAGGAAAAAGAATAAGGAGGGAAACAGGCATAGCGATCAGGTGTGGAGAGAGGCCAGACTGGAGAGAGCTGGGAGTGAGAACTAAAATCAGTGGCAGCATCTCTGGGACAAGCAGGAGACCTGGGATGGGGGAGGCTCCTGGGAGTCTAGGGGGTGACCCTAGCTGAAACTCCTAGCAGCTAGGGATATGAAGAGTGAAGTAGCCACCTCCTGTGGCTACTGGCCAGACTGAACTTCCAGTGAAGAGATGGGGACATCAACCCACCCACAAAGACTTTGACCCAAAATGTGCCCAAGTTCAATTTTTTTTAAGACCAGTACTAGTTTTGATTCTTATTTCTCAAAAGCTTTTGTGCTGGTGGTGGTAGTAAGATATAGATTACATATACATACACACACATGTACATATATACACACACACAAACATTTTTAGAGTTTTTTAGGTCTTAGAAGGTGACAAAGGTCAGCCTCAAACTCATTCTCTTTCCCAAGCTCTCCTCAGATTCATAGCAAACCTTCTCTCTCAGTCTGAGAGAGTAGTAGAATTACTGTCCTGCAACACTGTGTCAGACAGTCCTCAAGCTCTCCACAAATTCTCTAAATGAAACTCACCTTATGCAGACTTCTACTATCTGTGAAACCATGAACCCAATTAATCCCAAAACCCCACCCTATTCTTTCCTATAATCCATGATTCAGACACAAACACGTGCTTTAAATTTCCCACAGACATACATAAATTAGTAAAAGCAGAAGTAGAAAAGGGAAAGGTACTTCAACAGACTGAGATATGATTAGATGAGAACTACATAAATCTTAAAACTCATGGTATATAATAAATAAATTTTTTTATTACCATTGATTTTAATGAACTGGATCCTTGTTTACATTCTTATTTACTTCATTTCAGAGACAGACAAACAGATTTGTCTCCTCAAGATTATGTACTTTTATCTCATGTATATAGTGTTGAGATTCTAATCATGTCTTAACTACCTAAGTTAGAAAAATATTGACCTTATGCTACATAATAATGTAAGACCTGTGGGATTATTCCACATTGAAAGCCTCAAAAAAATCTACATTCTTTGCTATCATCTGACATGAATCATTATAATATTAATATCATAGCAATATGAAGAGACAAAAGTGTCTAAAGAATTTAACTCTATTTAAATATGCTGTCACCTCTGTAAGGCTCAAATGATTTTATCAGTGTTATTTAGAAGCTATGGAACTACTTGTATTAGTTAATTTTCTCATTTTTCTGGGGAAAAAAATGACCAAATCACCTTAATGTAGAAGGGGTTTATTTTCTCTTGCAGTTTGAATGTACACTCCATCATAACAAGAAAGAGATGGAGGCAGAAAATCACATTGCATTTGTAGTCAGATAGCAGAGAAAGATGAATGATGGTTCTCACTTGTTTTTTCTTTTTTATTCAGTTAAGAACCCTAACTAATGGGTTGATGGCTACACAGAATTATATTGTGTCCTCTTACCTCCATTAACCTAACTTATAATAGCCCTCAAAGACATATACAGAAGTAGGTCTCCTAGGTGGTTCTATACCCTGTCTCATTGATTATCAGTATTTACCATCACATAACCTAATACTGTTTGGTCAACAATGAGGTTAATAATTGCACAAATAAGGGGACATATGAATATATTAATGAACAGGTACCAACAGAAATTGAGACACATTGAGAAATTTTTTAAATAACTTTTCCATGGAAAGAAAGACACTGAAACACTGACAAGTGCAATGAGACAACATATGGAAACAGGTTTTTAGAAGTGTAGAGGTCACTCTCCTTAGCTTTGGATTGTCACAGAATATAGTACAGAACACTAGGTGAGAACAAGAGGTGACAATTATGCACAACAGGGATATAGGAAGCAGTATCTCTTGTGTCAAGTGGAACACTTAGGAAACAATGGGCAAAGCAAACAGGCATTACTTGACTCTTCTTCCCATAGAGGAATTTTGCAGAATTTAGCCAGAAGCTAAGACCGTAAGAGATGATTCAGGCTATCAGTAAAGCTGACTGACACATGAATACATACAATGTAGTTGGACATGCTAACGTTTTATTCTCAACATGCTGAATGCCTTGGATTTTCTGTGTGTTTTTTCTTCTTTCATTCAGCTGCAGCTGTGGGACAAGAGTTCAGCCTAATGTCTGCAGAGAAATTCATATCTCAGCACCTAATTGGATATCTGTAAGCAAATATAATCTTCAGCACATGATGACCCCTAAATTAGGAGCATTTTGAATGAACGTAGAGATATCTTAGTATCATGGAATTGTTTAGCCAGCATTATGATAGCTGTAACAGCTGACAGTGCTTAATTGACAGAGTCATCTACTTGCTTAATAACACCTGGTCATGAGTGAGTCTAATATTCAGTAACAGATGAAGAATGTGTGAATTTATCATAAGACACAAATGACCATGTAAAATTACCTTTTCCTACAGCAGGGAGAATGGTTTTTGGGAGAAGATATATTATTAGTGATGAGAATGAATGGGCAAAATGTGGGGAAGCATGTGTCTAGGAAAGTAAATATGTTTATTATCCACAGCCTTGGATTGTCAAATATTATGTTATAGATACCCAGTATGATGGACATAGAGTAAGAGAGGACAAAAGTGCACACAAGGATCAAGATGGTTTTTGTGGCTCTGTCTTCAGGACAGACTCTGAGGGAGTGCTGAGCACTGTGAATGTACTGAAGTTGACTCTTGTGCCTATAGAGAATGCTCACCATGGAGACACTGGCCCAGACCATGAAACTCAAACACAGACCATCAGCGAAACAAAGAAAGAAAAGATTTAGTAGAGTTACAATATTGCTAAAAGCTAATGTTGAACAATACCCCAACTTGATTTTTTTAGTAAAATTTTTGTTATTATGAGAACCAATCACTTGTATAGCTGTCCTGATGTTTAGAAGCAGATGCACAAGCCAGCTTAGAGAGCAGAACCTAACCATGTACTTGGAGATTGAGTGTGAGAGTTTCATCCACCTGGAGTGTCTGGAACTGATTGTGATTGCTTGGAAGCAACTCAAGAGGCAGGTGCAATGAAGGGAAACACCCCGGGACACTCGATTGCTGTACAGAGTAAGTTTACATAAGAGGTCATCCAGGAGATACTGCACTCCCAGCTGAACCATTATGTGAGGTGTCACTCTTGAGATAATAACCAAGGAATTGGCTAAAGTCAGATGCTTTAAAATCTGGTCTTTGGACATCAAACTTTTTCCAGTGACTACAGATGTGACATAATGAAGAAGAATTGACCAATTGCCAAGGATCCCCACAATTGTCTGAGAAAAGGACAAAATCCCCATTGCCAAGTTTTCAGGAGCCATGTTCTTTTCACCTGAGATAAAAAAAAAAATTTTTAACCACATCAGTATAACCAGAAAGAAAACATTCAAATGTGTATTAAGTCATTATAGCTTAAATAGTATCATTATCTCAACCCTGTTTTTATAAATTTTCCACAATAAAAAAATCCTAGAAAGTTTTTATTTTTACATTGGTATATACTGATAGTGAGATCTGTTATACTTTTATCATGGCATTTTTTTATTATTTTATCATGGCATTTATTATTTTAGCATTTGTGGAAGTGAGAAAAGGTTGTAGATATGAATTCCCAGTCTTCGCAGTTTCTCTAATGCTTTTGTCTAAATTATTCTCCACTAGATTTGTCTAATTTTTCTGAATGAATTGAGTGTCCTAATGTCAACAACAGACTTAAATTCTTCCCATAATCCAGCTACTCAAACAAACAAACAAACAAACAAACAAAGGAAAAGAAAGGCTGTCCCCGGAGACACAGACACGTTTGAGCAAGATAAATAGAAAGGATAAATATATCAAAAGACATACTGGTATAAACCAGATATTAAATGCTAGTAAGACAGATGTAACACTCAATTAAAGAGACAGAGTCTTTGTACCCCAATGGCTAGAGTTTAAACCTCTGTAAATGCTTATACAACTTTAATGTTGATAAAGTAGGAAGAAGACATAATATAGACAATGGGGATAAAAGGGTGGCGGGAGAGATGGGATATACAGAGAGAATTAAAGGCTAAAACAAAAGACTTCATTGGTAGACAGATGGCTCAGTATGAAATTTTGACCATATGTGATAAAAGGTCCAGATAAGGCTATTCATGTCCCTGCCATACTTCAAAGAAGAATTCTCCATAAACATTCACTTAACAAAACCAGAATAGTGTCTCTCAGCCTGAGTGTCAAGAGGGATTGAGAAGCTGAATAGGGTCATAGTGGATTCACAGATGGAAGGAAGCACTAAGAAACAGCAGTTCCCAGAAGTTCCTGCTGCCCTGCTCCACTTGCAGTGCTCCTAGTATGACCCTGGTCCCCAATCCATAATGTAGTTCCTGAGGCTCTGGGATTGACAGGACAATCCCTCAGACTGTACCACAACAGTCAACAGTGGGCTTTCTCCTTTGGGTTTCATTCAAGACTTCCCTACACAGTTCTCACACTGAGGTACTGAGAATAAGAGTAACTGTGTCTTCCCTGCCATTCCCCAAACTGATGCAGAAAGATATTTATTGTTTCAAACTTTTAGAAAAATTAACTGAAATAATTTTCTGTTTCCACACAGGAATTCTGAGTCATTATTCAAAGAGAAGGAACAGCTAATCTCACTGTGTATGAGGCACCTTTCATAATATGCAAACCATTCACTCACACAATAGCATCTAGTACAAAGTATTATATTTATTTAACAAAAAGATCATTTTTAAGCATCTAGTATAAATTATTATATTTATTTAGCAAAAAGATTTTAGTAAGTCATTATTGATCTACTTGCCTGTGATTTTTAGATTAGTAAATTTGTAGCCTGGAAGGATGTATCAATATTTAGGGGCACTTGCTGCTTTTGTAAAGAATGAAGGTTCTGGTCACAGCACTCACACACACACACACACACACACACACACACTTTTAAATAATAAAAATAAATCTTATAAGAAAGACTAATAACTTGGAGCCAACAAAGAATAGTATGAGCAGAATTAAATCTCCAAAATAGGTGACATGGGGGCAGGAGAGATTGTTCAATGAGTAAGAGTGTTTACAAAAAGCATTAGTATCTGAGTTCAGATCACACAATCTGAATTATTATATTATGCCGGGGATTATGTAGTACATTATGCTGGGGATTCTTGGCCACCAACTTAGAAAAAAACAGCAAACACTGGATTCCACACAGAGCTCTTTAAAAATTTATGGGAGGGCATCCAACCATTACCTAGCTGCAGACACATGCACATACAACACAAACTATCTTTCTTTCTCTCTTTCTAGGTCTCTCTCTGTCTGTATATATATATATATATATATATATATATATATATATATATATATATATAATTTATGTACATATTTATCTTTTATATTTATATATGTGTATATATATGTATATATGTACATATTTATATTACATGTCAAAATGAGTGGAGGCAATGTATCACAAGATAGGAAGGGAAATTTTGGAGCTTCTGGAAAGCATTTGTTTGCACAGAGTGGGGCAGGAGATAGTCTGTTCTTTGCCAGGAGCAAATAGCTCCCACTTCCTGTAAAAGCCCTTCCAGGATCTTTTTTCAATACTTACCAATAGTGACTCTCCCTTATTCCTTTCCACCTGTAGGTACTCTGTTCACCTGTGACTTGGTATAAAGAGAAAATGTACTTACTGTGTGCTCTGTAAAACTTCAGTGGAAGAGTATTGCAGTGAGGGGTAGACTCACTCTGTCTTGCTGATATGAGACTCTGGTCTCTGATTTACAGGCTTATTATTCTCTTGTTTCCTTCCTCAGAGGACCTGTGACTTTCATCTCTAGGTAAATGACAGCATCTACATGGGGGACTGAGAATAACATTTCAACAACTTTGCTTTAATTTCCTGTAATAAAAACATCTGGATTAAGACAGCAAATGCAAAGAAGCATTTATAAGGACTTGGGAGAAAAACTTTGTGAGTTCTTAGAGTACAGAGTGTATCTCACAAGGAGAGCCACACAAGTCCCATTCCAGAGATGCACAAGGCAATTACATGTCTCTGTTTGGATTTGGAAAGACCTGACAGATTCTCCTCAACACCTAATATCCTGGGAAACTTCAGATGTTAATTAACCAGCATTAAAGGGCACTAAAATTGGAAATTCCACATATCTCTTATATCTCACTTTTTTAAAGTATTTTTTTGAGAATAGGTTTTTTTCTCACGCAATATATCCTGATTAAAATTTCCACTTTTATAGATTGTAGTTTCCCCCTCCTTCTACTCAGTGCTGGTTCCTTCCACCTCCCCTAACCTCTGGATTTGTTCCCTTTCTGTCTCTCATTAGAAAAGAACAGGCTTCTAAGAGATAAAATAATCATAATCAGATCAAGCAAAAACTATCCTATGGAAGTTGGATATGGCCACTCAGCAGTAGGATAAGAGCTGGCACAAGAGTCATAGACCCACTCATTCTCACAGGAGTCCCATAAAACCACTAAGCCAATAAATCTATCTGTAGAGGTCCTGGTGTAGACCCATGTATGCCTATGTTTGCTGCTTTGGTCTCCGTGAGCTCATATGTGCCTTTGTTGTACTTACTTGATTCAGAGGGCCCTGTTCTCCTGGCATCTTCTATCCCCTCTGGCTCATACAACCTCTCTGCCTCTTCCATGATATTTCTTGAGCTATGAGGGGAGCAATTTGATGGATACTTCCAATCTAAACTCTCTGCATGATATCTGCCTTTAAATATGTTCAATCTGCTGCTGGAGGAAGCCTCTCTGATAGTGGCTGCATAAGACATAGATCTATGAGTATAAAAGGATATCATTAAAAATCATTTTATTATTTTTAAGACTCATAATATTTGGTTTTGTCCTAGGTCTCTGGGTTATAGATGTAACCCACTTCTGGTTTCGGTTACCAAAGCAATGTTGGGCCTAGATTTCTTATCACTGAATGGGTCTCAAGTCAAACTAGACTTTGGTTAGCTATTCCTTCCAGATCTCTGCCATCATTGCTCTAGCATATTTTGCAGGCAGGACAAACTCCAGATCAAAGATTTTGTGTGTGAGTGGGTATCCACATTTTTGTTTGGTATCTCACAGTGTACCTTCCTGAACCAAAGAGACTAGAATGGAGGTGTAAAAGTTCTATAGAGGTACCAGCTTGAGTTCTCCAAGTTCAATGAGTTATGTGCATGTTGTCACCTTTTGTCTTAGCAACAGCCTGAGATCACTTTGGCCAACAGCTCAACTGAATTTTACCCAGTTCTGACACTAGAAGCCTCCCCTGGCTATAAGAGATGGCCAATTGAGACTCTCTAGTCCCCTTACTAGTGGTGCTCATTAAGATCACCTTAACAGACTCCAGGAAGTTTCCATTATACAAGGTTTTCACAGCCCCCAAACATCTCCCAATTCCAACTGCCTCTCCTTATGCTCTCTTCCAGCACTCCACTGCTCCTACAACCTGATCCTCCCCCACTTCTGTCCCCACCTGCTCTCAAAAGCTTGTAGGATTTTTTTCCCCAAAGGTCTCTTCTGCATCTAGTGAAGCAATAGTGTGTTCTTCTCAGCTTGTTTAATGGTAGGTTGCATTTATTCATTTTCATATATCAAATGATCCCTGCATCTCTGAGATGAAGCCTACTTGATCATGGTAAGTGATTTTTTTCTTGGATTTGGTTGGCAAGTATTTTATTGACTGTAGTTGCGTCTATACTCATAAAGGAAATTGGTCTGCAATTCTCTTTCTTTGCTGGATCTTTATGTGGTATTAGTATCAGAATAACTGGCCTCATAAAGTTAATTGACCAACTGTTTAGTTGTTGTTTGGATGACGTGTCAGTTGGTGAAAATGGAGTTTTAAAGTTTCTTACTCTGGTGGTTTGAATATACTTGGCCTATGGGAAACATCAATCAAGTATTAAGAGGTGTGGCCTTGTTGGAGTGGGTGTGTCACTGTGAGAGTAGGCTTTAAGGCCTGTAGTGCTCAACCACGGCCCACTGTAGAAGAGAGAGACTACTTCTGGCTGCCTTTAGACTGAGATGTAGAACTCTCTTCTCTTTCAGTACCATGCCTGTCTGTATACTGTCATGCTTCCTGTCATGATTAAAATGGACTGAACTTCAGAAACTGTAAGCCAGCACTGATTAAATGTTTGCCTTTATAAAATTGCCTTGGTCATGGTGTCTCTTCATGGCAATGAAACCCTAACTAAGATACCTACTATATCAGTATGTGATGGTCAATATATGATTTAAGCTAAACTAGTGTTTCTTTTAGAAACTTGGGTGCTCTTGTGTTTATGGCATAGATATTATAAACTGAAATGTCACCTTTCTTAATTTTTGATGAATATGTAGTGTTCTTTCTTTTATCTCTCTCTTGAATTGTTTGGGTTTGAAGTCTATTTTGTTAGATATGGAAATGGCTACAACAGCTTACTTCTTAGACACACTTGCTTCTTTTTCCAATCCTTTATATTGAGGTGATATTTCACCTTGATGATGAGGTTTGGTTTTTGAATGAAGGATGATGGATGCTATGCGTGCATCCATTCTGTTAATCTGTGTCTTTTTATTGGGGAATTAATTTCACTAATATAAAAAGAATGATTGCTGAGTTCTTTTATTTTATTTTGTTGTTGCTGGGGTGTGTGTGTGTGTGTGTGTGTGTGTGTGTGTGTTTCTCTTCATTTGATTTTGCTGGTCTGAATTATTTATTTTCTATGTTTTCATGGGTGTAGTTAATCTCCTTCAGTTTTAGCCTCCTTCTAGCACATTGTGTCGACCTGGATTTGTAGGTAAATATTGCTTAAATTGTGCTAAATCATGGAGTTTCTTCTTTGTCTCATCTATTGTGTTTGAAAGTTTGTCAGGGTATAGTAGGCAGGGCTGGCTTCTGTGGTCTCTTAGTGTCTCTAGCACATTTGTCCAGCTTCTTCTGACTTTTAAAGTCTCTATTGGTAAGTTAGTTATAACTCTGTTTTATATGTTACTTGGTCTTTTTCCCTTGTAGCTTTTAACATTATTTCTCTATTCTGTATATTTAATGGTTCTATTATTATGTGGCAAGGAGACTTTCTTTTCTGGTTCAATCTATTTGGTGTTTTATATTCATTTTATACCTTTATATGCTTGAAGTTCTTATCATACAGGTCTTGTTATACAGGTCTTGAACTTGCTTAGTAAGAGTAAGAAACATCATGGTATTTTATGTTATTTATGGCTAATGTGAAGGGTACTATTTCCATAACTTCTTTCTCAGCCCATTTATCACTTGTGTAGAGGGGAGCTATTGATTTCTGAGTTAATTTATATCTAGCCACTTTGCTGAAGATGTGTATCAGCTGTAGGAGTCACTGTTAGGATTTTGGGGGTCACTTATGTACACTGCTATATCATCTGTACATAACAATACTTTGACTTCTTTTTTCCAAAGTGTATATTCTTGATCTCCTTCAATTGTCTTATTTCTCTAGCCAGAATTTCAAGTACTATATTGAAGAGATACAGGAAGAGTGCTTAGAGTTACACCAAGGTTTTTTTTATTATTAATGACTATTGTGGATTCTTATTTCTCTGATTTCTTTCTCAGAACATCACTTGTATAAAGAAGGACTACTGAGTTTTTTTTTTTAGTGAATCTTCTATCCAGCAAACTTCTTTGCTGAAGATGTTTACCAGCTGTAGAAGTTCTTTGGTAACTTTTTCTTGTGGTCACTTATGCATACTATTATATCATCTGCAAATATTGATACTGTCCAGGCCAGCTGGACAATCAAGTGGGACCCTTAGACCCTGTGGAGAGGACTGAGATGCGCAAGAAAATAAGGAGGCACAGCAAGTCAAGAAGTCTGATCAAGCTGGCAAAAATTTTATTGTTTACATAGGTTATATACTCTAAAAACAGGATATGGGGAGGGGTAGGAAAGGAACGAGGGCTTTGCAGTTGGAGGAAGCTAGCTGCAGCTGTGGGGTCTAAGTTATTCTCACAAAGCCTTTCTGTTACCAGGGGTTCTAAAAACATCTGTCTAACAGGATGTTGGCTAAATCTAGAGATCAGGAGGAAGGGTTACTAAAGTGGGTTGCTATGAGGCCTTGTTTGAAGGTCTGAGAACTGACAAGTGAATCATGGAAGGTAAGCAGAAAGAAAAATAGTAGATAGGAGAGCCAAGGGTGAGTGTTTGCCAAGAGTAAGGCCTTGCTATGGCTTACCACAGATACTTTGAATTCTTCCTTTCTAATTTATATTCCCTTGATCTCCTTTAGTTGTCTTATTGCTCTTGGTATAACTTCAAGTATATTGAAAAGATGTAGAAATAGTGGACATCCTTCATACCTAAAAACAGTAAAGACAATATACAGCAAACAGGTATCAAATTAAATGGAAACAAACTCAAAGCAATTCAACTAAAATCAGAGCTGTGAGACTTTTAGTGACTGCTTCTTTTTCCTTAGGAATTATATGTCTATTTATATTGTTTACCCAATCTTGATTTAACTTTGGTAAATAGTATCGATCAAGAAAGTTGTCCATTAGTTTAAATTATCCAAATTTGTGAAGCTCAGTTTTTTCTTTGTTTTTCTTATTGAAAATTTTATGTATTTACATTTCAAATGTTGTCACCTTTCCTGGTTTCCCCTCTGGAACCCCTATCCCATCCCCCTTCCCCCTGCTTCTATAAGGAAGTACAGTTTTGTGAAGTAAGACCTAATGATTCTTTTGATATCCTCAGTTGATGTTGTTACATCCCTCTTTTCATTTCTGATTTTGTTAGTTTGGATATTCTCGTTCTACCTTTTAGTTACGTTGGCTAAGGATTTGTGTATGTGCTGATTATCTGAAAGAACAAATTCTTTGTTTTATTGATTCCTAGTCTCGTTGTCTTTGTTTAATCCTGAGTTTGAATATCTCCTGCTACCTACTCCACTTGGGTGTGTTTGCTTCTTTTTGTTCTAGACCTTTCAGATGTGTTGTTAAGTTGCTAGTATGAGATCGCTCCAATTTATTCATGAAGACACATGGTGCTATGATTTTTCCTCTTAGCACTGCTTCCATTATATCCTATAAGACTAGATATGTTGTGCATTCATTCTCATTGAATTCTAGAAAGGTTTTAGTTTTTTTCTTTATTTCTTCCCTGGTCCAGTGATCACTGGGTAGAGAGTTCTTTAGTTTCCATGAGTTGGTAGTCTTTTTGTTGTTTCTGTTGTTCTTGAAGTCCAGTTTTAATCCGTTGTGGTCTGATCAAATACATGGAGTTATTTCAATTTTTTTGTATCTGTTGAGACTTGTGTTATAACCAAGTATAAAGTCAATTTTGGAGGTCCCATAAGGTGCTGAGAAGAATGTATGTTCTTTCTGTTTGTCTTGTGTTGTTAATGGCTATTGTAAAGACTGTTATTACCCTGATTTCTTTCTCAGCACGTTGACCATTTGTATAAAGAAGGGCTAATGATTTTTTTTAGATAATTTTCTATCCAGCAACTTTGCAGATGATGTTTACCAGCTATTATATTGTCTGCAAATATTGATACTTTGACTTCTTCCTTTCTAGTTTGTATTCCCTTGATCTCCTTTATTTGTTTTATTGTTCTAGGTAAAACTTCAAGTATATTGAAAAGATATAAAAATAGTGAACAGACTTGATACCTAAAAACAATAAAGACAATATACAGCAAACTGATATCAAATTAAATAAAAAGAAACTCCATTCTGTAGATACTAGGTCTGTTTGAGTCATAATGTATGAAGGAGCAAACCCGTAGTGGCATACATTAAACTGATGGTTTATGAGCTTTGTGGAGGCAAAATTGGCCAACAGGAGTGAAGATGAAAAGGTGCAATATTTCTTTCTGGGGTGATGAATTGATGAAACTGACTTTGTGGGCCTGGAAGTGGGCTCAGTGTTTCAGAACACTTACTCCTCCTCCAGAGGACCCCAGTTGGTTACCACAACCCATGCCAGGCAGCTCATATTCACCTGTAGTTACAGCTCTAGGGATCCAACAGCTCTGGTCTCTGTCAGCAAATGTGTTCATACTGCCACTTACGCTTAATTAAAAATAAATAAAATTGGTTGGTA
The DNA here is from genome assembly GCF_011762505.2 of Arvicanthis niloticus. Taxonomy (NCBI): domain Eukaryota; kingdom Metazoa; phylum Chordata; class Mammalia; order Rodentia; family Muridae; genus Arvicanthis; species Arvicanthis niloticus. Next base: position 1,751,895 of record NC_133438.1, on the reverse strand, counting down.
ATTTTTATAAGGCAATATGAGTATATATTTAAGACAAATTAATTGTCATCTGCTTTTATTTATTTATTTATTTTAAACAGGTTCTTTCCAAGACATCCATGTTGGCTTCAAACTTGAAGCAATTGTGCTGCTTCAGCCTCCCATGTGCAGGTATTTTAGGTTTGCTCACACATCTGGAAAATTGCATAATGTAAATGGATGAATTGTACAATATGTGATTATGTCTCAATAAATCTAGTATTAAGAAAGAATTATCAATCAGGTATAGAGTGTGACCTTTCATTATATTCTGATTTATAATAATAAATCAAACTATTGAAAGTGAATGTTACTATCTGGTCTGGGCCTGAGCACTGAGCAGATCCCAGGTTCTGCACCCAACCTCACAAAACCCAGAGGAAGCAGGGCTCCCAGGAGCTCTAACCCTTGCTGTATCTCAGGTAAGAAGATAATACCCACCCCAAACAGGGAGCAACTGGGACCCACTAGGACCCAGGTTTTCACTCCTGGCCCGGAGCACTGGTTCCATCCGGTCTGTACCCTAGCATTGAGCAGATCCCAGGCAGCAGATCTGCACACCTCATAAAACTCAGAGGAAGCAGCTCCCAAGAACTCTAACCCTGGCAGTATTTCAGGTAAGAAGACAACAATACCTGCCCCAAACAGGGAGTAACTGGGACCGACTTGTACCCAGGAATTCACTCCTGGCCTGGAGCACAGGTTCCATCTGGTCTGCACCCTAGCACTGGGCAGATCTTGGGCCTCAGCTCTAACCCCAGCAGCAACACCCACTCCAAACAGTTCTGACACAACTCAGATAAAAGGAAAGACAGGCTCCAGTCAGAGACAGTGTAGGTAGCACCAAGGAGATCCAGATGGCAAAAGGCAAGCACAATAACATAAGCATAAGCAACCCAGGGTACTTGACATCATCAGAACCTAATTCTCCCACATTAGAAAGTCCTGAATTCCACATATCACCAGGAAATCAAGAGTCAAATCTAAAATCACTTCGAATGATGAAGAAGGACTTTAACAAGGACATAAATAACACTCTCAAAAAATTTGAGGAGAACAGAGGTAAACAGGTAGAAGCCCTTAAAGCAAAAACACAAAAATCCCTTAAAGAATTATAGGAAAATACAACCAAAGAGGTGAACAAATAGAAAAAAAACATCTAGGACATAAAAATGGAAGGAGAAACAATAAAGAAATTACAAAAGGAAACTACCCTGGTGATAGAAAACCTAGGAAAGAAATCAGGAGTCATAGACACAAGCATCACCAACAGAATACAAGAGATAGAAGAGAGAATCTCAGGTGCAGAAGATACCATAGAAAATATTGACACAACTGTCAAACAAAGCACAAAATGCAAAAAGTTCTTAAAACATCCAGGAAATCCAGGAAACAATGAGAAGACCAAACCTAAGGATAATAGGTATAGATGAGGGTGAAGACTCCCAAATTAAAGGGTCAATAAATATCTTCAACAAAATTATAGAAGAAAACTTACCTAACCTAAAGAACAAGATGCCCATAAACATACAAGAAGCCTACAGAACGCCAAATAGACTAGACCAGAAAAGAAATACCCACCATCACAGAATAATCAAAACACAAAATACACAAAACAAAGAAAGAATCTTAAAAGAAGTAAGGGAGGAAAGCCAAGTAACATAAAGGCAGAACTATCAGAATTACGCCAGTCTTCTCACCAGATACTATAAAAGCCAGAAGATTCTGGACAGATGTCATACAGACCCTTAGAGGATACAAATGCCAGCCCAGGCTACTATACCCAGCAATACTCTCAATTACCATAGATGGGGAAGCCAAGATATTCCATAACAAAACCAAATTTATACACTATCTTTCCACAAATCCAGCCCTACAAAGGATAATAGAGGGAAAACTCCAATACAAGGAGGGCAGTTACACCCTAGAAAGAGCAAAAAAGTAATCCTCTTCCAACAAACCCAAAATAAGATAGCCACAAACAATGCCTCCACTATTAACAAAAATAACAGGAAGCAACAATCTCCTCTTCTTAACATCTCTTAACATCAATGGACTCAATTCCCCAATAAAAAGACAGAGGCTAACAAACTGGATAAGTAAACAAGGACCCAGCATTTTACTACATACAGAAAACCCACCTCAGTGACAAAGTCAGACATGACCTTAGAGTAAAAGGCTGGAAAACAATTTTTCAAGCAAATGGTCCTGAGAAACAAGCTGGAGTAGCCATTCTAATATCGAATAAAATCAACTTTCAACTTAAAGCTATCAAAAAGGATAAGGAAGGACATTTCATACTCATCAAAGGAAAAGTCAACCAACATGAACTCTCAGTACTGAACATCTATGCTCCGAATACAAGAGTACCCACTTTCATAAAAGAAAACTTACTAAAGCTTAAAGCACATATTGCACCTCACATGATAATAGTGGGAGACTTCAACACCCCACTCTCAGCAATGGACATATAATGGAAACAGAAACTAAACAGAGATACGGTGAAACTAACAGAAGTTATGAACCAAATAGACTTAACAGATACCTATAGAACATTCCACCCTAAAACAAAAGAAGATACCTTTTTCTCAGCACCTCATAGTACCTTCTCCAAAATAGACTATATAATTGGTCACAAAACAAGCCACAACAGATACAAAAAAATTAAAGTAATCCCATGCATCCTATCAGATCACCATGGACTAAGACTGGCCTTCAATAATGACAAAGACAATGGAAAGCACACATACACATAGAAACTGAACAACACTCTACTCGGTGATAATGTAGACAGGGAAGAAATAAAGAAAGAAATTAAAGACTTTTTAGAATTTAATGAAAATGAAGATACATCATACCAAAACCTATGGGACACAATGAAAGCAGTGCTAAGAGGAAAACTCATAGCTCTAAATGTTTACAAAAAGAAACTGAAGAGACCATACACTAGCAGCTTGACAACACATCTGAAAGCTCTAGAACAAAAAGAAGTAAATATACCCAAGAGGAGTAGGCAGCAGAAAGTTTTCAAACTCAGGGCTGAAATCAACCAAATAGAAACAAAAAGAACTATACAAAGAATCAATAAAACCAGGAGCTGACTCTTTGAGAAAATCAACAAGATAGATAAAGATTTAGCCAGACTAATCTGAGGGGCAGAAAGATAGTATCCAAATTAATAAAATCAGAACTGAAAAGGGAGACATTGCAAGAGAAACTGAGGAAATTTAAAAAATCATCAGATCCTACTACAAAGGCCTATACTCAACAAAATTGGAAAATCTGGATTAAATGGACAATTTTCTAGACAGGTTCCAGGTACTAATGTTAAATCAGGAGCAGATAAAGCATGTAAACAGTCCCATAACCCCGAAAGAAATAGCAGCAGTCATTAAAGGTCTCCCCAGCAAAAAGTCCAGGACCAGATGGTTTTAGTACAGAATTCTAACAGACCTTCAAGGAAGACCTAACACCAATTCACTTCAAAATATTCCACAGAATAAAAACAGAAGGAACACTGCACAATTCATTCTATGAAGCCACAATTACACTTATACCTAAACCACACAAAGATCCAACAAAGAAAAAGAACTTCAAACAAATCTCCCTTATAAATATTGATGTAAAAATACTCAATAAAATTCTCACAAACTGAATCTAAAAACACATCAAAAGAATTATCCATCATGATCAAGCAGGCTTCATCCCAAGAATGCAAGGTTGGTTCAATATACAGAAATCCATCAATGCAATCCATTATATAAAAAAACTCAAAGAAAAAAACACATGATCATATCACTAGATGCTGAGAAAGCATTTGACAAAATTCAACATTCCTTCATGATAAAAGTCTTGGAAAGATCAGGAATACAAGGCCCATATCTAAACATAGTAAAAGCAATGTACGGCAAGCCAGTAGCCAACATCAAACTAAATGGAGAGAAACTTGAAGCAATCCCACTAAGATCAGGGACTAGACAAGCCTGCCCACTCTCTCTCCCTTCCTATTTAATATAGTACTGGAAGTCTTAGCCAGAGCAACTAGGCAACAAAAGGAGGTCAAAGGATACAAATTAAAAAGGAAGAAGTAAAAATTTCACTATTTGCAGATGATATGATAGTATACTTAAGTGACCCGAAAACTTCCACCAGAGAACTCCTAAACCTGATAAACAACTTCAGCAAAGTATCTGGATATAAAATCAACTCAAACAATTCAGTAACCTTTTTCTACTCAAAAGTTAAACTGGCTGAGAAAGAAATTATGGAAATGACACCCTTGACAATAGTCATAAATAATATAAAATACATTGGTGTGAATCTAACCAAGCAAGTAAAAGGCCTGTATGACAAGAACTTCAAGCTCCTGAAGAAAGAAATTTAAGCAGATCTCAGAAGATGGAAAGATCTCCCATGCTCATGGATTGGAAGGATTAATAATATAGTAAAAAATGCCCATCTTGCTAAAAGCAATCTACAGATTTAATGCAATCCCCATCAAAATTCCCACTCAATTCTTCACAAAGATAGAAAGAACAGTCCTAAAATTCATTCGGAATAACAAAAAAACCCAGGATAGTGAAAACTACTCTCAAAGCTTCTTTAAAGCAAAGGACACAGTCAACAGGACAAAGCAGCAACCAACAGATTGGGAAAAGATCTTTACCAATCCTACATCTGATAGAGAGCTAATATCCAAGGTATACCAAAAAAATGAAGAAATTAGACTCTAGACAATCAAATAACCCTACTTTAAAATGGGGTACAGAGCTGAACAAAGAATTCTGAACTGAGAAAACTCCAATAGTTGAAAAGCACCTAAAGAAGTGTTCAGCATCCTTAGTCCTGAGGGAAATGCAAATCAAAACAACCCTGAGATTCCACCTCAAACCAGTCAGAATGGTCAAGATCAAAAACTCAGTTGATAGAAGATGTTGGTGAGGATGTGGAGAAAGAGGAACACTCCTCCATTGTTGGTGGGATTGTAAGCTTGTATAACCACTATGGAAAGCAGTCTGGTGGTTCCTCAGAAAATTGAATATATTACCTGAGGACCCAGCTATACCACTCCTGGGCATATAACCAAAAGATGCTCCAACATTCAACAGGGACACATGCTCTACTATGTTCATAGCAGCCTTATTTATAGTAGTCAGAAGCTGGAAAGAACCCAGATGTCCTTCAACAGACGAATGAATACAGTAAATATGGTACATTTACACAATGGAGTACTACTCAGCTATTAAAAACAATGAGTTCATGAAATTCTTAGGCAAATGGATGGAACTGGAAAATATCATCATGAGTGAGGTAACCCAATCACAAAAGAACACACATGGTATTCACTCACTGATAAGTAGATATTAGCCCCAAAGCTCACAATACCTAAGATACAATGCATAGACCACATGAAACTCAAGAAGAAGAAGGAAGTGTGGGCGCTTTGGTCCTTCTTAGAAGGAGTATCAAAATACTCAACCAGAGCTTCCAGGGTCTAAACCTCCAGCCTTAGAACACAAAGGGAGGGACTCATGGCTCCTCCTGTATAGGTAGTTGAGGGTGGCCTTGTCAGGCATCAGTGGAAGTAGAGGGCCTTGGTCCCCAAAAGTTTGGGTTCCCTAGTGTTGGGGAATTTCTAGAGCAGGGAGGCAAGAATGGGAGGCTGGTAGGAGCACATACTCATAGAAATAGGATTAGGGGATATGGGATAAGGATTTTGGGGACCGTGGAAGAGGAAATAACATTCAAAGGTAAATAAATAAAATATCCAATAAAAAACAGATAATGGGTCTGGCAATTGTATTCAAGCAATTGAGACTTTTTGTCAACAATTTATTACGGAGATTTTGTATAACCCTCAAGGGCAAGGTATTATGAAAGAGGCCCATGGAACTTTAAAAAGATTGGTGAGACATTCTGTTGCTGAGACAAAGAATGATGCTGACCTGTGAGCTTGCTGAGTGTCCTGACAAGGGTGACTGAGGAGCTGTATTGGACATATGTTCCTGACCCACCTTTGCTTTACTATACCCTAGATGGGACAAGCTGCTTGCCTCTAGTTTTTAGACCTTGTAGGATAGAGAATCACAAAAAGAAATTATGTCTTTTGTATTCTTCTTAAAGGTAACCAGTTTTTAGAACTCAATCAGGTACAGGTCTAGAAATCAATCCAATATAGGAAATAACAGTCTACTTTTGGAAGACTGGATTTGGACTTTGTCAGAGACATATTTGGAAACTAGATGTAGCTCACTATGATGTTATGATAGCAAGAGATATTGTTGAGACTGGATTTGGATTTCAAACAAGGGTTAGTGAATGTTTTAAGACTTTTAATTGTCAAAGCTAAAAATTGGTCTGTCTCTTCTACAGTATTTATTGTAAATTGCATTGACTGTATAATTTCCAATTACGTTAGTGTGTTGAAACCTGGCATGTCTGTTATGGGGGTCTATCAACCAGCTTTCATCTCACTTTCCTGAGTATTAGAAAACCTTGATTCTCTGAAAAAAGGCTTGAAAGTGATGGAAGATGTGAGTTAGGCTTTAAGCAGAAGCAAGAGGGTAGCAGGCTTGATTATTGCTAGTATAACTGCTTTAATTTCATTCATTGCTAGCACCAATGCTTCTGCAATAGTATTGACACAAGGAGTTAAGACAACTATTTTTGCTAACCATCTAGCACAAAAAATGTTACTAATATATTAAGTATACAAAAGGATTTATATAGGTTTCTGGAAAAATGAATGATGCTCTATAGCCCATTCAAATTATCTGAAGGAGGTTCAGGGTTCAAGAGTTAGGAGCCATCCCAAGTATTTTGACAAATATTATTGGAGTAATGTTACTTTTGAAATTCACAATGATTGTCATTATAATTAGAAAAAAGTTTAAAGACACCTGTAGGATATTTGGCATAATCCTAACACCTCTCTGGGTGTGTTAACTTTGCATAGTGAGATTAAGAATTTAAAGAATGCTTCTCTGTTGACCTTTGATGCTGCAGATAATGCTGATAAAATTATCCATGGCCTGAGCTCAGTATTTCTATTTTGGACAAACCTCAGGAATGGCATATATAGCTTGACCAGACTAGCCCTTCTTGTCCTGGAAATACTTTTATTCCTGCCCACTGTGTTAAAGCTTATCTTTAACAACATCAACATGTTGGCAGCCAAAATACATGGCTTAAACCTGAAAATGGACCCCCAGACAGAGTTATTAAATTAACAGGCTGGCAAGCCAAGGACGGGTAAGATTCTGCACAAAGCCTTACCAACCTAAGACATAAATGCATTGCCTTTGATAATGCATATTCCATGAAAGGTAAGGAAGGCATTCTTGTCAGAATGACCTAAGACAGGCTCAGTCTTGTTAATGAATTAAAAAGGGAGGGGGGGAGTAGAGAGCCTATGGAGCTGCTTGGCAAGAAGCTGACATGGGCCAAGGACAAGGAAATGGGCTGCTTGGCAGGAATATGACATTGGCCAAGGACAAGGAAGTAGGCTTCAAGCAGGAATCTTACATTAGACTAGAACAAAGAAGTAATTTCAGGTAGGAATCTAAATCGTAGGCTACAACAAAGAAGTAATTTCAGGCAGGAATCTAAATTTTAGGCTAGAACAAGGAAGTAGGCTTCAGACATGAAAATGACCTTGGGCTAGGATAGGGTAAATAAATTTAAATTTATTTTATTTCAATAAAAATAAATTTAAAAAAGAAGCTAAAAAACAAAAACAAACATGCAGGCATCGAGTTGTACCAGCACCATTTGTTGAGGATGCTTTTTCCCCCATTGTATGGCTTTGGCTTCTTTGTCTGAATATCAAGTGTCCACAGATATGTGGGTTATTTCTGGGTCTTCTCCTCTATTCCATTGATTAAACTTGTCTGGTTTTATGCCAAGTAAAGGAAATTGAGAAGATATCAGAAGATGAAAACATCATCCGTGCTCATGAATTGGTAGGATTAATACAGTGAAAATGGCCATCCTACCAAAAGCTATCTACAGATTCAAAGCAATCCCCATCAAAATTTCAACACAATTCTTTGTGACCTTGAAAGGAAAAGACTTGATTTCATATGTAAAAAAACAAAAAAATCAGGATTGCTGAAACAATTTTGAAAAAATAAATGAACTTCCAGATTCAACTCACTATCCCTAATTTGAAGCTCTCCTACAGAGCTATGGCAATAAAAACTGCATAGTGTTAGCATAAAAGAGGTCACATTAATCAAAGAAATCAATCCACTCACCTATGAACACTTGTTTTCTTTTTAATAAAAAAGCCAGAAGTACACATTAGAAACAAAAAAAGAATTCCCAACAAATGGTGTTGGTCAAACTGGATGTCTGCATGTAGAAGATATAAATAGATCCATATTTATCACCCTACACAAAACTCAAGTCTAAGTGTATTAAACATAAATCAGATATAATTTCAACATAAAACCAGACACACTGAATTTGATAGAAGAGAAAGTAGGAAATATCCTTGAATGCATTGACAATGAAGACAACTTCCTAAACAGAACACAGATAGTGCAGGCACTAGAATCAACAATTAATAAATGGGACCTCATGAAACTGAAAAGCTTCTGTAAGGCAAAGGACGCTGTTAGGAGCCATCTAGGGAAGGCTAAGGCAAGCAGGTTACTTCCCAGGAGATGGCCCACCATCTTTTCATTGTCTTTTCTGAGAGGCAAGGTCCCAAGAGACTTATGTCATGTGAGTTACAGAGTAAAAGAATAGGTATTTAAGCACAAGTAATAACATTATAAGGCCAAGGATTATCAATCTTTGGCTTTTGTCCAACACTGTGTTGGACAAGTACCATTTCCAAAAAGGTCAGGACAGGGCCCCAGCAGGACAAAACAGTAGCCTACAGAATAGGAAAATTCTTCACCAACTTTACATCCAAGACAGGGCTAATATCCAAAATACAGAAAAAAAACTCAAAAAAAAAAAAATAAAAGTCAACAAACTAAACAATCTAGTTAAAAATGGCATACAGATCTGAACAGAAAATTCTCAATGGAGGAATCTTAGATGGCCTAGAAACACTTAAAGAAATGTTCAATATCTTAATGCAAATCAAAGTGACTTTGAGATTCTATCTTATACTTGTCAGAATGGCTAAGATCAATAATACAGTGATAGCTTATGCTGGTGAGGAGCAAGATAAATACTGCTCCATTGCTAGTGGGAGTGTAAACACATACATCCACTATGGAAATTAATATGGTGCTTCCTTGTCCAGCCTTGAAAAGAAGATGATGCCTACCCAATCTTATTGCATCTTTTCTTGCCATGTTTGGTTGAAATCCCTGAGAGTCCTGCTCTTTTCTGAAGGGAAACAGAAGAGCAGTGGTTCTGGGGAAGAGGGAGGTAGGGGAGGGGCTAGAAGGAGGAGAGGGAAGGGAAACTGCAGTTGGGACATATTTCATTGGAGAATAATAAATAAAAACGTCAAAATAAAAAAATAATGTCTTTTGAGGAAAAAAATGAATATTAAGTAACTTTAGGCTGAAATATCAGTGAAGTGGAGTCTTTGATGATATATTTTCTTTCTTCCTAATTTTAAATTTATTGATTAATAGATTGATATGTTTCTGTGTGTTCCTTCTATATTTGTATACTTGGGGAACATGCAAATGTCATACAACATATATGTAAGTCAAATAGCAAGATGCAGAAGTCAGTTCTCACAAAGAGTGGGAGTTGGGAATTTAGTGAGGGTCCCCAGGCTTAGTAGCAGGTGTCTGTACTTGCTAAAATGTAAAGTCATGTTTTTAATGTATCTTTAACTTTAAGAATGGGATTATGGTTACATCAGGAAATTATATTTATCAATTGGAATAGCAGGACTTGAAATTTGTCATTTTTACATACAATTTATCTATTGTAAACTACGAAGTGTGTGTGTGTGTGTGTGTGTGTGTGTGTGTGTGTGCTCGCGCACGTGCGTGCGTGCATGGGGGGTGTTTATACCTACCATGACTTCCATGTGGAGTCAGAAGACAATTTTTTATAGTTGGTTCTCCTCTTCTACCTTTATATGAGTTCTTGGGATCAAATGTAGGTCAGTGAGTTTGTGTAGCATGTGAATTTTCCTGTTTAACCATCTTTCCAGCATTGGGATTTTTCTTTTTTTATTGGATATTATATTTACATTTCAGATTTTATCCCCTTACACCATTTCCCCCACCCAGGAATCCCCTATCCCATCCTGCCTTCTCCTGCTTCTATGAGGATGTGCCCCAACCTACCGCAACTCCCACCTCCCCACCATCTAATTCCCCCCACTCAGTGTTCAGCCTTCATGGGACCAAGGATCTCCTCTCCCACCTATGCCCAACAAGGCCATCCTCCCCTACATATACAGATGGAGTCATGGGTTCCTCCCTATGTGCTCCCAGGCTGGTGGTTTAGACCCTGGGGAGCTCTGGCTGGTTGGTATTGTTGCTCTCCTCATGAAGCCACAAATCCTTTCAGCTCCTTCAGTCTTCTCTCTAAGTTCTCCATTGGGAAACCCTTGATCAGATCAGTGGTTAGCTGTGAGCATCTGCTTGTGAATATGTGAGACTCTGGTAGACCTCTAAGGAGACAGCTATATCAGGCTCTTTTCAGCATGCACTTTCTGACATCCACATCAACATCTACTTTGGTAACTGCACATGAGATGGATACCCAGGTGGAACAGTCTCCAGACAGCCCCTCCTTTGGTTTCTATCCCGCATTTTGTCTCCATATTTGCTCCCTTGAGTATTTTGTTACTCCTTCTAAGTAGCACCGAGGCATCCAATCCACACTTGGTCTTCCATCTTCATGATGTTCATGTGGTTTGTGAGTTGAATCTTGGCTATTTCAAGCTTTTGGGATAATATCCACTTATCAGTGAGTGCATACCATGTGTGTTCTTTTGTGATTGGGTTACCTCACTAAGTATGATATTTTCTAGTTCCATCCTTTTACCTAAGAATTTCTCCAATTCATTATTTTTAATAGCTGAGTAGTATTCCATTGTGTAAATGTACAACTTTTTTTTATCCATTCCTCTGTTGAAGGACATCTGAGTTCTTGCCAGCTTCTGGCTATTATAAATAAGGCTGCTATGAACATAGTGGAGCATATGTTCTTGTTGTATGTTGGAGCAGCTTCTGGGTATATGCCCAGGAGAGGTATAGCTGGGTCCTCAGATAGTGCTATGTCCAATTTTCTGAGGAACTGCCAGACTGATTTCCAGAGTGGTTTTACCAGCTTGCAATCCCACCAACAATGGAGGAGTGTTCCTCTTCCTCCACATCCTCGCCAGCATCTACTATCACCTGAGTTTTTTTATTTTAGCCATTGTGACTTCTGTGAGGTGGATTCTCAGGGTTCTTTTGATTTGCATTTCCCTGATGACTAAGGATGTTGAACATTTCTTAATGTGCTTCAAGTTTCCTCAGTTGAGAATTATTTGTTTAGCACTATACCCCATTTTTAATAAGATTATTTGGTTGTCTGGAGTTATTGAGTTCTTTGTATATATTGGATATTAGCCCTCTATCAGATGTAGGATTGGTAAAAAAAATCTTTTCCCAATCTGTTGGTTGCCATTTTGTCCTATTGACAGTATCCTTTGCCTTACAGAAGCTTTGCAATTTTATGAGGTACCATTTGTCAATTCTTGATCTTAGAGCATAAGCCATTGGTATTCTGTTCAGGAACTTTTCCCCTGTGGCTAGGTATTGGAGGGTCTTCCCCAACTTCTCTTCTATTAGTTTCAGTGTATCTGCTTTTATGTGAAGGTCCTTTATCCACTTGGACTTGAGCTTTGAACAAGGGGATAAGAATGGATTGCTTTGTATTCTTCTACATGCTGACCTCCAGATGAACCAGTACCACCTGTTGAAAATGCTGTCCTTTTTCCATTGGATGGTTTTAGCTCTTTTGTTAAAGATCAAGTGATCATAGGTGTGTGGGTTTATTTCTGGATCTTCAATTCTATTCCATTGATCTTCTTCCCTTCTCTGTACCAATACCATGCAGTTTTTTATCACTATTGCTCTGTAGTACAGTTTGAGGTCAAGGATGGTGATTTTCCCAGAAGTTCTTTTATTGTTTAGAATAGTTCATGCTATCCTTTTTGTTGTTGTTGTTATTCCAAAAGAATTTGCAAATTGCTCTTTCTATCTCTATGAAGAATTTATTTAGAATTCTTATGGGGATTGCATTGAATCTGTAGATTGCTTTTGGCAAGATGGCCATTTTTACTAAATTAATCCTGCCAATCCATGAGCATGGGAGATCTACCCATCTTCTGAATCTTCAATTTCTTTCTTCAGAGATTTGAAGTTCTTGTCATACAGATCCTTCACTTGCTTGGTTAGATTGAATCCAAGATATTTTATATTATTTGTGACTATTATAAAGGGTTTCATTTCCCTAATTTCTTTCTCAGCCTGTTTATCCTGTGAGTAGAGAAAGGCTACTGATTTGTTTGTGTTGATTTTTTTATCCAGCCACTTTCCTGAAGTTGTTTATCAAGTCTAGGAGTTCTCTGGTAGACGTTTTCATGTCACTCAAGTATGCTATCATATCTTCTACAAATAGTGAAATTTTGACTTCTTCCTTTCCTGTTTGTATCCTTTGACCACCTTTTGTTGCCAAATTGCTCTGGCTAAGACTTCCAGTACTATATTGAATAGGTAGGGAACGAGTGGGCAGCCTTGTCTAGTCCCTGATCTTAGTGGGATTTCTTCAAGTTTCTCTCCATTTAGTTTGATGTTGGCTTCTGGCTTGCTGTATATTGTTTTTACTATGTATAGGTATGGGCCATGAATTCCTGATCTTTCCAACACTTTTACCATGAAGGGATGTGGAATTTTGTCAAATGCTTTCTCATCATCTAGTGAGATGATAATGTGGTTTTTTTTCATTGAGTTTGTTTATATAGTGAATTACATTGATGGATTTCTGAACATTGAACCAACCCTGCATTTCTGGGGTAAAGCCTACTTGATCATGATGGATAATTGTTTTGATGTGTTCTTGGATCTGGTTTGTGAGAATTTTATTGAGAATTTTATTTATTGCATCAATATTCATAAGAAAGATTGGTCTGAAGTTCTCTTTGTTGGGTCTTTGTGAAGTTTAGGTATGAGTGTAATTATAGCTTCATAGAACAAATTGGGTAGTGTTCCTTCTGTTTCTATACTGTGGAATAGTTTGAAGAGAAATAGTATTAGGACTTCCTGGAAGGTCTGATAGAATTCTGCACTAAAACCGTCTGGTCCTGGGCTTTCTTTGGTGGGGAGACTTTTAGTGACTGCTTCTATTTCTCTAGGGATTATGGGACTGTTTCAATGGTTTATCTGCTCCTGATTTAATTCTGGTACCTGGTATCTGTCTATAAATTTGTCCATTTCATCCAGATTTTCCAATTTTGTTGAGTATAGGCCTTTGTAGTAATGATCTGATGATTTTTTTAATTTCCTCAGCTTCTGTTGCTATGTCTCCCTTTTCAGTTCTGATTTTATTAATTTGGATACTGTCTCTGTGCCCTTGGGGTAGTCTGGCTAAGAGTTGATCTATTTGTTGATTTTCTCAAAGAACTGTAAGGCCCAACAGGAAGGGAGAAACTCCCTCTGAGTCCACAGGAATTCACGGCCACCCCAATAACTGCAAGACACCAAACTTGATGCAATTAACACAAGGTATATTTGATTTCAATGCATTGAGGCTGCACTTCAAGCCTCTCCTACGCAGAGGCAAGCAATGAAGTATGACCCCCCACTTAGAGAAGAGATAGAGCTTTTAAAGGAAGAACCGCAACCCAGGGAGACGAGGGGGGAAATCATGATTCAGTATCTATAGAAAGCACCTGTCCAGTGTTCAGCTTCCATGACAGGTTCAAGGAACGTTCATGGGGAAATATCAAACCCTATCTAATTTGTCTTGTAGTCAGTACTGTTCCTAGTATCCAGGGTGCACGGGCGTGCTGACCTGAACTCCCAGCTCTGAACTCTTATCTTATTTATTTTGTCTTGTGGATAGCTAGTTTCCTAGGACCCAGAGTGCAGAACAAGCTGATCTGCACTCTTGACTCCATCTGTGGAAGGTTTAAAATTTTTTAACTCTTTCAGAACCAGCTCCTGGTTTTGTAGGTAATTTGTATAGTCCTTTCTGTTTCTACTTGGTTGATTTCAGCCATTAGTTTGACTATTTCCTGCTGTCTACTTCTTTTGGGTGTATTTGCTTCTTTTTGTTCTAAAGCTTTCAGGTGTGCTCTCAAGTTGTTAGTGTATGCTCTTTCCAGTTTCTTTTTGTAGGCACTTAGAGCTATGAGTTTTTCTCTTAGTACTGCTTTCCTGGAGTTCTACAAGTTTTGGTATGATGTATTCTCATTTTCATTAAATTCTAAAACATCTTTAATTTCTTTCTTTATTTCTTCCTTGACCAAGACATCATTAAGTAGAGCATTGTTCAGTTTCCATGTGTATATGGGTTTTCCATTGTTTTTGTCATTATGAAAGACCAGCCTTAGTCCATGGTGGTCTGATAGGGTGCAAGGGATTATTTCAGTCTTCTTATATCTGTTGAGGCCTGTTTTGTGAGCAATGATATGGTCTATTTTGGAGAAGGTGCCATGAGGTGATGAGAAAAATGTATATTCTTTTGTTTTAGGGTGAAATGTTCTATAGATATCAGTTAAATCCATTTGGTTCATAAGTTCTGTTAGTTTCACTGTGTCTCTGTTTAGTTTCTCTTTGCCTGATCTGTACATTGCTGAGAGTGGGGTGTTGAAAACCCCCACTATTATTGTGTGAAGTGCAATGTATGCTTTGAGCTTTAGTAAAGTTTCTTTTATGTATGTGGGTGCCCTTGCAGTGGGGCATAGATGTTCTGAATTGAGAGTTCATCTTGGTACATTTTTTCTTTGATGAGTATGAAGTGTCCTTCCTTATCTTTTTGATTACTTTTGGTTGAAAATCAATTTTATTTGATATTAGAATTGCTACTACAGCTTGTTTCTTGGAACCATTTGCTTGGAAGATTGTTTTCCATCCTTTTACTCTGAAGTAATGTCTGTCTTTTTCACTGAGGTGTGTTTCCTGTATGCAGCAACATGCTGGGTACTATTTATGTATCTACTCTGATACTCTATGTCTTTATATTGGAGAATTGAGTTCATTGATAATAAGAGACATTAAGGAAAATGATTGTTGCTTCCTGTTATTTTTGTTATTAGAGGTAGAATTATGTTTGTGTAACTATCTTCTTTTGGGGTTGTTGGAAGATTACTTTCTTGCTTTTTCTATGTTGTAGTTCCCCTCCTTATGTTGGAGTTTTCCATCCATTATCCTTTGAAGTGCTGGATTTGTGGGAAGATATTGTGTAAATTTGGTTTTGTTATGGAATATCTTGGTTTCTCCATCAATATTGATTGAGAGTTTTGCTGGGTATAGTAGTCTAGGCTGGTATTTGTGTTCTTTAGGGTCTGTATGATATCAGTCCAGGATCTTCTGGCTTTTATAGTCTCTTGTGAGAAGTCTGGTGTAATTCTTATAGGTCTGCCTTTATATGTTACTTGACCTTTTTCCCTTACTGCTTTTAGTATTTTTTCTTTGTTTTGTACGTTTGACGTTTTGATTATTATGTGATGGGAGGTATTTCTTTTCTGGTCTAGTCTATTTGGAGTTCTGTAGCCTTCTTGTATATTTATGGACACCTCTTTCTTTAGATTAGGGAAGTTTTTTTTCTATAATTTTGTTGAAGATATTTACTGGTCCTTTAAGTTGGGAATCTTCACCCTCATCTATACCTATTATCCTTAGGTTTGGCCTTCTCATTATGTCCTAGATTTTCTGGATGTTTTGGGGTAGGAGCTTTTTGCATTTTGCATTTTCTTTGACAGTTGTGTCAATGTTTTCCATGGTATCTTCTGCACATGAGATTGTCTCTTCTATCTCTTGTATTCTGTTGGTGATGCTTGCATCTATGACTCCTGATCTCTTTCCTAGGTTTTCTATCTCCAGGGTAGTCTCCCTTTGAGATTTCTTTATTGTTTCTACTTCCATTTTTAGATCCTGGGTGATTTTGTTTAATTCATTAACCTGTTTGTTTGTGTTTCCTTGCAATTCTTTAAGGGATTTTTGTGTTTCCTCTTGAAGGGCTTCTACCTGTTTACCTGTGTTCTCCTCAAATTCTTTGAGAGTGTTCTTTTTGTCCTTCTTAAAGTTTTCTATCATCATTAGAAGTGATTTTAATTCTGAATCCTGCTTTTTCAGTGTGATGGGGTGTTCAGGGCTTGCTATGGTGGGATAACTGGGGTCTGATGCCACGTAACTTTAGTTTCTGTTGCTTACATTCTTGCACTTGCCTTTCACCATCTGGTTAACTCTAGCGCTACCTGCACTTACAGTCTCTGACTAGAGCCTGCCTTTCCATTTATCTTGCTGTGTCAGAACTCCTCAGGGTCCAGATGTCTCTGTGATCCTGTGATCCTGAGCTCCAGCTGTTCTGAGTTCAGTGGCTCCTCTAGGATTTCTCAGGATATGGTGTCTCCACAGTAAAAGACCAGCTAAGTGTCTGCTGCTCTGGATGCAGAGTCTCCTCTTGGATGTCTTAGGATATGGTGTCTTCATGGGTTCAGACCAGCTATGTGTCCCCTGCTCTGAGTGCAGTGGCTCCTCTAGGATGTCTCAGGATATGGTGTCTGCTCTCTGAATGCAGTGGCTCCTCTAGGATGTCTGAAGGATATGGTGTATTCACGGGAGCAGACTAGCTAGGTGTCTGCCCCAGACACAAGGATCAAGAGAGGTGCAGAAGGGGAGTGGTATTTTTCAGGGGCAGGGTTTGGGTTCCTGGTGGGTCTTGAGCAACCCCTGCTCCCAGTTGTAACTCTGGAGCATAGTGTAGTGGAAGAGTGTTCTTACCTGCTGCTCTGAGTGCAGTGGCTCCTCTAAGATGTTGCATGATAAGGTGTCTTCACATGAGCAGATCAGCTAGGTGTCTGTCTCAGCCACAAGGACCAAGTGAGGGTGGGATTTGTTTTCAAAAGATAGAAAAAAGTTTCAGTAGCCAAGGAAGATTGCTTATGCCTGACAATGACAAGGATGTTTATTGTTTTCTGTTGTAATTTTGTGTAGGTCCAAATTCCCAATGATAAAACCTCCCTGGCATTTCCTCAAAGAACTTAGAAGATTTTGGAGGATTAGTGGATCACCCTAGTAGAGAAAATGGAGGGAAATGCAGATGTTATAGAGTGTGAACTATGTGCTCAACATACTTAATGTCAGCTACTGGGATATTTGCTTCTTGTACCCACTTGTGGCCTTTCTCCAAAACAGAGCCCTGAGCACTCTGGGCACAGCTGTTCCTAGACTTGCAAGTTCCCAGGAGATAATTGGGCCCATTATCACTCTTCCTATAGTCATCAGATGATG
Source organism: Arvicanthis niloticus (assembly GCF_011762505.2). Taxonomy (NCBI): domain Eukaryota; kingdom Metazoa; phylum Chordata; class Mammalia; order Rodentia; family Muridae; genus Arvicanthis; species Arvicanthis niloticus. The sequence continues at coordinate 1,734,445 of NC_133438.1, read as the reverse complement.
CCCAGAGCTTCTACCTTGCCTAAAGAGAGGCTAGGAAACCTCAGGAGAAGGGGTTACAACTTTTAATGGCTCTGGGATTTAGTGTCAATCCACCTGTAATACCTGATGATCAATATTTTCCCCACAGCCTACAAGCCCAGTGTGGTCTTAGCCTCAGGTGCTTTATCAAGGGAAATTTCCCAGATAAAAGTCCCTGTCACTGCTATCCATTGCCCTATATGGGGCTGTCCTGTCATTGGCTTTTGGCCCCCTAGCAGGCATGTGGCTGTGCAGTCTTCTTCATGCTCTCTTTGGCTGTTCCTCTGGCTCTGCCCATTCTGGACCAAGAGCCTGGCTGTTGCCAAGGCAGAGCCCTCAATTTAACCGTCCTGGAGATGTAATGATTGGGGGCAGCTTCTCTATCTTTCAATTCTCTAATGGTACCCTGTCTAATTTCACTGCCCCACCAGCTGAGCTGCAGGATTCAGAGTAAGTGCTGGATGCAGGGTATGGGTCTCTGAAAAATCAGAAGCAGCTTTACAAGGTTGTGTGAAGCTTTGGATAAGGGTTGATTCTCAGACCCAGCTACATGGCCACCTCATTCCTCTGTGTAAATGAAGTAGCTCTGCTGCTCCCCTTCTGCATCACCTCTCTCCATCTTTTTTTTTATCTATAACAGATTGAAATATACACTGCTCATGAACTGGCTCTAATGTATGTGTTCCACAGGTCAGGTATGGGTTCTTGATTCTTTTGTATATCATTCCTTCTTAAATTAGGGTCCAGGTAGGTATGCTTATTGAATGAATGATTGTATAATTAATAGATTTTTCAGCAACCCTAAACCCCTGTGGTTCCTCTCTACTGTATTCCTTTTGCTTGATATTTTTTCTAAGAATCTTGTGTTGCCTACAACTCTAGTTAGTCAAAGATAAACTTGAATTTCTACCTCCTGGGATTATAGAAGTGTACTACCACACTCAGTTGATGAGGATGTAACTCATGAACTGTACCATATCAACAACTCATCTTTTTCAATTTTTGTTCCAGCATTCCCAAAATATTATTGCATACAGTATTTCCCAACACAGCATTTCTGGTTATTATCAATTTTGAATGTTTATACTTAGTTAATTGTATTTCAACAATTGCTGAATATGGGGTATATGACTGTACTCCTAGGACTCAGAAAGATGAGCCAAGAGATTGTTACTTTCAGCCAAGATTAAGAAACTTTGTGTGACCCGAATCAAAAACAGTTATTAAGAGTGTTTTCTAGAGGAATTATCATCATTTTGTATTCAACCACAAATGCAGAAGATTTGTGTTTCTGCATTTCACTTTTAACAATATTTAAATGACTTTTGTTCTGTGTGTGACTATATCTCACTTGGTACTAAGACTAGTCTGGAATTCTTTGTGTAGTACAGGTGGCACCAAGTATGAGATTACAGGCATAAACGACAAAACAACCTTTCCTAGTTTTGGGGACAGTGTCTGTCTGTGTAGATGACACTGTCTAAAAGTTAGTCTAAAAGTTACTATCTGCCTGCTTTCACATGAGTGCTAGAATCACATCATGTACTACCATACTTGGTTACCATATTATTTTTTAAGCCAATGAATAATAAAGTATGTATTGAGTAAAGTGCAATACTTTAAAAATGTATACATTCTAGAATAATTAACAAAACTCACCAAAAACTCACTTTGTGCCCACTTATTTTTTAGTGATGTGAACATTTAAAGTCTAATGTAGGAGATTGAGAAGCAAGAATGAGGAGTAAAGATCTTGAGGGCTGGGGAAATGCCTGAGTTGGTGAAGTATCTACTGTGCAAACAAGACCTGAGTTTGGATTCCCAGAACCCCAGTGAAAGCTTAGCATGTTGAGCATCTATAGCCCTGGTTAGGATCAGTGAGATAAGAGGACTCGTAAAGATTGCTGGTCAGCAGACTAGCTGAATGGATGAAGTCCAGGTTCAGTGAGGTAACCTGTCACGTAAAGTAGTATGGAGAGGAGTCATGAGATGGCTGGCTCATGGGGTAAAGTGCTTAGCATGCAAGCCTGATGCATGACCTGAATGAGCTCCTCCTGGAACCCACATAAGAGTGGAGGAAGAGAACTGATTCAGAACCTTGTTTTCCTGAACTCCATGTGTTGCAGTATGTGTGGGTCTATAAAAACACATGTTCAAAGAATAATGATTTTTAAAGGATGGAGAAGCAATTGAGAAAGGTATCTTGATATCACATCAACCTTTACATCTGCACAGGGAAATACACCCATGCACACCACACATACATACACATGCACATGGTCATGGATGTACACACACGCATACACATCCAGCATGGTTGAAGGAAATACTAAAAGCTGACCTCTAGATTATACATGCATGCATACACATACACAAGTAAAAGAAGTTCAAGTCCATTCTCAGATGTGTGACGTCAGACTAAGTGATATGAAGACTCAGACTTAAAACAAAAGCAAATCAACTCTCAATATTATCATTTTTTAAAATTTAATTAAAATGTAACATCAGTTGAATGTAGTAGCACACACTTTTAATCCAAGCATTCAAAATGCAAATGCAGGTGGACCGCTAAATTTCTGGCCAGGTAGGGAGATTCTGCTGTCTCAACCAGCCCAGAAACATATCCTTCAACCCTTCCTTAAGCACCTTCCATATATACCCTCCCTTTCAAATTTTCAAATTTATGGCCTTTAATTCTTTAATTATTACATCTGCATAATTATGTAGATAAATATATATACATATATATATACATATATATATGTAAATATGACCCATTGAGTAATTTTAGTATTTTTGTATGTATATGTTTTAATATGTTTTTATTAGACTTACTCTTTGATGATTACATATGTTTATATGGTACTTTTAGTTTATTCTCATTCTCCAGCCCCTCTTGTTTTTCTTCCATACTTGTCATTACCCTTCACTCTAAAGATCCCTTTACCACATTTCCTGTCTTTTTTTGTACCACTGGTTTTAAGTGGGGCTGTCATATGTGTCATATGTGTCCATTGGAGCCTTGTGGGGCCCCATGTTAGTTACAGGACTGAAGAAAATGACAGTCTTTAACTCAAAATTCATCAGTTGCCAACAGCAATGCTTTCTTTCAGCAAGAAGGAGTAAAGTCAAGCAAAAAAAGTTTCCAATGCATAGTTGGCTGTTGACAGGCTCACATGTGTGCAGTGTGAGTCATGTCCTGGAGGCAGCATTTCACTTCTCATTCCCATATCTTCAGGCTCTTACTTTGAGCATTTATGAAATAGATGTTAGTTACTAAAAGTTATAATCAATAATACTGTCCACAAGATAGTTTTTTGTTTCCTTGGAACAAGGTCTCGCTATATAGCTCTGGCTACCTGGGTCTGGCTATGTAATCCATTGTAGTCTCCAACACACAAAGATCCACCTGCCTCTGCCTCCTGAGTGGTGGAATTAAACAAATGGACCCCATTCATGTGATAGATCTTCAAATGTCCCTCCTGTCTTCTGAAACTTTCTCTCTGGTTACTGTCTCTGCATTCCCTCTGGCTTCCCTTTGACCCTTCTGGAATGTTCTCCTGTGCACATTTCTGTACAAGTGTTGTGGAGATGTGCATTTTTACTCAGTTCACTTGAGTCATTGTGTTTATTCTTGTTTCATTATGTCCCATAACAAGGAATAAATGTGGGCTTCTCTTTCCCTCAGTGTCTCCATATGGAGCTACCGAGTGGCCCAGAGTTTCGTCTTTGCCATTGAGGAGATTAATAGGAGTGCTCACTTGTTGCCCAATTTGACACTGGGCTTCTCCATTCGAAACTCTGGGGACTCAGTGCACGGAGCCCTCTATGAGACGATGGGATTTCTCACAGGACGGGAGGAGCCCATCCCCAACTACACATGCCAGCATGTCTCTCCTCAGGCTGCCTTGGTTGGGGACACACGGTCATCTCTGTCTGTCACTATGGCAAGACTTCTGGGGCTGTACAAGTTTCCCCAGGTAAGTTTCTCAAACCCTTATTCCTTCATAAATATAGTGTAATCTCTTAATTATGGTAGTGAAATTTAGATGATGTTCACAGTAATGAGCCCCTCTATTGAAGAGCAAGATTCCCTGAAATATTCTCTATGTCCAACATGGTTCTCTCCTCCATGTATAGATACTTAAAAGAGAACTATTGTCCCCTGCATTGACAAAAAAAAACTGAAACACTCTTTTTTTCTATTTAAAAAATATTTTTAAATATTTAATTATTTTTTATTATATTTTATTTTAAATATTTAATTATTTTTATTTCATGTGTATTGAGTACTTTGCATATATATATATATATATATATATATATATATATATATATATATATATATATATCACATGAGTGCCTTGTGCCCATGGAAATAAGAAAAGGAATTGGAGTCTCTAGAACTATAGTACCATATGATTTTAAGCTGTCCTAATGGTGCTGAAAATTGAATCCAAGTCCTTTGAAAGAGCAGCAGGTAGTGTTAACTAACCACTTTGCCATCTCTCCATTGATTTATTTATTTATGTATTTATTTATATATTATTGTTATTATTGTGTGTGCTTGTGTTTGCACACGTGTGTTTGTGACTGAAGACCCCCATACTCGGGAGACCCTTCCTCAAGCCTCCGGAATCGCGACCACCCAAATATCACAAGAAACCATACCTGGATGCAATCAGCAGAGGTTTATTAGGGGAGGAGCCGGCGGTCAAAAACGACAAGCTCTTTAGCTCCAAGAGCAGGGTTTTTGGCCCCATGTGGTGGGTTAAAAGGGTCTTTTATAGCATGGGGTGGGGGGAAGAAGGCATTTTCGCGCGCTTACACATGATTGGTTGTTTTACAAATTTTGAACATAGCACTGGGAAGACCAAGGGAGGGGTAACCAAGAACAGTAGAACATTTCAGAGAATCTAGCCCAAATGATCTAGAGTCATGTGAGATCACTCTGCACACTCATTCTTCTCAAAAATGTGGTTTTCACCATGCTATTGTGTCCTATTCTGCCATTTCAGATTACTATCTTTATTTTTTCCGGCTATAGGGCTATGGCCCCACCTAGGTGATAGCATCTTTATCTGTAGTCAGGAATGCCTTCCTGCCTTGGGCGAGGCTTGGGGAATGTAATCCAGCAAGTGTCCTTTACCTGGAATGTGAAGGCCTGAAATCTTATTTTCAGTTCCGAGTTCTGTAAGGCGGAAAAATCTACACATATTTCATAAAATGGCCTTTATAATTTTCACTCTACAGTGACTATATGTGCTCCACACCAATGCCTTGGTGCCCTTTTGAATGTCAGAAGACAACCTTTTGGAGTCAGGTTTTTCTATGTTGGTTCTAGTGATTCAACTCAGGTTTCCAGATTTTGTGGCCAACACCTTACTCTGAAGAACCATCTTTCCAGCTTACTGGGAAAATTTATCAGTAAGCTGGTCTATCTATAGGAACTATAACTCGACTTTGAGTCTATGCAGTTGGGTTTATGCCACTAGCTCCCATCTGCCCTATTTATGTTCCCATCATTGTCATTCTCACAAGGGTACCCATATCTGACAATCATCTCTTCTGTTCATAGTTTTAACAGGTGACTTGAGGAAAATTTATCAATTTAAGATGAACACATCTGTGGCTTTTGCCTTGGCGTGATCCCTACATGTGATCTGAGAACACTTTAATCTTCTTACAGAGACATCACCTCAAACAAGTTGGCTACTTTATCCCATCATTATTACTTTGATACAACCTCTAAACTACTTTCTGTCTCTGTGGATCTGTCTTTTGTAGAAATTTCATCTGAACAGACTCACTATACCTGGACAGGCTTCTTTCACTGAACATAATTTCAAGGGTCATCCATGTTGTAGCATGTGCCAACATTTTACTCCTTATCAGCAATTATTAAGTGATACAGCTCTGAGTGGAATAGTGTTCTGGCAGTCAAAAGCCAAGGAATACCACAAAGTCACACTGCACAACAAATCGCACACAGGAGATTTACTGTGAGGGAAGAACCCAGGCGGGTGGCTGCCTCTGCTCAGGTGAGAAGCAGCAGAGAACTGAGCAGAAGACGGGGTTTATATAGTGTTTCTTGGGGGTAGAACCTTCCAAGTCAGAGCTTTCCAGGGTCAGGATTGATGGGTTTTCAAATCCAGAGCTGTGGGGGTGGGGGGGAAATGAGTTCAAGTCCTGGGTTTGGGCTTTTCACACTGTAGGGCAGGAGTTGAGTTAAAGTGTTCTGTGGGTGAAACCTGGTAGTTGAAGGTCCTCAGAGAAAGGCTTTGGATACTCCTGTGCCTTGAGAATTTAAAATTGTAATTTTTTTATGTAGAGACCATCTTTTGCTTATCTATTTATCCCTTTTAAGTTCATATCCCTTTCAAGGTGAAATATGCCCATGTGTTTGGAGACTTCTCCAGCCCTGGGCCCATGTTAGATGGTTATGAAACCTTCAGGAGGAGGTCCACTGGATGTGGACCTTAAGTTTCAATACATGATCCCACTTTGTATTTTTTCTGCTTTCTGTTCCACCAAGATAGGAGGAGGTAAAGATTCCCAGGTGCACATCTGCTACCATGGAAGTGTATGCTGCTGTGTGTATACTACCATGTGGATTATATTTTCTCAAACTGTGAGCCTAAAGCACCTCTTCCCCATTCAAGTCAGGTATTTTGGTCACACCAAAGAACAATCATTACTTCAGCTGTTTCGTCTTTGTGAGGCTCATGCATACTGTTTTCTGTGAGTAGCAGGTATAGGGCTTTTCTTTCTTTCTTTTCTTTTTTTAATGCTTATATACTTTTGGCCATCTTAGGAATGTATATAGAATTGCAGAGCCAAATGACAATTGTGTTGAACCATAGAATCAATTGCTAAAATGTTAAAATGTTAATTAGCTTTCCTTGCTGGGACAGCCATATCTGACAAGAGAGAGAGAGAGAGAGAGAGAGAGAGAGAGAGAGAGAGAGAGAGACTCTCTTTTAAGCAAAACCTGTCAATAAATTCATAACTTTATTCATATCTGTATGCTTGTCTGTGTACATGTGCTTGTCTGTCTGTGTTTGTGTCTGTGTCTCTCTGTTTGTCTCTCTGTGTATGCACATTGAAGCAGCATCTCTCTGTGTAACCAAACCTGACATTGAACTCTTTTTTTCCACTGCAACAACATGAGGTTTAATCATACTGGTGCACCAGGACTCTCTTGCATGTCGGCAAGAGAGCCCTGAAAAAGGGCTGGGAGTAGTTCTTATACAGAGTGCGTGAGGGCAATCACAAAAGCTAACTCAGATTTCAGATTCGCACATTACTTTCTTCTATTTGCCCAGGTTTATTACATTAAGGGTATGGCTTCCTGACCACCTCCCATCCTGGAATGTGTCTCCATGCTCTGGGCCTTCCCCACCCACAGGTGGGTCCCCTTCCCTATGGTCTGAGGAATGTTAATCAGCCTCTTCCTCTTCTGAATGTAGGTCCATCAAGTGTCCTCTGACTAAGGAATGTGCCCCTCCCGGGATGTGTCCTGGGACAGTGGGATTCTTTTAATCTTAAACTTAAACCAAGACCTGAAAGTCCTACATTCCAACCTTTTTCTTGTGGGTGATTTCAATCCTGGAATCAGAAGCTGTCATTTACCCTAAGCCCCACCCTCTAAGACTACATCTGGGACACGGTTTAGATTTAAAAGTCACTTATCTCTGACATTTGGGTAATTTCTGCCCCTGTGCCTCTAGAGTGGAGATATCTCAGGAGTCAAGGCCTGCTTGCTCTTTGACCTTGTAGAACAGCAAGTGATCTTGAGCTTGAGGGGGTTGCTCAGGTGTCTGGCTGTTCTCCAGTTGGCATTAGGCACGGGTGCTGGTTTGAGTTATGTGAAGTCAGGCAGTTACTCTATCTACTTCAACTGAGTCAGATGGTCAACAGCACTAGGAACAGCCTCTTAGTAGCCTGAAAAGTCATTTCTGGGGTGGGGGTGAGTCAAGAGCTGGAGTCAAGGGAGTAGGAGTCTCACACAAGAAGAGTATTTCGGGCTTGGAACAGGGACAGGACAAGGAACACCACCCAGCCAGCACCAATTTCTGAGGGCAATTTAGTTAAGGTCACTTTTTATGGTTCTGTTACCTCTCTCTACCTGTCCTGAGCTCTGGGGACAGTATGAACAATGGAGCTTTCAATTAGTCCCCAATATCTCTTGTAGAGTGAAAAATTATAAAGGCCATTTTATGAAATATGTGTAGATTTTTCGCCTTACAGAACGCAGAACTGAAAATAAGATTTCAGGCCTTCACATTCCAGGTGAAGGACACTTGCTGGATTACATTCCTCGAGCCTCGCCCAAGGCAGGAAGACATTCCTGATTACAGATAAAGATGCTACCACCTAGGTGGGGCTATAGCCCTATAGCCAGAAAAAGTAAAGATAGTAATCTGAAATGGCAGGATAGGGCACAATGGCATGGTAAAAACCACATTTTTGAGAAGAATGCAGGGCGATTTCCACATGACACTAATCATTTAGAGTGAGTACCTCTGAATTGTTCCACTGTTTTCATGTTTTGTTTCTTTGACAACCCCTCACCCCCCTTCCCACTCCCCTGGTTTGTGGTTTTTCCCTTTAAAACCCTCCAAGGACTGGCTGAGGTCATCAGACCTTGACTCCAGTGCGAGTACCTGGTCAGACCGCTGGCCACCAGCTCTTTCCCTAATAAACCTCTGCTGATTGCATCCAGGTATGGTTTCTTATGATCTTTGGGTGGCCGCAATGTCCTGAGGCTTGAGGAAGGGTCTCCAGAGTTTGGAGCTCTTCACTCTGACAATCTCTGATTTACCTTAAAAACAAAAGGAAGGCTGCTATCTGATCGAATTACCTCAGACACTTGAAACCTCGGGAAGATTGCTTTTGCCATTGAACTCTTTCTTAATCTCGTTCATCAGATCCTGAGTGCTGTGCACTGTCATGCTCAGAGAAGAAGCATGATATATTAAACATTTTTAAAGAACTTCTTATTTTCCAATGTGTAGGGCTACAAGATAAGCTTCAGTTAAATTCCAGGAACTGAAGAGATATCTCAGTTTAAGCCCCTGGAAACCTGGTGAAATAAGAAAAACAGTCCTCCATAATTTTTTTCTGACATCTATGAATCATCAAAGGCACACACACACACACACACACACACACACCATAATATCATAACAGACAAATTTAAAAAGAACAACTCAACAGTTGTGTGCAAACCAGAGAGTCAAATCAAGCCTAGCTGAGATTCAGGAGCAAAATATGAAGTGGAAAGGATGGATATTGAGGGGAGAACAAGAACTGTGGTTCTGGACTTCACTGCAGGAGCCACAGGGATGTCGGGGATGATGAGCCATTGAGGGGCACATAACGGATTGGTAGAGACAACACAATTCCCAAAGCATGATGTTCAAGTGTGTTCACAAATATCTTCATGTTTTAGATTTTAATACACTCTTACTTGTATGTGTATATGTCTGTGTGTCTATTCTACAGTTACCAGGGGAAGCCAGAGACAGCATGAGATTTTGTGGGGCTGGAGTTATAGGCAGTTGTTAGCCCCTTGATATAGGTGTTGAGAATCTAACTGAGGTCCTCTACAAGAAGAACAAGGGCTTGAACTGATGAGATACCTCACCTAATCCCTTCTTCTCATAATCAAACCAGATTTCAGCTTTCACCTGAGTCCAAGAACTCATCCATTCTCATATTACCTGGCCCTTCCTTGACAGGTCAGTCATGGATCATCACTACCCAGCCTGAGTGACAAGATCCAGTTTCCATCTTTTCTTCGGACCCTAACTAGTGACCTTACATCCGCCCATGCAGTCACCCAGCTGATAATGCACTTTCAGTGGTCCTGGGTGATCATTCTGGCCCAAGATGATGACTTTGGGCAACAGGCAAGCTCTCTAGCCACTCAGATGCTAACCCTAGCTAGTGTGTGCATTGAATTCCATCTCCATGTCCCTTCCCATCAGTCCTTGGCTAAAATTGAAGAGACTATCCAGAAGATGCAGAAATGTACAGCCAGAGTTGTTCTGGTTTTCCTAAGCAATTCAAATTTCCAGCTCATCCTGCATGGTTTACTGGCTGTTTCTGTCTTGGGACAGGTGTGGGTAAGCAAGGACACTTTGCACATGGCACTCGCCTTAACTATTCCAGGCATTTCCCAGGTCTTGCAAGGCACATTTAGCCTTTTGCCTCTTAGCAGCAGGGCAATTGGCTTCCCTGAGTTCCTTGCTCACCTGCGCCCCAGCCAGACCCCAGAAGACATGTTTATAAAGAAGTTCTGGGAGTTCACCTTTGAGTGTACATGGCCCAACCAGAACATCACAGTGACAGAGGGTGTTCAGCTCTGCTCAGGGAATGAGAGTCTGAAAAACAGGCCACATCCTTTCCCAGAAGTGAGCAAAATTGATGCTGCTTATGCAGCTGTCTACAGCATCGCCCATGCCCTGCATGATATGCATGAGTGCCAGGATGGGAAAGGTACAGACTCCCAGGACTTCCAGCCCTGGCAGGTAAGAGAGATATGTGTGGCATGGATGGTTCCGGGGTGGTCAGGGAACAGGAACATATACTAATCTACAGACCATATGCTTCATCAAGGATGTCTCATCTTCTCAACTGAGAAGCACCTTAGAACCTGCATTGGATAAGATACCATGCTACGTGTGTGATCTCAGGTGATCCCAGTCCCTATGGTGTTACCTGACTTAGCCAATACATGATACCTACTAAATTAAAATTTCAGATATTACATTTTTCTACTGTCCCAAATTTGAGTTTTTATAAACAGAAGATGATTTTTAATATAGTCATGATGCAAATCAGAACTTCAAACAAATAGTAAATGCCATTGGTGGGTGGGTGGGTGGTTAGTTGGTTGGTTGGTTGGTTGGTTGGTTGGTTGGTTGGTTGGTTGGTTGACTGACTGACTGATTGATTAATCAGTGTAGGAGCATATGTGTATAGGCATGCAGTAACATGTGGAGGGTATGCACAGGTGTGTGCAAACATGTGGAAAGGTCTGAGAATGATATAAAAAAATTAACCTTCAACACTCTTCTACCTTATTCCTTCATGCATGGTCTCTCACTCAAACCCAGAAGTTATTTATATGGCTAGTCCTGCTAGCCAGCCTACTTTGAGCATCTCCTGTCTCCACTCTCTGAAGCTGTAATTACAGAGGAGCTGCCACATTCGTCTGACATTTAGGGGTTCTGGGTATTTGTAATCCTGTGCTCAAGCTTCTGTAGCAAGTGCTTTAAACACCAAGCCAACTCCCACATCCTTGCCATTTTTTTTGTATTTTAAAGTATTATTTGATAATTTCATACTTTTTAATTAAATTATTTTATTTACTTACATTTCAAATTTTGCCCCCTTCCTGGTGCCCTTCTTGCCAGTCTATGTAATGGATGCTATCTGTGGAAATATGTAGAGCTCTGGTCCAGCCAGACTGGCCAAAGACCAAAGGGTTGCACTTTCAGAAGGGGAGAAGAAACCAATCTTCCAAGGCCAGTGCTGCTCTGGAGTGGCAGGACACTATGTGATGGGCTGGAATGAGCCGGGAGGGGGAGTTGGATCTGGGCAAGCTGCTGGGTTTCTTCAGCACTGCCACCCACTAATGCTCCAGATTTGGTGCAGCAGGGTGCAACCTGGAGCTAGGAAAACAGCTTCTGCTAGCCGGTGGGACATGGCAGCTAGGAGCCAAGGCCAGGACCACTGAGTGGGAAGTGACCAGCAAAAGCTTAGGAAAAGAACTCTCTTCCCCAAAAGTGTTACCACTCTTATATGACCAACACTCTCAGACAATCTTTGATGAAATAACTTGCTCTTTATTCCTTGTAGACAGTCTTATACACATATTGGGGTAGGTTGGGGTAAAAAAGAGATGTTTTCTATTGGCTTGGTCTGAGAGATTAGGGATACCTCATCTGCATGTGGAAGGGATTCCAGAACTGCCCCTACATGACTGATTGTCATGAAACTCTCCACAGGGTGCTGTGGTCATGAATTCCAGGACAGGAACCTGGTCAGAGTAGGTCAAACAGCTACCATCCTCAAGTATGAGCATACCTGGGTTTCTGAACCCTCTTGACCTTACTAAGTGTCCAGGCATGGTCCACTGCCCCAAATCCACTTCCAGGAGTTCTTTGCCCCATCCCCCTCCCCTTTGCTTTTGAGTAGAAACTCAACCCACCTCCACCCACCTCCACCCCACACCTGCCAGCATCCCCTTTTCTCTGGGGCATCAAGTTTCTACAGGATTAGGTGCATTCTCTCCCACTGAGAACAGACAAGGCAGTCCTCATACATATTTGCCAGGGACAGCCTATGTATGCTATGGGATTGGTGGTTTAGTCTTTGGGAACTCTGAGGGGTCCTGGTTAGTTGATGTTGTTGTTCTTCCTATGGGGTTGCAATCCCCTTCAGCTCCTTCAGTCTTCCTTCCAACTCTTCCACAGGGGTCTCTTACCTCAGACCAGTGCTTGGCTGTAAGTATCTGCATCTATCTCAGTCAGCCTCTGGTAGAGCTTCTCAGAGGGCAGCAGTGCTAGGCTCCTGTCTGCAAGCACAAGATGGCATCAGTAATAGTGCCAGGGTTTGGTGCCTACACATGGGATAAATCCCAAATTGTGCCAGTGACTGGACGGCCTTTTCTTCCATCTCTGCTACATTTTTGTCCCTGCATTTCTACTTTAGACAGGAACAATTCTGTGTCAAATTTTTTGAAGATGGGTGAGTGGACCCATGCCTCAACTGGGTCCCATATCTATCTACTGGGGGGTGGTCTCTTCAGGTTCCATCTCCCCACTGCTGGGCATTTTGGCTAAGGTAATCCCCACTGAGTCCTGGGAACCTCTCACATTTCAGGTCTTTTGGACTTTCTAGAGGATCCCCCTGGCCCTCACCACTCTTGCTGCTACATATTTCCATTCATTCTCCCAACCCTTTGGGCTTCTCTGCTGTCTCCCTCCATACCTCCACCTCCTTCTACCTCCCATGCTTATTTTGTTTCCCCTTCAGAGTGGGATTGAAGCATCTACACTTGGACTTACCTTCTTGTTAAGCTTCATATGGTCTGAGTTGTATCATGGGTATTCTGTACTTTTGGAATTATATCCACTTATCAGTGAATACATACCATGCATGTCCTTTTGAGTCTGGGTAACATTACATGGGATATTTTCTAGTTCCATCCATTTGTCTTTAAAGTTCATGATGTCCTTTTTTAATAGCTGAATAGTATTCCATTGTGTAACTGGAACACATTTTCTGTATCCATTCTTCAGTTGAGGGATATCTGGGTTGTTTCCAGCTTCTGGTTGTTACAAGTAAAGATGCTATGAACATACTGAAGCACATGTCCTTGTGATATGGTGGAACATTTTTTGGTAGATGCCCAGGAGTAGCACAGCGGGGTTTTCAGATAGAACTATTTCCAATTTTCTGAGGAACCACCAGATTGATTTCCAGAGTGATTGCGCCCTCACCACCAGAATTCACAATCCCACGAGCAATGGAAGAGTGTTCTCTTTCTCCACATCCTCTCCAGCATGTACTATCACTTGAGTTTTTGATCTTGGCCATTCTGATTGGTGTAAGGTGGAATCTCAGGGTCATTTTGATTTGCATTTCCATGATGACTAAGGATGTTGAACATTTCTTTAAGCACTTCTTGGCCATTTGAAATTCCTCTGTTGAGAATTCTCTGTTTAGCTCTGTACCCAACTTTTTAATAGGATTAATTGGGTTTTTTTTGGAGTCTTAACTTCTTGAGTATTGTTTGTATATTTTGAATATTAACCTTCTATCAGATATAGGGTTGATGAAATTCTATTCCCGATCTGTAGGTTGCCATTTTATCCTATTGACAGTGTCATTTGGTTTTATGAAATCCCATTTGTCAACTGTTGATCTTAGAGCTTGAGCCACTTGAGTTGTGTTCAGAAAATTTTTCCCTGTGCAAACATGTTTGAAGCTGTTTCCCGTTTTCTCTTCTATTAGATTCAGTGTGTCTGGTTTTATATTGAAGTCCTTGATCCACTTAGAATTGAGTTTTGTACAAGGTGATAAATATGGATTAATTTGAATTCTTCTCAATGCAGACCACCACTTAGGCCAGCATGATTTGTTGAAGATGCATCCTATTTTCCAGTGGATGGTTTTGTTTTGGTTTTTTTTTTTTTTTTGTCAAAGACCAAGTATTAATAGGTGTGTGGGTTTATTTCTAGATCTTCAATTATATTATATTGATCAACCCATCTGTCTTTGTACTAATACTATGCAACTTTTATCACTATTGCTCTGTAGTTCAGCCTGTGGTCAGGGATGGTGATTCCCTCAGAAGTTCTTTTATAGTTGAGAATTGTTTTCACTATCCTGTGTTTTTTGTTTTACCATATAAAGTTGAGAATTGCTCTTTCCATGTCTGTGGAGAATTGTATTGGGATTTTGATGGGAATTTCATTGATTTGCATAGATTGCTCTTGGTAAGATGGACATTTTCACTATGTTAATCCTACTGATCCATGGGTAAAGGAGATCATTTCATCTACTGAGATCTTCAATTTTGTTCTTCAGGAACTTGAAGTCCTTAACATATAGATCTTTCATTTGCTTAGTTAGAAGTATACCAAGATGTTGTATATTATTCATGGCTGTTGTGAAGGGTGTTGTTACCATAATTTCTGTCTCAGCCATTTTTTATTTGTATAAAGAAAGGTTACTGATTTGATTGAGTTAAGTTTATATCCAACCACTTGGCTGAAGTTGTTTATCAGCTATAGGAGTTCTCAGGTAGACTTTTTGGGCTAACTTATGTATACTACCATATCATCCACAAATAGTGATACCTTCACTTGTTCCCTTCCAATTTGTTTCCCTTTGATCCACTTTATTGTGGGAATGTTTAGATAGTTTTCTTGATTTAAGTTTGGTACATTGTATCTGTCTGTAAAGTCATTCATTTTCTCTAGTTCTCCAGTTTTGTCAAGTGTGGGCTTTTGTAGTAAGATCTAATGTTTTTTGAAATTCCTTAGTTTCTGTTGTTATGTCTCCCTTTTCATTTCTGATTTTGTTAATTTGGATACTTACCCTATGCCTTTTAGTTAGTTTAGTTAAGGGTTTCTCCATCTTATTCATTTTCTCAAAGAACAAGCTCTTGGTTTTGATTCTTTGTGTTGCTCTCTTTGTTTGTAATACGTTGACTTCAGCCCTGAGTTTGACTATTTCCTTCTGTCTATTCCTTTTGTGTGCGTTTGTTTCTTTTTTCTAGAGCTTTCATTTCTACTGTTAAGTGGCTAGTATAAGATCTCTCCAATTTCTTTATAAAAGCACTCAGTGCTATGAATTTTCTTCGTAACACTGCATTCATTGTTTCCTATAAGTTTGGATATGTTGTCTTCATTTTCACAGAATTCTAAAAAGTCTTTAATTGATTCCTTTATTTCTTCCCTCACTTAGTTATCATTGACAGAGAGTTGTTCAGTTTCCATGAGTATGTGGGCTTTCTGCTGTTTTTCTTGTTATTGAAGTCCATCCTTAATTCATGGTGGTGTGATAAAATGCACAGGATTATACCAATCTTCTTGTATCTGTTGAGGCTTGTTTTGTATATGATTATATGATTAATTTTGGAGAAGGTTCCATGAAGTGCTGAGAAGAAAGTATACTCTTTTGTTTTACAGTGAAATGTTCTATAAATATCTGTTTAATCTATTTGGCTCATAACTTTTGTTAGTTTCATTGTGTCTCTGTTTAGTTTCTCTTTCAATAATATGTCCATTAGTAAGAGTGAAGTATTAGTAATAATAGTCTCCCACTATTATTGTGTGAGGTTCAATGTGTGTTTTGAGATTTAGTAAAGTTTCTTTTATG
Source organism: Arvicanthis niloticus (assembly GCF_011762505.2). Classification (NCBI taxonomy): domain Eukaryota; kingdom Metazoa; phylum Chordata; class Mammalia; order Rodentia; family Muridae; genus Arvicanthis; species Arvicanthis niloticus. Next base: position 1,718,527 of record NC_133438.1, on the reverse strand, counting down.
AATATGGACACCCTTGCATTTGGGGCATAGATGTTCAGAATTGAGACTTCATCTTGGTGGGCTTTTCCTTTGATGAGTATGATGTATCCTTCCCTGTCTCTTTTGAAAATTTTTGATTGAAAGTCTATTCTACTGGCTATCAGAATGGTTACTCCAGCTTGTTTCTTGGGTACATTTGCTTGAAAAACTTTTTTCCAACACTTTACTCTGAAGTAGTATCTGTCATTGTCACTGAGGTGTGTTTCTCATATGCAACAAAATGATGGATCCTGTTTACTTATTCAGCATTTTAGCCTGTGTCTTTTTATTGGGGAATTGAGTAAGTCCACTTATTTTGAGAGATAATAAAGACAAATGATTGTTAATTCCTGTTAATTTTGTTCTTGGGGGTGGTATTGTGTGTGTGTTTCTCTTTTGGGGCGGGGGTTGTTGTGGGATGATTAATTTCTTTTGTTTTCTTGGGTATAGTTACCCTCCTTCTGTTGGAGTTTTCCTTCTAGTATCATCTGTACAGCTGGATTAGTAGAAAGATATTATTTAAATTTGGACTTGTCATGGAATATCTTGGTTTCTCTACCTATGGTGATTGAGAGTTTTGCTGGGTATAGTCGCCTGGGCTGGCATTTTTGTTCTCTTGGGGTCTATATGACATCTGTCCAGAATCTTCTGGCTTTTAGAGTCTCTATTGAAAAGTCTGGTATAATTCTGATAGATCTGCCTTTGTTACTTGGCCTTGTTCTCTTACAGCTTTTAATATTCATCTTTCTTTGTTCTGTGTATTTTGTGTTCTAATTATTATGTGGTAGGAGGATTTTCTTTTCTGGTCTAATCTATTTGCTGTTCAATAAGTTTTTGTGCACTTATGGCCATCTCTTTCTTAGGTTAGGGAGGTTTTCTTCTATGATTTTATAAAAGATGTTTTCCGGCCCCTTGAACTGGGAATCTTCACCTTCTTCTATTCCATTATTCTTAGATTTAGTTTTTGGGGAGCTTTTTACACTTTGTATTTTCTTTGACTGTTGTGTTGATATCTTATATGGTATCCTCTACACCTGAGATTCTCTCTTCTACCTCTTGTAGTCTATTGGTGATGCTTACATTTGTAGCTCCTGATCTCTTTCCTAGGGTTTTCATCTCCAGGGTTGCTTCTATTGGTGATTTATTTATTGTTTTTGTTTCCATGTTTAGGTCTTGAGCCATTTTTTTTCAATTCCTTCACCTGTTTGATTGTGTTTTCCTGGGTTTTTTGAGGAATTTATTTGTTTCCTGTTTCAGAGCTTCTACCTGTTTGCCTGTCTTTTCCTGTATTTCTTTGAGGGAGTTATTTATATCCTCCTTAAAGGCCTCTATCATCTTCATGAAACAATATTTTAGGTAAGAATCTTGCTTTTCAGGTGTACTAGGGTACCCAGGGCTTGGTGTGGTAGGAGAACTGGGTTTGATGATGCCAAATTATACTGGCTTCTGTTTCTCATGTTCTTGTGCTTGCCTCTTGCCATCTGTTTGTCTCTGGTGTTAACTGGCTTTGGTGTCTTTGACTGTAGTCTGCCCCCTTGAAGGCATGTAGAGCTCTGTAAATAGGTTAGACCAGGTTTCCTGGGAGTCAAAAAGTGCTGTCTCTGGTTATGATGGGCCTTCTGTGTACCTGGTTAGAGCAGTCCTCCTGTATCTCTGGTTAGGGTGAACATCCTTTGTCCCTGGTTATTTCTGACCTCCTTGGAGACAGGCAGACTATGTGGTACAATCTGCCCCAGGTGAGGTTGCAGCCCAGAGGGAAGATAGGGCTAGGGCAGATGTGATAGATCCCACATCTTCTGGGCTCTGTGGGGGTCCTATCTGATATAGGTGTTAAGATGGGAGTCTTCCTGTGTTCCTGGTTATAGCAGACCTCCTAGGAGACATGCAGGCAATGGGATATTGGAAAGAGGCAGGTATGCCAATCTGGTGGAGGTGCAGACCAGAAGGAAGATGGTGTTTGGACAGAGAAAATAGCAATTTCATACATTTATATAATGATTTTTATGCATTTTAACTCCACCCTATCTCTATCTACCTGTCTATCTTCTGCAATCTACTGAGGGTAGACATGCTAAGATTGGTGGCCTAGGGGGAGTATGTTTTAATTACCTCCATTCAGGTGACTTGAATTTCTACTGTGTGCCTGGAGAAAATACATATGATTTTTGAGCCATATGAATAGTGATAGTTGTTAGTATTTTTGGCTGAGAGTGACCGATTCGAAATTACATGACACCTAGTTTGGTGATCCAAGCCTCCAAGCACATAGGAGGTCAAGGCAAGAGAATCAGATTCAAGGTCAATCTGAACTACATAGCAAAATATTGTCACAAAATAAACAAAAGGAGGTTGGTGATTACTGTGTGGGTAATCTATGGAAAATGTAAAGTAGAAGGAATGAGAAGCAAGAAAAGGGTTGAATATAGTCTGAGTTCTCTGTCAGGAAATATCTGGGTTCCAAGCAGAAAATGAGAAATTTTTACCATGGAAAGAAGTAATAGCATTACATATGGCAGGGACAGCATGTACCAATACCCTAGAGTGGAGACAAACAAGAAGCACCACATTGTGATGTTTGGGGATTTAAATTTAAGGCTGGTGAGATGATAATGGAATTTGTACCCAAGCCTAAGTTGGATTCCTGAAAAACATGGCAGCATAAGGAGATAACACAACTGATAACTGTCCTCTGAAATGCCTTAAGTGTGTGAGCTGTATGCACCCACGTAGAGAGAGAGAAAGAAAGAGATTTAAGATATCTAGATTAGTTATTATAAATTATTACTTTATAAAAGCTAGAACATTTTTGTGAATCTCTAAAAATATCATACATTTAAGCCCACTTATACCTACTGGCTACTGGCTACTGGGGCCAGTCCTAAGATGAGGAGGCTTTGTATCATTGCAGAGGCAATGACCTGTGAAATTTTGGATAAGACCCTGGATACTGGTACTGACCAGTCTACAATATTTCCTATTCTTCCTCAGCTGCTTCATACCCTCAGAAAGGTGCACTTCAAGACTCCTGATGGAATTGAGATTATGTTTGATGCCAATGGAGATTTGGTGTCAAAATTTGACATTCTCCAAGGGCAGAGGATTCCCAAGGGCATATTCCATTTGGTCCATGTAGGCATCATAGACCCTCAAGACTCTGCAGAAAACAAAATGAAGGTCCATTTGAAGGAGAATATCCATGTAAGTTGCCTAGATAGAGATGACTCTTGTGTGTTACTGTGTTAAAGTCACAGGAAAATTCAAAGTGCATGAAATAGATGCCACTCTGGATAGGACCAGTCAATCATAACTGACTATACTCTTTACCTCATAAAAGAGCAGTCTCCGAATGATACTCACTTACCAGTAAAAATAAATATATCAGAGCTGGAGTTAGAGAGATGGCTTAGCAGTTAAAGTGTTTGTTATGCAGACATTAGGTCTCCAGAACACTTGTATATGTGGATTGGGCAGTGTAGTCCACCTGTAATTTTATTCTTGGAAGTTAAAGACAAGGATATGCCCCAAACAAGCTAGCAACTAAGACTCACCATATCAGTTATCTCAGGGTTTTACTTTGTTCCTCAGTGTCCATAGTAGAAAAGATATAGAGGGTGATTCCCAACATTATCCTTGGGCCTCCACATGCACTCATACATACATGCACATGATCAACATATAAATGGAAAAACACACATACACATAATTACACAATACAGCTTGTGTAAATAGGGGGAAAGAACATGCTAGAGTCCCAAAATAGAATCAGAATCTGTACCTGGTGATCTTTTGAGAGTATTATCATTCTCTATGTTCAGGACCTGCTCTGTGAAGAAGAAGCTAGTGACTCACTAAACCAGACACCTTCCCATGGGCCAACTGAGAAACAGACTCAGCAGACACTCTCAAGTTACTTGCTGTGTTAGATGTTCTCAACCATAATAAATACCCTAGAAGTGGTTTGAAGTGAAGAAAGGTTTTCATTGACTCATGGTGTGAGAAGTCCAAGGCCAGATGGATCCATTGCTTTGAGTATGTGTGGTTGAGGCACTATGTCTTGGCAGCAAGAATGTGTAGTGGAAGAGGGTTCCCAATTCATGGGACCCAGGAAGTGGGAGGTAGAGCTATAGATAGATTAGATAGATAAACAAGTTAGAACTTACTTGTGCGTAGCCCCTGTTACTCTCTTCCTCCAATTAGGCCCCATGTCCTATTTCTACCTACAATAGTTCATCAAATTATGAATCTACTGAGGAATTGATCCATTGATTGTCAGATGCATCTGTTAATAATGGTCCAAAATACACAAGACTTTGGGAAATAATTTGAGGTGTAAATGCTTACATTTACTAGCACATGTTAATAAATTATCTATTTTGAGATAGGCATATCTATGTGTGTAATCTTCTGCATAGAAATGCTTCGGCTTCTTGTCCTATGCCAGAAAACAAAGAATCTCTTTCCTTCTGCAACTTTGTCTAAGTTTGTCCTGGTGGCATCTCCAGTCAATGGTGACCTTAAGGATTTCTTCATTAGAATGGGGTTCTGATTCATAGGTTTGTTAAGTATGAAGGACACATGCTAAGTGTTCAGAGGATTCTTATGGAATACTTCTTAATGTTCTGGACCTGGGGGTTGTTTTACTCTCTTCTTCTATGACAGAGATTTCAGGATTCTGCACTGTTATTTTGATAATCCTTTTCTGAAGTTGGAGGTGTGCTAAAAGAAACTTAATCAGCCTTTGCAGGTCTCTACTGTGGAAGTGGGGGGGATGTGTGTGTGGCTGTGTGGCTGTGTGTGTGGCTGTGTGTCTGTGTGTCTGTGTGTATGTATATATGTGTGTGTGTGTATGTGTGTCTATATCTGTGCCAAGGTGTTAAGGAAGTTGCTACCTGCAAATTTACTTTTTCTGAAGCTCAAGAATACTTAATTATTAGAGTATATGCAAAAATAACAAACAGGGCAGTCAAACTGTAAATCTCAACAGCTTCACAAAGGAGGGAGGTGGAGAAAAGGAACTGAGACAGCCATGTCTTCTGAGTTAGGCATGGGGTCCACCAAGCAGTCACAAGGCTGCAGGGGACTTCAGAGAAAGAGAAAGAAAGCCAAGAGTAGCAAGGGAAGCATGCCCAGGTTATGGGCTATGTCCAAAAGAAAGAAAGAAAAAGAATAAAGAAGGATACATAAAAAATGATGGGTTTCTGAGTAACTGAGACAAACAGGATGACTTGATACAAAGACATGGCAGTGCTTCTGTAATGTCTGATAATATTATAGTTTCTTTTCAGAGTTTATTTTGCATGTATGCATATTTTCCTGCATATATCTTATGTCTATACCTGGTGTCTACAGAAGCCAGAAGAGAAAATTGGATCCTCTGGAACTGGGGTTACAGTGTGAGGTGCTCTGTGAGTGATGAGAATTGCACCCTGCTTCTCTGAGAAAGTAGTATGTACATCTGAAAGCTTAGCCGTCTCTGTAACGCTGCACCTTCAGTTGTTGATGTAGGTACAACAAAGAGATTGAAAGACTGTTTAGCTAAGTTTTTGAAGTCATTAGCCAAGGAAGCTATATGTAGCCCTTCTCCTATTACATACGGTGGTGCTTCTATAGTCTAACATCTCTTAGAATACAAATGTTTTCTGAAGGACATCTCATATAGTATGCTGGGAGGAGACTGTTCTGTTATGCTTCTCAGGGTGAGGCTAAGCATGATTTCCTGGAGAGTCACAATGACACTATGCTCACTGTTACTAGGTGCCCACCTCTGTGTGCAGTGAAAGCTGCCTTCCAGGGTTCAGCCAAGTGCCCCGACTAGGAGCCCCCCACTGCTGCTTCGATTGCCGTCCATGTCCCGAGGGACAGTTCGCAAACCAAAGAGGTAAGGGCATATGGACCCAGAATCTGAGGGACCCAGAGAGCACTGTGAGCCTGCTGTATTTCTCCTGTTCTACTGCTGCGCAGAGAAACGATGACCAAAGAGCATTGACTGACAGAAGAGCATTGATCTGGGGGTTTACTAGGAGTTTTAGAGGCTGAGTTCATAACCATTATGACAGGAAACATGGCAGCAGGCAGGCAGGAGTGGTACTGCAGTATTAACTGAGAACTTATGTGCTGATCCACAGGCCTCAGTGGGACAGAGATGTGGAGAGTGGACATGGTCTGGGATTTTGTACTCTCAAAGACCATAGTCAGAAACACATCTCCAACAAGGCTAGACCTTACAATTCATCATTTACAGTCTATCAACTAGGAATCAAACATTCAAAATATATGAACTATGGGGGTAATTCTCATCTACTGAGATGAAAACCACTGTGCTCATCTACTGAGATATTACATAATCTCTGCTTTATGTGGACATTTGGAAGAAACACCATTGAGTATATCACTATTTTTATTTAATTTTGTTTTTATTTATTACTATTTTATTCACTTTTCACCCCATTCACTGCCCTCCTCACAGTCACACACACACACACACACACACACACACACACACACACACACACACAATTTTTCTACCATTCCCTTCTCCTCTGAGTGGGTGGGGGCTCCACGGGTATCCCCCTACCCTGGCACATCAACTGTCTGTGAGCTATACACATCCCCTCCCACTGAGGCCAGACAAGATAGCCCAGCTACATGAACATATCTCATGGACAGGCAACAACTTTTGGGATAGCTTTCACTCCAGTTATTCAGGACCCACATGAAGACCAAGCTGCATATCTGCTATATAAGTAAAGGGAGGCCTAGGTCCAGTCCATGTATGTTCTTTGGTTGTTGGTTCAGTCTCTGAAAGCCCCAAGGGTCCATATTTAGTTTATTCTGTTGGATGTCAATCTAGACCACTATACCCAGCAAAACTCTGAAACACCATAGATGTAGAAAACAAAATACTTCAAGTCAAAGCAAAATTAAAAAAAAGAAATCTATCCACAAATTCAGCCCTACATAAAATACATGGAGGATAAGTACATTCAAGAAAACACAGGAAATAATAATTCTATACTAACAAAACCAAGGGAATCACACATATACACAGAAACACCCACAAACACATAAACATACTAACACCACCAACATCAAAATAACAGGAAATAACAATCACTTGTCATTAATATCTAGCAACATCAATGAGCACAGTTCCCCAAGAAAATGACACAGAATAATAGATGGATGTCAAAATGAGATCCATCATTCTGTTACATGTAAGAAATATACTTCAGAATTAAAAGATAGATATTACCTCAGAGTAAAGGGCTAGAAAAAATGTTTTTCAAGGAAATTGACTCAAGAAGCAGGCTGCAATAGCCATTCTAATACCTAATAAAATATACTTTCAACCAAAATTAGTCAAAAGAGACAGGTAAGGACATTTCCTACTCATCAAAACAAAAATCTACCATGGAAATCTCTCAATTCTGAATATCTATGCCCCAAGCACAATGGCACCCACATTTGTAAAAGAAATATTGCTAAAGTTTAAAATCACATATTGAACCCCACACATTAATAGTGGGAGACTTCAATAGCCCACTCTCAGCGATTGACAGGTCATCTGGATAAAAATTAATAAGAAATAACAGAACTAATAGACATTATGAATCAAATGGGCCTAACAGAAATCTATAGAATATTTCAGCTAAACACAAAAGAATATACCTTCATCTCAGCACCTCATGGATTCTTCTCCGAAGTTGACCATATAGTTGGTAACAAAGCAAACATCAACAGGTATAAGAAAATTGAAATGATGCCCTATACCCTATATCTTCTCAGACCACCATAGTTTTAAGCTGGACTTCAACAAGAGAAACACTAGATAAACCTACACAATCATGGAAATTGACCAACTCTCTACTCAATGATCTCTGGGACAGGGAAGAAATAAAGAAAGAAATTAGAGACTTTCTAGAATTCAATGAAAATAAAGGCACAAGATACCCAAATTTACGGGACACAATGAAATCAGTGCTAAGAGGAATGTTCATAGCACTAAATTCCTTCATAGGAAATCAGAAAGTTCTCATACTAGTAATTTTAAAGTATATCTGAAAGCTCTAGAAGAAAAAGAATTGAGCACACCAAAGAGGAGTAGAAGGCAGGAAATTATCAAAATCAGAGCTGAAAGCAGTGACTTAGAAACAAAGAAAACAACACAAAGAATCAATGAAACCAAAAACTGGTTCTTTGAGAAAACCAACAAGGTAGACAAGCCCTTAACCAAACTAACCAAAAGACAGAGAGTATATCCAAGTAAACAAACTCAGAAGTGAAGGGAGAGACCTAACAACAGACGCTAAGGAAATTCAGAGAAATGTTACATTTTACTTCAGAAGCCTGAACTCCACAAAATTGGAAAGTCTTAATGAAATGGATGATTTTCTAGACAGATACCACTACCAAAAGTTAAGTAAAGATCAGGTAAACTACTTAAATGTCCCCCATAGCACTGAAAGAAATAGAAGCCATCACTAAAATTCTCCCAAACAAGAAAGAAAAATATTTTTAAAAAGCCCTGGGCCAGATAGTTGTAGTATAGAGTTCTACCAGACTTTCAAAGAAGAGCCAATATTCCTCAAACTAAATTCCACAAAAAGAGAATGCTACTCTTATAAAATTCTTTTTAAGTAAATGCTACTCTTATAATTGTTCGTAAGTGCTTTATTGAGTAGGACAAGTGGATGATCCACAATTTACAGCCTAACGGATTGTCCGATAGCAAACACTGCTTACCCTTTGGCCCCATATCAAGAAACATAGCGTCACAGGGTGATAGTGCTACAGGCCTTGAGTCCCAGCATTGGGAGTCAGAGGATGGCTGATCTTTATAAGTGAGTTTGAAAGCAGCCTGGTCTACAGAGTGAGTCTGAAAATGGCCAAAGCCACATCCAGAAAAACCCTGTCCATCGAGAAAAAATGAAAAACAAAAAATAAAAAGAACTATGGTATAAGCTACTTCCACAAGTGTCTACAGACCTTATAAAAAATACTTGACTTCCATGCAGACTGGTGAATTTCATTTGCTTTTGAAAGCTCTTGTAAGTGGAACTGAATCATGCTTGTTCTGTTGTGACCTCCTTCTTTCTCTATTAGTTAGGTCTATCCCGGAGGTTGAATGGCAACAGTCTACCACATTCTGGATTGTTTGTATACAGAACTTACTCCTTTACACGCTGAAAGCTGAAAATGCAAAGCCAAGTCGTCCCCAGGATGTTTTATTTTCCTAAGTGGCATGGGGCATGGGATGTGTGTGTATGCATGTGTCCTGAGTTGCGTGGGGGAATGTGTGTGTATGTATATGTCCTCTCTTTTTAGTTTGTTGATTATCTTTGAGACAACATCTTCCAATGCAGCCCTGTCTGGCTTGGAACTCATTATTTTAAACAAGCTAACTAACCTCTAACTGATAGAAATTCACCTCTTTTGCCTCGCAAGTGCTGAGACTAAGTCATGTGCAGCCATATGCTGCTCCAACTCCCCCTTCTCATTAGAATAGCAGTCCTGTTGGAACTAGAGTCTACTCTGGTGACTTCATTTAACCTTTAGTACATCACCTGCAGTTGACTTGCTGTGAAATACAATTCCCACTTTGAGATACTGAGGAATATTATTATTTAAAGTAAATTTTGGGGGCATAATCCAGTCTAAAATATCTATTAATATAACTTTTTACTATTGAAAAAAATGAATCACTAAAAAGCTCACATAAGAGAAGGTTCTTGTGTCCAGGCACTGTAGTCTCCAGGTTAAATTAGAGATCTTGTCTTAACAACTAATAAAGAGAGGGTCTGGAAAGATGGCTCAGCAGTTAGAAGCACCCACATAGTGACAAATAATATATATATATTGGTTGAGACAACTGAAATGTTTGACTAAAAAATAATAATGTGTGGGAAATTATTGAGACTCAGTATGTGATGATAATTTCTGTTCTCCACGTACATGTGCATCCACAACAAATATGTATGAACATATAAGGATGCACACACATACACACATGCACGCATGCACACACACACACACACACACACACACGCACACACACACCAACTCACATAAGTTAGATATAGTGGGGCAATTTTCTAACCACAGCACTTAAGAGGGTAAGGAAGGAGGCTGAGGAATTCAAGGTAATCTGTGACTCAGCCAGTTCAAGGCTAGGCTGAGTTACAGAAGACTCAGTTTTAAGGCAGAAACAAAACCCTCGCATAAAACAGATATAGAATGTGAAAGTTTCTCTTTGTGCCTCTTCCTCTATTATCAATCCCAAACCTGGACACCAAGAATAATTCACAAATACATGAATTGATGAAAAAGCTGCAAGAGCAATTAGCACTCAGGATACCTTACCTTAGAGCTAGTGTAGTTCCTATTGTATTACAGATATTGTCTGTGTGTCTCCCATAGACATGAAGAGATGCTTTCCGTGCCCCAAGGAGCAGTATTCAAGCCATACAAGAGACCATTGCCTGCCCAGAACAGAGATCTTTCTGGCCTTTGAAGAACCACTGGGATTCATATTGGCTTTGATAGCACTCTTCCTGGCTGGTCTGGCTGTTCTAGTTCTTGGAGTGTTCCTAAAGCATCGGGATACACCTGTGGTCAAGGCCAACAACAGAACTCTCAGCTACTTCCTCCTGATCTCTCTTTCCCTGTGTGCCCTGTGTGCCTTGCTCTTCCTTGGGAGACCCACAGTCACCACCTGCCTCCTTCGTCAAACCACCTTTGCTGTAGTGTTCACAGTGGCTGTCTCCTCTGTTCTGGCCAAGACTCTCACAGTAGTCCTGGCCTTCAGAGTCACCAGGCCACAAAGCAGGATCCAGGTGTGTCTGAGCCCTGGTGCTTCGGCCTCGGTAGTCCTCATTGCTTCCTTCATACAGGTTGTTCTTTGTGGGGTGTGGTTGGCCACCTCCCCACCATTCCCAGACAGGGATATGGTCTCAGAGCCCCGGCACATTGTCATCCAGTGCCAGGAGGGTTCTGGTGCCACCTTCTTCTGTGTGCTGGGCTACTTGGGTTTCCTGGCGGGGGGTACCTTCTCTGTGGCTTTTCTGGCCAGGGGCCTTCCAGATGTCTTCAATGAGACCAAGTTCCTCACCTTCAGCATGCTGCTCTTCTGCAGTGTCTGGACAGCCTTCCTGCCCCTGTACCACAGTGCCCGAGGGAAGTCCACTGTGGCTGTAGAGATCTTCTCCATCCTGGCATCCACTGCTGGACTTCTGGGTGGCATCTTTATCCCCAAGTGCTACCTCATCTTGCTGAAACCGGAGAAAAACACCCTTGCCTGGCTAAGGCAAGGCCACCAGGCACAGCAAGAAAAACAGGGTGAGATGCTCCAGAGGAGGCATGTCCCCAAATCACCAAAAAGTCTCAAGATCTAGTCCTCAGGGGAGTCACCAGGACCAAGTGAATGATTTCGGCTCACTGTTTTTGTGTGGATCAGAAGGTATTTAAAAGACAGATCAAGATTAAACTGACATACTTAGGACAAAACAAAGTATTGCTAGATTTAAAGTGGGTTTATAGATGGTCACTGACTATTCTCTTCATATGTATTGCTAAAAGTCATCACAATTAAGGAACTTGGAAAAAGAAACTTGGAATATTGTTCAATGGGTAAAAATGCTTGCCAGTTAAGTATGGCAATTTGACTGTGATCCCAGGACACACATAATGGATGTAGTGAAGTGACATCACTGATTTTTTTCTCAGACCTCTGCTTGCAAACCACAGCACACCCCCTCACATGCATACACACAAAGCATCAATCCAAAGGTGATAAAATGGTAGATGAAGTGATGATGATGATATTGTTGTTGTTGTTGTTGTTGTTGTTGTTGTTGATGATGATGATGATGATGATGATGATGATGATGATCATGTCACAGTTTGCTGAGGGTGTGGAAAATTGACAGGCAGGTTGTTGATCTGTTAACTTGTTTGGTTGATTTTGGGGAGCATTTTTTGGTTGGGAGAGTTGTTTGGTTTGGGTTTTTTTTGTTTAGAGGGTTGTTTTGGCTTTTTTAAAAAGAGTACTAGTGATAGAACCTTTCACTGACAGTTCCTTCAGAGACTTACCATGTGACTGAGCAATCTCATTTTTAGATATATACCCATAAAAAATAAATAATGTCTGGAAAAACTGTTAATAAAATTCAGAAAAGCATTATTTATATAATAAATGTTGAATGAACCTAAGTGTTTATCAGTTGACAAATGTTTTGTAAGACTTACTCAATGACTATGACATTATTTGTAAATAAAAAATAAACATAAGTAGTAGAATGCTGTTTAATATACAGTTAAGTATGGAGAATTTTCTACTGAGTTAAGGAAGCCAAACAAAATAATATATTTTAATATTCCATTTAATGAAATATTCTGGAGTAAACCCATAGTGGTGCACATTAGATTACAGGACTTTTGACTTGTATGGAGGGGAGATTGACTAAATTATAATATGAAGGGGAGATTGTATGGAGGAGTGAAGACTAAACCATGCAGTATTTCTTTCTAGGGTGATGAAGTTCCAAAAGTGACTTTATGGGACTGGAGAGGTGGCTCAGTGTTTCAGAACTTACTCCTTTTCCAGAGTACCCCAGTTGGTTGCAATAACCCATGACAGGCAACTCATATCCACCTGTGGTTACAGCTCTAGGGATCCAACAGCTCTGGCCTCTGTGACCACATGTGTTCATACTGCTACTCACACTTAATTAAACATTTTAAAAATGTCTGGTAATTGTTATATAAGAAAACATGACAAGATAATTTTCATCTGCTTTGATTGACTGATTGGTTGGTTGGTTGATTGACTTTGGACAGGGTCTTTCTATAATATCTGTGTTGGCTTCAAACTTGTAGCAATCTTGCTGCTTCAGCCTCCCATGTGCAGGCATTTTAGGATTGCTCCCACATCTGGAAGATTACATAATGTAAATGGATGAATTGTACAATATGTGATTATGTCTCAATAAAGCTAGTATTTAAAAATGAATTATCAATCGGTTACAGAGGGTGATCTTTCATAATATTCTGATTTATAAGAATAAATCAAACTATTGAAAGTGACTGTTAGCCTTGTGGCTGGGGCAGACACTTAGCTGGTATGCTCCCCTGAGGACACCATATCACAAGACATCCTAGAGGGGCCACTGAACTCAGAGCTATGGGTAAGATCAGTCGCACAGTGCCCTATGCCCAAAAGATAAAACTGGGAGTAGGGTTCTCTCAGGACCCACTGGGCACCCAAACACCACTCCTGGGAAATACCACTCCCCTTTCACCCCTCGCCTAGTCCTTGAGGCTGGGGCAGACACTTAGCTGGTCTGCTCCCATGAAGACACAATATCCCGAGACATTCTAGAGGAGCAACTGAACTCAGAGCAGTGGGTAAGAACAATTGCCCACTACCCTATGCCCCAGAGGTACAATTGGGAGCAAGGGGCCCTCAGGACCCACCAGGTAGCCAAACACACCCCCTTCGGAATACCACTCTCATTCCATCCCTCGCCTGGTCCTTGTGGCAGGGGCAGAAACCTAGCTGGTCTGCTCCCATAAAGACACCATATCCTAAGACATCCTACAGGAGTCACTAAACTCAGAGAAGCAGAAACCATATCCCAAGACATCCTAGAGGAGCAACTGAACTCAGAGCAGCAGACACCATATCCCTAGATATCATAGAAAAGCCACTGAACTCAGAGCAGCAGACACCATATCCTGAGACATCCTAGAGAAAACACTACACTCAGAGCTGCCAACACATAGCTGGAATGACCCCATGAAGACACCTTATCCTGAGATATCCTAGAGGAGATACTGCATCCAGAACATCGGACAGATATCTGGCCTGCTACTGTGGAGACACCATATCCTGAGACATCCTAGAAGAGCCAGTGAACTCAGAGCAGCTGGAGCTCAGGATTACAAGATCACAGAAACATCTGGACCCTGAGGAGTTCTGACACAAGCAAGATAATTGGAAAGGCAGGCTCCAGTCAGAGACAGTGAGTGCAGATAGAGCTAGAGTTAACCAGATGGCAAAAGGCAAGTGCAAGAACATAAGCAAGAGACTGGAAAGGCAGGATTCAGAATGAAAATCACTTCTCATAATGATGATGGAGGACTTTAAGAAGGACATAAATAACACTCTCGAAGAATTTGAGGAGAACACAGGTAAACAGGTAGAAGCCCTTCAAGAGGAAACACAAAAATCCCTTAAAGAATTGCAAGAAAACACAAACAGGTGAAGGAATTAAACAAAACTATCCAGGATCTGAAAATGGAAGAAGAAACAATAAAGAAATCTCAAAAGAGACTACCCTGGAGATAAAAAACCTAGGAAAGAGATCAGGAGTCATAAACGCAAGCATGACCAACAGAATACAAGAGATAGAAGAGAGAATCTCATGTGCAGAAGATACCATGGAAAACATTGACACAACTGTCAAAGAAAATGCAAAGTGCTCCTAACCCAAAACATCCAGAAAATCCAGGACCCAATGAGAATGCCAAACCTAAGGATAATAGGTATAGATGAGGGTGCAGATTCCCAACTTAAAGGGCCAGTAAATATCTTCAACAAAATTATAGAGAAAAACTTCCCTAACCTAAAGAAAGAGATATCCATCAATATATAAGAAGCCTATAGAACTACAAATAGATTAGACCAGAAAATAAATACCTCCCATCACATAACAATCAAAACATCAAATGTACAACACAAGAAAAATGCTAAAAGCAGTAAGGGAAAAAGGTAAAATAACATATAAAGGCAAACCTATAAGAATTACACCAGACTTCTCACAAGAGACTATAAAAGCCAGAAGATCCTGGACTGATATCAAAAGACAATAAGAGAACACAAATGCCAGCCCAGACTACTATACCCAGCAAAACTCACAATCACTATTGATGGATAAACCAAGATATTCCATGACAAAACCAAATTTACACAATATCTTCCCACAAATCCAGAACTACAAAGGATAATTGATAGAAAACTCCAATACAAGGGGAAAAACTACAACCTAGTAAAAGCAAGAAAGTAATCTTCCAAAAGCCCTAAAACAAGATAGTTACACAAACATAATTCCACATCTAATAACAAAAATAACAGGAAGCAACAATCATTTTCCTTAATGTCTCTTAATATCAATGGACTCAATTCTCCAATAAAAAGACATAGACTATCAGACTGGATACATAAACAGGACCCAGCATTTGCTGCATACAGGAAACACACCTCAGTGAAAAAGACAGACACTACATCAGAGTAAAAGGATGGAAAACAATCTTTCAAGCAAATGGTCCCAAGAAACAAGCTGGAGTAGCAATTCTAATATCAAATAAAATCGATTTTAACCAAAAGTAATCAAAAAAGATAAGGACACTTCATAATCATCAAAAGAAAAATGTATCAAGATAAACTCTCAATTCTGAATATCTATGCCCCAGCTGCAAGGGCACCCACATACATAAAAGAAACTTTACTAAAGCTCAAAGCATACATTGCAATTCACACAATAAGAGTGGGGGATTTCAACACCTTACTCTCAGCAATGGAGAGATCATGGAAACAGAAACTAAACAGAGACACAATGAAACTAACAGAAGTTGTGGACCAAATGGATTTAACTGGTATCTATAGAACATTTCATCTTAAACAAAAGAATATACCTTTTTCTCAATACCTCATGGCACCTTCTCCAAAATAGACCATATCATTACTCACAAAACAGGCCTCAACAGATATAAGAAGATTGAAATAATCCCTTGCACCCTATCAGACCACCATAGACTAAGGATGGTCTTTAATAATGACAAAAACAATGGAAAGCCCACATACACATGGAAACTGAAGAATGCTCTACTCAATGATGACTTGTTCAAGGAAGAAATAAAGAAAGAAATTAAACACTTTTTAGAATGTAATGAAAATGACACATCATACCAAAACTTGTGGGACTCTATGAAAGCAGTACTAAGAGGAAAACTCATAGCTCTAAGTGCCTACAAAAAGAAACTGGAGAGAGCATACACTAACAACTTGACAGCACACCTGAAAGCTTTAAAAAAAAGAAGCAAATACACCCAAGAGGAGTAGACAGCAGGAAATAATCTAACTCAGAGCTGTAAACAACCAAGTAGAAACAGAAAGAACTATACAAACTATCAACAGAACCAAGAGCTGGTTCTTTGAGAAAATCAACAAATAGATCAACCCTTAGCCAGACTAACCAAAGGGCACAGAGACAGTATCCAAATTAATAAAATCAGAACTGAAAAGGGAGACATAACAACAGAAACTGAGGAAATTAAAAAAAAATCATCAGATTCTATTACAAAGGCTTATACTCAACAAAATTGGAAAATCTGGATGAAATGGACTATTTTCTAGACAGATACCAGGTACCAGAATTAAATCAGGAGCAGATAAACCATCTAAACACTCCCATAACCCTGAAAGAAATAGAAGCAGTCATTAAAAGTTTCCCCACCAAAAAAAGTCCAGGACCAGATGGTTTTAGCACAGAATTCTATAAGACCTACCAGAATTCTATTAGACCTTCCAGGAAGATCTAATACCAGTTCTCTTCAAACTATTCCACAGAATAGAAACAGAAGGAACAATACCCAATTTGTTTTATGAACTTACAATTATGCTCATACCAAACATCACAAAAACCCAACAAAGAAAGAGAACTTCAAAACAATCACTCTTATGAATATTGATGCAAAAATATTCAATAAAATTCTCTCAAACCAAATCCAAGAACATATCAAAACATTCATCAATCATGATCAAGTAGGCTTTATCCCAGGAATGCAGGGATGGTTCAATATTCAGAAATCCATCAATGTAATTCATTATATAAACAAACTCAAAGAAAAAAACCACATGATCATCTCACTAGATGCTGAGAAAGCATTTGACAAAATTCAACATCCCTTCATGGTAAAGTCTTGGAAAGATTAGGATTTCAAGGCCCATAGATAAACATAGTAAAAGCAATATACAGCAAGCCAGAAGCCAACATCAAACTAAATGGAGAGAAACTTGAAGCAATCCCACTAAGATCCAGGACTAGACAAGGCAACCTACTCTCACCCTACCTATTCAATATAGTACTGGAAGTCCTAGCTAGAGCGATTAGACAACAAAAGGAGGTCAAAGAAATACAAATAGGAAAGAAAGAAGTCAAAATTTCACTATTTGCAGATGATAGTATACTTAAGTGACCCTAAAACTTCCACCAGAGAACTCCTAAACCTGATAAACAACTTCAGCAAAGTGCCTGGATATAAAATCAACTCAAACAAACCAGTAGCCTTCCTCTATTCAAAGGATAAACAGGCTGAGAAAGAAATTAGGGAAATGACACCTTCATAATAGTCACAAATAATATCAAATATCTTAGAGTCAGTCTAACCAAACAAGTGAAAGATCTGTATGACAAGAACTTCAAGTCTCTGAAGAAAGAAATAGAAGAAGATCTCAGAAGATGGAAAGATCTCCCATGCTCATGGATTGGCAGGATTAATTTAGTAAAAAATGGCCATCTTGCCAAAAAGCAATCTACTTATTCAGTGCAAACCCCATCAAAATTCCAAATCAATTCTTCATAGAGATAGAAAGAGAAATTTGAAAATTCATTTGGAATAAGAAAAAACCCAGGATAGCGAGAACTATTCTCAACAATAAAAGAACTCCTGGGGGAATCACCATCCCTGACCTCAACCTCTACTACAGAGCAGTAGTGATAAAAACTGCATGGTATTAGTACACAGACAGGCAGAAAGATCAATGGAATAGAATTGAAGATCCAGAAATGAACCCACACACCTATGGACACTTGATTTTTTGACAAAGGAGCTAAAACCATCCAGTGGAAAAAGGACAGCATTTGCAACAAGTGGTGCTGGCTCAACTGGAGGTCAGCATGTAGAAGAATACAAATGAATTCATTCTTATCCCTTTGTACAAAGCTTAAGTCCAAGTGGATAAAGGACCTTCACATAAAACCAGATACATGGAAACTAATAGAAGAGAAGGTGGGGAAGACCCTCGAATACCTAGGCACAGGGG
Source organism: Arvicanthis niloticus (assembly GCF_011762505.2). Classification (NCBI taxonomy): domain Eukaryota; kingdom Metazoa; phylum Chordata; class Mammalia; order Rodentia; family Muridae; genus Arvicanthis; species Arvicanthis niloticus. The sequence continues at coordinate 1,700,409 of NC_133438.1, read as the reverse complement.
AAAAGTTCCTGAACAGAACACCAATGGCTTATGCTCTAAGATCAAGAACTGAAAAGTGGCACCTCATAAAATTGCAAAGCTTCTGTAAGGCAAAGGATACTGTCAATAGGACAAAATGGCAACCAACAGATTGGGAAAAGATTTTTTACCAATCCTACATCTGATAGAGGGCTAATATCCAATATATACAAAGAACTCAAGAAATTAGATGCCAGACAACCAAATAACCCTATTAAAAATGGGGTACAGAGCTAAACAAAGAATTCTCAACTGAGGAAACTCAAATGGCCGAGAAGCACCTTAAGAAATGCTCAACATCCTTAGTCATCAGGGAAATGCAAATCAAAAGAACCCTGATTGATACCACCTCACACCAGTCAGAATGGCTAAGATCAAAAACTCAGATTATAGTAGATGCTGGCGAGGATGTTGAGAAAGAGGAACACTCCTCCACTGTTGGTGGGATTGCAAATTGGTACAATCACTCTGGAAATCAGTCTGGTGGTTCTTCAGAAAATTGGACATAGCATTACGTGAGGACACAAAAGTTGTGGTACATTTACACAATGGAGTACTACTCAGTTATTAAAAATAATGAATTTGAGAAATTCTTAGGTAAATGGATGGAACTAGAAAATATCATCCTGAGTGAGGTAACCCAACCACAAAAGAACACACATGGTATTTACTCAATAAGTGGTTATTAGCCCAAAAGCTTGAAATAGCCAAGATTCAACTCACAGACCACATGAAACTAATGAAGAAGGAAGACCAAGTGTAGATGCCTCAGTCCTACTTAGAAGGAGTAACAAAATACTCAAGGGAGCAAATATGGAGACATAGTGTGGGACAGAAATTGAAGGAGGGGCCATCTGGAGACCATTCCACCTGGGTATCCATCCCATGTGCAGTCACCAAAGGTAGACGCTGATGTGGATGTCAGGAAGTGCATGCTGACAAGAGCCTGATACAGCAGTCTCCTTAGAGGTCTGCCAGAGTCTGACATATTCAAAGGCAGATGCTCACAGCTAACTGCTGATCTGATCAAGGGTTTCCCAATGGAGAAGTTAGAGAGAAGACTGAAGGAGCTGAAAGGGTTTGTGGCCCCATGAGGGGAGCAACAATACCAACCAACCAGAGCTCCCCAGGGTCTAAACCACCAGCCTGGGAGCACATAGGGAGTGACCCATGACTCCTTCTGTATATGAAGGGGAGGATGGCCTTGTCGGGCATAGGTGGGAGAGAAGAGCCTTGGTCCCATGAAGGCTGAACACCGAGTGGGGGGGAATTCTTGTGTGGGAATGTGGAATGGGGGGGTAGATTGGGGCACATCCTCATAGAACAGGAGTAGGGAAGGATGGATAGGAGGTTCCTGGGTGGTGGTGGGGAGAATGGGGTAAGGGAATAAAATCTGAAATGTAAATATAATATCCAATAAAAAAAGAAAGTGACTGTTAAGTAACTATAGGCTGAAATATCAGTGAACTGGTGTTTTGTGGATATATTCTATTTCTTTTTAATTTTATATTTATTGGTTAATTGATTGATTTGTTTCTGTGTGCTCTTCTATGTTTGCTTCCTTGTTTGGGAAATATGCAAATGCCATACCACGTACATGTAAGTCAAATAAAACTGAAGAACTCAGTATTCTCCTCCAATCCCTGGAACGTGAGAATTTAATGAAGGTACTCAGGCATAGCATCAGGTATGTTTACTTGCTAAGTTGCTGAGCCATTTTTTAAATCATTTTTAACTTCAAGAATGGCATACGGTTATGTTAGGCAATTATATTTATCACTTGGACTAACAGAGTTTGGTATTTATCTTTTTACATAAAAATTATTTTAATATTTGTATGAAGTGTGTGTGTGTGTGTGTGTATGTGTGTGTGTGTGTGTACCTGCTATGACTTCCATGTGTTGTAGAGGACAACTTTGAAGAGTTGGTTCTCTCCTTCTATGTTTATATGAGTTCTTGGGATCAAATGCAGGTCATCAAGTTTGTGTACCAAGTAAATTTATCTGCTGAAGGATCTTGCCAGAGTTAGGATTTGTTTTCTTTTTCTGGATTTTTTTACACCATTTTAATTAATTTATTATTTTTTATTTATTTTTATCTCACATATTACATCTGACTATGGTTTTTCCCTACTTCCTCTCCTCCTAGTGCCTGTCCCTTATCTCCTCTCCCTCCCAGATTTATTACTTCTCCAGTTCCTCTAAGAAAAAATCAGACCTTGCAGAGATATCAACCAAACATTATATATCACATTGCTGTAAAACTAAACACATCCCTTCATATTAAACCTGGATGAGGCAACCAAGTAAGAAGAAAAAGTGTCTCAAGAATAGGCAAGAGAGTCAGACAGATCCTCTGTTTCCACTGTTAGGAGTCTCACAAGGACACAAAGCTACACATCTATAAAATAAATGCAGAGGACCTGGGTCAATTTCATGTAGGCTCCCTGGTTGGTGGTTCAGTCACTGTAAGCCTCTATGAGACCAGGTTAGTTGGTTCTGTGTGTTATCTTGTGTGTCCCTGACCACTCTGGCTCCTATAATCCTTCATCCTGCTCTTCTGAGAGACTCCCTGAGCTCCACCTAATGTTTGGCTGTGTGTGGTTCTCTGCATCTGTTTCCATCCGTTGTTGGATGAAGCCTATCTGATGATGATTATGCTAGGTTTCTGTCTACAAGTATAGCACAGTATTATTAGGAATCATTTCATTGACCTTCTGTCAATTTTATTTGGTTCTATCCTAAGTCTCTGGGTATCCAGCCTCTCTGGTTCCTGGGTATATGTGCCTTGAGGCACACAGGAGTGGCCACTGAGGATCCCCAACCACCAGTGTTCCACAGAATGTTCTAACTGTCCTAACAGCCAGACCCCGCAGCCCCTAGCCTACAAAGTGAAAAGCTCAAGATCAGAACTCAAAATCCCATCAATTATGACTTGTCCCCAGCTCTGGACTTGAACACTCACAATCCACACCCTGGAAATCTCCACCATAGAAAGCTCTGAATCTGCGAATAGTTAATCTACTCTGGGCTCCCAGCAGGTTGGACTTCTAGCCACCCACCAGAGCTGTCTGGATTTGCAAACAAAAAGACACATACATGCGGTGTTATTTTTAATATGCCATACTAGCTCAATGGTTGAGAGCTTCCAAACCTCCCCACGGCTAGCACACAGTCCCCTCTAGTATTCTTGAATTAATATCTGCTAAGTCTATATTTTGTCTCTGCTACCCCAAACCCAATCAGGGGAGTGGCCCCTAGGGCCACTTTCCTGGATTCTTACATGTTGGTGGGCCTTTAAGTTTCATCTTTCTGCTTCTCCATCAAGGCAATTCTGTCTGTTCTTCTTCCCTTTCTGTCCCTTGCCCACACAATCTAAAGTCCTGCCCAGTCAGTGGCTGTATGGCAATTCTTTATTACCAACCAAAGCCAGCTGGGGTCAGGGACCTGCAACAACTGGAAGCATGGCTTTTAGAAGCTAGATTAAGACAAAGCATTAGAACCAACCCCCAACAAAGCTCCACCCCCAAGAAACAGTATCTAAACCAAGACTTCTGCCCAGTTCTCTGCTGTTTCTTTCCTGAGCAGAGGCACCCACCCTCTTGACTTTATCCCTCCCAGTAAATCCCCTGTGTGAGATTTGTTGTGCAGTGTGACTTAATGAAATTCCTTGGCTCCCGACTACAAGGATACCTTTCCCTTCAGAGCTATGACACTTTGGGTAACCCCACTCCCACCCAGCTGTTAGCAGTGTAACTTAGAACTGTAACACTGACACTGGACCTCCTAGCAGTGTCAGGGGTGAGTTCCCACCTTTGGCATGAATAATATTGACCAGTCATGGTTGGCTGGTCCCACAATTTCTGTGCTGCCTTTATCCCCAGCACGTCTTTCAGACAGGAAAAAACTGTGGGTCAAAGGTTTTGTGGTGAGATTGGTATCCTAATCCCTCCAATGGAAGCCTTGCCTGATTACAGGAGATGGCAGGTTCAGGCTCTGTATTCCCCAGGAGTAGCAGTCTTAGATAGGGCCATCCTCGTAGATTCTGGAGAGTTTACATTGCTCTGGGTTTCTATTTTGACCCCCCAAATGCCCCTAATTTCCATCTGTCCCTTTAAGTACTCTCTCCCTCCATCCTCCACCAACCTGATCTATCCTCTTTTGCCCCATCAGCTCCATCCAACCATGGTATCTATTCTATTTCCCCTTCCCAGGGACATTAATGCACACTCCACCCCTCTCTTGAGCCCTCCTTGTTACATAGCCCCTCTGGGTCTTTGGATTGTACCTTGATTATCACTTACATTACAGGGAGTATCCACCTGTTATAAGTGAGTTACATATCGTGATTCTCTTTCTGGGTCTGGGTTACTTCACACAGGGTGGCATTTGGTTTGGTTTGGTTTGGTTTGGTTTGGTTTGGTTTGGTTTGGTTTGGTTTGGTTTGGTTTGGTTTGGTTTGGTTTGGTTTTAGTTCCATCGGTCTGCCTGCGAATGTTATTTCTTTCTTTAACAACTGAATAATACCCAGTTGTGTATATGTACTACATTTTTTATCCACTTTTCAGCAGAGGGACGTCTAAGTTGTTTTCACTTTCTGGCTATTATGAATAAAGCTGCTAAGAACATGATGAGCAGCTGTCCTGTGTAGGATGGACCATCCTTGTAATATGTCCAAGAGTGGTATACTTAGGTCTTGGGGTAGATCTATTCTCAATTTTCTGAGAAACCACCAAATTGATTTTCAAAATGGCTGTACAAGTTTATACTCCCACCAGCAATGGTTCCTCTTGGACCACATCCCTACCAGCATGAACTGTTGCTTGGGTTTCTCTTTATCTTAGCCATGGGTGTAATGTCAGAGTTATTTTGATTTGCATTTCTCTGATAACTAAAGATGTATGATTGTTTTGCTCTCCTGGGATTTTTTCCATGTAATGTTGAGCACTATTCTTTGAACATCTGTAAAGAATTATGTTGCCGGGTAGTGGTGGTGCACGCCTTTAATCCCAGCACTTGGGAGGCAGAGGCAGGCAGATTTCTGAGTTCCAGGCCAGCCTGGTCTACAGAGTGAGTTCCAGGACAGCCAGAACTACACAGAGAAACCCTGTCTCGAAAAACCAAAATATATATATATATATATATGTTAGAAATTTTATGAGGATTGTATTGAATCTGTAGATTACTTTTGGTAGAATGACCATTTTTACTACGTTATTTCTATCTATCCATGAGCATGGGAGCTCTTTCCATCTTCTGAGATCTTCTCCAATTTCTTTCTTCCAAGACTTGAAGCTCTTGTCATGTAAATCTTTCATATGCTTGTTTAGAGTTGCTCCAGATTATTTTATATTACTTATGGCTATTATTAGGGGGTTGCTTCACTGATTTCTTTCTCAGCCCATTTGTCCTTTTTATATAAGAGGGCTACTTATTGTTTTGAGTTAATCTTATATCCAGCCGCTTTGCAGAAGGTGCTTGTCAGGTGGAGGAGTTCCCTGGTACAAGTTTTGGGGTCCCTTATGTATACAAATGTATCATCTTCAATAATGATACTTTGAATTCTTCCTTTCCAATTTGTATCCCCTTGATCTCCTTTTGTTATCTAATTTCTCTAACTAGAAACTTGAGTACTATATTGGAGAGATAAGGAGAGAGTGAGCAGCTTTGTCTTGTCTCTTATTTTAGTGAGATTGCTTCAAGTTTCTCTCCATTTAATTTGACACTGGCTGTTGGTTTGCTTTATATTTTTTTACTTTGTTGAGATGTGTATGTACCATGAATTCCTGATATCTTTAAGAGTTTTAACATAAAGGGGTGTTTATTTTGTCAAAGGCTTTTTCAGTATCTAATGAGATGATTATGTGATTTTTTTTACTTTGAATTTGTTTATATAATGGATTACACTGATGGATTTTTCATATGTTGAACCATCCCTGCATCCCTAGGATGAAACCTACTTGATCATGGTGAATGACAGTTTTGATGTGTTCTTGGATTCAGTTTGCAAAATTTTATTGAGTATTTTTGCATCAATATTCATAAGCATAATTGCTCTGACATTCTCATTCTTTGTTGGGTCTTTGTGTGGTTTAAGTCTCAGAATAACTGTGGCTTCATAGAAAGAATCAGGTAGTGTTCCTTCTGTGTCTATTTTGTGAAATAATTTGAGGACTATTGGTATTAGCTGTTCTTTGAAAATCTGGTAGAATTCTGCACTAAAAGTATTTGGGCCTTCGGCTTTTTGGTTATAAAGCTTTCAATCACTGCCACTATTTCCTTAGGTGTTATGGAACTGTTTAGTTTACCTGATCTTGATTTAACTGGTATGTCTAGAAATTCATCCATTTTATCTAGATTTTCCAGTTTTATCAAGTATAGGCTTTTGTAGTAGATTCTGGTGGTTTTTAGAATTTCCTCAGTTTCTGTTGTTATGTCTGCCTTTTCATTTCTGATTATGTTAATTTGGATACTGTCTCTGTGCCCTTTAGTTAAATTGGCAAAGGGTTTATCTATCTTGTTGATGTTCTCAAAGAACTAGCTCTTGGTTTTGTTGATTCTTTGTAGAGTTCTCTTTGTTTCTAATCGATTGATTTCAGCCCTGAGTTTGACTATTTCCTGCCCTCTATTCCTCTTGAGTGTGTTTGCTTCTTTTTGTTCCATTTGGTTTATAAGTTCTTTAAGTTTCACTGTGTCTCTGTTTAGTTTCTCTTTCATTGGCCCATCCATTGGTGAGAGTGAGATATTGAAGTTCCCCACTATTATTGTGTGAGATTCAATGTGTGCTTTAACTTTTAGTAAAGTTTCTTTTACAAGTGTAGGTGCCCTTGCATTTTGGGGCATAGATACTCAGAATTGAGACTTTATCTTGGTGGATTTTCACTTTTACTAGTATAATGAGTCCTTCCCATTTCTTTTTATAACTTTTGGTTGAAATTTTATTTTATTGGATATTATAATAGCGACTTCATGATGTTTCTTGGGACCGTTTAGTCAGAAAACTTTTTCCCAACACTTTACTCTGAGGTAGTGTCTATTTTTGCTACTGAGTTTTGTTTCTTGTATGCAGCAAAATGATGAATCTTGTTTCTGTATTCAGTCTGTTAGCCTGTGTTTTTTTTTTTTAATTGGGGAATTAAGTCCATTGATGTTGAGGGATATTTGACCAATCATTGCTAGTTCCTTTTATTTTTGTTGTTGGGGATGGTATTATATGTGTTTGTGATTCTCTTCTTTTTGGCTTGTTTTGAGATGATTAATATCTTGTGTTTTCTTGTGTGTAGATACCCTCTTTTTGTTGGAGTGTTCCTTCTAAGATCCTCTGTAGGGCTGGATTAGCACAAAGATATTGTTTAAATTTTGTTTTGTCATGGAATATCTTGGTTTCTCCATCTATAGTAATTGGGAGTTTTGCTGAGTATAGTAGTCTGGGCTGGCATTTGTGTTCTCTTAGGGTCTGTAAGACATATATCCAAGATCTTCTGGCTTCTAGCATCTCTCTTGAGAAATCTAGCGTAATTCTGATAGGTCTGCCTTTATATGTTACTTGGCATTTTTCCCTTACACATTTTAACATTATTCTTTTATTCTATACATTTAGTGTTTTTGTTATTATATGGCAGGGAGATTTTCTTTTCTGATCCAATCTATTTGGTGTGTTCTGTAGATTTCCTGTACATTTATGGCCATTTCTTTTTTTAGGTTGAGGAGGTTTTCTTCTATGGTTTTGTTGAAGATACTTTTGGCCTTTTGACCTGGGAATCTTCACCCTCTTCTATTCCTATTATTTCTTACATTTGATTTTTTCATTGTGTCCCAAATTTCCTGGATCTTTTGGGTTAGGTACTTTTTACACTTTGTATTTTCTTCAACTGATGTGTTGATATCATCCATGGTATCACCTATGCCTGACATTCTCTCTTCCATCTCTTGTATTCTGCTGTTGATGCTTGCATTTGTAGCTCCTGATCTCTTTCCTAGGTTTTCCATCTCTAGGGCTGCCTTCATTTGTGGTTTCTTTATTGTTTCTATTTCCATTTTTAGGTCTTGGACCATTTTGTTCAGTTCCTTCACCTGTTTGCCTGTCTTTTCCTGAATTTCTTTTAGGGAGTTATTTATATCCTCCTTAAAGGCCTCTATCATTTTCATAAGATGAGATTTTAGGTCAGAATCTTGCTTTTCAAGTATGTTAGGGTATCCAGGACTTGCTTTAGTAAGATAACTGGGTTCTGATGGTGCCTAAATTGCACTGGCTTCTGTTGCTTATGTCCTTGTGCTTGCCCTTCATCATCTGGTTATCTCTGGTATTAACTGGCCTGGGTGTCTTAGACTGGCACAGACCTCCTTAGATTCAGGTAGATCTGTGTAACTTTGGTTAGGGCAGGCCTCCTGGAAGGCAGGCAGTGCTGTCTCTGATTAGGGCAGGACTCCTGTGTCCTTGTGTCCTTGCATCCCTGGTTAATGTAGACCTCCCAGAAGACAGGGTGACTTTGGTGTCATCTGTGTTCCTGGTTATAAATGACCTTCTGGAAGGCAGGTAGTCTGTGTTCCTGGTTATGCAGACCTCCTGGGAGACAGGTAGTCTGTGGGTAAGCTCACCCATCTGCCACAGGTTCAAGTGGAGGTACAGAACAGAAAGGGGATGATGCTCAGGCAGAGAGGGATAAATCCAACTTTATGTGTGATCTGTGGGGTCACAGCTGGTATAGGTATTGGAGTGGGGGAGTCTCATCTGTGTTCTTGGTTATTGCAGACCTCCTGGGAGGCAGGTAGGCTTTGGGGTTGGGGGACAGGAGTGGCAGGCTCACAGATCTGCCATGGGTTCAGGTAGAAGTGCAGACCAGAAGGGGTGGTATTAGCTCTTTTTTGAAAGTCTAGTAGAAATTTGCAGCAACACCACCTGGCCCTGAGCTTTGCTTTTTGTTGTAAGTGGTGGTGGTGGTGGTGGTGGTGGTGGTGGTGGTGGTGGTGGTGGTGGTGGTGGTTGGTTGGTTGGGAGAATTTTAATAGTTATAAATCTACTAAAACTGGTTATCTAATCTTGATTTAACTTTGCTAAGTGGTATCTACCAAGAAAAAATGTTTATTTCATTTCCATTTTTCAGTTTTGTGGAGTACAGGTTTTTAAACTACGATCTAATGATTCATTGGATTTCTTCAGTGTCTGTTGTTATATTCTCCTTTTCTTTCTGGTTTTGTTTGGTTGGTTGGTTGGTTGGTTTTTCGAGACAGGGTTTCTCTGTGTAGCCCTGGCTGTCCTGGAACTCACTCTGTAGACCAGGCTGGCCTTGAACTCAGAAATCCGCCTGCCTCTGCCTCCCAAGTGCTGGGATTAAAGGCGTGTGCCACCACCACCCGGCTCTTTAAGGTTTTGTTAATTTGGATATTGTTTCTGTTTCTTAACTAGTTTGGCTAATGATTTATCTTGTTGATTTTCTCAAATAACCAACTCTTTCTTTCATTGATTCTTTGTATTGTTTTCTTTGTTTCTATATTACTGATCTTAGCCCTGAGTCTGATTATTTCCTACTATAGTCTCCTCTTGGGTGTGACATTTTGTTTTCTTTTGGTTTTATTCTAGAGCTCTTAGGTACGTTATTGCATTGCTAGTATTAGATATTTCTAATTTCTTTATGAAGGCACCTAGTGCTATGAACTTTCCTCTTAGTACCACATTTCTTGTGTCCCATAAGTTTGAGTATGCTGTGCACTCATTTTCACAGAATTAGAGAAAGTCTTTAATTATTTATTTCTGCCTCGACCAAGTGGTCATTCAGAAAAAGTTGTTCAATTTCCATGAGTTTGCATGCTTTCTGTTGTTGTTGAAATCCAGCTTTAATCCATGATTCTTTGGTAGGATTCTCAGGGTTCTTCTCCTTTCCTTTCTTTCTTTCTTTTGTATCTGTTGAGTCTTGCTTTATGACTGAGTAAGTGAACAATTTGGAGGAAAGTTTGTCAGGTGCTAAGAAGATATATTTGTGTTTGGGTGTGTTTAAGTGAAATGTTCTCTAGATATTTGTTAGGTCCATTTCAACCATAATGTTTGTTAGCTCCAGTATTCCTTTGTTTAGTTTCTGTCTGGATAACCTGTCCATTGGTGACAGAGAAATGTTGAAGTCTCTCACTATTAATGTGTGAGGTTAGATGTGTGATTTAAGCTTCAGTAAAGTTTTTTTTTTACAAATGTGAATGCTCTTGCATTTTGAAGCATAAATATTAAGAATCCAGAGGTTCTTGGTGGATTTTTTTTTCTTTGATGAGTATGGCATGTCCTTCCCCATTTCTTTTTTATTAATTAATTAATTAATTAATTAACATGTAGGCAACAGATACCCCTCACTCCTTTCCTCCCAGTCTTTCTTTCTTCCCTTCCCTTTCCTCAACCTCATTTTCTTCTCTTTGAAGGGGAAGACCTCCATGGATATCAACCCAGCTTGGCATATCAGGTTGTAGTGGGACTAGGTACATTTTCTTCTATTGAGGCTAGACAGGTCGTTCCATTTAAGGGAAAGGGATTCAAAGAGAGGCAACAGAGTCAGAGACAGCCCCTTGTCCTGTTGCCGGGGGCCCCACATGTAGACCAAGCTGCAGATCTGTTTCATATATGTGCAGAGCCTAGGTCTATCCCATGCATGCTCTCTGATTAGTGGTTCTCAGTGATCCCCTATGGTCCCAGGTTAGTTGATTCTGTAGTTTTGTGTGCTATTCTTGACCTCTCTGGCTCTTTCAATCCTTTTTTCCAATCTTCCACGTTTCCCAAGCTCTGCCTCATGTTTAGCTGTGGGCATCTGCATCCATTTCCATCAGCTGAGAAACTGAAGCCTCTCAGATAACAGTTATGTTAGGTTCCTGTCTGCAAGTATAACATAATATCTTTAATGATGTCAGGAGTATGTTCTCTCTCATGGTATGAGTCTCAAGATGGGATAGTCATTAGTTGGCCATTCCCCAAATTGCTGCTCCCTCTTTCTCCCTGCATATCTTCTAGGCAAAAAATTGTGGGTCTAAGGTTTTGTGGCTGTGTTGGTGTCCTCATCCCTCCATTGGAAGTCTTGCCTCATTACAGTGAGTGGACATTTAAGGTTACATATTCCTTATTGCTAGGAGTCTTAGATAAGGTCACCTTCATAGATTCCTGGGAGCTTCCTTTGTCTTAGAGTTTTAGTTCCTCCCAGAGATGCTCCCTGTATACCAATTCCTGTTCTCTCTCTCTCTCTCTCTCTCTCTCTCTCTCTCTCTCTCCACACACACACACACACACACACACACACACACACACACACACACACACTTGATATCTCCTACTCTCCTCAACCCTTCTCCCACCCAGTTCCTTTTTTCCATCTACACCTGATGTTTATTTCCCCTGCTCAGTGAGATTAAAGCATCTTCCCCCTTGAGCCCTCCTGGTGACCTGGCTTCTTTGAGTCTGTATATTGTAGCATGATTATCATGTTCTTTATGGTCAATATCCACTTGTGAGTACATACCATGTTTGTCTTTCTGATGTCATTGTTTTTAATGGCTGAGTAATAGTCGACTATGTAAACGTACCACCATTTCTTTATCCATTCTTCAGTTGAGGGATATTTGGGTGGTGTCCAGTTTCTAGGTATTATAAATGAAGCTGCTATGAACACAGTTTGTCCTGTCCAGGAGGACATTAAACAGAGGTCTGGGGAAATCACCTGAAAGAGAGCAGGGGGTAGCAGGCAAAGACACAAAGAACAGCGACCTGTCTATAGGCTGATCAGATTGCAATTTTTACTTTTTCACACACAGGTTATATACACAAAAAGGCAGGATGTGGGGAAGGGGATGACGCAGGATCGTAGGTGTTCAGGGGGAGTACAGATATCTTCCAGAACAGTGTGTCAGCTGGGTGAAGGTTCAAGGGACAGGCCACTATGACTCCACCTATGATTCACTTGTCCTAATCTAAGTTGGTACTATCTACCCAAGGTCACCTATCTACAAGGTCTATGACTAAAGCCTGACAACTATCTACCAAAGCTGTTGGTTTACAATAGCTTCTAGCCATCTGTTCTAGTGTTTTTCCACAGAGACCAAGACTTTGTGCTGGCAGGCATGCATGTTAGGCCTACCACTGTCTTCAGACCTATGACTGATTCCAGGCCTTTAGTGTATAGACAGAGATGCCCCTGACAATAGTTGAGCAAGTGCCATTGTGGTATGATGGAATATCTTTTGAGTATATGGCTAGGAGTGCTATAGTTAGGTCTTGAAGTATAACTCTTCCCAGTTTTCTGAGAAACCACCAAATTGATTTCCAAAATGGCTGTACAAGTTTTCACTCCTGCCAGCAATGGAGGGGTGTTCCCTTGCTCCAACTCACAGCAAGAGCTTTTTCTATTTTACTTGAGTTTTTTTTATTTTAGCCATTCTGATGGGTGTCAGAGTCATTTCTATTTGCATTTCCCTGCTAGCTAAGGATACTGAACATTTCTTTAAGTGTTTCCACACCATTCGAGATTCCTCTGTTGATAATTCTGTTTGGCTCTGTGCCACATTTTAGTTATTTGGTTTGCTGATGTCTAATTTCTTGAGTTCTTGATGTTTTAGATATCAGTTTTCTGTAGGATGTAGGGTTGATGAAGATCTTTTCCCATTCTATAGGCTCCTATTTTGTCCTATTGATGGTGTCCTTTCTTACAGCAGCATTTAAGTTTCATACGGTCCCATTTGGTAATTCTTATCTTAGTGCCTGAGCTGTTGATGTTCTCTTGAGAAAGTTGATTCCTGTACCTATGCATTCAAGGCAGTTTCCCTTCTATCAGATTTAGTGTATCAATTTCATGATGAGGTCTTTGGTCCACTTAGATTTGAGCTTTATGCAGGGTGATAGATGTGAATATATTCTTCTACATGACACCATCCAGTTAGACTGGCACAATTTGATGAAGATGCTTTCTTTTACCATGGTATAGTTTTGGCTTCTTTGTAAAAAATCAATTGTTTATAGACATGTGAGTATACTTCTTGGTCTTTGATTCAATTCCATTGACCAATCTGTCTGTTTTTATGCCAATATCATAAGTATTTTATTACTAATGCTCTGTGATACTGCTTGAAGTCATAAATGGTGATACCTCCAGAAGTTTTTTAATTGTACATAATTGCTTTAGCTACCTGGGTTTTTTTATTTTTTGATACATATATGAGTATTATTTCTTCAAGATATGTAAAGAATTGTATTGAAATTTTGATGGGGATTGCACTGAATTTATAGATTGTTTTTAGCAAGACAGCCATTTTTACTATGTTAATAATACCAATCCATGAGCATGGGGAGATCTTTCCATTTTCTTATATCTTCTCCAATTTCTTTCTTCAAAAACTTGAAGTTCTTTTTATTCAGATCTTTCATGTGCTTGCTTAGAGTTAGACCATTATATTTTATATTTTTGTGGCTATTGTGAAGGAGTGTTATCTGATCTCTTTCTCAGCCTGTTTATCATTTGTACAGAAGGGGTACTGGGTTTTTTCTTTTACTTTGCTTTTAGTTAATCTTGTATGCAGCCACTTTGCTAGAGATGTTTAGGTTTAGGTTGTTCCCTGATAGAATTTTGGGGGTTGCTCGTGTATACGACTATATCATATATAAACAGCAATAGCTTGACTTCGTTTCCAATAATATGTATTCTTTTTATCTCCATTTAGTTAGTTGTCTTATTGCTCTAGTTAAAAGTTCAAGTACTATATTGAATAGATATGGAGAAAGTGGACAACCTTGTCTTATTGCTTACTTTAGTGGAATTTCTTTGAGTTCCTCGCCATTTAATTTAATGTTGTCTTTTAGTTTGCTGTATACTCCAGAATTCAATGAAAATGAATGCATAACACAACCAAATTTATGGGAGACAATAAGAGCAGTGCTAACAGGAATGTTCATAGCACTAAGTGTCTTCATACAGAGCTAGAGATAGCTCATACTAGCAAACTCACATACAAACTCATACAGAGCTAGAGATAGCTCATACTAGCAAACTCACATACAAACTCATACAGAGCTAGAGATAGCTCATACTAGCAAACTCACATACAAACTCATACAGAGCTAGAGATAGCTCATACTAGCAAACTCACATACAAACTCATACAGAGCTAGAGATAGCTCATACTAGCAAACTCACATACAAACTCATACAGAGCTAGAGATAGCTCATACTAGCAAACTCACATACAAACTCATACAGAGCTAGAGATAGCTCATACTAGCAAACTCACATACAAACTCATACAGAGCTAGAGATAGCTCATACTAGCAAGCTCACATCATGCCTGAAAAGTCCCAGAGTCTTTGATTAATTTTAATTTGTAATATATTTTTCTTAGCTATTAGAATCACTAAACCAGCTTACTTCTTGGGACCAGCCCACAGCCAAAAGGAACAGAGGGGGAGAAGATGAGCTCCGGCAGCACCCCCAAGGTGTAGAGACTCTTGGTCACGGCTGGCACGAGTTGCCTGCTTGGGTTGGTGGAGAACATTTCTATCAAACTTCAGAGCTTTAATGTTTTTTCTTTATAAAGACATGGTTCCATTCATGAGGGCTTCACATATCTCCTGTTATATGGCATTTCCCAACACTGTTTTGTTGGAGACTAAATTTTAATGCATAAGTTTGGGAGGTGACAAAAATATTCAAACCATCATCTTTATCTTCATTCTTGTTTCCTGATGCCTTTAGATCAAATGACATGAGAGTGCAATGTTGAACAGAGCCATCAAGTCTTATTTTGGAACATAATTTCATATCCTGTTTTATACTGACATACTGAATTTTTCAAAGCTTGCATTAGGTGACTGAATTTCATAAAATTTATCATCTTTAAAAGACAATAAAGGTCCTCTATTATCAGTCCCTGAAAATTCAAAGTGGTAACTTTGAACTAACTTTTTGCCTTTTCTTTTTGTCCCTTGGTCTTAAGAAACTTCAGTTGCAAAAAGGCATAGTAACTTACAGTCTGAGACACCTCTTTGCTAGTATTTTCTGAACAAATATATGTATTACTAAACCCTAAGAAACTATAAATCTTTGTTTCTTTCATACAGTTACAAAGAACATTGAGATTTTCTGCATGGACTTAAAATAACAAAGTCAAGGGACTTTAGGCAGTATTGGTATAAAGAAAACAGGGTAATAGGATTGAGATTTGGGGGAGAGACACTCAGAGGTGGCTGGTATCCAAATGTGATATTGTGTTCAGATCTGAAAGAAGAAAAGAAATAACCCAGTGACTGTATGAGGAAGACAGTTTCAAGCAGAGGGAACAGCAAGTGTTAAGGCCCTGAGGCCAGATTGGCCTTTTTCTGTTAGAGGAGATTAGAGTCTAGGAGTAGGAGTGAAATGAGATGAGCCTTGTTGGGGAGGGGGAATTAAAGTGAGTTGGAAAACTGAGGCTAGTCCCATTGTTCTCTAAGTGTAAACTGTAGCTTGGATATTATTCAAATTACAAGAGGAAGCCAGTGAAGGACATGTAGGGACCTGATAGGAAAATCTAAAGATACCTTTGACTGCTACTTGAAGGAATGAGCTTTGGGGATGAAGTAGAAAGACTCTCTTCTAACCACCACTACTCCTTCAAGCATTGTTTCTCTGTCTAATCATTAAAGGTAGGGTTTGTACACTACCATCCATATATTATTATTTTGTTCAATTCTGTATTTCTGCCTAAGATCACATTCCTGTCAACCCAGGGTCTATGTCAGCACCTTGACCTTTTTACACTACTTATTAGGCCTCTAGCTTAAATCCAGCTTTTTTCCTTAGCTTCTCCACACATGTTGGGAGACTGACTCTTTTTGGCCTTCCCAGTGAGTGCCAATATTACCTATACAAATCTAACCCATAAGCCTTTGTTAAATGACCTTCCATCTCTTTTGGAACTGTCTCTAAGGTCTGCCTTGCTCATTGCTCATTCAGGTCCAGAAGTCCCTAGGCTAGGGATGCAGTTCAGTTGGTAGTGTTTGCCTTGCATGAACAAAGCCTGAGTCGGATCCCCAGTATTGCATAAAAGCCGTCATGCCTATAAACCCTGCACTCAGGAGGCGGAGACAGGAGGATTAGAATCTCAAATTCATTTCCTCTTCCTGCCGACCTCTGACACTCTCCAGTCTTACAGCTTTAAGCTATATATTTTATAATTTGATCCTTGGCCTTTCCATATGCTCTCTTCTTGACGCAGAAAACTAATCTAAACACCCTTCGTTGTTTAATGTGTTTTCTAGAGTTCCTTTGCTTTTATGCAATCCATAATTTCATGTTGCTAGTACATGCCAGAACCACTTTTAGTTGCATTTTTTGAATGTGTTCTTACCCTCCACATACTATGCAATTTCATGTGTCATAAACCTGTCCAATTTGGCAGAAGTTTTTTTTAGCTGTTTTCTGTTCTAGCCCCAAATGCTGCTCAATAAATGTTGACTCCGGGAAATACCACAACTAATTGGATAGTTCAGACTCCCATAACACTCTGCCATCTTGAAAGAGGTTTGAGGGACAATCCTAGATGTTTTCAGAAGTAGGACTTCACAAGCAAGGAGCCACTCAGAATTAGGTTCTTCATCTAAAAATAAAAAATAAAATAAAGGTATAATAACAACCAGGTTCTCAATTTTATCAAGGTTGAGGGAAGTGCTTCCTAGAGATCAATCACCTTCATCAAGCTCCAACTTCAAAAGTAGCTACCTTGAGCTGCCTTTTTGCTGAGACTCAGATTGAGGTTCCTGGCCTACCAACCTATCCTGGCTGTCATCAATTGGGAAGAGGTGACAAGTGAGAGAACCACCCGCCCTTCTGGGCCTCGGAAACAAGCGGAACTTAAGAGTTTGGGTGTTTCAAGAACCGGACTTGCGGTGGATGTACTCTGAAAATGGCCTTGGATGACTTCCGGTAGCAGCGCGAAGTGCGTCTTTTTGAAACTACAACTCCCAGTAGTCCTTGCGGTGTGCCCTGGTCGACTTGGGGGTGCGGCCGCCATTGTCCGCGGCCAGGGTAAGGCCTTATTCTGGACCAAAGGGCTACCGATGTCGTTGTCGCGGAGAGCCTGGCAGGTCGTGGGAACGGCCGCGGAGAAGCGGCACCTGCGGGTCGAGCTGGCTCAGTGCCGGGTTGCAACGGGGGCCTTCTCTTTTCTCGCCGACTCGGTGCCCCGGTTGCCCTCGACCCTCCGGCTCCGGGGTCTGGGTGTGCGATTCGTTCTGACTGGGAAAGGCCGGCCCTAGTGGGCCGAGTAGGCCAGGTCTGGGACGGTGTCTTGGTGCAGGACAGAAGTCAGACGCTCGGTGCAGGAGCCCCGAGCCAGCTCAGTCGCAGCGCGAGGTTGGGGCGAGTGGCTGCGAGCCAGGTAAGGCGGGAAGCTTGCGGAAACCAGCGCCTGGAGCGACCAGGTTGCCGGGGCCAGGAAAGGAAAGTCGGGCTCTTAACCCTTCCTTTCCAAGCAAAGATCCGTACAGGACGTCAAGCCTTACTTAAGAAGGGCTCCGGGTTCTTTTAAATTTGAAGGGACAAGTGGTGTGTGTGTGTGTGTGTGTGTGTGTGTGTGTGTGTGTGTGTGTGTGTGTGTGTACGCGCGCTGTTGGGGGTGTGCGTGCATGGTTCTTGCACCTTGCTTGCCTTGAGTTTTCGGTGTGTGTGTGTGTGTGTTTCTTACAACTTGCTTGCCTTGAATTTTGGCTTGAGTTTTCGGCGTGTGTGTTGGATTCTTACAACTTGCTTGCCTTGAGTTTGGGTGCAAATCCTGGGGTATCGGAGTCTTTGTAAGTGCGGCAGTGCTTACCTACCGAGAGGTTGCTATCTCTCGCAAAGACCCGGAATGCGTGCATTTGTGGGGTCTGACTCTAGCCGTTTTGTCTCTGACGCGACTACAGGAGGGGATCAATGGGCTTGAATCTAGAAGATCTTGAAGGTGGTGGTTGTTGTTTGGCTTTAACCTTTGCAAACGATCACACTTTATCCTAAAGTGTGAGATTTAATGGATTTGTTGAATATTCATAAAAGTGTACAGCTGTACAGTAACACACACACACACACACACACACACACACACACACGTCCATGCCCTCTGGGCCCATTCCAGAACTTTTCATTACCCGTGCCCCCAATGAACGTCCTGGCACACATTTAGAAACCTGGTTTTCTCCTTCCTCCAGCTTCAGATCGTTAATGTATGAGCACTGCATGCAGGTTTTACAGCATTTGTGTTACATCAGCCAAAGAGTTCCATCTAAGTGAAGTGACTGACTTGCAATGAGTGACATGCACATTTTCACCGTTAACCAGGATTGGCCAACCGCCCCTACCACCACCACCTTATTGTAGTCGAGTTATGTTTCATTTTGCTCCAGTCCCGTCATTTTTCTTTTTCTTGTGTATGTCTGTGTTAACTATGAGGTTGGTATTGGATATCTTCTTCAGTGGCTTGGAGAAAGGGTCTCTTACTGAATCAGAAAGCTTCTAATTCCACTCTACTGACTTGTCAGAAATTCCCAGGGATTCTCCAGTCTGCCTCCCCATTGCTAGTGTTACATGTGTTCCACTCACTGCACAATATGTGTGTGTGTGTGTGTGTGTGTGTGTGTGTGTGTGTCTGCATTTTTTTTTAAATCATCCTTCTTAGGGGTCTTCTGTTACCTTTGTGGATGGGTTCTTTTTGTTCTGACTGAGTCTTTTGTGAGACCGGACCAATTTTGTCTTATTTTGCCTTGTCTCCAGGCTAATAACTACAGTGCTCCTGGGCAGGACTCTGGCTGATTAATCTTCTGGGATGGCAGCCATCAACCCATGGCCCTCCTGCGGTGAGTCCAAATCTTGATTTTTTTTTTTTTCTGCACCTTCCCTATAGGAGACTTACTGAAGGTCAGGGCTGAGAAAGAGCTGCCAGCTTTAGGAGGTAATAGAAGGTCTAGCTGTCTTGGTACAAAATTAGAACAGATTAATAGTTAAGAGGAGATGTATTCATAAAAGACAACATAAGTTTTGTATATTTGATGGTCAGCTTCTGAAAAGGACCTCCATAAGCTACACTAGTAACTCATAGGACTCTTTAGAAGACAATCATACAAGACATACATACAGTCAAAACATTTTTTACTTCTCTTGTGTTTTTCACCTTTTGTATTTCACTTATTAACATTAATCTGTATTTTAAAAACAATGTTAATAGTGATATGTGATCATTTTATCTTTAAGTTTTCATCACCATAGACATCAAGGCAGTATCCTACTTATATAAAAATTAGGTGATATTACACCTCATCAGAAACTTATTCAGCCATTTGAAGGGTTCTGTTTTTAATTGCCGTGTTTAATCATAGTCTACAGGTGTGTTTCCTGTATAAATCCAGGTTACGTTGGATTTTTTTTTTATATGTCCTTGGATTCTGTGGAGAGCTCTATCATGCTCCTTTTTTTCTTTTTTTTTTTTTTTTTTTTTTTTTTCTTTTCTTAAATTTAGTCACTGGGTTTGTATCATAGTCATAATCTGATCCTTCTCTGCAGGTACCTTCATGGACCAGTCTTGGGGGATGGCAGCTGCTGACCCTTCTATCTCCTGGGGTAAGTCAAGAAACTGTACCCTCACCTGTGGTGGCTGCCGTGTACTGTCCTCTCCCTTCAGTGGTATGCCATAGCTGGAGTCAGCTGGTCACCCAGTGGCTCTTTAGAACAGGAGCTTGTAGTCCAGATCTCACTACAGAGATGGAATAAAGAGGGGTCAGAAAACTGTCTGTAGGGGTAATGTGACGGTGACATTGATAGGGCAGATAACACGAGAATTAATGTCTAGATACTTAGGGCTCAGACCAGAGAGGCTGTGAAAAGTGCTTCTCAGAGATGGTGCCTCATAGCATAGGTCAGTGAGGATTCACGTGTCACCTTCTCCAAGACCTATCTCCTTCATCTATGGGTTGAAGAAGGGGCTTTCTTCCTCACCAGTGATAGTAGAAGCAGAGGCAAGGCCTAGGTCTTCTCGTTACCATAGGGTATACAATGAACTTCTGGCAGGAGGTGGTGCCTCCATAACTTCTTTTTCTATTCACAGATCTGTGCCCTCAGTCTCCAGCATGTCACATAGAGGGAAGCCCTGAGGAAGGGGGAAGAAAGGCAGGTGGGCTTCCAACAGCCCAAGTCCAGGTGAGATGGAACTTCTGCCTTTTCTTGAAACATCACTGTGTTCCCAGGTTTTCCCTGGCCACCCTAGTTGATATGGTTCCTTAATTTACAGCACCAAGAACATAGGTTGAGGAGTCAGCCAGTTAGCGATTCCTGAATGCAGGTAAGGCAATCCAGTCAGTTTTCCATGATACAGAGCTTTGCTGTCACCCTGCCTGTTCACAGAGTTGAGACAAATCTCTGTCATCAGCTCTTTTGAGACAGATGAATGAAAGCCATTTTCAGCTGGCAGCCCTTACTCCTTCCCCAGCCCCCTTATTTACTCATGTGTTCAGAATCAGATTCAGACTGGATGCTGTCTAGGATACTCCATGCTTGCTCTGAGAACAAGAACAGGTGTAAGCCTTTACCTGGAGGACCTAACAGTCGACTTTCTAAGGTGGCACACTCACGTGATGACACTTCAAAGTTAGCCTGGGGCTAGACATGCTCTGACACAAGAAGACTGAAACATGGAGGGAAACCCTAAGCTCTGTTACAGCTCAGTCCAGTGATGCCTTGAGAGATGAGACAGAGTCTTCATAGAGGTTAGCAGGGGGGACAGAATTGTGGAGGGGGAGATTACCTTAAAAAATAAGCCAAGAGATAAAAGGAATGAATGCATCAGGTGGACACATCCTGGTAAGCAGGTGTCTGGCCTGTCCAAAGCTCCACAGGTATGTTAAAGATCTGAGATGTACTGTCTGACTGGTATCTGCATACAGCTGACTTTAAATAGGAGAGGCTAGGAAGAACCCAGGTGGCCCTGCACTCCTGTTGCCAAGCTACGAACCTCGGAATTGCTGGCCTTAGGAGGCACCATGATCCAGAATGTGGTTGGAAAAGTGCAGTAGAGAGGCTATGAGAGGCAGGCTGGTGGCAAAGGCTTCAGTCTGATCAGGGTCTAGAAGCCAGAGAGGAGAGTGAGATCAGAGAGATCCAAGGGGAGTCCAGCAGGGCTCTGGGAGTGTAAGAGCACCCTGGGTAGCTCCTCAGAGAGGACAGGACAGGAGTGTCGGTGTGGGAAGACTTACTGCTCTCCCTCACATCTAAGGTCTTTATCATAGCCGGCCATTAGTCTTTGTTTTTTTTTTTTTTAAGAATTAATAGCTTTATCGAGATATCTACATACTAAAAAGTTGACCCTTTAAAGTCATAAAGTTAATTGGTTTTTAATATAGTCACAAAATGGTTCTTCTAGCTTCTCGTTTTAGAACGTTTCTGTCTCCCCAAGAAGAACTCTACATCCATTAGTAGTCACTCCCTCTCTTCCTGCTGCCAGTTCCTGGCAACCACTAGTCAATTTCCAACTCTATAGAGTTGCCTTTTCTGGTATTTAATTTAAATGGAATCATAACATATGACATTTTGAATCTGGCTTCTTTCACTTGGCACGTTTTAAGGGTAATTAATTTTAAGAATGTTTTAAAAATATATTTGGTTTTGTATGTATGTGGGTGCACATGTGGAGGTGGAGCGGCGGTTAGGGTAGTCTGAGGACAGCTTGAAGATTTGGCTTTCTCCTTCCTCCATGTGGGTTCCAGAAATTGAATTCAGATTGCCAGGCTTAGTAGAAGCTAGTGACTTTACTCACTGACCCATCTTCCCAACCTACCCCCTTACTTCTTTCTTAACTTAAAAAAAAAAAAAGTTTTTTATTTATCTATATGGCTGTTTTGCCTGCATGTATGTCTGTACACTGGTAGAACAGTCACTGCTTTTAACTGCTGAGCCATCTCTAGCCACATAAAATGTACTGAGTATGTGTGTGTACACCCAGGGACCAAAGGAGATGAAAAAGTATTGGGTCCTTTGTAGATAGAGTCAAATGTGTTTGTGAGCTGCCCAACATGAGTGCTAGGATCAGAACGTTGGTGCACATGATAGAATAGCAGGTGTGTTTCAATGCTAAGCCTCCATGTGTCAGTTGATATTTTAAAATGCCCCAGAGCAGTGGTTCTCAGCGTGTGGGTCGTGACCTCTTTGGAGGTTGAATGGCCTTTCACAGAAGTTGCATATCAGATATTTACATTACAATTTATAACAATAGCCAAATACAGTTATAAAGCAGCAACAAAAATAATTTTACGGTTGAGTATCACCAGACCATGAGGAAGTGAACCACAGCTTTAAGAAGGTTGAGAACTATTGATCTAGAGTTTCTTTTCATGACTCAGGCTCAGTTATCTACACACACACACACACACACACACACACACACTCTTTCCAGTTTTGTAAATCATATTTCCAAATGGAATTTTCTTAAATTATTTATTTCTTAAATTTTTTAAAAATTAATAAAAGTTGCATTTATTGTCCTTACTTCCTGCTATGAAAAGGAAAAAGTAGTTTGAATATTTAGGTCTTTTTCTTGTAACTTAAAATAATGAAGTGATAAAGTAAGATAATGTGAAATACCAAGATAACTTTATGCCTTCCTTCACATTAAAAAAATAATAAAACCTCCTCCTACAGTTTTAAAGCTGACAGGTGAACTGCGTTGAAACTGCTGTCATCACATGGCAGTACCACTGTCCCTGAGAAGCAGAAGGGCCTGGATGGAGTGATACAGGGTGATGGTTATCTGGCTTCAGAAATTGGGTGGCCAAGGCTCTCTGCTGTCACAGTATGAACATTATTTTCACATCCTATAACAAAACCACCAGCAGTAAATGTAGGCCAGGAAGACTAGATGGGTCCCAAGTCAGTCTCAAGAGAATACAAGTTAGCTATCATCAAGTGGGGTGAAGAGACCTGACTAGTCACTGCTGTACTCTATGGTTAACCTATGTGAGAGATTCTGAAAACGACTAGTTATTGCTGAGAAAAATAAAACAGTTAAAATAACAACACTTTGTAATGTCTGGAGAGTTGTGATTTCTGAGAACATAGTCCTGGCTCTCTTCCCAGATAACTGCTTTGGAATTTTCCCTGTTGGAAACTTGGACTTGAATTTAGAATTGTTCTTATGTTGTTTTTTTAAGATCCTCATTAGCCTGGAACTTGCTATTGAACTCAGAGGAGATCAACTCTACTTCCCTCTGCCTCCACAGTGCTGGGTCAAAAACATTCGTCACCACAGCCAACTAGAACTTCTCAATTATTAAGCAGGATTGTGAGAAACACAGTGAGCCTCTTGTTCCTGTATGGCTCTCTCCAAGTTAATAACTGAAATAAAGAATTACCAAAATAAAGCATTCACCTGGTGAAAACATCAAAAGCTGCATCTCTGCTGAATCTTGGAAATGTGTCAGTAAAATTTTATCTAGTAGAACCCTAGATCCTGTTCTTTCAAGGAATAGTGAAAACAGTTTGAGTGATAATATCCCAGTTTGCTTAAAAAGTAACCAGGGAGCCCACCAAATTTGGAAATGCTTTCTATAATGATCCACCAAGGCTTTCTGCATGAAGGTTGGCACGCATGCGTGACTTGTACTCAGTATTCGTCATGTGCAGAGATTGACTTTTTTCTACAAAGAGTTTGTGTTGAAATGCTAATACGAGCCAGTTATGATAGTGCTCATAATCCCAGCACTTTGGAGGCTAAGGCAAGAGAACCGTGAATTTGAGGTCCTGTCTTTAAAAAAATAAAAAATAAGCCGGGGACTGGAGAAATGGCTCTGTGATTAAGAGCACTTGTCAGAGTACCTGAGTTTGGTTTTCAGCATCCATAATAGGTGGTTCACAACTACATGTGACTCTAGCTCCAGAGGATCTGATACCCTGCTCTGGATTTGACTGGCACCTGCACACAGTGCCATACATTCACACAGACATACATGTATAAATAAAAAAAATAAATATTTAGCCCCTAAAAATAACAGACAAACAGAAAAGACTGGCTGGTAAGATGGGCCAGCAGGTGTGTGCTTGCCGGCAGTCCTTGGTGGATGGAGAGAGCTAGCTGACTCCACAAGTGTCCCACGGCATATACCCCATATCACACAAGCATGAATATAAATTAAAAATATAAAATACCACCTCCCCCAAATATAAAGAATTAATCAAGAAAAACCTTATGAATGCCACAGGTTTCATGAAGGAGCAAACTTGAGTTCAGACAATTAGTAGCTTTACCAGGCAGACAGCTAAGATGTAGTTCATCAACCTGTGCCCTGTGGTTTAAGTTGTGTGTAAACATCGCGGGAAATGCTTTGGAATGCCTAGGTAAAGAAAGAGATATTTCTGCAAGTCTTCCCACCATATGACTGGAAGCTATAAGCCCGACTTGTGAGCATTACCTGTGCACTGCAGTCTTACCCCAGTACCTCAGGAAACGCTGAACCCTTTATTTCTTCCTGTTCTCGGTGGTGGAGATGCACTCCACAGGGACTGCTGCCTACTGCCATCCACTGTCACTTTCAGCTGCTGGGTTTTTCATTTGCAGACCAAAGGTATTTAATGGTCTTTATCCCTGAGATGACACCTTCGATTTTTGTGGCCCCAACATTGTATGTTTACCTGAAAGGCTAACTGTCTTTACAGGCCTAGCTTGATATTTCTTTTTTTAAATTCTGGATATTTTTGACAAGTTCTGTAATTATAGCAAAGTATAAAGAGTAATTAAAACCCATCTCTGAATAAACAGCTACCGTAGCTACGTGTGGCACCACATGCCTTCAATAACAGGACTAGAGAGGCAGAGACAGACAGGTATCTATGCTCTGGGCCAGCCTGGATGGTATATCAAGCTCTAGACCAGCCAGGAACGCATATGGAGACCCTGTCTCAAGAAACAAAACACAGGGGGGGGACCTTCCCTCACAAAACCCAATAGTTACTGTTTTTCCATATTTGCTTTATTTTTCAATCTTTACGTAGTCTTCAATCTGTCAAAGAAACTGAACGTGGATAGATTCCTTGTACACAGAGTCCATTTTTATATGTAGAACATTAGGCAATACGATCTCTTATACAAGTCTACAAGTAGCTTTGAAGGTTTGAGTTTTTGTTTTGTTTTGCTTTTTTAATGTGCATGGGTGTTCTACCTGCATGTTTGTCTATGCACCGAGTGCATGCAATGCCTGTGGAGTCCAGGAGAGGGCAGAGGATTACCTAAGACTGGAATTACTGCTGGTTGTGAGCTGCCTGCCATATGGGTGTTGGGGATTGAAACCAGATACTGTGCAGCAGCAATCAGTGCTTTTAACCCCTGAGCCATCTCTTCAACTACTTTGCTAAAGTTTGAGGTATGTTCTCATTGGTAGAAATAAACAGATCAGGTTTGTTCTTTCTGTACTTCAAGCACTAGCCTTCACCAGATTCCATTCCCCCCATCCTCTACCACTGTCCTCACTGCCATTTCAGCCAAACCTGTGCCAGTGTTCTGGTATTTCACATTGTATATGTTTAACTGCTTGCATATGTATGACTCTAGATGCAGAATTATACTGGGTCTTGGGATCTAGGAGGTTGTGGTGCTGGTGGTAGTGGTGGTGCTGGTAGTGATGGTGGTGGTGCTAGTGTCCCCATGCTGGTCTCCAAAGGCTGCAGTCACTACCCAGTCTCTACATTATGAGAGAAAATACCCATTTTCTTACATCTTTGCTCACACTTAACATCAAGTTTGGTGGTGGTTGTTGTGTTTTAATTGTGAGGTCAGAAAGGTGTATTACATTACTTTAGTTTGAATGTATTTGATTGCTGGTGAGGCTGAGTAATTTTTACTATCTGTTTCTTTCTCTTTATCTTGTCCTCCTTAACTCTCAGATAGTATATTCACCTAACTTTCAAACAACTGTAAGGTCTCTTCTCCGCCTCTTAGCCTGGAGAAGTTACAATTACGAAACAAAACAGGATGCTGCAGGACAGATATCAGTTCAGTGAGGAGGTAGATTCCTGGGCTCCCATCTCTACCAAGACTGTGACACACAGGGGAAAATCAGACAGTATTAGTTATCTAAGAAACCCAATATCCAGCAGAAGACTCCAGAAAGAATATAAAGATAAAGAATAGAACTACTTTAAAAAATAATACGGGGCTGGGTGGTGGTGGTGCACACCTTTAATCCCACCACTAGGGATGCATAGACAGGCAGATTTCTGAGTCTGAGGCCAGCCTGGTCTATAGAGTAAGTTCCAAGACAGCCAAGGATACACAGAGAGACCCTATCTTGAACAGTAACACAAGGTATCATAAAAGATTCAAAACCATGAGCCATAAACAAAGATACACTTGATAAAAGATCAATCATTTTAACTTATAAGGAGGTAACTCATATTTTCATATATATATGATCATTCATATATTTATATATTCAGGACCTAGGAAACATGTGGAAAAGGTGGTTGCTAGAAACCTGGGAGTTAAGGAGGATGAGATAAAGAGAAAGAAACAAGGACTAGAAGCCCCAGGGTAGTAAGCATGGCCTCAGCTTACCTGTGGAAAATTCATCATGCTTAGATTTTTGTATTTCTCTGTCAATTTGTAGAAACAGCCAGAAATTTGAAGGAAGTAGGTCTGGAAAGAACTTCATCAAGAAAAGTAGGGAGGTGACCTTGTCATCAAGGTTGGAGAGGATTTCAAGAAGAGAGTGTAGTATGTTCAACACTTTGAGGGGCTTTGTGTTGGAAAGGCAGAGGGAGAATTCCACATCTAGGCTTAACCATCTCAAAGCAGCAGGCGTCTTGGTGAGAGTTTGCTGGAAACAAGATCCCTCAGTGCATCTGCATTGTCCCTAGATGCTTCAGTATAGGCCACCAGCAGTGATGGGTTACAGGAAGACTGAATGTGTCAGGGCGTCTGCAGGGGTTGAGTTTTGGGGTTATAAGGCAGTCTTTGAAACAGAATCAGGGTTTTGTTTTAAGCAGATGATTTCTGAAGGTAAAGTAAATCCAGTTCTGATGGGCAGGGTAAAAATAAAAGTTAGTATATTGAGTACTAGGTAGCAAGGGCTAGTTCAGACCAGCTGTTTATAAGATGTGCTAAACCAACACAAAGGAGGGCTGTGGGGAAAGTTGTATTGAGATAAGAAAGAAGCCAGAAGCTGTTAAGGGAGGGGAGAGAGTCAGAGGACCCCAAGAGTACATCTGGTTCATGATACACTTATCAACCCAGCAGGTTTGTCTTAGGGTTGATTCTGTATCAGTGATTGATGTAACCAGGGAACTATATTCTAGTCAGTTATTTGGACCTTGAAAATAGGTTGTTGAGCCTAAGGTGAAAATAGATACAAGGTTTATGACCTGCCACCCATACACTCTGCCTGTAACAGTAACACCTCATCTTCCACTCTGAGGATGGCCAGACACTGAGTCTCACATTGATTTCTTAGAAAAAGTGTAAAGGATAGAATCATTGCAGAAATGAGACAGGTTAGATTTGTGTTCATTGTCTCTAGTTTTCAGGGTTCCATTTTCCCTTCCTCTTTTGATTTTATTTTTGTTTGCTTAGATACACGTTCTTACAGGGTCATGCAGGCAGACTTCAAACTCTGATCCTTCGGCGTTGTTCTGAGTCCCTGAGCTGTAGACCTGTTTCATGCCTGGTTTCTGTATTTATTTTTGGCATCATGTTATGAAGGTTTATATTGAACCTGGTAACACAACTCATACCTTCTTGCTTCAGTCCCTGATGAGTAACTGGGATTACAGGTGGATGCTACTATGCTAGCCAGTTTCAATTTTTTTTTCTAACTCAACTGTTTTTGACCACTGGTATAAGAAATTTTCTTAGCCCAGGTGGCCCTGGGCCATCCTGCTCATCCTTAGTTCCAGCCTTTTGATGGAAGTGACCAGTGGATGGAAACTTTCTCCTGTGATCAGGATGGCAGATTCCAGATCACCTTCCAGGTCCCAGGTCCACATACGGGGGCAAAAGGTTTTCTAACACAAGAACTCTGGTCCATAGGCACCCTCATTCTACTTTGGTCCAATGTGTTATTCATTATTAAGAGGGCAGGGTATTGTCAAGGTGGGTGGAATCTGTTCATAGTGGCCATTATTATCAAAACTGGTTTCTAATAAATAAACTAGAAAATACACAAAGATCCTTTATGTGTCTCTTACTGCCTCCAGGTTTCTCTTTTTGACTCATGATGTTAAATTAATGTTGTATGTGCGTATTCCTCTCTGGGTTTTTAGATGTCTTAATGAGCATGCTTTTTGCTGTGCTACTCAGTTAAACGTGACACGTAACAACTAGAATCTTATCTTAAAAAAACAAAATGTTTTTTGAGACAGGTCTCTCTTTATATAGCCAGGCTATCCTGGAAATCACTCTGTAGACCAGGCTGGCCTCAAACTTACAGAGATCCACCTATCTCTGCCTCCCAAGTGCTTTGATTAAAGTAAATCACCACACCTGGGTAGATTCTTGATGCCTTCTAGTGCATTCTTTACATCCTGTCTCCTTTCCTCAAAGGTTATCAGCCTCATTCCATCCCTAGAACATTTGGAAAGGTTTGCCACTGGCTGAGAAGGATCATATATGCTCTTTCAGGAACCAGTGACTTTCAAAGACGTGGCTGTGGCCTTTACCCAAGAAGAGTGGGGCCAGCTAGACCTTGTTCAGCGAACTCTGTACCGTGATGTGATGCTGGAGACCTATGGACACCTACTTTCTGTGGGTAAGGTGGAAACTGACAAAGTAATTTCCTCCACAGTGTCTTCAGTGATTCTGTTAAAGAAGTATATTGTATCTCTGAAGGGCTAAGATTATCTTGAACTTTGAAATTCAGGGATGAAGTTCCTAATATTTATGAAGTATGAAAGGAAAAGGATGTACATATTCTGCGTAAGTGAGGAGTCACAATGGGACTAGGCAAAGAAAGATTTTTTTTGGCAACTCTAAAGCTTTGTCACCAAAGTCACATGTCTTTCCTCCATGTGTAGGGAATCAGATTGCTAAGCCTGAAGTCATCTCCCTGTTGGAACAAGGAGAAGAACCATGGTCAGTGGAGCAAGGATATCCTAACAGCACTTGTCCAGGTGAGGTGAAGCCCCAGGCATAAATGAGGAACTTGGCCTCAAAAGCTCTCCTTTTTAAGAAATGAGCTAAAGGGAGAGGAGTTATTTTCAGTTACATTCAGAATTCCCTCAAAGGTATCTTCATCTTCATGTTTCCTTTCCATCTACTCCTGATTGAGAGCAGGGCCTCTCTCATAAAACTGCAGTTGTGTACTGTGTACCCCCAACACACACACACACAAACAGTTTTCTGTCTTCTTTGTGGTTGTTCATATTTCCTGTACTTTCTCTAAGCTAAGGTCTCAGTTATTTACCTATATAAAAATTTAATTTTTAAATTTCTAAATTGTAGCCTATGGCTTTAAACATTTATTTACAAAAAAAAATAGTTTTTAATATAGACTGTTTTCTCATAATTTAAAAAAGTCAAAGCTACATAAAATGTGTGTTGAAATCTTACACTCACTGCTCTGTCCCACATTACCACTCACTGGTGCTTCTCAGTGCACAGGTCCCCACTCACTGGTGCTTCTCAGTGCACAGGTCCCCACTTACTGGTGCTTTTCAGTGCACAGGTCACCACTTCTCTTTTACTTTGGGGTTGGTTATTTTGTTACTGCCATAGTGGTTGTACTGAGGATTACACTTAACATCCTATAATGTTCTTATTTGGATTAATGCTAATTTAATCTAGTTAGTATTCAAAAACTTAGCTTTTAGTTTGTTCTCTTTTGCACAGTTATCCATTGTATGTTATCAGCACACATTTGTAACTAATGACATTTTACCTTTGTAATTTTCAGTTGTTAGAATTCTTTAAATTTTAAATTATATTTATTTGTGTGGGGTGGGGGACAGGTGGGTACCCATGTGGAGGGCAAAGGTCACTTGTAGTAGTCAGTTTTCTGCCTCCATCATATTAACGTTTCAGACTGTCAAGGTTGGTAGCAAGTATCACTTAGCTATGTGGCTGGTAATGTCTTTTCTCAAAAATCAGATAAAGCAATATTATAAAGAAAACACTGTAATTTTGCTGGGTATGGTGGTGCACACCTTTAATTCTGAGTGCTTGGGAGGCAGAGGCAGGTGAATCTCTGTGAGTTCAAGGCTAGCCTGGTGTACAAACTGAATTGCAGGACAGACAAGGCTAAATAGAGACCCTGTCCCCAAAATTAGAAAAAAAGGGAAAAAAATATGATTTCTTTAGTGTTTTTCTATGTCAGCCTAAAGAACTTCTTTTAGCACTTCTCTTTTAAAATTATTTTTCTTTATTTTTTAGTTGTGTGTGCGCAATGATACACGTGAGTGCTGGTGTCTAAAATTATAGTTTTATGCTATCTGACTTAGATGCTGGAAACTGAACTCAGCAATATTTTCTTAACTGCTGAGCCATTTCTTTAGCCCCTGTTAGCATTTCTTGCTTACTTGCTTTTTTATGGGTATGTGTGTCTGCCTGATGTATATGCATTGACAGAGCCCACAGAGGTCAAAAGAGGGCATTGGATTCTCTGGAACTGTAGTTATAGATGGTTGTGAGCTAGGAATTGAACCAAGATCTTCTGCAAGAGGAATAACACTCTCCCTGTGAACCATCTCCCCGGCATCTGTTAGCATTTCTTGTGGGACAGGTTAGCAACAAATTCTAAGGTTTTATCTGGAAATCATTTGATAATTTTAATGGGTATAAACTTCATGGTTGGTGGAATTTTTTATTTTAGCTTCCATAGTTTGTGATGAGTAATATTATTATTACTTGTAATATTAAATTGTCTGTGTAAAGAGTTTCTTGTCTTTTGTTGTCTCCTGGATTCTCTTTTTGGGTTTCAACTGTTTAATTAATTAACTATGTATATCCATGTAACCTTCTAGGCTGTTACTCTTAAAGCCTCTATGATCATGTTGTAACGTAGTTTTTTTTTTTTTTCTCTTTTTGGTTATTGAATTGTTGGTCTCACTGGTATGCTCTACCTCAGCTTCCTGCCATAAATTCTTAGGACCTTGTATTTTCTTTATTTGTCATGTCAAAGACAAGCCTTTGTTGTGGGTATTCAGAGAACCCTAGACAGTTAGTGGTTGTTCTGGGTTGTTGACTTCTAGAATTATAAGATAATAAATCTGTGTTACTATAAGTCACTAAGTATGTGATAGCTTATTATAATAGTAGTAGGAAATTAACACAGATTCTGTTGACTGATACTCCATTCATGATGAAACATTGCTGATTACATACATGCACAATTTGGCATGCATTTTGCTGAATGACTAACATTCAGCCAACACAAAGTCCATTTAGGTTTAGTGGTAGAGCTAATATTTAAATACACATGATCAACTTCAACTCACATGACTATTTTACCATACCTTGCTGTTTTTCTAATCTATCTCTATACCATGCTCTAAAAATGATTTTCTAATAGTAACAGGAATTGATGCTTTAGGAGAATCTTTAAACTGTGATGATATTTTTATATCTCTGAGCTGATAAGTCTTATGTGTTTAAATCTTGACTGGATTCTGGAACAACAAATATTGTATAAGTAGTTTATTATAAATAATATCCTGGTTTGAAATCTTTTGGTGATACTTTATTATATACACACACATACACACACACACACACACACACTATATTATAGAAGTAAATTATAACTCTCTTTAATGATTTAAACATTACTTGCCAAAGGCCTACATTCATTAAGCCCTTCCTTTCTTCCTTTTCCTCTACTCCCTTCATCCTACACTATATTTGTTCATTTGTCTGTTCCTTCCTTCCTTCTTTCCTTCCTTTCTTCTTTCCTTTCTTCCTACTAGTATTCACTGTGTTGTTTTGTCAGAGGTATCCACTGCTACCCCGTTGTTAACACTAGAATGACTTAGAGGACTTGAAATTCACTACCATCAGGGTTATGGATTATTACATAAAAGAATATAAAGCAATATCAGTAGGGTCCAGAAGAAGCCAAACAGAAATTGTGATGATCTGTGAAGTTGTCTACTAGGAAATATGGTTGGGCTTAAGCCAGAATCCATTGTGCTTATTGAAGATTGATTATGTAGGCAGTAATACTTATACAACTGAGAGCCCACATACTCCAGATCTTTAGAAAGAAAGCACATCTTCACTAGAAATGTCATTAATTACAAGCTATCTAGAAAGATTGGTATAGTTTGCTTCAAGGCTGTGAACATAGAAAGCTATTGTAATATTTACAGCATTTCATTTTATAGTCTCAATTCTTAGTGGTTAGCTAAGGCTGAGCCATGAAGCAAGCCAGTTTAGTAATGTGCATGGTTTGAGTAGCTCAGTCATGCATAGGTAACTTTTTTCTATAAGTCCTCCTTTTTGTGGGAAAGTATTCCTCAATGGTTTTATTACTTTATTTTGTAGTTAGCTATTGTTGACTTTTCACCATTTCTCTGGCTTTTATGTCTGGACTTGAAATTGAAATATACTCTAGTCTTGTCTGTAGTATGAATAACAAATCTCAGCAGTGCACCTTGAGGTCTTTATACACTCACAATTGCCCCCTACTTCTGTTTCAGAGTGGATGAAAAATGTTGAAAGCAAAGCATTGATTCCAGCACGGAGTGTTTTTGAGGAAGAACAATCCAGCAACAGAATGATGTTAGAAAGATACATATGGGATAATCCTTGGCTCTCCAGGCTAGGAGTTTTGGGATATAGAGACCAATTAGAAATGTATCACATGAACCAGAGCACAGGTGTGAGGCAAATGGTCTTCATGCAAAAACAGGTACTTTCTCAACGAGGTTCTGAATTCTGTGAACTTGGCACAGAGTACAGCCAAAGCTTAAACTTGATTCCATCTCAGAGAGTTTCTCAATTAGAACATTTCCACAAACCTGATACACATCTTGAAAGTTGGAGATGTAATTCAGCCATAATGTATGCAGATAAGGTTACCTGTGAAAATAATGATAATGATAAAGCCTTCTGCCAATCTGTTCAGCCTGTTTACACTGGAAAAATGCAAACTGGAGATAATCTGTTCAAATGTACTGATGCTATTAAGTCTTTCAATCACAGTATACAGTTTGTTGATCATAAAGCAGTCCATACAGGAGAAAAATTCTATGGATATAAAGAATACCATCAAATCTTTAACCAGAGCCCATCACTTATTGACCACCCAAGACTTCAAATTGGAGGAAACCAGTATGAAAAATATAAAGAGTATGAAAATATCTTTTATTTCTCATCTTTTATGGAACATCAAAAAATTGGCAGTGTAGAAAAAGCATATAAATACAATGAATGGGAGAAAGTCTTTGGTTACGACTCATTACTTGCTCAACATACAAGCACATACACTGCAGAGAAACCCTATGAATTCAACAAATGTGGAACATCTTTTATCTGGAGCTCTTACCTTATCCAGCATAAGAAAACTCATCCTGGAGAGAAACCCTATGAATGTGATAAATGTGGAAAAGTTTTTAGGAATCGTTCAGCCCTTACTAAGCATGAACGGACTCACACTGGAATAAAACCCTATGAATGTAACAAGTGTGGGAAAGCATTCAGTTGGAATTCTCATCTTATTGTACATACAAGAATCCATACAGGAGAAAAACCTTATGTATGTAATGAATGTGGGAAATCTTTCAACTGGAACTCCCATCTTATTGGACATCAGAGAACTCATACTGGAGAGAAACCTTTTGAGTGTACTGAATGTGGCAAGTCTTTTAGCTGGAGTTCCCATCTTATTGCCCACATGCGGATGCATACTGGAGAAAAACCCTTTAAATGTGATGAATGTGAAAAAGCTTTTAGGGATTATTCAGCCCTTAGTAAACATGAAAGAACTCACTCTGGAGCAAAACCATATAAATGTACTGAGTGTACTAAGTCCTTCAGCTGGAGCTCCCATCTTATTGCTCACCAGAGAACTCACACGGGAGAGAAACCTTATAACTGTCACGAATGTGGCAAAGCTTTCAGAGAGCGTTCAGCCCTTAGAAAACATGAAATTATTCATTCGGAAATTAAGCCCTATGAATGTAATAAATGTGGAAAATCCTGTAGCCAGATGGCTCATCTTGTTAGGCATCAAAGAACTCATACAGGAGAAAAGCCCTATGAGTGCAATAAATGTGGAAAATCCTTCAGTCAGAGCTGTCACCTTGTTGCTCATCGGAGAATTCACACTGGTGAGAAACCCTATAAGTGTAATCAATGTGAACGATCCTTTAATTGTAGCTCTCACCTAATTGCACACCGGAGAACTCATACTGGAGAGAAACCGTACAGGTGCAACGAGTGTGGGAAAGCATTTAATGAGAGTTCTTCCCTTATTGTACACTTGAGAAACCATACGGGAGAGAAACCCTATAAATGTAATCATTGTGAAAAAGCCTTCTGTAAGAATTCTTCCCTGATTATTCACCAGAGAATGCATAGTGGAGAGAAACGCTTTATATGCAATCAATGTGGAAGAGCCTTTAGTGGTCACTCAGCCTTACTTCAACACCAGAAAAATCATAGTGAAGAGAAACTATAATTGAACTGGTTAAAGACTTTTCTTTTACTGTGTGTTTAAACAACACGTTGGGGAAGAAAGCCCTATAAGTATAACCAAGAGGGAAGTTTTTCACTAAGAATTCAGTTAAGCTGTCTTTGCTATACAACAGGAAATCTCTTTTTAGAAGAAATTTTATAACTGACATAAATGAAAAGACTAGGGAAAACCTTTCAGCAGCTATGTAGCCTCTATTCAATGGTAGGAAATTATAGGAAAAAAGTTCTAAGCTTCTTATGTGGTCCACAAGGAATCCATATTTGAGGAACATGATTGGGTAAATGAAGTATTCTAGCAAAAGCTCTGATTTGTAGATCAAAATGTAGAAGTTTGTGCATTATTAAGAGGAAAGTCTTGTGCCAAGAATAGTGTTTTAACTGGAAATATACTACCTGGAATATTAGATGGAAAGCTTTACATTAACATTTTTTTCATAATGATAGAAACAGATTTTGCTATTACAAGGGGAGGGTCTAGGTGCTCTTTAAGAGATAGAATATGGAATACTAAGTCTGAATTTATGAAAAAAACTAGTGTAGTACTAAGTGGGGTATTTACTGTTGATCAAGGTTAACCTCTTTAGAAAAGATTAGTAAGAGAGATAAGTAATAATAGAAGATAGAAAGGTTGTTGTTGCCTAGAAATATGAAACTGAATTTTGAAACAGAAACCAATACTTAATGTAGTGTCAGTGTTCATTGGTACATATCAGTCAGTTATTGGGCAGTTAGCTTATAACTCTTTTAGGCAATCACTATAAATTATAATTGTGGGCACTGGCAATATACATAACAAGAAACAACAATAAGAAGGACACAATTGTATATAAACATCTACTATAACATCTAAAAAAGTGTGTTTGGATAAAGACCTCTTAAAACTATGGAGAAATTAACCCAGTTAATTTAAGGTTTTTGTTGGTTTTTTTTTTTTTCTTTTTTTAAGTTTAGTTTTTGTTTTTGTTTTACAAATATATAAGCACTTAACATGTGCTAGGCCTCCTTTTAAATATTTTTTTTAAATACTAACTTATTCAATTCCCTTAACTCTATGAAGTAGCATTGTTACTACCCCCAGGCTTACAAATGGATAAACAGAAGCAGAGGTGTTGAATAACTTACCCAGGAGACACATAATAGGGAGTACAGTTAAGATTGTTTGGCTCCAGAGTTTGTGTTTTTAACCACTGTGTTTTCTCACTTTTGTTCAGTGTTTTTATAATAATATTTGATAATAAATTTCAAGAAAATCCTAACTAATAAAAACCTGGTTGCCTAGTTCCTATATCCTGAAGGATTTCTACTAATATGTAAATCACATATTTTTTTGGAATATGAACAGCTCTGAGAAGGACATTGAAACCACTGTTTTCTGAGTCCTGGGTTTAAGGGTTACAGACAGCCGGGCATTGCGAACTTGAGCAAGTGTAAGGACTTTCCCATGGGGGTTCAGATTTTGGGTTTCTAGTGCACTCAGCTCTTAGGTGACTATAGACCTGTAGGAGGAATAGGAGAGGAAGGGGAGAAATAAAGGAGAGGAGGAGAAAAGGAGAAACTAAGGGGAGACGGAGAATGAGAGAGGGGAGATGGAGTCTTTTCTGTAGCAGTCAAAGGTAGTTGGTATATCTAGGTTGGGTATTGGGTTACACCTCTGATTGTAAAGGTATCTTGTTACTGATCTTTACTAAATATATAAGCCTTTGGATAATCTAAGCATTAGAGTCTCATCTGTACCAAGCCTGTGTGGTTGGCGGGATAGGCTGGGCAATGCCCAGCCTTACAGAGACAGCGTGGAAGATTGGCAGAGCCATCTCCCACGCTGGTGTCTTGTGGGTGGCAGCGCTGGTGTTTCTGGCTGGCCATTTCTGGCCACGTGGTTGAGCTAGGCAGAGCCACTGCAGCAAAGACAGTTGGCTTGACCAGCGGCCGTTTTTAAATAATTACAACATAGACCTACTATTATGGAGATAGTGTTAACTGCAGAATTCTTGTCTGAGTTTTTCTTAGAGCATAAGAGGTACATGCTTCTCTGAATAGAACAGTAAATTTAGGGTAAAGGGTACTATTTCTCTTCATGCCTGGCTTTTCAGATCTACTGAAATACCATCCAAGTTTCCTAGCAATAACTTGAATAAACTATCAACTCACTTTTTGATCCTGTTCTTAATTCTAGTCACCTGGGTCAGGTGTCGGGGAACTTTCACAAAATTCTTCACCCAAGTCAGGACCACAGGGATTTTCCGGCCCTTCAAATGACACAAAGCAGCTGTAATGAGGGATGAGGGCAGTTGCCCCAATGTAAGGCACTACAAACACGATGTGCCCTGTGGGGCAGAGCTACAAATAAGTTTGCTTCTCTCCAGTGTTTTCAACATGGCATAGGTATGAGTCTGGATCACCAAGCCCAATGGCTGTGGGGAGTATCGATGGGGCACTGACTAGAGGTGCTACATGAGCATCAACCTCTATGTAAACTAATTTGAATTCCACTAGGAATTTTTTTGGATACTTTATTTATTTGCATTTTAGATGTCATCCCCTTTCTCCATCTCCTCCCACCCTGCAGAAACCCCCAATCCCATCCCCTCCTCCTTTTCGCATACAAATTTTTATTGCATATTTTATTTACATTTCAGATGTGATCCCCTGTCCCCATTCCCCACCCACCCAGGAACCCCCTATCTCATCCCCCCTCCTCCCACTTCTATGAGGATGTGCCCCCACCCACCCTCCCACCCACAAATTCCCCCACACTGGGGCATCCAGCCTTCACTGGACCAAGAACTTCCTCTCCCACCTATGCCCAACAAGGCCATCTTCCCCTACACATACAGCTGGAGCCATGGGTCCCTCTCTATGGGAAGAAAGGTTTCATTTGGCTGATGGTTTCATTTTATGGTCACTTGAGACTTAAGGTGTCCTGTGACAAAAAGCTGGGCATTTGACTTATGTTTAGAGACAGTAAAAGTGGGGTGTGCCTAAGGAGAAGAAAGTTAGGGACAGAGAACGAGATGACAGGCTTGGGAACAAAAGAGAATGAGAAACAAATGAGCAGGCTTTGGGGACTTGACCATTTGAGCACAGCTCCCCTGGAGATGATTCCTTGATAGGTTTCATTCTCCCAGCCTCACTTTTGCAGCCCTGCCCACAGCACTCGATTGTTCACCGTTTTCCTTCCGTAGTCACTCCAGGTAGACTGAAATACTTCTGCAGGAATTTTTCACAAGGAAGGTCTAGTTCTTTCTCACTCTGGGGGGACAGATAAGACTTGTCCCTCTCATCCACTCAGCCAGAGCACCTACTAGGTGCAGACATTGTGAGATATGGGACATAGCTGTCATTAGGTATCACACCCCTAAAAACTTGGTGAAGGAAATATTAGACGTAGAAAAGCTGAGTGGCGGGCTAGTGAGATAGCTTATCGGGTAAAGGGGCTTGCAATCAAGCCTGACAACCTGAGTCATTATCTGGGCTTGATGTGGTGAAGGAGAGCATTGAGTCATACAAGTTGTCCTCTGTTTTCCAAATATATGCAGACACAATTTTTTTTTAAAGTGAGTTCTCTGAAGAAAAATAAAATGAGCAGCATATATTAAAGAAACAGTGCTAGGAGAGAAAAGAACCTACATAGAGAAAGATAAGATTCTGCAGGATAATTAGGCTAGAAAGGAGAGGTTGTAGGAGGTGACAGAAGCTGGTAGCCTACCGTGCATGAAACAAAAGGCTGGCATAAATCAGGGCAGAGACTTAGAAAGAGAAGTATGTCATGTCTTTGAGATCAAGAATGATGTGAACGCAATGATACTGACTTTGCCATTGAGCCCTGAACAGGCTTGACTTGTCCTCAAAACAAAGGAGCTCTGAAACCTCAATATATAAAGATACATCCCTCATCATTCAATGATGGATGTCCCACAGCTGACTGGAAATGCCTTCAAGCAGGTGAAAGACAGGAACCCAACTCTAGAGAGCAATGACTTAAAGTTGGATCGTAGATAAACTGCAAAGAACCACATCAATAAAATCATCTTTGCAAACAGACACATTAAAGTGACAATGATGTCACTAGTGGGTGACTCCAAGAGGAAGGATGGCAGTCAGAAGGCAATATTTAAAAGTGCTGAAAGTAAATAGGCCTTATATCACAGGCCTGTAATCTCAGTCATTTGGGAGGTTGAGGCAGGATTGCAAGTTCCAGGATTGGGTATGCTATTAGTGAGTTCACAGGCAGAGGAGGTAGCCCAGGAAGTGTGTGTCAAAAAGTACACGAAGGGACACATACAGGGATGACTCACCTAACAAACATTTTTCTACTAATAATAAAGTGGAGAGTCCTTGAGGGAAATACCAATTGGCTTCTACACTCATGTGCATATGAGTACACAAACATATACGTGCATATGCACATGAACATACACACTAAAACAAAATACAAAAATACAAAATACAAAAATATCACTCAATGGCCATACACTAACTTGCATGAGGCCCTTGGGTTTAATTCCCAGTGTGAATCCTTCCAAAAGAACCTACCCCCCCCCCCAAAGTGCTGAAAGTAAATGTCATTATTTTTGTTAGTGATACATGCAATTTAAGAATGATGGTTTAAAAGAATCATTCAGTTTATCTTTGTATGTGTATTGCATGTGTGCCTCAGAAAGTCAGAAGGTGCCTTATCCTCTGGCACTTGGAATCTGGAAACATGGGTGATTGTAAGCCGCCATGTGGGAGCTAGTGACCAAACTCAGATCTTGTGGAAAAGCAGCAAAGACTACCACTGCAGTTCTAACTGATCATTCTTTACTCACTGGGAATGTCCTTGAGAGCTCCCATGTATGGTGCCCGTCTCATAATCCTCATCTACCAGAAGATTGACGCAGGAGAAGCTCAAATGGAAAAATTCTGCCCCAAAAAGGGGATATCTTTTTGGAAATGAAGATAAAATATCTACGTGTGCCAACATGGATCTGCACCAAAATAAATTGAGATGATTCTTAAGGAAGAGGAAATATTATCCAAGACAGAAACATGGAAGTGCAAGGAGACAGTGAAGAGCAAATATGTACACTTTCACTCTGAGTGATCTGACACTTGGTGGGGCTGGTCCTTCCCCCTTCTCATGTGGGCCCCAGCTCCTAGATTATTCGCCAAACCTCTCTGATCTTCCATCCAATTCCTGTTCATCTCATTGCCACGCTCAAAAACTGGAAGCCACCATCTAATATACCTTTTTTTTGGTCTTTTATTGTTGGTTCTCTTCTGTCCCCAATACCATGGGAGGTTGTGAACTCTAGGAGAGTTGGGACCTTGCTAGTCCTGTGCTCCATTTGCCCTCTATTATGCTGTGGGTGATTGGTGGCATACCATAGCATAATTAGGTGGTTTGGCTTGCTTTTGTGGTTCCAGAGATCAAACCCATGAGCTACACCCCAGTTTGCATTGAGTTTTTTTTAATTTACTCCCAAAGCCAAATTTATTACTGTGACAGAATTTTTACTGAAAGTAAAATTTAGGATTTTTTTCTTTCTTTTTTTTTTTTGAAATTTTTTATTAGATATTTTTTTTATTTGCATTTTAAATGTTATCCCCTTTCCAGGTTTCCCCTCTGAAAACTCCCTATCCCATCTTTCCTCCCCCTGCTTCTGTGAGGGTGTTCCCCCACCCATCCACCCACTCCCACTTGTCCATCCTGGCTTTCCCCTACACTGGGGCATCAAGCCTTCACAGGACCAAGGGCCTCTCCTCCCATTGATGGCCAACAAGGCCATCCTCTGCTACATATGCGGCTGGAGCCATATGTCCCTTCATGTGTATTCTTTGGTTGGTGGTTTAGTCCCTGGGAACTCTGGGAGTTCTGGTTGGTTCATATTGTTCCTCCTATGGGGTTGCAAACCCCTTCAGCTCCTTCAGTCCTTTTTCTAACTTCTCCATTAGGGACCCTGTGCTCAGTTCAATGGTTGGCTGTGAGTATCCACCTTTGTATTTGTCAGGCTCTGACAGAGCCTCTCCGGAGACAGCTATCTCAGGTTCCTGTCAGCAAGCACATTTTGGCATCCGCAATAGTGTCTAGGATTGGTAACTGTATATGGGATGGATCCCCAGGTGGGGCAGTCTCTGGATGGCATTTCCTTCAGTCTCTGCTCCACACTGTCTATGTATCT
Source organism: Arvicanthis niloticus (assembly GCF_011762505.2). Taxonomy (NCBI): domain Eukaryota; kingdom Metazoa; phylum Chordata; class Mammalia; order Rodentia; family Muridae; genus Arvicanthis; species Arvicanthis niloticus. Next base: position 1,659,611 of record NC_133438.1, on the reverse strand, counting down.
ACTCCCATGGGTATTTTGTTCCCCCTTCTAAGAAGGATTGAAGCACCCATACTTTGGTCTTCCTTCTTCTTAAGCTTCATGTGGTCTGTGACTTGTATCTTGGGTATTCCAAACTTTTAGGCTAATATCCACTTAGCAGTGAATGCATACCATGTATGTTCTTTTGTGATTGGGTTACCTCCCTCAAGAGGATATTTTCTAGTTCCACCCATTTGCCTAAGAATTTCATTAAGTCATTGTTTTTAATAGCTGAGTAGTACTCCATTGTGTAAATGACACCTTTCACAATAGTCACAAATAACATAAAATACGATGGTGTGACTCTAGCCAAGCAAGTGAAAGACCTGTATGCATTGAGTTCTTGATTAGGTTTTGTGAAGTCTGAGATCATTAGGTAAACACTGATGAATTAACCCCTTCTGCTCCTGTTGCCTATGGGGAGGAGACAGTAGGGTTTTGTGTGCAGTGGAACCACAAGGAGAGGAGGTTGCAATTTTGGATGCTCAATGGTGGAAGGATTTCCATTTTGGTGTTAAAAAGTGAAAGTTCCTTAAGAGAAGAAACAAATAAGTCTGACCTTGCAGACAGATGAAATGTGAGAATGAACATGCACAGTGGTAAGGATGGAGGGCATCCACAGCTGCATGGTCTTCAATCTGTAAGGACTAAAGAACCTTGGCTTCTGAAGATACCATTTTGCCCTGGCAACCATCCTCCCTTGTGACATCATACAGAGAAAAACTTTATTCAGGTACAGCAGGCAGCAGCCATTAGGGAGCCATCTACATGCAGGTGAATCCTCTTGGGAGAAGATTGGAGACCAACCGTTTTGTGCCACAAAGAGGAAGGGGCAGTGCAGGAGGATTGGGTGCCTCTGCAGCCACTCCATCCAAATTATAGAAAGAGATAAAATAGATATCCATCACCAATTCTGTTTTCCTAAGCTATGAAAGACTGCATTGTTTACTCACTAACCCTGTGAACTAGGTACTATTCTTTTCTGACATTAACACATGAGGGATCTGAAGCTGAGGAGATTTAAGTGAACTGATGAAACTCTAAAATGTAGCTTTAGAGTACATTGGGTTGCCTATGAGTAAGGAGGTCATAGGCTTTGGTTAGGAACCTATTACTATTGTTTTGCTAAATGGACATGTCAAAATCCCTTCTTTTATCTGTATTTTTATATCTATATATTAGTGTGCTCTCAGCCTTTGTCAAAGAAGATTATCACACAGGCAAGAGTTAATGCAGAGACTGCTGAGCTGACTCAAGAGGCAGGTAAAGTGTTTGGAAATTTTGTATTCTTTGTATACTTTGTATAGTTTGTAGACCCTCAAGGCAGGAAAGTGGCCATCCCTCTACCCCTACCCTCCACCCCTCCCAAGGACCTCCAGCAGTCAGGCCCCTCCCCCAGATTTCCCTAACTGTCCTAATGGAGTTTCCATCCTCTGTAACAGTCACAAAAGTCATCTCCAACCCATCAATAGGACCCTTCCCAGATTATGCTAATCTTAGCTGAACATTCTGAACAAGATCCCACCAATTCCTGAGCTTCCAACAGAAACCCACCAATCCCTAAATTTCATAAGCTCAGGATTTGAAATCCCACCAATCCTCACTGTGGAATCTCTGCCCTAGAAATCTCCACTCCCTAAGAAATTCTATATAAAGGCTATGTCTGCTCAGTTCCCTGCTGTCATCTCCTGAGAGTAGAGGCAGCCAACCTGGGATTTGTCCCTCCACACCCTAGGCCTCCCATTAAATCTCTTTTATGAGATTTTTGTAGAGAGACTCTCTTACAAACATCACCTGTCAATAAAATAAAAGCCAACATCCAATAAGCTGAGACAGGAAATAGTAGGTGAGATAATTTCAGGAAGATTCTGGAAAATAGTGAGAGAAGGGGGGGGGACAGCTGAGAGAGATGAGGTAGGAGACAGGAGACAACCAAAGAGACAATTTTAACCAGTAGAAAGATGAACTCAATGAGACAAGAAGGAAGAAGCAGGCTGGAACTGAAGGAGAGGTAACTAACTAAATAAGTAGTAGACATAGAATAGTTTAAATAGTTAAATAAGTTAAGAGCTAATCAAGCATGCGTGACAGAAGCCTAGCCCGGCTGTCTTCTGAGAGGCTCTACCAGCAGCTGACAGAGACAGATGTAGATACCCACAGCCAAGCATTGGACAGAGGTCAGGGATCCCTATGGAAGAATTAGGGGAAGGATTGAAGGAGCTGAAGAAGATTGCAACCCCATAGGAAGACCAACAGTGTCAATTTACCTGCACTTTGGAAGCTCCTAGAGACTCAGCAACCAAAGGGCATACACAGGCTGGGCCGAGGGCCCCAGCACATATGTAGCAGAGGACTGCCTTACCTGGTGTAAGTGGTAGAGGATGTGCCTAATCCTGTACAAAATTGATGACCTAGGTTAGAAGTATACCTGGGGGCAAGCTCTCAGAGGTAAAAGGTAGAGGGGATGGAGGAAAGAACTCTGCAAGGGAGACCTGGAGGGGGACATCATTTGGGACATAAATAAATACAATAATATATTAAATTTTTTAAAAATAAAAAACATGATAAATTATGTGCATCAAATTGTTAGTTTTTAAAAAACTAGTCAAGGAATGAGGCAAAACTTATGTCCTGGGCATTTATTAATAGATATTTTATCTTAGAGTTGTTGTTCTGGTTGCAGAACTAGCAAAAGATAACTGGATTATTAAAATTACTTTTACAAATGGCATCTACCACTGGGCATAGAATTCAAGTTTAGTAAAAGCCTGAGTGAGAGGCAGTGCGGTTATATTGGCACTGAATGTCAGGCAAAAACTTAGAAATCCAAACTTGCACAGAGCAAACAAGGTGTCAAGCGGCTGAAGAGGTAGCACTCCAAATGAAAATGAAGTCAGGAGGCCAAGTGTGGCTGCTACAGACGTAGAGAAGGGAAAGGGCACCTTTAAAAAACAACCTGCTGACTAGAAAAAATGGACACTATTAAGAAGCCCTCAGCTGTGTAGAAAAAGAAACTATAGACAAGCACTTCCTAAAGCAGTCAGGTGCGAAGCTAAGAGGCCAGAGCTGAGGGGGATCCTGCTGGCTAAAGTTGACAGGGAGGGCTGTGGAAACAGAGGGAGAACTCTCAGTGACACCTGGAAGGCAAAAGGGCCTCTCTTTATAAACGAAGTGACAGAGGCAGGTGAGTGACAGCTAAAAGTCTGAGCTAAAGAGAAGAGAGACAGAAAAGGCAGGAAAAAAATCCAAAGCAACAAAACTTCTGACCAAGTAACAAATCTTTAAAGTTACCTTTTAATGTTAAAAAGGAAGGAGACTGAATGTAGGAGTAACAAAATACTCATGGGAGCAAATATGGAGACAAAGTGTGGGACAGAAACTGAAGGAGGGGCTGTCTGGAGATCATTCCACCTGGGTATCCATCCCATGTCCCAAAGGTAGATGCTGATGTGGATGTCAAGAAGTGCTTGCTGACAGGAGCCTGATATAGCTGTCTCCTTAGAGGTCTGTCAGGGTCTGACATATTCAGAGGCAGGTGCTCACAGCTAACCACTGAACTGATGAAGGGTTTCCCAATGGAGAAGTTAGAGAGAAGACTGAAGAAGCTGAAAGTGTTGGTGGCCCATGAGGAGAGCAACAATACCAACCAACCAGAGCTCCCCAGGGTCTAAACCACTAGCCTGGGAGCACATAAGGAGGGACCCATGACTCCAGCTGGATATGCATGGGAGGATGGCATGAAGGCTGAACACTGAGTGGGGGGGGAATTCGAGGGTGGGGAGGTAGGAGTGGGGGTGGGGGGGGCCACATCCTCATAGAAGCAGGAGGAGGGGGGATGGGATAGGAGGTTCCTGGGTGGTGGGGGGAATGTGGTAAGGGAACAAAATCTGAAATGTAAATATAATATCCAATAACAAAAGGTAAAAAAAGAAAAATTATAAATTAGTAAAAAGAATTTAAATTAATAAAAATTAAAGGGAATAAAATAAGATGAAAAGACTCAGTAAGAGTTTTTGATTGTTATATAATGCCTTCTTAGAGGGCTTAAAGATAGAAACGAAAGCAGAAGAGACAAATGGCTTAACTGAGATCATCACATTACCAATTATGGTTATTATTAAGCTGGTATTTATTATGCTAATCTTAATAATCATAATAGCTTTTTATACCTCCTCAAAAAAGGAGGGCTGTAGAGTTACAGGCCTTAGAAGAAAGATTATAACAAGAAGTGAAAAAAATATGAGAAATGGAGACAGGCCATAGAAGAAAACATTGAAAACATTATAAAAAATTTGTAAATACTAAGATAATAGAGATACAAAAAATAAAAGATGTAGGCTATCAGCCATGAAGAACTACAGATGGGTCAAAAGCTGTCATGGGTAGCAATTTCTATCAAAAGATCTGTCAGATGATCCTGGACCAAAAGGCTGAAGATCAGATGCTCCAATGTTTTGTAGTATAAGGGACTGTCCAGAAAGGGTGATATGTAGTGGGATACTTATTCTGCTACACTGTAATCCTAGTGGAGCTGGGTGATTAGGCAGTAGAAGAGGAGGTGGAGCTGGGAGAGAAAGAGAGGAAGGGCCACCCCTCAATTTGGTCCTTTTGGCTGGGGCAGCCACCTAGCAGGTCTGCTCCCATGAAGACACCATATCCTGGACCTTCCAAGAGCAGCAGAGCAGTGGTGGAACCACTCAGAGCAGCAGGATTTCAGGATCCCAGAGGCAGCTTGAGTTCCAGGAGCTCTTCCACCCAGGAGCTCAGGAACACAGGATCACAGAGACATCTGGACACTGAGGAGTTCTAACACGAGAAAGATAACTGGAAAGACAGGCTCCAGTCAGAGACAGTGAGTGCAGGTAGCACTTGAGTTAACCAGATGGCAAAAGGCAAGCTCAAGAACATAAACAACAAAAACCAAAGTTATCTGGCATCATCAGAACCCAGTTCTCCTACCAGAGCAAGTCCTGGGCACCCCATCACACATGAAAAGCAGATTCAAAATCACTTCTCATGAAGATGATAAAAGAGTTTAAGAAGGACATAAATAAATCCCTTAAAGAAATACAGGAAGACACAGATAAACAGGTAGAAACGCTTAAAGAGGAAACTCAAAAATCCCTTCAAGAATTGGTCTTAGTGCAGAATTCTATCAGACCTTCAGTGAAGATCTAATACCAATTCTTTTCAAACTATTCCACAAAATAGAAACAGAAGGAACACTACCCAATTCATCCTATGAAGCCACAATTACACTCATAACCTAAACACAAAGACACAACAAAGAAAGAGAATTTCAGACCAATCTCTCTAATGAATATCGATGCAAAAATACTCAATAAAATTCTTGCAAACTGAATCCAAAAACACATCAAAACAATCATCCATCATGATCAAGTAAGCTTTATCCCCGGAATGCAGGGATGGTTCAATATTCAGAAATCCATGAATGTAATCCACTATATAAACAAACTCAAAGGAAAAAAGACACATAATCATCTCACTAGATGCTAAGAAAGCATTTGACAAAACTCAACATCCCTTCATGTTAAAAGTCTTGGAAAGATCAGAAATTCAAGGCCCATACCTAAACATAGTAAAAGCAATATACAGCAAGCCAGTAGCCAACATCAAACTAAATGGAAAGAAACTTGAAGCAATCCCACTAAGATCAGGGACTAGACTTGGCTGCCCACTCTCTTCCTACCTATTCAATATAGTACTGGAAGTCCTAGCCAGAGCAATTAGACAACAAAAGGAAGTCAAAGGGATACAAATAGGAAAGGAAGAAGTCAAAATTTCACTATTTGCAGATGATATGATAGTATACTTAAGTGACCCCAAAACTTCAACCAGAGAACTCCTAAACCTGATAAAACAACTTTGGCAAAGTGGTTGAATATAAAATCAACTCAAACAAATCAGTAACCTTCCTCTATTTGAAGGATAAATGGTCTGAGAAAGAAATTAGGGAAATGGCACCCTTCACAATAGCCACAAATAATATAAAATACATTGGTGTGAATCTAACCAAGCAAGTACAAGATCTGCATGACAAGAATTTCAAGTCTCTGAAGAAAGAAATTGTTGGGAGCCAATTTTTAGCAGAAAGCAGCTAGAAAGCAGCTATCAGCTTTGCAGCCATCTCGAGCCATATACCCTGACTAGAGACTTGTTTTTCAACAGCCTACAACAGCTGAAGCACACTCTGATAAACATCTTGTTTATCCCACATATCTTGTTTTGCTGTTTAGTGACCCCAGCTGCATGGTGCACATGGTAAAATGTCTTCAGCTGTGTTCTCCTGCTTGTGCTTATAAATACCCAGGATTTTCTTGCAATATAGTCAATATAGTGAATGGGAGACGGTAAACAAGAATTGACTACACACTCTGGTTTGTCTCCATTCTATGAGTCTCTTTCCCTTCTCTCTCTCTCTCTCTCTCTCTCTCTCTCTCTCTCTCTCTCTCTCTCTATCTCTTTCTCTCTCTTTCTCTCTCTTGCTAGACTCTGACCCTCAGACCAAAGCAGCAGAGCAGTCCAGGACATTTTGGCCCCCAAGAATGGGGCAGCTTGGGCCAGGACAAGAAATCAAAGACCTCAGAAGATGGGAAGACAGTGAGGACTGCACTTGTAGAAGACCCAGGTTCTATTCCCAGCAACCTCATCAACTGCCTCAATGCCAGCTCCAGGAGAGCTAATACTGTTTTCTAGACAGTGTAGACACCATAACTCACCTCAACTCATGGGAGAAAGAACATATGAATACAGTGAATAGGCACATGCATACACATTTAAAAATAAAAATAAATTTTGAAAAAAAGAAGGTAAAATTGAATGAAGTCAGGATGGTGGGTTCTAATCCAGTATACAGATGTTCTTACAAAGAGTATGACACTCAGAGTTGCTGTGACTGTGCACAAAGCAATAGCAGTTCAACAGAGCAAGATGTTTGCAAGTTGGAAAGTGCTCTTCCCAGAACATGGCTGTGCTGATGGCTGTATCACAGAATCCCATACTCCAGGACTACCATAAATTTTATTGGGTAAGCCAAACCAGTCTAACATTTTATGCATATTACCAGTCTGAGTTAATATAGTTCCTTTTCTTTATAATAGAGTAAAAAATAGATTGTATGTATATTGTAGTTACATCTTGGCTCTCCAGAAAGACAAGAGAATTTTCTATTGAGTAGAGGTGTGAGCCAGTCATGATGTTGTGCGAATAAAAAATAAATATCCTGCACTGACAGGGTAACAGGCAGGCTAACTGCATATAGATCTTTACCTCTCCCTCAATTCCACCAAATCCAGTCCCTAGTCTCATCTCTGACCCTACAGTAGAATACCTGCTGAGTCCTCACTTTCCCCTTATCCTTTCCCTCTATCTCCAGAGGATCACATAGATCTTCACCTCTAACCTCCCTCCCCTACCTCATTGTTTTTGCCTAGCCTCAAAATCCAGCAGGCACTCCTTGGGAACACACAGTGTGTGAAGGAAATAATCTAATTGTAGCTCTTCAATTCTACAATTGGATATCTACAATTATCTCTCCATTCCTCCAACCAAAATTTCAATCTTATTACCAGCTCTGTAGCAAACCTTCTATTGTAGCCTGTCCTCACTCTCTGTCCCCATTTCCAGGAGACTAAGCAGATTCTGGAAAAAAACCCAATTTTTCTCCTCCTGAGGATCTTAATACCTACAACCCATCCTCATTCCTAAGTGTCAGCTCTCAATACCCAGAAGTACATTTTACCTGGAACCCTCAGTGACCATATGTATCAAGACCTCAGAATTTCCTACTAGGCAACACATAGCCACTACACTCCCAGAAGAAGCAGAAAGGAAACATAAACCTAGGTACAACAACCAGAAAACAAACAAACAAACAAACCACAAAAACACCCACCCAACAGGGAAAAGACCGAATACAAACACCTGAAAGTACAATCTTCCTAATACCAAATGCCTAGAAGCCAACATAAAAACACAAAGAAGGGCTGCAGAGATGACTCAGTGATTAAGAGCACTGGCTGCTCTTCCAGAGGACTGGGGATCAATTACCAGTACACAACTGTCTGTAACTTCAGTTCCAGTAATCTGGTACCATCACACCAACATACATGCAAGAAAGGTGCAAAAGCTCACAAAAAATGTGAAGGCTTCACACACAACTTTGTAAAGCTGCTTCTGGCTTTCAGAGATCCCAATCCTTCACCCAGCACTTACCTTGAAGTCTGCAGCACAGGTGGTGGAGCAGTGAAATTAGAGAGAGTACCATCAGAGAAGTGAAAGATGGAGAAGCTGCCACCCACAATTACATCTCCAGGATGGTCAAAGTGGGGGCTCTCCCTTGGCAACAGCCAGGCTCTTGGTCCAGAAAGGACATACCCAGAGAGACAGTGAAAGAGAATAGAAAGGAGAATGCCCAGCCACATGCCTGATAGAGGCCAGACAGTCAATGACAGGACAGCCCCAAATGGGGAATTAGCTAACACTGAAGGAGTCTTTTATCTGGGAGATTGCCTTTGATCAAGGGCCTGAGGCTAAGACCACACTAGGAACTCTAGACTTGCAGACTGTGTGGAAAATACTGAATATGAGGCAGTGGAGGTGGATGGACACTAAATCCCAGAATCATTAAAAGTTGTATCTTCTCTTGAGGTTTTCTAGCCTCTCATACCTCTGGGCATCATCTGCCAACTACAGGAAGAATGACAATAGACCTGACTGACTCCTGGGGAACTTGCAGGACCAAGAGCTGTGCCCAGGGTGCTCAGGGCAATGTTTTAGAGAAAAGCCACAGGTGGGTACAAGAAGCAAATATCTCAGTAGCAGATGTGAAATATGTTTATCACATATTCCATATACTGCATTACACCCACCCCTGTCATGTTTTTATACTAGGTAAACCCACCAATCCATGTTCTCAGTGGTCTTTGCAGTTCCTTAAAGCTGTTTCAGAAAAGTTTTATCGTGCAGAATTTGGACCTACACAAAATAACTTCAGAAAACAACAACTGTCCATTTCATTGTGGAGTCATGACTAATCCTCCCTGGATACTGAGCCTTTTGTTTTTTATCTTTTGAAAACAAATCCCAAGGCTAGCAAGATGGTTCATCTGGAAAATTATTGATATACAAACTTGATGATGTGCATTTGATCCCAAAACTCATATAAAGCTAGAAAAAGAGAAAAGACTCCACAAAGGTGTCCTCTGATTCCACATGTAAGACATGGAGTGCTCATGTACAACACACACACACACACATGCATCTACATACACAATAAGTAATTTTATGTGAATAAAAATGTACAAACACTGTTATTGCAAATGGTATGAATAATTTTCTAACATAACAGTAATCCCAATCATTTGTAAAGTTAAAAATAGGGTCAAAAAGATGGCCCATCATCTTAACAAGCAAAGGCACTAGTTGCTAAGCCTGAGGACACCAGATACATACACAATTCCCACTGAATGAGAGAATTTAGTTCTGCAACTTAGTCTCTAACCTCCACATATATGCTGTTGTACATGCATATCCACAAAGATAGATGCAAGCACAGAGGAGCACATATAAACACATCAATCTAGTTATCAATAAATATAAAATTTACAAAAATGAAATATATCAGTAATAACTTCAGTTCCCTGATATTTAAGACTGTATTTATTTAACATTCATCATCAACCCCTGCATGCTGAGCCCTCTGGACCAAGCCAAGCTGCTCTGAGCAACCTGTTATCCTAGAGGAACCTCCATTTCCTGCTACCTCTCCTCACACCTTCATTGGACCTGAGACTACTGAACCATACAGGTTTGCTTCCATTCACCCACTTATCTTCCCAGCTCCTGACCCTCTGGGGAAGGCCCAAGCTACCCTCAGGAGCCACCTAGCCAAGGTGGACCTCCATACTCCTGACACTTCTCTACCCACTTTCATCAGACCTCCAGCTCCTGAATCATGCAGACCTGCAAGTCCAGAACCATACAGACCTGAAGATCTGGATCATATAGCCCAAGAATACCCATCAGAGTCCTACCATTCCAGGACCATCTAAGTATACCCATCCACCAATACCCACTACAACAAGAATATCCAGGAACCAAAACCATCAAGATGGCCAAAGGCCCTTGAAAGAACACAATCTACAGCAACCAAGGTAATATAACCCCTAGGGATATCCTAAGACAACCAAAACACAAGAAAATGATCTTAAATTCAATCTTATAACAATGATACAGTTCTTTGATAAGAAAATTAATAAGTCCCTTAAAGAAATATAGGAAAGACTCCTGGCCCGGAGCACTGGTTCCTTCCAGTCTGGGCCAGAGCACTGAGCAGATCTTGGGTGGCAGCTCTGCCCCCAATGTCTAAGAACCCAGAGGAAGCAGGGATCCCAGTTGCTCTAACTGGGGCAGTATCTTAGGAAAGCAAGATTCAGATTTAAAATCACTTCTAATGATGATGATAGAGGACTTTAAGAAGGACAAAAATAATACTCTCAAAGAATTTGAGGAGAACACAGGTAAACAGCTAGAAGCACTTAAAAGGGAAACACAAACGTCCCTTAAAGAATTACAAGAGAACACAACAAAACAGGTGAAGGAATTGAACAAAACCATCCAGGACATAAAAATGGAAGGAGAAACAATCAAGAAATCACAAAGGGAGACTACCCTGGAGATAGAAAACCTAGGAAAGAAATCAGGAGTCATAGACACAAGCATCACCAACAGAATACAAGAGATAGAAGAGAGAATCTCAGGTGCAGAAGATACCATAGAAAATATCAACACAACTATCAAAGAAAATGCAAAATGCAAAAAGTTTTTAACACAAAATATCCAGGAAATCCAGGACACAAAGAGGTGACCAAACCTAAGGAAAATAGGTACAGATGAGAGTGAAGATTCCCAACTTAAAGGGCCAATAAATATCTTCAACAAAATTATAGAAGAAAACTTCCCTAATCTAAAGAAAGAGATGCCCATAAATATACAAGAAGCCTATAGAAAGCCAAATAGCCTAGACCAGAAAAGAAATACCTCCCATCACATAATAATCAAAATACCAAGTGCACAAAACAAAGAAAGAATATTAAATGCAGTAAGGGAGAAAGGCCAAGTAACATATAAAGGCAGACCTATCAGAATTACACCAGACTTCTCACCAGATACTATAAAAGCTAGAAGATACTGGACAGATGTCATACAGACACTAAGAGAACACAAATGCCAGCCCAGGCTACTATACCCAGCAAAACTCTCAATTACCATAGATGGAGAAATAAAGATATTTCATGACAAAACCAAATTTACACAATATCTTTCCACAAACCCAGCATTACAAAGGATAATAGCAGGAAACTCCAACACAAAGAGGGAAATTATACCCTAGAAAGAGCAAGAAACTAACCCTCTTCCAACAAATCCAAAAGAAGATAGCCACACAAAGATAACTTTATCTCTAATAACAAAAATAACAGGAGACAACAATCACTGTTCCTTAATATCTCTTAACATTAATGGACTCACTCCCCAATTAAAAGACATAGGCTAATGGACTGGATACATAAACGGGACCCAGCATTTTGCTGTATACAGAAAACCCATCTCAGTGCAAAGACAGACTCTACCTTAGAGTAAAAGGTTGGAAAACAATTTTTCAAGCAAATGGTCCTAAGAAACAAGCTGGAGTAGCCATTCTAAAATCTCCAGCCAGAGAACACAAAGGGGGGTACTCATGGCTCCACCTGTATAGGTAGTTGAGGGTGGCCTTGCCAGGCATCAGTGGAAGTGGAGGGCCTAGGTGCCTGAAAGTTTGGATTCCCTAGTGTTGGGGAATTGCAAGAGCATGGAGGCAGGAATGGGAGGATGGTGGGAGCCCACCCCCATAGGAACTCCCAGAATTATATGGATTAGACATGACAAAGGCAGGCCTCCAGAAGACTAGATTCCAGAATTCAAACAAACAATTATCTTGATACTAAAATTTGTTTTGAGAATTGTATATTGCAGAACACATAGCCTTGGTGTATTTACTCATCAGGCAATATGAGCACACCTGCTCAAACCTCTGATGTCCTGGAATTCCATCTGGATGCAGTGAAGACACAGCGTCAGAGGCTTATCAATTTACTCTTCCCCCCACCCCTCTTCTAATATCTCAACGCCCATAATCAGCTTGAAGAAGTTAATGAAGAGACAGCGCCCCTATTCCCTGGGCTTGGGGACTAAGGTGGTTAATATTGGGCTGTCTTTCTAGAAAAAAATAGTGGTTTTATTGGAACAGGAAGGATTAGCTAGGATTTATTGCATAGCCATAACCTATTGGTATAAATCTGTATAATTGTTACCAGGATGAAGTTATAATTTCTTAAATGGTACAAAATTTACTTTGATTTCAAATTTAAGGTTTTCATTGGTATGAGCTTCTTATTAATATAAAAGTGAGATGAATATTGTTACTATCATAGGCACTGCGCCTGTATAACACATTTAGGAATACAAGGCTTAGACCCAGTCCTTCTTTAACTTTTTTAACTGATTTGAGATGGTTATCCTATGTGTTAAGGGACTATAGCAAATTCATGGCTTTGAGTTTATTGTTAGGATGTTTTCTATATTTTCTTTAGAAATAGCTGAGAGGAGTTAACAGACAATTGTCCAGATTGCCTTACATGGATAGTTGGTTTTCAAAATATCAGAAATCCACAGAATTGATTTACAAACATTTCTGTAGTAATGTTCATTTTTATTAGAGATCTGTCTGCTCCTGACAGCTTCCTGTCTTGGATTCTAAGAAGAAATTGAGCATCTTTGGAGTTATTCCAATTGTGGTGAGTCAGCCACTGTGGGGAAAAAATCCCTCATCCAAGGCCCAACAAGCCACTAAGCAAGAATTGCCTCTTTTCATCTACAGACAAATCACTGTCCAGAAAAGGACTCACTTGCAGAATAGTCGACTGATTATATCTGCCAAGACAGAGTAATCAGCCCTTAATAATTCTACATCACTAGATCTGTCAGATGATCCTGGGCCAGAAGGCTGAAGATCAGATGCTCCAACGTTCTTTAGTATAGGGACTGTCCAGGTGTTCAGCAGTCTCTATAAATTGGCTATGTTTTAGAAGCTATGCTTTGTGCTTCCTTTAATTTCAGTTAACTCAGTCATTCTTGATTTCTGATGGGGTTGAAAACTTATAATCTCATAGCCAATCCTTGCTATCTTTTATTTAGGAGAGATGACAGAGGTTCTGCTTAGTCAACAAAATGATGGACTGGGTATTAGGTCTATCTTGCACCTTACTGACATAAATTGGTATAATTATGCTCTAACTGTATTTTGAGAGAAAGGTTTTATTTTAACAGGAAGGGTGATATGTAGGAGGAGCTAAGGTGAGAGGAGTAAGGAGAGGAGGGGGAGAAGGAGAGGAGGAGCTAGGTGATGAGAGACAAATATAATTTTGATGAGGTGAAGAGAGAGGGGGCCAGACATGGAGGCAGATATTCACATGTCTCTGCCAGTCAAAGATAGTTGATATATCTAGGTTGAGTATTTGGTTACACTTTGACTGATATTGAGCATTACCAAATTTATAAAGCCATTGGTTAACATCTAAAAAATTGTATAAAAGCAAAAAAGAGAAGGGGGTATGGGATAGGGGTTTTCTAGGGAGGGGAAATGGGGAAAGGGGATGGCATCTGAAATGTAAATAAAATATCCAAGAAAAAACAAAAAAAGAACAGTGAATATAAAGATCCTAGTATTGGGCTAAGGGTGAAATACATGCTTCTCATCTCAGCCTTTGGAATATCATGAGTGAGTCCAGGACAAGACATTTAGCAAGTCTCTGTATCAAAATATAAAATCCTAATATGGTACTTCACATGTAATTAAATAAAAGTACACAACAATACACAGTGGAATAACCTAATAGGAGGAGGAAGAAGAGGAGGAAGAGGGGGAGGAAGAAGAGGAGGAGGAAGAGGAGAAGGGATAGTATGGATAGAGGCTTCAGTCTGATAGATGTAAATAAAACATGGAGAAGAAAGAGTTATAATATTAAAGGTGAAACTACAGACACGTGTTAGGAGCAGATGACAACATGAAAGTGTATAAGACTGTGTGAAGCCATGGCAAGGCCTTACTTTGAGCAAACACTCACCCTTGGCTCTTTTATCTACTATTCTTCTTTCTGCTTACCTTCCATGATTCACTTGCCAGTTCTCAGAACTTCAAACAAGGCCTCATAGCAACCCACCTTAGTAACCCTTCCTCCTGATCTCTAGATTTAGACAACATCCTGATAGATACATGTTTTTAGAACCCCTGGTCATGGCAATGCTTTGTGAGAACAACAGGTATAACTTAGTTAGACCCCACGGCTGCAGGTAGCTTCCTCCACCTGCAAAGCCCTCTTTCCTTTCCTTCCCCTTCCCATCCATATCCTGTTTTTAGAGTATATAACCTGTGTGAACAATAAAAATTTTGCCAGCTTGATCAGAAACAAAAGAAATATAGGAAAATACAATCAGACAGAGAGAGGTCTTTAAAGAAAAAACAAATTAATTACTTAAAGACATACAGAAAAATACAATTAAACAGGTAAAGAAAATAAATAAAATTGTGCAAGAGTTGAAAGTGGAAACAGAAGCAATAAAAAAATATAAAAACTCAGGGAATCGTGGGGATGGAAACCTAGGGAAGAGAGTAGGAACAACAAGTGTAACAGAATACCTGAGAGGAAGAGTCTCAGGAACAGAAGATACAATAAAAGACATTGATACATCAGTTAAAAATGTTAAATCTCAAAATTTCCTGACACCAAACATCCAGGGAAACCAGGGATACCATGAAAACACCTAACTTTGAATAATAGGAACAGAAGATTAGAGTCCCAGCTCCAAGTCCCAGAAAATATTCTTAACAAAATCATATTAGAAAACTTTTAAAACCTAAAAAAACGAGATGCCTATAAACATGCAAGAAGCTTATAGAATCCAAATTAGCCTGGACCAGAAAGGAAAACCCTCCAACCACATGATAATAAAAACACAAAATCCACAGGAAAAAAAAAACAGAGAATATTAAAAGTGGCAGGGGGAAAGGCCAAGTAACATACAAAGGCAAACCTAGCATAATTACACATGACTCCTTAACAGAGTCTCTAAAAGCTAGAAGGGCCTGGACAGGTACCTTGCAACCTCTTGAAAAGCCACAGGTGCCAACCTAGTCTACTATACCCAGCAAAACTCTCAATCACCATAGAGGGAGAAAAATATGATATTTCAAGAAAAATCCAAATTCAGACAATATCTATACACAAATTCATCCCTATTAAAAAATACTAGCAGGAAAACCCCAAATCAACACAACATAAGAAGGATAACCACATCTGGAAAAAAATACATACTAGCAAAAAGAAAAAAAGCACACACACACACACTAAAACCATGAACATGAAAATAACAAGAAATAACAATCACAGGTCATCAATATCTCTCACCACCAATGGACTTAATTCCCCAATTAAAAGACACAGGTTAACAGAATAGATACAAAACAGGACCCATCATTCTATTGCATACAAGAAACACATCTCAGCAATGAAAATAGACATTACGTCAGAGTAAAGGGCTGGATAAAAAGCATTCCAAGCAAACATATCCAAAAAGGAAGCTGGAGCTCTCTGCTATCTAATAAAATAGTCTTTCAACCAAAATTAATCAAAAGACACAGGGAAGGACATTTCATGCAAATCAAAGGAAAAAAATCTACCATGATGATATCTCAATCCTGAACATATGCCCCAAACATGTGGGCACCCAAATGTGAAAAAAACATTGTTAAAGTTTAAATCTTACATCAAACCCTACAAATTTATAGTGGAAGACTTCAACATACACTTTCACCATAAAGTTATCCAGACAAAAAACAAACAGAGAAATAATGAAACTGACAGACATTATGAATCAAATGGACCTAACAGACATCTATAGAATATTTCACCCAAACACAAAAGAATATACCATCTTCTCAGCACATCAAGAATCCTTCTCCAAAACTGAACATACAGTCCGTCACAAAACAAACCTCAACAGATACAAGAGAACTGAAACAACACCTTGTATCTTAGCAGACCATTGTGGATTAATGCTGGACTTCAACAAAAACAGAAACAACAGAAAGCCTACACAGTCGTGGAAATTGAACAACTCTCATTCCATGATCTCTGGGACAGGGAAGAAATAAGGAAATTAAAGACTTTCTAGAATTCAATGAAAATGAAGGCACAACATACACAAATTTATGGGACACAATGAAAGCAGTGCTAAGAAGAAATTCATAGTGCTAACTGCCTCCATAAAGAAATTAGAAAGATCTCATACCAGCAATTTCAAAGTATACCTGAAAGCACTAGGGGGAAAAAGGAGGAAGCACAACAAAGAGGAGTAGAAGGCAGGAAATAATCAAAATCAGAGCTAGAATTAATCAGCTAGAATCAAATAAATTAAGAGCTGGTTCTTTGAGGAAAATCAACAAACTCTTAGCCAAACTAACCAAAAGACAGAAAGACAGTATCCCAAGAAACAAAATCAAAATGAAAAGGGAGAGAAAAAACAACAGACACTGAGAAAATTCAAAGAATCATTAGTTCTTATTTCAAAGGGCTGCACTCCACAAAATTGGAAAATTTTAATGAAACTGATGACTTTATAGACAGATACTACTTACTAAACTTAAATCAAGATTGGTAAAGTATTTAAACCGCCATATAACACCTAAAAACCTAGAAGCAGTTATTAGAAGTTTCACAACAAAAACAAGAGCAGGGCCAAATGGTTTTAGTGCAGAAGTCTGGCAGACTTTCAAAGAAAAGCTAATACTAGTATTCCTCAAACTAGTCCACAAAATACAAGAGAAAAACACTGACAAACTCATTCTCTGAGGCCAAGTCACCCTGATACATAAACCACACAAAGACTCAACAAAGAAAGAGAATTTCAAACTAATTTCTCTTTGAGCATTAATGCAAAAATACTCAACAAAATACTCATGAACTGAATCCAGGAACAAATCAAATACATCATCTATCAAGACCAAGTGGGCATCATCCCAGAAATACCAGGATGGATCAATATACAAAACTCTATCAATATAATCTACCATGTAAACAAACTGAACAAAAAGTCATATGTTATCCATTAGACACTGAGAAAACCTTTCATATAATCCAACATCCCTTCATGTTAAAGATACTAGAGAAATTAGGGATGACCTTTTCAAACAAATCAAAATATAATGAAAGTTCAAACTCTGTAAAATTTTGAGCATTGTTTTAATATTAGCTTTATTTGGACATAAATCATATAGGGTACAATTCATTTATTTACAGTATGAAATTTTCCAGATGTCAGAGCAAACCTAAAATACCAGTACTCGGGAGGCTAAGTCAGTAACATTACTACAAGTTTGAAGCCAGTCTGAATATTATGGAAAGTTGCAAATAAGTAAAAAGAAATGAAAATTTACTGGTCTTATTTATATTTATGTTGTCTTATAACTATTACTACATATATTTTATTTTTGACTAAGAGTGGTTGGCAGCATGAGCCCAGGAGTGCATGTAAACAAAGAGGCCAGAGCTGTTGGATCACTGGAGCTGGAATTGCAGGTGGATGTGAGCTACCTGATATGGGTCCTGGCAACAAAACTGGTGTCCCCTGAAGGAATAGCAACTACTCTGAACCTCTAAGCCATCTCTCAGTTCCCACAGTCACGTTTAGAACTTCATCACCCCAGAAAGAAATATTGCATCCTTTAGACTTCACTCCTCCCCACCAATCTGCCCTCCAGAAAACTCAAAAAAAAAAAACCCAGTAGTCTAATGGGTATCATTATGAGTTGGCTTCTTCAGGATACTACATTAAGTGTTATATTAAAATATATTGTTTTGACTGACTTTCTTAACTCACTATAAAATTCTGAATGTTTAACTATATAATTAAACAACATACTGATTCTTATGTTTATTTCTTATTTGCAATAAAAAAGACCTAATTATTGAGTAAACCATACCAAACATTCATCAACTGATAAACATTTAGATTCTTTCAATTCTTATCATATAAATAATGCTTCACTGAAGATTCATTTACAGTCTTTACAGACATGATTTATAGTTCTAGGACATATATTTAAGAGTGAGATTGCTTGATCAAATAATAAATCTGTGAAGGAAGTATAGTGAAAGGTTGAATTCCCAGTGCTGCTCCTCTCAAAGCAAAAAAAGACAGATTAACAATCTGCCTGTCAGTTTCTCACACACTCATTAACCCTTGACATCATCATCATCATCATCATCATCACCTCATGACACTTTTCCCACCTTTGCTTTTCACTGATACTTTGTGTATATGAATGTGACAGGTGTTCTATGGTTAGGAAACAGAGGTCAGAGAAAAAATTAGTGATGTCACTTCACTACATCCACCATGTCAGTCCTAGGTATCACACTCAAGTTGTCGTGTTTACTGGCAAGCATTTTTATCTATTGAGCCATCTTCTAAGTTCCCCTATTCAAACACCTCTTTTAACAAATAACTATGAAGAAAAAAATCAGTGAAAATCTATGTATCACTGTAAACCCAACAGTCATTAGGTTTTGTCTTAAGTATATCTCTTGAATATTGATCTGTCTTAATACTTTTTGATTCACAAAGAAACAGTGAGCCAAAATCATACATTTGGTTCTGGTGACTCCCCTGAGACCTGATACCTTCTCTGGAACATCTCACCCTGTTTTTCCTGCTGTGCATAGTACCCTTGCCTTAGCCAGGCAAGGGTGTTCTTCTCCGGTTTCAGCAAGATGAGGTAGCACTTGGGGATGAAGATGCCACCCAGAAGTCCAGCAGTGGAGGCCAGGATGGAGAAGATCTCTACAGCCACAGTGGACTTCCCTCGGGCACTGTGGTACAGGGGCAGGAAGGCTGTCCAGACACTGCAGAAGAGCAGCATGCTGAAGGTGAGGAACTTGGTCTCATTGAAGACATCTGGAAGGCCCCTGGCCAGAAACGCCACAGAGAAGGTACCCCCCGCCAGGAAACCCAAGTAGCCCAGCACACAGAAGAAGGTGGCACCAGAACCCTCCTGGCACTGGATGACAATGTGCCGGGGCTCTGAGACCATATCGCTGTCTGGGAATGGTGGGGAGGTGGCCAACCACACCCCACAAAGAACAACCTGTATGAAGGAAGCAATGAGGACTACCGAGGCCGAAGCACCAGGGCTCAGACATACCTGGATCCTGCTCCCAGGCATGGTGACTCTGAAGGCCAGGACTACTGTGAGAGTCTTGGCCAGAACAGAGGAGACAGCCACTGTGAACACCACAGCAAAGGTGGTCTGACGGAGGAGGCAGGTGGTGACTGTGGGTCTCCCAAGGAAGAGCAAGGCACACAGGGCACACAGGGAAAGAGAGATCAGGAGGAAGTAGCTGAGAGTTCTGTTGTTGGCCTTGACCACAGGTGTATCCTGGTGCTTCAGAAACACTCCAAGAACCAGGACAGCCAGACCAGCCAGCAATAGTGCCACCAAAGCCAATATGAATCCCAATGGTTCCTCAAAGGCCAGGAAGATCTCTGTCCTGGGCAGGCAATGGTCTCTGGTGTGGCTCGAGTACTGCTCCTTGGGACACAGAAGACATCTCTTCATGTCTATGGGAGACACAATGACACCATTTCTGTAACACTATAGGAACTACACTAGCTCTGAAGGAAGGTATCCCAAACATTAACTTCTCTTGCAGCCTCTCCATCAAGTAATATATTTATAAATTATTCTTGGTGATCAGGGCTGGAATGGATAATACTAGAGGTAAAGGCACAAAGAAAAATGCACACTCTATATCTATTTTTATGTGGGGGTTTTGTTTCTGTCTTGAATTAGTGTCTCCTGTAACTCAGGCTGGCTTTGAACTGGCTGATTAGCAGATTACCTTGAATTTCTCAGCCTCATTTCTCAGTCCCTTAAGTGTTATGATTGTAAAATTGCATTACTATACCTAACATATGTGAGTTTGTGTGTGTCCAAGTTTGCGTGTTCATATGTATGTGTATTGAAATCACATGCATGTGGAGATCAAATATTATCATCAGATATTATTTCTTAGTCATTTCCCAAACCTTATTTTACTAATAAAATTTATTCATATGTTGCATATGTTTTAGATATTTATACATTTTGGTATATATATATATATATATATATATATATATATATATATATATATATATATATATGGGTAGGCTTAGACATGCCATGGTGTGCACCTGAGGTAAGGACAAATTTTAGGAATTTAATTCTCTCCTTCCACCATCTGGATCTCAGAAGCTGATCTCAGGTTATCAAAGCTAATTGTGAGTACTGAACCGCATTTCACAAGTCCCAACAACTTATTTTTTAAGAATTGTTTACTTTATTTATTAGTTGGGTGTTTTGTCTGTATATTTGGAAGGACACCATGTGAATGTCTGGTAGATGCAGAGGTCAGAAGATGGCATTAAATCCCCTGAACCTGGAGTTACAGGTTTGTGAGCCACCATGTGGGTTCTCTTAACTGCTGAGCCTTTCTCTCCGAATCCTTTCCACCCTAGTTGTTAAGAAAAGATCTCTCACTGAACCTAGAGGTCACTAAGTTGACCACATTGAGTAACAACTACACATTTCAAGTATGTGAGCTTTTTAATGGTTCATTTTTTTCTCCGATACTAAAAGGTCATATTAACCAATGTTTTAGACTGAATTACGCACCCAATATTCATTTGTTAAACTCCTGTCCATCAATATCTTACAATGGAGCTGTACTTCTCATTAAGTTAACTGGAGATGATGTAATAAAGGTTAAATGACATCACCAGGGTAGATCCTAGTTCCAACAGGACTACTATTCTACTGAAAAAGAAGAGTTGGAGCAGGGTGTGGCTGCAAATGATTTAATCTCAGCCCTTGAGAGGCAGAGAAAGGTAAATATCTTTCACTTATTAGTCAGTCTGGTCAAAAAGGTAAATTCAATACCAGCCAGGCTGCATGGTAAAACCTTGTCTAAAAGCCAAACAACAAACTGAAAAGAGGACAGACAGACATGCACACATGCATGCAAGCACACACTCAGACAATTCTCAGCAAAAATCAACCCTAATGGCAACTTGTCCTTACATTTCCAGATTTCAGCATGTAAAATAGTTTGTAGAAAAACAGCCAAGAATGTGGTGGTCTGTTCCAATTCAAGCTCTGGGATGAACCCCACTAATACAGAAAAAGAAGGAAGTCACATCACAACATCCACCATGAGGCTTAAAAAGCAAGTGAAATTGATCAGTGTTAATGGAAATCAGGGTGTTTTATGAAATCAGTAGAAGCTTGTGCAAGTACCTAATGCTGTGTTTCTTTCTAGTTTGTTTGTCTCGTTGGTTGACTGGTTGGTTGACTGGTTGGTTGAATGATTGATTGATTTTGGTTTATCAAGACAGGGTTTTTCTGTTTAGCTTTGGTTGACCTAGAACTCACTCTGTAGACCAGGCTGGTTTCTAACTCATTAAAATGAGCCTGACTCTGCTTCCCAATGCTGGGATTAACGGCCTGTACCACCAACACTCAGTTGTGCCATGTTTCTTGACTATGGTGTAGGGGGTATACACTGCTTGGTAAATGTAGTTCTGAGAGCTTTTCTTGACCCATTTTGCTGCCAATTAACAATAGGACATTTCTATGCCTACTTTAGTCCATTTTAGTTCCTAAATAAGTGACAGAGAAACCTAATAGATTTATTAACAGACTTCAGGGATTATTCTGGTCAGACAGCATCTGTTCTATGTATGGCTGCCTACTCCCAGTGACTTGTCATAACCTGAAATCTGAGTCTTGCACTAGATCACTCTGTTCTATGAGTATCCTCATGGCTACTCCTCTAACAATCTGCCCATTGTGAATCCTCCTGGTCCTTCACCTATTCTTCCTTTCTTACACTCTCCTTTTGATTGGAAATCCCTAACTTGGATCACAAGTCCTGCCCTATTCCTTTCTGTGCAGCTATAAGCTGAATCAGAAGTGATGGAATCAAATTTTTAAACATCATTGAAAAGGAGATGATTGACAATGTCAGTTGCTAGACTACAACAAGATCTCTGGGTACAGCAATCAGCACCTAAAGACACAGTGCACAAAACCATCACCAACATCTCCCACAAGACACAAATGAAGAAGAAATTGGCCCGGCAAAACCAAGATGGCAGATAATGGGACATGGAGTTGGGATGTAGACCAGTCCAGCAATCTCTGGTTAGGATAGCTCAGAATCTACCCAGCTATAATGACCAAAGCTTTTAATAAATATAAAAGTCTCCATGCTGTTATTCAAAGCAATGGCTGGAATAGAAACACACTTATTTTTACAATGTTTACTAAGAGACAATTCATACAGTTATGCAATCTCAATAAAGCCTTTACCAAGGAACAATGATAAAGGAAGCATTCTCAATGGTGCTCCTACCTAAGTCCACAGGAAAGCAGAGACTGGCACACCTCAGTAGATGGGTGAGGTGGTATGGATGAGAATGGCACCCGTAGGCTCATATATTTGAATGTCTGGTTTCTACATGCTGGGCAGTTAGAGAGTGATTGGGAGCAGCTACAGCCTTGTTGAAGGAGGCGTGTCATGAGTTCAAAATCCCATACCAGGTCCACTCTCCACATTAACAAATTCATGCTGCCTGTGGATCAGAACTTAAGCTCTCAGTACTGGTATGTAACTGGTAACATGTCTGCCTGCCTTTTGCCACATATCCTAACATTATTATCACAGACTCAGCCTGTGAAACTTCAAGTCAGCCCCATTTCAATATGATTCTTTTAGAAGCTGTCTTGGTCATAGTGTCTCTTCATGGCAGTAGAACAGTTACTAAGGAATTGGAGAAATACAGGAGGTTCACGGTGCCCTGTAGCTCACTCAGATTCCAGGTTCTCACCTCTTTGGTCTGCAAATTGTCCCTCAGGGCATGGACTGCAATCAAAACAGCAGTGTGGGGCTCCCAGTCGGGGCACTTGGCTGAACCCTGGAGGGCAGCTTTCACTGCAGATAGAGGTGGGCACCTAATAACAAAGAGCATAGTGTCACCAGTGACTCTCCAGGGATACAGATGCTTGACCTCAGCCTGAGAAGCAGAACAGAACAGTTTCCTCTCAGTCAACTAGATGAGAGGCTTCCAGAAAACATTTCTGTCCCAAGTGATGCCAAACTGTAGAGGCACTATTGTACGTAATGTATATTGTACATATAGTTTCTTTAGGTAATGGCTTCAAAACTATAGGAAACAGTATGAGGGGTTGGCTTCCAATCTCTCTGTGGCTCATATGCTAACAATTAAAGGTAATGGGCTATAGAGATGACTCAGTTGTCAAGAGTACTGACTGCTCTTCCAAAGAAGCAGTGTTCAATTCCCAGCAACCACAGATATAATGCCAGTTCCGGAGGATCCAATTCACTCTTCTGAATTCTGCAGGCACCAAATGCACACATAATACCCAAATATTTTTGTATTTGTCCCTTCTGTCAAGTCAAGCTGCTTGTCTCAGTTACTCAGAAAACCATCATTTTCCCACTATTTACCTCTATTGACCTCTTTTCTTTCTTTTGGATATAGTCCTTAGCCTGAGCACACTTCCCTTGATACCCTCAACATTTTCTTTCTTATTCTGATGCTCCCTGCTGCCTTGTGGCTGCTTGCAGGCCTCCATGCCTAACTCAGAAGGCATGGCTGTCTTTCTTCCTCTTATCCATCTCCCTCCCCTGTAAAGATGTTGAGATTTAGAGTGTGACTATCCTGTGGTTTTTCTCATAAACTCTAATAAAATAGTGTGCTTGAGCTTCAGAAAGACTAAAATTGTAGATAATGACTCTGTTGAAACAGGCACACAAACTTTCAGAGTACACTCAGTAGTCCTCCCATTTTCATGGGACTTACAAGGGTTGACTCAGTTTCTCTGGGATGCTGAGGTATCTTCCACAACAGAAGGCAGCAGAAATCCCAACCAGATCAACCCCATTGAGAGGTACTTCAAAACCATCATCTGAACACTTAGCATGTGTCCTTTACGCTTGACAAATCCAAGAATGAGAACCTCATTCTCATGTGGAAACCTTAAGACCACCATAGACAGGAGATGCCACTAGATCAAAGTTAGACAAAGTTGCAGAGGAGGGGACTCTGCCCACCGGTATATGCTGAGGTCCAGCCTAGCATCATGGGGTTATCCAGGAAATGCAGCAAAGGTAGAACTAAAAATAAGGGCCAGAAGCTGATGGCTTCTTGCAATTTTACTCTCTAACTTTTTGCTATTCTGTGACCAAAAGCAGTTGGATTCTGGCAATTAACTCCTGTAGTGAGCAGCAAGGGAAAAGAAAAAGCATTGTTACTTGAGTTCTTTTCTCCTTGACCCAGGCTTCTCACTGGCCAGACAAGAGGTTTGGAGTTCCTTAATATTTTATGAGCCAAAGAGGGAAGGAAAGGGAAGGGGAAGGGAAGGAACTACATACATAGAAAGGTACATATCAAAGCTGCTGATAATTTTGTTAATAAACATCAGTATTTGAACCTCAAATGTTTTCCAAAGTCTTTTGTGTTGCACCACTGGTTACAAGTTGGTGGATTTTTGAAGAACCATTGGATATTGATGCATCTGACCTAATCAATTCCTCAATGGACTCATAATTTAATAAAATATTGTAGATGGTAGGAAGACATGGGAAATAACTGAGGAATGTGTCACTGGGGGCTATGCACTAGATGTAATGTGTCTACCTATCTAATCTATCTATACCACTACCTCCAACTTACTGGTCCCATGAATTGGGAATCCTCTTCCACCACACACCTGCTGCCAAGACATTTGCCTCAGCCACACACACCCAAAAGTCAATAAGCATCACTCAGAGGAAGGTATCTTGTAAGGTAAAGAGCATGGTCAGTTATAAATGAATGGCCTATATCCACTTCATGCATAAGTAGACATGAGAAACCCTGAACTTGGAATTTCCCTGAGACTTTAAAACACTATGACAACAGTTATCTCTGCATTCAGGACACTCACTTGGAGATCCTCCTTCAACTGGACCATCATTTTGTTCCCTGAAGAGGCTTGAGGGTCTATCATGCCCACATGGACTAAGTGAAATACACCCTCAGGGGTCTTCCGCCCTTGGAAAATATCAAATTGTGTCACCAAATCTCCACTGGCATCGAACATAATCTTGAGTCCATCAGGAGTCTTGAAGTGCACCTTTCTGAGGACATGGAGCAGCTGAGAAAGAAAGAGAACTATTGTTAACTGTCTAGGGACTGTCCAGTGTCTTGTCCAAAATCATCTGAAGTGACACAGACATTTAAACCAAAACTGTCCACAGTAATCATAAGGGGACTAAAGGACCTGTGATATTTCCAAGGACTCAAGAAAATATTCTAGCTTTACCAAAGTAATAATTCATAATACTTGATCCAGATCATTTTTAAGAAAGAAAACACAGCTCACACAGTGGGGATTTTGGAGAACTCACAGGAATCCTCTGTTCTGTTGCAATGTGAGACACAGGAATTGAACTTATGCTTGGGGCCAAGTGCCTTTACCCACTGAGCCATCTCACCAACATTAAAATTAAACCCAAAACGTCACAATGTGGTGCTGGCTCCAGCGTCTCATTTGGCTGTGCACGACTGTCTCAAACTTCCCATTAGACTCTCCAGACTCCAAACCCTAGCAAGGCTTCCACAGACTGGCCCCAGCCCAGCTAGGCCTCCCAATCACTCTGACAAGTCTGTCCCACTCCTTCAGTGCCACACATGTGGTTCATCTTATTTGTCTCCATTCTAGCATGTTGGCACATGCTGTCCCTACCATCTGCAATCCTATCACTTCTTCCCATAGTGAGATTTCTTATCCTTGGTTCAGACCTCAGGTATTTCCTGACAGACAGGACTTCTCAGGCCCCACTTGGCCCTTCTCTTGCTTATCCCTCCTTCATTTACTTTACATCTTTATCCTAGATTAAACACACAGTCATCACCACACTCATATATGGTATTTTGTGATAGTATCCTGCTGTGTTGTCCAGGTTGGCTGGGAAGTCTCAATCTCCTTTGTATTAAGATGACAGGCATGAATCGTCAAGCCTGGTCTCCTGTAATTTTTAATATGTTCATCTCAGCCAAAAAGCCAACAGCTATCACTGTTCTTCTGGTTCAAAAGTATATTCATCAAGCATACAATATAGACTCAGATAATCTCACTGAAGGTTATGAAAAACATATAACCCCTTCTTAGCACCACCCTCAGTTTACCTATCAGTGAGCAATGTGTCTTCCAAGGGTTATCTTGAAGATTTGGGATGATAGATAGATAGATAGATAGATAGATAGATAGCCAGGAGAAAATGACCAAAATGTATATAAACTGTATAAAATTATAAAATAATAGTATAAATAAAAATGAGGTAAGAACATGGGAGTTGACTTAGTCATTAAAGTTCTTGCCACACAAGCTTCAGGATAGAACTTCAAATACCCAGAACCCTCCTAAATGTCAAGTGCATGTGGCAGTCCCTCTGTAACTACAGCTTCAGAGGGTGAAGACAGGTGAACCTAGAACATGCAGATTAGCAGGACTAGCCAAATGAACACGGTCTGGGTTTGAGTGAGAGACCATGCCCCAAGGAATAAGGTAGAAGAGTGATTGAAGGGGAATTTCTCACATTATCAGACATTCTCAGAGATATGTACACACTTGTGCACACACCTTAATCATGTGCCTACATGCCTACATACATATGCCCACCACACACACATGTGAATGTACACACACACACATATATATATGTATATATATATGTTTTATATATATGTATATATGTATATATGTATATATGTATATATAATGTAATGTATGTATATATGTATATATATGTGTGTATATGTATATATGTATATGCATATATATGTATATATATGTATATATGTATATATGTGTGTGTATATATGTGTATATATACGTATATGTATACGTATATATATATAAATGTTTACCATTACATGAAAATTAAATGTACTAGGCATCTTGTATTTGTACAGAAGCAACCCTACTGGGACTGGATTTATCTAAGATCACACACACAGAATGGATTCTTTGTCCAATGCAGCTTCTATGGTAGCCCTCAGTGGAAAACATGGGACTTCCTTGCTGAAGCATATAGCCTGCAACACTTCCATAGCTTAATAAAAAAAATATTATGCCTGTTCCCCAACCATCCCTGAACCATCCACTCCACACATGTCTCTCTTACCTGCCAGGGCTGGAAGTCCTGGGAGTCTGTACCTTTCCCATCCTGGTGCTCACAAGTTAGCATATCATGCAGGGCATGGGCGATGCTGTAGACAGCTGTGTAAGCAGCATCAAACATCAATTTTGCTCACTTCTGAGAAAGGATGCTGTTTATTTTTCAAACTCTCATTCCCTGAGCAGAGCTGGACACCCTCTGTCACTGTGCTGTTCTGGCTGGGCCATGTACAATCAAAGGTGAACTCCCAGAACTTCTTTATAAACATGTCTTCTGGGGTCTGGCTGGGGCGCAGGTGAGCAAGGAACTCAGGGAAGCCAATAGCCCTGCTGCTGTGATACAGAAGGCCAAATGTGCCTTGCAACACCTGGGAAATGCCTGGAATGGTCAGAGCAAGTGCCATGTGGAGAGTGCCTTTGCTTACCCACACCTGTCCTGAGACAGGAACAGCCAGCAAACCATACAAAATGAGCTGAAAATTGGAATTGCTTAAGAAAACCAGAACAACTCTGGCTGTACATTTCTGCATTTTCTGGACAGTCTCTTCAATCTTTCCCAAAGACCTCTGGGAAGGGACATGGAGGTGAAACTCAATGCACACACCATCTAGACTCAGCTGCTGAGTGGCCAGAGAGCTGGCCTGCTGCCCAAAGTCATCATCTTGGGCCAGAATGATCACCCAGGACCACTGAAAATGAATTATCAGCTGGGTAACTGCATGGGAGGATGTGAGGTCACTAGTCAGGGTCCGAATGAAGGATGGAAACTGGATCTTGTCACTCAGGCTGGGTAGTGAAGATGAGTAACTGATCTGTCAAGGGAGAGCCAGGCAATAAGAGAGTAGACAAGATCCAGGACTCAGGAGCAAGCTAATGGTCTGGATTGAATGTCGGAAGGATGAGGCTGGAAAGATAGCTCAGCAGTTCTAGCCCTTGTTGAATTTGTAAAGGACTCCAGTTAGACTCCCAACACCCACATTAGGTGGCTCACAAATGTTTGTAACGCCAGCTCAAGGAAATCTGACACTTGCTTCGAGCTTCTTCCCACACCTGTTGCATAGATTTACACAGACTGTACACATAAACATAAATGTATATTATAATCTAAAGCATAACAATTTTCATGAAAGGAAATGAAAATAATGTGTTATGTGTAGCTTTAGCTACCCCACCTAGCTCTGGGAACGGGTATGATACCAGCCCCAACCCAGCTTCCCTTGAATCCATGGATAAAAGACATTCGGGTGCACACACACACAGACACACACACACAGTTGTTAATTTTCAACTTGCCTTCAGACACAATTGCTGGATGCTACTATCTCCTGCCTGGAAAAGTGTGCCCATAACAATATTCTTATCTCTACACCTCCCACCTGTCCTTAACTTTAGTTGCTAAGATTCATCTAGTCCCTGCTAAACATCCCTGACCCCCCACCGATAGGAGGGGCCACAGTTCCCACTCCTCCTGAGACCTCACATGACTGCTTGGTTCTTCTCTCTCCAAAGCATGGCGAATTCTCCTCCCTTGCTTCTGGCTTTTTTTTCCTCCAGGGACCTGGAAGTCCTGCCTATTCCTTCCACCCAACTATCAGCCCATGGCTTCTTTACAGACAGGTCAAGAACAAATTGGGGAGCAAGACAGCATCAGAACCAAATCTACAGTAATGCTTTGGAAAAAGAATTGATTCTACTAAGCAGCGTTGTGCTCTTCACTAGCCTGTCATCACAGACAGCCCTGTGGCTTCTCAAAAGAAGCCCAGAACCATATATTTACTTGTTCTACTATCAACATCTGTCCTTCCCACTGCCCACTCCTATATTTGTTTCCAGCATCTCAACTAGGTTTGGTCTGATGCTCTCATTTGTACACAGCTGTTAGGATGTTCTTTAGAAAATTTGTGTGTGTGTGTGTGTGTGTGTGTGTGTGTGTGTGTGTGTGTGTGTGTGTCTGTTCATTCTGTGTCTGTATGTCTGTCTGCCTGACTGGGATAAGGAATGTGTAGACATAGAAGACAAATTATGGGGAACACCTGGTGTGTTCCAGAGGCTCAAACTCAAGTCAGCAAGCTTGCTAGCAAGCACTTTTACCCAATTTTCCATCTTTCTGCACCTCATAAGAACAAATGAATTGTTGGCTCTTATCAGACCACCATTGTGAGGTTTTCCAGATTTAAAAAAAAAAAATGAGATTTTTAATCTGATTTATCAATTTGTTGAGGAAGTGGTGTTACTATGTTCTCAAAACAAAGAGTACTTGGAGATGTGACAAGTGGGTTCTGTGTCTATGGTGGTTTGGTCTGGTCTGGTGTGGTCTGGTGTGGTCCAGTCTAATCTGGTCCAGTCCAGTCTTGTCTGTTTAGGTTTTGAGAGGCACTGAATGTAGCTAGTCAGCTTCAGGGTATGAGTGAAAACCTTTTCAGCTACAAAATATGTAAAGTTTATACTGTCTTAAGACAAAGGTCCTAGCATCTGGTTGCTTCATGTGGAGAGAAAAGACTCGTTCAAACTCATGCAGGTGGTCTTGCCAGGCCAAGACCAATAAGACAATAAAACAGAAGCTATTCCATTATGTTTGGATTGCAGGGAATCAATGATCATTTCTATGTAAAAGTTTGTTGCATGAAACACACATTACTAGTTGAAAACAAGTTATATTTTAATACAAATATTGGGACAAACTTACACTAAAAACAATTCATCAATTCTCAGAAACTCAATTTTTTATTATTATCTATGAATGAGTATTTTGCCTGTATTTATTTATGATTTATACCACATGTGTGTCTGCTAACCATACAGGACAAAAGAGGGAGTCACATGTCTAGAAATAGAGTTGCAGATTCATATGAGCCACCATGTGGTTTTTGGGATTTGAAATTTTTCTAAAAGAACACCTCAGTGCTCTTCACCTCTGAGCCATATCTCCAGCCCTGAAATTCAAACTTAACTAAAATTTATCTAGCAGCCCTACATGTTGGAATATAAGAGGTTTTTTTTAAATATTCAATATATCACGTGTCTGTTCTGAACATACTAGTG
This sequence comes from Arvicanthis niloticus, assembly GCF_011762505.2. Lineage (NCBI taxonomy): Eukaryota > Metazoa > Chordata > Mammalia > Rodentia > Muridae > Arvicanthis > Arvicanthis niloticus. The sequence goes on along the minus strand of NC_133438.1, from coordinate 1,629,151 downwards.
CACAGGACTCAGAAGTCTGAGAGAAGAGGATCAAGAGTTCAAGGGCAACGTAGGTTACACAGAGAAATGCTGCACACATACACACACACACACACACATACACACACACACACACACCTGAAAAAAAAACAGAAATAAAGTTTGGTTGGTTTGGGGTCTGTGATCATGTACAGAGAAGAAAAATGAGGTTTCTACTAATTTAAATATGCCTAATTTGAGGGATGGGGAGATGCCAAGATGGCTGAAAGCACTTGCTGCAAAATTACGGAGATAGAAGCTCAGATCCTAGTACTTATGTAACAAGTTGGGCATCCCCCTCATGACAGTATCCTCAGCTCCAAGAGGTGTGCACACAGTAGGCTGGATGGAGCTTTCAACCTTCCAGACTAGCCAAAAATCATGGGCTATAGGTTCAGGAAAAGATCTTGACTCAAGGGATAGGTAGGGAGTGATGAAGGAAGCCTCTTCTGGCCTCTACAGATATACAAAGGTCCATACACACACACACACACACACACACACACACACACACACACACACACGATGCAAACAAACACAGACATAGTTGCTCTTCCTCTCTAATAATAATAATTAATTGATGGATTGATTAATATGATGAGGGAGAAATGGCTGAGTAGTTAATACTACTTGGTGCTCTTTGGAGAACCCTAGTTTAATTTCATAACACATTAAAACCATATGTAACCACAATTCTAGAGAGTCCAATGCTCTCTTTTGATGTTCACAGTCACCAGGCACTCATGTGGTACACTCACACACACACACACACACATACACACACATATATACATATACAGGCAAAATACTCAATACACATAAAATAACAATAAATTGATCTTTAAAAATAATTTTTAAACAATTAAAAAGAAATTTTCTCACTTTTCAATGAAGTTGATGATAATTATTTCTAAACTATCTACACATGGAGGAGAGAACCATGTTGGACACAGAAAATATTCAGGAAGCCTGACTCCTCAGTAGAGCTGCTCATTGTCATCACCATCGATATCACTATCATCACCATCGATATCACTATCATCACAATCACCACATTCACTCAAGATAAGGCTTTGAGCCACTCACCTGGGGAAACTTGTACAGCCCCAGAAGTCTGGCCATGGAGACAGACAGAGATGACCGTGTGTCCCCAACCAAGGCAGCCTGAGGAGAGCCATGCTGGCATGTATAGTTGGGGATGGGCTCCTCCCATCCTGTGAGAAATCCCATCGTCTCATAGAGGGCTCCGTGCACTGAGTCCCCAGAGTTTCGAATGGAGAAGCCCAGTGTCAAATTGGGCAACAAGTGAGCACTCCTATTAATCTCCTCAATGGCAAAGACGAAACTCTGGGCCACTCGGTAGCCCCACATGGAGACACTGAGGGAAAGAGAAGCCCACATTAATCACTCATTATGGGACATAATAGAAGAATAAACAGTGTGACTCAAGTAAACTGAGTAAAAATGTACATCTCCACAAACACTTGTGTAGAAATGTGCACAGAACATTCCAGAAGAGTCAAAGGGAAGCCAGAGGGAATGCAGAGACAGTAATCAAAGGGAGAGTTTCAGAAGACAGTGGTGACATTTGAAGATCTATTGCATGACCTGTGTTGGTGGTCCACTTGTTTAATCCCGCCACTTAGGAGGAAGAGGGAGGTGGATCTCTGTGAATCAGAGACCAGAGCATGATCTACTTAGCTAGTACAAGGACACTAGACCTACACAGAGAGACCCTGTCCTACGGAAACAAGGAAAATAAATCTATTGAATAGTATGATTGGTTATAATTATGGTAACTAACATCTATTTCAGAATTACTGGCATTAAGAGCCAGAAGATATGGGGACAAGAAATGAAATGTTGCCTTCAGGACATGACTCAGATACTGCATGCATGTGAGCCTGTCAACAGCCAAGCATTCTCTGGCAACTTCTTTGCTTGGCCTTACTTATCCTTGTTTAACTATTGGCACCTGGGCTAAAGACTGTCATTTGCTTCAGTCCTGTAACTAACATGGGACCTCACCAGGCTCCAATGGACATTCCAAACCCACAGCCACACATGAAGCCCCAGTTAAAATCAGTGGGTACAAAACAAAAAGTCAGGAATGTGGGGAAGGGACCTCTAGTTTGGAAGAGGTAATGACAGCTATGGAAGGAAAATAAGAGGGACTGGGGAAATGAAGATAAACTAAATGCACCATATAAATATATGAAATCATTAAAGAGTAAATCTAATAAGAAATTACAACCAACACCAAATTACTCAACAGGTGATATATATATATATATATATATATATATATATATATATATATATATATTCACAAGTATCTATGCAACAATAATGATTACTAAAAAATAAAAGGCCATGAATTTAAAAGTGAGAGTGCATATGGAAGGTTTTAAGGAAAGAGAAAAAGATAGATAAATATATAAGTAGATAGATAGATAGATAGATAGATAGATAGATAGATAGATAGATATGGGGGATGTAAAGACAGGGTCTCTCTATGTAGTCCTGATTGCCTGGAACACATAGAGATCTGCCTGATACTTTCTCTTGAGTGCTGGAATTAAAGATAAATTCCACCACATCCAACTGATGTTATACTTTAATTAAATTTTTTAAATTGTTATTGTTGAGAGTAGCTTTTTTTTCTTTTGAGTTTCCATATCACTCAACCTAACTTCACACTAACTACATAGCAGAGGTTGACCATAAACTTCTTTCATTTGTGCATGTGTATGTATGAATATATAAGCTAAATGTAGCCTGCAAATGTATTCTTCAACAATGCTCACTGTGTTTGTGTGTGTGTGTGCAAGTGCATGTGCATGTGCGCACACGTGCGCACGCATGTGGGTGTTGTGTATGGGTATATTTTCCTCTGAGGGTGTAAAGGCTGATAGGATGTCAGGATATCTTTCTCAATTGTTTCTTCATCCTTTAAAAACATTATTCTTTGAACATGTGTTTTTATAGACCCACACATACTGCAATACATGGAGTTCAGGAAAACAAGGTTCTGAATCAGTTCTCTTCCTCCACTCTTATATGGGTTCCAGGAGGAGATCATTCAGGTCATGCATCAGACTTGCATCCTAAGCACTTTACCCCATGAGCCATCTCATGACTCCTCTCCATACTACTTTATGTAACAGGTTACCTCACTGAACCTGGACTTCATCCATTCAGCTAGGCTGCTAGCCAGCAATTCTTAGGAATCCTCTTGTCTCTCTGTTCCTAACCAGGGTTACAGATGTTCAACATACAAGCTTTCATATGGGTTCTGGGAATCTAAACTCTGGCTTCAAGCTCACACAGCAGACTTCACCAACTCAGTCATTTCTCCAGCCCCTAAGACTCCTGTTGCAACTGTCACATTAGACTTTAAATGTTAACATCTCCAAAAATTGAGTGTGTAAATGAAGTATTTGCTGGTGAGTTTGATTAATAATTCTATACTATATACATTTTTTAAAATATTGCATTGTACCCAATTCATACATACAATTAATACTCATTAGCATAATAATTAACATGGTAGACAAGTATGATGGCACACACTTGTGATTCCAGCACTCAGGCTTAGGCTGGAAGATAGTGACTTCTACAATAGCCTCATCTACACAGACAGACAGACACGGTTTAAAAAGAAGCAGAAGAGGAAGAGAAGAAAGAGGAAGAGGAGAAAGAGGGGGAGGAGAAAGGAATATAGGAGGAAGAGGAGGTGGAGGAAGAAGAACAAGAAGAATAACAAGAACAACAAGAAGGAGGAAAAGAAGGAAAGGAAGGAAGGAAGGAAGGAAGGAAGGAAGGAAGGAAGGAAGGAAGGAGACAATGCAAGTATGTCTGTAATCCTGTTTGAAGCTAGCCTGAACTTCACAAGGAGTTCCAGACTAGTTATAGCACAAAGTGAGATAGCCTCTCTCTCTCTCTCTCTCTCTCTCTCTCTCTCTCTCTCTCTCTCTCTCTCTCTCACACACACACACACACACACACACACACACACACACACACAGAGTCATTTAAAGTGATGTTAAATGTGAAAATGCAGAAATGGAAGTCTCTTGCATTTGTGGTTAAATAAAGAATGATGGTATTATTTTTAGAAAGCATTCTTTTCAACTGCTTTTCAAACAGGTCTCATTACGTGTCTCAGTATTGCCTGAAACTGACACTCCCAGTTTACGTTCATGAGTCCTAGGAGGAAAGTCATGTACCCCATACTAAGCCATTGTTGTAATTTTTAAAGGTAAATATAAACATTCAAAATAATAATAGTAACAACAAAGGCTATGTAGACAACCACTCTGTGCAATAGTACATTGGAAAGACTTGGACAAAAAGGACACAATTGGATTTATGTCTTCATTAACTAACTGTGGTAGTACACCCTATAACATCAGGACTCAAGAGGTAAAAGCGGGATAATCAAAAATTCAACATCATCCTTGACTTCCTAGTGAACTGGAGGCAACATGAGACTCTTAGAAAAAATAGCAAACAAAAGGAATACAGTATAGAGGAACAATGGGAGACTGGTGACTTATGAGAAATCTATTAATCACACAATTAATCATTTAACAAAAATGTCTACCTGGACCTTACTTTAAGAAGCAAGGATATACAAGGATCAAGAATCCACACCTGACCTGTGAAGCTCATACATTTCAGCCAGTACATGAGCACCTAGATATCAGTCTGGTACAAATAATAAAGAAAGAGAGAGGGGGTGATGTAAAGGGAGAGCAGCAGAGCTACTGCATTCACACAGAGAAAGGACGTGGCCATGTAGCTGGGTCTGAGAATCAACCCTTATCCAAGGCTTCACACAACCTTGTAAAGCTGCTTCTGGCTTTCAGAGACAGTTACTCTACATGCAACACCTACCTTGAAGTCTGCAGCACAGGTGGTGGAGCAGTAAAATTAGACAGGGTACCATCAGAGAAGTGAAAGATGGAGAAGCTACCACCCACAATTACATCTCCAGGACGATCAAAGTGAGGGCTCTGCCTTGGCAACAGCCAGGCTCTTGGTCCAGAAAGGGAAAACCCAGACAGACAGCCAAAGAGAGCAGGAAGAAAAGCACACAGCCACATGCCTGCTAGAGGCCAGACAGCCAATGACAAGACAGCCCCATATGGGGCATTGGCTAGCACTGAAGGAGGCTTTTATATGGAAGATTGCCCTTGATCAAGGGCCTGAGGCTAAGACCACACTGGGAACTCTAGACTTGCAGTCTGTGGGGAGAATACTGGTCATGAGGTGATGGAGATGAGTGGCCACTAAATCCCAGAGCCATTAAAGTTGTATCCCCCTCTCCTGAGGGTTCCTGGCCTCTCGTTAACCAAGGTCATATCTGCCAACTTTAGGGAGGATAACAATGGGCCTACCTGTCTCCTGGGGAACTTGCAGGACCAAGAGCAGCTGTGGCCAGGGTGCTCAGGGCACCGTTTTGGAGAAAACTCACAGGTGGGTACAAGAAGCAAATATCCCAGTAGCAGATGTGAAATATGTTTAGCACATACTTCATACACTATACCCACTGTGTTGCGCCCCCCCTCCTGTTGCGGTAAATCTCTTGCCCATAGGGAGTCCATAGAATAAAGACACAAGTCAATAAATATCAAATGAATGCTGCATGCCTAGATTGGGCAGATTTACCATTAAACTACACTATTCCCCGGCTATGAGAGCTCTTAACAACTTGCAGTCTCCTAGATCAAGGTCTTCTCCAGCTTCTCTGCTTCCACCAACTGCCCCCCTCTCCAACGGCTTTCCTTGCTCTACTCCTCCTCCCCTGCCTTTGGCTCCTCCCACTCCTCTTCTACTGCCCAATCACTGGCTCTAGCCTTTATTTAACAAATTCGATTGGACAGAAGATTCACAAGATTCACTCCTCCTTAGCAGCCCCTCCCAGGAGTGGAATTACCATGACAACAAGAGGCTAGGGCTATCCACCACCACCACCACCACCACCACCACCACCACCCCCCACCCCCACCCCGCCATGTTTTTGTACTAGGTAAACCCACTAATCCATGTTTTGTGGTCTTTGCAGTTCTTTAAGGACATTTCAAAAACATTTTATCATGGAGAATTTGGACCTACACAAAATAACTGCAGAAAACAATAAATGTCCTTGTCACTGTGGAACCATGACCAATCCTCCCTGGCTACTGAGCTTTTTTCTGTTTTTGAAAACAAATCCCAAGGCTGACAAGATGATTCAGCTGGAAAACTTGTTATACAAACCAGATGACCTGTATTTGATCACAATATTCATATATAGGTAGAAAAAGAGAATCAACTCTACAAAAGTGTCCTCTGACTCCCCACATAAGCCATGCAAAGTTCACATGTGTGAAAATACACATGCCTGCACACACACACATAAATACACATTACATACTTTTATTTTTTTAAATATACTTTATTTTATTTATGAGTCCACTGTTGCTGACTTCAGACACACCAGAAGAGTGCATCAGATCTCATTACAGATGGTTGTGAGCCACCATGTGGTTGCTGGAAATTCAACTGAGGACCTCTGGAAAAGAAGTCAGTGCTCTTAACTGCTAAGCCATCTCTCCAGCCCCTACATACTTTTATGTAAAAAGAAAAATTGCAAACGCTGTTATTCCAAATGATATATATATATATATATAATTTTCTAATATAGCCATAATCCCATTCTTCAAGTTTAAAATAAAAGTCAAAAAGATGGCTCAGCATTTTAGCAAGTAAAGACACCAGCTGCTAACCCTGATGACCCTAATTAAATACACACATCCCACTGAATGGAGAGAAGAATCCACTTCTGCAACTTACCCTCCAACATCCACATATATGCTGTTAGACTTGCAGATCCAAAAATGGGTACAAAAACAAAAGGAGCAAACAAAACACACCAATCTCTCAACCATTAAATATAAAATAAAAATATAAAATATACTAATAATAACTCCAGTTCACTGATATTTAGGCATAGCTATTTAGCATTCATTATCAACAGTTTGGCATTTTCTTATATATCAGACTATTAGGAAAGGTCACACTATGTAGTTGATAAATAATTCTTTTTGCTGTTAGCATTACTGAGCTATAAATCACATAGTGTACAATTCATCCATCTGCATTATGCCGTTTTCCAGGTGTGGGAGCAAACCTAAAGTACCAGCACTTGGGAGGTTGAAGCAGGACAATGGCTACACATTTGAAGCCAGCCTGGATGTCATGGCAAATCCCAAACAAATAAATAAAAGGTGATGGAAATTTACAGGTCTTATATATATTTGGGTTGCCTTACAATCATTAGTAAATATATATATATATATATATATATATATATATATATATATATAGGATTAAGTGCAGTTGGCACCATGAGCACAGGAGTTCATTTGAACACAGAGGTCAGAGCTGTTATATCCCTGGTGAAAGGGTTAAAAAATTTTTTCAAAAATTCCTAACAGGCAAGCAGAACCAAGAGCGCAGGTCAGCTTGATCGTGAGCTCTACGTTTCAGGAACTTGGCTGACCACAAGATAGATGGTTGATTACGAACAGGCTCTTAGAGAATAGCCCATACAAAATGTTCCCCATGAATGGGCTGATACTTTCCACAGGTGCTCTCCAATAACCCTCCTTCACTCCCCCGGGGTTGTGGTTCCCCCCACCCTGAGTTGTGGTTTTGGCCTTTAAATTCTCTCTGTCTCCAAAGCTCCGGGGTCAGACCTCACTGCCCCTGCATGGGTCATGGGTCTTGACCTCAGTATACTGATTAAAATATACCTCTTGCTGATTACATCAAGTTCAGTGTCTTGTGAGTTAATGGATGGCTGCAAATACCTGAGGCTTGGGTGAGGTCCTCCCTTCATGGGGGCCTTACATTTTTGGTTCCATGACCGACCGGAAAACTGCGACCACCCTAAGCTCTAAAAACCCACTTGGAGGTATGATTTCTGTTTTTGACCAATTTTTTGTCTCTGTTTCTGTGTTTTGTTGTGTTCTGGGCCCATTCTCTTGTCTGTACTGGCTCAGTAAGCTGGTTTTGTGAAAGTACTTTTGGTTCTTTGCAGCTGTTTGCAGCCGTTTCTGTCTCGAGAGGAGACGAATGGAGTGATTGGCAGACATCCCAAAAAGGACAGGAATTCTCAGGGACTGGGTGCCGGAGAGGACACGGTGGACATCCTGGTAGGGAGGATGTGGAATCCCTTCTGACTGGCACCAGAGGGCCAGAGAGGAAGTAGAATCCCTCCCGGCTGGCAAGGGGTGCTGGGGAAGATGTGGAATCCTTCCTGGCTGGCACTTGAGATTCAGACAGGTTTTTTGTTAGTCTTTCTGTGTATATGTTTTGTCTGGGTTTTGTGTTATTTGTGACGACGAACAGACTGTGACTAAAGTTTAACCCTAGACCATTGGACTGAAGATAGAATCAGAGCACATAACTTACCAGTTGAGATCAAGAAAGGACCATGACAGACTTTTTGTGCCTCAGAGTGGCTGACTTTTGATGTTGACCAGCTGCCAGAAGAGAAAAGAAAGCCAGGCTCCCTAGCCCTGGCCCTCCATGGAACGAGGCACAGACCAAACTAGAAGATTAATCAACCTTTTCTTTTCTGATAACCCTGCCAGTCTGACTGGACTGGAAAAGTCTTTAATATTTTTCCACCAGCCTACCTGGGATGATTGCCAGCAGCTTTTACAGGTTCTATTTACCATAGAAAGGATCCTGTTAGAAGCTCCCCTTAACCAACCAGACTGAGACTTCAACATGGCTACAGGTAGGGAGTGGCTGACAGTTTACTCCACCAGGCTCTGGTGACAGGTAAGAAGTTACAGCGTATAGAGGGATTACAAGATTATACACTGCAGGATTTAGTTAAAGAGACAGAAAAAGTATATCACAAAAGAGAGACTGAAGACTAGAATACTGGCCACAGTTGTAAGAGATATAGAGAGAGAAAGGACAGGGCCTGGGCAACAGAAGACCAAGACCAAATGAGAATAGAGAGATACAAAGACATCTATTTAAAAAGATCAGTGTGCCTACTATAAAGTCTTAGACTAATTCACGGACTGTTGATCTGGCAGAAAGACAAGTGTCTCATTCTGGTTATTCCTGAATGCCCTATGCCTTTGTTGGGGAGAGACAAAGTTGAAGTTTACTCAAACAGGACCAGGGGTCTTGAGAGAACCCCCACCTCTATGATATTGGCCTTAAAACTAAAGATGAATAACGACTTCATGAGCTTCAAAAACTGCAAAAAGCCTCCCCAACATTAGTAAATGGTTAACAGAATTTCCAAAAGCGTGGACTAAAACCAGCACCTCCTCTATCGGAGTGTGGTAGTACCCAATGAGTCGTGAAGCCAGAGAAAAATTAGACCTCACATTCACAGACTGTTACAACAAAACATTCTGGTTCCTTGCCAGTCGCCATAGAAATTGACTCTGGGACAGCAGACAACTGTTGTGACATCCTGCTCCCTTGAGAACATTATCTGACAGCCCCCTGACCAATACTAATGCCCACATGAAAGGGTGATCATTGCCTCCCCGGCCATCCTGAACCCTGCCACCTTGCTGCCTGAGACTGATGATTCCTCCCCCATCCATTGCTATATTGACATTCTGGCAGAAGACCAACCTTGGCCAGGGAGTCCAAACTGGTATACTGATGGGAGCAGCTTTGTGATTGAAGGTAAGCTGATGGTGGGAGCAACAGTGATAGATAAAAAACAAGTGATTTGGACCAGCAGCCTGGCAGAAAGAACACTGATAGCAGGTATGCTTTTGCCACTGCCCATATTCACGGGACAATTTACAGACAGAGGGGCTGCTGACTTCTGCAAGAAAAGACATTAAGAACAAAGAAAAATACTGAGCCTCCTTGAGGCCATCCATTTGCCTAAAAAAGTGGCCACAATTCATTGTCCTGGACATCAGAAAACCCAGGATACTGTTGCTGAAAAAAATCAGATGACAGATTTGACTGCTAAAGAGGCTGCTCAAAGAGCTGATCCTGACTGTTGAAAGTCATCTCAATTTTATGTGGTGAACTTATTTGATGAAGCTGAAGCAGTAATTAAAAAAAAACTATGAGGCCTTTGCCCTGACTAACGCTAGGTATTCAAGATATCCCCCAAGAAGAAGGCTTCAAAGAGACAGACCTGGGGCCTACTGAGAAATGGACTTCATGAAAGTCAAACCTGCTAAATACTTGTTAGTCTTTATAGATACTTTTTCAGACTGGGTAAAAGCCTTTCCTACAAAGACTGAGACTGCCAACATGGTGACTAAGAAGACCTTAGAAGAAAACTTTCCCAGGTTTGAAACACCCAAGATAATTGGGTCTGACAATAGACCTGCCTTTGTTGCCCAGGTAAGTCAGGGACTGGCCACCTAGCTAGAGATTAATTAGAAATTACATTGTGCCTATAGACCCCAGAGTTCAGGACAGATAAAAAAGAGAAATAGAACTATTAAAGAGACCTTAATGAAATTAGCCTTGGAGACTGGCGGGAGATGACTGGACAGCCCTCCTTCCTTTTGCCTTGTTCCGGGTTATGATTTAAGCTAACACCTTATAAGATTTTATGTGTGGGGGTGGGGGTCTCCACCACTTACTGAGATATATAAAATATATGATTCTGATATTGTTCTTTCTAAATCCCTGTTTGCCCACATGAAAACACTTGAGCTGGTCCGATGTGAGGTCTGGGAACAGTTAAAAGAAGCTTATGAGACTGGAGACCTGAGTATGCCTCATCAGTTCCAGGTTGGAGATGCTGTTCTCATCTGCCACGACTGGGTTGAGAACCTTGAGCCTCACTAGAAAAGACCACCCCTGGTGCTCCTGACCACCACCACAGTGGTGAAAGTCGAAGACATCTCTAAATAGATTAGTTACCTTTGTTAAAAAAAATAAGTGCTGTTCAGATTTTGATGTTATACTAAGTTTTATGATTAAAAGTCTTACATCAGAAGAAATGGGGAAATGAAAGGGTTAAAAATTTTTCAAAAACTCCTAACAGGCAAGCAGAACCAAGAGTGCAGGTCAGCTTGGTCGTGAGCTCTGTGTTTCAGGAACTTGGCTGACCACAAGATAGATGGCTGATTACGAACAGGCTCTTAGAGAATAGCCCATACAAAATGTTCCCCATGAATGGGCTGATACTTTCCACAGGTGCTCTCCAATAACCCTTCTTCACTCCCCCTGGGTTGTGGTTCCCCCCACCCTGAGTTGTGGTTTTGGCCTTTAAATTCTGTCTCCAAAGCCCCGGGGTCAGACCCCACTGCCCCTGCGTGGGTCATGGGTCTTGACCGCAGTATACTGATTAAAATATACCTCTTGCTGATTACATCAAGTTCAGTGTCGTGTGAGTAACTGGATGACTGCAAATTCCTGCGGCTTGGGTGAGGTCCTCCTTTCGTGGGGGCCTTACACTGGAGCTGGAATTACAGGTGGATCTGAGCTACCTGACATGAGTCCTGGTAGCCAAACTGGGGTCCCCTGAAGGAGTAGCAAGTACTCTGAAACATTGAATCATCTCTCCAGTCCCACAAAGCCAACTTTTAGAACTTCAGTACCCCAGAGAGAAATACTACACCCTTACCAATCTCCCCTCAATAAAACTCAAGAAACCACTAGTCAAATGCATGTCACTATAAATTTGCTTCTTCATAATATTTCATTAATGAAATATTAAAATATATTATTTTGATTGGCTTCCTTAACTTACTATAAAATTCTGAATGCTTAACTATACATTAAATAGTATACTAATTCTTATGTTTATTTTATTTTAAAAAATGTCCTAGTCATTGAGTAAGCCATACCAAACATACATCAACTGATAAACATTTAGATTCTTTCAACTTTTAGTATATAAATAATGCTTCTCTGAAGATTCATTTCCAGTCTTTACAGAAATAATTTACATTTCTTCCTTATATATATAAGAGTGAGATTTATCAATCACATGGTAAGTCTGGAAGTCAATCACATGGTAAGAAGGAATTGGAAGTGCATGCTGAGAAGATCCTGATATAGCTGTCTCCTTAGAGGTCTGCCAGAGTCTGACATATTCAGAGGCAGATGCTCACAGCTAACAGTTGATTTGATCAAGGGGTTCCCAATGGAGGAGTTAAAGAAAAGACTGAAGGAGCTGAAAGGGGGTTTGGCCCCATGAGGAGAGCAAAAACACCAACAAACCAGAGCTCCCCAGGGTCTAAACCACCAGCCTGGGAGCACATAGGGAGGGACCCATGACTCCATCTGTATATGTAGGGAAGGATGGCCTTGTTGGGCATAGGTAGAAGATCCTTGTTCCCATGAAGGCTGAACACCAAGGGGGGATTTGAGGAGATGGGAGTGGGGGGGGGGGTATATGAGGACACATCCTCATAGAAGCAGGAGGATGGGGGATGGAATAGGGGGTTCCTGGGTGATGAAGGAATGGGGTGAGGGGATAAAATCTGAAATGTAAATATAATATCCAATAAAAAAGTAACCAGAGTGGGGGAGAAAAGAAAGGTTGAATTCCCAGTAAGGTTCCTCTCAAAACAAAAAAGATAGAACAATGATCTGCTTGTCAGCTGCCCACATGCTCAGCAACCCTTGACATTATCATCATCATAATCATCACCTCATGACACTTTTCCCACCTTTCCACTGATAGTTTGTGTATTATGGATGTGACCAATGTTCTGTGGTTATCAGGCAGAGGTGAAAGCACAAATTATTGATGTCACCACTACATCCACCATGTGCGTCCTGGTTATCAAATTCAAGTTGCCAGGCTTACTGGCAAGTATTTTTACCCATTGTGCTACCTTCTGAGCTCCCCTTTCCAAGTTCCTTAACTATGATGACTTTCAGCAATACATATAGACAGAATAGTCAGTGACCATCTATATGTCCACTCTAAACATAACAGTCATTTGTGTTTTAAGTATCTCACTTGAATCTTGATCTGCCTTTTAAATGTGTTATAATCCACAAAGAAACAATGAGTCAAAATCAAGCACTTGTTCCTGGTGACTCCCCTGAGGACTAACACTTTCTGTGGAGCATCTAACTCTGCCTGCCCTGCTGTGCCTAATGGCCTTGCCTTGGCCAGGCAGGGGTGTTCTTCTCCGGTTTCAGCAAGATGATGTAGCACTTGGGGATAAAGATGCCACCCAGAAGTCCAGCAGTGGAGGCCAGGATGGAGAAGATCTCTACAGCCACAGTGGACTTCCCTCGGGCACTGTGGTACAGGGGCAGGAAGGCTGTCCAGACACTGCAGAAGAGCAGCATGCTGAAGGTGAGGAACTTGGTCTCATTGAAGACATCTGGAAGGCCCCTGGCCAGAAACGCCACAGAGAAGGTACCCCCTGCCAGGAAACCCAAGTAGCCCAGCACACAGAAGAAGGTGGCACCAGAACCCTCCTGGCACTGGATGACAATGTGCCGAGGCTCTGAGATCATATCCCTGTCTGGGAATGGTGGGGAGGTGGCCAACCACACCCCACAAAGAACAACCTGTATGAAGGAAGCAATGAGGACTACCGAGGCTGAAGCACCAGGGCTCAGACATACCTGGATCCTGCTTTGTGGCCTGGTGACTCTGAAGGCCAGGACTACTGTGAGAGTCTTAGCCAGAACAGAGGAGACAGCCACTGTGAACACCACAGCAAAGGTGGTCTGACGGAGGAGGCAGGTGGTGACTGTGGGTCTCCCAAGGAAGAGCAAGGCACACGGGGCACACAGGGAAAGAGAGATCAGGAGGAAGTAGCTGAGAGTTCTGCTGTTGGCCTTGACCATAGGTGTATCCTGGTGCTTCAGAAACACTCCAAGAACCAGGACAGCCAGACCAGCCAGCAATAGTGCCACCAAAGCCAATATGAATCCCAATGGTTCCTCAAAGGCCAGGAAGATCTCTGTCCTGGGCAGGCAATGGTCTCTGGTGTGGCTCGAGTACTGCTCCTTGGGACACAGAAGACATATCTTCATGTCTATGGGAGACACAATGACACCATTTCTGTAACACTATAGGAACTACACTAGCTCTGAAGGAAGGTATCCCAAACATTAACTTCTCTTGCAGCCTCTCCATCAAGTAATATATTTATAAATTATTCTTGGTGACCAGGGCTGGAATGGATAATACTAGAGGTAAAGCCACAAAGAAAAATGCACACTCTATATCTATGTGGGAGGGGTTATTTCTGTCTTGAATTAGTGTCTCCTGTAACTCAGGCTGGCCTTGTAGTAACTGAGTATTAGATTACCTAGAATTCCTCAACTTCCTTCCTCACCCTCTTAAATACTGTGATTATAACACTGCCCCACTACTTTTTTATTGGATATTTTATTTGCATTTCAAATGTTATCCTCCTTTCCCAGTTTCCCTCCAAACCTTCTATCCCATCCAACCTCCCCTTGCTTCTATGAGGGTGTTCCCCCACCCACCCACCCACTCCCACCTCTCTGCCCTGGCATTCCCCCACACTGGGGCAAAGAGACTTCACAAGACCAAGGGCCTCTTCTCCAACTTATGCCTGACAAGTCCATCCTCTGCTACATATGCAGCTGAAACCATGGGTCCCTTCATGTGTACTCTTTGGTTGGTGGTTTAGTCCCTAGGAGCTCTTAGGGGTGGGGTCTGGTTGACTGATATTTCTTCCTATGGGGTTGCAAAACCCTTCAGCTCCTTCAGTCCTTTCTGCCCCACTATTATTAACTTATATGAGTTTGTATATATGTACGTTTGTATGTACATACATGTATGTGTGTTGGATGCACATCCATATGGAGATCATAGATTATCGTCACATACTGTTTCTCAATCATTTCTCAAAGCTTATGTTTCTTATCAAACTTATTTATAGATTTTGGTGTGTGTATGTATGTGTGTAGGTTTAGACATGCCATAGTGTGTACTTGAACATCAAGACAACTTTCAGAAATTTGGTCCTTTCTTTCCCCCATGTGGATCTCAGGAGCTGAACTCAGGTTGTCAAAGCTGGCAGTAAGTGCTTGAACCCATTTCACAAGGGTTGACAACTTTGTTTAACTACTTAGTTTACTTGTTGAGTGTTTTGTCTATACATATTGATGGACATCATGTGAATCCGTGGTACCTGCAGAAGTCAGAAAATGGCATCAGAACCCCTGAAACTGAAGTTACTCATGGTTGTGAGTTAGGAGCCACCATGTGGATGCTGCTAACTGCTCAGCCATCTTTCTAGACCCTGTCCACCTTGGTTGTTGAGACAGGAGCTCTACTGAACCTAGAAATCACAGAGTTGACTACACTCACCAGTCACAATCCACTTCAATTATGTGAGCTTTTTAATGCTTCATTTGTTTCTCCAATTGTATCAGTAAATGGACATTTTAACAAATATTTTAGACTTAATTATGCCCCCAAATTTTATTTGTTCAAGTCTTGTTCCTCAGCATCTCAAAATGGGATTTCTCAGTATTTCTGAGTGCATAAACTCGGAATACTGGAGATGATGTAAAGAAGGTTAAATGAGGTCACAAGGGTAGACTCTAGTTCCAACAGGACTACTATTCTAATGAGAAGGAGGAGCTGGAGCAGCTTTTCAAAGGATAACTGATGGATAACACAAGGAGGAAAATTACAATGTAGAAAAAACAAGAAAGTAATCTTTCAACAACCCCAAAAGAAGACAGTTACACAAACATAATTCCACTCCAATAACAAAAGTGACAGGAAGCAACAATCATTTTTCCTTAATATCTCTTAAAATGAATGGACTCAATTCTCCAATTAAAAGACACAGACTAGCAGACTGGATACCCAGAATTTTGCTGCATACACAAAACACACATCTGTGACAAAGACAGACACTACCTCAGAGTAAAGGGATGGAAAACAAACTTCCAAGCAAATGGTCCCAAGAAACAAGCTGCAGTAGTAATTCTGATATCAAATAAAATTGATTTTCAACCAAATGTAATAAAAAAAAAAAAAACATAAGGAAGAACACTTTATACTCATCAAAGGAAAAGTGTACCAAGATGAACTCTCAATTCTGAACATCTATGCCCCAAATGCAAAGGCACCCACATACATAAAAGAAACTTTGCTAAAGCTCAAAGCATACATCACATCTCACAAAATAATAGTGGGGGATTTTAACACCCAACTCTCAGCAATGGACAAATCATGGAAACAGAAACTAAACAGAGACACAATGAAACTAACAGAAGTGATGAACCAAATGGATTTAACTGAGATATATATATATGGAATATTTCACCCTAAAACAAAAGAATATACCTTTTTCTCAGCACCTCATGGCACCTTCTCCAAAATAGACCATATAATTGGTCACAAAACAGGCCTCAACAGATACAAAAAGATTGAAATAATCCCTTGCACCCTATCAGACCACCATGGACTAATGCTGGTCTTTAATAATGACAAAAACAATGTTCCACATACACATGGAAACTTAACAATGCTCTACTCAAGGATGACTTGGTCAAGGAAGAAATTAAAGACTTTTTAGAATTTAATGAAAAGGAGGACACATCATATCAAAATTTGTGGGACTCCATGAAAGCAGTACTAAGAGGAAAAATCATAGCTCTAAGTGGCCACAAAAAGAAAATGGAAAGAGCATACATTAATAACCTGACAGCACACCTGAAAGCATTAGAACAAAAAGAAGCTAATATACCCAAGAAGAGTAGATGGCGGGAAATAATCAAACTCAGGGCTGAAATCAACCAAGTTGAAACAGAAAGAACTATACAAAATATCAACAAAACCAGGAGGTGGTTCTTTGAGAAAATTAACAAGATAGATAAACTCTTAGCCAGACTAAACAAAGGGCACAGACACAGTACCCAAATTAATAAAATCAGAACTGAAAAGACAGATATAACAACAGAAATTGAAGAAATTAAAGAATTATCAGATCCTACTACAAAGGCCTATACTCAACAAAATTGGATAATCTGGATGAAATTTTCTAGACAGGTATCAGATACCAAAATTAAATCAGGAGCAGACAAACCATCTAAACAGTCCTATAAACACTAAAGAAACAGAAAAAGTCATTAAAAGTCTCCCCACCAAAAAAAAGTTCGGGACCAGATGGTTTTAGTGCAGAATTCTTTCAGACCTTCAAGGAAGACCTAATACCAATTCTCTTCAAGCTATTTCACCGAATAGAAACAGAAGGAACACTACCCAATTCGTTCTATAAAGCTACAATTACACTCATACCTAAACCACAGAAAGACTGAACAAAGAAAGAGAACTACAGACCAATCTCTCATGAATATTGATGCAAAAATACTCAATAAAATTCTCACAAACCTAATCCAAGAACACATCAAAAGAATTATCCATCATGATCAAGTAGGCTTTATCCCAGGAATGCAGGGATGGTTCAATATTCAGAAATCCATCAATGTAATCCACTGCATAAATAAACTCAAAGAAAAAAACCACATGATCGTTTCACTAGATGCTGAGAAATCATTTGACAAAATTCAACATCACCTCATGTTAAAAGGCTTGGAAAAATCAGGAATTCAAGATCCATACCTAAACATAGTAAAAGCAACATACAGCAAGCCAGTAGCCAACTTCTAACTAAATGGAGAGAACCTTGAAGCAATCCCACTAAGATCAGGGACTAGACAAGGCTGCCCACTCTCACACTACCTATCCAATATAGTACTGGAAGTCCTAGCTAGAGTGATTAGACAACAAAAGGAAGTCAAAGGGATACAGATAGGAAAAGAAGAAGTCAAAATTTCACTATTTGCAGATGATATGATAGTATACTTAAGTGACCCTAAAACTTCCACCAGAGAATTCCTAAACCTGATAAACAACTTCAGCAAAGTCGCTGGATATAAAATCAACTCAAACAAATCAGTAGCCTTCCTCTATTCAAAGGATAAACAGTTCTGAGAAAGAAATTAGGGAAATGACACCTTTCACAATATCCACAAATACAATAAAATATCTTGGAGTGAATCTAACCAAGCAAGTGAAGGATTTGTATGACAAGAACTTCAAGTCTCTGAAGAAAGAAATAGAAGAAGTCTCAGAAGATGGAAAGATCTCCCATGCTCCTGGATTGGCACGATTTATTTAAAAATGACCATCTTGCCAAAAGCAGTCTAGAGTCAATGCAATAATCATCAAAATTCCAAATCAATTCTTCATAGAGATAGAAAGAGCAATTTGCAAATTCATTTGGAATAAGAAAAAACCCAGGATATCGTGAACTATTCTCAAGAATAAAAGAACTCCTGGGGGAATCACCTTCCCTGACCTCAAACTGTACTACAGAGCAGTAGTGATTAAAAACTGCATGATATTGGTACAGAGACAGGCAGGAAGATCAATGGAATAGAATTGAAGACCCAGAAATGAACCCACACACCTATGGTCACTTGATCTTTGACAAAGGAGCTAAAACCATCCAGTGGATAAAGGTCAGCATTTTTTTTATTAGATATTTTATTTACACTTCAGATGGCATCCCCTTTCCCCATTCCCCCCCACCCCCCCTTAGGAAACCCCTATCCCATGCCCCCTTTTCCTTTTTGCATTTATACATTTTTTTAAAATAATGTTAATCATAGGCTTTATAAGTTTGGAATTGTTCAATCAGAGGTGTAACCCACTGACCAACCTAGATATAACAACTATCTTTGACTGGTGGAGATACTTGAACATCTGCCTCCCTGTCTCCCCCCTCTTTCTCTCTTTCTTCACCTAGCTTCTCCTCTCTTTCTTCTTCTCCTCTTCTTACTCCTTTTCTTCCTCTCAGTACTCCTCCTACCTTAGCTCCTCCTACACATCACCCTTCCTGTTAAAATGAAACTTTTCTCTCAAAATACAATTAGAGCATAATTATGCCAATTTGTACCAGTGAGGTACAGGATAGTCCTAATACCCAGTCCATCCTTTTGTTGACTAACCAGCTCCTCTGTCATCTATTCTAACTAAAACATTTAGTTCTGAACCTGGTTTTAGGATGAATGTCAGCTGATAACCATCCACTCAAATCTTTTCTCTTAAGGTCAATAGCTTTATGTTTTCAACCCCATCAGAAATCCAGAATGACTGAGTTAACTATAATTGTGGGAAGCACAAATCATAGTTTCTAAAACTTAGCCAATTTATAGAGACCTCTGACCACCTGGACACTCGCTCTACTTCAAAACGTTGGAGCATCTGTTCTTCTGCCTTCTGGCCCAGGATCATCTGACAGACCTTAGTGCTGCAGAATTATTAAGGGCTGATTACTCTGTCTAGGCAGATATAATCAGTCGACTATTCTGCAAGTGTGTCCTTTTCTGGACAGTAATTTGTCTGTAGAAGGAAAGTGGCAATTCTTGCCTAGTGGCTGTCTCACCACAACTGGAGTAACTCCAAGGATGCTCAATTTCTTCTTAGAATTCAATTCAGCTTAGAAGCTGTCCAGAGCAGACAGGTCTCTAATGAAAATGAACATTAATACTGAAATGTTTGTCATGTCAATTCTAAGGATTTCTGATGTTTTGAAAACCAGCTATCCATGTAAGGTAATCTGGACTGTAGCAGCAAGAATTCTTAACCATGGAGCCATCTCTTCAACTCTGAAGGAAGAAGTCTAGTTTTATTTTGTGTGACTGCACACCATGGCACACATGCGGATGTCAGTGGACAACTTGCAAGAATCAGTTCTCTTCCCACTGTATTTGTCCTAGGGATTAAAATCAGGTCATCAAGTTTGGTGGCAGGCCCCCTTTACCAGCTGAGCCATATTGCTAGTCCTTTGCCTTCCTTTTCTTTGTTGAACTGGATATCGATCTATCTATCTATCTATCTATCTATCTATCTATCTATCTATCTAATGGAATTTGAAAGTGAGTATCAAACACATGCCCTGACATTGCCAGTGTTTTGTTGCTTAACGGTGATGAACTTCTCCCGTAACTGGTCCTTTAGGGACGATGGTAATGTAAAGCCAGAGGATATTCTCATGTGACCCTGGATTCACTACAGACTTCTAGACCTCTGGGCCTCCAATGATTCCTTAAAATATCCTGCCCCCTGTACAATGATCTGCTAGTACTGGTCGAGATCACGACATAAAAGATAGTTAATTGCCAGGTGCCTCACACCTTTAATCCCAGAACTTAGGAGGCAGAGGCAGGTGGATCCCTGAGTTTGACGTCAGCCTGGTCTATAGAGTGAATTGTAAGACAGCCAGTCCTACCCAGAAAAACCCTGTCTCAAAAATAAAAAAACAAACAAATGATGCTTAATTAAGCAGATATTATTCAAGGTACCCTAGTGTAGTGGGTCTGATAGTATGAATTTCTCTTCTCATGTGTATATATAAACATACATACACACATGCTAATTAGAATGACTTATAGGTTATAGTTCAGCTAGTACAATGGCTGTTTATCAATGGAAGGTCTAAGAATCCAGTAGTTTTTCAGTTCGTGAGGCAGGATGTCTCAGGTGGTACATGCCAGAACCTCTAAGCTCTAATGCCAGTGAGGGGATAGACTAGCTAGTGAGAGCAAGCAGGCAAAGAGGGCAAGCTTCCTTCTTCTGTGTCCTTTATATAGGTTGCCAGTTGAAGGTGCAACTCAGATTAAAAGTGTGTTTGCCCATTTTAAATGATCTAGTTAAGAAAAAAAATTCCTCAATGGTATACTCATCTGCTAGTGTTTTAGTTAATTCCAGATGTAGTCAAATTGATAATGAAAAACAGCTATTAGAGCAGAAAAAAAGTTCCACACAAATATAATAGTTTATCTGCATACGTTTAGTTTTTGTCATTCACACACTACCCTGTATGGAAATCAGTGCAATTGTTGGTCCTTGGCTTTTTAAACTTAAAAGCATTTTCAGATCTTTTATTTCCTTTTGAGGATAAATGAAGCAATTAAGAACTCCCAGATGGTTTCACTCACTGCCTGCTGGGAGGTGTCCTGAGCTGTCCTTAAGGTGTGGGGCTCTCCTTATTCAAAGTCTATCTATCATACTAAGTGTTTACATAGTACATTTCATGGCTAAAAAATAGTGCTTTGAAAGGCACAAAGGCTACAATTTGGGCTGCTTCTTGCACTTTATCCCATGTGTTTTCTGATGCCCAACAAGGTGTGAGCTCTGTGTGAAGGCCTTCCCACAACTGGTGCACACATATGGGCGCTCCCCAGTATGAGTTCTCTCATGCCTGGTAAGGTGGGAACTCTGACGGAAAGCTTTCCCACAGTGCTGACAGTGGTAGGGCTTAGCTCCTGTATGAGTTCTCAGGTGCTGAGAGATGCCTGAGCGGTCGTTGAAGGTCCTCCCACACTCTGAACACTCAAATGGTTTCTCCCCACTATGAATTCTAATATGCTGTGTGAGGGAGGAGCTCTGAACAAATGCTTTCCCACAGGTCATACACACATAAGGCCGCTCTCCTGTGTGGATCTTCTTGTGGACAGAGAAATACCTAGGATTTCTGAACATTTTCCCACATTCACTACATTTGTAAACTTGGCTCCCTTTGCGAATTTTTATAAAGAATATCTGCTGAGCCTGTTGGTTGACGCCTTTCCCACAATTGTTTGCTCTCCTGAGCTTTCTCACTTCGGAACCTTTACAGTAAGTTTTTATAGAGGGACCATATTTTTTGGAAGCATTGATTTCCTTGCCTTTTCCTCTTTCTGAGGTCTTGAGGTGATTTTTTATATAGGGAACATGGTTTTCAGAAGTGCTAACTTCCCTGACCTTTTGCCTTTTAGAACCCTTCTGGTGAGGTCTTCCATGTTTCAAGGAATTCCTATTTCCTTGGACTTTACCTTCTTCATAGCCTTTCTGGTGAAGTTTTACAGGTAAAGCATGTGTCAAGATACTGTTATCCTTGGCTCTTCCTGCTACAGACCCCTTCTGGTGATTTTGTACAGATGAACCTTGTGACATGGAATTGTTACTTTCCCCATCTTCATGCCATTCAGGGCCTTTCTGGTCAATGTTTGTAGGTGCATCAGGTCCCACGGCATTGCTACTGTCCCTGAATCTAACCTCTTCAGAGCCAGTGTTTTTCTGGTAAAATTTTGCAGGCACAGTAAGTGTAATGGGATCTCTGCTGGCTGCAGCTTCTCCCTGCTCAGAACCCTGTTGGTGTTTTGCTATAGAGGACTCATGTGTCACAGGATTGCTGCTACTCTTGTCTTGCCACTCCACAGAGTCCTTTTGCTTACTTCTTATGCGTAAACCTCGTGTCATGGAAATGGTGGTTTTCCTGCATTTCCCCTTTCTTGTGCCCTTCCGTTTAACTTTTACATGCTTGCTGGGAAGAACTTCATTGAGTGAGCCCTGGCTTTTGTTAAGAGTAGTTCCGTCCTGAGCCTTGGAGCTTTCAGAGAACTTCTCCTGAGGTTGGCCTTTTTCCTGTAGAAGCCCCACTTGATTTGATTCTATGGTGTGCATTTCTTGGACTCCATTTTGTGAGATAGTTTCAAAGACAGTGGACTGGGTACCATTCCTTGAGAGATCTTTTGGGGTTGGGTCATGAATTGGTTTTACCACAGGAATATGAGAGTCTAGAGTTAACTCTTTGTTTCCCAGTGTAGACTCCCACCCTGAAAGAAACCAAAGGATATACATGTTGTAGTTATAAGTGCCAGTGTGACAGTATTAAAAAAATAAAGTTACATCTTCTTAAACAGTTATTCAGTCTAGGGAGTGACAAGCAGCAAAACCAGGAGCTTTCTCACTCCCCTAGACAAACCAGACATGAGGCTGCCTCTGTGCACTTAAGGCTCCTTACCAATGCAGGGTCACAGTTTTAGATAAAGATCCTGGACAGACAAGAGATTCTTGAGAGCACAGCCAGTTCTGACACTGGGTAGAGAAAAACTGAGAGATCTGGGGGAATTTCTAAATGTAGGAATAGCCTTACCCACAGAGACCAAGTTGCCCAAGGTCTCTAGCATCACATCATGATACTCGGTCCTCTGCATCGGACCTAGTAGCCGCCACTCCTCCTGACTGAAGTCCACAGCCACATCCTGGAAAGTCACCGGCTCCTGTAATGTTATAAAAGCTCCATGTTTGCCAGTGTGGGCAGAAGAAAGGTCACTGGGACATGATACCACACAGAAGGACTTTTCTGCTTTGGTGGTTTACTTAGAGACAATTACTTTTCTGACCCCAAAAGAGATCCACAAGGTATTTCTCCAAACTAAAGCCTGGGTCCCAAGTTGGTAGGCAGAGCTCCTGATTGACAAAGAGCTACAAGTACAGTAAGCATGCTACACTGATCATACTAGCACCTGTATTAAGCCTGCATTGTAAGGACAACATCCTCCAAAGGACTGTCCCCCTCTGGAGACAGCCTTGTCCTGTAATATAACACCTACAATGAAGACCAATCCTTGCTGTTAATGGACAGGTCTGACCTATGTATTATAGTCACCTATGCCATGTCAGTTTCTTATGAGTGACTAAGGATTCGGAAAGGAAGACTCTTCCTTCTCATCACCTTGCCCGGATCTGGGAGGTATTCTGCCCAGATGCAGCAGAGCCTATCTTAGAAGGAACAGTATACACAGCAATGAGTCTGGGATCAGTTTCTTCCCATTCCCAGGGAGCAGCCTTGCCTGAAGCCTAACCCACATTGCCCATTACATGAGACCCAACAATTCCATCACACACCCGAGCCAATATAAACCACTTGTAGGGAAGAGTCATATACACACTAATGTCACTAATACCATATACATAATACACACTAATGCCATATACATACCATTTTCCTGGCCGACAGGGCTAATCCTATTGTATGCCCATCACCTACTTCTGAGACTGATCTGAGCCCATGCTGTTTCATTTCTAATTCCCCAAATAAGTGTCTCCAAAGGACAAGGGCTCACTCATTCTAACTAGGGTACAATGTAGTTCTTACAAACTACCTGTGATTCTTCTGGTTCTTATGTTTCTCAGTCTTGGTTCTTGAACACCTACTGTTTGCTTTCACTATGCCCATCACGTCAGGAGGGTTACTCTTCACACTTGGGTTTTTTAGAATTCCACTTAGGCCCAAGAACTCAGAAAGTTAAAATGGCTTCTAT
Source organism: Arvicanthis niloticus (assembly GCF_011762505.2). Classification (NCBI taxonomy): domain Eukaryota; kingdom Metazoa; phylum Chordata; class Mammalia; order Rodentia; family Muridae; genus Arvicanthis; species Arvicanthis niloticus. Next base: position 1,605,013 of record NC_133438.1, on the reverse strand, counting down.
CTTCTGTGAAGTCTTGGCAAGGCTTAGTGTAGAAGGGACATCTTAGGGGTGGTCCCTTAAAGGAAGCTGTGACCAAAGGAACAAAAGGTTTTTGCTTACCTCAGGTGGTACAGTAACCGGTAAGGTGGCCACATCCTCCCTTTTCTCCTTTAGTTGATCAGTGGCCTCACTAGAGCAGGCAAGCAGAGCTGGAGAAGATGCCATATGAAGAGTTAATGAGGCGGTGGCCCTCAGGCCGAAAGAACCACCAAGTCTGCAACCCATGGCCTATGCACACCTATGCCCCTTGATGGTCTATGTTGACCCCTTCACCACAGTAAACAATTCCTGTAACTGGATGGCCCAGTGTGTTACTCTGCATGAACCAGAGACTGGTATTTCTGCTATAGAAACCTTTTATTTTCTTCCTATTCCAGATTTCAGCATCTGTCTCAGGCTCTGATTTCTGAAACAATGGCCTTTCCTTAGTGGTAAAGTCTGTTTCTACTCTCCAAGCCCTTATGGTGCTTGTATGGTTCCCCCTTTGCTGCCTTGGAGAAGAGAAGGATCTTCCTTTGGTCACAGAATGTGTCCCCATTTTGTGCTACTGGTCATATTAAACATCCCTGGCCAGTACTAACAGCCCTTCCAAGGATTCTTCCAGGTCCAGTCTTCCTCATGTGTCTCCACATACTCTATGGGCTTTGACCATGCTGATTCTACTCCAGCTAGGATGGGGACAAATGACATCACCCAGCCTGCTCCACCATACCATCCCTTCACCTTCATGGACTCTGGGAGACACGGGAGACCATACACTTTTAAAGCAAATGAAGCTTTTGCTGGAACATTTAGGAAAGAGAAATTCTGTGTTTGGAAGCCTTAATGGCAATGACACCAGCTGAAGGCAGGCAAGTGTGATGGATGAGGGGATGAGTGGAGGCTCTTATTGAACCTCCTAGGTAGAGGTGTGCCTAGAGTTAGAGAGAGCATTCTGGAACTCTTCCAGTAAGGATTCCCTTCTTCCTAAAGCCACTTTACAGCTTTTTTGGTATTTGTAAGTACAGTTTATGTGCATGCGTGTTTGGGTGCATTCAGAGGATAGATGAGGATGTCTGGTGTCTTAATCTATCTTTCTTTACTATGTCCATTTGAGACAGAGTCTTTCACTGAACTTGTAACCAGGCTGGAGGACAGAAAACCCGATTGACTTTCCTGTCTCCATCCACTATAATAGTGTGGTTACACAAGCATGACCATACCCATGTTTTTTCAACATGTAGCTTCTGGGGGGAGTTGAACTCCAGTTAACTGTCATAAACTGCTTCACTTCCTAAATCCTGGGTATTAAAGCCAGAATGCTGTGCTACTCCTGGGTGATAGCACCAGTCCTTTTCTATTTTGAGACAGGGTCATGATAGATTGCTCACACTGACTTGAACTCATTTGTAGCTCAGGAAGGCCTTGAACTGGCCTCTTGAATATCTTAGATTATAAGCCTACATCATCAGGTCTGGTAAAATACATTAAGGTTTCAGAGACCAGAGCTCTGGCATCAGCATCACTGGCTTAAAATCAAGATGTTCTTCTTGGATATAGGGAAGAACTCATTCTTTGCCTTTTCAACTTCTACAGGCTATACAAGATTCCTGGCCAATGTTTCATTGGGATATCCACCCTGCTTCTTTTCTTGTTATAGCAGGTTTCAGCGACAGAAGCAACCTCCACAAACTCCACCTGTATCCTGACCTCTTCACCATCTTAGTACTATCATATGTGTATTCACTTGTCACATCCCATCTTTTCTGAAGGCCCGCAGGCTCAGTCAACTCTCGAGTCTCCCCTTAGTTGGACTTCATTTATAGCCCCTTCAAAGAACTGGAAGGCTGGCTATGTATTAGGGACCACAACAGGATAAAGGAAAAAAAAAAAAAAAAAAAAACATTGCATCTATAAGCTTCCATGAAGCCCATGGAAGGTTTTTGTTTGGGAAAACAGGGATGAATACCAAACACTTCAGATTTCCATTAATTCTAACTGGGAACATGGGAGATCCGGATGTTTGTGGTCTGAAATGGGAACATTCTCAGTCACCTCAGCACTCCTCATTCCCTCACAAAGCCTTCACAGAGATGTTTGTCACATCACCCTTTCAGGACACTCACCATCATCCTTAGACACCGAGGCCATATTCTCCAACAAAGACACCACTGCTTTGCAATCTTCTGGGTGATGGGATTCTACCCACACCCGCAACTTCTCAGGCAGTGCACTCAGGAACTGCTCGAGCACCAGCATCTCTAGGATCTGCTTCTTTGAACGTGTATTAGGCTGCAGCCACTGGTGACACAGCTCATGAAGCTGGGACACAGCCTTCTGGGGATCAGCTGACTCTTCATACTGGAATTGTCGGAACTTCTGTCGAGAAGCTTCAGTGTCATTCAAACGCTTGCTTGGTTGTTTAGCTGGCTTGCAGTTACCTGGGTTCAAATCTTCTCCACTTTCTGGATAGAGAGATTGAAGCAGGGCATTCCGGGGACCAGCCACATCCTTGTTCAATGTAAGGACCTCAACAACCTTGATCTTCATCAGAGGACTCTCGGCAGGAAAGGAATTCATTCCAAGGTATGGAGAAGGCCCAGAACATTCTAAAAGTCAAAACCAGAGCAAATGCTAGGTAATGTGGCACATTCCTATAATCATTGTTCTTGGGAGGCAGGGGAAAGAGGGCAAGAGGGGATCACTGTTAAGAGTCTAGCCAGATCTACATATTGAGTTATAGGCCAACTAGAGTCACAAAGACAGACTCATCCAAAAAACATACACAAAAACAGGCTGAGTATGTAGCTCGGTTGTTAGAGAATGATGTAGCATATCCCCAGAAATTCATTAAAGCCAGTCACAGTGATCCGTGCCTGTAACCCCAGCACAGAGAGACAAGAGGATCAGATGTTCAAGGTCAAGCCTGGCTACATAGTAAGGTTAAGGTTAACCTAAGATACAAGAAACCCAATTTCATTTGCATGTTTTAAGAAACACAAATACTGGGATTGGAGACATGGCCCAGCGGTTAAGAGCACTGAGTGCTCTTCCAGAGGTCCTGAGTTCAATTCCCAGCAACCACATGATGGCTCACAACCATCTGTAATGGGATCTTAAGACAGCTATAGTGCACTCATATAAATAAAGTAAAAATAAAACAAACAAACACATAAAAAGAAACACAAACACTGTTTTGTTAAGTACATAAGGAACTGGGTCATTCTTATATCAACAAGTACTATCATCAAGTTACATGCATTATAGAGTATCTATCTGTATGGATTTCCTCCCTTACCCTCCTTCTTTTGTATAGTTTTTTAAAACTTGTCTTTTATTTTGCACATCATTGGTTGGTTGTATTTTGTCTAAAAAGAAATAAAATTCATGCAGAATTTTTTTTCCTTTCCTTTTTGATTTTTCATTCTTTGCCTAGGTCCTAGCCCTAAAGGGTTGCTCAATCACTGAGGTGTATCAACTAGGACACACACTCTTTTGAGATAGGGCAGCTGACCCAGGTGGCCTTGAGCTCTACATAGCAGAAGAGGACTTTTTGAGGCTCTTCTTAGCTACTGAGCACAGGAACCCATGATCATATGTGGTTTATGTGGTGCTGGGATTCAATTCAAGGCCTTGTGGATACCGGGAAAACACTTTGCCGACTATATCTGCAGCCCCTCTTTTTGCTTTTTATTTGAGGACAAGTAATTCCCCAGACTGGCTTTGAACCTGTCTTGGCTTTCCAAGTAGCTGGCATTTTTGGCTTATAACACCAGGCCTATTTGTTTCTTGCTTTAAATTTTTTCTTTTTAAAAACTTCTTCAGAGGGATGTCTCCCCTTCATCACCCATAACGTTTGCTTCAAAGCTCTCTTCATTGGTTTTAGCAATGTATTGCAAGCCTTCCAGTGACCCCAGAATTTAAGTGTGGGTGCTAGAAAATGCTATCTATTTAAGAGAATCATGATACACATATCTGAGACAGACAGATGGACAGACAGACGGCACACAAAGATCCCAGAGAACAAACACATGAAAGAGAAAATGTATTCTTGAACACAAATCAACATACATGAAAATATGCTACTGGACTAGACTCTAGCAGAGCAGTCCTCAACCTGTGAGCCATGACCCCTTTGAGGGCTGAATGACCCTTTCACGGGGGTTCATAACAATAACAAAATTACAGTTATGAGGTAGCAACAAAAATAATTTTATGGTTGAGGGTCACCATAAAATGAGGAGCTGTATTAAAGGGTCACAGCATTAGGAAGGTTGAGATCCCCTGGTCTAGCCAAAATACATGGTCACTCTGTAGATTCTGGACTCTCAAACAAATCTGTAAATCTGAGCCCTCAGATGTCTCTGTAACACTGTCTGCCTCACGACTTCCTTTATTCTCTCAAAGTTTGGACCCATACTGAAATACCCTTTGAAGATATACTCTTGTTTCTTGGGGTTTCTTCAGGTATTCATTCACTCTGTGGTACCTTCTTACTAAGGGCCAAGCAATTCAGTCATATTGCTAACCAATTGGAGTTTATAGAATAATTTGTTTTTTTTAAGGCTCGTGACATTTCACTTTTCCTATTCACTGTAATCCTTTATAACTGTGTATTTTCTCATTTTCAGACAATGTAGGAGTTAAAGCTGATGATTTCCCTAGAGAAACTTCCAAAGGGTCCTTGCCCATATGAGTCCTCTGATACAGGATCCAATGAGGACTCCTACTGAGGCCTTCCACATTGTCATATCCACAGGGATCCTGGTCAGGGATTTCTTTAATACTCAGTGGCTTCCTAATAGCAATTACATTCTTAAGACTATCCCTAGTACAACTGTGATACCAAATAAGAGAGCTACACATGAAAGTGCTTCTATATCATGCACATTCTCATGGCTTTAGAGATCTCAGATGCTATTATTTATTTTTACTAAATTGTATTTTTATGGGGTGGGGGTGGGGCTCTAGTGCAAGTTCTCTCAAGGTAAAACTAACTTAGGTCAGAAGTTGTTCCTGCTCCAATTATACTTCTGAGATTTCTTCCCTTGGAGGAGTTCTCAGATATTGAAAATTTCACAAAAGAGTCCTGTTTATGTCTTTACAGATTAATATCCTGTTTTAGTCATCCAACAGTTAAGGTGGTCCAAGCTGAGCTGAAACTGAGCTTTCTCACACTAAACATATTTACTGCACCCTTTTTTGATATCAGACCCCCCACCCTAAATATCTCAGAGAAAAATTTGTAAAAGACAAGAGAAAATGTGTTCTTGAACAAAAACCAACAGTACTGGACTAGGCTCTATCCCAAACACATGATCACTCTAGATTCTAGACAGCCAACAAGTTGATAAGGCCCTGAGCCCTTAGAGGTCTGTAGTGAAATTCCTTCATTTTCCATATATATGTATTCTAACATTTTGTATGGGTATTTCTTTCATTCTCTATATGTTTGCGTGAGCATGTGGACATCCTCAGGCTGTATAAAGAATATCTGCCTCTCTTCCTCAAACAAAAGGGAAATGACTCCTATAAGGTTCATTTCCTGCTTCAGTTCTTACTTTGACAATTTTCAAATTTGGGGCTGGAGAGATGGCTCAGCAATTAATAGTTTTTTCCAGAGGACCTGGGTTCAATTCCCACCACACATATGATGACTCAAAACCATGTGTCACTCCAGTCCCAGGGACTTAGATGCCCTCCTTTGGCCTCAGAGGGAACTGCATGCAGAGAGTGCACAGAAAAAGACAGAGGCAAAACCACACATACACAAAGGTGCAAAAAAGCATTTTTTGGAGGTTCTCCTGTGGTTACGACCTATTCATCTACTAGTTAATCTCTTTTTCCCTTATTTATTGACAGGGTCTCACTATGCTACCTTAGTATTCTAGAATTCCTAAGAGACCAGCCTTCCTCTGCCTCTCAAGTGCTTTGATTTAGCTATGTGCCACCCATGCCTGACCAACAGTGTCTTTTATGCATTGCTTCTAATGATTAAGTCTAGTTAGCTTTCAAGTGCCCCACTTTAGGAATATACATGTGGCTATGTTTTTTGAATGGCCACAGAATGACAAGTGAATACATGAGCACAACCTAATTTATTTTCCCATGTTGCCATCACAGGATCTTATTCAACTCAAAGCTTTCTTGAGGATGAATGACATTTGTCTTAGAATTTAGACATTCCATGCTGTCATTCTAGCTGGTGAGGCTTGTAAGCTCAGTTGTAAGAAAGGATTTGAACTTTGGATTCAATCTCAATTTTGGGCATTAATAGTAATGTATGACATTCTAAAATCTCATATTTTTATTTGCTACCTGGACCTCTTGAAGTTCAAAAAAGCAATTGGCTCAGCAAACCTCCTTGGATGTGTCACTGGTCCCTTTTCATCTATGATCTATTGACAGGATAAGTAGAGACTTGGCACAGTTTAAATACAACTTTCAAGGTAAACACTACTAGGTAGTTCTTCATGATTAGTGTAAAGTTTTACCTAACATTATATCATTATGGAGAGAAAAAGAAAACCATAGTTCCACTCCTTAAAATAGTTTATGCCTTTAACACCTTTAAAACAAGTGAATTCCAAAAATTCAGGCTGTTTCCCTTGCTGGTTTTCAAAACATCAGAAATCCTTAGAATTGACATGACAAACATTTCAGTATTAATGTTTATTTTCATTAGAGACCTGTCTGCTCCAGACAGCTTCCTATATTGAATTCTAAGAAGAAATTGAGCATCCTTGGAGTTACTCCAGTTGTGGTGAGACAGCCACTAGGCAAGAATTGCCACTTTCCTTCTACAGACAAATTACTGTCCAGAAAAGGACACACTTGCAGAATAGTCGACTGATTATATCTGCCTAGACAGAGTAATCAGCCCTTAATAATTCTGCAGCACTAAGGTCTGTCAGATGATCCTGGGCCAGAAGGCAGAAGAACAGACGTTTTGAAGTAGAGCGAGTGTCCAGGTGGTCAGAGGTCTCTATAAATTGGCTAAGTTTTAGAAGCTATGATTTGTGCTTCCCACAATTATAGTTAACTCAGTCATTCTGGATTTCTGATGGGGTTGAAAACATAAAGCTATTGACCTTAAGAGAAAAGATTTGAGTGGATGGTCGTCAGCTGACATTCATCCTAAAACCAGGTTCAGAACTAAATGTTTTAGTTAGGATAGATGACAGAGGAGCTGGTTAGTCAACAAAAGGATGGACTGGGTATTAGGACTATCCTGTACCTCACTGGTACAAATTGGCATAATTATGCTCTAATTGTATTTTGAGAGAAAAGTTTCATTTAACAGGAAGGGTGATGTGTAGGAGGAGCTAAGGTAGGAGGAGTACTGAGAGGAAGAAAAGGAGTAAGAAGAGGAGGAGAAGAAGGAGAGGAGAAGCTAGGTGAAGAAAGAGAGAAAGAGGGGGGAGACAGGGAGGCAGATGTTCAAGTATCTCCACCAGTCAAAGATAGTTGTTATATCTAGGTTGGTCAGTGGGTTACACCTCTGATTGAACAATTCCAAACTTATAAAGCCTATGATTAACATTATTTTAAAAAAATGTATAAATGCAAAAAGGAAAAGAGGGCATGGGATAGGGGTTTCCTAAGGGGGGGGGAATGGGGAAAGGGGATGCCATCTGAAGTGTAAATAAAATATCTAATAAAAAAAATAAATAAAAATTAAAAATCAAAAACAAAAAAAAAAAACAATGAATTCATGAACTTATTAGGCAAATGGATGGAATTAGAAAATATCATCCTGAGTGGAATAACCCAATCACAAAAGAACACACATGGTATGCTCTCACTGATAAGTGGATATTAGCCTAAAAGCTTGGAATACTCAAGACACAATTCACAGACCACATGAAGCTCAAGAAGAAGGAAAGCAAAAGTGTGGATTCTTCAGTTCTTCTTTGAAGGGGGAACTTCATACTCACAGAAAGAAATAGGGAGACAAAGTGTATAGCAGAGACTGAAGGAAAGGGTATATAGAGACTGCCCATGAGGATCCATCCCATATAGAGACATGAAACCCAGATGCTATGGAGGATGCCAAGAAGTGCATGCTGACCAGAGCTTGGTATGTCTGTCTCCTGAGAGGCTCTACAAGAGCGTGACAATTACAGAAAAAGATGCTAGCAGCCTACCTTTGGACTGAACACTGGGTCCCCAATGGAGGAGTTAGAGAAAGAACTGAAGGAGCTGAAGGGTTTTGCAACACATAGGAAGAATAACAATATCAACCAGTTAGACTCCCCAGAGCTGCCAGGGACTAAACAACCAAATAAAGAGTACACATGGAGGGACCCATGGTTACAGCAACATATGTAGCAGAAGATGGCCTTGTTGGGTAACAGTGGGAGGAGAGACTCTTGATCCTGTGAAGGCTTGATGCCACAGTGTATGGGAATGCCAGGGCAGGGAGGCAGGCATGAGTGGGAAGGTAGGGGCACACCCTCATAGAAGCAGGTGGAGGGAGGATGTTATAGGGAGTTTCTGGACTGGGAGAAGAGAAAAAGTGGATAACATTTGAAATGTAAATAAATATCAAATAAAGAAAATAAAATGAAAAAAAGAAAAAAGAAAAAAGAAAATGGCCCTCTAGGCTAATATATTTGAATGTTTGGTTCCAGGTTGGTGGAACTGTTTAGAAAAGATTAGGTGTTGTCTGGTTGGAGGAGCTGTGTCACTGGGGTTGACCTTTGAGGTTTGAAAGTCCATGCCATTCCCAGTTGGCTTGAGCGCTCTAGCTGCTTCTGGTTTGTGAATTAGGAAGTGAGCTCTTAGCTATGCTTCAGCACCACGCCCGCCTGTCTGCCTGACACCATGCACCTCACCATGATGCTTCATGGACTTACCCAGTGAACCATGCCCGCCTGTCTGCCTGACACCATGCACCTCACCATGATGCTTCATCGACTTACCCAGTGAACCATGCCCGCCTGTCTGCCTGACACCATGCACCTCACCATGATGCTTCATGGACTTACACAGTGAACTACATGAAAACCCTCAATTAAATGTTTTTTCTTGTATCTTGGTCATGGTATATCTTCACAGCAATAGAAAAGGAATTAAGCCAGCCGGTGGTGGCGCATGCCTTTAATCCCAGCACTTGGGAGGCAGAGGCAGGTGGATTTCTGAGTTCGAGGCCAGCCTGGTCTACAGAGTGAGTTCCAGGACAGCCAGGGCTACACAGAGAAACCCTGTCTCCAAAAACCAAAAAAAAAAAAAAAAAAAAAAAAAAAAAAAAAAAAGGAATTAAAACCTCAATGTTAAGAGGATGTAGCAGCATGCAGGCTCATATGAACAACCATGCTGGGATTAACCAGAACAGGTAATAGCGACAATTAAGTCCAATCAAATTTAATGTATATTCTAATAGCTTTTCTCAACTAATCCAGGAAAACTGGAGTTTATCTGGAAGACTAAAAGACATCCAAGATTTCTTTGGCCGGGCGGTGGAGCCGCACGCCTTTAATCCCAGCACTCGGGAGGCAGAGGCAGGCGGATTTCTGAGTTCGAGGCTAGCCTGGTCTACAGAGTGAGTTCCAGGAGAGCCAGGACTACACAGAGAAACCCTGTCTCAAAAAACCAAAAAAAAAAAAAAAATATTTCTTTGTTTTTTTTTTTTTTTAAGATGGTTTCTTTTTGTAGGCCTGGCTATCCTGGAACTTGCTCTGTACACCAGCTGGCCTTAAAATTACAGAGATCCAACTGCCTCTGTTTCCCAAGTGCTGGGATTAAAGGTGTGTGCTACCACTACCTGGCTAAGATTTTTTTTTTTTAAACTACAAGGGGTATAGAAATTTATTAAAGTTCATCAATATACAATAAAATGTGTCACATTATGGCATGCACCCAGAAAGGGGAAAAAAGAAACCAACAAAGCACAAGAACACAGAAGAGGCTTCTGTACTATGACAGTAGTAATTTAGTCTACAGAAAGATGCTGTTTCCAACAAACAGAAGAAGAATGAATCTGAACTTTTGAGGGGCTCAAAGATTTTATGCCCATCATACATAAAGTGAAACCAGATAAACAGAACAACAACAAAAAAGGTTTAAAATGCTTGGCTTCAAAAAAAACTATTCAGACAATATGCCTATGTGCTTAAAAACAACAAGAAAAAAAAACTCAGAAGAGAAATAAAAACAGGAGCCAGTGTGGTAGCACATTTGTAATTCCAGAACACCTAAGACAGAGGGATGGTCAGGAATTCATATCCTTAGTTAATTGATAGGTTGGAGGCTAGCCTCAACTACCTAAGACCTTATCTCAAAACAAAACAAAAATCCAAAACAACAAAACTCCCAACACAAACACCACCACCACTATACACAAACCCCAAATACCACAACCCCAAACCTAAATAAAGACTGAAGCTGGGGATGTTAGTTCAAGTGGTAACATGTCAGTTCTGCTTATCATGTGAAAGGCCCTGGGCTTAGTCACCAGCATCAAGAAAAGCTGACTGCATATTAGAAAATAACCTATACTTATTACAGCATGCTACCTGAGTTCTCATACTGCTCAGAAGACGTCAGTCTCAGAATAACCAGAAGGTCCATCCCTTTTGGAAACCCCCACATGCCTGGCTCTTACCTGGAAGATTATCTTGAGGAGTCTGTCTCTGCATTGGCCAACAGTCCTCTGCTTCTTCTAACTGAGATATCACATGTGGCTTGGAAAAGTGACGCTCTGCTCAATTGAAAAGAGACAGGGCTTGGAGGTGGGCTTAGAGAAGATGCCAGCCTGCTGCAGCATCTATTCCCTCCTTCTCCCATGCTGTCACAAGATAACGTCGGGTCTTGGGCAATGACAACTACATATCCATTCCTTTGGTTCAATTTCTTGGGTTTCCTTGGCAGCAAAGGTACCATAAAGGAAAAAGGGAGGTTGTTTAACTGAGGGACATTCAGGGAAAGCTTTTGCTTCCCTGCTAAATTTGACAGTTGAGAAAGAACTGGTCAGGACTATCAACTTTTGTTTCTGCTTAAACATAGACATAAAGCTTGGAGCTAAAGCTATGAAATAACTAGAGAGGCCGGAAGACTTCCTAAGAACAGAAAGAAATCGAATTCTTTGATGATACCTCTGAGCTGCTGGACACTGGCATCTCATATGTTTGATGTGCCATAAAAATTACAGGCAACTGTTACTAGAGCTACAAACATCCCTTATAGGCTCTGCCCAGTATTCAGGGGCTCTGATGTATTGATTGGATGAAACTTCTGAAGTCATACTGAAAAGCTGCCTTTTCCCTCTCTACCAGGTTCTACATTCCCTTAACACTTCTCCTCGGGTCCCTCTAGCCTAAGCCCAAGCACAAACAGTTCAGAGAGAGGTACCACACATTCAGAGTTGGGGGCAGGTAGAGTCAAGCAAGACTGGCATTGAACTTCCAATCCTCCTCCACCTCCGAAGTGCTGGAAATAAAAGCATGCTCCACCCACCCTAACAGGCTTTATTAAAGTGGAGGCTGCCTTACCCACTGAAATCACGTTACTGTAGTTCTCCATCATGATCTCCCTGTACAGGCACTTCTGTTGGAGGTCTAGCTGTGCCCACTCTTCCTTGGTAAATGTCAGTGATACATCTTCAAACTTTACAGATTCCTAAAAGCCACAAGACGGAGTTCAGCCACGGGTTTTTCTCTTCCACAGTGAGAGAAAAATAGAAAGGTTGAGCAAGATGACCCAGTTACATTTGACTTGTCTCCAGTTCCTTTGTCTAAATCCTTGAGCAAATCTGTCTGACACTAATCAGGGGACAAGTGAGACCTGTGGGCTATGAAAACCTGTTCTTTTCTCACTAACCAAGGGATAGGACTGTTGGTTCCCATCTGCACCTCTTTTCCTGGTTTTGAATTGTCATTTCCTTAAAGTAGCTGCTGCAAACTAACCGTGAGCCTCTTATTTTCTTACACCTGTCAGTTTCTTCACCAGACCCCCAGCTTAAAAAAAAAAAAAAAAAAGTTGAAAAGGTCTGGTGAGATGGCTCAGTCGGTAAAGGTGCCTGCTACCAAGCCTGAGTTTGATTGATCTCCAGGACTCATATGTTGGAAGAAGGGTAACGATCCGGAAAGGTGTCCTCTATCCTCCACAAGCAGGCAGTGGCACACACGTGCACACCCATATACAAAATAAATACAATAGAAGTGGTTTTGTTTTTTTGTTTTGTTTTGTTTTTTGGTTTTTTGCTTTTAAATTGAAAAGCCTCAATCTGGCTTGCCAGTTCCCGGTTCAGAAATCGGTTTGTTTGTTTCTTCTATTCTAACCACCCTCTCGGGCAGTCTTTCAACTCCTCCCGGTACTCTAGGGTATCTGAGAACAAGATTCGCACCCCTAGCAGGCCCCTGGACGGGTTCACAAGCTGAAAAGAAGCCTTTACTCACCTGGGGCCAGGTTGTTGGAAGCGTGGAAGCCATACTGTCCTCAAAGGTCTCAGGAGAGTAGGCAGAACACTGGGGAAACTGAAGGCGGAAGAGGGGGGCACTAAGGAATGCGCTCCGTGGCTCCCCCACCTCTGCCCATATCCCACTCTTTAGCAGGACGTGACCAGTCCTCCCCAAAATTGCAAAGTGCCCAATGAGTCCTCTCCCCGACTCACATAAGCCTACAAGACAGGTTCCCGTCTAACCGATAGGGGAAAGCTGATGTTCTGTAATCCAGAATGCGGTTGGTTTTCTTAAAATGTGTTCTCCATCTAGAACGCAAAGTTTTCCTCAGGATCCGGAGCCACGACTACACACCTTCTCCCGGGTCTGTAGAAGTGGAGCCACTAACGAAGCCGCCAGTGGGCTCCAGAGGTTGCAAATAAAACAGAAGATGGGCGCTGTCCCCGACGGGCTTCCACGCGGCTTTACCAGTGCCCGGGAAACACACAATGGCGCTCTCCCGTCGGTCTGGTTCTGTACTGCAGCAGCTCACTGGTCGGGACTACAACTCCCAGACGCCCCCGCGGACGTCGAGCGGCAACAATTAGGCGGCGTCCGTCCTGTTGGCGGGTGAAGCCAAAGTCCGCAGGAGTGCGCTATTGGCTGCTAAAGAACTAGGACGAAGCCTTTGAAGGAGGATACTAAGACGCTGAGCACCAGCACCTCTACGGACAGAGACCGAGGCTAAGGAGAGTCGAACCCACTGACCGGAGCAAATGAACTTGGACAAGACGGAAGCTGAGGCTGGCAAGGGGTGGGCCGGAAGTGCTGGTGTTAGATCTGCTGCGGGTTGCAGGCTGTGTAGCCGAGTAAGGAAGGTGGGATGAGGGGACGGACGGAACGTACAGCGACCCTAGCGTAGAGGGGAGGGATCCGGATGCGGCTGGCTGTAGGTCGGAGGCAAGAGAAGACAAAGTCATTTAAGTGAGTTTCCTGAGGGGAAGGAGAACAAATGCAATCGTGCTGAGGTTTTACCGGTGCCCTTAAAGGGAGAGGAAGAAAGGACTAAACTGTAGAAACAGAAAGTCATTAGGCATTGGAATTAAAATTTACTCAAGTTTCTATGAGAGGACAGGACTTTGCCTCCAGATTTGTAGAGTGGGCAGGGTTGTAGGTCTTACAACGTTTAGGTGGGAAGTGTGGAGACCTGGTGGACCTGAAGTATACGGTAGGATACGCTAAATGTCTTCTCCAGTTTTCCCCAGCAGAGGAAGCGGTGTAGTGAGAATTCTGGAAATTTGGTTTCATATATATATATATATATATATATATATATATATATATATATATATATATATATATATATATATGAATGAAGGTGCTTTTGTTTTGATTCCAGGCGTAGGGATGTGGGGCTGCTTCGGACTGCCTGCAGCAACTGACTATGATTTGTCTTGTGCTCTAGCAGAATCGTGGTTCTGTCTGCGGCAGATAGTTTTTGTGATTGTGTTATATTTGGAATTCTGGGGACTTTTCAGAGAGTATATAAATGTTAGGGTAGATAGGTTGGGAGTTGGGGTGGGCCAGTTGTTGGTTATATAGGTAGGAGGGTGTTTGTGGTTTGTTAGTAGCTGAGGTCAAAGGAGAAGCAAAAGAAAAAGAAGTCAGATTCAGGAATTTCCCTAATTCCTCTCTCCACTCTGTTTTTGTTTCTTTTCTGTCTACTGTTAGGGGGTAAAAAGGAGGAAAGGACAGTGGTGGGAAGGAAAAGAGGACCCACAAAGTCGCAAAGACCAGCTACAAAGGGACATGGAGGACCAGAGATGTGTAAGGGGAACTAAAATTACCCTCAGTCCCAGGGACGCTAACTGTAAATATTCCTACATGTGGAGCGCTCTTGGGGCCGGTGCTAGGAATTTGGCAGGAATTTGACATTAGATTAGGACGCAGAGGTAGGCTCAAGCAAGAATTTGACTTTAGACTAGGACAAGAAAGTAGGCTCAGGTAGGAGTTTGACTTTGGGCCAGGACAAGAAAATAGGGTCAAGACCTTGATCATCTTGTAAGTCCCTGAATGCCACGGGACTTTGTTTATTGTCTTGTTTGTTCCTTGACCTAAAACTGACTAGTACTAGGTACTAGGTACTAGGTAGTAGTACTAGTACTTTGCATGTCCTTAGAATGGCATAAAAACAGGCTGGAGAAAAATAAGCCAGCTTCAACCTCAGCACTGGCTGCAGTCATGTTATAATGTTGTCTAATTGTCTTTTTCTTTTCAATCCTTGCTCCCTCCCTTGAGACCCTGTTGACTGACTGAGCTGGCTTGGTCACACACAGGGACTGATTTGTATGCTACACTTCGAGAGGATGTGGGTTCTGGTAATCCCAATTGTTAGATAACCTGTGTTTAGGTTTGTTCCTAATGGCAGATTGGAGCAGGGAAAACCTGAAGTCTGCCCGACCATAATTTGGTATGTTTGTGATTCTCTAGACAGCTCAGAACTACAAAGAATTCTGTTGTGTTCCTTATACTGTCTAGTGTTCTATTCTTAGGGTCTGGTCTCTTTATACTCTGTTCTGATTGGTGTAGTCTTTTCTTACTTGGAGTTCAGACATTCTGATATTCTCATAATGCCTAGAGCCTACTGACCCATCCTTCTCAACCCACCATTTGTGTATTCCTGTGAGGTTTCTAAATAGAGTCTCGGCAACACATGGTCATGCTTCTTATGGCTAAAATAGACTACATATTGTTCTCAATTTTTACTGCAATTAATTTTTATATTTAGCATTGACTCAGATTATTAAGCTACTTTTAGACTGATAGGATTTCCTTGTAATTTTTTCACTCACTCACTCACTCACTCACTCATTCCATTTCATCCTGGATCACATATATCCCAGACTATCCTTGAACTTTGTAGCTGAGGTTATCCTTGAATTTCTAATCTTCTTGCTTCCACCTCCCTAGTGCAAGGAATACAGATGAGGACCACAATGCCCATCTTTCTGTGGTGCTGGTGTTGGAGCTCAGAGCTTTGTGGCATATCAGGCAAACACTGATGATTGAGGTAAATCGGTAGCCGTCCTTGGAGTTTCTTAGCTTTCAAAAGGACCATCCTGTGAATAAGTAATTGATCCCTTTATTAATATTTTAAATTTTAAATTAAATAACCCTGGCTGTTTGTCAGACTATGATTGTGTGATGCAGTCGTGCAAACAAGCCACTGACTGATGGTTTTGTTTTAGATGTCAGCGTGCGTTTGTTTATGGGGCTCATCCAGTGGTTCAGTAGAGAGCTTTATTATCTTAAGGGAGCAAGTTCTCTTTCCAGCTAAAAGTTGGTTCTTATTTTTAAAAGTTAAAGTTGGGTTGTGGTGATGTACACCTTTAGTCCTAGGACTTTGGGAGGCAGAGGCAGGTGGATCTCTGTAAGTTTGAGACCAGCCTAGCCTACGGGGTGAGTTCCAGGACATCCAGGGCTGCACAGAGAAACTCTGTCTTGAAAAACAAACAAACCAAAAAAGTTAATTAATTTTTTGTTTGATTGTGTGCGTGTTTGTTTGTGCGTGGGTTCGTTCAGTGTACATGTGAAGTCAGAGGAAAACTTTCAGGAATTGGTTCTGTCCTTTTTTCATGTAGGTTACAGGAATAGAACCTAGGTGGTCAGATTTAGTAGGAGATGGTTTTACTCAAAGAGCCATCTCAGTGGCCTGAAAATTGATTTTTTAGAAAGTTTACATTTATTTATTGTACGTGTTTGTATTTCTGTACCACAACATATCTATAGAGGTTAGGAAATAACTTGAGTTTGGTTCTGTCCTTTATCTGTGGGTTCTGGAGATTGTGTCCACGTTTCTAGAGTGGGCAGGGTTACTGGTCTACAAGGTTAAGGTGTGCTCTTAGTGGTGGTGGTGGACTGGATTGTATCCAGTAGGGCAAACCTAAAGACGGCCTTTCATGGATCAAACTTTGCGTTCTAGTTTCTGGATTTTTTTTCCTGTTTACTTACATATTACACACCTGTCAATAGTTATACATATCCAAAACAAAAGGAAACACTAGCAATTTTGATTTAAAAATTTTAGATGTTCTTGTTTTATAAATAGATTAAATAGATATATGTGCTAAAACTATTGGGGAAAAGGTAAAAGAAATAAAATCTAATATGATTTCTTGGTTTTCTCTTTCTTTCTTTCTTTCTTTCTTTCTTGTCTCAGTATGTAGCCTTGGCTGGCCTGGAACTTACTCTATGTGTCAGGCTGGCTTTGAACTCACAGTGATCTATTCACCTCTGCCTCCGAATGCTGGAATAAAAGTTTTGTGCCACCATGTCCAGCCCAGTGGAAAACTTTTCAAAGTCAGTAAAATCCAAGTAAAGCAGGCATAATAAGAACAAAAGATTCATAAATTAATTTTCACATATGTATGCACAAACTGCAATAACAAACAATATTGGGGCAAAGGGTCCTTTAATAGTAGAATCATAAAAATAAAATGTTAATTTGTTAGGACATGCAGAGAACCTCTTGATCTATTGAGAATAACTTTTAAGATGCATGAGTAAACTTACATAGTTGAAAATGCTTGTGTTCCAGAGCTAGAAGCCAGTGTGTGTCATTTATTCTCTTCCTCATTAAAGTCACTAAAATTTCAAGTATTAATACAATAGGGCTTTGGAGAGGCTGGGCATCTTGAGCTTTGTTTTGTCCTTCTAAAAATGTGAGGGAAAGAATCTATTCTTCTCTAGATGATATGGATTAGATCCAAACTAAGGAGAAATGTCCACAAAAATTACTTGTTGAAAAGTGTTCTTTTGTGGATATGTGAACTATCTTGACAGCCCCAGCAAGGACTCTTTTGATGACTCTATTAGTCAGGGTTCTCTAGAGAAACAACTGAATGGACACATGAATCTACCTATGTATCTATGTATCTATGTATCTATGTATCTATCTGTCTATCTATCTATCTATCTATCTATCTATCTATCTATCCATCCATCCTATCTATAATCCATCCACCCATTGATAGAGGGGATTTATTAAAATGGCTTACAGGCTATGGTTCAACTACGCCAACAGTGGCTACCAATGGAAGGTCCAAAAACTTCAGTACTTGTTGAGTCTAGAAGGCTAGATGTCCAAGGCTTTGATCCCTGGAACCTGTGACTCTTATTTTCATGAAGGACCAGAGACTTTGCATGTATATTAAATGTGTTTTTCTTGGGAAGATTATCCTAGATTACCCATGCAGCCATGTGCCTTTATAAGAGGCAAGCAGAGAAATTTGAAAACACACATATACATACACAAAAGAAGGTCTTGTTACTACAGAGGCAAAGGTTGTAGTTATATATTCATAAACCAAGGAATGAGAGCAACCACCAGGAGCTGGTAGAGGCATGGAATTAGTTCTCTCCTGAAGCCTCTATGTGGAGCTTAACCCTGCCAACTCCTTAATTTCAGACAGTGATACTGATTTTATACTTATGGCTTCCAGAATATAAGAGAAAAAATCTTTATTAATCTTTATTAATCTCTTGTTTTAAGATACTAAGTTTGTAGTAATAAAGTTAAAGTAGTCATACGAATGCAAAAGAAGTCCATTGTGCCTATGCTGGCAGCTATGATGTAATTGGGAGCTAATACAAGAACAGCTAATATGGGGCTAGAGAGATGTACCGGTGGCTAAGAACACTTGCTGCTCTTCCACTGGACCCAGGTTCAGTTCCCAGCACATACACTGTGGCTCACACTTGTTTGTAACTCTAGTTCCAGGGTGATCGGACAACCTCGTTTGGTCTTCTTGGGGAGTCAAGTGTGAAAGTGGGCAAAACAGCCATACACATTAACAAAAAAAGATAACCGATATGAAGACAGCCTAAGGGAAAGATGGAAATTAGTGTTTGGAGTGATTGCTGGACTGCTAGATCATACTGATGTTATAGCTGTATTTTTTATCTAACTCTCCAAGCATATGAGTGACAAATTCTCTGATGGTGTTAGTCTGAGGTGAGCTAACTATTAATAGTTTCAGAATCTCACTTATAAAACAAGATCCATGTTTGCATTTGCTTTTTGTTTGGGTTTGTTTAAAATTGAAGCATGAATCTCTGTGTCTCATCAATTGGCATTTAGTTTTAAGTATTTTATTATTTTAAAATCATGTGTATGTATGAGTGTGACTGCACAGATGAGTGCGGGTGCCTGCAGAGTCCAGAGGAGCATACCTTCTGGAAGTGGAGACACAGGTAATTGTAATGTTTCCTGATATGGGTGCTGGGAAGTGTACTTGAGTCCTTTACAAAAACAGTATGCACTGCTAACTACTGAGCCATCTCTCCAGCTCTTAAAGATTTATTTTTATGTGTATTTGTTTGTGTGCACGTGTGTGTGTGTGTGTGTGTGTGTGTGTGTGTGTGTGTAGGTGCCCTTCGAGTCCAGAAGCAGATGTTAGATCCCCTGGAACAGGAATTTGTGAACAGCACAAAGTAGGTGGTGGGATCTTCACTCCAGCTCTCTGATAGGGCAGTAAATGCTCTTAATTGTTCAGCCAACTGTTCCACCCTGGCACCTAGTTTTAAAATGGTAGTTCACTCTTGTAATGCCAGCATGTGGATCCTGAGGTAGTAGGGTGGCAAATTCAATGTCAGCCTGAGCTTCTATGGTGTTTTAAGCTAGCCTGTAATACACAGTAAACCCTGATCTCAAAAAAAAAAAAAAAAAAAAAAACCAACCAACTCAAAGCAAACCAAAACTGTTTTTAAATGAATATATGTGAATATATGTGGGCTTGAAGATTGCTCAGTGGTTAAGAGCTGGTCTTCCAGAGGACTTGGGTTCCATTTCCAGCACCCACATGGTGGCTCACAACTGTCTGTAATTCCAGTCTCAGGTTATCTGACATCCTGTTCTGGCTTCTGAGGACACCAGGCATGCATGTGGTACACAGGCATACGTGCAGGCAAAACACAAATTTTTTTGGATATATGATACATATACATGCATACATATGATATGTCGATATATCAACAAATACAGAGTTCTCATCTTTGCAACTCAGTGATACTGTTTTTTTTTTGGGGGGGGGGGCGGTGGGAACAATATTTCATGTAGCCTAAGTTGACTTCAAATTACTGTGTAGCTCAGATGACCATGCCTTCATCCTTATCCCCTTTGTTCTGAGATTAGAAAACTCTACCATAATACCCAGCTTCAATGGATTTTCTAAAAAGCTATTTTTACTTATGTGTATGTGTCTGTGCCGGTGTGTGTTTGTGTGCAGTATGAGCAAATGGATATCCATGGAAGCCAGAAGAAGTTATCAGGTCCCCTGCAACTGGAGTTACAGGGAGTCAGGAACCACCAAGCATGGGTGTTGAAAATTAACACAGATCATCTTGAAGAGTAGCAGGTGCTATTATGTGCTAAGTCATCCTTCCAAACTCCTCAGTGGATTTAGTATATAGAAATACGTATGTGTCCGTCCATCACATAGATCCCAACTGTGCAACTTTCAAAAACCCTGTACAGTAGAAAGGTAACCACTATGTTGATTATTCCCCATTAACTACATCTTCATTTTCTTGCATCTGGCTTTTTTACTCAACAATGTTTTAAGTTTAGGCTAGTTACCGTATCAGTAGTTCACTAACTTCTGAGTACCTGTACCATATTTTGTCCCTTAGTATTGAAGGGCTGCTAACGTCCTTACAGTTTCCTCTTAGGACTAGCATGTCTATAGAGAGCACCTCTGTTACGTGTCTTTTGGGACATGGCTCACATATCATTGTGAGTTATTACTGTTATATCCTCTTGGGGAAGTTCTTCTTGAAAGAGATAGTTTTTGAAACTTTGCCAGTTTGAAAATGTTACTCTCATGTATGAATGCTGTATTTGATGAGGATAATATTCTAAAACTGCTGTCCTTTTGTTACTGGAAGGAATCTTTTCTTGTCCTCAAGTACTTAGGATTTCTGAACAGAAACCAATGTGGTGTCTACTCTCCATTTTTCTGTAAGGGTGTTTGGTTGAGCTTATCATTATTTTTGGCATCTGAACACACAGAACTAAAGACATTTAATTTAATTATTTAATGTCTTTAATTCTGCCTAGATATTGGTTTGCTATTAGAACTAAGAAATTACACTCTGAAGTAAATACTGTAATGCTACTTACAACAGACACATTGATAAGTTATTATACACGGTCTGATTTGTTTGTAATGAAAACAGAATATGCAGCGGAAATTGATGCTATATGCTTCAGCTTTCTTTGAATATGTTAAAATCACATACACACTGATCCTGAAGAGTATGCTAAGAGATGTGTGATCTCTGTGAATCTTCAAGGTTGATTGTGTTTTGATTATCTATGATGAAGAAAGATATGTTGTTGTTGCAATTGATAATGCAAATTGATTATCCATTGCAATGATTTTTATCAGACATTGATCATTAGACAATCATCAAACCCTGAGTCCCATTAGTTGAGGTTTTTTTTTTTTTTTTTTTTTTTTTGGCAAAACCAAGGAGCTTGTAGTAAAGAACTGCTTGTCTGTGACTGAAGGAAGCCGAGTTGACAGTCTTCATACATTTAGGTAATTTAGTTGTTTATGGCCCCCAAATCACTTCAACTTCCCCCACCTTTATAGTTTATCTCTAATGATAAATAAAATAGAATTTCAACTCTACTTTCATATTTATTATGTGTGACGAGATTTCTCTAACATATTTGAATTTCCTGGTTTAAAAGAAAAAGCTGTGTCTTTAAAGTACTCAGGAGGCAGAGGTAGCAAGGTGAGCAGTTCAGCTCTAGCCCCTGTTACATACTGAGTTTGAAGCCAGCTTGGGATACATGAGACCTTGTCTTAAAAAAAAAAAAAAAAAGTAAAGCTGTTGTTGAAAGATTACTTTCCCCAAAGAAAGTTCTCCAGTATGAATTCTCTTACACTGAATACCCAGAGTGCAGCAAGTGTATCTAGAGGCTTTTGTACATTGGGTACACAGTACAGTTCTCTCAGTATGAGTTCTCTGATGTTGTCTCTGAAGGCTGAGTGTGGCAGAAAGCCTTTTCCCTCACTGCCCGCTGCCAGCATCTATTTTATGATAGGAAGAGAAGGTCAGCATATCAAGGATCCCACTTCTGTCATTTTTCTCCTATATGATTTTTAAAATGCACTGAGAGAAACCTTTCCTGAGAAAGACTCTTATACTCTTGGCACACTTAGAAAGAATATCTCTTGAGAGTCTTGAGGTCTAAAGGGATGCTCCTTATATAAAGACCATTTTACATTTATATGAACTCCATCCAGTAGAGTATGACTTCTGCTGCCAAAGCAGACACTCTGAAGAGATGCAGGGTTGGCCTGGAGTTGAGAAGGGTTCAAAGCGTGCCCTAAATACTGGATTTTCTCATCCTGAGAGTGACAGGAGTTTGGCTGTTCCCCCACACCCTCCCTCTGGTACTAACAGACCCCAGCAACTAGGCTTCCTAGTCCCAGATTGCCCTGGTGCTTGAGCAACCGATAAGTTCATTTGTCTCCAGGGTTACAAGGGCTGGTTGCCATTTATCTGAGTGCTGGACCTGAGACATTCAGAGCTTGACTTTTTCTGCATATGACCTTATAAGGTTCTTTCCCCTGGCTCCTGCTGTACTGAAGTATGCAAATGAAGCACCCTCAATGTTCTTGCCCCAGCCAATAACATACCACCACATGGACCCATCTGGCCATTAGGGTAAAAATATTCCCTTCACCCTTCTAACAAGTGAGGTATCCTCCAATAGTCTCCAGGGTATTCTTTCCTGTTGTACTCAGTGCTGCTCAGGATATCTGTCCCTGTTCCCCCACCCCCCGCCATTGGGCTAGTGCAATAGTCCGATCATGGGATCATACCAGGACAAAGTGTGACTTATACATGAGATGTCTATATTGTCTGCCACAGGCCCATTCTGTTGAGTCAAATACAGTAAGAAGACTTGCATAGCCATTATTCATATTTTAGCCATAATTCTTATATTTAAAGGTAAAGGGTTACCAGATAGTTCAGCAGGTAAGAGCACTTCGTGCTTTTCTAGGAGACCCAACTTAGGGTCATCATATTATCATATTTCATTTCTTACATTTAAATGGGTTCCTCCTCCAGGAATTATTCTGCATATAATGAGGCCATGATTTCATTTGGTTTTGTTGTTGTTGTTGTTGTTGTTGTTGTTGTTGTTGTTGTTGTTGTTTTGAGACAGGGTTTCTCTGTATAGCCTTGGCTGTCCTGGAACTTACTCTGTAGACCAGGCTGCCCTTGAACTCAGAAATCTGCCTGCCTCTGCCTCCCAAGTGCTGGGATTACAGGCATGCGTCACCACTGCCCAGCTTCATGATTTCTAAAAAGAATAAAAAAGACATTTGAGATGGAGCATACCAGCACTAGGAGGGAGAGGCAGAGAGATCAGAAGTTCAAAGTCATCCTCTATAACTTATTTTTTAAAATTCAATATATTAGTGATGAGTATTCCAGTATTCCCTACTCCCCTGCAGTATATGCAATACACAGTTATTCTGTATAAAATAAAATCCAGGATGCCACATTTTTCCTGTTGCAACATTCTGAAACTTGGATAGTATATGGCATCTGGGTTGTTTTCTCCCCACTACCCACTCCAGATAGTGTTCTAATAGAATCTTGAATGCTTATACTTCCAGTGGATTAACTTTTAATGTTTTATTTGTTCTTATTTATTTTTATTTCTTATATAACAATTTCTCAGTAGTTACATATGAATTTACTGGAAATAGTGTCAAACAGAAAGAATCAACTAAAAATCAAAAAGAAAAAAATTCAAATAGTGGCCATATTTTGAAGATATCATTTTTTTCTGCTTCAAATTCTATTTTTTATTTATTTTTATATTTTATTTACATTTCAGATGCCATCCCCTTTCCCCATTTCCCCTCCCTAGAACACCCCTGTCCCATGCCCCTTTTTCCTTTCTGCTTTTATACATTTTTTTAAAATGTTAATCAAAAGCTTTATAAGTTTGGTAATGCTCAATCAGAAGTGTAACCCAATACCCAACCTAGATATATAAACTATCTTTGACTGGTGTAGACACATGAACATCTGCCTCCATGCCTCCCCCCTTTCTCTCTCTCATCACCTAGACTCACCTTTCCTGTTAAAATAAATTTTTTTTCTCTCAAAATGCAATTAGAGCATAATTATTCCTAATTGTACCAGTGAGGTACAAGACAGTCCTAATACCCAGTCCATCATTTTGTTGACTAACCAGAACCTCTGTCATCTCTCCTAACTAAAACACTTAGTTCTGAACCTGACTTTTTTCTTGGCTTTAGAATGAATGTCAGCTGAAAACCATCCACTCAAATATTTTCTCTCAAAGTAAATAGCCAGGATTGGCTATGAGACTATAAGCTTTCAACCCCATTAGAAATCAAGAATGACTGAGTTAACTGAAATTATGGGAAGCACAAAGCATAGCTTCTAAACCTTAGCCAATTTATAGAGACCACTGAACACCTGGACAGTCCCTATACTACAAAATGTTGGAGCATCTGATCTTCAGCCTTCTGGCCCAGGATCATCTGACAGACCTTAGTGATGCAGAATTATTAAGGGCTGATTACTCTGTCTTGGCAGATATAATCAGTCGACTATTCTGCAAGTGTGTCCTTTTCTAGACAGTGATTTGTCTGTAGATGGAAAGAGGCAATTTTTGCCTAGTGGCTGACTCACCACAATTGGAATAACTCCAAAGATGCTCAATTTCTTTTTAGAATCCAAGACAGGAAGCTGTCAGGAGCAGACAGGTCTCTAATCAAAATGAACATTAATACAGAAATGTTTGTAACATCAATTCTGTGGATTTCTGATGTTTTGAAAACTAACTATTTATGTAAGGCAATCTGGACTGTTGTCTGTTAACTCCTCTCAGCTATTTCTAAAGAAAATATAGAAAACACCCTAACAATAAACTCAAAGCCATGAATTTGCTATAGGCCCTTAAGTCACAGGCTAACCATCTCAAATAAGTTAAAAAAGTTAAAGAAGGACTGGGTCTAAGCCTTGTATTCCTAAATGTGTTATACAGGTTCAATGCCTATGATAGTAACAATATTTATCTCACTTTTATATTAATAAGAAGTTCTTACCAATGAAAACCTTAAATTTGAAATCAAAGTAAATTTTGTACCATTTAAGAAATTATAACTTCATCTTGGTAACAATTATACAGAGTTCTACCACTAGGTTATGGCTATGAAATAAATCCTAGCTAATCCTCCCTGTTCCAACAAAACCACTATTTTTCCTAGAAAGACAGCCCAATATTAACCACCTTAGTCCCCAAGCCCAGGGAATAGGGGCACTGACTCTTCATTAACTTCTTCAAGCTGATTATGGGCATTGAGATACTAGAAGAGGGGCGGGAGAAAGAGTAAATTGATAAGCCTCTGATGCTGTGTCTTCACTGCATCCAGATGTAATTCCAGGACATCAGAGGTTTGAGCAGGTCTGCTTAGCTTGCTTGATGAGTAGATACACCAAGGCTGTGTATTTTGTAATATACAATTCTCAGAACAAATTTTAGTATCAAGATAATTTTTTAGAGAGCTGACATTTTATTAAAGATATTGGTTCTAACAAGTTTTCTTTCTTTTCCTTTTTTATTGGATATTATATTTACATTTCAAATTTTATCCCCTTACCCCATTCCCCCCACCACTCAGGAACCCCTTATCCCATCCCCCCTCCTCCTGCTTCTATGAGGGTGTGCCCCTGTTTTGGATAGCCCCAGCCTCCTGTTTTGATGGTAGTTTCACTAAAGGGAGCTGCTGCAGAGGAGAAGTGAATCTTGTGAACCTTCTGTCCAATTGAATTTGTAAAATAAAGGCTAGAGCCAGTGATTGGGTAGTAGAAGGGGAGGTGGAGCAAAAGGCTTAGGGGAGGAGTCGGAAGAGGAGGAGTTAGAAGAGGAAGTTGACAGGAGAGAGAGGCTACAGGGGGAATGGAGGAGCCAGAGGTGGAAGGACAACAAAGGAGAAGAATGTGGCCTAGAAAAACTGCAAGTTGCAAGGGATCTCATAACTGGGGAATAGAGTAGTGCAATGGTCGATCTGCCCAATCTAGGCCTGCAGTTTATAATCATAAATACTGAGTTGTGTTTTTCTTGACTGGACTTGGTTGGGTTGGGGATTTACCACAACATGCCCCCACCTATCCACCACTCCCACCTCCCCACTCTCAGATTCCCCACCCCACTCAGTTTTCAGCCTTCATGGGACCAAAGATCTCTCCCACCTATGCCCAACAAGGCCATCCTCTCCTACATATATAGCTGGAGTCATGGGTCCCTCCCTATGTGCTCCTAGGCTGGTGGTTTAGACCCTGGGGAGCTCTGGCTGGTTGGTATTGTTGCTCTCCTCATGGGGCCACCAACCCTTTCTGCTCCTTCAGTCTTCTCTCTCACTTCTCCATTGGGAACTCTTGATCAGATCAATGGTTAGCTGTGAGTATCTGCCTCTGGGTATGTCAGACTGTGGGGGACCTCTAAGGAGACAGCCATATCAGGCTCCTGTCAACATGCACTTTCTGTCATCTATATCAGTGTCTATTTTTGGTGACTGCCCATGGAATGAATACCCAGATGGAATGGTCTCCCTACAACGCCCCCTTCAGATTCTGTCCCACACTTTGTCTCCATATTTGCTCCCTTGGTTATTTTGTTACTCCTTCTAAGTAAGACCTAGGCATCCACAGTTGGTCTTCATTCTTTATAAGCTTCATGTGGTCTGTGAGTTGAGTCTTTGCTCTTCCAACCTTTTGGGCTAACATCCGCTTAGCAGTGAGTAAATACTATGTGTGTTTTTTTGTGATTGGGTTAATTCATTCAGGATGATAATTTCTAGTTCCATCCATTTACCTAAGAATTTCTCGAATTCATTATTTTTAATAGCTGAGTAATATTCCATTGTGTAAATGTACCACATTTTTTTGTATCCATTCCTCTGTTGAAGGGCATCTGGGTTCTTTCCAGCTTCTGGCTATTATAAATAAGGCTGCTATGAACATAGTGGAGCATATGTCCTTGTTATATGTTGGGGCATTTTCTGGGTATATGCCCAGGAGTGGTATAGCTAGGTCCTCAGGTAGTGCTATGTCCAATTTTCTGAGGAAACGCCAGACTGATTTCCAGAGTGGTTGTACCAGCTTGCAACCCCACCAACAATGGAGTAGTGTTCCTCTTTCTCCACATCCTCGCCAGCATCTACTGTCACCTGAGTATTTGATCTTAGCCATTCTGACTGGTGTGAGGTGGTATCTCAGGGTTGTTTTGATTTGCATTTCCCTGATGACTAAGGATGTTGAGCATTTCTTAAGGTGCTTCTCAGCCATTTGAGTTTCCTCAGTTGAGAATTCATTGTTTAGCTTTGTACCCTATTTTTAAATGGGATTATTTTGTTGTCTGGAGTATAATTTCTTGAGTTCTTTGTATATCTTGAATATTAGCCCTCTATCAGATGTAGGATTGCTAATGATCTTTTCCCAATCTGTTGGTTGCCATTTTGTCTTGTTGACAGTATCCTTTGCCTTACAGAAGCTTTTTTGATGAGGTCTCATTTGTCAGTTCTTGATCTTAGAGCATAAGCCATTGGTGTTCTGTTCAGGAACTTTTTCCCTGTGCCTAGGTATTCGAGGGTCTTCCCCACCTTCTCTTCTATTAGTTTCAGTGTATCTGGTTTTATGTGAAGGTCCTTTATCCACTTGGACTTGAGCTTTGTACAAGGAGATAAGAATGGATTGATTTGCATTCTTCTACATGCTGACCTCCAGTTGAGCCAGCACCATTTGTTGAAAATGCTGGATGACAGGAAGGGACAGCTGACAGCAGCCTGATAAGGCTGTCTCCGTAGAAGTCCCCAGAGTCTGACATACCCAGAGACAGATACCCACAGCTATCCATTAATCTGATCAAAGGTTCCCAATGGAGGAGTTAGAGAGTAAATTGAAGGAATCTTAAGGGCTGGTGGCCCCGTGTATGTTTCCCTTCTTTAAGTTTTGTGTTTTCTTGAGTGTAATTAACCTCCTTTGGTTGGATTTTTCTATCACCTTCTGTAGGGTTGGTTTTATAGATATTGTTTAAATACTGTTCTATCTTGGGACATATGTTTTCCATCTATGGTGACTGAAAGTTTTGCTGGATATAGTAGTCTGGGCTGGCATCTGTGGTACTTAGAGTCTGCAGTACATCTGTCCAGGTCCTTCTGGCTTTTACTGTCTCCATTGAGAAGTCAGGTGTAATTCTAATAGATTTGTCTTTATCTGTTACTTGTTCTTTTTTTCCCTCACAGATTTAATGTTCTTTGTTGTTGTTGTTTGTTGTTGTTGTTGTTTGTTGTTGTTGTTGTTGTTGTTGTTGTTGTTCTGTATGGTTTAGTGTTTTGATTATTGTGTGCCAAGGGGACTTTCTTTACTGGTCCAGTCTGTTTGGTGTTCTGTATGCTTCTTGTACTTTGATAGGCATCTTCTTCTTTAGATTAGGGAAACTTTCTTCTATGATTTTGTTGAAAACATTTTCTGTGCCTTTGCTCTGTGCTTCTTCTCCTTCTTTTATTCCTAATATTCTTGGGTTTTGTCTTTTCATAGTGTCCCAGGTTTCCTGGGTGTTTTCTGACAGAGGGGTTTTAGATTTAACATTTTCTTTGACTGGTGTCTCTATTTTTTCCTACCATATCTTCAGTGCCTGAGATTCTCTCTTCATTAGTCTGCTGGTGAAGCTTGCCTCTGTAGTTCCTCTCCAAGTTCCTATATTTTTCATTTTCTGAGTTCCTCAGTTTGGGTTTTCTTTATTGATTCTATTTCTATTTTCAGGTTCTGGAGAGTTTTATTCATTTTCTTACAGTTTGTTTGCGTTTTCATAGATTTCATATTTATTCATTTCCTCTTTAAAGACCTCTACCATCTTCATACAGGAAAGTTTAAGGTCTTTTTCTTGTGCTTCAGCTATGTTAAAATATTCAGGGCCTGCTGTTGTGAGACAGCTGGGGCTCTCTAGTAAAAATATATTGACCTGGTTGTTGTTGATTATGTTTTTACACTGGCTTCTAGGCATCAGGGATTGAGATGATTATAGGTTCAGGTGCTGATTTTGATTTGTCTATGTTGGGTGAATATTTTTTCCCTTGGTTTCTGGTTTCTCTCTAGATTTTGAAGAGAGTGATGTCTGTGTGTTGCCTGGAAGAAAATACTCTTTAGATCAGATATCTGCGTTTACTGAGTGTCCTAACTACAATGTATTTCTGGGTTTTTGGGGCTGACACGTGGGAATAGGGATAGGCTAGGAGACTGAAGGGGGGTTCACAGGAGTGCTGAGACCACAGTTTTTAACCAGGGTCTTCTTATTTCATCTCCTTGGAATAGAGAGATGGTAAAGAAAAGACATCCCAAAAGGTCTACTATAGTGCTGGGGTTGAGAGAGGAACAGAAGGAGAGGGAAATATCTACAGACAGCCTACCTGCTTCCCTGGCAGGAGTGGTCTGTGTGTTTGCAGGGGGTAACAACCTGTTTGGGGAGTTGGGATAAAGCCATCCTGACAAACACATTATCATAAGCTCAGCTCACAAGTTTAAAAACTCCAAACAGATTTTTGTTTTCAGTGACCATCACAAAGTCTGGACAGGTCTGAAGCCCTGTGAAAAAGTACCACTGTGTGAGAACCAAGTGCCTTAACATTTGAATAAACTTACAAATGCTGAGAATTTTCTATTTTTATCAATATACTAAATATATCAGTAATGACTTTTTGTTTTGTTTTTCAAGACAGCGTATCTCTGTGTAGCCCTGGCTGTCCTGGAACTCACTCTGTACACCAGGCTGGCCTTGAACCCACAGAAATCCACCTACCTCAGCCTCCAAAGTGCTGGGATTAAAGGCATGTACCACCACTGCCCAGCCCAGTAGTGACTTTTCAAAAAATTATTTTTTATTTTATGTGTATGTGTGTCTTACCTGTATGTATGTCTGTGAACCACGTGTGTGCAGTACCCATGGAGGTCAGAGAGAGTTTTGAATCCCCTGGAACTGAGGTTAAAACAGTTGTGTCAAAAGAAAAATTTAGGACTGTTTTGAGTCATGATATAGGTTCTGGGAATTGAACCCAGGTCCTCTGGAACAGTATCCTGGCTCTTAACCATTGAGCCATTCCCTCTCCCCACCCCACCCTCAGTGATAACTCTTAAGCCTCCTTTCCTTTTCATGGCAGAATTTTTCCAATGGAGATTAGTAATGACCATGAGGAATATGGAAACCTCAATAATCATAAGATGATCTTATAAGAACATGAAATGAGGCCTTTGAGAGAATTTGTGGAGAAGCCCATTCTGAGAGCTCACACCTTGTACATATGGAAGGAAGTGACCCTGGAGTGGTTTTATCTGGCTGTGAGCAAGAGCTCTGATGTCTTTGCCACGGCTATTCAAACTGGAAAACACACACACACACAGTTGTATAGTCAATCATCATTCTAAGTGTGTTGTACACCAAAAAAAAAAAAAAAGAAATTAGGTTGGGGGGAGCCCTGTGAGCATACTTTGATGCTAGATATCTTTTGGCCAGAGCTATGATCTTACTGTATGTACATCAGAGGAGTCATACTGAAGAGAAGGTCTATTAATGTGATCAGTGTGGGAAATCCTTTACTCAGATCTCTAACCTCACTAGGCATCGCCCTACTCACATAGGAGAAAAGTGGGATAATTGTTATGGCTCTGGGTAACACTTTAATGGAATTTTATCCTTATTGTACATCAGAGAGTTCATACTTCAAAGAAACCTTATAAGGATGCTCACTGTAGAAAGTCCTTTGGGTCTGGAGAGATGGCTCAGTGATTAAGAGCACTATCTGCTTTTCCAGAGGACCTGGACCCAGCATCCACATGGCAGCTGACAGCCATAGGAAACTCCAGACCCCGGAGATCAGATGTCCTTGTCTGGTTTCTGAGTGCACTAGGTACACGTATGGTGCACAGGCATACATATAAGCAAAACAACCATACTCATAAAAAATAAAAGTTAAGAAAAGCAGTCAAAGTTCTGACTTCACTGCATATAAAATGACACACAAATGGAAGCAGTATGAGAGTAACCAATATAGAAAGCCCTTCATCTGAAGCATTCAACTCTGTAGACATTTGTAAAAGCATACAAGGAAGAAGTCAGTCTTGACAATACACTCACTGGCTAGGCAGTGGTGGTGCATGCCTTTAATCCCAGCACTGGAGAAGTAGAAGCAGTTGGGTATCTGTGAAATCAAGGCCAGCCTGGTCTACAGAGAAACAGAACAGCCAGGGCTACACAGAGAAACAAAAACAAACAAACAAACAAATGAAAAAAAAACACTCACTGTATTAAAGTCTTCATGGGGAGCTCTCAGCTTATAGAGTGTGAGAGAACTCATACTAGGGAGAAACTATTGGAATGTGCTTAGTGTTGTGGGGGAGCTATGTTTTTTGTTGAGGGGAATATTTAAAATGGCTGCACCCAATCTGGCTTGTCTTTAAGCATCTGCCATGTTCCGGACTAGACAAAGGCCTGAGACAAAAACCTGCTCAGCTCAGACAGAGGCTCAGGTCGGCCAGAAGCAAGCCGAGTCATCAACATCCTCATATAATTTTTGTCTCACACCTTACACCTTCTTCTCTGCCTGTATTTTCTGATGCTGTGATAAAACACCATGACCAAGGGCAACTTAAAGAAGAGGTCATTTATTTTGCCTTGTAGTTTCAGAGGAATAAGGGTCTGTGACAGTAGAACAGAGGCATATGGGAAGGGACAGACAGCAAGGCCACTGGAGCAGGAAGCTGAGACCTCACATCTTTACCAGCTGGAGAGCATAAAGCAGTGAGAGGCAGCTAGAAGTGGTGCAAGTATGTAAATTTTCAAAACTTGCCCCCTCTAAGAGATACAGAGGTCCTTGTACTCACAGATAAGTTCTAGTGCAGTGGTTCTCAGCCTTCCTGATGCCACAACCCTTTAATACATTTTCTCCTGTTGTGGTGACCCCTAAACACAAGGTTATTTTGTTGCTACTCCAAAACTGTAATTTTGTCACTGTTATGAATCATCATGTAAATATCTGATCAGCAGGATATCTCATATCCACCCCTAAAAGGGTCCCAATCCACAGGTTGAGAGTCACTGCACTAGAGGGACCAGGAAAGTTAAATGCACAGGGTTGTTCCTTCAAAAGATGGGATGAATAACCCTGGTCTGATCTGACTCTTTCCATGGGTGAGTTTAGAATTTAACATATCCTTTATGCTATGTCTCCTTCAGGACAACAGAAGCAGCATTATCCTTATGAAGTAAAGAAAATGAGAGCTGGAAAGATGGCTCAGCAGTTAAGGACACTGACTGCTCTTCCAGAGGAGCCAGGTTCAAATCCCAGCACCCACAGGGCAACTTACAACTCTCTGTAACTCCAAGATCTTACATCCTCATACAAATATACATGCAGGCAAAACACCAATACACATGAAATGAAAATTAATCAACTAGTTAATTAAGGTGGAAAAATTGAAGTTAGCATTGTTGAATGTAACATGGTATATGGGGATTTAGGTGGCTGTATATACCCCCATTTTTATTTTTAAATTTTGTAATTTAGGTATTTGATGATGTCATTCCAAAATAACTTTACCCTGCAAATTGTAAAGGATTCTAGTAATACGATTACTATTCCGTAATTTGCAAGATTTCTTCAAGCGTTTGCTAGAATAAGCAGGACTACTATCAGTTTTCAGTTGTAAGAAGAGTCCTAGAAAGAAAACGGAGTATAATAAATGACTAATGACATACAAGATTGTTTTATCCTTGTGAGCAGAAGTAACAATCATGTTAGAAAAAGTATCAACACTGTAGCTGTCTTCAGACACACAAGAAGAGGACGTTGGATCCCATTACAGATGGTTGTGAGCCACCATGTGGTTGCTCAGGACCTCTGGAAGAGCAGTCAGTGCTCTTAAGGCCTGAGCCATCCATCTCTTGTGCAGTCACCAAACGTAGAGGCGGATGTGGATGACGGGAAGTGCATGCTGACAGGAGCCTGATATAGCTGTCTCCTTAGAGGTCTGCCAGAGCCTGAAATATACAGAGGCGGAGGCTCACAGGTAACCATTGAGCTGATCATGGGGTTCCCAATGGAGGAGTTAGAGAGAAGACTGAAGGAGTTGAAAGGGCTTGTGGCCCCAAGGGGAGAGCAACAATACCAATGAACCAGAGTTCCCATGGTCTAAATCACTGGCCTGGGAGCAAATAGGGAAGGACCCATGGCCCCAGTTGTATACATAGGGGAGGATAACATTGTCAGGCATAGATGGGTGAGGAAGTCCTTGGTCCAGTGAAGGCTGGATGCTCCAGTGTGGGGAAAATCGTGGGTGGGGAGGTGGGAGTGGGAGGGTGGCATATCCTCATAGAAACAGAAGGAGCAGGGATGGGATAGGAGGTTCCTTGGTGGGGGTGATATGAGGAAAGGGAATTACGTCTGAAATGTAATAAAATATCCAATAAAATTTTTTTTAAAAAAAGAAAAAGTATTAACGGTCACATGAACATATTTGAAATGTCCAAATTCTGTTAGATTTTAACCCTTGAGAAACAATTCCACCAGTAGAGGGCAGTGGTGTGACAGAAGAACACGAAGGTGAAGAAGTTCATGAGAATTTTGAGCCGCCTGGAAAGTATTGGTGGTGAGGATGAGGCAAGTGCATCAGCTAGAGCATTCCTGGATGTTCAGGGAACTGCCAGATAAGAATGAACATTCTGAGTTACAAAAAACTTCAGGTCATTTTCTTACAGACACTTGAAGCAAGAGAAATCATGAAATAACATTAGCAGTAGGGTTGGGTTTAAGTCTTGCAGTTTCTAAAACAATGGTCTAAGTACGATATCCAGAACCAGTTAAAATATTCAGTGGCTGAGAAACATCTAATAAAACTTGATTAGTTAGCTGGGCAGTGGTGATGCACGCCTGTAATTCTAGCACTCGAGAGCCAGAGGCAGAGGGATCTCTGAGTTCCAGGCCAGCCTGGTCTACAGAGTGAGACCCAGGACAGCCAGGCTTACACAGAGAAACCCTGTCTCAAAAAAAAAAAAAACAAAACAAAACAAAAACAAAACAAAAAAAACCTGGCTGATTACAGTGAGTTGGGGCTCTTGAGCTGTACAACCATGGGTCTGCACAATCATTTTTGTGGAGGATATGAAATTTGTATATAAAACATAAGCTTCTTGTCCTTTTGAAGAGCCATCAGTAAAAGCATAGAAAACAGTCTCTATAGAATTTTTAGACACAATTTTAGGCAATACCCATGGGGTATTTTAAGGTGTCTTCAAAATACCTTAAAAGGAGGGTTGGGGGCGGGATGATTATCTATAGATCCCAAGTAACATGCTAATGCTGCCTGCCAATTATTACCATCATGGAGCAAATAACCAACCTGCATTTTATTTACCGGCACAAACATTTCTGTAGGCTCTTCACCAGTAAGTTGTTTAAGACATGCCTTTCCTTGCGGGGCAGTGATGGCGCACACCTTTGATCCCAGCACTTGGGAGGCAGAGGCAGGTGGATTTCTGAGTTAGAGGACAGCCTGGTCTACAGAGTGAGTTCCAGGACAGCCAGGGCTACACAGAGAAACCCTGTCTCGCAAACAAACAAACAAAAAAGACATGCCCTTCCCATCATTATCAAATCTATAATTTCTTGTAAATAAGAGGTTATGGATCAGTGTGGCAAATTATGACATTATAAATTTCTATAACACCATTACCCTGTGGATATAGAATTTCTGTAAGTGATGATGGGGAAAGATGAGCAACTGATGAGGAAGTAGGGGACTAATTCTATGACCTACTGCTTTAGCAGAAGCATTATTTAATATACCAATAACTTTCTCTGTTTCAAGTGTTGTTTTTTATGGAGTTTAACCAAGTATCTTACTTAGGGTTTTACTACTGTGAACAGACACCACAACCAAGGCAACTCTTACAAGAACAACACTTAATTGGGGCTGGCTTACAGGTTCAGAGGTTCAGTCTACTATCATCAAGGCAAGAGCATGGCAGTGCCCAGGCAGGCGTGATACAGGAGGAACTGAGAGTTCAGCATCTTGTTCCCAAGGCAAACGGGAGAAGACTGGCTTCATGGCAGCTAGAATGAGGGTCTTAAAGCCCATGCCCATAGTGACACACCTACTCCAACAAGGCCAAACCTAACAGTGCCACTCCCTGGGCCAAGCATATTCAAATCACCACATCAAGAGTCTCCAGAACACAATTTAAAGAGCAGAATCAAATCCTTAGTAGTAATATGCAAATGAGAATTACCAAATTTAACTTAGCCCGAAGTTTTTTTTTCCTAAGTAGCTGGGGGTACATTGTTTGCAAAATTTTAAGATGGTAGTAAATTTGTTGTTGAATTGTTTAAATATATCCTAAATAATTATTAGGTAATGTTTGTTTGTTTGTTTTGTTTTGTTTTGTTTTTCAAGACAGGGTTTCTAGCTGGGCAGTGGTGGCAAGCACCTTTAATCCCAGCACTTGGGAGGCAGAGGCAAGTGGATTTCTGAGTTCGAGGCCAGCCTGGTCTACAGAGTGAGTTCTAGGACAGCCAGGGCTACACAGAGAAACCCTGTCTTGAAAAACCAAACCAAAAGAAAACAAAACAAAAGACAGGGTTTCTGTCATGGAACTCATTCTGTAGACTAGGCTGGTCTTGAACTCACAGAGATCTGCCTACCTCTAGGTCCCAAGTGTTGGGATTAAAGGTGTATGCCACCACAGCCCAACAAGGTGATTGTTTTTGTATTTTACCTGGAGCTGTGTTTAAATTTTGCTCTTTTAGTTTGCTTACCATGAAAACCCGGCATTGATTTAAGTATTCACTACATGACTGAAAGAGGAGAGGATCATCCCATAATGAATGAGCAATATTTTAGGAAATTAAATAAGCACCAGCTTAAATGCTTTATGAAGATAACATTGACATATAGTGGGGCTAGTTTTCATCCCTTGTTGTAAAACTTTCCACTGTTATTGTGTCAATGGCTGCTGATTGTTTAAAGTAGGGACTAACAATGCAAAATCTTCAGGATGCAAAGGAAAAGAGTAAACACAGTCTTTTAAGTCAAGTATAGTAATGCCCTAGGGGACTCAGAGGGCCACCATTGTTTTTATAGTAGCATTTATGACCCTCAGATCATTTAATAGTTAAATTTTATTCTTTGCTCTTTTATGAATTACAAAAACTAGTGGAGCTCCAAGGATTCTATATGTCCTAGTTGCAATTGGTCCTATACTAGAGGTTCTATCTGTTTTAATTTTTCATCATGAAGGAGCCATTGTTCAATTCATAGTATGTCATCAGAGATCCACTGTAGTTATAAAGACTGTACGGATGACCCTTGATCCGTGACCCCAGTTGGGGGGGGTTATATTTTCTTATAATAGCAGATGATTCATTGGTAGCAGTAGTAAGCACGGCTTGCATTTGTTGTACTAATGTATCTCTTCCCCACAAGTTATACAAAAGTCCTGAAAAATACTGCACAGTGCCAGAAGAATCTTTAAGGAATCCTATTGGCCTCCAACATCTTGTAATGGTGAGTCACTAGACATTGACTAGTGTGGGGGGCATTCCCCTTGATGACTGTGGTAGTTTGAATACGCTTAACCCATGGGAAGTGGCACTATTAGGAGAGGTAGCCTTGTTGGAGGAAATGTGTCACAGTGTAGGTGGGTTTGAGGGCTCTTAGTTCCCAAGTTCCACCCAGTGCAGAAGAGACAGTCTCTCCTGGTTGCAATTGGATCAAGATGCAGAACTCTCAGCTACTGTCTGCCTAGACATTATCAGGCCTCCTGTCATGATGATAACGGACTGAACCTCTGAATCTGTAAAGCCAGTCCCAATTAAATGTGGTCCTTTCTAAGAGTTGCCTTGATCAGTTGTCTCTTCAGAGCAATGCAACCCAAACTAGGACAATGATACTAAGGGAATGATCTGCCTTAGTATCTAGAATGACTCTAAAGCAGTGCTTCTCAACCTTCCTAATGCTGCAACCCTTTCATTTTAATTTATTTTAATTTTATTTCCTCATGTTGTGGTGACCCCCCAACCATAAAATCATTTCATTGCTACTTAATAACTGTAATTTGACTACTGTTGTGAATTATAATGTATATATCTGATATGCAGAATATCTGACCCCAAAGGGGTTGTGACCCATGGGTTGAGAACCACTGTTCAAAAACTAAAAGAATAGTTTTTAGCTTAACATAGGATGTCCATCTTTTTATATCAATCTTATATATAAAGCTAAGGAATTTAACCCCACTGCATTTGATCCTGCTGGTCCTCCTGAATGACTAGATATTGATTTTGAATCTTGTTAGGTTATCTGGGTCAATTTCTACCTCAATTCTAGGGCTGGGTGTTGTTCCTGTGGGAGCTTAAAGAAGTACTATCCTTGTCAAATTTGGATCAACATTCTCTAGCCCAGGGTTTTCCTTTTTTTTACATCATATGCAAAGGTAAGGGGTAGGATTACTAGAATATTTTCTGCATTCATTTTTCCAATGTCTTTTTTTTTTTTTTTTTTTTTTTTTGGTTTTTCGAGACAGGGTTTCTCTGTATAGCCCTGGCTGTCCTGGAACTCACTCTGTAGACCAGGCTAGCCTCGAACTCAGAAATCCACCTGCCTCTGCCTCAATGTCTTTTATTTCCAAATTCAAAATAAGATCCTTTATGAAAATTTTTTTGAATAGCTTCTACAGTGGCTCTGCAATGTGAGAGAAGCTGCCAATAGCTTGAGTGGCTGTTAGCCCATTTTTAACAACCACGTGCTTTACTGGTGCTCTTGCAGCTCTACTCTAGTGGTTCCATCAAGCCCAAGCTGCCTGATCATCACCACCAAAGCTTTCACCAAATTGTGCTGTGCTTTGATATGCCTAAAATAAACCATTTGAAGTCAGACTTCCAGCGTTTGAACCAACACTAGCTACTTAGCGCTATTGTACTGAGCTACCCTTCTGCCTCCTGTGGATCATTACTTTGCTGGCTCTGGTGGTCGCAAGGACCTTCCACAGGTCCTAGTGTCGTACCTCCTCCAGCAAGGTTGCACCCTAAAGAGCATCACCTGAAACTATGGGGAAATTTCTCATTCAAACCACCGCACTGCTTGATACTGATACAGGTAAGCATAGGAGATAGTTTAGTGACCTGAGACTCCCCCTCTCCTGTTTGGTTTGGGATTGTGTACACACAGTCCTCTTGTAATAGCACACTCGGCAGCCTTGTTCCTTCAGTTTCACATACTATACACACAGATCTCCAAACAATGCCCCTCGTAACCTCAGAACCTCTATCTACATCCGGATACCCATGCTTCCATCTCTGAACAGTAGTTTCCCTGTCCTTGGTAATGTACAAATTAGACAGTTTCTGTTGAAGGATACTCTCAACACACACACAGACACACACACACACACACACACACACACACACACACACACACACACACACACATATATATATATATATATATATATATATATATATATATATGAAGCACTTCCTATTTACCGCTTTATGCTTATACATAATCAGGAACACTTATGTTTAAAATCAGATGCATTATAAAAAGAACACGCATAGTAAAGAAAATGAAGATATGACTTACTCTATCAATCAAAGTAGAGAACCACTCAGACTACACCTCTAGTAACCAGCACCCCCTTTCTCTTGAGCCCTATAAAAGGAAGCCCTGAACAACAGTCTGGACACAGAATCTTCACTCCCATGACCTACTGTGACCCTTTAATAATATACCTACATAGTCTTTGATGTCACTTTTCTTCAGATAACATTATCTTACTTTTTTCTGTGAGCTCTTAATTTCAATTATTTGAAAGAGAGGCCAAGAACCTGGAAATGCCCAGCCCAGACCCAGAGAGAGCATCAGTTGTGTCACTACTGTCATTGTCAGACCCACTGATGCAGAGACTGGTGGGGAAGAGGCCAGCAGAGAACAAAGGAAGCTCCTGGGCTGAGAGGCTGAGAATGAAAGGACCTGCTGTCTGCTGGGACTGTAGCTCTGTAACAGAGCACTTGCTGCTTCTGCATAAAGTCCTAGCTTCAAGGGGGGTGCGGGGAGTGGAGGAAGGGCAGAGCCTGCTTTTCTACACCTGGTGGTCTCTGTCTCTTTAAGGATATAGCTTATTTTTGGTCTTTTCCCACTACATCATCAGCCTGGTGAGAACTAGCAATTGTGGATTGTCTCTTTCTTTTCTTTCTTTCTTTCTTTATTTCTTTTCTTTCTTTCTTTCTTTCTTATTTATTTATTTATTTTCTCATGGCAATGTTTGTAACCCTGGCTGTACTGGGCTCAAATCAAGACTCTTCCTACCTATTCCTCCCCAGTGTTAGGCGTGTACCACCACCACCTGCCTAGTACCCATTTTCTTTCTTGCCTTTTATTTTTTCTGTTTGGTTTGGTTGGTTGGTTGGTTGGTTGGTTGGTTGGTTGGTTGTTTAGTTGGGGTTTTTTGTTTGTTTGGTTGCTTGGTTTGATTTTTTGTGTTTTTGTTTTGTTTTGCTTTTTTGTTTGGTTGGTTGCTTGGTTTGATTTTTTGTGTTTTTGTTTTGTTTTGCTTTTTTGTTTGTTTGGTTGGTTGGGTAGTTTTGAGATAGGGTCTTTCTATGAAGCTCTACTTGCCTGGAATGCACTATATACACTAGGCTGGCCTCCAACACAGAGCTCCACCTGCCTCTTAAAGTCATGCACCACCATGCCTATATTTTCTTATATATATATATACATTCTTTTCGAGTTATGCCTAGTTCTTCGTTTGTTTTTTTAAAAAAGTGTGTGGAGGGTTGGGAGGAATATGTTTTCTGTCTTTTCTCCTCCATCTCCCAACCCCCCCCCCCCAATTCCTCAAAGTGTAACCTTGAACATGTGAATCGTGGAGCATGACCCTGAACTCCTATTGCTTCCATCTTTTAAGTGCTAGGATTATGTACGGGTGTACCTTTAAATGCTTGTTCTGGGAAACCTTCCAATCATTAGTCCTTCAAAGTCTATTACATAAAGAAAGTTCTTAAATGTCCGCATAATTTTGTCTCGGTTAAGTTTAAATGGAACCAGAGTACGCAGCGTAAGAGGAAAGCCCTGGCTCTCTCTTGCGCATTAAATTCCAGCAACAAGTTAGATTGGCCAACTCTAACACCAAGACCTTGCTGCTGCACGGTCCCGTCACTGTGCAGACACATATATGCCCTAAACTCAGTCATCAGGTAGGGAGGATGATTTTACAGGGAACACAGATCCCAAATGATGGCTGCACCCACAGGTAATGGAATGTATTCATGAACTCACAGCATTTATGGTTACCTGTACAAAATCTGTACAGGATTGGGCCTGTTGGCATTTCAGGGAATCGTGATTGTGGAGG
This sequence comes from Arvicanthis niloticus, assembly GCF_011762505.2. NCBI lineage: Eukaryota > Metazoa > Chordata > Mammalia > Rodentia > Muridae > Arvicanthis > Arvicanthis niloticus. The sequence goes on along the minus strand of NC_133438.1, from coordinate 1,565,092 downwards.
GATTCATGAGCCTCTGCTTCTTCCAAAAGAGTTATTGGCGGTTAGTCGTTGTTGGCCTTCCTGCTTGGAATGAAAGGTGTCCTAGGACTCAGAAGCCCAGGAACCACACGGTTCTGAGGGTAGAAGGTATCTCAGTGGAAGAGCATCCTGAAACATGGGAGCCCAGGAACCACATGGGTTCTGAGAGGAAGCATTCTCAGCAGAGGCCTTGCAGCTCCCAGGGGAGGGTCTCCCCAGCTGATCTCAGGAGCTCAGAGGTCTCGGCCCTGCTTCACATCTTCACTTCTTTCCTTCTCTTACTGCTTCTTGGCTTCTGATGAAAGACTTGCACCAGGCAGCGAATCTCACCAAAGAGATTTATTGGGAGGATCCAAGGTGGGGGGTGGGGGGAGAAATGCAGGGGTGGCTGCCTCTGCTCCTGGGAGATGACAGCAGGGAACTGAGCAGAAAGTGCCTTTATATAGGATGTCTTAAGGGGGCAGGGGGAACAGAGATTTCCAGGGTGAGGATTGGTGAGATTTCAAGTCCTGAACTTGGGGAGCTCAGGGATTGGTGGGTTTTTCCTGGTCAGGCGTTCACCTAAAATTGTCTGGAGAGGGTCCTGTTGAGGGTCTGGAGATGACCTTTGTGAAATTACAAAGGCTGGAAATTTTGTTATAACAGGGAGGTCTGAGGGATGTCTGGCTGCTGGAGCTCTTAGGCCAGGGCCTGGCCATTTTCCTGCCTTGTTACAAAGTTTATAAATTATACAAAGTTTACAAAGGGAGTCCACATCAGGGGAGGCTTTCCCAGCCTCCTGAGTGGCATGAATATTATCCAACAGTAGTTGCTGTGTGGCATTGTGTTGGTTGGTTTTTGTCAACTCCACACAAACCTAGATATATCTGAGAAGATGCAGTCTTAATGGAGAAAATGCCTACATAACATTGGCCTATAAGCAAAGTGTATGGCATTTCTTTTGATTAATGATTCATGTAGGAGGGCCCGACTATTTATGGTGCTAGCAGTGGACAGGGCATCCTGGATAGTATAAAAAAGCAGGCTGAGCAAGTCAAGGTCAGCAAAGCTCGTAAGTAACATCCCTCTATGACTTCTAGTCCAGTTTCTGCCTCTAACTTCCTGCCTTGAGGTCCTGGCCTGATTTCCTTGTAAGTCCTTACTGATGAAGACACTGCACCCTTAGAACACAGGACTTAAATGATTGATTCAAGCCGTTTCTAATCTGAAAGCCTTTTTTCCTGAGGTCTAGCTTTCATAGTTCCAAAAAGTATTATGCAGGCTGTCAGGGAAGAAAACAGTCAGTAGTCGTAACAATGATCAGTAAGGCGAGATATACACAAAGGTGCCCTAGAGGCATTTGCAGGTTGGTAGTAACCACCAGATGTCTATTGGACTGAAGGACCCACTCAACACGAAGGAAAGCATGTACTAGGATCTGAGCCAACTTCCTGGGGCTAGTGAGGTCATGTATCTACTGTTGCCTTTTTGCTAGGTCAGTATAATTCCTTACTACATTATAAATATTAACCTTATACCCACAGATAATTGTATCTCTCACTTCTCATCAAAGAAGATTTTCTTTTTAGCAAATAAAGAGCCAATTACAGAAAGCCGCAGCTGCACATACAGCAAAGATCAACAAAGAGTCTTCTAGCCCCAATGGCTACGTCTAGTTCATTTAGTTCCCAAATAAAAGACACAAAACCTTTATATTTATTTTAAGCCTCAAAGGCAGTAGAGCTGGGCAGATATCAACCTTGTATGCTATTTTGTCTACTTCTCTGTCAATAATCGTGAGATAGCACTTTCCATGTTCTACCTGGGCTGCTCCTATTCCAACACGCCAACCCTCAAAACCATGACCTCACATGACCACACGATGGTGCCTTCTTACTTAGTCCTCCTCTCTCTTCTTCATGGTCTTTACCTCAGAAGCCATGCCTGGGAACTGAAGCCCTGCCCAGCTTCTGCCCATCTGCAGGCTGTAAGCATCTATATTAACCAATAGTTTTCAATTAAGGAGCAAGATTTGCACAGCAAAAGCTGTATATGTGGAAATTCACTTGTCTGGGGGCAACTGGACCTTGGGATACAGAATTTAGCATTGCAATGCTTAGTAACAGATGAAACCTCAACACTACATCACAGCCTCTGTATCTATGGCTCAGGAAACATCACAGAAGAAAGAACAGAGAACTTGTAAGAAGCAGAATATTAGGAAGTTTACTGTGAGACCATCTCTCCTAGATGTAAAACAAGGCTTTAAAAACAAGACCTGAACAATGGCAATATCAATAGACATGCCAACCTGGAAGACAGAAAATGTCACCAGATCCTATCCCTAGGAAAAAAAAAAACTATAGGCAACTCATGACTTCTGAGAAGAGACTTAGTGAGAGATAACTCCTTTAATTGTTCACCTGATGCATCTAGCATAGCTCCAGGGACAGACCTGAGTGGGATCAGTGAGGGAATGAAGAAAAACAGTCAGATACAGGTATACACAGAAAAGCTGGCATTGGGTGGTCTGGCTCTTGGCTGGAGAAATCTCAGCTACCTGTGAGCTAAGTGAACACAAGTGCATAAGTAGGGTTAAACTGAGAGGTGGAGTAATTGCATGCAACTGAATGGGAGACAGGGCTACTATACACAGATAAGGAGGCAGGGTTTATATTATATGAATGGATCAAGGAGATGGTTTTATCTGATCTTGGTAGGGATAGTCTCTGTAAAGAACCAGTCTTCCGCTCATGAATATCTGGCTGAAGAAAGCATAGGTGACCATTTTCTACACACACAGTCAATATCCACACTTGGATCAGAGGATGGCTTTGCCATGTTGCTGAGACTCTCCCCCCTGGGGAATGAGGGGGTCCTGCCTATTCCTCAGTAGGTCCTTAAAATGGCCATGCCTATGTCAACATCATATATTCACTCAGGGATTTGCTAACATAGGGCTTTCTCTTGTCCTGAAAGGTCCGGGACTCCCCAGAAGGGAGGTCCACTTAAGTCACAGGATAGCACACACTCAAAGGACACACGAGAGACCGTCTTGCTGTAAAGCACATGAGGTGGTTTATTAAATCAGAGCTCTGGGCCAGCCCATATCCCCATATCTCACATAGGGGATGGAGGGATTGACCTCGTGGCTCAGGGGCATAGCGCTTATATATGGGCGGGGTGGGGAAAAAGTGAACTTTCGCGAGGGTGCACAGGATTGGTTGTTTTACTTTTTTTTTTTAACTCTAGCAGGCCGTACCATGGGGGCAGGGTGTAGTTCCTCCCTTGGCCAGTCAGTTTCTGGGATGTTCTTAACAGGCCTTTGTCTTGTAACTCCCCCTCCTCTGTAACTAATTAGATGGGCCCAAACCTGCTGGCAGGCACTTTTAACTATTTAGGTTAGGGAAAGGGCCCTGTTATTATTATTAGTTTCGGCCTATTGTTTGAGGCTTGATTCACATTCACCTGGAATGTGTCCTGGGGTGGTGAAAATCTTACATTCAGTTCCTTGTTCTGGAATCTGCACTTTTCTGCCCAAGGTCTAAGGCGAAATATCTACACACATTTCATAAAATGGCCTTTATGATTTTTCACTCTACAGTCCCTACAGTTATCTGTAAAGTGTTTTCTGAATGCACAAAGAATAGGTGTTCCAAAGATAGCCAAAGCTGTACCTCCTGCAGTAACCATACTTGGTAATGTGTAAGAATCACCCGGGTTTTGAAGGCATAAAGAGGTCATGAAGAGCAGCTGAGGCGTGGCACTGTGAGAGGCCCTGGAAGGCCATCAAGGTGCAGGCTCAGTTGCAGCTGATGGCCCAAGACTGAAGGAATCATACAAAGGCGTTGAGGCTTGGTACCATGAAGAGAGCCTATAAGAGGCTATTGGTGAAGCCTAGTTGCAGCTGAAGTCCTCAATGTATCAGAGATGCCAGTACCACAGGATGATCACCAAGAACGACAGCGACAGTGGAGTGGATCAACCTGAGCTTAGAGTGCTAGAGAGGGCAGAGCTAAAAGAAGTGACATCAGCCCTTTGTAGGAAGGAGAAGATTATGTGTGGATCCCAAACATTGAAACAAGAAGCTGTAACACTGAAGTTGCCTTGGAGACTCCAAGGTATTTGAGATACCAGAGTCATGGGCTATCTACTGAGGAAAGCTACTAACAGGGAGTGGAACCAGCCCAGGAGAAAAAAGTTTGTTGCAGTCAACAAAGATGAAAAAGGCATTAGAGATCTGAAGACCAAGTTGACATCAGACATTGAGATGCAGAGTTTTGACTTTGTCTAGCTGGTTTCCTGTCTTGCTACATTCTGTCACTTTCTCTTCACATACCACACTGAATCAAAATTCCTGCCTGCCTTCTCCCTAATCTGCATTTTTCCCTGAAGGCTTAAACCTGCTCTCATCCCTGTCTGCCTCACAGTTAGGACACCTGGCTTATTTCAGTCACCTTGGCTACCCAAGTTCTGTGAAGGAATTCCAGGGCAGTTAGAATAAGCTGACCTCACACTGGGGGCTCTAACTCAGACCTCAAACATTCCGCTGCTCCAGCCACTGGGCAGTTAGATAAGTCCTTCTTTCTTGTGTATGAAAAAGAACTGATAATGGTAGAATGATGCACAAGGTTTGGAGTTCTTCTATGTTTTTATTTTGGTTTTTATTGGAATGCCTATTTCATGTCTGCTTGCCTTATGCAGATGACCTTTATACTGTTGAGAAAACAACAGACTCAGGTAATTTCAGCAATGGCCTTTCTTATTTCAGGGGAGATAAAGTCTTTTTTTTTCAGGGAAACAGAAAAAGTTAATCACATTTCACTGCTACAAGTTTTCTTTTCAAGGGAGCAGACAGTTAGAAACATCTAAAACTTCTATGGGACAACCCAAAGGCTTTCTTTCAAAACTTCGACCAGCAGAAGTAATAATCCCAGCAGGTAAGTCTTTGCATAACTTATTGAAATGAGAATCAGAGCCAGATGTGTGGTGGTGGTGTGTGAACCTGTGGTGTAGTGTGTTTATGTCGTGTATTGTGTGTGTGTGTGTGTGTGTGGTGTATGTATATGTGGTACATATGTGTTTGTGTGGTGTGTGTGTGTGTGTGTGTGTGTGTGGTGATGTGTGGTGGGGTGTGTATGTAAGAATATGCCATGAGTATTTGTTAGTAGTGAAGTCCATAGAAAAGTTAGACAGGGATTTGATAGGAAATTAAATACTCTGTGCCTCAGTGTACTATGTGCCTCTCATTAAAGACTACTGGTTTTTTCCACTTCCTTTCTCTTTAATTAATGTGCGTAGCCACCTTGGGCCTAGCCTGATTCTATGAATGACTTCAGTTATAATTCGCTGTACATGTCTCAGAGGTTGGTCAAGCTCATGATCAAGACACAGATCCTCTGCAAATATGCTGTGTTATTTATAATTATCTGTATGTTCTGAGCTTGCTGCTTAAGATCAGGGTTGACTGTGCAGCTTGGACGGTCTCCAACTCACAACCCTCACGTGTCAGAGTGCTAGAACTATAGACCTGTGCCATTTGTCTCCTATGCTGTGTTTTTTTTTTTTTTTAATTTAAGAAGACATGGCATTAGGAACTTAGCTCACTGGTAGAACAGAGGTCTAAAGTCCTATGTTCCATCCTTAGATCAGGACTGGGTTGACAAAAACACTACCTTTATAAATTTAAGTTTGTATTTGTTTTTTGAAAAATTCATATGTGTACACAATGTATCCTGCTCATACTCACCCCGCTCTCTGTGGCTATCCCTCAGCACGGTACCCTTGTTATAACTCCCTCCAAGCTTTCTGTCTTCCTTTTATGCTTTTAATTATTTTTTAACCCTCTAAGTCTAGTCAGTGCTCACTGGTGTGGAGTCACCCTCGAATGCATTGGGAACCTACCAGAGGATGCAATTGTAAAGAACACCTTTACACCTCCTAAGAAACATCAACCTCCAATAAAATCCTCAGTCAGTGTGGGACCTTGACAGCCCTTCTTCATGTTAGATGAATGTTGGATTGATTGTATGCAGATAATCACAACTGCTCTGAGTTTATGTGTGCGATAACCATGTCATGTCCAGAGAATAAGATTTCATAACATGCCTCCCAACTTCAGCCTTTCTTCTGCTCTTCTTCCATGGTGTTCCTTAAGCCTTAAGGTGATTGTGTAGGCAAGGGGTTAATAACAGGTATACCATCTATACCCAAGCACCCATAGGCATTTATTCTTACCACTTTGAACAGTGATGCATTAACCACTGTGTAATGAAGGCATAAATATTTTGCAACCTTCTTTTAATAATGGTTCAACCTCTCCTCTAGACCACCACCAATCAGAGGTAGTGGAAGAGAAAATTTATTAGGATATGAAGGAAATGGACCTGTTCAGCAATAGTTCTTCAGGGGTGGAGTGGGGGACAAACTCAATCTTCTTTGGCAGAAGTTCAGTTCTATAGCAAACACCAAACACGATTCACCAGTTGCAGACCCGTCCTCTAGGCAGGCAGACACCCATCATGAACCAGCAGCTACAGTCCAGTCCTTTCAGCAAGCAGACACCAGGCATGAACCAGCAACTGTAGTTCGAGCCTGAAGAAACCATCAGGATTGCCAACCCACCTAAGGCAAGGCCATGAAGGTGGCAAGCTGCTTCAGAAAACTCACAGGCAATTCTTGGGCAAGTTTCTCTCAATGGCAGTGTTATCAGAAGTGGAGTTCAACAGTACTATGTAAGGCAAACTAATACATGGCTGTTGTTAATGAAGAATAATGAGGTGGTGCAAATCAAAGCTCAGTGCTCATCTCCCACTGTCTGTAGGGTCATATTTATACTCCTTCCCCTGGAACTTTTCATGTGTTTGCTATACCCAAACATCCTTTTCACCTGTGTCTGCTTCAAGAAAACAGTCTTTCATGTGTTGCGTTAGCAAGATATCCTTTCACCTGTGTGCCCCAGCAAATCATCATACACATAACTAACTTTCCAGATAAGTTTCCACGTCAGTGTACTATGATAAGAAGCTTCTTTGCCCCAAGTTTAGAGCCTCACAAATATATTAATATAAATGTAGGTGCAGGACTGGAGGGATGGCTCAGTGATTAAGGGTGCTGGCTGCTTTTCAGAGGACACAGATTTGATTACCAGAACCCCCATGATGAGTCCTTTTCTGGACTCACGGGGCACCAGGCTTGCATGTGGCATACCTACATCTTGCTACTGTTATACTCCTGTTGCTTAGAATAACAGAACTGTAGCATGTGTGGCCCAGTGCTAGGAAAGATCATTAGTAAGATCTTTTCTTTCACATCAGTGTACAAAGCACCTTCCAGTACTTAGAAAGCTAGCCAGGGAGGATTTCTTGTTCAGTTCAAAGTTTATTAGAAATCATTCGGCCAGATTTTGTGGTTCACACTTTAAGACCCAGCACTCAGAAGGCACAGGCACGTTGATCTCTTTTCAGTTCCAGGCTTTCTAGAAATACTTAGTGGCACAAACAAAAATAAATAAACCATACAACAAAGATAAAGATAAGAACTTGTTTCTGTTACCACAGTGGAATGGAGCCTGATGATCTTTCAAGTCATGTTCATCCATCTCCTCATAAGAGGTGATAAGAAATTTCACTTCTATACAATGGAAAGGCTCAGTCAACCATATAGTCATAGCTCATTTATGTCTGAGGAAAAGCCATTATTGGTGGGTTCACTGGTCCTGGCCCTCTGTCTTTGTGATAGAGTTCTATAGCTTTCAATTCTGTCTGTCCATGCCCTTATCCTGAAAGGGAAATTCTCAGCTCCTGAGTCTGCAAAAGTAAGGTGTTACGTTTTTGAAATCCCAGTCATAAAATAAAGCACCGAATATAAAGAGAAGATGATGATTTACCAAACTAACTTAAATGTCTGCTAGATACTGGGATGGATTTACTTTACCATCTTAGCTACCTGGATACTCTGTGGACTTCTTTGTCTATTACCAAATTATGTCCCCATTTTCCCAACTCTATCTTAAATCGGTGTCTTCTCTTGGGTCCCCTCCAATGACCTTCTAGCTAGACCAACTGTGAAGCCATCAAAATTCCATTCAAATAAAGGTGAGTCAAAGGAACTAGTAGTACATAATGCTAATACAATGTGAGGCTCTAGAGGGCGCCAGTGAGTGTGATAACTAGTCTAGACACCATCTCAGCAAAATGTAGATGAAGCCACTCCCTTTGAACAGTTGGATTTGAGATGGTGCCCCCTGGTACTCACTAGAGATTAGCAGAGAGGCTGTAAACCCCAGAGTATAGGCTGAGTTAGAGTTCCACCTCCCTTTGGGCGATACAGAATATGAAAGCACTCCTCACAGTCTTGGTACTGACTTTCTGGGAGCTGCTTCTCTCTTGGCTTTTCTGCTTAGAGCTTTCCCAAGACTGCCTGCTGCAGAGTCCTCTATAAACAAAAGCCAGCTTTCTACACTGCTGTTCTCCCCACCTTAGAAGTTCCTAAGTGCTAAAGGTTTATTAAATGCCTGTCAAGACTAGATTCCTCACTCAGCATTCTTGTTTTATATAGTTAAATATATATATATATATATATATTATTATTATTATTATTTGAGAATGTCCTACATGAGTACCGTATTTACATCATTTTTATCTCGTTCCTCACTGATTCCTGCAAAATTTCACTACCACTAAGAAAATTTAATTCTTCTTTAATTATTAATGTTAATAAACACACATCCATGTGTGTGAACACACATACACACACACACACACCTCTAAATGTATCCATTTAGTGCTGCTCATATGCACATCTGTCTAAGGTTGACCACTTTGGATTGGATAGCCAGTGAGGGGGCTGGTTCCTGGAGAAATCAGATTTTGCTTATCTCCACAGCCATTGGTTGCCTGCAGCTTATCATCTATGGGTTGGTATTCCTGAAACGTCTCCATTCTAGGTTGCTAGGTTAACTGGCGTTGTCGTTATGCAAGTATTGTTTAGGTGACCATATTGTTAAGACTTCTTGGCCCGGGCGGTGGTGGCGCGCGCCTGTAATCCCAGCACTTGGGAGGCAGAGGCAGGCGGATTTCTGAGTTTGAGGCCAGCCTGGTCTACAGAGTGAGTTCCAGGACAGCCAAAGCTAACAGAGAAACCCTGTCTCGAAACACCAAAAAAAAAAAAAAAAAGACTTCTTGGGTGTATCGTGTTTGTCATGTCTAGAAGACACTATATCCCAGCAGCATCCTGGTTTTTTGGCTCTAATTATTCTTATGCTCCATCTTCTGAGCTATTACCTGTGTAACATCTTGTGTGTACTTGTGTTATAGATGTGTCATTTCTCATAGGTTTCCCCATAGTCACTTAGCCTTTCCAATTTTGACCAATCATTGATCTCGGTAATAGTCTTCATCTGCTGCAAAAATAAGCTTTCATAGATGAGGGGTGAGAGCTATGATTGGACTCCGCCATCTTGTTTTTTAATGTGCCTGGGATTTGGTTGAATGAGGTATTTGGGGGATGCTGACATGGAAATAAGACAATGAAGAAAACATAAGGGCATAAAAGATGGTTTATTCTGGAGCCAAATATGACTATCCATATCCTAAGAACACAGACTCAGGTTCCTCAAATCCCATGTTCCAATGTAGTAACAGTCTTGTGAACTTTTTATAGTCATAGGTAAAAGATAATCAAGACACTTTTCAAATGCATTGGTGGAAATATTAGAAAGACGATTTACAGTGAAGTGGATAAATCTCACCTACAGGCCTCAGTTGTTATCTGATGGCATACTTTGCCCTTTTGTTCATGGAAACTAAGGTTCTGCCCGTCTGTACATTTCAAAGATCTACCTAATGATCAGAAAGGTCACACCAGAGAAGGGTAATAAATGGGTATTGAAGGGGTAAATATTTTCCAAGATAATTTGACTCTGGAACTTGTAGCACTCAAACTTCTCTACATGATGAAAGCTGATAATTTGACACTAGACTTGAAGCATTCAAACTTCTCCACATGATGAACGTTATCAATCAGCCTTTGTCATGTCAGCTTCTTTTCAGAAATTCTCTTCCTGATTGATGAAGGAAGACATTTCTATATCCACAAATGCCAAGTGGGAGAGGGTACTTAATGGAGTATGGCAGGTGGATCAGGAAGAGGAAGTGAGAGCATGTGGACAAAAGCTTTTGGTTTTACGTTCACAAGCAAAGCTAAGACATGACATGAAGCCTGACATCAAGTAGTTTGAATAATCTCAGTTGACTCAAGGACTGTTACAAGTTTATCCAGTGCTGCCCCTGGAGTGATAAGGACACCTGAACAGGCATCTGCAGTCTAAGGACTGGGTTGGGTTGCTTTGTTTGCACATAAAGATGAGCTCTCCCATCTTTAGAACTTAACTGGTCCTGGTCTGGTGGTGTATGCAGGATCACAAAGGCCCTCAAATGTCAAAGTATCAAAGTACATAAAATAATACAGTGAATGCATCCATCAGTCCCAAACGTACCCCTAATTGTAAAGCATAGCCATGATTGTGTTGCCCAATTATACCACTACCAGAGCATGAAGCTTGGGTTAGGGTCAGGATGTGAGAAGGCTTGTGTTCTCATCTCTTGGCACAAACCTGTTTTTCAGTTAGTGATGTCGGTTTGCTGAGGCATGGGCTTCGGCTCTCAGCTGTAGGTTCTATAGCTAGAGGAAGGAAGTGGTTCTCCACCAGAACTGCTTGGAGTCCGGAACATTCTCTCGGCTGTTGTTTACCCGGGAAGATGTGTTACTCACTCATAATAAGAGAAACGTGTTGAAGCATCATAGTAATCCATTTTTTCAGCTATGAGGTTGAAAGTGGGCAGGATGTTTAAGAACTGTGCTCCTAATGGTTGTCCCTAGGGGCTCGTACATGCTGAACCACATATTCTACCAATGAGCTATGTCCTCAACCTTATTGTTACAATTTTAAGACAGTGCCAGTGTGTTGGGGAACAGGTGAAAGACTCCTCTCTCTCTCTTTCACTCTCTCTCTCTCTCTCTCTCTCTCTCTCTCTCTCTCTCTCTCTCTCTCTCTCTCTCGGACTGTGGAGTTCCCCCTAGGGTTTTAGGGACTCTGACTCAGTTCACATCAATATTTAGACTTTGGTTCTGTGAACCTATCCCTGAACATTTCAGGGATAGCAGGTTATAAAAAACTAAAGACCTTATTAAAAGTATTTTAATATAGGCTTAGGAGAAAGAGAAGAGCTCAGAAGAAAGTAAAACATTCCCAAGTGTGTTACAGATACCTCAGTGATTCATATAACAGTCAGATGTACAGTGTGGGTAGCATTGAAAATTACGATATTATCATTGGGGTATTTCTGAGGGAGACCTCACAGTATTACAAATGAGAAGGCTACAGGGTTACAGGAAGGTAGAAAATCTTTACTATAAACCAAGTTTTCCAGACCTTCAGAAGGAATAAGAGCCCTTATGGAGGTCATATAAATTCAGGCTGTAAGCCCAGGTCATTATATTTCATATATATTTCATATATATATATATATATATATATATATATATATATATATATATGTAAGAATGTTGATGTTGTATTGGTGGCCTTTACAACAAGGGCTAATTGTACTGGATTTCTTACTTCTCTGCTGGCAATAGGCTTATTCAGAAGCCAGGGTGAGGGCTTCCTTTCCCTTTCATGTCCCATAATTTCTTTGTCTTCCTATTATGGCTCAATAGGGTCCCACTGACTAAATTGCACAAGCTGAGTTTGAACTTACAACCCTTTTGCCTCCATCTTCTCAAATGTACTATACTACCAGGGCTGACAGTATTGTAAGCTGGTAATGACTGTAACTTCTACAGAGGGTGATTCTTAGAAATATAAAAACAGGCTCATGAGAAGGATGAGATGCTTCCTGCCAAGCCTGACACCCCAAGTTTCATCCCCTGGACCCACATGGTGGAAGAAAAGAATGGGCTTCATCAAACTGACCTCTGACTTCCACATGTATTCTACAGAACACAAAAAGACCACACACATGCACACAAGGAAATAATTATTAAAAATGAACATATGTTTTTAAGGTATAGAAACAATGTCAATAGATTTTTTGAGGAGGGAGAAGTGAGGAGACACATTCAAGAGGGAGGTGCTGAGACAAACTGCCCTTCAGGGTAAGAGATTCATTAGGTGAGTATCTTAGGTATTACTCTTCTATTTCTGGGAGGAGACACCATGACCAAGGCAACTTATAAAAGCATTTGATTGGGAGTTTGCTTACAGTTTCAGAGTTATCATCACAGCATGGAGTGTGGCTGTAGATATGGAGACAAGGTCCTGGAACAGTAGCTGAGAGGTCATATCTAATCTGCAAATCGCAGTCAGAAAGGGAGACTGTGCCTGGTGTGGGCTTTTGGAACCACAAAGTCTACTCTTTTGAGAAAGTGACATACTTTCTCCAACAAGGCCACACCTTCAAAATGTGTCCTAAACACTCCACCAGTCAGGAAAACAAGCATTCAAATATATGAGCCTATGGGGCACCATTCTCATTCAAATCACCAGAGTGAGTTATTAATGCCACATGGAGTGTGGTGCAGTTCTTAAAACATAGCCTCTCATCCTTTCCAGATAAAGCATGATTCTCCCTCTTAGGGGTTTCCAAGGCATTAGGCTGCCTCAAATTCTTTGTACAGCATAGGGAAAAAAGAGAAATTGAAAGCTCACAGCTAATGTTCCCAGCCAGTTATAACAATCAGAGAGTGGCCTCAGTAGGATTTTACTGACGTCCTTTTTCTAACAAATGTTTTGACTTTCTTTTTAAGTCAAGACTGTTGAAGTACAAATGGTGTTTACTTTTTTAGATTTATTTATTATTTATTTATATAAGTACACTGCAGCTGTCTTCAGACCCACCAGAATTGGGCATCGGATCCCATTTCAGATGGCTCTGAGCCACCATGTGGTTGCTGGGAATTGAACTCAGGACCTCTGGCAGAGCAATCGGTGCTCTTAACCACTGAGCCATCTCTCCAGCCCCTGGTAGAATAAATTTATCTTAGGTTTATTTTGGGAGTTTTTGGATTGTTTTGTTTTGTTTTGTTTTGTTTTGTTTGAGACAAGGTTTCACCATATAGCTTTGGCTGGTCGGAGAACTCACTCTGTAGACCAGGCTGGTCTTAAACTCAGAGTTCCTCCTACCTCTGCTTCCTTAGTGTTGGAATTAAAGGTGTGTGCCAGCACACCTAGTTGGGATTTATTTTAATGGTGATGCTGAAGGCAGGATGAAAGCCTGTTACCTATACCTCAATAGTGTCTTTCTATTTACTTTGGGTCTCATTCCTACACATGCTAATCTCTAAGGAGCATCTGTCAGTCAAACCTGCCTTAGCCACCTTCTGGGACTGGAGCTGAGAAAATGCTGGGAGGCCCACCTTAACTTGAACTACTTAATTACATATTCTCTGGCTCCAAATTTGTTTCTATTTAAACCTAATGCTCACATCACTACCTTGAAGGTGAACTTGGGGTAACTGGACCCCTAATTTAAGGTGAACTTGGGGTAACTGGACCCCTAATTTGTTCCTCTTCCTAATGCATTTGTTTGAATCTCTCTGCTTTGAATCACAGCTTGTCTCTTTAACATGCATTTTTAATGGCATGTTAGGTTCTGAAGAATAACTTGTTTGGACTGCAGGACTTGTAGGGCTTCTGTCCTAGACCCCAGTTACAAAGCTTCATCTGTTTCTCATCCCCTACTTGTAGCAAACTTTGCCTAAGAATCTTCTAAACTCACCATCTAAAGCTCTTTTCTCTTGTTTCTTCAAGCCCGCTTTAGTCACTCACTACCTTTCTACTAGACTGCTAATGCCTCCTTTACTGGGGTCTCTTAGGCCTTATGCTTAGGCTAGTAGCCAGTTTTCAGTTCTTGTTGTAACTAAACTATCAGTAGTCCGTGATCTTTCCTCCCCTGCAGTGTTTCACTGTGAACAGTTGAAGGCATATGGAAAGTTTGACAGGACCACACAGTGGACCCCATACAGCTTACATGCTGAACATATGTAGCTAGCACTCTCTTTACACTCCTATTGCTATTATTAGCTTGCTTGACTGTCTCTCCTGAGGTCTAATTATCAGAGCAATCAGAACTATTGCTCAGTTCTACCAGGAAAATTCCCTCTCCTTTCTGCACCAGGAAATGGAAAAGACCATGTGTGTTACAAAAGGCAGTCTCCTCAAGTGGTCAGGACCAAGCAGTGACTGTCCAATATACATATTTACCAATTGCTTTTGTTGAATCTGTGCAAAAATAATTCTTTTTTTTAAATTTCATCAACAGAGGATGCGCTTAATCCTTCAGAGACCATTCACATGTTCGAAGCACATTCTACAACCCCCAGACCCAACTCTAGGAATGAAGGTATCTTGGATTGCACCATGAATTGCCCTGTAGTTTCCTTTTATTACAGCATCTTACAACTTGAGATCATTATGGTAGGTGACAGGTGACAGGAGTTACTATCGAGGGTTAGTATATCTATGGGCAAGGAATCAGTTTATCTACAATTTACAGGTTGCTGTGGGGCAGCAAAGCTACAGATGTTGTTACAATGACCAGTGCATTGATAGCGTAAGAATGAGCGGTTGGGTAAGAGATGACCAAATGCAGGATGTCTGGGGTTTGCAAAAGTAAAATTGAAAAAAATTATTAAAACTCAGCATTAGTAATGAATTAAAATGTGTTTATGTCTCTGTGTCTATGGTGCCTGTGATTGGGTGGACATCGGAGGACATCTTTCATGACTCCTTCACTCTGTAGGTCCTGGGAATTAAACTCAGGTTGTTGGGTTTGTGGCAACTGCCTTTACCTGATATGCCATTGCTCTAGCCTCAAAATTGATCATGTTTATGTGAGCTGTGCAAACTCATGTTAATATTTTCTTTTGAGACAGGATCTCACTATGTAGCCTAAGCTGGCTCTGAACTCACAGAGATCCCTGTCTGTGCCTACTTAGTGCTGAAATTAAAAGTGTGTGCTAGAATGCCTGGCAGTACTTTTTCCTCTTCAAAATTGATGTTTATTCAAAGAAGAAAGAGGCAGAGGAGGAATCGGAGAGAGGAAGAAGAGGAAGAAGGAAGCACACAGACAGAGAGAGAGAGAGAGAGAGAGAGAGAGAGAGACAGAGAGAGAGAGACAGAGAGAGAGAGAGAGAGAGAGAGAGAGAGAGAGAGAGAGAGAGAGAGAGAGAGAGAGAGAAAGGAGGAGGAGGAGGAGAGGAGGGAGATTACATATTCAACTGCAAATGTGATGTAGAGATTTAGCCTTAGAATTTGTTAAAAAATAATTTTTATTTTAAAATGCATACAATATATTTTGATCAAATCTTTCCCTCCCCCCTCCCCAACTTCTCCTATATCCTCCCAACTTCCATCCTTCAGTTCTTTCTAACAATTCTCAATCCCCCCAAAACTGAAAGTCTAAGGTAACAACAACAAAAACAACCCAGTTAAGACCAAAAAAATACCCAAACAAAACAAAAAGCACATCAAAACCCCATGGAGTCTGTCTTGTGTTAGTCAGTTTCTCCTGGGTATGGGGTCTGCTTTGGAGTGTGGTTGTTATGCAAAGTGACATTCTATTGGAGAAAACTGACTTTCCTTCTCCCAGCAGGTATCAATTGCAAATAACTTTGTGAAAAGGGGGTGAGATTTTTATGCTCACTTACTTCCTCTTCTCATTTCCTACATTTTGCCCAGTTTGAACTTGGGCAGGTCTTGTGCAACCTTTCACAGTTTCTCTTGAGTTCACACGTATATCAACTCTATTGTTTCCATGGAGTCACTCATCACCTCTGGTTCTTATAGTCTTTCTGCCTCTTCTTCTGCTTATTCATCAGTATCACCCAGATACAACAACTACAATACTACCACTAACAGCAACCTACCTGCAAGATATATTGGTGCAATAATGTCACAAATGATATGGGAGTAACCAACTAATTTTTTAATTAAATTTTAAGTCCCACACCATGGCATGGAGCCTATAGCTGACACTGCTAACATGACCAAGGACCTGAGACTCAAAAGGTCACGGTCCCTAGCGGGAAAACCTACTACTATTATTCTGCTAAAAGAACAACAATAAAATAGCATACTGCTATATCCATAGATCAGAGCATCACTCAACCCTCATTAGAGAAGCTTCTTGTAATAGATGAGAACTAACATAGAGACCCACAACTGGGCAGTTACAGAGAGGGTGAGACTTTGGAGCACTCATCCCTAAATAGGATGTCACTAACCTTTTCAAAATTAGGGATGTCATTTATAAGAGTATTGACAATTTAGTGTTTGGTTCATTTTTTATAACAAACTTCTTTCTATTTTTTCACAGTAATTCCACATAGGCCTGGTCTTATTCATGTAATTTCAGTTTCAAGTATAGCTTTTGTCATTGCCCTGTTATGTGGGCTCCTGATCTCCTATGTGATACAGTAAGTATACTACAAATAACCTCACCCATTCTTAATAAGGCAGCAGGTACACAAGGAAATTATTTTGTATCAAAAGAGGATGATAATAATGGTGATGATGATGGTGACTTTTTGTAATTACTAAATAGTATGGTCATTATACATTTTCAGACTAGGATTTGCCAAAATATGAATTGTAGGCCATGTCAGAGAAGGAGCAAGAGGAGAGGGAGGAGAACAAAAAAGGAAAAGAGAAGGAGAAGGAGGAAGAGAAGGAGGAAGAGAAGGAGGAGGAAGAGCAGGAAGAGAAGGAAACCAGACTAGATTAAAATTTGATGGAATGGAAATGCCAGAACCTTCCCAGTGTCGGGGTTATAAGTTTGTACCAACACATCTGGCTTTTATGTGGATCCTTGGGACTTAACTCAGGTCCTCAGGCTTGTGTGACAATTACATTGCCCTCTGAGTTTTAGAATTTAGATATTGGGGTGAAGCTCTTATTTTTTAATTAATTATTTTATTTGTTTACATTCTAAATGTTACTCCTCAAGTCCCCCCTCTCAAAATACATCTAAAATATTTTTATTTGCTCTTTGAGAATTTCATACAACATGCTTCGATCACATTGGGTGTAGCTTTCAAAAGGTGACATGGTCATTCTGAAATTATTAAACCAGAGTGGCGTCATATTTGGACGACATTCTATGACTCTAATTCAGTCTGATTCTACCGAATCTTATAAAATAGCCAAAGATAGTAAAAACTTCTTTTAAAGTTGATGGCAACCTGAGTGTGCAAAGTGAAGGCATTTATAAGACTTAAATAATGGGAAGGACTCTTTTTTGAGACAAGGTCTCACAGTTTTAGCCCACGGTAGCCTAGAACTTACCATTATTCTGTTTGCGCCTTGAGCTGGGAGTATATTTATACACCTAGATGCTGAGTATGGAGTGTTGGATGTTTGGCTTATTATGGACTCTGTGAATTCGTATCAATCCTTGAAAATATTGAATTAAAATAGTTATCTTCATTCTTGTGTATTTTTGAATCCTCTTAAAAGTTGTTTCTTGGATCAGTGCCTCACTCTTCCTGAAGCCACATCTTTACTACATTCAATGGAAAATAATTTTGCAATCTCATAGCATGTATCTAGGACAGAGGTTCTCAACTTATGAGTCAAAACCCTCTTAGGGTTTAATGACCCTTTCACAAGGGCTGTATATCAGATATCCTGGAGATCAGATATTTCCATTATGATTCATAAAATAGCAATACTATAGTTATGAAGTAGGAATGAAAATAATTTTATGATTGGAGGTCACCTCAACTTGAGGAACCATATTAAAAGATTTTGGCATTAGGAAGGTTGAGAACCACTGGTCTAGAACGTTCATTCTCCCTGCTTTTCCTCTATCACTGCTCTTTAGAATGCAATTACACTAGTCATTCAAGTATTCCTTATTACCCAAGTCGCATAGGACTAAGTACATAAGAACGACAGGAAAAAGTAGAACACTGGTATCCATTTCCACGTCACACAGAACGATCTAGTTCACCCATCCACTTTTAGCACTGGACTGACAAAGGGAAGGCACAACTTCAAGTGCAAACCTTAAGGGATTGTTTAAAAATTCACTAGTCAGGATGAACAATATCTTAATTTAGTGTTAAAAAATATCAATACCCAAATATCCACGGATTACAAAATACTAGCATCTTTCTGTGTGTGAGTGGGCATGTTGCTGTGTGTGGCCAGAGGCCAAAGTCTATTTCTGCTATCACTCCTCAGGTGCCATCCACCTGAGGAGTAATATGAGATAGGATTTCTCTCTCTCTCTCTCTCTCTCTCTCTCTCTCTCTCTCTCTCTCTCTCTCTCTCTCTCTCTCTCTCTCTCTCTTGGATTTAAAACTCACCAGTTAGGTTATATGGGAGGCACTGAGCTGCAGGAATCTGCCTGTCTCTGTCTCCCCAGTGTTGGGTTACACATGTGCACCATCACACCTGACTTTTTATGTGCATCCTGGAAACTGAACTCAAGTCCTCAGGCTTACGTGATAAGCTTTCTGCTGACCAGCCTGTCTCCTCAGCCCCAGTTCAGTACAGAATTCATGCTGGTCAAAGCCAGAGTATTAGAAGCTCCGTAAAAGGAACAATCTGTAGCATCCTACATTTACTTAAAATCTTGGCATTTTGTTCATTGTAGCTTTCTTGACATTGCTTTTTATTTTGTATTATATTCCATCGATAGTGGGTTTTGATTTTTGTCTATATATGTCATCCACACCCAGTACTGCTTTAGTTATGAGGTTTGAAATTACAAAAGTATTTGTTGACATGAATCAGCTGTGCCAAATCAGAAATTTCAAGTTTCGCATAAATGCATATTTCTTTCTCTGTTCTCCACCTACCAGTATGTATAAGCAATTTCTCTTCAGTCAAAATATTTCATGATTTGGCTGGAGTGATGAATTTGGGGTTAAAAGCATCCCATGCTCTTGCAGAGAACTGGAGTTCATTTCCCAACATCCAGGTCAGGTAGCTCCAGATCCAGAGAATCTGAGCTATTCCTCCCTGTTTTCTTAGTAGGCACCTTTCCCAGCCTCACCCATATAAATATAAATTCAACTGAACAGGCTGTAGTGTGAAGACAGGATGGTTGACTGTAAGAAAAAACTGCCTTTACATTCATCTCTCTCTTTCTCCAGTCGCCTGGTAAAAGCTGAGGAAAAACAGCAGCTTGCAATGTTGTATGAAAACATCGAGATTCCACTTATAGATGAGAAAGAGGCTTCTAAAGATGATAGTTATAGTGCATCTTCTCAGCTGCATCCAGAGGATGAGGAGCTGGGAAAATTCATTGGTTCAGGTGCTTTTTCCTATCACATCTAAAGCTGTCAATCGTGATTTGATCTTTTCCAAAGAAAATTTAAGTGGGATCAAATAAAATCTGAGTTAAGAAAAAAGGATGTTCATATAGAAATGAACCATTATTACCAAGTCTTGATGCTTGATTCCCAATGTGGGCAATTCCAAGAATCTAAGACAGAGCTCAGGAAACAAATTTTGTTTTGAATGAAACTTTACCTTGAACATAACTGTTATTGGTACATTATTGGTACATTATTATATCTACAGACAGACACTCCCATTTGCTTCATGCTGGTGTAGCAATGAGTTCCAGGTCTATACAATAGAGGTCATTTCTCCCAAACAGAAGGACACTACATGAGACACAAGTATATGAGAGATGCCTATGTTTATCTGTGAAGAGAGGATGCCATAAATTCTTCAGAAGCTTGATTTTGAAAAAAAAAAAACATTCAGATTCTTTGGTCATATGTTCGAAAAGAACATGTAGTGTTCAGTGTCTGGTCCAAACACAATGACATCCTCTGTTTGGCTCCTTTTAAACAACCCTAGATGTGCCCAACCTGAAAGAGTCACAGGCTAAGAGCAGAAGTAATGGTTGATGCCTCCTGAGGTTGAGCCTTTATAACCTGTTAAAAAATATTTTCCAATGCCTTTTTAATTACACTTAATTACAATTGGGTAATTAAAAGGGTTGAACACAAAATATAATCATTTTAAAATTCAAATTTTAGCTGAGGGTGATGGCTCACACCTCAAATCACAGCACTTGGGTAGTGGTAACAGGTAGATGCAGAATTCAGGGATAGCCTGGAATGTATAACAAGATCTTGTTCCAAAATTATTAAACAAACAAATATATATATATATATATATCACCATCCTTATAAGTAACATTTAGTATTCTCTGAAAATACCTTTATTTTTCTGAGTTTCTTTGTTTGCATTTATAACTTTTTTACTCCAATCTCAATAACACAATTTCTATATTTTAGTTATTAAAACAAAAAGAATGGAAAACATTAAGAAGAAAATGAAGAAGGAGCAAAATGTATTGAAGGGAACTACATCAGAGAATTCTAGTTATACCGAAAATGTGGAGAATCACAAAAAAACACAGGAAGATGGAAACTCAGGAAATCTGTGAAAACAAAAGGAAGATGTACCATGTGCTAGACAATGTGGAGACTAAACTGCAGACAACAAAAACATAAACAGGACTTCTAGAGAACCTTGCCCAAGGACATTCTACAGAAAGAAACATGAGAAGCATATAGCAGAAAATAAATCCATACGATACCTGAACGCTTGCTTTTTAGCTGTGATAATCCATGAATAACTATAACTTGAGTGGAATGTAGGAAACAGCCCAAGTTCATAAACACTGAAAGACAGATTCTTAGGATTTTGTTCTCTGGCTCCAGACCAGAAAGACTGCTTAGTCCTTTTTTTTGGGGGGGGAGGGGGGTTGTCTTCCTGACTGTGATAGCAAAATATTTTCATTAAACAAAACTTTCTAAGTGATGTTTTTGTCAGATCTGGTCATTTAATCTCCATTTTTATACATGCAGACACTGAGGATATCATCATAAATATAGGACTAGATTAAGAGGTGGCCATTTCTCTTGGTTCTCAGCTCTGATGAGGGAACGTGAGCTGCAGGGGAGGAGCTACATAGGCAGTTCACATATGCAATGAGCTATGAGTAGCCAATAGCTGTGGGAAGGTTAGAAATGCAGACAAGCTGTTCAGTCTTTTGACCTTTCAACCCAATGACATCATGGACAAAGTTCACATTGGAGAATCAAGTAACAAAATGTCACCACCCCCCCCCAAATCTTAGTGTTTAAGTGCATTGACAGTTTTGTGTTGGTTCCCATTCATTGCCATCCTCGGTACAACTGCTTTGGAAAGCAGACTGGTCATTCCTAGAAACAGAAACATAAAATTACTACATGACCCAGCATATCTACTCCTAGATATACATGTCTGAACAAAAACTTGCACATGTTTATAACAGAGTAATATGGCCAGGCATGAGGGACAATGCCTGTAGTCCCAGCACTTGGGAGGTAGTTACAACAAGACTGCAAGTGTGAGATCAGCTTGGACTATACAATAAACTGTTGTCTCATTAGCTGATAGATGAACAATCTGTGACTTATCTGTACAGTGGAATATATCTCAGCAATTTAATGGATGAAGTACTGATGTATATTCCACATATGTGTGGCCATAATGAAACCCTTCTACTGCAGGTACCTGTGAGTACATGTGAGTACATGTGAGACACCTACCTGGGATTTGTTTACATGAAACACCCATAAAAGGCAAAACCTGTAGAAACAAAGTGGATTAGGGGCTGTAGGGAGCTGCAGATGATGCATGGAGAGGTTGTCTGGGTGTAAGTTTCAGCCAGTCAATGTGGAAAACTGAAGAATTTCAGAAGAACAACCATTGTTTCTCACATGTCCCCAGGTCAGCAGACAGTCTCTTTACTGTGATAATTGTTTCCTTTACTATATACAAGCATAGTCATTGAAGGGCCGCTATTTGGGTGTCAAGTTGTCTTGGGCCCTGACTATGTCAGTAGTGGACAATATCCAGCTGACAGCTGTTTCAATAGGACAAGCTGTATTCTCTATTCTTCCTATGTTGTATTTCGAGACTGTGCTTTTTAAACTCATGAACCCCATCCATTCCATCTTTATAGGCAAAATTTGTTGGGTAACCCCATCCTGGATCAGAACCCTGATTCTGTAAATGGACCCAGTTCTTGGGTTTATCAGTCACACATTCATCACATTGATGAAGTCTTACACCCATGCACACTTCTTTGTGGCTAATGAGGCTAGGATTTTACCTACAGGATTTGATGCAGTCTCCTTATACATATGGCTTTTCTGAAGTGTGAACTCTTGAACGACCTGAGGCCACAATTTATACTGACAAATTTCTTACATATGTTATACTTGTAAACTCCTTCCCTGATGAGGATGATAACTTGTTGGCAGCTGAAAACTTTCATACTGCCCCCAGTTGTGATGGCTGTTTCATAGTGGAAAAGCCCAGCACACTCTCAGATGTGTGGTTGGAATGTTCCCGTGTTCCAACTTGCTGCTGGAAAGCTTCTGTGCTGAGGGGGAAGTCCTTCCCAGCCTCTCTGCTAGAAGATGGCTTCTCAGACACCTGGAATCTGCAGCTTAGCTATTCAGCAATGAGAGTTTCTCACTTGCTTCTGGGGTGCTTTTCCCAGATGTTCTGCATTTGGTGCTGATGCAGATATGTAGCAAACTGTAATTGTTTGTCAGATGTTACATCAAGGTGTAGTTTCAACCCAACTTGGTTCTCAGACAAGAACAACATTTCTCTTAAGACTGGGCTACATGTCACACAAGAATAGGCCTCCCAGGAAGAATAGCCCTTGAAAGGTCCAAACAGTGACATTTTGTGCAGAAATATCCCACCAAACAAAACAAACAAATAAACAAACAAACATCAACTGGGCTCCTTCACATCTGTTCCATGCTAACAACCTGAAAGGTAATGTCACTTAAGTGCTTGATGAATTTAGTGGGAGGGGATAGCCCATAAGAAAATAACTCTTTCATAGTGGAGAAGCCCAGCACACTCTCAGATGTGTGGTCAGAATTCTCCCATGTGCTGGTAACCTGTTACTGGAAATGTTCTGTGCTGAGGAAGAAGTCCTTCCCAGCCTCTTTCCCAGAAATTTGTCAGTATAAGCTGTGGCGTCAGGTCATTCAAGAATTCACACTTCAGAAAACCCATATGAATAAAGTGACTGCATCAAATCATCTAGGTAAAATCCTAGCCTCATTACCCACAAAGAAGTGTGCATGGGTGTAAGACTTCATCAATGTGATAAATGTAGAAAACTGTTCAGTAGGGAGAGAATAAAAAAATTATTTTTAGAGAGAGTATTCACACTGATGAGAGGTCTTATGTGTGTAGTGAATATGAGAAATCCTTTATCTAAAATTGTCACATTTTTTACTAGTTTTCCATATATTACACTCTGATCACAATTTCCCCTTCCCCCCTTTTTGCATGTGCCCCCCCACCTCCCTTCTCCTCTAGATCCACTCCTCCTCTGTTTCCCTTCAGAAAAAAAAGCAGGCATCCCAAGGATATCACCCAGACATGGCATAACAAGTTACAATAAGGTTAGGAACATACTCTCAAATTAAGGCTGGGCAAGGCAACCCAGTAGGAGGAAAAGAGTCCAAGAGCAGACAAAAGAGACAGAGACACTCCTGCTTTCTCTGTTAGGAGGCCCATGAGAACAATAAGCTACACAACCATAACACACACAGAGGATCTAGCTCAGACCCATGTTGGCGCCCTGACTGTTGCTTCAGTCTCTGTGAGCCCCTATGAGCCCTGATTGGTTGATTCTGTGGGCCATGTTCTTGTGATGTCCTTGACCCCTCTGGCTCATACAATCCCTCCTCCCCTTCTTCCACAGGATTCCCCTGAGCTCCACCTAATATTTGGCTGTGGGACTCTGCATCTGCTCCTTTCATAAAATTGTCACTTCTTAAGTCACAACACAGTTCATACTAGAGAATGTGGAAAATTCTTCACATTCCTATTCTTCTAACACCAGAGAATTCATAGTGGTACAAGATCATGTGAGTGTGATAAATGTGGAAAAATATTTAACAAAAACTCCAATCTCATAAATAGAAGAGTTCACACTGAAGAAAGATCTTACCAATGCTCCAAACATGGACCCTCTAGCAATTCACAAGGCCTTTCTCCCATACTACCTCTCCATTGACTAGACCCAGTAGTCACTAGAGAGGTAGTATGGGAGAAAGGCCTTGTGAATGCAGCAAATGTAAGAGGCCTTTAACTACCACTCTAGTTTTATTAAACATGAAGGAGTTCACACCAGAGAAAGGCCTTTCCTGTGAAGTGAGAGTGGGTACCTTGCACTACAATCACTTAAGACACCAGAGTGTACAAAGAGGTCTAAACGATGTTCAGTGGCAAAGATGGGGTTGTTGTGACTGAAATATGCCCCTTCAAAAATGCCCATTGCTGTCAGAGGTGTAGCTAGAGTGCTTTCCTGGTATGCATGAAGCTCTAGGTTTGATAGCCAGCACTTGGAAAAAAAAGATATATCTCTAATCCTGCACATGGATTTGTTTATGTATAGGGCCTTTAATGAGATGTGTAACATGTTTCAGCTTTGACAGTGAGGACTGCACTTGTAGAAGACCCAGGTTCTATTCCCAGCAACCTCATCAACTGCCTTAATGCCAGCTCCAGGGGAGCTAATACTGTTTTCTAGACAGTGTAGACACCATAACTCACCTCAACTCATGGGAGAAAGAACATATGAATACAGTGAATAGGCACATGCATACACATTTAAAAATAAAAATAAATTTTGAAAAAAAGAAGGTAAGATTGAATGAAGTCAGGATGGTGGGTTCTAATCCAGTATACAGATGTTCTTACAAAGAGTATGACACTCTTTGTCCTCACTTTCTGTGAGTTTCTGTGACTATGCACAAAGCAATAGCAGTTCAACAGAGCAAGATGTTTGCAAATTGGAAAGTGCTCTTCCCAGAACATGGCTGTGCTGATGGCTGTATCACAGAATCCCATACTCCAGGACTACCATAAATTTTATTGGGTAAGCCAAACCAGTCTAACATTTTATGTATATTACCAGTCTGAGCTAATATAGTTCCTTTTCTTTATAATAGAGTAAAAATGAATTGTATGTATATTGTAGTTACATCTTGGCTCTCCAGAAAGACAAGAGAATTTTCTATTGAGTAGAGGTATGAGCCAGTCATGATGTTGTGCGAATAAAAAATAAATATCCTGCTCTGACGGGGTAACAGGTAGGCTAACTGCATATAGATCTTTACCTCTCCCTCAATTAAACCAAATCCAGTCCCTAGTCTCATCTCTGACCCTACAGTAGAATACCTGCTGAGTCCTCACTTTCCCCTTATTTTTCTCCCTATCTCCAGAGGATCACACAGATTTTCACCTCCTAACCTCCCTCCCCTAACTCATTGTTTTTGCCTAGCCTTGAAATCCAGCAGGCACTGCTTGGGAACACACAGTGTGTGAAGGAAATAATCTAATTGTAGCTCTTCAATTCTACAATTGGATATCTACAATTATCTCTCCATTCCTCCAACCAAAACATTAATCTTATTCCCAGCTCTTTAGCAAACCTTCTATTGTAGCCTGTCCTCACTCTCTGTCCCCATTCCCAGGAGACTAAGCAGATTCTGGAAGAAAACCCAATTTTTCTCCTCCTGAGGATCTTAATACCTACAACCCATCCTCATTCCTAAGTGTCAGCTCTCAATACCCAGAAGTACATTTTACCTGGAACCCTCAGTGACCATACTATCAAGACCTCAGAATTTCCTACTAGGCAGCACATAGCCACCACACTCCCAGAAGCAGCAGAAAGGAAACAGAAACCTAGGTACAACAACCAGAAAACAAACAAACAAACCACAAAATATCCACCCAACAAAGAAAAGACCAAATACAAACACCTGGAAGTACAATCTTCCTAATACCAAATGTCTAGGAGCCAGAATAAAAACACAAACAAGGGCTGCAGAGATGACTCAGTGATTAAGAGCTCTGGCTGCTCTTCCAGAGGACTGGGGTTCAATTACCAGTACACAGGTATCACAACTGTCTGTAACTTCAGTTCCAGTAATCTGGTACCATCACACCAACATACATGCAAGAAAGGTGCAAAAGCTCACAAAAAACAAACTACTTTTTAAAACACACAAAATATCCAAAAAATATGTCCCCATTAGACCCCAGCAACCCAATCACAACAGGCTAAATATTATAATATAGCTGAAGCACAGGAAAAGACCTTATATTATATAATTAATATATAATATATAATGAATAATATTTATATATGAATAATATTGTTAATATTATAACATAATATTAATATTATATATGAATATTATATATTATATATATTTTATATAATAAAGAGATGCTAGAAGAAAAATTCCAAAGTGAAGAGGTTAACTATGTCCAAAAAAATACAGAGAATAAATAATCCCAGAGCAGCAAATCAAAAGAAGAGAAACACACACACACCACCACCACCACCACCACAACAACAACAGCAACAATAAATAAAAGAAATCAACAAACATTTCTCTTTGATATGTCTCAATGTCAATGGTCTCAGTGCTCCAATACAATGACACAGAGGAACAGAATGAGTGAAAACAACAGGATCCAGGCTCTACTACAAGAAATACACCTTAGCATTAAGGATAGATGCTACCTCAAAGTAAAAGTATGGAAAAGATATTCCAAGCAAACGGCCCTAAGAAGCAACCTGATATAGCCAATTTAATAACTGACAAAATAGACTTCAAACCAAACTTAATCAGGATATTGAAGGACACTCCTTATATATTTATCAAAGGAAAATTCCACAAATAGAACATAGTAATCCTTAACATGTATGCCACAACCACAAGGGACTCAGGTTCATAAACACTACTACAGCTTAAATCACATATTGACCCTCACACACTGACAGTGGGAGACTTCAATAATCCTACCTGTACCAATAAACAGGCCATTCCAACAAAAAGTAAACAGAGAAATGCTCAAGACAACTGATGTTATAAGCTAAATAAACTTAACAGATATTTACAGAATATTTCACACAGAGACAAAAGAATGTAGCTTCTTCATCTTCTTCATCTCATGGAATGCGCTACAAAACTAGCCACAAAATCAGATGCAAAGCAAGTCTCAAGAGACACAAGAAAATTGAAATAACACCATGCATCTATCTGAATACCACAGACTAAAGCTGTGTGTGAACAACAGAAACAACAGAAAGCCTACAGACTCGTGGAACTGAACAACTCTCTACTGAATGAAAAATGGGGCAACAAAGAAATTGAAGGCTTTCTATAATTCAATGAAAATAAATACACAAATAAACCTAAACAAATGGGACAAAATGAGAGCGGTTGTAAAAGGCAAATCCATAATAGCACTGAGTGCTTACATTTAAAGAAAAATGGAGAGATATCACACTAGTGACTTAACAGCACACCTGAAAGCTCTAGAACAAAAAGAAGAAATAACACTCAAAAGGAGTAGGGCCGAGACACAATCAAACTCAGGGCAGAAATCATTAACATTGAAACAAACAAACAATAAAAAGGACCAATACCACAAAGAGTTGGTTCTTTGAGAAAACCAGTAAGATTGACAATCTTTATCTAAATTAAATTTCCTGGTGGCCCTCCAGCACCAGGAACACCAAGTAAGGCCCCACCACAAGTCCTATACCTTCCAACTTCTCTTAAAGCACACCCAAATGCCATAAACTGCACCCCATCCCCTGAACTCTATTTCATGGCCCACAACTCCCCCTGCTTTCCGGCAGTTCAGGCAGGCACCAGAGATCCCAGGCCACCATGGTACTAAAGACCTCTGACGCAACATTAGCACACAAAACCTCAGAGGCCATACAGGCCACAAAAACTCCAGCAGGGATACCCTACTGGACCTGAAGGCTGGTCACCAGAATCCCAGGACACTCAGGCAGGAAGACCAGGAGGAAACAGAAACCAAGGGGGGAAACATCCAAAAATACCTATCCAACAAAGATTAACTCAGAAATCAGCAACTAAACCTATAATAATCCCAAATCCACATGACTAGAGGCCAACAAAAGAACACAGTCTACAACAACCAGAGCAATATGGCACCATCAGAGCTCAGCTATCCTACATCACCAAGCCCTGGATATTCTACCGCAGCTGAAACACAAGAAAACAGCCTTAAATCCAGTCTTATGAAGATGATAGAAGCCATTAAAGAGGAAATGAATATACTCCTTAAAGAAATACGAGAAATACAGTTAAACTGGTGAAAGAATGAAATAAAACCAATACCAGAAAATGGAAATAGAAGCAAGAAAGAAAACGAAGTGAGGGAAACCTGGAGAAGGAAAACCTAGGAAAGAGAACAGGAGCTACAGTCATCACCACAGAACACAAGAAATGAAGACATAATCACAGGCATTGAAGATACAATAGAAGAAACTGGTGCATCAGCCAATGAAAATGTTCAATCTAAAAACTTCCTGACACAAAACATCCAGGATATCTGGAACAATATGAAAAGACCAAACCTAAGAACAACTGGAATCAAAGAAGGGAGAATTCCCAGTTCAAAGGTCCAGAAAATATCTTGAACAAAATCATTTTATAAATCCCCTAACTTAGAGAGATGCCTATAAATTTACAAAAAGCTTACATAAAGCCAAATAGACTTAACCAGAAAAGAAAATCCTCCTGCCACAAAATAATCAAAACACTAAATGTACAGAACAAAGAAAGAATATTAAAAGCTGCAAGAAAAAAAAGCCCAAGTAACACATAAAGGCAAACCCCAAGAACCAATCCTTGACACTATGATTGATAGTCTGTTATGCTGCAGACAGGATCTTAGCATAACTATCCTCTGAGAGGCTCCACCCAGCACATGACCAAAACAGATGCAGAGACCCACAGCCAAACATTACACAAACCTCAGGAAGTTTTGTGGAAGAGTTGGAGAAGGACTGAGGAACACAGAGGGATAGGGATTCCATATGACAAGCAAAGGAGTTGGACACTTGGGAACTCCAAGAGACTAAACAAACCAAAGAGCATACAAGGGCAAGACACAGGTGTCCCCCAAAACCAAGACATCAAGCAGATGTGCAGCTTGATCTTAATGTTGGTCACACAACTGGGGTGGTGGCATACCTTAACTCTGCGGCATGTCTGTGGATCCGCTTCCCCTAACTGGGCTGTCCTGTTTGCACTTAGTGGGAGAGGATGTATCTACTCCTGCAGTGACTTGAGGTACCGGCGTAGGTTGGTTCCCCTGAGTGACCTCACCATTCTCAGAGGTGAAGAGGAGGAGAGAGGGTACTGTGAGGAGGGGTGATGAAAAAAGATGTGAGGGGGGGCAGAACATAAAGTAAAAAAATAAATTAACTACTGCAAAAAAAAAAAAAAACAGAAGTTTAGAAGCACAAAAGAAAGCACAGCAAAAGCAGAAAAACGATCTGCCTGTCAGTTTCCCACATGCTCAGCAACCCTTGACATCATCATCATCACCTCATGACACATTTAGCACTTTAGCATTGATATTTTGTGAGTATGTGTGGGGAGCTGACAGAAGGCAGCTATCATCCTTGCAGCCATCTTGAGCCATATACCCTGACAAGAGACTTGTTTTCACCAGCTTACAACAGCTGAGCACACTCTGATAACATCTTGTTTTATATATCCAGGATTTTCGCTTGGGCGTGTGTGACTTAAAGGAATGACTTGTATTTTTGGTTGTGAGCCTAGCCTTTAGCGGCTTAGCCATCTCTCCAGCCCATGGTCTGTCTTTCTAGGGAAAAGTAGTGGTTTTGTTGGAACAGGGAGGATTAGCTAGGACTTATTGCATAGCCATAACCTATTGGTAGAAATCTGTATAATTATTATCAAGATTAGGTTATAATTTCTTAAATAGTACAAAATTTACTTTGATTTCAAATTTAAGTTTTTCATTGGTACGAGCTTCTTATTGATATAAAAGTGAGATGAATATTGATACTCTCATGGGCATTGTGCCTGTATAACACATTTAGGAATACGAGGTTTAGACCCAGTCCTTCTTTAACTTTTTTAACTGATTTGGGACGGTTAACCTATGAGTTAAGGGACTATAGCAAATTCATGGCTTTGAGTTTATTGTTAGGAGGTTTCCCATATTTTATTTAGAAATAGCTGAGAGGAGTGAACAGACAACAGTCCAGGCTACCTTACATGGATAGTTGGTTTTCAAAACATCAGAAGTCCATAGAATTGATGCTACAAATATTTATATATTAACGTCCATTCTGATTAGAGACCTGTCTGCTCCTGACAGCTTCCTGTTGTGGATTCTAAGAAGAAATTGAGCATCCTTGGAGTTACTCCAGTTGTGTGGTGACAGCCACTAGGCAAGAATTGCCTCTTTCCATCTACAGACAAATTACTGTCCAGAAAAGGACACACATGCAGAATAGTCGACTGATTATATCTGCCTAGACAGAGTAATCAGCCCTTAATAATCCTGCATCACTAAGGTCTGTCAGATGACTCTGGGCCAGAAGGCTGAAGATTTGATGCTCCAACGTTCGGTAGCATAGGGGCTTTCCAGGTGTTCAGCGTTCTCTATAAATTGGCTAAGTTTTAGAAGCTACGTTTAGTGCTTCCCATAACTTCAGTTAACTCAGTCATTCTGGATTTCTGACGGGGTTGAAGACCTATAGTCTCATAGCCAATCCTGGCTATTTACTTTGAGAGAAAAGATCTGAGTAGATGGTTTCCAACTGACATTCATTCTAAAGCCAAAAATAAGCCAGGATCAAAAGTAAGGGTTTTAGTTAGAAGAGATGACAGAGGTTCTGGTTAGTCAACAAAATGATGGACTGGGTATTAGGACTATCTTGTACCTCACTGGTACAATTAGGAATAAGTATGTTCTAGTTGTATTTTGAAAGAAAAGTTTTACTTTAACAGGTAGAGTGATATGTAGGAGGAGCTAAGTGGGAAGGAGTACTGAGAGGAAGATATGGAGTAAGGAGAGAAGATGAAGAAGAGGAGAAGCTAGGTGATGAGAGAGAGAAAGAGAGAGGGGGCATGGAGGCAGATGTTCACATGTCTCCACCAGTCAAAGATAGTTTTTATATCTAGGTTGGGTATTGGGTTATGCTTCTGATTGAGCATTACCAAACTTATAAATCCTTTGATTAACATTTTTTAAAAGTTGTATAAAAGCAAAAAGGAAAGGGGGCCATGGGACAGAAGTTTTCTAGGGAGGGGAAATGGGGAAAGGGGATGGCATCTTAAATGTAAATAAAATATAAAATAAAAAAGATAAATGCACGTTACTTGTGCAAAAAAAAGGCATGACTTAAAGGCGTGACTTTAGAAGTCAGACTTATAAAAGGTGAGAGGCAGACAGAAGAGGGTACTGAAAAACTTGGAACTTGGAGGCACTAGGGACTAGGAACTCGATTCTTGAGACTTGGACTGAGAACAGGGGACTTGGAAAGAGAGAAGAAGAAAGACTTGAGAATAAATGGGACTGAATCACACTTTATCTGGTCTCCATTCTTTGAGTCCACGTTCACTCATTCTCTTGCTGAACCCTGCCTGCGGACCGGAGCAGCAGTGAAGGCTCTGATAATTTAGCCCCCAAAGCTTGGGGAAGTGTGGGTCCCAACATTTGGCAGAGTGGTCCCCGAAAGGTATGCACGTGAGGGGTATGCTTTGATTACCAAGCAGAGGTCAGAGAATAAATAAGGAATGTCACTTCCCTCCTTCTACCATGTGGGTTCGGGTATCACATTCAAGATGTCATGCATACTGGCGAGCATGTTTACCCATTGAGACATCTTCCAAGCTCTCCTTAACAAACTTTAATGGTGAGAACTTTTAGCAATACACTTGGAGAGAATAGCCAGTAACCATCTGTATGTCCACTCTGAACATCTATATGTCCACTCTAATTTGTGTTTTCTCCTAAGTATCTCACTTGAATCTTGATCAGCCTTTTAAAATACCTTTTGATCCACAAAGAAACTGTGAATCAAAATCATACACTTGGTTCTGGTGACTACCCTGAGGATGGACAACTTCTCTGGAACACCTCACACTGCCTATTGTGTTGTGCCTGGTGGCCTTGCCTTAGGCAGGCAGGGTTGTTCTTCTCCGGTTTCAGCAAGATGATGTAGCACTTGGGGATGAAGATGCCACCCAGAAGTCCAGCAGTGGAGGCCAGGATGGAGAAGATCTCTACAGCCACAGTGGACTTCCCTCGGGCACTGTGGTACAGGGGCAGGAAGGCCGTCCAGACACTGCAGAAGAGCAGCATGCTGAAGGTGAGGAACTTGGTCTCATTGAAGACATCTGGAAGGCCCCTGGCCAGAAACGCCACAGAGAAGGTACCCCCCGCCAGGAAACCCAAGTAGCCCAGCACACAGAAGAAGGTGGCACCAGAACCCTCCTGGCACTGGATGACAATGTGCCGGGGCTCTGAGACCATATCCCTGTCTGGGAATGGTGGGGAGGTGGCCAACCACACCCCACAAAGAACAACCTGTATGAAGGAAGCAATGAGGACCACCAAGGCCGAAGCACCAGGGCTCAGGCATACCTGGATCCTGCTCCCAGGCCTGGTAACTCTGAAGGCCAGGACTACTGTGAGAGTCTTGGCCAGAACAGAGGAGACAGCCACTGTGAACACCACAGCAAAGGTGGTCTGACGGAGGAGGCAGGTGGTGACTGTGGGTCTCCCAAGGAAGAGCAAGGCACACAGGGCACACAGGGAAAGAGAGATCAGGAGGAAGTAGCTGAGAGTTCTGTTGTTGGCCTTGACCACAGGTGTATCCTGGTGCTTCAGAAACACTCCAAGAACCAGGACAGCCAGACCAGCCAGCAACAGTGCCACCAAAGCCAATATGAATCCCAATGGTTCCTCAAAGGCCAGGAAGATCTCTGTCCTGGGCAGGCAATGGTCTCTGGTGTGGCTCGAGTACTGCTCCTTGGGACACAGAAGACATCTCTTCATGTCTATGGGAGACACAATGACACCATTTCTGTAACACTATAGGAACTACACTAGCTCTGAAGGAAGGTATCCCAAACATTAACTTCTCATGTAGCCTCTCCATCAAGTAATATATTTATAAATTATTCTTGGTGACCAGGGCTGGAATGGATAATACTAGAGGTAAAGCCACAAAGAAAAATGCACACTCTATATCTATGTGGGAGGGGTTATTTCTGTCTTGAATTAGTGTCTCCTGTAACTCAGGCTGGCCTTGTAGTAGCTGAGTATTAGATTACCTAGAACTCCTCAACTTCCTTCCTCACCCTCTTGAGTGCTGTGATTATAACACTGCAGAACTATACCTAATTTATGAGTCTATGTGTGGCCATGTTTGTGTATACATGTATGTATGTTGGGTGCACATGCATGTGGAGATCAGAAATTATCATCAGATATTGTTTCTCAATCATTTCCCACACCTTATCTTTCTAATACAATTTATTCATATTTATATATAGTTTATATATTTATACATTTTGGTATGTATATGATGTGTGTGGACTCAAACATGCCTTGGTGTGCACTTAGAGGTCAGGACTTTGGTCCTCTCCTTCCACCATGTGGGTCTCAGGATCTGATCTCAGGTTGTGAAGGCTGACAGTGAGTGTTCAACCCCATTTTCCTAGTCTCAACAACTTATTCTTTTTAAGGATTATTTACTTTATTTTACTTGTTGAGTGTTTTGTCCATACATATACATGACTATGATGTGAATGTGTGGTATATACGACAGTCAGAAGATGGCATCGGATCCCCTGAAACTGGAGTTACACATGGTTGTGAGTTAGGAGGCACCATGTGGGTGCTGCTAACTGCTGACCCATCTTTCTAGACCCTGTCCACCTTGGTTGTTGAGACAGGATCTCTACTGAGCCTAGAAATCACTGAGTTGACTACACTGACCAGCCAGAATTTACTTCAATTATGTGACCTTTTTAGTGATTGGAATTTCTGCAATAGTAAAAGGTTGTATTAACAAGTGTTTTAGACAGATTTGTGCCCAGAATATTGATTTGTTAAAGTCCTGTCCATCAGTATCTCAAAATGGAACTGTATTTCACAGTAAGTAAGCTAAACATGACATAATAAGCAGACATTCATCTATTCTAATTCTCTATGGCTTCCTACTTCCCAGCCCATTGTGAATCCTCCTGGTTCTTCTCTTCTTCCTCTCACACTCTGCAATTGCTTGGCAATGCCTGATGGATATCTGAAGTTCCAGCCTATTCTCTTCTGCCCAGCTATAGGCTGAATCAGAGGTAATGGAATAGGATTTTTACACATCATTGAGAAAGAGATGATTGACAATGTCAGTGTCTAGACTTCAACCAGATCACTGGTTACAGCAGTCAGCACCTGAGGACACAGTGCACAGAACAATCCCCAACATTTTCCATCAAGACACACATGAAAAAGAAATTGCCATGTCAAGACCTAGATGGCAGGTGATGGAACATGGGGCTGGGAAGTGGGCAAGGCCAGCATTCTCAGGTTAGAATAGCTCAGAATCTGCCCAGTTATAGTGACTGAAGCCTTTAATGCATGTGTCTCTGAATCATTATTCGAAGCAAGGGCTGGAATAGAAACACATTTATTCTTACAGTGTTTACTAAGGGAAAATTCATACAGTTATACAATCTCAATAAAGCGCTTATCAAGGCACAATTATAAAGGAAGCATTCTCAATGGTGTTCCTACCTAAGTCCACAGGAAAGCAGAAACTGGTACACCTCAGTAGATGGGTGAGGTGGTATGGATGAAAATGGTACCCATAGGCTCATATATTTGAGCATCTGGTTCCTACATGCTGGGCAGTTAGAGATTGGGAGCAGCTATAGCCTTGTTGGAGGAGGTGTGTCATGAGATATGGCCTTTGAGAGTTCAAAATTCTATACCAGGTCCACTCTCCACATTAATAACTGCATGCTGCCTGTGGATCAGAACTTAAGCTCTCAGATACTGGTGTAACACCATGCCTGATTGCCTCCTGCCACATGGCCTGACATTATAGCCATGGACTCAGCCTGTGAAAAATCTGTTTCAAAAGTTTCTTTTAGAAATTGCCTAGGTCATGATGTTTCTTTAAAACTTTAGAACAGTTACTAAGATATTGGAAAAATGCAGGATGCTCACAATGCCCTTTGGGTCCCTCAAACTCCAGATCCATATGTTCTCACCTCTTTGGTCTGCAAATTGTCCCTCGGGGCATGGACTGCAATCAAAACAGCAGTGTGGGGCTCCCAGTCGGGGCACTTGGCTGAACCCTGGAGGGCAGCTTTCACTGCAGATAGAGGTGGGCACCTAATAACAAGGAGCATAGTGTCACCAGTGACTCTCTAGGGATACAGATGCTTGACCTCAGCCTGAGAAGCAGAACAGAACAGTTTCCTCTCATTCAACTAGATGAGAGGCCTTTCAAAAAACATTTCTGTCCCAAGTGATGCCAAACTGTAGAGGTACTGTTGTACGTAATGTATATTGTACATATAGTTTCTTTAGGTAATGGCTTCAAAACTATAGGAAACAGTATGAGGGGTTGGCTTCTGATCTCTCTGAAGCTCATGTTAACAATTAAAGGTAAAGGGCTATAGAGATTACTTAGCTGTCAAGAGTACTTGCTGCTCACTCACAGAAGCAGGATTCAATTCCCAGCACCCACAGAGCACCTCACAGTATAACTCTAGTTCCAGAGGATCCAACTCACTCTTCTGGATTCTGTAGGCAACAGATGCACACATAATACAGAAATATGCATACAGGCAAAATACCCATGCATGCATAATAAACAAGGAAAACAATTATAATATGGTCAGACATACAGAAGCACTGCCATGCCATTCTGTAAAGTCAGGCTGCTTGTCTCAGTTACTCAGAAAACCATCATTTTTAATGTTTCCTTATTTATTCTTTTTTTCTTTCTTCTGGAAACAGCCCATAGCTTGGCCATGCTTCCCTTCTTGCTCTTGGCTTTCTCTCTTTCTCTGATGCTCCCTGCAGCTTTGTGGGTGCTTGCTGGGCTCCATGCCTAACTCAGAAGACATGGCTGTCTTTCTTCCTCTTCCCCATCTCCCTCTCTGTGAAGATGTTAAGATTTAAAGTTTGACTGTCCTGTGTTTTTCATGTAAAGTCTAATAATAAAGTGGCCTCATACTTCTAAAAGATAAAAATTGTAGATACTGACTCTATGAACACACACACACACACACACTTTCAGAGTACACTCAGTGCTCCTCCTATTTTCATGGGACTTGCAAGAGCTGACTTGGTTTCTCTTAACACAGCTCTACCTCCATGCAAGGATCATCAAGACAGAAGGGTGGGATGCTGAGGTATCTGTCACAACAGAAGGCAGCAGAAATCCCAACCAGATCAACCCCTTTGAAAAGTATTTTAAATGAATCCTCTGAACACTTAGCGTGTGTTCTTTATGTTTGACAGATCCAAGAATGGGAACCTCATTCTCATGTGGAAACTTTAAGCCCACCATTGACAGGAGATGTCACCAAGACAAAGTATACAAAGTTATAGAAGACAGGACTCTTTGTCGACTGGCAGAGAACAGGGATCTGAGGCATTTCTAGGCATCAGACTACACACAGAGACATGCTTATCTCTAACCAGCTGATCATTTTGTTAATAAATGTTAGTGTCTGAACCTCAGATGTTTCCTAAAGTCTTCTGTGTTGGACCATTGGTACCAGATGGTGTGTTTTTGAAGAATGATGGATCTTGATGCATCTGACCTAATCAATGGATGGATCAGTTCCTCAGTGGACTCCTAATTTCATGAATTATTTTGTAGACCAGGCCTTGTATGTATTTTGGGGTCCAGCTGTGGTTTCACATCCTCCAGTTCCTAAACACCACCACACATCAGGCTGGAAGGATGAGGCAGAGTCTGGAGTGGGTGGGTATAACATTAACTTTTAAATTTTATATTTAATGATGGTTTTTAAATATTTTACCCTTTTAGTCCATTACCCACCAGGGGGAGTGGAAAAGAAAGGATATGGAGGAAGTTGAACTATTTAGAAATGGGGGGGTTGTAATTTTCATCTGTGTTGTTTGGAAATCATCAGTTTACTTATAAAGGTCAGTAGTCACAGCTCGATCCATTCATAAACATTTTATGGATATATCAGTAGTCTAGTTTAGTAGAGTCAAGATAGAAAACACAAATCAGCAGTAGTAACACTATCTAGCAGAGTTATCCAGGCCTCAGCCTCAGCATGAGTCAGTAGTAGGGACCCAGAGGAATTCCAGGAGAAGTTCTCAGCTCCGTCTCTCTCAATGCAGTGAAGATCAGTGAAGACTCAAGACCAACAAGCGTTATATATTTATATAGCCAGCTTTATATGTCAGCCTCCAGCACTGTCCATCGATTTTTATATGCCCTCTGAATATCACATGTCTTCCATTGGTCTTGTCTTAGCACATATTTTGTCTTAGCATGTGCATTTGTGTCAATTGACATCATTCTGTCAATCAGCTCAAGTCTAAAGAAGCAGGAAGAAACTGCAACACACCACCAGAAGTTTTTTGGTGCATTTTTCCCTATGAAGTCTCAACATATGGAGCTCAACTATATAGTGTAATGTGAAACAATACATGTGTGTCATTAGCCGAGAATCCTTTATCATGTGTCCTTTCATGTGTTTGTTTTATCAAAACATTTTTACTCTTCTATTTTAGCTAAACATTCCTTTCTAAGTCTGTCTTAGTCTTTAACTTGTATCCACTCAGGAAACATTCTTTTATATATTTTTCCCAACAAAACACATATTAACACAACTGACTTTCAAAAAACCCTTAAGTTTCTACTTCAGGTAGGTCTGCAGGATCCTGTTTCAGCTATATGGGGGGTGGAGGGGTTGAATCTCTGAGGATCTTAGTATTACAGCTCGTATAGACAAAGGCCTTCTTCGACTGTCTTCAATGAAACAGCTCTCTTAGACAATCTTAGTTCATGCACATATTTTTATTGTGGGGACTTTATTCAGGATGAACCAGATTATATATAGAGAGAGACTTTGGAGAGTAGGGATGAGCTGCAGGATAAATGAAAACTATTGCCTAGAGTTTAAAGTTCTATGGATAGCACATTTGTATTGAGAGGCATTCCAGGAATCCCAAGGACTTGCTACATGGTTTTTTATCAGGGAGAGAAGGAAGTTTGTACGTCTGCCAAGGACTACTTAACCTTCCCCAGGTAGAGGATGTTGAAAGTCAGGCTCTCCAGACAACATCAGAGAAGGAGAAGCCCTGCTAGTAAAGGAAGTCCTCCATTTTGTGCCAAGCTCAGAGGAGCTATCCAGTCATGGTAGACTGCAACATTAATTAGAAGGGCTTCTCACAGAAGGAGGAAATAGGACATGGAACCTAATTGGAGGAAGTGTGACTCAGGGGCGATGCATTGGTAAGGTTTAATGTGTTAATCTATTTAATTTCTCTATAGTGCCACCTCACACTAACTGGGCCTCGTGAATTGGAAACCTCTTCTACCACACATGCCTGCTGCCAAGACATATTGCCTCAACCACACACACCAAAAGCAATGGGTCCATCTGGACTTGGACCTCTCACACCATGAGTCAATAAAAGCCTTTTCTTGCTTTACACTGTTTCTCGGGTATTTGTCATAGATGGGTAAATTTATCACAGCAAGTAACCCAAGAGTGTCTGCTGAATCTACTTCCTAGGTGGCCTGTGGAAAGGTATTGGCTTAGTGAGTCAATATCTTCTTCACAGAGCAGGCCCTGAACACAGACGATGATAAAACCCTCAAAAAAAGGAAGAAAAGAAAAAAGCAGATACAGATACTGATTCTATTTTGGGAGTCTAGTATGTTTTTTCTTTCATTTTCACATGTGTATGGTGGAAATATGTGTATGTGCTTTGGCAGCTACATGGGATTATGTGAATATATGTACATAGGGCAGTGGAGGCCCTAGGTTAATGTTCTCCATTAACCTAGATATTGTTAATCACTCTCCATTGATTTTTCCACTATGCACATTGAGGCTCAAAGTAAAACCCATAGATAACTGTTATGGGGAGTTCTACTAGTTAGCTTGTTTGGGGCATCTCCTTGTCTCCACTTTCAAACAATGAAATTACAGGCAGGCCACATCACCCAGTTAGCATGTACAAGATTACTGGAGATCCAAGGTCTGGACTTTGTACTTGCATACCAAGCCACTGAGACATCTCTCCAATCTCACCTCTGATTTATATATTTTTCTGGATCAATCAGTATCATTCAGAGGAAAAAGGATAATCTGTTCAAATGTACTGGCCTAATCCAGAACAACATCGACTTCATGTACAAGTAGACATGAGGAACCTTGGACTTGGAATTTCCCTGAGACTTTGAAACACTAGGACAAGAGTTATCTCTGCATTCAGGACACTCACTTGGAGATCCTCCTTCAACTGGACCATCATTCTGTTCCCCAAAGATACTTGAGGGTCTATCATGCCTACATGGACCAAATGGAATACACCTGTGGGGGTCTTCTGCCCTTGGAAAATATCAAATTGTGTCACCAAATCTCCATTGGCATCAAACATGATCTTATTTCCATCAGGAGTCTTGAAGTGCACCTTTCTGAGGGCATGAAGCAGCTGGGGAATGAAGGGACATATTGAACATTGGACGGGGTCTGTCCAAGGACGACGGCAAATAGCCTCAGCAGTAACACAGACACTTCAACCAAAAAGTGTTCCCATTAGGCATATGACAGCTCAAGGACAAGTGATATTTTCAGGGACTCGCAAGAAATGTTCTAATTTTACTAAATTAATAATAATAATTATAGTCCATTTCTTATTTAAACATATTGCACTGTGTGTATGTGTGTGTAAGACAGAGGGAGAGAGAGAGAGAGAGAGAATCTCATACACAACACACATTGGAAATTTTAAAGATTAACTCTTAGAAATGTCGTCTTCTTCTTAACTGTGGGACACAGGAATTGAACTTATGCTTGAGGCCAAGTGCCTTTACCCACTGAGCCATCTCACCAACCTTAAAATTGAACCCAAAATGTCACAATGTGGTGCTGGCTCCAGGGTCTCCTTTGGCATGATTGTCTCAAACTTCCCATCAGACTCTCCAGACTCCAAACCCTAGCAAGGCTGCCACAGACTGGCCCCAGCCCAGCTAGGCCTCCCAATCACTCTGACAAGTCTGTCCCACTCCTTCAGTGCCACACATGTGGTTCATCTTATTTGTCTCCGTTCTAGCGTGTTGGCACATGCTGTCCCTACCATCTGTAATCCTATCACTTCTTCCCATAGTGAGATTTCTTATCTTTGGTTCAGACCTCAGGTATTTCCTGACAGACAGGATTCTCAGGCCCCACTTGGCCCTTCTCTTGCTTATCCCTCCTTCATTTACTTTACATCTTCATCCTAGATTACACACAGTTATCACCACACTCATATATGGTATTTTGTGATAGTATCCTGCTGTGTAGTCCAGGTTGGCCGGGAAGTCTCAATCTCCTTTGTATTAAGATGACAGGCATGAATCATCAAGCCTGGTCTCCTGTAATTTTTAATCTGTTCATCTCAGCCAAAAAGCCAACAGCTATCACTGTTCTTCTGGTTCAAAAGTATATTCATCAAGCATACAATATAGACTCAGATAATCTCACTGAAGGTTATGAAAAACATATAACCCCTTCTTAGCACCAGCCTCAGTTTACCTATCAGTGAGCAATGTGTCTTCCAAGGGTTATCTTGAAGATTTGGGATGATAGATAGATAGATAGATAGATAGATAGATAGATAGTAGAAAATGACATATGTGTGTGTGTGTGTGTGTGTGTGTGTGTGTGTGTGTGTAGTGTATAAATAGAAAATGAGGTAAGAACATGGGAGTTGACTTAGTCATTAAAGTTCTTGCCACACAAGCTTCAGGATAGAACTTCAAATACCCAGAACCCTCCTAAATGTCAAGTGCATGTGGCAGTCCCTCTGTAACTACAGCTTCAGAGGGTGAAGACAGGTGATGCCTAGAACATGCAGATTAGCAGGACTAGCCAAATGAACACGGTCTGGGTTCATTTGAACCCAGTGAGAGACCATGCCCCAAAGAATAAGGAAGAAGAGTAATTGAAGGGCAATTTCTCACATCATCCTCAGACCTTCCCACATGTATGTACACACCTATGCATACCCTCCACATGGGCCTGCTTGCCTACACACATATATGCATATATATATATATATATATATATATATATATATAATTTGATATCTCTTTAAATTCTGACTTTCAGCATGCCTGTACTAAAAATATCTAAGCTCAAATTTGGGACAGTAAAAACTTTACTATTATATAAAAATTAAATTGTTCTAGGCATCTTGTACTAGTACAGGACTGGATTCATTCACATAGACAGCATGGACTCCTCCAATGCAGCTTCCATGATGTCTCTCATTTGTAAAGATGGGACTTCCTTGCTGAAGCACACCAAGTCTGCAACACTTCCATAGCTTAGTAAAAAGCATTATGTCCATTCCCCAACCATCCCTGAACCATCCACGCCACACATGTCTCTCTTACCTGCCAGGGCTGGAAGTCCTGGGAGTCTGTTCCTTTCCCATCCTGGTGCTCACAAGTTAGCATATCATGCAGGGCATGGGCGATGCTGTAGACAGCTGTGTAAGCAGCATCAATATTGCTCACTTCTGAGAAAGGATGCTGTTTATTTTTCAAACTCTCATTCCCTGAGCAGAACTGGACACCCTCTGTCACTGTGCTGTTCTGGCTGGGCCATGTACAATCAAAGGTGAACTCCCAGAACTTCTTTATAAACATGTCTTCTGGGGTCTGGCTGGGGCGCAGGTGAGCAAGGAACTCAGGGAAGCCAATTGCCCTGCTGCTGTGATACAGAAGGCCAAATGTGCCTTGCAACACCTGGGAAATGCCTGGAATGGTCAGAGCAAGTGCCATGTGCAGAGTGTCCTTGCTGACCCACACCTGGCCTGAGACAGGGACAGCCAGCAAACCATACAAGATGAGCTGAAAATTGGAATTGCTTAAGAAAACCAGAACAACTCTGGCTGTACATTTCTGCATTTTCTGGACAGTCTCTTCAATCTTTCCCAAAGACCTCTGGGAAGGGACATGGAGGTGAAACTCAATGCACACACCATCTAGACTCAGCTGCTGAGTGGCCAGAGAGCTGGCCTGCTGCCCAAAGTCATCATCTTGGGCCAGAATGATCACCCAGGACCACTGAAAATGAATTATCAGCTGGGTAACTGCATGGGAGGATGTGAGGTCACTAGTCAGGGTCCGAATGAAGGATGGAAACTGGATCTTGTCACTCAGGCTGGGTAGTGAAGATGCGTAACTGACCTGTCAAGGGAGAGCCAGGCAATAAGAGAGTAGATGAGATTCAGGACTCAGGTTTGAATGTGAGAAGGATGGGGCTAGAGAGGAGGCTCAGCAGCACAAGCCCTTGCTCATCTTGTAGAGAACCCAAGTCCTATTTCAGGTTCCCACATCTGGTGGCTCACAACTGCCTGTAACTCCAACTCCAGGAAATCTGACTCCTGTTTCTGCCTTCCTCCTCTGCCTGTTGTATAGATATGCAAACACATACACATAGATTACTGTTAAAATCTAAATCATAAAGATTTTCCTGAAAGGACTTGAGCATCATGCTCTGGCAATCATGCTGATTCTAAGCAGCTGTGGGCCCTTCATTAACGCATCATCGAAGAGAGCTCTGTGGCTTCTGGATGGAAGCCCAGAATCATATCTTTACTGGTTTACATCTCCCCCTCTGTCCTTCCCACTGCCCACTCCTATATTTGTTTCCTGCTGCTCAGCTAGGCTCGGTGTGACTCTACTGTTTACACACAGCTGTTAGGATGTTCCTTTTGAAAATTCATGTGGAGGTGGGCTTGGAGGTGGGTTGGAAAGGTATGTGTCCATCTGTCTGTCTGTCTATCCATCTGCCTGTCTGGAATAATGCATGTGGAGAGAAGACAAACTGTGGGGGCTGGTTTTCTTCTTCCACCTTGTGGGTTCCAGAGGCTCGAACTCAGATCATCAGGCTTTGCAGCAAGCACTTTACCCAATGAGCCATCTTGCTGTCCCTGGCAAAAAAAAAAAAAAATGAATTATGAGCTCTTATCAGGCCACCATTGTGTGCCTTTCCAGATTTGAGAGGAAATGGGAGTCTGATTTCTCAATTTATTGAGAAAGAGATTGCACCATGATCTCAAAAGAGATAGTTCTTGGAAGTGTAACATGTGGGATTATGTGTTGTGGTTTGGTTTGGTTTGGTTTGGTTTGGTTTGGTTTGGTTTGGTTTGGTTTGGTTTGGTTTGGTTTGGTTTAATTTGGTTTTGAAAGGCAAAGAATAGAGCTGGTCAGCCTCAGGGTATGAGTGAAAATTCTACCACTACAAGATGTGTGAACATTATATTGTCTTAACACAAAGCATCTGGTTGGACCTAGCATCTGGTTGGACCTACCATCTGGTTGGACCTACCATCTGGTTGCCTCACGTGTAGGAATTAAGCTCAACAGAATGGAACCAGGTGGGCTTGCCAGGCTGTGCAACAAAACAGAAGATAATCATTTATGTTTGGATTACAGACAAGCAATGATCATTGTTATGTACAAGTATGTCCCATGAAACACACATTACTAACTGGAAACAAATATATTTTAATAGAAATAGTGGGACAAACTTAGAGCAAAAACAATTCATTGTTTCTCAGAAGCTCAAATTTTTATGATTATCAATATATTGCTGTTTTGCCTGTATGTATGATTGTGCACCACATGTGTGTATGCTGCCCTTGGAGACAGAAGAGGGAGTCACATTGCTAGAAATGAAGTTACGATTGGTTGTGAGCCACTTGCAGCCAGTGCTCTTCACCTCTGAGCCATCTCTCCTAACCCTGAAATTAAATTTAACTGAACCTTATCATGCAGCCATACAAGTTGAAAAATAAGACATTCTTTTAAAATGCTCAATTTATCAAGTTTCTGTGTCTGGTATCTCACAGCACTCAAGAATCTGAGGAAAGACCATCAAGAGTTAATGAGAAGCCTGAGCTATACAGAGAGATGTGTACACACACACACACACAGAGAGAGAGAGAGAGAGAGAGAGAGAGAGAGAGAGAGAGAGAGAGAGAGAGAGAGAGAGAAACACAGCAGAAAAACAGAAACTGTTTTAGCTTTGGGTATGTTATTATGTATAGAGGAGAAAATAAAAATAAAGTTTCTAGTCATTTAAATATCCATAGATTCAAGAGGATGCAAATTCCATGATGGCTACAATTACTTATTGCAAAATCATGAGAATAGGAGCTCAGAACCCAGTACTCATGTAACATGTTGGGCATCCCTTTCATGAGGAAACCTCAGCTCTGAGAGAGGCACACACAAGAGGCTGTATAAAACTTCACCTTTCAGCTTAGCCAAGAAAACTTGGACTGTAGCTTCAGGAAGAGATCTTGACTAAAGAAATAGGTGGAAAGTGAAGATGAAAGCCACCAGATACCTCTTCAGGCCTCC
This sequence comes from Arvicanthis niloticus, assembly GCF_011762505.2. Lineage (NCBI taxonomy): Eukaryota > Metazoa > Chordata > Mammalia > Rodentia > Muridae > Arvicanthis > Arvicanthis niloticus. The sequence goes on along the minus strand of NC_133438.1, from coordinate 1,520,510 downwards.
ACAGATATGCAAAAGATCATGCACATACATGATCATGCATGTACACATACAAATAGAAACACGCACACACTACCTCACACTTTCTGTCTCTAATATTAATGATGATAAAAATAATTAATTAAATCATTAATTAATGTTTTGATTGATTCCATGTTGGAGAGATGGGTATATGATTAACACTATTTACTGCTCTTTTAAAGGACATGAGATAAATTCCCAGCAACCTCATGACGACTAAAAACTATACATAACTAAAGTTCAAGGGAATCTAAGGCCCTCTTATGATTTCTATGGGAGCCAGGTGATCATGTGGTACACATATATACACATAAAGGAAAAACACTAAATACACATGAAATAAAAAGAAGTAAATCTTTAAACATATTTTTAAATAGAAAAAAATGTTCTCAGTTGTCTCATTGATGCAGGGGGATGATAGCTCTCTCTCTCAACTATCTACTCATAGAAGAGAAAACCATGTGGGCATGGAGAATATTCTGGAAGCCTGACTCCTCAGTAGAGCTGCTCACTGTCATCACCATCGATATCACTATCATCACACTCACCACATTCACTCAAGAATAAGGCTTTGAGCCACTCACCTGGGGAAACTTGTACAGCCCCAGAAGTCTGGCCATGGAGACAGACAGAGATGACCGTGTGTCCCCAACCAAGGCAGCCTGAGGAGAGCCATGCTGGCATGTGTAGTTGGGGATGGGCTCCTCCCGTCCTGTGAGAAATCCCATTGTCTCATAGAGGGCTCCGTGCACTGAGTCCCCAGAGTTTCGAATGGAGAAGCCCAGTGTCAAATTGGGCAACAAGTGAGCACTCCTATTAATCTCCTCAATGGCAAAGACGAAACTCTGGGCCACTCGGTAGCTCCACATGGAGACACTGAGGGAAAGAGAAGCCCACATTAATCACTCATTATGGGACATAATGGAACAAGAATAAACACAATGACTCAAGTGATCTGAGTGAAAATGTACATCTCCACAAACACTTGTGTAGAAATGTGCACATGAGCACATTTCAGAAGAGTCAAAGGGAAGCCAGAAGGAATGCAGAAACAATAATCAAAGGGGAGAGTTTCAGAAGACAGTGGTGACATTTGAAGATCTATCACATGAGCTTGATTGGTGGCCCACTTGTTTAATCCCACCACTCAGGAAACAGAGGTAGGTAGAGGTAGGTTAAAAAACTAATAAAAAATTAAAACATACATACAACCAACACCAAAATTATTCAACAAGTCCCATGTATACATTTATTTACATATTTATTCACACGTATTTATGCAACAATAATAATAACTAAAAAATAAAAGGCCATGAATTTTGAAAATGAGGGTGCATACGGGAGGTGTTTAAGGAAGGAAAGAAGGATGTATATATGAGAGGATGTTTGAGATAGGATCCCTCTCTAAAACCTTGACTGATCTGGAACTAGGATATCCACCAACCTCAGCCTCTGGAGTGCTGGGATTAAAGACAAGTGCCACCATATCCAACTGATGTTGTTCCTTTTTATTTAAAGTTTCTTTAATGTATCTTGGTTATGTATTGAATAAAGAGTAGATTTGTTTTGTTTTGAGTCTGAGTCTCCATATCATTCAGTATGAATTCAAATTCAGTATATGGCCAAGAATGACCTTGAATTTCTTTTATGTGTATGTGTAGATGCATGCATGTATAAGCTAGAGGTCAACGTCTAGTATTTTCTTCAACCATGCTAAGAGTCTCTGTGTGTGTGTGTGTGTGTGTGTGTGTGTGTGTGTGTGTGTGTGTGTGTTTACACAAGTGCAGATGTACATATTCCCCTGTGTGGTGTAACAGTTGATGCAATATCAGAATATCTTTTTCAATTGCATCTCCACCTTTTAAAATCATCATCCTGTGTACATGTGTTTTTATTGACCCATACATGCTTCAACACATGGAGTTCAGGAAACAAGATCCTGAATCAGTTCTCTTCCTCCATCCTTATGTGGGTTCCAGGAGATCATTCAGGTCATGCATCAGGCTTGAATGCCAGGTACTTTTCCCCATGAGCCACCTCACTTCCCCTCTCCACTTTACTTTTTGTAATTAGTTACCTCACTGAACCTGGACTTCATCCATTCAGCTAGACTGCTGTCCAGCTTCTCCAATCTTTAGGAACCTGCCTGTCTCACTTTTCCTACCCACAGTTACAGATGCACAACATGATAGCCTTTCATGTGGCTACTACAAATTTAAACTCAGGTCTTGATGTTTACCTAACCGATACTTCGGCCACTCAGCCATTTCTGCAGCCCTTAAGACCTTACTCCTCATTCTCCAGTTTCTACCTCCCACATTAGACGTTAAATGTTTGCATCAGAAAAACATAAGTGTGCAAATGATGGATTTGTTGGTGAGTTTGATTAAGTAGAGAGTGGGGTCAGAAATTCAGGGTCATCTTTGAATAGCCAGTGATTTGGAAGCAACATGAGACTCTGAATTAAAATAACATGCAAAAGAAGTACAGTAGAGGGGAACCATGAGGGCTAGTGACTGATGAAGATCTATTCAATACACATTTATTCATTTAACAAACACAACTGCCTAGAAACTAATTAAAGAAGCAAAGATATGAAAGGATCACAAATCCACACCTGACCTATGGAGCTCATACATTTCAGCCAGTACATGAGCACCTAAGATATCAGTCTGAACTAAATAAGAAAGAAAGATGGAAAGAGGAGATGTAAAAGGAGAGCAACACAGCTACTGCATTTCACAGAGAAAGGACGTGGCCATGTAGCTGGGATTCTGAGAATCATTCTTATCCAAGGCTTCACACAACCTTGTAAAGCTGCTTCTGGCTTTCAGAGATCTCTATCGTTCATCCAGCACTTACCTTGAAGTCTGCAGCACAAGTGGTGGAGCAGTGAAATTAGAGAGAGTACCATCAGAGAAGTGAAAGATGGAGAAGCTGCCACCCACAATTACATCTCCAGGATGGTCAAAGTGGGGGCTCTGCCTTGGCAACAGCCAGGCTCTTGGTTCAGAAAGGACAGACCCAGAGAGACAGTCAAAGAGAATAGAAAGGAGAGTGCCCAGCCACATGCCTGATAGAGGCCAGACAGTCAATGACAGGACAGCCCCAAATGGGGAATTAGCTAACACTGAAGGAGTCTTTTATCTGGGAGGTTGCCTTTGATCAAGGGCCTGAGGCTAAGACCACACTGGGAACTCTAGACTTGCAGGCTGTGTGGAAACTATTGATCATGAGGTGGTGGAGGTGGATGGACACTAAATCCCAAAGCCATTAAAAGTTGTATCTCCTTCTCTTGAGGTTTTCTAGCGTCTCTTTAACCTAGGTCATAGCTCTGGGCATCATCTGCCAACAACAGGAAGAATGACAATGGACCTGACTGACTCTTGGGGAACATGCAGGACCAAGAGCAGCTGTGCCCAGGGTGCTCAGGGCAATGTTTTAGAGAAAAGCCACAGGTGGGTACAAGAAGGAAATATCACAGTAGCAGATGTAAAATATGCTTATCACATATTTCATATACTGCATTACCCCTACCCCTGTCATGTTTTTGTACTAGGTAAACCCACCAATCCATGTTCTCAGTGGTCTTTGCAGTTCCTTAAAGCTGTTTCAGAAAAGTTTTATCGTGCAGAATTTGGACCTACACAAAATAACTTCAGAAAACAACAACTGTCCATTTCATTGTGGAGTCATGACTAATCCTCCCTGGATACTGAGCCTTTTGTTTTTTATCTTTTGAAAACAAATCCCAAGGCTAGCAAGATGGTTCATCTGGAAAATTATTGATATACAAACTTGATGATGTGCATTTGATCCCAAAACTCATATATAGCTAGGAAAAGAGAAAAGACTCCGCAAAGGTGTCCTCTGATTCCACATGTAAGACATGGAGTGCTCATGTACAACACACACACACACACACACACACACACACACACATGCATCTACATACACAATAAGTAATTTTATGTGAATAAAAATGTACAAACATTGTTACTTCAAACGGTATGAATAATTTTCTAGCATAACAGTAATCCCAATCATTTGTAAAGTTAAAAATAGGGTCAAAAAGATGGCCCATCATCTTAACAAGCAAAGGCACCAGTTGCTAAGCCCAAGGATACCAGATAAATCCACAATTTCCCACTGAATGAAAGAGAGAATTCAGTTCTGCAAATTACCCTCTAACCTCCACATATATGCTGTTATACTTGCATATCCACAAAAATAGATGCAAACACAAAGGAGCACATAAAAACACATCAATCTATTTATCAATAAATGTAAAATTTAAGAAAATAAAATATATCAGTAATAACTCCAGTTCCCTGATATTTAAGACTATATTTATTTAACATTCATCATCAACCTCTGATGCTGAGCCCTCTGGACCAAGCCAAGCTGCTCTGAGCAACCTGTTATCCTAGAGGAACCTCCATTTTCCTGCCACCTCTCTGCCACCTTCATTGGACCTGAGACTACTGAACCATATATGTTCACTTCCATTCACCCACTTATCTTCCCAGCACCTGACCATATGGGGAAGGCCCAAGCTACCCTTAGGAGCCACCTAACCCAGTTGGACCTCCATACTCCTGACACTTCTCCACCCACTTTCATCAGACCTCCAGCTCCTGAATCATGCAGACCTGCAAGTTCAGAACCATACAGACCTAAAGATCTGGATCATATAGCCCAAGAATACCCATCAGAGTCCTGCCATTCCAGGACCATCTAAGTACACCCACACACCAATACCCACTACAACAAGAATATCCAGGGACCAAAACCATCCAGATGGCCAAAGGCCCTCGAAAGAACACAATCTACAGCAACCAAGGCAATATAACCCCAGGTATATCCTAAGACAACCAAAACACAAGAAAATGACCTGAAATTCAATCTTATAATGATGATACACTCCTTGGAAGAGGAAATTAATAACTCCCTTAAAGAAATATAGGAAAATACAATCAGACAGAGAGAGGTCTTTAAAGAAAAAACAAATTAATTACTTAAAGACATACAGGAAAATACAATTAAACAAGTAAAGGAAATAAAGTCGTGTAAAGTTGAAAGTGGAAACAGAAGCAATAAAAAATATAAAAACTCAGGGAATCGTGGGGATGGAAACCTAGGGAAGAGAGTAGGAACAACAAGTGTAACAGAATACCTGAGAGGAAGAGTCTCAGGAACAGAAGATACAATAAAAGACATTGATACATCAGTTAAAAATGTTAAATCTCAAAATTTCCTGACACCAAACATCCAGGGAAACCAGGGATACCATGAAAACACCTAACTTTGAATAATAGGAACAGAAGATTAGAGTCCCAGCTCCAAGTCCCAGAAAATATTCTTAACAAAATCATATTAGAAAACTTTTAGAACCTAAAAAACGAGATGCCTATAAACATGCAAGAAGCTTATAGAATCCAAATTAGACTGGACCAGAAAGGAAAATCCTCCAGCTATATGATAATAAAAACACAAAATCCACAGGAAAAAACAAAGAATATTAAAAGTGGCAGGGGAAAGGCCAGGTAACATACAAAGACAGACCTATCATAATTACACTTATGACTCCTTAACAGAGACTCGAAAAGCTAGAAGGGCCTGGACAGGTACCTTGCAATCTCTTAAAAAGCCACAGGTGCCAACCTAGTCTACTATACCCAGCAAAACTCTCAATCACCATAGAGGGAGAAAACATGGTATTTCAAGAAAAATCCAAACTCAAACAATATCTATACACAAATTCATCCCTATAAAAAATACTACCAGGAAAACCCCAACACAACACAACCCAAGAAGAATAACCACATCTGGAAAAAATTACATACTAGCAATAAGAAGAAAAGCACACACACACACACACACACACACACACACACACACCATGAACATCAAAATAACAGGAAATAACAATCACAGGTCATCAATATCTCTCAAAATCAATGGACTTAATTCCCCAATTAAAAGACACAGGTTAACAGAATAGATACAAAACAGGACCCATCATTCTGTTGCATACAAGAAACACATCTCAGCAATGAAAATAGACATTACGTCAGAGTAAAGGGCTGGATAAAAAGCATTCCAAGCAAACATATCCAAAAAGGAAGCTGGAGCTCTCTGCTATCTAATAAAATAGTCTTTCAACCAAAATTAATCAAAAGACACAGGGAAGGACATTTCATGCAAATCAAAGGAAAAAAATCTACCATGATGATATCTCAATCCTGAACATATGCCCCAAACATGTGGGCACCCAAATGTGAAAAAAACATTGTTAAAGTTTAAATCTTACATCAAACCCTACAAATTTATATTGGAAGACTTCAACATACACTTTCACCAACCTAAAGGTTATCCAGACAAAAAACAAACAGAGAAATAATGAAACTGACAGACATTATGAATCAAATGGACCTAACAGACATCTATAGAATATTTCACCCAAACACAAAAGAATATACCATCTTCTCAGCACATCAAGAATCCTTCTCCAAAACTGAACATACAGTCCGTCACAAAACAAGCCTCAACAGATACAAGAGAACTGAAACAACACCTTGTATCTTAGCAGACCATTGTGGATTAATGCTGGACTTCAACAAAAACAGAAACAACAGAAAGCCTACACATTCATGGAAATTGAACAACTCTCATTCCATGATCTCTGGGACAGGGAAGAAATAAGGAAATTAAAGACTTTCTAGAATTCAATGAAAATGAAGGCACAACATACACAAATTTATGGGACACAATGAAAGCAGTGCTAAGAAGAAATTCATAGTGCTAACTGCCTCCATAAAGAAATTAGAAAGATCTCATACCAGCAATTTCAAAGTATACCTGAAAGCACTAGGGGAAAAAAGGAGGAAGCACAACAAAGAGGAGTAGAAGGCAGGAAATAATCAAAATCAGAGCTAGAATTAATCAGCTAGAATCAAATAAATTAAGAGCTGGTTCTTTGAGGAAAATCAACAAACTCTTAGCCAAACTAACCAAAAGACAGAAAGACAGTATCCCAAGAAACAAAATCAAAATGAAAAGGGAGACAAAAAAACAACAGACACTAAAAAAATTCAAAGAATCATTAGTTCTTATTTCAAAGGGCTGCACTCCACAAAATTGGAAAATTTTAATGAAACTGATGACTTTATAGACAGATACTACTTACTAAACTTAAATCAAGATTGGTAAAGTATTTAAACAGCCATATAACACCTAAAAACCTAGAAGCAGTTATTAGAAGTTTCACAACAAAAACAAGAGCAGGGCCAAATGGTTTTAGTGCAGAAGTCTGGCAGACTTTCAAAGAAAAGCTAATACTAGTATTCCTCAAACTAGTCCACAAAATACAAGAGAAAAACACTGACAAACTCATTCAGTCACCCTGATACATAAACCACACAAAGACTCAACAAAGAAAGAGAATTTCAAACTAATTTCTCTTTGAGCATTAATGCAAAAATACTCAACAAAATACTCATGAACCGAATCCAGGAACAAATCAAAGACATCATCTATCAAGACCAAGTGGGCATCAGCCCAGAAATGCCAGGATGGATCAATATACAAAACTCTATCAATATAATCTACCATGTAAACAAACTGAACAAAAAGTCATATGTTATCCATTAGACACTGAGAAAACCTTTGATATAATCCAACATCCCTTCATGTTAAAGATACTAGAGAAATTAGGGATGACCTTTTCAAACAAATCAAAATATAATGAAAGTTCAAACTCTGTAAAATTTTGAGCATTGTTTTAATATTAGCTTTATTTGGACATAAATCATATAGGGTACAATTCATTTATTTACATTATAAAATTTTCCAGATGTGGAAGCAAACCTAAAATACCAGTACTCGGGAGGCTAAGTCAGTAACATTACTACAAGTTTGAAGCCAGTCTGAATATTATGGAAAGTTGCAAATAAGTAAAAAGAAATGAAAATTTGCTGGTCTTATTTATATTTATGTTGTCTTATAACTATTACTACATATATTTTATTTTTGACTAAGTATGGTTGGCAGCATGAGCCCAGGAGTGCATGTAAACACAGAGGCCAGAGCTGTTGGATCACTGGAGCTGGAATTGCAGGTGGATGTGAGCTACCTGATATGGGTCCTGGCAACAAAACTGGGGTCCCCTGAAGGAATAGCAGCTACTCTGAACCTCTAAGCCATCTCTCAGTTCCCACAGTCACGTTTAGAACTTCATCACCCCAGAAAGAAATATTGCATCCTTTAGACTTCACTCCTCCTCTCCAATCTCCCCTCCAGAAAACTAAAAACAACACTAGTCTAATGGGTGTCATTATGGGTTGGCTTCTTCAGGATAATAGATTGAGTGTTATATTAAAATATATTGTTTTGATTGACTTCCTTAACTCACTATAAAATTCTGAATGCTTAACTATATAATTAAACAATATACGAATTGTTATGTTTATTTCTTATTTGCAATAAAAAAGACCTAATTATTGAGCGAACCATACCAAACATTCATCAACTGATAAACATTTAGATTCCTTCAATATTTAGTATATAAATAATGCTTCACTGAAGATTCATTTACAGTCTTTACAGACATGATTTATAGTTCTAGGACATATATTTAAGAGTGAGATTGCTTGATCAAATAGTAAATCTGTGAAGGAAGTATAGTGAAAGGTTGAATTCCCAGTGCTGCTCCTCTCAAAGCAAAAAAAGACAGACTAACAATCTGCCTGTCAGTTTCTCACACACTCATTAACCCTTGACATCATCATCGTCACCTCATGACACTTTTCCCACCTTTGCTTTCCTGATACTTTGTGTATATGAATGTGACAGGTGTTCTATGGTTAGGAAACAGAGGTCAGAGAAAAAATTAGTGATGTCACTTCACTACATCCACCATGTCGGTCCTAGGTATCACACTCAAGTTGTCATGTTTACTGGCAAGCATTTTTATCTATTGAGCCATCTTCTAAGTTCCCCTATTCAAACACCTCTTTTAACAAATAACTATGAAGAAAAAAATCAGTGAAAATCTATGTATCACTGTAAACCTAACAGCCATTAGGGTTTTATCTTAAGTATGTCTCTTGAATATTGATCTGTCTTAATACTTTTTGATTCACAAAGAAACAGTGAGCCAAAATCATACATTTGGTTCTGGTGACTCCCCTGAGAACTGATACCTTCTCTGGAACATCTCACCCTGTTTTTCCTGCTGTGCATAGTACCCTTGCCTTAGCCAGGCAGGGGTGTTTTTCTCCGGTTTCAGCAAGATGATGTAGCACTTGTGGATAAAGATGCCACCCAGAAGTCCAGCAGTGGAGGCCAGGATGGAGAAGATCTCTACAGCCACAGTGGACTTCCCTCGGGCACTGTGGTACAGGGGCAGGAAGGCTGTCCAGACACTGCAGAAGAGCAGCATGCTGAAGGTGAGGAACTTGGTCTCATTGAAGACATCTGGAAGGCTCCTGGTCAGAAACGCCACAGAGAAGGTACCCCCCGCCAGGAAACCCAAGTAGCCCAGCACACAGAAGAAGGTGGCACCAGAACCCTCCTGGCACTGGATGACAATGTGCCGGGGCTCTGAGACCATATCCCTGTCTGGGAATGGTGGAGAGGTGGCCAACCACACCCCACAAAGAACAACCTGTATGAAGGAAGCAATGAGGACCACCAAGGCCGAAGCACCAGGGCTCAGGCATACCTGGATCCTGCTCCCAGGCCTGGTAACTCTGAAGGCCAGGACTACTGTGAGAGTCTTGGCCAGAACAGAGGAGACAGCCACTGTGAACACCACAGCAAAGGTGGTCTGACGGAGGAGGCAGGTGGTGACTGTGGGTCTCCCAAGGAAGAGCAAGGCACACAGGGCACACAGGGAAAGAGAGATCAGGAGGAAGTAGCTGAGAGTTCTGTTGTTGGCCTTGACCACAGGTGTATCCTGGTGCTTCAGAAACACTCCAAGAACCAGGACAGCCAGACCAGCCAGCAATAGTGCCACCAAAGCCAATATGAATCCCAATGGTTCCTCAAAGGCCAGGAAGATCTCTGTCCTGGGCAGCCAATGGTCTCTGGTGTGGCTCGAGTACTGCTCCTTGGGACACAGAAGACATATCTTCATGTCTATGGGAGACACAATGGCACCATTTCTGTAACACTATAGGAACTACACTAGCTCTGAAGGAAGGTATCCCAAACATTAACTTCTCTTGCAGCCTCTCCATCAAGTAATATATTTATAAATTATTCTTGGTGATCAGGGCTGGAATGGATAATACTAGAGGTAAAGGCACAAAGAAAAATGCACACTCCATATCTATGTGGGAGGGGTTGTTTGTGTCTTGAATTAGTGTCTCCTGTAACTCAGGCTGGCCTTGTAGTAACTGAGTATTAGATTACCTAGAATTCCTCAACTTCCTTCCTCACCCTCTTAAATACTGTGATTATAACACTGCCCCACTACTTTTTTATTGGATATTTTCTTTATTTGCATTTCAAATGTTATCCTCCTTTCCCAGTTTCCCCACAAACCTTCTATCCAATCCCACCTCCCCTTGCTTCTATGAGGGTGTTTCCCCACCCATCCACCCACTCCCACCTCTCCGCCCTGGCATTTCCCCACATTGGGGCATAGAGCCTTCACAGGACCAAGTGCCTCTTCTTCAACTTATGCCTGACAAGTCCATCCTCTGCTACACATGCAGCTGAAGCCGTGGGTCACTCCATGTGTACTCTTTGGTTGGTGGTTTCATCCCTAGGAGCTCTGGGCTGTGGGGTCTGGTTGACTGATATTTCTTCCTATGGGGTTGCAAAACCCTTCAGCTCCTTCAGTCCTTTCTGCCTCACTATTCTTAATTTATATGAGTTTGTGTATGTGTATGTTTGTATGTACATACATATATGTGTGTTGGATGCACATCCATATGGAGATCATAGATTATCATCACATACTGTTTCTCAATCATTTCTCAAAGCTTATGTTTCTTATCAAACTTATTTATAGATTTTGGTGTGTGTATGTATCTGTGTAGGTTTAGACATGCCATAGTGTGTACTTGAACATCAAGACAACTTTCAGAAATTTGGTCCTTTCTTTCCCCCATGTGGGTCTCAGGAGCTGAACTCAGGTTGTCAAAGCTGGCAGTAAGTGCTTGAACCCATTGCACAAGGGTTGACAACTTTGTTTAACTACTTAGTTTACTTGTTGAGTGTTTTGTCTATACATATTGATGGACATCATGTGAATCCGTGGTACCTGCAGAAGTCAGAAAATGGCATCAGAACCCCTGAAACTGAAGTTACACATGGTTGTGAGTTAGGAGCCACCATGTGGATGCTGCTAACTGCTCAGGCATCTTTCTAGACCCTGTCCACCTTGGTTGTTGAGACAGGAGTTCTACTGAACCTAGAAATCACAGAGTTGACTACACTCACCAGTCACAATCCACTTCAATTATGTGAGCTTTTTAATGCTTCATTTGTTTCTCCAATTGTATCAGTAAATGGACATATTAACAAATGTTTTAGACTTAATTATGCTCCCAAAATTTATTTGTTCAAGTCTTGTCCCTCAGCATCTCAAAATGGGATTTCTCAGTATTTCTGAGTGCATAAACTCGGAATACTGGAGATGATGTAAAGAAGGTTAAATGAGGTCGCAAGGGTAGACTCTAGTTCCAACAGGACTACTATTCTAATGAGAAGGAGGGGTTGGATCAGGGTGTGGCTGCACATGACTTGTTCTCAGCACTTAAGAAGCAGAGGAAGGAAATTTTCAGTTCATGATCAGCCTGGTCAAAAAGGTGAGAAACACGCCAGCCAAGGCTGCATAGTAACACCTTGTCTCAAAGCTAAGCAACAAACCAAGAAGAGGGAGGACAGACAGACAGACAGATAGGCAGGCAGACAGACAGACAGACAGACACACACACACACACACACACACACACACACACGAAGCAAACCCTGATGGCAACTTGGGTTTGCATTTCCAGATTTCAGCATGTAAAGGAATAAGTTCTGTAGAAAAACATTCCAGAATGTTTTCAACCTCTGGGATGAACCTAACTAATACAGTGAAAGAAGAAAGTTGCAGAAGAACATCCACTATGCAATCCCTCTTATAAGAGGTTTATATAGTGGATTATGCTGATGGATTTCAGAATATTGAACTATACCTGCATTCCTGGGATAAAGCCTACTTGATCATGATGGATGATTGTTTTGATGTGTTCTTGGATTCAGTTTGTGGAAAATTTTGAAGAGAATTGGTATTAGGTCTTCTTGCAAGGTCTGATAGAATTCTGAACTAAATCCATCTGGTCCTGGGCTTTTTTGGTGGGAGACTTTTACTGACTGCTGCTATATCTTCAGGGGTTATGGGATTGTTTAGGTGGTTTATCTGATCTTGATTTAAATTTGGTACCTGGTATTTGTCTAGAAAATTGCCCCTTTCACCCAGATTTTCCAGTTTTGTTGAGTATAGGCTTTTGTGGTAGGATCTGATGATTTTTTTTTTAATTTCCTCAGTTTCTGTTGTTATGTCTCCCTTTTCAGTTCTGATTTTATTAATTTGGATACTGTCTCTGTGCCCTCTGGTTAGTCTGGCTAAGGGTTTATCTATCTTGTTGATTTTCTCAAAGAACTGCAAGTGAAATTCATCAGTCCACTTGGAAGTCAGGGTATTTTTATGAGACAAGTAGAAGCTTATAGAAATAGCTTATGCCATTTATTTATGTTTCTTGTTTTGTTTGTTTGTTTGTTTTTTCCATTTTTCTCTGTTTAGCCCTAGCTGTTCTGGGACTCACTCTGAGAACCAGGCTGCTTTCAAACTCTTATAAAGATTGACTAGCCTCTCACTCCCAATGCTAGGATTCAAGGCCTGTACCACTAACCCCCTGTGATGCCATGGAGATGGCATTGCTCCCCACAGGAACCTAGAAAGCATCAACCTCACCATTTACCACCCACTGTCTTCTTCCTCCCTACAGAAAATTTCCAAAGTTCAATTTTCTTTGGGGCAGAAAAAGCTCTGCAGCCTTCTCTGCCTGTGCTGAGCAACTCCACACACTCAGGAAGGGTGTGAAACATCTCCAGGGTCTCCACTCCAGATGTGAGGTCAGCATGGCTTCTGCCATCAGCATCCAGCACTTCTCTCCAGCCACTCATGGGTAATGCCTTCCTTAACCCACATGCTGGCAAAACCATGCTGTCAGTGATGACTGAGCATTGCCAGATCTCTACCTCAGCACCCTCCTATCCAGGTGCTCTCAAGTGGGATTTCACTGGAAGCATGGATGGCAGGAAAGATGCACTCCAGGAATTCAATGTAATGATCAATGACCAGGACACTACACTTTCCTCCCTGGCTGTGACAAACCAATGTGAGAAAATTTTAGATCCCAGTGCCATAGTTCTTTGTATCCAACACTGCCTGTCAGCTTTGTCCAGGTCACACCACCACAGGTGCCAAATCAAGGATACAGCCTGGCACTTTCCTACCAGAATAGCCATGTCTATTACTATGAGCACAACAGCCTGGGCCCTCTGATAGCTGAAGAATTTGGGCAAGGCCAACCTGGTCTACATATTGAGTTCTAAGCTAGATGAGTCTTCAGGGTAAGCCTCTGTCTCAAAAAAAAAGTTACATAGCTTACAGACACCTTGGAAATGCTTTAGTGAGAATCTACCCATAACTGTTTATAAATATGACCTTCTATACAATTCTGAGAATTACATGGTCTCAGCTTCAAATGAATAGCAAAAGCCCTACAAGGAAGAAGGAAAACTTTGAAGGTGAAACCTTCAAAGAGACTGGAATTTACTCAAATGTATAGACCTTACACAAAAACAAATTGATTTAAATCAGAATCTCCATATAAATGCTTACCTCAACATAAGGAGTGCGCAGCGCACGCCTGTGTGTGTGTGTGTGTGTGTGTGTGTGTGTGTGTGTGTGTGTACAGATATTAGGGGTTATCTCAACTAAATCAGGCTGGCCTCCATCTCACTATATACCTGAGGAGGGCAGTGTACATTGGATCCTCCTGTCTCCACCTCCAGACTGCTGCAATACAGGCGCACTAAAGATCAGACTCAGGGTTTATACGAAGTAGGCTAGTGCTCTAGCAAACTGAGCCACATGCAGCCCTGGCAATGACCATTGTGGTTTGAATCTGAGATGTTGCCAGAAGGTTAACATGTTGGGAACTTGGTTCCCAACAGATGGGCTTCTGTTGACTTACTTAAAGGGTTAATCCTTTAATGAATTCATAGGGGTGGCATTCTTATAAACCCCGTGGAAAGTTCCTGGGAGATTTGTGAAGGGATCAGATCTCTCAAGCTCTGTCCTGGTGAAATGTATTGAGTCTCCCACCTCTTATATATGACAGCTTCATGACATCTGAGACAAAGGACTGTAATTGTAAGCCTTCAAGGCACATTAGTTGCTTGGACCCTCACCTGAGGACCTGCATCAGCAACACAGAACACTCTTACTGCCCTAACAGTTGTACCAAGGCCCTGACCTTCAGTGTAAAAAGCCCAAACCTAGGACTTGAAATCCCACCAATTGTGAGCTCACTCCCAGCTCTGGACTTGAAAACCTAGCAATCCCCACCCTGGAAAGCTCCACCCTGAAAGACTCCATCTCCAAGTAACACTATATAAAACCTGACTTCGACTCGGTTCTCTGCTGCTTCTTATCTGAGCAGAGGCAGTCACCCTCCTCGGTTCTTCCCTCCCAGTAGATCTCCTGTGTGTAGTTTGTTCTGCTGTGTGACTTTGTGGCATTCCTTGGCTTTTGACTGCCAAGACATTATTCCCCTCAGAGCTATACCACTTAACAATAATTGCTGATAAGGAGTAAAATGTTGGCACATACTACAACATGGATAAACATTAAAAGTAGGTTCAATGAAAGAAGCCAGTCCAGGCATCTACATATAGTGTAAGTCCATTCATATGAAATGACCACAAAAGGCAGATCCACAGAGACAGAAAGTGGATTAGAGGCTGCCTCAGGGTAGGAATGGTGGGATGGGGAAATCAACTGCCTTAAAAAAGATATCTCTTTGCAGAAAGATGAAAATATTCTCAAGTCACCTTAGAAGTCATTATAAGATAGAGACCACTGAATTTTTGAGGTTAAATGGATAAAATTATCCTCAAGTCACCTATTATAACTATGAACTGGTCCTTCTGGTCTACACCCAAGAAATGAGAGGACCTTGGGCTTTACCTACACCTAATCCCACAAAACCCAGAGGAGGCAGGGCTCCCAGGAGCTCTAACCCCAGCAGCAACACCCACCCCAAACATTTCTGACATAACCAAGATAATACAAAAGACAAGCTCCAGTCAGAGACAGTGAGCTCAGGTAGCACTAAAGATAACCAGATGGAGAAAGGCAAGTGCAAGAACATACGCATCAGCAATTCAGGGTACTTGGCATCATCAGAACCTAATTCTCCCACAAAAGAAAGTCCTGAATACCCCCATCACATCAGGAAAGCAAGATTCAGATTTAAAATCACTTCTAATGATGATGACAGAGGACTTTAAGAAGGACATAAATAATGTTCTCAAAGAAATTGAGAACACAGGTAAACAGGTAGAAGCCCTTAAAGAGGAAACACATAAATCCCTTAAAGAATTAAAAGAAAACACAACCAAACAGATGAAGAAACTGAACAAACACATCCAGGATCTGAACATGGAAATAGAAACAATAAAGAAATCACAAAGGGAGACTACCCTGAAGATGGAAAGCCTAGGAAAGAGATCAGGAGTCACAGACACAAGCATCACCAACAGAATACAAGAGATAGAAGAAAGAATCTCAGGTGCAGAAGATACCATAGAAAATATTGACACAACTGTTGAAGAAAATGCAAAATGCAAAAAGTTCCTAACCCAAAACATCCAGGAAATCCAGGACACAATGAAAAGACCAAACCTAAGGATAATATGTATAGAAGAGAGTGAAGATTCACAACTTAAAGGGTCAACAAAATTATAGATGAAAACTTCCCTAACCTAAAGAACAAGATGCCCATAAACATACAAGAAGCCTAGAAAACTCCAAATAGACTAGACCATAAAAGAAACTCCTTCCATCACATAATAATCACAACACAAAATGCACAAAACAAAGAAAGAATTTTAAAAGCAGTAGGGGGAAAAGGTCAAGTAACATATAAAGGCAGACCTATAAGAATTACACAAGACTTCTCACCACGGATTTCTGAGTTCCAGAACAGCCTGGTCTACAGAGTGAGTTCCAGGACAGCCAGGGCTACACAGAGAAACCCTGTCTCAAAAAAAACAAAAAAAAAAAAAAAAAAAAGACTTCTCACCAGATACTAAAAAAGCCAGAAGATTCTGGACAGATGTCATACAGACCCTAAGAGAACACAAATGGCAGCTTAGGCTACTATGCCCAGCAAAACACTCAATTACCATAGATGGAGAAACCAAGATATTCCATGATAAAACCAAATTTACACAATATCCTTTCACAAACCCAGCACTACAAAGGAACATAGAGGGAAAACTCCAATACAAGAAGGGAAATTATACCCTAGTGCAAGCAAGAAAGTAATCTTCTTAAAACCAATACAAAAGAAGATAACCCACACACAATGCCACCGCTAATAACAAAAACACAGGAAGCAACATTCATTTTTCCTTAATATCTCTTAACATCAATGGACTCAATGCCCCCAATAAAAAGACATAGACTAATGGACTGGACAAATAAACAGGACCAAACATGTTGCTGCATAAAGGAAACGCACCTCAGTGACAAGGACAGAAACTACCTTAGAGTAAAAGGCTGGCAACACTTTTTTAAACTAGTGGTCCTAAGAAACAAGCTGGAGTAGCCATTCTAATATTGAATACAATTGACTTTCAACTTAAAGCTATCAAAAAGGATAAGGAAAGACAGTTCATACTTATCGAAGGAAAAATCAACCAAGATGAACTTTCAATTCTGAACATCTATGTGCCAAACACAAGAGCACCCACTTTCATAAAAGAAACCTTACTAAATCTCAAAGTACACACTGCACTTGACACAATAATAGTGGGAGACTTCAACACTCCACTCTCAGCAATGGACAGATTATGGAAACAGAAATTAAACAGAGACACAGTGAAACTAACAGAAGTTATGAACCAAATGGATTTAACAGATATCTACAGAACAATTCATCCTAAAACAAAAGAATATACCTTTTTCTCAGCACCTCATGACACTTTCTCCAAAATAGACCATATAATTGGTCACAAAACAGGTCTCAACAGATACAAGAAAACTGAAATAATCCAATGCATCCTATCAGATCACCATGGAATAAAGCTGGTCTTCAATAACTACAAAAACAATAAAAAGCTTACATTCATGTGGAAACTGAACAACACTCTACTCAATGATAACTTGGTCAGGAAAGAAATAAATAAAGAAATTAAAAAAATTTTTAGAATTTAATGAAAATGAAGACACATATACCAAAACTTAGGGACTCCATGAAAGCAGTGCTAAGAGGAAAACTCATAGCTCTAAGTGCCTACAAAAAAGGGAGAGAGCATACACTAGCAGCTTGACAACACACCTGAAAGCTCTAGAACAAAAAGAAGTAAACACACTAAAGAGGAGTAGACGGCAAGAAATAATCAAACTCAAAGCTGAAATCAACCAAGTAGAAACAAAAGAATCTATATAGAGATCAATAAATCCAGAAGCTGGTTCTTTGAGAAAATCAAAAAGATAGATAAACCCTTAGCCAGACTAATCACGGGACAGAGACACACTATCCAAATTAATAAAATCAGAACTGAAAAGAATGATATAACAACAGAAACCAAGGAAATTTTAAAAATTATCAGATCCTATTACAAACGTCTATACTCAGCAAAATTGGAAAATCTGTATGAAATGGACAATTTTCTAGACAACTACCAGTTACCAAAGTTAAATCAGGTCCAGATAAACCATCTAAACAGTCCATAACCTTGAAAGAAATAGAAGCAGTCATTAAAATCTCCCCACCAAAAAAAGCCCAGGACCAGACAGTTTTACTGCAGAGTTCTATCAGACCTTCAGTGAAGAACTAATACAAATTCTCTATAAACTGTTACACAAAATACAAACAGAAAAAACACTGCCCAATTCATTCTATGAAGCCACAATTATGCTCATACCTAAACCACACAAAGATCCAACAAAGAAAGAGAACTTCAGACCAGTCTCCCTTATGAATATCGATGTGAAAATACTCAATAAAATTTTCGCAAACCGAATCCAAGAAGACATCAAAACAATTATCCATCATGATCAAGAAGGCTTTATCCCAGGAATGCAGGGATGGTTTAATATTCAGAAATCCATCAATGTAATCCACTATATAAACAAACTCAAAGGAAAAAAACACATGATCATCCCACTAGATGCTGAGAAACCATTTGACAAAATTCAACAACCCTTCATGGTAAAACTCTTAAAAAGATCAGGAATCCAAAACTAATACCTAAACACAGTAAAATAACAAAAAACCCAGGATAGCAAGAACTATTCTCAACAATAAAAGAACTTCTGGGGGAATCACCATCCCTGACCTCAAACTGTACTACAGAGCAATAGTGATTAAAAACTGCATGGTATTGGTACAGAGACAGGCAGGAAGATCAATGGAATAGAATTGAAGATCCAGAAATGAACCCACACACCGATGGTCACTTGATTTTGACAAAGGAGCTAAAACCATACAGTGGAAAAAGGACAGCATTTTCAGCAAATGGTGCTGGTTCAACTGGAGGTCAGCATGTAGAAGAATGCAAATCAATCCATTCTTATCCCCTTGTACAAACCTCAAGTCCAAGTGGATAAAGAACCTTCACATAAAACTGAAACTAATAGAAGGGAAGATGGGGAAGACCCTCGAATGCCTAGGCACAGGGAAAAGTTCCCGAACAGAACACCAATGGCTTATGCTCTAAGATCAAGAAATAACAAATGGGACCTCATAAATTGCAAAGCTTCTGTAAGGCAAAGGACATTGTAAATAAGACAAAATGGCAACCAACAGATTGGGAAAAGATCTTTACCAATCCTACATCTGATAGAAGGCTAATATCCAATATATATATATAAAGAACTCAAGAAATTACACTCCAGACAACGAAATAACCCTATTAAAAATGAGTTACAGAGCTAAACAAAGAATTCTCAACTGAGGAAACTCGAATGGCCGAGAAGTATCTTAAGAAATGTTCAACATCGTTAGTCATCAGAGAAATGCAAATCAAAACAACCCTGAGATACTGTTGCGGCCCAAGCTGCTCCACACTTGGGGGCCAAAAATGTCGGGGACTGCTCTATCAATGTTGGGATCCGCTCTGGTCTGCAGGTCGGGGTTCAGCAAGAGAGAGAGTGAGGACGGACTCGAAGAATGGTGACCAGACAGAGTGTGATTCAAACCCGTTTATTCTTCAGTCTCTCTTCTTCTCTCAAAGTCCCTAGTCTTGAGTTTCTAGTCCCTATTTCCTAGTCCCTAGTTCCAAGTTCTTCTTCCAAGTTCCTAGACTCAAGTACAAGTGTCTAATCCCTAGTTGCCTGTCTCGAGTCTCAAGTGCCTACTCCCTGGGCCTAATACTTAATAATAATTTCTTCTGTCTGCATCTGGCCTTTTATATGTCTCACTTCTAAGCCATGCCTTTAAGTCATGCCTTTAAGTCATGCCCTTAGGTCTTGTCTCTAAATCTGATCTCTAAGTCACACCCTTAAGTCACACACCTTTAAGTCTCACACACCCAAGGAAAGATCCTGGGTGTCTAAACCAAGATGTTATCGGAGTGTGCTCAGCTGTTGTAGGCTATTGTAATCAAGTCTTTTGTCAGGGTATATGGCTCAAGATGGCTGCAAGGATGATAGCCGCCTTCGGTCGGCTCCCCACAAGATACCAACTCACACCAGTCAGAATGCCTAAGATCAAAATCTCAGATGATAGTAGATGCTGGACGTGGAGAAAGATGAACACTCCTCCATTGTTGGTGGGATTCTGGAAATCAGTGTGGTAGTTACTCAGAAAAATTGGACATAGCATTACCTGAGGACCCAGCTATACCACTCCTGGGCATATACCCAGAAGATGCTCCAACATATAACAAGGACATATGCTCCACTATGTTCATAGCAACCTTATTTATAATAGCCAGAAGCTGGAAAGAACCCAGATGCCCTTCAACAGAGGAATGGATACAAAAAAAATATGGTACATTTACACAATGAAGTACTACTCAGCTATTAAAAATAATGAATTCGAGAAATTCTTAAGTAAATGGATGGAACTAGAAAATATCATCCTGAGTGAGGTAACCCAATCACAAAAGAAAACACTCAGTATTTACTCACCGATAAGCGGATATTGGCCCAAAATCTTGGAATAGCTAAGATTCAACTCACAGACCACATGAAGCTCATGAAGAAGGAAGACCAAGTGTGGATGCCTCGGTCCTACTTAGAAGGAGTAACAAAAATACTCAAGGGAGCAAATATGGAGACAAAGTGTGGGACAGAAACTAAAGGAGGGGCCATCTGGAGACCATTCCACCTGGGTACCCATCCCATGTAGAGTCAGCAAAGGTAGACACTGATGTGGATGGCAGGAAGTGCATGCTGACAAGAGCCTGATATAGCTGTCTCCTTAGAGGTCTGCCAGAGTCTGATACATTCAGAGGCAGATGCTCACAGCTAACCACTGATCTGATCAAGGGTTTCCCAATGGAGATGTTAGAGAGAAGACTGAAGGAGCAGAAAGTGTTTGTGGCCCCACGAGGAGAGCAACAATATCAACCAACCAGAGCTCCCCAGGGTCTAAACCACCAGCCTGGGAGGACACTGGGAGGGAACCATGACTCCATCTGTACATGTAGAGGAGGATGGCCTTGTCGGGCATAGGTGGGAGAGGAGATCCTTGGTCCCATGAACACCAAGTGTGGGGGGGGGGGGGGGAATTCGAGGGTGGGGAGGTGGGAGTTGGGGGTACATAGGGGAACATCCTCATAGAAGCAAAAGGAGGGGGAATGGATAAGAGGTTCCTGGGTGGTGGGGGGAATGGCGGTAAGGGGATAAAATCTGAAATGTAAATATAATATCCAATAAAAATAAATAAAAAAAGAGAAACTCCAAAGCAAGAAAGCTGAGAACCCCACCAGCTACCCAGAAAGGGGAGATAAAGAAGTAGAAGAAAGAAAGCCATGTTAAATGAAACATCAGGCATCCGGGTCAGCCACAATGGCAAGCAATCTCCCACATGGTGGGAAAGGGGAGCTTTAGAAAGAAACTAAAGCCCAAAATGTTAGGGAACCCATGCTTACAAGAGAGAAGAAGAAGAAAATGGAAAGCTATGCTTTTCTGAATCCTGAAGCCTTAGGACTCACAGGCATCTACCTGCCTCTGTCTCCCAAGTGCTGAGATTAACATGGGGCCCATCTTTTCTTTCTATGTCCCCCAAATCCTCTTGTGGAAAGGGAATATTTGTTCTGTGTTGTCTCTAAATCTGTACTTGGTAGGTATGAAACTTGTTCTTTGATTTCTAGGGGGCTCACAGCTAAAAGTCTGCCTCAAGTCTCAGAGGATACTCTAGACAAGAGTTTTTGAGAAATACTGGAATTATTGAGACATTAGAACTCTTGGAAATAAATTAAATATGCCTTGCTTGCAGATAAGCAAGACCATTTGGAGGCCAAGCAGAGAATGTTATAATATTGTTATCTCATGTGTTGAAGACTTGGTCTTTATTTTGTGGTATTATAAAGATGTGATGAAACCACAAGGGCACTAACTTCATCATTAAAGCCACAGTGACACCACAGTTCAGTGGGCTATTGGGAGCTAGGGTTTGAAACGTGTTACCTTGTCCATGAAACCTTCCCCTCTCCTTCTCTTCCTGCTTCCTGTACACCATGAGATGAATACCTTTCCACTAGGTAGATGATGAGTGATACCCCTTCCTCAATCTGAAAGCATCCACAGACACTGCCAAACGTCCTGTGGGGAGGAAGGAAAGGATTCATCAAAAACTAGAACTAGTGGAGTGGCGATCCTGGGCTACTGGTCTCTCCTGCAATTCAGAAGATCCAATGCCCCTGAAGTGGGACCCCATCAGACACGTGTGAGCTAGAAATTGAATGTCAGCTGTCCCTTAGGAGATCTGTAGGTTTTAGAAGACTTCCAGCATTGAACAACCACCACTACAATCTAGTTCCAGAATATTCTCAACTCTTCAAATAAAATCCTACTCCCTGTACCTCTGTTCTTGTCAGTTACCACAGATCTACTTTCAGATGTCTTCTTTCTGAAGTTGGAATTTTTGTATTAGATTTCATATGGGATAATGTTTTGTTTACAAAAAGTTTGGAGCTGGGGGTAGGAGGGTTGAGATGGCACATCTTTAATCCTAACACTTGGGAGGCAGAGACAGACAGAGATCTCTTTGAGTTTGATGGCAGCCTAATCCAGCCTAATCTTCAAAGAGTTCCACAGCCAGGACTACATAGTGAGATTGGGAGATAGATAGATAGATAGATAGATAGATAGATAGATAGATAGATAGATAATTTGAAATATGAAACTTCCCAATGAATCTAGATTTGAGATGTCCTACAGTATGTGGGGTGCTCATCCTGACTCTAAGAAGTCAATTTTCGCACCAGAGACATTTCCCAAGTAATTATAAATGCATAAAGATTTATAAATATATATATATGATCCTAAAGGCCAAATCAATTTTACTACCAAGAAAATGAACCAGAAGATCCACGGCATTGCCCATGACCTGGTTTACAATAAGGAGAGTAACAAACCCTCTGCATTCTCATTTTGTTTTCCCTTCTGAGGCCACTTCACACAGTAAGTACAAACATTAAACACCCCAGAGACCAGCAGACAGAGAGGGTGACACAGAACTCTGCCCTTCCTGCCCTCCAGGGACTATTTCCAGGCCCATCTGAGGCACTTACTTCCAGCAAGCCTTCTGTTCTGTTTGTTGGTCTGTGCCCTCTGAACTGTGGGCTCTGATGAACCAAAGCCATGTCTGTACACTCATGTTTTCCCAGCCCTAGTGCCTGAAGCAGAGGCAGTCATTAACCACTGAGCCGATGGATATATAGTGACAATCCCAACCCCAGGAAAAAAGTCCTCATTGCCTTCCTCGACTCACACCCCTTGTTATGTGACACTATTCCTGAGAAGGTATGAACATAGAAATACACACACACACACAAAGAGAGAGGAGGGCACAGAATAGAAAGTCAAAGAACATCGTGGGGACTTGAGAAGGTCTCTGTCATTCCAGATCCTGGTTGGAGCCTCTTGACAGCAGAGAAGCAAGGATTACAGAACAATTAGCAACTGCTCAAGTACCCGTCATTTTATAAACCTGTCATTTTCTCAGAATTTCACCAGAAATTCCACTTATAGAGAAAAGATAAACTTCTTGTACAACCCTAGTAGCTTCTGGTTTTACCTTCTCAGATTATAAGACCATGTACACATCTCTGGAGCCGTCTCCCTTCTCTCTCATCTGAAAACACAAAGAATGGAGATGGCAGCTTTCTAAACAGCCTTTTTTGCATTTCCTTTTCTTTTTTTAAATTTTATTGGAAATTTTATTTATTTACAATACAAATGTCATCCCCTTTCCCCATTTCCCCTCCCTAAAACCTCCATTCCATTTCCCCTCCTCTTTTATGCTTTTATATCATTTTAATTACATGCACGTATTAAGGTCAGTTCTAGGCTAAGGGTCTAATAGTCAAGGAACAAGCAAGACAATAAACACAAATTTAAGCAAGGCATTGAACCCAATTATGTGAACACTCCCATGATCACTGTTTCTAAAGGCTTATCAGGATGACCAAAGTAACTGAGCCTACTTCCCTGTCCTAGCCAAGCTCATGCCTGAAGCTACTTCCTTGTTCTAGCCTCAAATTTAGATTCCTGTCTGAAATCACTTCTTTTCTTAACAGCCTTTTGATGTGTAACTTGAGAACCACCAAATGGCACACCTGGCTAATGAAAAGACAGTCCCTTGCTCTCCCTTGGATGTGTTCTTTCTCTACTGTCCCTTGGGAAGCTCATATCCCTACTGGAATGTGTCTTCCCTCCCCCTGCTTCTTTTTCTCTGAACTCTTGTACTTTAGCATTAAAACATTTTTCAAGGCTGGAACCATGTCTCAGTAATAAAGAACACTTGTTGATCTTGCAGGGGACCCAGGTTCAGGTCACAGAAACCACGTGACCTAGCAACATCTGTAATTCCAATTCCAGTGATCTGACACCATCTTCTAGACTCTGAGGGCAGCAGGCACATACATGGTATACATGCAGATGTTCAGTCAAAATACTCACCACCTTTTATTAAAATGGATCTTTCCTATAAATCTTCAACTCTTTTTCATTAATCCTCTACTCCTGAAATTATTTTCTTATACTGGTTTTCCTGAGTGGAGATCCCTAAAAATTCAAGTAAACTGCTCCGGCTACTGAGAGTGGCAGTGTGGAACTGTCTCTTTGTCCCATCCCTGCTGACAAAAGATACAGATGCCCAGAATAAAATCCCCACCCTTGCTTTGTTTCTGGGAAACATTGCTTTGTAAATCGCTCCTTTTGTAAAGAACAGAAACTAAATAGTTTCCTCAACTATTAATTAACCAATCCACCCAATCGTATGATTAATTCAACCAATGGAGTAGATTGTAAACCTGGCTAGGAGATTGTCCTTAGGAAGCTGAGTTCACCTTCAGATAATATGCATTTTCTTTCCAGAATTCCCACCCCCTAGTGCAGTCCCTTGGAGCTGAGCCACCATGAGATTTCAACTTAAGTCTGCCCACCTTCAAAGAGTAAAACTTTTTCTTTCTTTTAGATGCTGGCCATAGGCTAAGTGTTATTTTTAACTCCCTAACTGGGGCTGGAGGGAGGACTCAGCAGTTAAGAGCACACAGTCATGTGCTCATAAAAGTATAGACAAGTCACTCATACACATGAAATGAAAATAAGTAATCTTTATCAAAAACCAAAATGCCCTGTGTAACACTTTGGGATTCCTGGCTCTCTTGTTAAAGCTCCTCTCCCTTGAGTGTGGATGGCTTCTGCCAGGGAGCTGCCCTCCATACCTTATCACAAGGAGCATGGCTTTTACCTGCTACATTCTCCTCCTCCCTTCCAGGCAGATAATTTGTAGCTTGCCTCCCTGGAGTTTTCATTTTAAATTCTATAACTTATCTTCAAGCTTTTGTCTGAGTCTGCTCTTTGTCTCCAGGCTTCCGTTTGTGATTGTTCTTAAATTATTTTATTAATCAAACTAAAAACCTCAAGAGGGGACTCTGATTTCCCAGGTAAGTATCATATGATGGTACTGTTGGGACTCCCCAAATTTCTGGTAATACTCACTTTGGGGGTTTCCGGGAGAGGTGAGACAATATCTACATAGTTCTGGCTGTCCTGTAACTCTCTATATAGACCAGGCTGGCCTCTTGAACTCACAGAGTTCCACTTGCCTCTGTCTCCCCAGTGCTGCAATTAAAGGTTTGACAGAGAAAATGAAGCCTTCTCTGCACCCCTACACACTATCTCTTTTGCTGTGCTTACCTGCTACAGGTAATATATCTTTGTCCACTCTTATTCTTGGCTGTATTTGTTTTGGCAAAAGCCAAAAGGCTTTGCACTCATCAAGATGTGAACCCATTGTGTTTGGTGACAATGAAAGCCACACATTTTCCACTGCTGCTGCACTATGAGACCAGTGCCTCGTGTTGGGAGTAAATTCTCAGAAAATGACAATTAGTGAACGGAGGTATATCCTCTTTGAATATTGTGCTCCTGTTCAAAAGCACAATTTTAACAATTACATAACGAATATTTGCAAATGTTGATTTTTATACCGATGTAATAAACAGTCTGGTAACTGCCCATGGCTGGATCTTCCAGAAATGTTTTTGGTGTTTTCGGTTAAAACTTGTGCGTTCTACTCACGACTTTGTCTCACAACAGTTAACAGCTGGGTTTCCAACAAAAAAAGAGTATCAGTATTCCAATCTACCTCTCTAGAACGTCCTGGCATTATCTACCCACCTCCTGTCTTCATTAAACACGTCGTCGGGACTTTTCATGTCTGGAAGACTGTTAGCAGTACCCTTCCCACTACTCTCAACTTGCTCAGGTCCTAAATTAGCACTTCTGTCAGTCACTAGTGCTACAGCACAGATGAGTTAGAAATGGCCTTTAAACACCAGCACGGAAAACCTGAACTGCAAAAGCGGAAGCGGAAGCGCGGCCCTCTGGGAATTGTAGTTTTGGGAAGCGCAATCAGCCAAGAGGCCGGCTTCTCTGACACCCAAGAGAGTTTGAGGAGGCTCGGAGAGCAGAGAGACATAAGCCCGCGCGCAGCCTTCTGGGAGTTAAAACATGAAGCCCCTCTGCACACGCACAGCCCCTGGTGTTCTCAACCTTCATCCTACAGTTCGTGACGAGTGAGAAACTGGGTTTCGTCTTCGTCAGGTTCTAGAAACTACGCTCAGACGCTGAGTTTCAGTACCACAACTCGAGGGCCCCAGCTGACCGGTCAACCAAGGGAAGAGACCGGAAGTACGCGCAAGGCCTCTGGGAAGTGTAGTCAGCGCGCAGGCGCACTCCTAGTCACAACCCGCTGCCTTTGTTTTGCCACTAAGCAGGGAGTGAGCCGGGGCCCTGCGGGTGGGAAAGGGGCGGGGTCTGAAGCCTCCGAGAAAGCAAATAGTGTAAATGGTAAAGAAGCCGGGTTTTCCGTTCTGCTTCTTTTGTCTTGTGGAGTCGCTTCAGGGACCAAGGGGGCGGGGCCGACCTCTAGGCATCTGAGGGTCTTTGAGGACTAGCGAGGTCCTGGCTTTTACCCAAGACTTCGAATCCCCGAGCTTGGGGTGAAGATTTCGGTGATTGAAAGCAGCTTGTTCTACACATCCCTGTCTCAGCAAACCCAGGATTGAGGACAGACTGCAGACCTAGAGCCGAGCCGCACCGCAAAGGAAGGGGCTTCTGTCCCAGCAGCCAAGGGCCCAGGAAGCAGGCTTCCATGGTGAAACTGAGTACCTCTCTGGGTGTCTGTCACCATTCTCAGGTGTATTATTGTTAATACTGCAAATGTAGAGTTGGGGAAATGCTGAGTAGGAAAGGTACAAACATGAAGAACTGAGTTAATTCCCAGCCCCATGAAAAGCCAGCTGCATAGTGTGCTCACGTGTGTCCGTAATCCTAGTTTTCATAGAACAAGACAAGAAAATCCCTCATGTCCAAAAAAAAAAAAAAAACAAGCTTCTACAGTAGAAGGTTTCCACATGATCTTTTTGTCCACATGATTTTTTTTCCACATACACCTCTTTGTATCATTATTCCCCTTTAAGTGTTTATACCACTTTGTTCTGTCATCACACACACACACACACACAATGGTGAGCCTTTACAAGTTTCCTAGCTTCTATGGGTATTTCTAATGAAGCAAAAATTCAAAGCTAACATCCACAGATAACAGAAAACTTGAAGTTTATCTATTTAGATCCAGGTTGCCTCAGAATGTTTCCAGCTCCATCCATTTATCTGAGAATGTAATAATATTTCTTAATAGCTGATAACTTAATATCTTATAGTATTCCATTGGGTGACAATACAATGTTTTCATTATCCATTCGTTGGTTTATGGATATCTAGGCTGTTTCAATTTCCAGGCTATTGTGCATATAGCAGCAGTAAACATAGATGTGCAGGTATCTCTATAGAAGGATAGAGTCCTTTGGATATGTACCCAAGAGTGATAGAGCTGGTTATATCATAGGTCTATCTCTAGCTTTTTGAGAAACCTCCACACTAATTTACATAGTAACTGTACTATTTCTACACAGCCCTCGGCGGTAAGTAAGTAACCCCCTTTCCCTATATCTATGGGAGCATTTGTTGCTGGGATTTATTGCTTTTTTCCACTGTATGTGTAAGAGTGTTTTACACATTTATGTATATGCAATAGGCTCATGCCCGGTGCCCACAAGTGTCAGGGCATAGGACCTGTTAAAACTGGAGTTACAGATGGCTGTGAGCTGCCACATAGGTGCCTGGAACTGAACCCAGGTTCTCTACGAAAGTAGTAAGTGCTCTTACCACTGAGCAACAACTCCAGCACCTAGATTATGGTTTCTTTCTTTCTTTTCTGTCTTTCTTTCTCCCTCCCTCCTTTTCTTTTCTTTTCTTTTCTTTTCTTTTCTTTCTTTCTTTCTCTTTCTTTCTTTCTTTCTTTTCTTTCTTTCTTTCTTTCTTTTGGATTATGTTTTCTTAAACTATCTTTTTTCCCCTGGCAAGGATTTTGTTTCATCACAGGTTTTAAGCCAAAAAAATTTCAAACTAAAAATTCTTAAAATCTGAAACACTTCTGGTTCCAAACATCTCACATAAGAATATGTGTGAATAATTTTGGCCCCACAGGTCCCTACAGGGGTCCAGCCTGACAGTTTTTGCAGATGCTCCCTTTCTGACTTTCCCAGACACAACCTGTAAGAGTACTTTCAAGAGAGCACTTTCTGGTGGACCCTACCTTGCCCATAATTTTTTTGCCACTTGATTGTTAATTCCTCATCATTGTATTCTATTGCTCAGTGATTAACAATAAGTACTGCCCCCTGTAGAGGATCTGTGTTGGATTCTCAGTATGCATATCAGGTGCACATAATTCCCTGTAACTCTAGTTCCAGGGAAATCTGACACCTCTGCCCTCTTGCAGGCAAAGATATACACACACATACACACACACACACACACACACACACACACACACGAGAAAGAGAGACAGAGACAGAGACAGAGCAATTCCCACACATATACAGAATTAAAAATAAAAATCTTTTAAAATGTTTTGTCATTTAAATTGTTGAAAATGATCTTATAGCCAGACATTGTTCCCTATTTACATATTCCACAAGCCCCCCTAGATTCCATAGAAAAATTCGACTGTTACCTCCTTAACTGGGGAGAACCCTTCTACTCTATTTAATGTTCCTATAAACAGCTGCCCCAGTAGAAATGAGTGACTGGCTCAGCTAATGACATAAGGAATTCCTTATCTGAAATCTATGTGGTTTCAGTAACAAGTGACCTTTCAAGAGTTGGTATATTTCAAGAGCCAGGAGAAGCTGGGGCAACTGAAACCTTCCAGTGGATCCTATAACACAGAGTGATGCTGCAGATGTTTGGGCTATTGCTTTCTGTTAGAAGACTGCCTCCCTATCCACTCACATTGGGGACTCTAACCGAACACAAGAGAATCCACGCTGGTGAGAAACCTTATAAACGTTCTTAGTGTGGAAGGACCTTCAACCAGATCACCCCCATTGATCCAGTGCCAGAGAACTCACACAGGTAAGAAGCCATATGAGTGTAGCAAACGTGGGAAATCCTTCTCTTCAGATCCTCCTTCAACCGGTATGAGTGGATTCACACAGGTACAAAGCCTGTGAGTGTAATAAATGTGGGAGGGCCTTTCAGCAAAGTATCCACCTCACTCAGAACCTATGACTCCACACTGGAAAGCCTCCCCCATTATACCATTGATTCAGAATCACAGGACCCACATAAGAAAAAAGCCCTACGGATGCAGCCAGTGTAGGAAGGCCTTAGGTCAGAGCACACTCCTGACTGAGCACCAGAGGAGTCATACTGGAGAGAAGCCCTATGGATGCAAAGAGTATGGGAAAGCATTCAGTCACAACTCCTCTCCCAGCCAGCATGAGCAGATACACACAAGAGAGAAGCCGTCTGAGTGCAGTGACTATGGCAATGGCAAGGCCCTCAGCCACAGCTCATCCCTAACAAAATAGCAGCACATCCATACTGAGGGAAAGTTCTATGAATACAATGAATGTGGCAGAGCTTCCAGCCAACTTGCTCCCCTCATTCAGCATCAGAAGATGCACACAGGAGAGAAGCCCGATGGATATGGTAAGTGTGCTAGAACACTCCGCCAAAGTTTCCTTCTCGTAGAGCACCAGAGAATTCACACCAAGGAAAAGACTTACTGGTATAATAAGTGTGGGAAATCCTTCACTCATCACTCAGCCAGCATGAAAGGACACAATTCAGGGGATGGGGAGAGCCCTATCTGTATTAGGATTGTTGCAAGGCCTTCGGGCAGGGCACCCATCTTACTCAGCACCAGAGGATCCACACAGAAGAGCAGCTGGATGAGTGCAGACACTGTGGGCAAAGCCTTCACACACAGTCCTTCTCTTACCAGAGAACTCATACTGGTCGACCTATTCCACATGGGGAAGCCTTATGCGAGCCCATGCAGTACTAGAGTCACCATTATCATTCTCATGAGAGCCAAATATGCATAAGCCTTTGGGTACCACACTCTCCTCAAAGGTCTCAGAAATGGCAGGGACCATCAAGCTCAAAGTTGTTCCTGGATCCAAACAGTAAGTAAATGTGGACACCATGAACACTGAAGTCCCTCGACTCGAATGCTCACTAATGTATTCTAGTATCTATAAAGAAGAAAGTGAGCAAGCACCGGTCTGTTGATAGCTTTGTCTTCATTTCCATTCAAGGATTCACCATAGTCCGACTCAGAGCTGTTCAAAGTGGTAAAAAAATGTAAAAGAACTAAATGAAGTCAGAATTTGTTGTTACTACACATGACATTCTTGAAGTGGTGCTAAAGAATAGTTAAATTTGGCTGGGATGGTCCTAGAAAATACAATAGCAAAGTGTTTCCAAAACAAATGGAATCTTCAGAAAATTTCTATGAATACTTACGCTGTCTCAGTACACAGCTGATTTTTTTAAGTAACAGTCAGTGCCACAGACTTCAGTTCCATAGTCCAAAATAAACTAGGCATCTCTTAGTCTTTTTTTAAGTTGAGGTTTTGGGGCAGGGGGTGTGGGGAGGGCCAATCCTGGGCCTTGAGCTTTCTAGACAAGCTGTCTACCACTAAACTAAACCCCAATCCCCTTTAGGCTATCTTAATAATTCTATAATAAATTAACGTGCAATAAGATTTAAAGGCTTTGTAAGACTATTTCAGATCTAGAACTACTTACTTACTTTGGAGCCTCACAGATTCTTAGGTGACTTCACTCTGTTCTTATAATTTTACTGCAGAACACATGGGTGTTAGAAATGAAGGTGTTGGTGTTTTACCAAGAAAAGATTTATTTAGTTGTTATGCAATTGTCCTTCACATTGGAACCCTGTATTCTCTAAAATTTCTTTTTCGGAAAATGAACAAACTAATCCTTTCCTGAAGTAATTTTTCATTGATTTGTTTTTAATTTCAATGCCCAGTAACCTTTTGGTTTTATTACTTTGGCACTTGCTTTTGAGACAAGATCTCAGATAGATAGCCCAGGCTAACCTTTAACTTGACTGTACAGCCTAGGCTGACCTTAAATTCTTGATGTTCCTACTTTTGTCTTCTAATTGCTGGGAGTACATCACAACATGTGGTAAACTTTTGCTTTTACATACAACTTGAAAGCTCTTGTTTTAATATTTAACTTCAACGCTTTTGTTTTTCTATTTAACCTGAAAGCCCACAATATTTTATTGAACCCCCAAATCCCAAAAATGGCTTTCTAAAGCCACAAACTATAATTGGTGACTTGTCAGTTTGTTTAAAAGAATATTGGCTGAGTTTGGTGCTCAGCTATCAGTAGTATTTGTACCAGATGATTTTATTTTAATCACAGTGCTGAGATATAAATTTCTAACAATTCTGAAGTTTTTCTTGGAGTAGGACATGTTTAGTCTTCCAACACTGTTCTTTGGTATGCTTGTGGGATATCTTTCTGAAATGGTATAGTTTTAAAAGTAGGATGTGGTGGCTCATATGTGGTGGCTCATACCAGTACTCTTAGCATTAGGGAAGTTGAGATGAGAACATTGCCAAGTTCAAAGCCAGCTTGGGCTAGATAGTGAAACCCCATCTCAAAAAATGAGAAGGCTGGAGATGTTCCTCAGTGGTGTGTACTGGTGCTTCCCTAGCTTGTACAAGGCCCAACTTGATCCCCAAGACAGGAAGAAAAAAAGAGCCACATGTGTGATACATGCAAATGGAGATGTAATGAGCCCATTATTTTACATGCTAACCTACATTGTTTTAGATGCAACTACACACACAATCTCAAAGGCTGACATTTGATAAACACCTATAATCCCAGCACTGTGAAAGCAGACAGGAGGATCACAAACTCAGGGTCAGCACAGGCTACATAGGAAGAGTCTCACCCTCAAAAATATAAAATTATTTAAATATTAAAACTAGCCTAGTTTGTGGCCTATAATCCCAGCACTTAGACGGCTGAGACGGCAGAATCAGGAATTCAAGGTCATCCACCGTTATTTTGCAGGTTGGCGGCAAGGCTGAGCTTTTAACACTCAAAAAACTACACAAAAAATAACTAAGCAAAAACTCAACCCCACATAGCAACAAAAACCTTCTCAGGAAGCAGGTACAATTAATTTAATACTTACCCTTCTATGCTGTGTGTTACAATTCTAACACACACAGGTCTTAACTGTTCAGTGTGTATAGGGTATCTTTGAAATCTAACGTGCTGATCACCTGCAGCTGATCAGTTCATTGGAGCTACATTTCAGAAGCTAACTGGACACATGTAGCCACCATACCAGACACAGAAATTCCATAGCTGGTCCTTTGTTCAGCTCTCCTAACTTTCTTTGTTTCATGACTGAGCCCTTCCCTACTTCCTTGGGTGGCTACAAATAGATACATAGGAAAGATCATTAAGATAAGTGACTTAATGGGCTCTTGGACATAAATCTAGTTGAAAGATACATACTACTTGAGAAATCCTAGTAACAAAGACAAGTTACAAAAGGACCATATGTTTGTAGAATGCTGGAGACAACTGATCAACATGGAGGGAAAGTCACTTTGTAACCTTCATAGTAAGAACTTGATTTAGACAATTGTCAATGAATGATAAATACACAGCTAGAATTTTTTAAGACTTATTTATATTCATTGTATGTGTATAAATACTGTAGCTGTCTTAAGACATACCAGAAAAGGGCGCCAGATCTCATTACAGATGGTTTTGAGCTACCATGTGGTTACTGGGAATTGAACTCAGGACCTCTAGAAGAGCAGTCAGTGCTCTTAACCACTGAGTCATCTCTCCAGCAAGGCTAGAATTTTGATTAGGAGTAGAATACTTACCTTATCACAAAATATCTCCCCACATATTGCCTGAACACTCAATACAGCTGAGCAAATCAGGTGTCACAACAGGGAGCACATGAGCATTGCACACCCTCAAGACATAGGAGCAAGTGGGCACACATGCAAAGCCTGGGTACACTGGGTAAAATGTTAGCCACAGCAGGTCTGAGTACTGAGTGCACCAATATCCTTTATACTGTTTTGTGCCTCCCCTGGAAGCCAGCTCTCCCACTAGTTCATTCACCCGAAAGAACCTGGAGGTAGAGTACCAGGATGCAGCACAGGAAAATCTATGGCAATGGAAGAAACAGGGTGACACGTCACTACGCGTAATAAGTTAGGAAAATACATTTAGACTTGTTTTTACCAGAAAACTTAAATCAGCAGAGAGAAACACTTAAATATTCAGTGCCAGGATCCTTACAGGTAATGAGGTCATCTGATCAATTTTCTAAGACAGTGGTTCTCAACCTTGCTAATGCTGTGACCCTTTAATACACTTCATGCTGTGGTGACCCCCAATCGTACAACTGTTGTTGCTACTTCATAACTGTAATTTTGCTACTGTTATGAATCATAATGTAGATATCTGATATGCAGGATATCTGATATGTGGCCCCCCACAAGTTGAGAATCACTGTTCTGAGGCTTTATGAATGGAAGTGAGTTGGGTCTTCTCCTAGGTAAACAGAAAGAGGCTTCTCCACATGTTCCAAGAATCCCATAGGAAGAAAGCTACAGCAGGGATAGTGTCTGGATCCCAGACTCACTCAGTGTAGGGAGGAAAATGTCCCATCACCAACACTGAAGGAAGCAGCTGCACAATCACAAAACAATGAGCCCTAATATGAATGAAGAAATACTTTATTATGGTAAGCCTCTGATTTGGGGGGGACACAAACTGCCTGCTCAAACACTGACAGAAACAAAAACACCCTTTCGGTACCTGCTGGGCAATTACATTTACAGTCAGGCAATAGAAACAATGTTGTAATCTGAAGTTAAAAGCAAAACCACAAGATCCCCTATGTAGGCCACATTGGTTCTCTCTGCTCAGATACAGATTGTTCTCTAACCCATGTTTGTACCCCTTAACAAATACATTTAATGTGGTAGCCAGCTCTCAGATACTCAGCTGAGAAGTTTCACAAAACAATACTTGCCTTTACTACACGATGCATTCTGACTTTTATTCCACTTCATTGTTTTGTAATACCAGTGGCCATCCACTGACTGGACCTCACAATTCACTAATGGGCTGAAACCCAGTCTGAAATCGCATATTTTGTGATATTTGTAAGCCACTCCACATATGAAGTCATGACTTGAACTAAGAAACAGCTTTTGCTCTTAAGGATTGAGAAGTAAACCCGGCATCACATACTTACAAAAAAGGCCAGAATAGATGGCAAGAATTATGTGTGAACGAACAGGTAGCTCAAGGAGAAGCAACTGAGGCAAGGAGGGCTCAAGAAAGTGCCAATGGATCACATACTTTAAGGCAACTCAACACTTTGTACAATGTCAAATGACCAGAGTATGTGTGGTATTAAAATACTACAGAAATGGCGTCTTCCCTCACATCTGATGGTTTACAAGATACAACATCAGACCAAAGTGCATTTCTAAGATGAGGGCCCTGCCCCTTTCCAGTTGTTTTCAGCGTGTTAGCATTCAAAAAACAAACACAGATGTGCCTATAGAAATACCAAAAGAATCCACTACCACACATAAGCCTTAAGGTCACTCATGCTACAACTGCCATGTCATGGGACAGTCATAGCAGAATGGCTTCGCCTCAGGTTGTATAAGGAAAACCACCCACACAGTTGAAGCTGCCAATCCTCCCACCAGTAAGTTTTGCTTCTGACAGAAGGGCTCTGGGTGTGGCTCTGTTTTGGTTTTTGGTATGTGACTCTTGTGGTGCTTGACCACAACCAAGCTGACATGGAAGGGTTCCTAGCAACCCTGGCTCATGTAGCACGTCTCACTGCCATGACTCTTGTGATGCTCCATGAGGTTCGAGATCCATGCAAAGGCCTCCCCACATTCACTGCATATGTAGGGCTTCCCTTGAGATGCAGCTGCAGAGCATCCCCCAGCAGAAGTTCCTGGGTCCTGCCCAGAATCATGACCATCCACATGAAGCACCTTCCCTGCATCAAATGGCAGCTGGTAGCTGCTGGTGCTGGAAATGTGACACTCAGGGTCCTCTTCATACTCATCATCTGGATGGGGCCTCTTTGTCCCAGTGCCTTGACGTGGCCTATCCTTGTCCTGGGCTGACTGCTGGATGACTGATTGCCTCTGGGGACTCGTAGGGCTTGAATCCTCATCCTCAGAATCCAGAACCTTCTGAGGTTGCTGTTCCTCCTCCAGGGCAGTATCTATTGAAGAGCTAGCAGGAACACCCCCTGAAAGATTCTCCATCAGTGTCTCCTCCAAGGAGACCTCCTCACACACATTTCCTTTGTTTTCCTGGTGCCTGGTGCTGTCTGAAACAGAGTTGAAATGTGAGCAGTCCTAGTTCCCAGACTCTGAGACATAAACTGACTTAAGCAGAAATCAAGAAAAATATAATAAATTGTGAGGCCCACAGGGCTGAGCACAGGGGAAGGGGCATCAGCTAAGAGTTCTGGATATGCACAGCCTAGCCCTCTTTACAACTCAGACATCACAGAGTAGCTGAGTGCAGTACCATGAGCCTCACAAGACCCATTATCTGGTCTTCCCTCTCCCAATCTATATGCCCTTCTTTCTTTGATTCTCACAATGTCTGCTGAGTTGAATGTTAATCATCACTCCCAGAGTGTTTTATAGGTTAAGGTGACCATGTATATTCTGGTCAGAAATTCAAATGGTAAGAAGGAGCCTCCTTCCTGCTGTGGTAGATTAAGATCTGAAGCCATCTTTCTGACTGAAGTGACTTGGCAATGGAAGATGCAAAGAACTGTGAGATGGTTCAGGGGACATGTCTGTCACTGGTAAGAACCAAATGAGTCTTGGCAAGCTATCCAGTTCTACCCATGATGCTCTATGAGCCACTATAGTCTCTGACTTAGCCCTGGAACAGAAGCATGCACACACAACGTTCAGAGGTGTGATATGTGCTTTTACCCTAGCATTCTCCCCATGAAACCCAGAGGCATCTGTGAGAAAGCCAAAGCCAGGCCTTTAGAGAGACAATCAGAAAAACTGAGGTCCACAGCCTCACCTCAGCTCCACTGAGAACCGGTGTCATTGGGCAGCATGTGGGGAGACAACTGGGACATCTGTGCCCTAGATAGGCCTCTGAATAAATATGGCTCTGTGTGTGTGTCCCTCAGAACCACCACAAAGGAGTAGAAAGGCTACAGAGTTGAGCTTAGTCAATCTGTCGATCATTTTAAGTGTGTAGTCTTTTGGGTGACATGCTTTACAGGAGTTCATTATGATGCAAGAAATAATGAAGTGGCATTTTTCCCTAACACGGCGGATAGAAAATGATTAAAATCAAAGCTAGAGTCTTTGCCGAGGCTAATAAAAGTGTAAGGAGCCCCACCCAACTTGAAAGAGAAGTGTACCCTTTATGCACCCACCAGGCCCATAACACTGGGGAATTCAACCTTACCTGGGAGGCTGCCCCCTGGCAGTTCTTCCACCACACAAGGTTCCTCCGCCTCCAGCACAGAAGATGGACCAGCCTGGGAAAGCTGACACTCTGAGGTTTAGAGAGGGAAAAAAAGGTAAAGAAGGAACAGACAAAAAAGGCTAAGAGGCTTCATGTCTCATTGGGTCTCTGGGACACAGACTGCAACTACCTTCTTCTCTGTATCAGGACAATTCCTGTCCCGACCACCACCATAAAACCTGCCCTCTAGTCAGAACCCCCTGGAAAGCTGAGGTTTCTAAAGAAGGCAGCAGAGGCAAAGAGGAAGATCTTATGTGAGGCTGGAGGCCACCCATGGAGCAGCTAGAGAATGGGGAGTCCAGAGTGCAGCAAAGTTGAAGGCTGAGCCCTAAATGGGCTCAGTAGCAGGGCAATCCCCAATACCAATGAAAGTAAAATTCAGAACTAGAACCAAAATAAATAGATAAATAAATAATAACTTCAGGAGCCCAGATAGGAGCAACGACTCCAGGGTAAGAACGTCAGTGAAAGACCATCCCCATTCCCGAGGCCCAGCTCTGCACAAGCAAGGTGAGAGTGCTAGAGGCTTGACGTCAGGAGGCCTTTCCAAATCTATATTTTGCAGTTCTTATAGGCCAGGGCTGCAAACAGAAAGCCCCAGATGGAACTTAAAAGTGTAGACCAGGATAGGTGGAGAACTTGGCAAACAAATTCTAATTCAAAGACACTTAAAACATATTCAGCTTCAAACACTTAAATCACCCTTGGTGTCCCAACTATAGCTCCTGGGACAGGGTCAGAATCCTCCATGACAACAGTTCTGGAAGAGGATGCAGGGTGGAACGTGAGCCAGTGGGAGGTGGGTCTCACCCCACAGGAGCAGCTTGCTGTAATGCGTCAGGTTATCCTCTGTGGGATCCAGGTGGTCCCATTCCGACTGTAGAGGCTCCTGTGGAAATGATAATGAATTCTAGAACAGCAGCTCTGACTCACCCTAAACTGCACTAAGACAATGTCCTTCTTAGGTTTTACCCTTGAGTTTCCTCAAGGGCAGCTTTCTCAGCCTCAGCCACAGACTAGACACATTGGGCCCAAAATCCTTTGCTGTGCCAGAATGTTAATACTGAGAAAAGGAATAAAATCAAAAGGGAAAAGCCATGTGAGCTGCTGGACAAGGTCAGCCTCCCAGGGCCGAGTGGACGAGTGGCCAAATCACCCACCTTCAGCTCAGCTGCGGTAGAGGTGGCCTCTTCACACTTTTCTCCCTCTGTGTGCGCTCGATCCAAATGCACAGATTCCAGAGTAGGCCAGGATGGAAGAAGGGGAGCTGAGGAAACAAGTTCTCAGTGGCTCTGTAATCTAAAATAAGTGTACCCCACACCCTCCCACACAGGTCCCGGGACACACGCAGAAAGAACTCCTCGTGCACACACAGGTTCCAAAGCTCAATGAACACTTACTTCATTTGTCTGCAATTGACAGAGCAGGGTGGACACAAAAAATAAAAAAAACATAAAGACATTCAAGCTCATCAGTGACCTAGAAATGCCAATTCAGATCACGGAGGAAGGACTCCTTTTTTGTGCCAACTAGGTTGGTAGAACTGTTAAACAACAGAGCATGTTGGCTTGGAGTCTATCACAGAGGTTTTAAAGAATCACAGGAATCTTAGAGTGTGTGTGCCCTCTGGCCAGTGGCTGTTAGGAAACCATGCCACACAAGCTAGAGTGCCACAGTAAGGCTGGGATACTGTAGCCTATTTTTAAAAGAAAAATAAAAAGACTGAGTATGCCGGGCAGTGGTGGCGCACACCTTTAATCCCAGCACTTGGGAGGCAGAGGCAGGTAGATTTCTGATTTCGAGGCCAGCCTGGTCTACAGAGTGAGTTCCAGGACAGCCAGGACTACACACAGAGAAACCCTGTCTCGAAAAACCAAAAAAAAAAAAAAAAAAAAAAAAAAAAGACTGAGTATACAGAATGCTGAGCAGCTGAGAAGCCAAAACTTTGATCACAGCTGCCATCTTTGAATAACAAATGAGAGTGGCACAAGTACACCATGGTCCCACAGACCTTCTGTGCACATGTGATGTACAGAAAGACATGAAAGGATGTGCTCTATGTAATGCTTGACTATGTGTGGTCCAGGGAGTGGTACTATTAGGAGGTGTGGCCTTGTTGGAGAAAGGGTGTCATGGTGGGCGTGGGCTTTAAGACCCTCATCCCAACTCCCTAAAAGCCAGTCTTCTGCTAGCAGCCTTCAGATAGAGATGTAGAACTCTCACCACCTCCTGCACCATGCCTGCCTGGACACTTCCATGCTCCCGCCTTGATGATAATGAACTGAACCTGTAACCCAGCCTCAACTAGGTACTGTCCTTATAAGAGTTGCCTTGGTCATGGTGTCTGTTCACGGCAGTAAAACCCTAACTAAGACACTCTAGGATAGGGTAAGGAGAAAAAAAAATTGGCAGTAGAGAGTGAGGTTTGGACTCAGAGCCTCATGCTGCTAATGGGAAGCATCCCATACTGGCATTGAATTATATCCACAATGAAATGATTTCTTGGTTGATAACCATGTAGGGCTAACAAATTTTGTAAGGCAAATTGAGAAAAAAATGAGTATCTAACATACACAAGAATCTACAGAAATAAGTCCCAACTGCAGTTCAGACAACCACAGCTTGCTATCTGACTTGCCCCTGGCTTTTATGCTGCCCCCGCCAACCATATCCTCCCTTTCCCAACCACAGACCCCATGCACCTCCTCAGTGAAGGCCAGCCAAGGCACTGCTACTTACAAGCATCACGGCGTACCAGGATGTCCCTAGGTTTTAAGTTTCTGTCGGGACTTAGCAACCCACATGGTAGCAGCAGAGGCTCAGGACATCTCTCATAGTCTCCCTCGCTGAATGAGGATGACGACCCACCCGGAGAACAGAACATCATTCCTGTGTCCAATCAAGGCAATAGTGATTCCAATAGGTTGAGACACAGCAAATCCACAATGGGCCGGATGTGGACCTAAGGTATGACCTGAGGCCCTAGGCTCCCAGAAACCATCACCACCCATCACTCAGGCCCAACCCTTAGACACAGAGAAAACCTCCAGCTACCAATCCACCCAGAATAGCTACGTAGTTTTTAAGAGCCTGGTACCTGCCTTTGATTGCCTTCCATTTCTCCTCCTTCCTAACGTCTGGAAAGCAAATGTAAGGGCAGGAACCCAAAGCAGCATCCTAGTCCACGAGGCAAGCCTCATGGAGATGCCACTGGGCACAGAGGTGGGGGCTTGGATCCCTGGTGACTGAGGAGCTCCCTTACCAGCTCAGGGATGGTTGTTTCTGTGCCCCTTAACACATGGGGTGACTACACTCTCAGCAAAGCCATGGCTGGGGTCTGAACTCTATGTTGCAGATCCAGTCCTTCCAGGACCCCCTGCCCGTGTCCTCTAAGGCATGCTTTCTTCTGGGGTAGCAGCCTCACCTGGCTCCTCCAGGATGTCAGAGATACCCTCCACCAGGGAGGCAGCTTTCTTGCAATTCTCAGGATACTGGGCTACCACCCAGGGACGAACCCTGTCTGGCAGGATGCCCAGGAACTGCTCCAGAACAAGCATCTCCAGGATCTGCTCTTTGGAGCAGGCCTCAGGCCTCAGCCACTGGCGGCATAGCTCATGAAGCCTAGCCAAAGTCTGGTGAGGCCCAGCCGCCTCCTGGTAGACAAACTCCCGGAAGCGCAGGCGGGAAAACTCAAGGTCGGCAGCAGATCTCTCAGTGACGGCTTCTGTTTCCCTCTGCTGTTCCTGCTGGCTGGAGTGGTCCTGCTGGCTTGGCTCTTCCTGTGGGATGAGTTCCGCCTGTGCCTGTTCGTTGGAGTGATCCTTCCGGGTAGGCTCTTCCTGCTGGCTGGGTTCCTCCTGTTCACTGAACCCTACCTGCTGAATTGGCTCCTCCTGCTGAATGAATTCTTCCTTTTGAATGGACTTATCTTGTTGAATTGGCTCCTCCTGCTGGATGAGTTCTTCCTGTTGGATGGGTTTATCCTGCTCAACAGGCTCTGTCTGCTGTACGGGTTCAGCCTGCTGCACGGGTTCATCCCGCTGCACGGGCTCATCCCGCTGCACGGGCTCATCCCGCTGCACGGGCTCATCCCGCTGCACGGGCTCATCCCGCTGCACGGGCTCATCCCGCTGCACGGGTTCATCCCTCTGCACGGGTTTATCCTGCTGCATGGGTTCTTCCCACTGGCTGGGCTCATTCTCCTGCATGGGTTCTCCCTGCTGCATGGGTACATCCTTCTGGCCAGGCTCCTCCCTCTGGCTGGGTTCTTGCAGTTGAATAGACTCTTTCTCTTGACTGGGCTCCTCCCTCTGACTAGGTTCCAGCAGCTGGGTGGGTTCTTCTTCCTGGATGAGTTCATGCTGCCTCCTGCATTCCTGCTGCTGGCTGGGTTCTTCCTGCTGGGCTATATCTTCTGATCTCACAGTAGATGGTTCTGCTTGGGGTGGGGAGCTTCTAGGGGAGGCTAACACCCTCTCCAAAGGCAGCATCTTCTCAGGCTGCCACAGAAATATAACTGTCTAGCCAAGAACTCAGCAAAGATGGCAAAGATAGCAGGGTAACCAGGAGAGGTGAGCAGTACCAGGACCTGAGGAAAAGCAAAGGACATTGACAGAACAGATGCCCACACAGTGAGACCCTAGCCATGGCACATTCAGGGAAAAGAGAATGAAAGGGGGTGTCCGAGTACAACCATGAACCCACAACACCCAGAACGTACGCAGAAGTATTTCTAAACAATCTTCTTGCTGTCAGAATTCCACCTTTTTACCAGTATAGATAAAAATTAAAATAAAAATAGGCAATAGCAATTTTATATAAGATAATATTAATAGGGTTTCCTTTTAAGTCGTGGCAAAGATAACAGGGTAACCACGAAAATAATAAATACGAAAATCATCAGGTCAGTTTCCAGTATAAACCTAGATGAATATACCATACAACATCAGTAAATTCATTTCTACTATGTATTATTGTATATATGATGTAGGTCATATCACACCAAATCAGATTTATCCCCAAAATATAACATCACTTTAACATCTAAGTCTGTATTATTTAGTTCCCCAAAACAAGAAGGAGCTTAGTGCACCATTGTTCTTCCCATTAAATCTACTAGATCTCGCCGGGCAGTGGTGACGTACACCTTTAATCCCAGCACTTGGGAGGCAGAAGTAGGTGGATTTCTGAGTTCGAGGCCAGCCTGGTCTACAGAGTGAGTTCCAGGACAGCCAGAACTACACAGAGAAACCCTGTCTCGGAAAAAGAAAAAAAAAAAAAAAACCTACTAGATCTCAGAGCTGGAGACATGGCTCAGTAGTTAAGGACACTTGTTGCTCTGGCAGAATACCCAGATTCAATTTCCAGCACCTACATGGTGGCTTACAACCCTCTATAACTATAGTTCCAGGGCATCTTATGATCTCTTTGACCTCTAAGGACATCAGGCATGTATGTATCACATACATGAAGGGAAAATACTACCACACATAAAACCAAAAAAAAAAAAAAAAAAAAAAAAAACCACCCAAACCCAGTATAACATTGTCCTCTGAAGAACCAACCATTCACTGGAACTGTTTTGGTTTTTTCCTTCTAAAAATGATTGAGGAATTCAAAATAAAATCTGTCCATGACGACAGCTAACACCATCAAAAATATCACCCACTGTCTCTCTACCAAACCCCAACTTCCCCTGCAGGGACCTTTCTCATTTTTTACAGGGCTGGACTCTGAAGTGGCCCCTCAAGGTCCACAGTCCCAGCATGTTCTGTCACGCACACTTCTCTCACACTACTTTATATCTGCATACTGCTTGTCTCCCACACTGAAACCGTAGCCCTAAGAGAGCAGGGCTAGTTACAGACAGGTCACTATAGGCTCGCAGCTCTGCCTTCTGTATTTGTTCACTATACCTTTTATGAAAGGTACTTCTTTATTAAAGAGTATGCAATGTATGTCTAATGGACTATATGGAATCTCACAGCCACCTATCTGGAGTCATTTAGGACCTATTTGAAGAATAAATGAAAGAACAGAATAATCCAGCTACAGGGACAGCCTCACTCCTACCACCCACAATGGCAGTGCCCATTCCTTTTTGCCCCAGCATCTACACTGAGGATCCTTAGATCACCCACTAGTGCGTAGCATTTTCTTATGATTTCTTTATCTCTGGGGGTAGGCAAAGTGCCTGTTTTCCTCATAGCTGTCAGGTAAGAGCCCTACCTGGCTCCATCTTGTCACCATCTGTCCCTATCTTCCTCATCCTGACAGTATTGTTTTAAACCTGTGTTTCAACCACTTCACGTTCTAATGATTATTCTTATCAAATTCAACTATTTAAAAAATAAATTCCCAGTTTCCAAAAATCTGCTTTACTTTGGGTTTCCTTCACTATCTCAAGTTTAAAAATACATTCTCTCATTTACACTCCTAGAACAAAGGTAGCAATATAAGGCCTCAGATAACAGTTTAAGGCTGTCTTGATGGTGACTGCTCACCTTTGTCCTACAGCGAGGCAGCCAGAGCCCTGACATGTTTCTATACTACCTCTTTTCAGCCAGCCTCCAAGTTAATCTGCCAGCCTCCATTCTAGGGTCTTTATCCACATTCTACCACAGATTCTCCTAGAGCATCTTTTGATAGGGAATGTAATGTCGCCTCAATGAGACAACATAGTCACCGGGCTCCAGATACAGAACTCTATGTAACAAATGAACAGTTATGTGGGCACATGACTGCTTTCTTTATACATCAGGCACGTTCATCCTACACAGTACTTGTGTCCACAAAGTAACAAGTTTATCAAACCAGGCCGTCTTGGGGGCTCGTGCCACCTTGGGAGTCTCACAAGCCTCTAAGGGTAGAGAAAGAACAAACCCAAGGAGTAGTTGGGAAGAACATTCACAGTCTGGGTGAGTGCTGGGCTCAGGACAGAGCTGCTCGATCCTTCTTGCCCCAGATTCCTCATGAACTTCTCCCTACCAAGAACCCATAACTTGTCCTCTCCACATCCACTTCACCACTGGGGTCATCAC
The DNA here is from genome assembly GCF_011762505.2 of Arvicanthis niloticus. NCBI lineage: Eukaryota > Metazoa > Chordata > Mammalia > Rodentia > Muridae > Arvicanthis > Arvicanthis niloticus. The sequence goes on along the minus strand of NC_133438.1, from coordinate 1,476,497 downwards.
ATAACCAACACCTCTGCTTCTTTTCTGGTAGCACAGCAAGCCCTCAGTCAACTGTTTGGGACCCATCTCCTCCTCTACCTGCCCTGCTCTGAATACAGAAGAGGTATGGGGTCCAACAACACAAACGACTAAGTAGAAGCACAGATAAGCCAATATCCTAATCGTTGGAGGAGCCTGTCAGTCCCTAGAAATAGGAAGGAACCGTATGTCCCAGTTTCCTTTGCCTGAAAAGAAAACTCCTATAGCAACAGAGGCAACAGCCTGACCTGGACAGCCAGAGCCCCCTTTATAATGAACCTCTGGGAGTCAGGACAAGGGGAATAAGACCACCTTGAGAATCTCAAAAGACCTGTAATCCTAAGCATGCATTACTTGCTCTACCTGGCCCTAGACCTGGTTACACTGCTATAGGAACTTGCTAGGCAGAAGCCCTAGTGAGACCAAATAGCCTTAAGTGAAGCCACACTCCCATTACAAATAACACAAGATACTGTGGCACACCATGATGCAGAATGACTCCACCCCTTCATGGCTTCCCAAAAGTTCTCTTGGATGGGTTTTCCTGGAGTCCAGTCCACAGACGTCAGGAGACAAAGAAGTGTGGGTCAAGCAGGTGTTGTGGGTTGTATTCTCGGCCTCAAATGCTGACGCTAAGAAAAGTGGGCGGGTGGACAGCTGAGCTAGAGGAACTCCAAGAATCCTCATTACAACTCTTGCCTCAGCAGAAAACAAATCCACCTTCTCAGGCCCTGTAAACCTTTTCTAACCACTAGGATCTGATGATAATGAACACTAACCTCACTGGGACATCGGAAATTAACCAGTCTCCCCTGTACTCACACAGATTAACATATATGACAAAGAAAATACAAATGTACCTTTAAAAGAATGCGAAAGCACACACAAGGGATAATTATTAAACTAGGTGCTTTCTGTGGTCTCTGCCAAGAATATACTCTATTTTCTCATATGAGGTGACACAGAGTCAAGCAGATGTTCTAAACAAATTGACCTGGGTTGCCAAAACAAAAAACAAAAAAAAACACCTCAAAAATCACAGACCCAAACATCAAGAGAAACAAAGGCTCACTGGATTATCGGGCCCTGTTCTGGCTCCAGAGCAAGAGACAGAACCTCCACAGGACATTGCCAGAATGTAGAAGGAAGATCTTGTAACATCTGTGGCCTCTGGAAAGCTGGCTGAGATACAAACCATCACGTGGGAGGGGAGGATTGAGCATTGAAGCAGTGGAGGAGTAAAAAAGAAAAGGCAGGGAACCAGGACAACACTAACAGGTAGACTATGGACACAGGATAGGAAGGATTTCTATGAGCTGGAATTGTTCTGTATAAGAGCCATCCCGCAGGGTCCACAACACCTTTACCTGCCGCTTCATAGAGCAGCACTAGGAAAACTGTTCTCTTCTCCTCTCCAAGCCCTCCAGCTCAGGACAGCACCTAAAATACACCATTTTCACCCCTCTTCTGTAAAAGGGGTCCCTACGCAGAGGCCCAAAAATGTATACCCCCATACAGAGTGGACCCCTGCACCCTTATTGCCCCTCAGTCCAGTGGAATCTCTCCTAGAACCCTCCACCATTTTCCTATTCTCCCACCCCCATTGACCTACTCTCAACCCTGTCTCTCCAGGACACAAAGACCGGGTCCCCAAACCCTCCTTGGCCTTTATACACTCATCTTTCCCATCTCTAGATTTCCCATCCCTACCAAAACTGCACCCACCTTCACCTAATGCCTTCCTCTCTTCCTCTGGTGCAGTCTCCCGCATTGAAAGGTCCGGTGGACTCTGCCACAATCTGCATCTAAGAAGTAGTAGCACTGGGCCTTCACCCAGTCAGAATCGCTTAACCTCGCCCCCTGCCTGCTGCACACCTTGAAACCACACCCCAAGATCCCAGCACATCCACGTGTCCTCCAGATCCCCTTTCCGACACAATACTAGCATGCTGCATTACCGAGCCGCAATGTCACACGTGGTACTCCCCCACGCCACACATTAGAGCCACACCCCCGATCCCGACCCATCCCACGCCACACTCACACGATGCCCGCCCCACACGCTGCACCTTGCGTCTCTACATTCGCCTACAACGCTCTGGGGCCACACCCCCACCCAAAAGTCTTAAGGCCTCCCTCACGGCTGGACACGTGAGAGCCATCAGTCCTGCCCTCCCGGCCCAAATTCAAGCTCAACCCAAGGCCACATCCCCACGCAAGAGCCTTTAGCTCCCCTCCAGGGCATAGCACCTGGGGGCACACTCCCACGGTGGGTCGCCCAGGGTCTCAGCTCCTGGTCCAGCCCACACAAGACAGGTCCATCCCTCCGCCGGATCCTGTACACCAGCCGAACACCTACGGCCCCGGGTAGGAGGCTGCCTGGCGGCCCGACCCACCTGCTGCGCAGCGTTGCCCCACGGGAACCAGCAGCCTCGAACACAGGGCGGCGATGTCGGCCGGCTGCGGTACGCGAGTGGCCTGCAGCGCCGTAAACTACGACCCCCAGCGTGCCGGGGTTGGGGGGGCCCCCCGTTAGCCAGACCTGGGCGGAGCGAAGCCGCGGTGACCGCACCGCCAGTCAATCAGAGAAGGCTGGATCCGCTTCGCCTCCACGTGCGCCCGCGTCACTTCCGATGCCATGGCAACGGAGTAAACAAGCGGACACCCCACCCCCCAAAAAGAGCCTAGGACCACCAGAACCTGAGAGGCAGGCGGAGACAAAGACCCGATTATACAAGCTTAAGAAACAAAAACTCGCAGGCACCTTGAAACCCAAACACAGTGAAGATCTAGTCTAGAAGTCCAGGGATGAGACAGAGAAACTGAGGAGATGGAGACTGACGCAAAAATGGGGATCCAGCACAAATGGAGACTCAAGACCCTCTGTGGCCAGACAGGGCCAGGATTTCTCTAAACACCCTGAGGCAAGGCTTCAGAGATGCAGAGACAGGGACGAAGGCACTGAACAGACTAGACTGGCTGAAACAGTTAAAGTTTCAGAGAGTAAACTGAATTCAACCACCTTACCAAATCTGGTAGATTTGATTGAGCAACAAGACAAGAAGAAGAGGAAGCTACGTTCCAAAGCAGAGTTTCTGAAAGTCAGTTTGGTCGTCTGGCATGGTTTTTAAAATGTGTAGCTGAACTGCTTACCACCAAAAACGTTTTTATTCCTTATTTACACAAACAAAAGACACTTTATTCTGTTCTAATAATTTTAACTGATAGCACAATCAGAATGGTTTCACTGCGCCTTTTTAACCATCACACCCACCGCCACCTCTGACCCCTGATGTGTGGCCTCCGTGCAGATTTGTCCCTATAGGGTTCATATAAATATAACCCTATAGTACGATGCCGTTTGAGATATTCTTTCACTGTATGTAATTCCTTTGGAATCCATTAGTATGTGTGCGTTTTTCCTTATTACTGCTTAAAATTCAATAATACACAATTTAAACATTCACCAATTGGGCTATATAGGCTTGCTTGCAATTTTTGATATTTAATAAACGCTATGAAAATTCACGTTCAAGTTTTTGTGTGAACATTACTCGCGACACAGCTGCTATGTCATAAAGCATATACTTAACGTTAAAAATTAAACCAATGAAAAACTGCCATACCGTTTTCTAGAGCTGTGCCATATTACACTACCACCGCCAGCGTATGTATGAATCCATTTTTCCGCAATCTCGCCAGCATTTGTCAGCTACCAGTCTTTTGGCTGTTCTGAGTATACTGATCATATCGTACTTGAGTTCCCATTTCCCTAATGGCCAGTAATGTGGGGCATATCTTCATGGTTATTTGCCATCTATGTATCCTCTTAAGTATCTGCTGATTTGTTTCACCCATTTTCAATTTTTTGTTGTTGTTTTTTGTTTGAGCTATGATTTCTCTGTGTAACACTGGCTGTCCTAGAACTCATCTGCAGACCAGGCTAGCCTCAACTCACAGAGATCTGCCTGCCTCTGCTTCTTCATGCTGAGATTAAAGGCATGTGACTCCACCACCCAGCCCATTTTCTAGTTTTTAAATGAACGTTGAGTTTCAAGACATCTTTGTTTTTACCTATAAGCTGCCAGATACAATTGAAAATCCTTTCTCCCAGTCTATTGCTTTTTGTGTCCCTACCATGACCTTTAACCAAAGGATTTTTAAATTAGATGTGCAATTCATGAAATATAGCCTTGTTCCTAGTTGTCAAGCCTAACAACTCATGCTGAATCCTAAGTCCTGAATGTTTTCTCCTGTATTTTTCCTGAATGTTTTATAGCTTTTACTTGTTACATTTAAGCCTATCATGAATTTTTGAGTTATTTTCGTATATTGTTTAGTTTATGTTAAAGTTCATCCCCATCCCTCAATCACAGATTAAAATATTAAAACTCCAGAACGGTCTAAGATTTGAATGTATAAAATAAAACTTAAAAGAGAAATTTTAAATCTTGGTATGGGCTTTGCTTAGTTTTCATTTGAGAGATATCATAATCCAAACATGGGCAAATGCCATTTTAAGGGATCTTTTTGAGAAAAGATACTTAAAGAGTTAGCTGAGCCTAACTCACCAAGAATCTGGTCTAGGGCTCCCACTTTGTGTTCCCTGAACAAAGAAAGGCAAAGAAAGAAGAGGTTCCAGGTTCCAGGTCCCAGGTCCCAGGTCCCAGGTCCCAGGTCCCAGGTCCCAGGTCCCAGGTCCCAGGTTCTAGGTTCCAGCTCCACACTGAGTGAGGGTATTGATGTGTTTATAAAAAGATAAAGATAGGGGATATGGTCTGTGGATGTGTAGTCAGGCATGGGGGAAGAGGTGTCTCAGTGGGCCCACATGGAAGCATTCCTTCCCCTGAGGGGACGCTATAGTATAGAACAGAGTTTATTCAGGGCATGAGGAAGAGAGATAAGAGGGTAGTAGCGGGGGAAGGGAGAGAGAGAAGAGAGAAAACAGAGAAGCAGAGGTCGGCCATGAGCACGTGGAAAGGGGGAGGGGAAGGGAATGAGAAAATACAAGAGGACAAAGCAGGAGCAAGAGTGCAGGAGAGGAACAGGAGATCAAAGATGGGAAGAGGGGGCGAGCAGCCCCTTTTATAGCGAGTTAGGAGACTGTGGAGAGGAGCCTACCTGGCTGTTGCCAGGTGACTGTGGGGGCGGAGTTTAGACAGAATACAGACAGATAAGGCTCTTCTTTTCCATGTTGGCAGAACCTGTCCAGAGCACTGTGTCAGCCCTGCTTAGATGGTGTCTGTCCTCTTTTACAGACCCGAATAAAAAATATTCAAAAAATTAAAATCAAAATTAAAAAAACTAATCAATGGATACATTAGAAGCAAATGTTTACTTTGGGCAGCGTGCCGGGTATGTGTATTCTAGCTCCTTATGAAACAGGCAGTAAGAAGAATCCCAAGGTTGAGTCCGGTCTCGCAATACCACAAGGCTTTGCCTTAAAATAAATTGCATCTGAATTTTAAAAACTTAAATTTCTTAGCAAAGACAAAAATAGATAAACCAAAAGAAAAATACAAATTCATGCAAAAAATAAATAAATAAATAAATAAATTCTTTCCTAATAGACGAGGCAGAAATAAGGCAGAATGCCACATTCTATATGTCAGATTGAGAAACTTTAATAGTATTCACAATGGACAAGTTAAAGGTTCAGTCCCCAGACAGTGGTGCTATGGAGAGGAGGCTGCTTAGGACTTGTTCCTGTTCACCTGCTTAAGAATTTGACAAAATAGTCTTGCTTTCAATGCACAGATTGACTTAATTGTGTGTTTGTATGTGCACGGGTACAGTTGCTTACTGGTTGTTTAGTGCCAGTGGTTTAAGCCCAGTGCTGGTTTGAAGAGCTTTGTTTCCCAGCTCTGTGGTACAAGGTAGCATAACAACAGAGTTCTCTGACTGATGTTTATTCAAGTACATCCATGGCAAGTTAGGCACAGGGCCACAGGAACCCCAGGGAAACCCACCAGGAAAGCCAGCTAACAAGCTGGATTGGGTGCAAGAGGTATAGAAGGTTCCACTGTTTCTACCACCCACCACTGTGCCCTCCCCAGACCCACAGGTCCTCGGAGTCTGCTGACTCAGTGGCTAAGCCAAGCTGCAACCCTAAAAAAAGGAAAGCAGGCACCAGTGTCTTGGATGACTTGGACCTGAGTCACTGTGTGTATTTTCAGCGGTCTTGCTCCAGGGGCATTCAGTGGGGGTGGTACTGTGATCCCATGCAATTCAGGTTGGGCCAAAGCTGGCAGTATTTTCTGTGAGTTCTACAGGAAAGAAAAAGTAGTCCCTACTTTTTTGTTTTGCTTTGTTTTGGCTCGGTTTTGGGTTGTTTGTTCATTGGTTGGTTTGAGTTTCTGTGTTTGTGTTTGTTTTGGGTTTTTTGTTTGTTTCTTGACTTAAATATTTTCAAAAGCAGCAAGCTCAGGTATTACCTTGTAAAGATAACTGCCTGTCTCAGAAATACACGTTTAAGGTGTTAGGCGAGAGCACTGAGCCACCACACAGCTCTCAGATCAGCTAAGTCTGTTCTCTTTGTGCTGCACCTCTTTGTTTTAATGTTTTCCTCTATTTTAGATAAACTGTTTATTTTCATTCTGTGTGCATTGATGTTTTGCCTGTACGGATGTCTGTGTGAAGGAGTTGGGTGTTGGCATTAGAGACAGTTGTGAGCTCTGGAAGAGCAGCCAGCACTCAGCCATCCCTCCAGCTCCTCTGCACGTGTTTTTACAGCAACTCTGCCTACTGTCCCAGCTTTCCCTCTGGTACAGCCCTTCTGTCTGTGGCACTGCAGTGCTGACACACTCTGTCACCCTCCATCCTAGTGCACTCTTTCTTCCTCTGTTCTGGTGAGAGTCAACCTGTTTCCAATACTAAACTTCAGTGTCCCCGCCCCCCACCCGGGCTCACGGCTCAGTCACCCTTCTCACTCAGAAGTTGGGTTTTGGATTTCAATTTGAAGACTTGGAGAAGTTAGAAACGCTGCCTGCCTCTAATCCTCCTTCTTGGTCATCCTTTCTCTACAGCTTCCTGCTGATCCAGAAACTTCACTCACACAAATTAATCCAGGTGTGTTCATCACTATAGATTGGATATAAAATGTTGACAAAGGCTCATGTGTTGAAAGTTCGGTCCACAGACAGTGGTGCTACCAGAGGAGGCTGGATCAAGAGTATGAAGATCACCAATGGGTAATTCACTCCCTGAGTTATTAGGAGGTACAGTATAGTATGAATTAGTGGGTCACTGGGGGTGTCTATGTACCGTGACTGCAACCTCTCTGCCTCCTGTCATGAAGTGAGGATCTTCCTCTGCTACAAGTTCCCAAGCTGTAATATTTCACTTCATCTTAGGCCCAAGGGAATGGAGCCAGCAGATCTTAAGCTGAAACCTGTAAAACTGCCAGACAACATAAACTTTTCTGATTTAAGTTGATTCCCTCACGGATTTCGTAGGAGCAATGGAAAGTTGTGGCATCCAAGTATATATTCAGGTTCACCTGCATGTGTATAAAATATCCATACACTGCAGCGTTTACAGGACAAGATAATATTACCATATGTAATATCACCCTATATTCCTGCTCAGAAGCCCATGTATAAGAATTACTATGAAACCATTAAAATGAATCAGATACAAGGGGCAGAGAGCCCACTGGGGCAGAATACAGAATGTTATAACCTATGCATCCAAAACCAGAACTGCTCTGCAGTAAATGTCTCTGGAAGGACTCACAACAAAGTATCAAACCCTGCCTTTCTCATTTGTCCTTAATAAATCTAAGTTGGCTATTGTCACTTCTTGTCCAGGTTTCCTTATTCTACTTGGAGATGAGGCAACTGTCACCCAAGCCACTGGCTCAAGGTGGCCTGGGTGACCACTGGCTCCCCTGAACTCACCAAGAGACAAGAAAGATTCTGTCCCTCTCTAAGGATTCACATCATTTGGAGGTCTCACCAGGGACATGACCAGAGGAGGACAGGATGGAGATATTTGTCCTCCAGAGGAATCAGAGACTCATATAGGGTGAACAGAGGCTTTCCCTTGTGAATAGAAAATGCACATGTAGTGGTCAGAGCCAACTTCATGAGTTCACCCCATTATCTGCACTCTCCTGAAGCTTAAAGGTTGATAACAGCTCTGCATCTGAGGAGACTGTCAGCCAGAGAACCTCAAATGCCTCAGTCATTAATTTCCACACCCAGCATCCCAGGTGACCTCCATCATCTTTGTGACTGACAAAACACATCACCTCTCACTGGCCCACTTCCAAAAAAAAAAAAAAATATCTCGGAGGCATGGTCACGTGAGTTTTGAACATTTGCTTCACCCTGGGGAACCTGATACTGAATCAAACAGGGGTTCTTGGACCCGTAGACATGGGCTCACAGACTTCACCATAGGTCCCATACAACCTCTGTAGCAATACTTACCTCAAGAAAGAATAAGCAACCGCATCCTCTGCCTGGGGATTTTGCCTGTGGATGTTGTAGGCCACAAACTGTATCTGATACAACCTCCTGGAGCCTTCTCACACTGCGTTTCTTCCTTATTTCATAATCTATAGAAAGTGGGATAGCAACTTCCTAGCTAACTTTTCTCACATCACAGCAACAGGTGTAAGATTAACAAGATTAAAGGCCTCTGGCTCCTCAGCTCGGTGGGCTCCTCCCTTCCCAAGGCCTGCTGTTATGCCATCGCTCCACTGCCCACCACACTATCAAGCCAACAGCCCACTTTCTCTCTTCTGGATGTGGGAAAATTAAACCTGATGGCTTTACAAATGAAAAGATGAATGAAAAGAGCTCCTGAGTTCTATCATGGGCCTCTACATCCCCTTCCCAACCACTAGCCTTTTCTGTTGTCCACAGGCAGCAGTAAGTAGATTAACTGTTTCTGTTAGGGATTCCTCTCTGGAAGAAGGAATTAAGATGGGAGATAAACTTCCCTCAGAAACTAAGGGCCTTCAAGGCATCCTAGGTGATGTGTTTATACAAAGATAAAGAGAGGAGGGGATATGTTCTATGGAGGTGTGGTGAGGTAGGGGGGAAGGAGGTGCCTCTGCAGGCCCATGCTAAGGCATCCCTTATCCCCGAGGGACCAGCCACATGACGATATAGTATAGAATAGAGTTTATTCATGGTATGGGGAAGGGAGTTAAGAGAGTAGTAGAGGGAGAGAAAGGCAGAGAGAGAGAGAGAGAGAGAGAGAGAGAGAGAGAGAGAGAGAGGAGGGGAGGGGAGGGGAGGGGAGGGGAGGGGAGGGGAGGGGAGGGGAGGGGAGGGGAGGGGAGGGGAGGAGAGGAGAGGAGAGGAGAGGAGAGGAGAGGAGAGGAGAGGAGAGGAGAGGAGAGGAGAGGAGAGGAGAGGAGAGGAGAGGAGAGGAGAGGAGAGGAGAGGAGTAGAGGCTGGCCATGAGCATGTAGAGAGAGGGGGGGAAGTGAAAAGCAAGGTAGCAAGAGAGCAAGGAGGAGGCAAGCAGCCCCTTTTATAGTGGGTCAGGCCTGCCTGACTGTTGCCAAGTAACTATGGGGCGGAGCATACCTGGCTGTCTCCAGGTAACTGTGGGGTGGAGCTTAGACAGAATGCTAACACTAGAAGAATAGGGTAACTATGGAATAGGGTAGAGGTCCTTGTTGAGTAATTTTAGTAATGAAGAGCCTGCACAATCTCAGGCTTTGAGTATTATGGATACCATAATCGCCATGATGGGTAAGAACAGGGCATCATGCTCCTTGCTATCCCAACTTGCGCTATCGCCCTGAAGGATATACACCCAATGGTCAATCAACCACTTGCTTTGTTCATCCACACAAATCCCAGTTATCATCATCCACCAGCTGATGAACCAACCGGAGTTTCTAACACTTTTCTGCTCTCATCTTACACCTCTACCCATCTAGGAAGCTCCAGCCTGTGAGCATCAGCCTTTTCCCAGTTCTGATCATGTACACTAGACTGTAGGAAGCAAAGCTGTCTGTGAACTCCCAGTAATAAGTCTCAGAATCAGCAGGTAAATGGGAGAGCCGCCTGCTTCCCTTTGCTTTCAGTCACGTCACGGGAGAGTAGCTTTAATATCATCCCTAATAAAAACCAACACCGTCAATATTAAGAATATCAACCACTAGTGACAGTAAGCTTGGGAATCGCAGTACACGGTATGTGAGAACAACAGACTCAGGCTGGGCACTGCATGACCCTGGAACAGCACGTACTTCACCATGGTCCTGTTAAGGCAGGACTTAGCGACACTTTGTGAGGAACTGAAGCTCAGAGGGTAATCCATTTCTGCTCACTACTACATGAGGAGTCCCATGAGTAAAATCAAATCTAACTGAAGTCAAAAGACGTGCCTTCATTCATCTTACCAAAACTTACATAGACACAGTCCAATGTTTGCACACAATTTTAACAATTTCTTTGAGTTGGGATTGCAGTTCTTACATGGGCCCTCTAAAATAAGGATTTCCCATTTACATGAGCGTCTATTTATTTTTTTTTTCATACATAAAAAAGTTTTAAATGCCCACATGGATGTAAGAGTGTATGTGTGTGCATGCACAACACTGATTACAATAGAAAGCCCATTAGGACACAAATATTTTCTTCTGTCAAAGCAGCTTGTTGAACTAGGTGTGGTGGCGTGTGATCTCAGCCCTCGTGGGCTGAGACAGGAAGATCAAGAATTCAAGGCCTGCCTTCAAAAAGTAAATAGTTGTCTTAACTGGCTGTTAAGAGCCTATGCACTCCTCTAGGCATCGTCCTTCTAATAAGTGAACATCTTCGATTCCAGCACAATCGACATTTGCATCGACATGCCACTCCTAAGAAGATGACAAGTTGTCGCTGTCTGAGTGGGATGGACGCTACCACACGGGGGCAAACAGACATACCATCGTCTGTTCCAACCGATTGGCCAGTGTCATTGCCATTTCGGCAACAGCCTTCTTATTCAATTCCTCCTCCTGAGACTACCATTTTATCAGGTGACTGATAGGGAGACACGTGCTGTATGTGTTATTAGGAGAAAAGACTTCTAGCTGAAACCGTGATGTTACTGGAAGGTTAAAATGTGAAGGGACATACCAAAAAATATGTAAAATGTAGTTCAGGCCTCAGGGGACTAACTTCCAGATACTTCCAGATATAGGTGCCCTATAACTTACACTGGCATTATGCTCCAAGAGACCTAATGCACCAGTTGAAAGTATAAATTAAAAACTACATTTAAGGTGGGAATGGTGGTTCATTCTCAAAATCTCAGCACTGGGGGCTGGAGAGATGGCTCAGCGGTTAAGGGCACTGACTGCTCTTCCAGAGGTCCTGAGTTCAATTCCCAGCAACCACATGGTGGCTCACAGCCATCTGTAATGGGGATTCAATGTCCTTTTCTGGTGTATCTGAAGACAGCTACAGTGTACTCATATACATAAAATAAATAAATAAGTCTTTTTTAAAAAAAAAAAATCTCAGCACTGGAGACAGTCTGAGAAACATGACTACTGTGAATTTGAGGCCAGCAGGGTGCCAGGTTAGCTAAGACAACAGACTCTGTTTCAGTAAATCCAAATAAAGGCTGAAGAGCTGGCTCAGCATAGGTAAAGGAACCTGCTGCCAAGACAGACAACCAGAACCCAAATGGTAGAAGGAAAGAACCAGTTCTCACACGTTGCCATCTGCGAACACAAACCAAATAAATGTAACAAGAAAATGAGTAACATAGGTAAATAAGGGGCTGAAGATGTGCAGTAAGAGCAGAGCATGTGCCTAGCATCCCACAAGCACGTACGCAAACAATGCATTTAAACCATATGCTAAAACCATGGTAGCTTAGCCCAGCCTATCTGACACATGCCCAGAACATTTATGATAGCCTCCGGAAGGGCAAACCATCACACACAAAGCTGGCAATAATAAGTGTTCAACCACTTATTGTTATACATGTAAGTACATACAGAAATATGTAAAGCACAGACTGTCTGAAATGCTTTCACACCATAGTACAACCGAAGCATTTTATTTCAAACCATGGTGTGATGGTTTGTATATGCTTGGCCCAGGGAGTGGCACTATTAGCGAGTATGGCCCTGTTGGAGTAGGTGTGTCATTGTGGGCGTGGGCTTAAGACCCTCACCCTAGCTGCCTGGAAGTCAGTCTTACACTAGCAGCCTTCAGATGGAGATGTAGAACTCTCAGCTCTGCCTGCACCACGCCTGCCTGGATGCTTCCCTGTTCCCACCTTGATGATGATAGAATGAACCTCTGTAAGCCAACGTCAATTAAACGTTGTCTCTATAAATAGAATTGCCTTGGTCATGGTGTCTGTTTACAGCAGTACAACCCTAAGTAAGACACATGGTAAACCAGGGAATATTCACTTTTTTTTTCATTTTTTTATTAGATATTTTATTTACACTTCAGATGCCATCCCCTATCCCCATTCCCCTCCACCCCCCTTAGAAAGCCCCTATCCCATGCCCCCTTTTCCTTTTTGCATTTATACATTTTTAAAAAATAATGTTAATCAAAGGCTTTATAAGTTTGGAATTGTTCAATCAGAGGTGTAACCCACTGACCAACCTAGATATAACAACTATCTTTGACTGGTGGAGATACACGAATATCTGCCTCCCTGTCTCCCCCCTCTTTCTCTCTTTCATCACCTAGCTTCTCCTCTCCTTCTTCTTCTCCTCTTCTTACTCCTTTTCTTCCTCTCAGTACTCCTCCTACCTGAATATTCACTTTTTAAAACTAGAAATCTACTAAAAACCTGAGTGTTGACTTGTACTTGGACAAATGTAATAGAAAAGAGTTCTGTACAACCCATTCCCTAATGTGTTACAGTTGTGATGTTTACTGTAGTGGCCACTCTGGGATAATAACATGGATCTGAAACACCACAAGTACCTCAGAGTAAATACTACTGCCTAAAGAGCATACAGGTAAAATAAAATGTTACTGATAATGTCGCTCATTTCTTGTTTTGTGCATGCGTGTCTATGGGCACTATGCTACGTGTGTGGGTACCAATAGGTCCCAGGAATCAAACTCAAGTCATCAGGCCTGGGGCCAGGCACCTTACCTGCTGAGCCAAACCATCGCCCTCCATTTTCTTCTTTCCTTCCTTCCTTCCTTCCTTTCTGTCCTTCCTTCCTTCCTTCTTTCTCTAATGTAAATATTAGAGAACTTGAAGTTACATATGTAGCTAATGCTTTATTTTCATCAAATAAAGCAATTATGGAAGAACACCTCTCTGGAGACTTTCCACACCGTATAGGGTAATCTTCTGTTTCTAGTGTGAGAGATTTTTAATATTTATTTTTACTTACTTCACATGCATGTGGCACAGTATGCATGTGATTGTGTGTATGTGTGTGTGTCTGTTTGTGTGTGCATGTGTGCACTTGAGTGTGGACATGTCAGAGGAGAGTTGGACCCCTTGGAGATGGAGTCAAAAGTGATTGTGAGTGTGGGTGCTGGGGACCAAACTCAGGTCCCCTGGAAGAGCAGCAAGCACTCTTAACCACTGAGTAGCATCAATCCAGACCCACAGTTTTCTTAAAACACAAAGCAATGCATCTTAACAGGGTTCCCCACATTATCGTAGTATAGGTTAATTCCAAGTGCATCCTTTGAACAGAAGCATCCCAGCAGATATTACTAACCCTTACATTGACTGTGTTACCTGAGTCCGCTGATGGGGAAAAAAGAAGCAGAGTTCCAGTTCAAATGCTCTCATGCTCAGTCAGCTCCTACGTTTCCATTCAGTGGTGCTGAGGATTGAACTGAGGGCTTCACAGATGCTAGGAAAGCCCTCCCCACCACTGAGCTGCACGCACACCCATAAAATGGCTTATAAATAAACATTTACATATAAAAAAGAAATGTAGTAAGAAATAAAGTCTTCACCTTCTCTCAATCCTGTCTACAGCATTCAAAGTTTTCCTGGTCTTAGATTTAGTGAAGAGTAAACTCAGACGGTTTTAATTTAGCATGTTTCTAAGGTTCATTTTCAATATGTTGGAGAGTACCAGAATAATTCTTTGGTTTTTTTAAATTTACTTTTTATTGGATATTTTACTTACATTTCAGATGTAATCCCCTTTCACCCCCACCCAGGAACCCCTATCCCATCCCCCCTCCTCCTGCTTCTATGAGGATGTGGCACCCCTCCCACTCCCACCTCCCCACCCACGATTTCCCCCACACTGGAGCGTCCAGCCTTCACTGGACCAAGGACTTCCTCACCCACCTATGCCTGACACTATCATCCTCCCATACATATACAGCTGGAGTCATGGGTCCCTCCCTATGTGCTCCCAGGCTGGTGGTTTAGACCCTGGGAGCTCTGGTTGGTTGGTATTGTTGCTCTCCCCATGAGGCCACAAACCCTTTCAGCTCCTTCAGTCTTCTCTCTCACTCCTCCATTGGGAACCCCTTGATCAGCTCAATGGTTAGGTGTGAGCATCCATCTCTGAATATTTCAGGCTCTGGCAGACCTCTAAGGAAACAGCTACATCAGGCTCACCAAAATAATTCTGATTTATTAGAGATACAATGTCTCATAGGTTCTGTTCCAAGGACTATAGGGTGAATTGCTACACTTTCAAACAACTATACCTGAGTATAAATTCTAACATTAACTAAAGAGATTCTGATAGTCACTGCCACCCATGTTCACTGTGTCCCCCAGAAACTGTTCCAGTCTGACATCTCTGTGTCTAATCCAAGAAAATAGTGCACTGGAAATGTATCCTGTTGGACACACTACCAAAAGACCTCATGCACATGTGACTCCTGCTGCCTGGTCAGGGAAAGGCTGTTCCTGAAAGCTTTGCCACAGAGGTTACAACCCCACAAGGCTTGTCAGCAGAAGTAGTATGAATCTCTGGTGCCTGGCAGAGACACTCTTTGTACATGTGGGGCTTCTTTCTGTTAAGGATTTTGGTTGCTTTTATCTTTTTTTTTTTCTTAACATGCAGTGAGATGACCACTGCAGTTGAAGAATTTTTCCAACTCTACAGACTTCCCAGTCTCTCTCCAGTGTGAAGTCTATGCTTAATTAGGTATGAGCCACCAATGAAAGCCTTTCCACACTCCATGAATACATACAGCTTTTGTCCTGTGTGAATTTCCAGGTGCATAATAAAGAGACTCCAGAAGGATACTGTTCACACACATTACATCTGCACAGCTGTTCTCCAGTACGAGTCCTATGGTGAAACACAAAGAAAGAACGGAGGCTGACTGACTTCCCAGAATGGACACATTCATAGGAAGCATCTCCCATATGAGTCCTTTCATGCTTCATGAAAGCACAGAAAGCAGGCTGATGAGATGGCTCGGTGGTTAAGAGCACAACTGCTCTTCAGGAGGTCATGAATTCAAATCCCAGCAACCACATGGTGGCTTGCAACTATCCGTAATATGAGATCTGATGCCCACATAATAGATGTCTGAAGACAGCTACAGTGTACTTTGGGCTGGAGTGAGCAGGTGTGGAGCCAGTGGGGCCAGAGCAAGAAGGAAAGGGGATGGGGAAAAAGAAAGAAAGAAAGAGAGAGAGAGAGAGAGAGAGAGAGAGAGAGAGAGAGAGAGAGAGAGATGGAGGGAGGGGTGTGGGGGTAAAGGAAATAATATTTGAATTCTTCTAGGTGGGGGTAAGGGGGAAGAAAACGGGGGAAAATCTGGAGTTAAAAATGGTGTCATATAAATCCTTAAACATGCCAGGCAAATATCTATTAATTTGACTCTGCCCACTCTGTGCACATTTCCTATGTAGGCTCACACCTCTGAGAAATGTGTACCCAAAATCACAGCAACACTATTCCCAACATGTGCAAATGTGCACCGACTGGATGAATTGTGAATAAATTCTTGATTTACATACAGCAACAAAAATAAGTAACTGGTTGGGTGTGGTGGTGTACACCTTCAATCCTAACTGTGAGAAGGTTGAGACAAGAGGATTAGGTATTAAAGGCCAGCCTGGTCTACACAGCAAGATTCTGTATTTTAACAAGTTAAAATGACTGACTGTTAGCAAACCCTTCAAGCACAATTTGTGAAAGAGGGAGACCCAAAAAAAACCAGTAGGTTTACTTCATAAAAATTCTGAAACATGTTCTTGCCTCTATTTTCACTATGTACATTATATAGGAAATGTTTGGGGGAAATGTATGTGAGTGCATTCACATACATGTGCATGCACACACGTGCACACACACACACACACACACACCAACAAAATAAACACCTAGCTAGGCATCCATAGATTATTTTTTTTTTTTTTAGATACAGTCCTGTAGGATAGGGAAACATGAAAGATAGGAAAAATAGGGCCATTTGTATGTAGGGAATAAAAATAGCTTTAGGGATTTTTAATCTTAGAAAATAACAAATAATATCCATGAAAGAAGTCTGACCTCATAGAAGTAGAACAGATAAGACTTTTAAAGAAAATAAAAATTTAAAAATAAAAAATAAATTTAAAAAAAAAAAAGACTTTTAAGGAGCCCGAGTACCGAGTTAACAGAATCCTTGGTCTACTGCACATCTGGAACATAGAGGCCATTATTCTACTTACACCTGTAGCCACATGATCACCTCCCATGCATCCTGCTCCTAACAAACAACAGCTAATAACATCTCACAGTTGTTTCTGGGAAAGCTCTATCAGCTGAGAAACAAAGCTCCCCAATGGCATTATATTGCTGGAGCTTTTAGGGGTCCCACGTGGGGTTTAATAATAAAAACATGGAGACATCTGTATAGTATAAACCTGTTGGCCTTTTTGTTGGGGGAAGTCCCTCAGCTACCCATCTCCACAGCTACAGATCTCTACCTCCTGGCTGTATCTGCTTTGCCTCCCTGATCTGCTAAGACTCTCCCCCTGCACCAGCCTCCAGGTCTTTACTCATCTAAAGCCTCTCCTTTCTGATACAAAAAAAAAAAAAAAAAAAAAAAAAAAGGCTTACTAGGATAGTGGGAAAGACTCCACAGCTTACTAACTCTGAACCAGTCAGCAGCAGGACCACCCCTGTCTATTGCTGCCTTTTGGCCAGATTGAGGGCAGCTGGGTTTTTTTTTTTTTAACAGAATAATCTCAAAGAATCATTTTTGGGGGCAGGTGAGGATCTGACAAACATTTACATAGAATTTAAGTCTTGTGGATTATAGTAATGGCAGTACCATATATCCTGTCAGCATCTGGCACCACCAAGCAAAGCAATTAACAATTGAGAAGACAAGGGCACACTTTGGTAACCAGTTGATACAATATGTATTGGGGTAGGTTACCCCAACATCATCATGATCATAGCTGGGCTCTGGCTCCACCTGTACTGAAGGGAACCCTGAAATGCACTAAAGAGCTCCCATGGCCAACCACAGCTGCTACAGGACTTCAAGCAAATACAGAGGCTCATGGTTCCTGGGGGCCATCTGTTGTCTGTCTCAGTTCTCTCAGTTCCACACATGCAGCACAACAATATCCTTGGCCCCAGACTCTCAAGGCCACCTCCTCTGGGAAGCACACACCTCTACACCTGCCCACAAATGCGTGACATCTTTTCAAATCACATCTATGTCTCCTTGGAGTCAAGCACATTTTGACTTTGCACTTGTTGATGAAGCATCTATCTTCCCCTGAGACCAATGGTGCTCAAGTAATATGTTCAGACTATCCAGCTCTTAAGGTCTGAAAGTGATTCTTGTGTTGAAGGTTTGCTCCCCCAGCTGGTGGCGCTAGCTTCAGAGTTGGTAGAAACTTTGGGAGTTGGGATGGAGGGTTGGGAATGGATCACTGAGATGTACTTATGAAGGTTGCCTAGTCCCTAGCCCTTTTATCTCTTCCTTCCTCCTTTTCCTTTCCTTCATCCCCTCTTCTCTCCCTCCATTTCCTTCTTCCCCCTTTCTCTTCTTGGATGCCAAAATATGAACACTTACACCATGATGTTCTGCCCCAGTGCAGACTCAGAACCAATGACACCAGCCAGTGAGGAACTATAACCCCAGCTGGAGCCTTAAGAAATCCATCAGAGCCGGGCAGTGGTGGCGCACGCCTTTAATCCCAGCACTTGGGAGGCAGAGACAGGCGGATTTCTCAGTTCGAGGCCAGCCTGGTCTACAGAGTGAGTTCCAGGACAGCCAGGGCTACACAGAGAAAAAACAAAGAAAAAAAAAAAACAAAAACTGTCTTGAAAAAAAAAAAAAAAAACTAAACAAAAAAGAAATTCATCAGTTTACCTTGCCTGGGAAAACTATTAACTTGCAAAATCTTACAGACATGTTTTGAAGCAGCAGAACACAGGAACGCCAAGAATTCTGGCCTCTAAAACGTGAGACTAGGGTTCAGCAGAGGGTTCAAACCACAGGCTATGCTGGCCAAGTGTGGAATCTGTTGGGCTTCCAGCTGCCACCAACAGCTGACAAGTAACCCATGCTCAAGACCGTTTGATCTCTTTACTACATAAGCTAAATATACTTCTAAAAGTTCCAAGCAAAATTTTTTTAAAGGGCATCTATCCAATATTTTACTATTAAAATTTATTACAGGCTTCAGGGGTATTGCTAAACCTGAGATTTTGGAGGAGAAAAGACCAAGTGTACAACTCAACAATTAAAGCAAGCTGCATTTAGGGGTGCACCCCAGACTGGTCAGCAGGCTGTCTCACCCTAAGTTGGGATTTGAGACAGCAGCCCCTGCTGGCCTCTTGAAGTCCCTCTTACAGGAGAGATAAGGAGTTCTCAGCAATGAGAGGGTTGGCTGTTACACATTGTTAGAAGGATACAAGAAAAATGGAAGAGGGGAAGGCGAGAATATAGATCCAGGGAACGGGGTTATAAGCAGTTTACATCAGACCTAAGAAACAGGATCTTACTCAGAATTACAAAAAGAAACCTTATTTAGTGAGGAAGTAACATAGAGCAAACAGGGACTTATCCCTAAACTAGGACTTTTAACATAGATTAACAGAAACTTCTTCTTAATTATAAATAGAAACCTTATTTTGCAAACACATAACACAGGACAAACAGAAACTTAAGTGCAATTAGAAATCTTAACTTGCAAGGAAATTCTTTTTAACTGTGTTAACTGTTAATAGTTCTAACCTCTTAGCCTGCAAGGCACATCGTTCCTGTTTTGGGCTCCCAATAACTTGCCAGGTTTGGCTCTCACAGTATATCAATGGTAAAAGCACTTGTTTAACAAATGGGAGGCCCAGTGTGCAATCCCCAATACTAAAAAAAATAAAATAAAAACAAAACACCACCTCACTGTAAAATAACGTACTATGTACTCGTTGCAGGGAATCTGAAAAATATACAAAATGTTAGAAAGCACAAAAACCATCCATAATGTCAGTATCATGTACATTACATTAAATTCTGATCCCCTTCCCAGAGGGTCATTTAACACAGTTTGAGTCAAATTACTTATTCAATTTGGATGTGTACCACACTCCACATCACAGTACAAGTAGTTCCTATATCATTAACATCTTTTGCTTAGCATAAAAAATGGAGAATTCTCTTTAGAAACTGATTCACATGATTCCAAAGTACTATGATGAAGTTAAAAAAAAAAAAAAAAAAAAAAAAAAGCCTAAATGAAAGGTTATGTGATGGGTTAACAGCCTTCATTTTACAATGACACAAAATGAAATTCGAAAGTACCATCAAAGGAGCTTCTATCTAGTAAATACAATCTCATCACACATTAACTCTATTATGCAGCTATTCAGCTCACTATGTAATTGTGTTTGCTTCAAATGCATAAATTATATATATAACATGATATACAGATGCATAAAGATTCCACACTCATACATATATATGTGTGAACATTCATGTAAATATGTGTGTGATACACACATGTACACACAAAATTCCATATAGACCCACAAATAAAATATATGTCATATACACAAATACAGACTTAAGCATACATGTAACAACCTAGTACATAACTGTTACATATTACATGTGGTGAACTTAGATGATGGGCAAGGGGTCAAGCAGGTCGGAAAACCGTCAGGCAATAAAAATGTGTTTCACAAGAACAACGGTCAAGTGTCTCCAAAAGAACTGCTACAAATGAGGGAAAAACACTAAAGCGTGTGTGTGTGTTGTGATGATGTAAATTATAGTCCTGGTACTCAGAAGGCTGAGGCAGGACTATGAGCTCAAGGCTAGCCTAAGCTACACAAACAGTTGTATGCTAACCTGTGCTACACAACAAACTCATTTCAGAGAAAAACAAAACCTGAAAACTTGTATGTTCACAATAGGGAGAGGAGAACAAAAAAAAAAAAAAAAACCATGTCAACTCAACATCTCCATAAGGTGACTGGTTTCAGACCCTAGACAAGGGACTAAGATGCTTATTTTACATATCAAAGCAGACCTGGCCTCCAAGTTTCCCCCAGCATCCCTTGTCCCTACCTGGCATATCCTGCCACCAACCTTGAGCTTTACAGCCCAGGGGCTGGGCCTGCCCTTCCCCCAGAGCCTCCTCCCTATATATTCCAGACATTTTGCATTTTGCCCACCACCCTCCCCCCCCCCCGCTCTCCTCCTCCTCTTCTCCTCCTTCCCTTGTCTCTTCGGTGCCCTTTCTCTCTTTTTCTTCCCTCTCCCCCCTCCCCCCTTTCTCCCCATAGCGACTCCCCTGGCTTTAATCTTTGGGGCAAGTGGACTTGCCCAAGAGCAGCCTCGTAAGAAGCCTATCTTTAATATAATTTAATATGGCTTGAATTGGCTCATTTTACGGGGGAGGGCAAAGAAACAACCTAACAGTGACTACTTCCCGGCAGGGAAAACAGTCGTGCTGAAAGCGCCGAGTACCACACAATTGGTGAGAAAAGCAAGTGGCAAAGTTCAAACTACATCAAGCATATCACCTCCAAACCCTCACAAACCACACGCCATGCTGCTCGAAGCAACATGTATTCTAAAAGAGAAAGCTCTACAGTGGCCAGGGGACGCTGGAAAAAAAAATGCTGGATGTATTGCACACCCACTCTGTGATCTTGTAGTTACAGAGCCAGCCTTTTGTCATTCACAAAAAAGTCTACTGAACAACTACTGTATGCCAGATTCTCTTCTGGGCAACGATATTTAAGGAGGGGATCTGATTTGCACTGTAATGGAAGAGAAATCGAAGAACAAAATACACCACTCTTACCATCAAATACCCACTCTACAAACTTAGGGTCGGATCTGTATTTGTTTTCTGGGTTAGGGATACCTGTTCCATTCTCTTACCACTGCTCATAAAGCCAAGCATAACTCAGAGACTGCACTGCCCAGTAGGGCAGGCTTGCGCTCTGACTTCGTTTTGATCTACATCTAGGGCTCTAGGCAGTTACTGAGCTAAAGGAGTCATAGTTTAAGTGATGGAAGGTCACGAGAGTTCCCCTGGTGTCTGGTGAGAACACAAGCCAGGAGGTGGTTAGATTCTGGGAATTTCTTGGAGGTAAAGGCAATGGGGTTTTGAAGACACAATGGGCGGGGAAGGGTGTGGCTAATAGAAAAAGGAAAACAAAACATCGAGGTGAACACTGAGGAATGGAGAGAAAGAAGCCATTTACAGAGACTACACTAGATGCTGAGTTGAGAACTCACTTAAGTCTGGGATGTCTGACCTCAGAAAGGAGTGGACATCAGGGGCTTATGGGTAAAGGCAACCCAGTCCATGCCTGGAATAGTGGATAAGGGAAAGGCAACTCTCAGGGAGAGAAGGAAGGTTGGGAGACTTCACAGCCTCTAGGAAGAGAAACCAAACACACAGGTGCAGGGCAGGGACGCTGTCTCTATGAGGACACGGATTGAGGGGAGGCAGAAAAAGGGCTGGTGGACAGAAAAGCACAAAGAAAGCTTGGGAGTGGACACAGAAAACAGTAGGTATTTCAGTCCTTAACCCTGAGATGGAGAGGAGGAAGGGAGGAGGAGCTGAGTCTGCATGTGCACTTGGAAGGAAAGCAGCAAGATCCATACTAGCGGGGGAGTGCTAACCTCAGGGAGTCTGACCCAAAGGAAGGAAGAACTATTCTCCATGTCCTGCGGGTTTCAAGCACTCGTGACAGTACGCACAGCAAATGGCCACCAGCCTAGCTTCAGATCCCAAGATGTCCAGACAGGCAGGTCTAGGGCTCTGCTCCGCCTCTGTGGAAGTCGGGGAGGAGGGGCGGGGGGGAAGGAAGAGGGGACGGGAGGACAACAAAGGACAAAGACCTCACCTAAGACCCAGGGAGACGCTCACTCACCTCCAAGGGCACAACCCCCACGTGGGATGCTAGAGGTCTGCACGTGTGCGCCCTAGGCTACCGGATGAGGTGTTCCTGAGTTGCCTTACACGTCACCAAAAGCTGAGCGTGGATGTCCTAGAGAACCAGATCCAAACCCCCAAGAGCGGACGCTTCCTTTTCCGTGGCGGTCTCGAGCTCTGTCTGAGGCTTTTAGTCCCGGCAGACTGCTGAGGCTTAATGAAACAGAAACCTAGAGCCACCTGTCTAGACTGCACAAACCTCCTACGTGAGGTCAAACTTTTGCAGTAGTACCTACCTACTCCTGTGGACGCCCCCTCCCACCCTCTGCGGGATATGACCCTGGACACCCAGTGCCCTTCCATTTGTTACCCCTAGGTAATCCCTAGGGGGTTGCCTAATTAAAGAATTAAAAAGCAGGGAAAATCTCTAAAGTGACAGCAGCAAGGAAACTGAAATGCAGCACGCAGGAGTAGACAGAAATCAACCCATCAAGAATGGCTTTTATTAGGGGGTGAGGAAGAACACAGAAAAGACCCTCTACAAAGCAACCCAGCTTCTCCTCCAAGACAGTTTTTTGTCTTTCGAAGGGTCTTCTTCCCCTAATTTTGGAGAGTTCTGTTTGAACACAGACAGGATAGGTGATTGACCTACATCTGTTGTTTAAACCTGTTTAAACATCCGGCCTTGAACTTGTTCAGCCAGTCCATCAGCAAAGACCCTGCTGTCAGAGAAAAAACCCACAAGGCCTTTGTTTAAGCTGCCAGGCTTTTGTCTCAGGTAAGAAAGGAGAGGAAAATGGCAGCCAAGTTTACAGTTCGAATCCCCTCTCCCTAGCTGCCTGCCTATCAGGAAGTTGTTGAGGCCCGAGCTGCCCCACACTTGGCGGCCACTGTTTCCCGCCCAAGCTGCCTCTCTGGTCCGCGGGTCAGGGTTCAGCGAGAGAGAGAGTGAGGATGGACTCAAAGAATGGAGACCAGACAGAGTGTGATTTGTAGGCTACTGTAATCCAAGTCTCATGTCAGGGTATATGGCTCAAGATGGCTGCAAAGCTGATAGCCGCTTTCTGCTAAAAGTCGGCTCCCAACAGGAAGTGACTTCTAGTCCCCGACATCAACTACATGTGCAGTACTTGGTACTTTAAAACCATGTCTCCTCCTGGTCAGCCCCTCAAACTATGGATTACCAGTGCTCAAGAGTACAGGACAGCGCTGGGCAGTGGTGGCCTTTAATCCCAGCACTTGGGAGGCTGAGGCAGGTGGATTTCTGAGTTCGTAGGCCAGCCTGGTCTACAGAGTGAGTTCCAGGACAGCCCAGGCTATACAGAGAAACCCTGTCTCAAAAACAAAAAGTACAGGAAGGAACTGCCTAAGGCAATCTGTTTACAGCTGTTTCCTCTGAGGGTCGCCAGCTTCACTTTTATGTAGTGGTATACTTTTCCATGGCACATAAAAGGACATTACTACTGTTTCCAGAATTGTTGGAGGGAATGGTTGTCAGGCTTAATGGCTCACACCTGAAACACCAGCATTCTCAACCTCCCTACTTGGGAGACTCAGAGAGGAGGATCTCAAGTGAGCTCTCTGCCAGCCCGGCAAATAGTTGCACTTCTGCCTGAGATACAGTAAGACCCCCACCCTACCCAACCTCTTTTTAACTAGAACTACTGTGCCTATCCACGGTTTCTTGGCCAGGCAGTGCCTAGAACTGTAACTGTTCCTGAGAAATATACAAGACTTCGTCCCGAGTCAAAAGCAAAATGCAGAGATGCTTGTCAACTAGTTACCTGTCAACACTTACCATATTATTCATCCAGATACAGTATCCTATCCTATAACATGTAATGAATTGACACTACCGTGAATTTATTGGATATTTGGATTTCCTCATTCAAAATGGCACAGAACCACAGCGTTTGCCGCCATTTTCAATGAATTTTATCTTTGAGATGCTGGATCCTTAACATATTTAAATAACATTCCTATATCCACTCTATGAGCTACAATGGTCTTTTTTTTTCTATTGCTTGTTTTTTTCACTTATATAATATGGATTTTCTGATGCACATGAATTCTTAAATTTACTATAACCTTTTCTCTTGATACTCATTTCACTTTAAAATGTTTGCTTAGGCCAAATGACAAAAAAAAAAAAAAAAAAACAAGCTTCAAATCGTCTTTCCATTTAAATCGTTTGCCTACAACTTAGTCTGGACAAAGAATATTTCATTATAGTTCTGTCTTTTGGTTTGTTAGACTGAGTCTATGTAGTCCATGCTGGCCTGGAACTTGTGGCAATCATTCTGTTACTGCCTCTAAGTGCTGAGATTTACAAGTGAGCACCACCAGGCCTGGCTTACTCTGCTAAATAAAACTTGAATTTTCTGTAATTTTTTACTGTGAAATATAATTTTAAAAAATCAGAGTCCATATGTAAAATTTTATTGGACACATCCAAACACAGTTGCTTATGAATCATCTACAGCTACCTCCACATTACAGTCATCTGAGCTGAGTAGTTGCAGCAGAAATGATATGGTACAGTTTAAAATACTATCCCTTGACAAAAAAAAAAAAAAAAAAAAGGGATAAGGTATAGATTTTCAACTATATAAATTATTTTCCCCAAACCACAAGATAACACTTCATACCACTAGGGCATATATATATCACACACACATATATATGTGTATATATATATATATATATATATATATATATATATATATAAGGACATGAAGAAGTCAAAGTAGTCATACATCAGTCAAGTGTAAAATGGACATCAGTTCCTCAAAAAGTAAACAAAGACTCAGCAATTCCACTAAGTACCCACCGAAGAGCACTGAAAATTTATTGGCACATGGGTTTGTATGTGTTCAGAACATAATTCTTAGTAGCCAAAAAAAAAAGTGGAAGCTGAAATGTCCATCAACCAATAAGCAAAATACGGCTTTAATCATATGTGCAAAATATTTTTCAGCCACAAAAAGGCCCTTGAACATACAACATGAACCTTGAAAACATTATGCTAAATGAAGTTACAAAGAGCCACATGTCTTATTTTTCCTTGGATGTGCAATGTAAAGAATTTGTTGGCAAATACAAAGTGAAAAGAGATGGCGACTGCCAGGGTCAGAGGAATGGAGGATGCTAATAGGTATAAAGGGCCTTTGTATGGATAATGAAAAATGTCCTGAAATTACAGAATGGAAGTGACTCAACAACCTGGTGAGAACACCAACTACTGCATAGTCCCCTTAACTTTTAAAACCTGAACACTAGTCTATTTTTATCAGAAATGACTAGAAATGCTAAATACCTTTGGTTATCAAGTCTACATATAAGCATATACTTATGTACTTGTTTTCTTCTGATAGGACTTTCACTGTTCATATTCTGAAATCATTTATCTTCAGAATCATAGATGTTGTCCTATTAATGAACTTACCCTTCTGCAAAGTTTTGTTCTCCACACCTGCCTCTGCAATGAAGCCATTTCTTTAACTGCTACTCATGAAGAAGCTCCATCTATGAACTTAATTACTCCACTCTGTAACTCACATGGTTAGGTTTCTCCTCCCTAAATCCTAACCTTTGTTGCATGACATTACACCCCTCGAATGTCACACATGTAATTGCCTTTCATTGGGAAAGGAAATGAATGATCAAGCTTTTTAAAACTATAATCACATCTATCCAACATAGACAACCCATCCCCTTTCTTGGCTTTATTTTTCTCCCAGGCATCAACCGTCATCTGGTACAGGCTGTGCAGTTCTTTCTCCCCTGCTGAACTGTAAACACCTTGTTTCTGCCTTCTGCTACAGCACCAACTCTTACTCCAAGTATTCTATACAGTTGCTGAACAAAGAAAGACATGAAAGTGGACCAGTCCAGTGAACAATCTGCAGGCAGGCATACTTGAGTACTGATAACTTGAAAATCAAAAGGATGTGGGTTAACGGTAACTAGTTTAGACACTGACCGTAGTTATAAATGTTCCCTACCTTCATGTTGGATGTGAAACCCTGCTCTGGCACTGTCACATCCTTGGGCTCTGGACAGGCTTTATGATGCTGAAATACGCCAACCAACTGGGAGGGGAGGGGATTAAAGTTATGAGAAAGTTACTCTATCTTTTCAGAGACTTCTTTTCACAAATGGCTACTTACTAACAGAACTTATTTTACTATTATTTCTTATTGTTTGGGTAGCCCCTAGCTGTCCTGGGATTCACTTTGTTGACCAGGCTGACCTCAAACTTAAGAGATCCACCTGCTTCTGCCTCCTGAGTTCTGGCATTACTGGTATATGCCAGCACGGCCATGAACACCCACAGTATTTAAATCTCTAAACTAGTAATAGAATTCAGGGCTGTTAGAATGGGGAGTGCATAGAGGCCAAAAGAGCCAAGAGAAGTCTTTTTTTCCTTAAAAATGTTTTTACAGGTATGGAGTAGAAAGGGTTGGTTTACTTAACTTGCTCAGTAAGAGAACACACTTCAGGCAGAAGCCTAAAAAGAACTATTAAGGGAAGTCTATCACCTATAGATACTATAACAAATTACCACAAAAAAAAAAGTGGCTTAAAACCACAAACCACACATCAGTTACCACAGTTTAGGACTTGAATCCACTCAATCTCAATAGACTAATAAGAACAGGGATAGTTCCTTTTGGGGAGACTGGGGAGAATCCATTTTCTTGCCTCTCCGGCTTTCAGAAGCCACTCATATTGTGGATTCTCCAGTCTTAAAGCCAGGAACAGTAAGTCAAATGCTCCTCAAAGTCAGGAAAAGTAAAATAGATGTTCCTTTGAAATACTCTACCTTCAATATCTCCATCTGATTCTAGACCAAGTTCTCTACCTATTTAAGGGCTGTGTGATTACATTGTTTTCATCCTGATATTACAGTATACTCTCCTGTCTTATTCCCAAATCATTCAGGCCTACCACCGAAAATTGCCCAGGTTGCACTGGAAGTCATCTGAAACTCTCCCAATCAAACCGCATCGTTCCCTCTTTAGTCAAAAGTGTCCATCTTCTATACAGTAGTTATTTTCACTACAGCAGTTTTTCCTGATCATCTGAGAAAACTAATTTTAGAGAAGAGCAAGGGGAAAAAATTCACATTCACACAAACCCCATGTGGACTCACTACAATTTCAGAGTTGACACCTCTTCCTTGAGGTGCTTCCCTCAGGCCGTAGCTGCCCAGTGACGATTTCCTGTTCTGAAATGTATCAAGAAGCAGGGACACTACTAACACTAATGGTACTCGCATGTTTTACTTGAGAGTAACAAACACTAAAGTGTTCCACCCTTGAGTGGTATAGACGGTCCACTAGGTGTTTCCTAATGCCTTATTCATACACATAACTTTATAGAGGCAATCTGTAAGTTACAAATGATTGTGTGCAGGGTGTGTGTGTGTGTGTGTGTGTGTGTGGATCCCAATCACAGTACTCTTACTATTCTGAGATAACTATTCCAAGGGCAATTTTTGTAGGATGTCTGACAATATCTTTGGCCTCTAGACACTAAGCACCAGGTGCTGGGAACTGAACCCAGGTCCTCTGGAAGAATAACAAGCGCTCTCTGCCACTATCTCCCCATCCCCGTCATATGAGAACCATCTTGCTGTCAAGGGCATGCATACAGAAGACTGAGCTGTCTAACTTCCTTATGAATCTACTCAACAGCCTTAATCATCTCAAAGTAGACTTATGATTCTCTCTCCACAGGAACCAAAAGATAAAATTTCCAGGAGGAATCAGAGAGCTTAGAAGCTCTCAACCAAACTGTCTAGCTTTCAGTCCTAACACTGTACTGAGAAAGGACATGCTAAGATTATTCCAGATTTTTCTGTAACTTTCTGTAACCTATCCTTAGACTCTTACACCTCTCCCTCCACAATACCATAATCTTTATATCCAAAATTCCTAAAGAAATGATTCTGGGCTTCGAGATGCTCTGATTCCAAAGAAGCATCTGTCAGTATACACCTGGAGATGCGTATGGCTTCCTGTAGCCATACCTAGCCTTCGTAGAGTGTCTACCAGTATCTTTGGCCTCTAGCCACTGGCAAAGATCCAAGAAAACTCCACATCTGTTTCCTTTTAGCTTCACTTTTATATACATTAACAAATTATTATATAAAAATGTATAAATAAAAAGGAAAAGAACAATTGTAGTCTCCTAAGAAGCCACTTAATTCCATCATCCAATGCTATCCTATAACCAAAGATGAACATGCTTACACGATTGTAATAACGATAAACCTACTTTTATGCCTTCTATTTCAATGATCTACGTATTTTTAGGATGGTAATGAAACCTTTGGATTTTGCTTCAAAGGACCTGAACTCTACACAAATTAATATCAGAAATGATCAACAATGGTGAAGGCAGGTGATAACTGAAATACAATTCAGTATTTTCTTGTTCAACACCTAAAGCAATGGATTCTATTTCAATAGAAGCAGCCCTTTCCATCATGGAGAGTATTTTAGTCTTAAGAGGGGCAACTTCATTTCAATCACAAGCAACTCCTATATCCAGTTTCACCTCATTAAATGAGTCATCTGTGTTCTGGCCGGACCATAAAACAGATCTGCATTCAAACAGCAAACCCAGTCATGTCCTGTGGTAGTTTGTAGGGCTCTGTGTGAGACATCCCACCACTGTGCCTTTGCAGAAGCAGGACAGTAAAAACTCCTGACAAAAGTATCGCTTCCAAATAACATTTACAAGCTCTGACTCTAATAAGCATTTGCTTGTATATAATAAGGTAATACTATTAAAGATGTCTCCTACTGACTACCCACTGAATGAATTCACAGGTTCTTTCCAATTTCAGGAGCCTGACGTAAAGGTAAATAGGTATCTCTGGAAAATGCCTTCCTTACTGACAGGTGCTTTACCTCAGTGTATGCACTACATGTTTGGTATAGGCTGAATCATCCCTGAAGCCTTTACTACACTGATTACCATTCAATCCTCTCTTCAGGAGTTCCCTAATAACAGTATAAACACAATTCTAGAATATCTCGTATTCAATTTTTTTTTTTATAAAGAATTCTTTTCTGTTAGCAAGGGAAGTCACATCTGAAGACAAATCCTTTGTTCACTCAGGAAACGTAGGGCCCATGTCCATTATGTTTCCACGGGCTGCTCTTCAAGGTGTGTTCTCTGATGTCGGGCAAGACACCAGCTCCTTCTAAATACTTTCCCACAGTGAGGACACTGGCTGGGACCCTCTCTGTTATGAAGTCTCTGATGTACTACCAGGTGAGTGTTCTGCCTGAAGGACTTTCCACACTTCAGGCACTGGTACGGAGTCTCCTTAGTGTGAATCCTCTGGTGCTTGGTCAGACAGGAGCTATCCCTAAAAGCTTTACCACACTGATTACACTCATAAGGCCTTTCACCAGTATGAATTCTCTGGTGCCGGATAAGTCCAGCAATGTTCCTGAAGAGTTTACGACACTGGTTACAACCATAAGGCTTCTCACCAGTGTGAATCCTCTGATGCCTGATAAGATAGGCACTTTCAATGAAAGTTTTCCCACACTCTTTACATTCATAGGGTTTCTCCCCAGAATGAATTTTCTGATGCACAATGAGGTGAGAGTTGCGACTGAAGGATTTCCCACACTCTACACATTCAAAAGGCTTCTCTCCAGTGTGTGTCCTCTCATGCTGAGTGAGGTATGAGCCATCTCGGAAAGCCTTTCCACATCTGCTACACTCGTAGGGCTTCTCACCGGTGTGGATTCTGAGATGCACAGTAAGGTGAGAGATGTCAGTGAAGGGTTTCCCACATTCATTACATCTATATGGTTTTTCCCCTGTATGAGTTCTTTGATGCAAAATCAGGGATGAATTTCTGTTGAAAGTTTTTCCACAATCTAGACATGCATAAGGCTTCTCACCTGTGTGAATCCTCTGGTGTTGCGTCAGAGCTGATCCATCACTGAAAGCTTTCCCACACTTACTGCATTTATAGGGCTTCTCTCCTGTATGAATCCTTCGATGTACAATCAAGTTATAGTTTTTGGAGAATGATTTTCCACAATCATTACAGGTATAAGGTTTCTCACCAGTGTGAGTTCGGTGGTGTAAAACAAGAGAAGAGTTCCGTTTGAAGCATTTGCCACAGTCAGCACATTTATAGGGTTTCTCAGTAGAGTGACTTCTTTTTTCATTAAGAGATGAGCTTAGGGCTAAGATGTCCCCAAAGTCCTTACCTTTGTAAAATTTCTTGCTTCTTTTCCTAATTTTCTTATCACAAAGGGCAGTGGTAAAGTGGTTTAAAGATTTAATACTTTCTGCATATTTATAGGGCTTATCTCTCGTTTGGTTTCTTACAAGTTGAGTGACTTCCACAGAAGGTTGGGCAGCTTTTTCACAAGCGTCGGTATCACCAGTTCCCTTAACTGTATAACTCTGAGGACATTGCAAGCTTTGGTCACGATCAAAAGTTTTAATATCTGAGTTATGAACATGGAAGCCATTTGTCGAAGGAACCCTCTGAGATGGTAGAAGGGCTGAGTTTGTACTCAAATGTTCCCCCAAATTAAGATGGTCACAATTTGCTTCCTGAGCCTCTGTTTTTTCATCAATTAAAGGAGATTGCCTCACATTTCTTTCCTGGTTCTCACAGTCCCAATTGTCACCTACAGTGGGGAAGCAGGGACCCTCTCTTGTAAATCCTTCCATTTCTACCTCAAAGGAAACACTTTCTTCTTCAGGAACATTCTGAGTTATTATTTTCAGTCTCATGTTCCATACTGAAAAGAAAGAAAAAGATGCATTAAATAAATACAGATATATCAGGCAGAAAATAATAATGGGGTGAGTATATTTCACTTGTTTTCTTTTTCAAACTGGTATCTATAAAATAGCGAGTTCAAGTGAGTTCAATGCCAAGAACAGATTCAAAAGAAGTGACATTACATTGTAATAGTCTCAGAGAATAGGTCAAAGGAATACTGTGTAAGGTACATGGGAGACGAGGAGTCAGCCATCTCTGCTCACTCTGAAATACCATCTTGGCCACTGCTTTCTTGTCCCCATCACCAATGCCCCTCACCAGAAGTCAACACACATTCTCCCAACCCCAACTTCACAGAGTTATCTACAAAAACATAGAATGAGGAGTTCTTGCCCCACATCTATGATCAGAGTTTTGCTTTCACGGATGAGAAGACAGCATAGGCTAGCAAACCTGAAAGATCTGGGTCTATGATCTAAATTCATTATAGACTATCCTGCAAAGCTGTAAAACTTCGATCATGTCTAAGGCAAGGTCCAGGAATACAGAATGAAAAATATTTGGAAAGTGGCTCCAGAGCTCTGCACCACTGTTCATCTTTTTCATACTACCTTTCTTACTCTTTATACTTCATAATATTAAAACAACTGGGGTCCAATGAGATGGCTCAGTGGGTAAAGTCACTTGTCAAACTGACAACCTGAGTTCAATCTCCAGGTCACACACAGTGAAAGGAAAGAACAAACCTGCAAAGTTGTTCTCTGACCTCCACATGTGCCATGGCACACATGCCCAGGCCCTCAATCAACCAATCAATCAATATGAGACAAAATTAAAAGAAAGACAACTGGCTCTCTTTAAAGTAAAATTAGACACTTAACTCAGAACATGTATCTTAAGATGATTAAAGTTTTTCACATAAAACCAAAGATTAAAGTACAAAAGATGCTTTCACAGATAGGACAGACCTTGAGCAACAAAGCTTAAGAAGCAAGAGCCATATAGACAGACTAACAAATTCAACATCAACACTAAAATTTTCAATAAAACAAAATACAATAAAAAATAATATATAAGTGGAAGGTGGAGACAAATACTAAATAGTGATAAAGATTATCACCCGATATCAACAAAGAACTCATATAGAAATGCACAAAAAGACAAAAAATGCATTTTATCCTAATAAGAAAACAGAAATCCTGAAAACAACCATCTTCTCGTTCTATCAGTCATTCAATTACATCATTTTGTTGTTTTGTGTTTTATTTTCCTTTGGCTTGGTTTGATCCTTGTTCTGTTTTAGTTTTTGAAACAGGGTCTCACTATGTTGCCCAGATTCATCTCAAATGTCCTGGGATCAAGTGATCTTTCTGTCCCATCTTCCCCATCATATGACTCATACACTGTAACTCTAAAAACAAAATGGGTGGAGTGGCCTCTGCTTATCCTCCCAGCATGTGCAAAGCTGAATCTGGATGACTGGGGAATAGTCAGGGAATCACCCTGTGCCACAAAGTAAGTTTGAGGCAACCTAAGCTACATGAACCCTGTCACAAACAACCAAACATACAGGCAAACACACAAAAAACCCAGTACCAGATGTGTATGTATGATATGAATAAAATGAAAAAGGAAATCCAAAATTATAAACTCGTGCTGTACATGCAGCACTTGGGAGGCAGACGCAGGAGGATCACCACAAGTATGTGGCTAGTCTATTCTACATAGCAGTCCTGGATCAACCAAGGTTACAGAGTAAACACCTGTCTATAAATAAACTAATTAAATGAATAAATTCAAGTTTGAAAACATACTTAAAGCTCAGCTGGCACACAATGTCAGCTAAAGCTGTGTCTATTCAATGCGCATGGTTGGATAATTTGGTAGCAGCTGTTAAAACATAAAACTGTTTCCCTTCTATCATGAAAATATAATCATGGTTACCTCAGAAACATAAGTCTTAATCAGGACAAGTGAATAATCAATACACACCTATGAAATGACCTTTTTTGTTTCCTATTTTTTTTTATTTTATGTGTATAGGTGTTTTTTCTGCATGTATGTCTGTGTACCACATGCATGTATGGTGCCTGCAGAGGCCAGAAGAACCAGAACCTGTGGGATCCCTGAAACTAGAGTTACAGATGGTTGTGAGCCACCATGTAAGGACTGGGAATTGAACCCAGGACCTCTGGAAGAGCAGCCAGTGCTCTTAACCACTGAGCCATCTCTCTAACCCCTTATGAATGATCTTAAAATTTAAAAAGGAAGGAAAAAAAACAGACCAGTAATAGGTAAAGATGAAATTTAACACAACTGGTCATGATTACTGAATACCAAAGTAGAAAGCCAAGAATGATGGAAAGTTTCTTTCCGCATACTGAAGAGAAAACCTAACAGGTTTGTCAAGATTTGGAAGTGAGAATAAAATAAAAACAAATTCAGAAAAAGCAAAAACAATTCCTCAAAGGAGGGAGGACTGAAGAAAGGAGGGAACAGGAAGAAAAAAAATGATAAATGGATACATCCAATGCAATGCTGAAAAGAAAAACACCAGTGCTGACCAGATAAGAAAACAGTGCACTACAACAGCAGTACTGTGCATCCAAACAGAGGAAAGGCTTCTACAGCTGGAAGAAGAAATCAGTATGGACAAACAGAACGGAAGGCTTAGTTCCTTTCTGAAATGGAAATTCAACAAAAACTGCT
The DNA here is from genome assembly GCF_011762505.2 of Arvicanthis niloticus. Classification (NCBI taxonomy): domain Eukaryota; kingdom Metazoa; phylum Chordata; class Mammalia; order Rodentia; family Muridae; genus Arvicanthis; species Arvicanthis niloticus. Next base: position 1,442,728 of record NC_133438.1, on the reverse strand, counting down.
GGACAGAGACAAACAGCAAAAATATTCAGCAACCAGCCTTATGAGCCAGATGAAAATCCATGTATATTGAAAGCCAAGTGTTTTCTAAGCACGTGTGAAACATTCCCTTAACATGACCATAAGCCAGACCAAAGAACACACTGAACAAAGGCCAGACAACAACAGAAGAGACCAGGCTACTGGATACAGTGCAGTCAAGCTAACAGCCAATCAACAGAAGAATACCAAATACAAAGCAAATAACAATGAAAACAAAAGCAGTAGGGAAAACAAACTTGTACTTCTTTGGAAAAGCAAACACGTAATAACCTATTTCTCAGTGACATAACAAAAACTTGATAAAAATCAGAAAATACCTGTAAGTTAAGGAAGAATGAAAATAATGTTGTGTCACAAAACATGAGAACTCAGGCTGAAGTAAACTTAGTTCTTGGACACAAAGTATTAGCATTTAACACTTACAGTGAAAAAGGACAACCACAGAGCTAGGAGTGCAGTTTGGAAGAGTGCCTACCAAGCTAGTATGTCTCACACCCTGTGTTCCGGCCCCAGCATCAAACACAGTGACAATGACAAATTCCTTAATAGCCATGGGGACCTCCATGACCTCTATGGATTTTTCTCCGAGTTGTCACAACTGATGGATTATATATACTATTAATGTGAATAGCGAAGCCACATCTGCAGCTGTGGGTAAAGCATGGTGTTCCCAGAATGCCTCTGTTGGCTACAACAACACAATCATCTACTACTTCTAAATTCATTTGGATAAACCATAAATTTCCATTGAGTGGTGCTCCAGAACAACATAATATGCACTTTGTTCTTCCACTAAAAAGAACTCAAGCTTGGGCACTACCTTTGCCACCTTATAAGACAAAGGGAGGGGGAAAAAATGTTTGGACATGTAAAATGTGAGGCTTTTTATGTAATCGTACTTTTACCACCTACTTTTAACTTGACTAAAATAAGAGCAAGAGAGAACACTAGTAAGTTCACTTCTCACACTATACTCCATTTATACACAGTCCCATGTGCCAACTAAACGAAAAACACGTATTTTTAAAAGGAAAGAAAATCCTAAGAAATATTGTAGGACTTGCAGAGGATCCATGTACGATTCCAAGCACCCTCATGAAGGCTCAGAACCATCTCTTAACTCCAGTCCCAAAGAACCATGTATTTCCTTCTGGTCTCAGTGAGCACTGCATCTGGTTTACATATATACACACTAATAAAACACCCATACACATAAAATTAAAATAAAATAAAAAATTTAAGGTTTGACAAGTTCTACCTAAGCTCAGATAGCGACTGTCTTGTGAATAGGATGGGTAACTAATCTTGAGAATTAAAAAAAAAGTTCATTTCACTTGTAACGGATACTTATTTTATCAAAGCCTAAAACGTAACACAACCAACAGGGTCAAAAGACACTACCAGATGGGAGACAATACTATATACATGTATCTAGACTATATAAAACTTAGAAGCCAGTAACAGAAGATAGGCACGGTGGGTGCACACTTATAATCCCGGTAGGTGAATCTAGAGTTAGAGGCCAGCCTGGCAATGGTGGCGCACGCCTTTAATCCCAGCACTTGGGAGGCAGAGGCAGGCGGATTTCCGAGTTCGAGGCCAGCCTGGTCTACAGAGTGAGTTCCAGGACAGCCAGAGCTACATAAGAGAAACCCTGTCTCAAAAACAATAACAAAAAACAAACAAACAAACAAAAAGAATTAGAGGTCAGTCTGGGCTATAAGAGACCTTTTGTCTGCCTACCCAACCCTAATAGACAGACAGACAAACAGAGTATGACAACAACAAACCTCTCTTTTTTTTTTAAACAAACAAAGCAAAGATCTTGTCTTACTTTAGATTGCTTTCTAAATTTAAATGCTCATGACCTCAATTACAGAAATTTATACCTCACAGTCCTGGAGTCTGAGAAGTCCAAAAGGATGGTCAGGTTTGGGTAAGGGCTCACTTGCTAGCTTACAAAAAAAAAAAAAAAAAAAAGCTCAACATCACTAGTCATGAGAAAAATGCAAATTAAAGCAGCATCCACGAAGATTCAGTAACCACTTCCATGTTCATGTAGCTATTCTCCAAGACAGAAAAATTGTGACATCTAAAACAAGAAAATATACTGAATAAAGTATTACAAAAGTATTAAAAATAAAGTATTACAAAGCTATAAAATACATATATATCCTATAACATGGATGAATCTTGAAGATGTTTTCTAAGTCAAAGAAACCAGACACAAAGAACTACAGAATCTACAACCAGGTATACAAAATGTCCAAAACAGACCAAAAAAGGAGAAGAAAAAAATGATAGTTAATGAGTTTTCTTTTAAAGGGATTAATGAAAAGGTTCTAAACTTGACAGGCATGGTGACATTGGCCTTAAATCCCAGCACCCAGGAGGCAGAGATAGGTGGATCTCTGAGTTCAAGCCAGCCTGGTCCACATTGCAAGTTCCAGTCCACCCAAGGTTAAATGGCGAGACCCTGTCTCAAGAAAAAGAGAAAGAAACTGAACTATATACGCTCAGATAAACTATGTGGTATACCCACATAGCCAGGTTTCTGTTATCGTTGTATGAGTGTTGACCCACCAGGATCAGATCTATTTACCTCCTCACCAGCTGACACTGATGGTACACTCATAAATTAACAAGGCTGTGCTGAGCTTGTGTAGAAACTGTTCATCTCCCAAGTGCTGGGATTGTAGGCACCCGTCACCATGTCTAACAAGACATGGTGCATATTTCTCTTACTGCTTTTTCAGATGAGAAAGATATTCTAATTCCTAGTTCACACACATTCTCACACTCACATTTATAAAATGATGCAGAAAAGACTTATGGGACAGGGATCTCCATAAACCTTAGGATGCCTAAAATAATGTAGCTCGATGACAGTGACAGCCTAGCATATACAACTTGCTTAGTTCAAAACCAACCACACACACACACACACACACACACACACAGTGGCAGGGGTCAGGGGATAGAGGGAGACAGAGATCTTAAGGTAAAATATGAAAAAAGAAAAGATCTAAAACAAAATACAGAGCTAAGGAGTATCTAAGATACCAGGGTAAAGAACTTCTCTAAAAGACAGAAGGTATAAAACATATCAAAAAAAGAAAAAGGAGGAGGAGGAAAAGAAGGAAAAACAAAGGAAGGAAGGAAAGAAGGAAGGGAGGGAGGGAGGGAGGGAGGGAGGGAGGAAGGAAGGAAAAAAAGGAAGGAAGAAAGATCCAACTATATAAAAACGAGGGCTGGGCAGTAGTGGTGCACACCTTTAATCCCAGCACTTGGGAGGCGGAGGCAGGCGGATTTCTGAGTTCAAGGCCAGCCTGGTCTACAGAGTGAGTTCCAGGACAGCCAAGGCTACACAGAGAAACCCTGTCTCAAAAAACAAAAAACAAAAAAAACAAAAAAACAAAAAACAAAAAAAAAAAACTACCATGAAGAAAAAACAATGTTGCTCATTTAAAAATCAAAAAATAACAAAGAATTTAAAGTAGCATCCCCAAGAATAATTTACTAATAACAGCAAGCACTTTAACCACATGATCAAAAACTAACCACTACCAACTTTACGTGTTTTACTTATGTAATTATCTGCAAGGCAAAAAAAGGATGTCAATGTCAGTATGAATTAAACAAAGGCACACCCCACAAGATAACATCCTGTATCTTAAAAAAAAATCCATCAACACATTACAAAATTATCAAAGAGAAATAGAATTAACAGTTGAAAGTGACTGAAAAGACAAACTTAATGCCACACATGGTCCTGGAATGAACCTTCAAACAAGCCACTTTTTAAAATTTTTTTTAAAACTTGTAATTATATATAAATTATACAATGATTGGTCCCAACAACATTCTATCATAGATCAGGGTGGGGGTATCGAATTCCATGCCTCCTCGAGGATTAAGCAGGCAGTTAAGGTTGTTACAGGCAGAGACATTTCTTTTTTATATAAGATTTATTTTTATTCTGTGTATATGTGTGTCCATATGAGTGAATGCCACTTAGTTTTGACACTCTCTGAAGCTAGAATAGTGCATTGGATACCTGGGTGAATCCTTTGGAGCTGGAATTACAGGTGTTATATGCCACAAAGCTTGGGTGCTGGAAACCAAACTCAAGTCCTCTGAAGAGCAGTGAGTGCTCTTAATCACCAAGTCTCTCCCGACCCCACAAGATTAACATTTTCAGTGGTGTAGCTACTGGGAGGTTGGTAAGTTACTCATTCTCCTTTGCTCAAGGAGAAGAAAAAAAAAAATCTAGATTCATATTTTAAAGAGATTATTCACTAAAGCATTTCCAAGTGTAGTGTCAGAATATTCACAGTATTACTTCTAGTAATCCACTCCCCACACACACTATCACGTGTGTCTGTGCTACACTCATTATGTGTGTGAAATATAGTGGGCACGTGTTTCAAAGACAAGGAAAACTAATGTAGCAGAATGTTAATACGTGATAATCTAGATGGTTTTGTCATTATCTATTAAATTATGCCTGCAATTTAGCTGTTGCTGTGAAATCTTTCAAATTAGAGTAAGAGAAGAAGGCAGGGGGAGAATGGAGGGAAAAGTTGTTGGAGGAGGATGGACAAAAGCATGTTTTTCCGGGGAAATAAAACCATTGAAAACCAAGGAAGAAATAGCAAACTGAGCAGAAAGCAGAGGAGGAACAGACATATGAACCTCCCTGGGGAGAGAGGGATAGACAGATGATAGACAGACAGACAGACAGACAATGGATAGATGGATGGACGCATGGACGGATGGATTTTGCAGTACCAGCAGAGTGAAAGGGGAACCACCTAATAGATTTCCACAGAAAACAGCCCCGCCGCTCGCTGGAGCCTGGCAGCCAACTCAGCCCGAAACCGGCAGATCCGAGGGGCCCAGGCGCCCAAAGGATCTCGGCAAAAGCTCCGAGAACGGCGGGGCTCGAGACGAGGACGCCATAAGTAACGCCTCACCCGGTAGCAGCGCGGAGCAGCGAGCACAGCAGCCAGGAACCCCTCCGACACGGGGGCGTGCACACTGCGAGGACTCCGGCGACCCCGCTCACACCCTCCCACGGCCCGCGTGAAACCCGACGCAGACGCTCTGCACGCCACCCCCTCCAATACCCCTCGACTCCCTCCTGCAAGACACTCAGAGGGGAAGCTAAGGAACAGAAGGCGCCGAGGCGCGGAGGGACTCACTGCAGGCAGCTGGCGGTGGCCATAGTCGCCGCGACTACGCATGCGCAGATCCTCCCTCCCCTAGCTCCTACGATGCGCATGCGTCCTGGACCTCTGATCAGTATGCGCCGCTCTGAGATTCTTGCACTGGTCCCTGATTGCTGCAGAGGTAGGCGCAAGGCATTGTGGTCAGGAAGAAATGTCTCCTCATCTTTATTTACGGAGTTATAACTAAGTTATTGATGACTCACGGATATTCATTTTCTACCATGATTCTGTCTTTTGAGAGGGTTGGCTCTGGGTACGAGTCTCCTACCTCAGCATCTCCAGGACTCTTCCGATGTTATAATTTTGTTCTAGAGCCTTATTTTTATTTACTATATAATTTAACAAAAATATGATTATAAGTGAAAGTACTAATATTCAGCCAAATACACCTCTTTTCTTGACAATAATTAGTGGAAATAAGCTATGCTTATTCCCCCCACACACACCCCCCGTATCTGTATGAGTGTTTTGCCTGCATGTATGTCTGTATCACGTACCTACAATGACCAGAAAAAAAACAGAAAATTACCAGAAAAAGGTGTTATATCCTCGAGAGCTGGAGTTACAGGGTTATAGGCTGCCAAGTGGGTCCCTGTGAATTGAACTCCAATCTTCTAGAAATGACCTGATGACCTTTTGCTATCTGTGGAGGCAAACCTCACTGACCTTTTGCTATTGAGGCATACCTCACCAAATTCCCCAGAATGCTTATTTCAGACTCTTCCCTCCCTAGACCATTACCTATTCTTAGAGGAGATGTCACACTTACTTGATAGCCTGATGACCTCTATGCTATTGGTCAGAGACCACACTAGATTCTAGCCTTTTGGCTATAGAACCTACCCTCATGGTCATGTGTTTTTATAAAAGAGTTTCTATGTAGTCACACCTTAAGCTTTTATTATGCACCTGGAACTAGATTCACTAGACTGATTATGGCCTGGAAACTGTTTTAAATATGATGACAATGAACTGCCTGGCATGAGAGTCCCCGAAGTCTGATCCAGGTTGCTAAAATCAATCTGAACCAAGTTTCCATTTGCATCCCTCCTTAGGTTTGCTTCCCTGTTTGGATATCTGCAGGGATCCTCCTCAACATAGATTTGATTTGATATTGAAATAATAAATAGGAATAAACACAACAAAAACAATAAATCCAAATATAGTTATTTTTTTACTACCAACCAATAAAAAAAATGTACAGATCAATAATGTAAAAAAAAAAAAAAAGCAGTTTTTTTTTTTTAACTGCTTCCAGTGAATGTTGAAGTTGTTTCACTCACATGCTAGGGATTGAATCTAGGGCCTTGAACTAATGACTCTACCACTAAAATACACCCCAACCCTGTGCTCAAATAACTGGAGCAGGGGCTATCCCAAAAGCTGTTGCGTGTACACAGGATAGGTTCATCTAGCTGGGCTGCCTTGTCTGGCCTCAGTGAGAGAGGAAGCCCTCAGCCTCACAGACACTTGATATGTGAAGGTGGGAGATACCCAGTAGAGCCCCAACTCGCTCAGAGGAGAAGGGGAAGGGGGAAGAATTGTAGAAGGAGGTGACTAGGAGGGGGACCAGTGAGTGGGATGTAAAGTGAATAAGTAAAAATAAAAATAATAATAAAATAAATTAAGTAAAACTGTACTGACTTCCGCATACACACACATACACACCATTAACAAAAATCTACTTCAATTTCTTTCTTCAGAGACTTGAAGTTCTTGTCATACAGATCTTTCACTTGCTTTGTTAGATTCACTCCAAGATAATTTATTTTATCCGTGGCTATTGTGAAGGGTGTCATTTCCCTGATTTCTTTCTCTGCCTGTTTATCCTTTGAATAGAGGAAGGCTACTGATTTGTTTGAGTTGATTTTATATCCAGCCACATTGCTAAAGTTGTTTATCAGGTTTAGGAGTTCTCTGGTGGAAGTTTTAGGTTCACTTAAGTATACTATCATATCATCTGTAAATAGTGAAATTTTGATTTCTTCTTTTCCTATCTGTATCCCTTTGACTTCCTTTTGTTGTCTAATTGCTCTAGCTAGGACTTCCAGTACTATATTAAATAGGTAGGGTGAGAAAACAAATAAAAACAAATAAAAATCTAATCTAAAATAACAAAAATAAATACTTTCTCAGTCATCAGACTAGCAAAATGAAAAGGAAAACTAACATAATTTTCTCATGCCTATTAATGGGAAAGTAAATTGGTTACCTCAGAAAGGTATAATCTGGCAATATCTTTAAAAGGTTAGGGCCAGCAGACAGTTTAGCAGATAAGGGCACTTGCTGCTTTACTAGGAGACCTAACTTAGGTTTCCAGCATCCACATCTTCCAGCTCACAACTGCCGGCAGCTCCAGCTCCAGAGGATCTGATATTTTCTCGGCCTCTTCTGACACCTGGACTCACATGCAAGTAGCTATTCACAGATACATACACAAAACTAAAAAAAAATCTTCAACAAAAAATTTAATTACACACACACTTCTCCCAGGCCCACTAGCTGTAAAAGTTAATCCACTGGAGTATAAACATTCAAGATTCTATTAGAACACTATCAGGCGTGGGTAGTGGGGAGAAAACAACCCAGATGCCATATACTCTCCAAGTTTCAGAATGTTACAACAGGAAAAATGTGGCATCCTAGATTTTATTTTATACAGAATAACTGTGTGTTGCATATACTGCAGGGGAGTAGGGAATACTGGAATACTCATCACTAATATATTGAATTTTTTAAAAATAAGTTATAGAGGATGACTTTCAACTTCTGATCTCTCTGCCTCTCCCTCCTGAGTGCTGGTATGCTCCATCTCAAATGTCTTTTTTTTTTTTTTTTTTTTTCTTTTTAGAAATCATGGCCGGGCGGTGGTGGCGCAAGCCTTTAATCCCAGCACTTGGGAGGCAGAGGCAGGTGGATTTTTGAGTTCGAGGCCAGCCTGGTCTACAGAGTCAGTTCCAGGACAGCCAAGGCTATACAGAGAAACCCTGTCTCAAAACAACAAAAAGAAAAAAAAAAAAAAAAACAAATGAAATCATAGGCTCAGTATATGCAGAATAATTCCTGGAGGAGGAACCCATTTAAATGTAAGAAATGAAATATGATAATATGATGACCCTAAGTTGGGTCTCCTAGAAAAGCACGAAGTGCTCTTACCTGCTGAACTATCTGGTAACCCTTCACCTTTAAACATATGAATTATGGCTAAAATATGAATAACAGCTATGCAAGTCTCCTTACTGTATTTGACTCAACAGAATGGGCCTGTGGCAGACAATATAGACATCTCATGTATAAGTCACACTTTGTCCTGGTATGATCATGATCGGACTATTGCACTAGCCCAATGGCGGGGGGTGGGGGCACAGGGACAGGTATCCTGAGCAGCACTGAGTACAACAGGAAAGAATACCCTGGAGACTATTGGAGGATAGCTCACTTGTTAGAAGGGTGAAAGGAATATTTTTACCCTAATGGCCAGATGGGCCCATGTTGTGGTATGTTATTGGCAGGGGCAAGAACATTAGAGGGTACTTCATTTGCATACTTCAGTACAGCAGGGACCAGGCGAAAGAACCTTATAAGGTCATATGCAGAAGAAGTCAAGCTCTGAATGTCTCAGGTCCAGCACTCAGATAAATGGCAACTAGCCCTTGTAACCCTGGAGACAAATGAACTTATCGGTTGCTCAAGCACCAGGGCAATCTGGGCCTAGGAAGCCTAGTTGCTGGGGTCTCTTAGTACCAGAGGGAGGGTGTGGGGGAACAGCCAAACTCCTGTCACTCTCAGGATGAGAAAATACAGTATTTGGGGCACGCTTTGAACCCTTCTCAGCTCCAGGCCAAGCCTGCATCTCTTCAGAGTGTCTGCTTTGGCAGAAGTCATACTCTACTGGATGGAGTTCACATAAATGTAAAATGGTCTTTATATAAGGAGCATCCCTTTAGACCTCAAGACTCTCAAGAGATATTCTTTCTAAGTGTGCCAAGAGTATAAGAGTCTTTCTCAGGAAAGGTTTCTCTCAGTGCATTTTAAAAATCACATAGGAGAAAAATGACAGAAGTGGGATCCTTGATATGCTGACCTTCTCTTCCTATCATAAAATAGATGCTGGCAGCGGGCAGTGAGGGAAAAGGCTTTCTGCCACACTCAGCCTTCAGAGACAACATCAGAGAACTCATACTGAGAGAACTGTACTGTGTACCTAATGTACAAAAGCCTCTAGGTACACTTGCTGCACTCTGGGTATTCAGTGTAAGAGAATTCATACTGGAGAACTTTCTTTGGGGAAAGTAATCTTTCAACAACAGCTTTACTTTTTTTTTTTTAAGACAAGGTCTCATGTATCCCAAGCTGGCTTCAAACTCAGTATGTAACAGGGGCTAGAGCTGAACTGCTCACCTTGCTACCTCTGCCTCCTGAGTACTTTAAAGACATAGCTTTTTCTTTTAAACCAGGAAATTCAGATATGTTAGAGAAATATCGTCACACATAATTAATATGAAAGTAGAGTTGAAATTCTATTTTATTTATCATTAGAGATAAACTATAAAGGTGGGGGAAGTTGAAGTGATTTGGGGGCCATAAACAACTAAATTACCTAAATGTATGAAGACTGTCAACTCGGCTTCCTTCAGTCACAGACAAGCAGTTCTTTACTATAAGCTCCTTGGTTTTGCCTCAAAAAAAAAAAAAAAAAAAAAAAACCTCAACTAATGGGACTCAGGGTTTGATGATTGTCTAATGATCAATGTCTGATAAAAATCATTGCAATGGATAATCAATTTGCATTATCAATTGCAACAAAAACATATCTTTCTTCATCATAGATAATCAAAACACAATCAACCTTGAAGATTCACAGAGATCACACATCTCTTAGCATACTCTTCAGGATCAGTGTGTATGTGATTTTAACATAGTCAAAGAAAGCTGAAGCATATAGCATCAATTTCTGCTGCATATTCTGTTTTCATTACAAACAAATCAGACCGTGTATAATAACTTATCAATGTGTCTGTTGTAAGTAGCATTACAGTATTTACTTCAGAGTGTAATTTCTTAGTTCTAATAGCAAACCAATATCTAGGCAGAATTAAAGACATTAAATAATTAAATTAAATGTCTTTAGTTCTGTGTGTTCAGATGCCAAAAATAATGATAAGCTCAACCAAAGGCCCTTACAGAAAAATGGAGAGTAGACACAGCATTGGTTTCTGTTCAGAAATCCTAAGTACTTGAGGACAAGAAAAGATTCCTTCCAGTAACAAAAGGACAGCAGCTGTAGAATATTATCCTCATCAAATACAGCATTCATACATGAGAGTAACATTTTCAAACTGGCAAAGTTTCAAAAACTATCTCTTTCAAGAAGAACTTCCCCAAGAGGACATAACAGTAATAACTCACAATGATATGTGAGCCATGTCCCAAAAGACACGTAACAGAGGTGCTCTCTATAGACATGTTAGTCCTAAGAGGAAACTGTAAGGACGTTAGCAGCCCTTCAATACTAAGGGACAAAATATGGTACAGGTACTCAGAAGTTAGTGAACTACTGATACGGTAACTAGCCTAAACTTAAAACATTGTTGAGTAAAAAAGCCAGATGCAAGAAAATGAAGATCTAGTTAATGGGGAATAATCAACATAGTGGTTACCTTTCTACTGTACAGGGTTTTTGAAAGTTGCACAGTTGGGATCTATGTGATGGACACATACGTATTTCTATATACTAAATCCACTGAGGAGTTTGGAAGGATGACTTAGCACATAATAGCACCTGCTACTCTTCAAGATGATCTGTGTTAATTTTCAACACCCATGCTTGGTGGTTCCTGACTCCCTGTAACTTCACTTGCAGGGGACCTGATAACTTCTTCTGGCTTCCATGGATATCCATTTGCTCATACCGCACACAAACACACACCGGCACAGACACATACACATAAGTAAAAATAGCTTTTTAGAAAATCCATTGAAGCCGGGTATTATGGTAGAGTTTTCTAATCTCAGCACAAAGGGGATAAGGATGAAGGCATGGTCATCTGAGCTATACAGTAATTTGAAGTCAACTTAGGCTACATGAAATATTGTTCCCACTGCCCCCCCCCCAAAAAAAACAGTATCACTGAGTTGCAAAGATGAGAACTCTGTATTTGTTGATATATCGACATATCATATGTATGCATGTATATGTATCATATATCCAAAAAAATTTGTATTTTGCCTGCACGTATGCCTGTGTACCACATGCATGCCTGGTGCCCTCAGAAGCCAGAACAGGATGTCAGATAACCTGAGACTGGAATTACAGACAGTTGTGAGCCACCATGTGGGTGCTGGAAATGGAACCCAAGTCCTCTGGAAGACCAGCTCTTAACCACTGAGCAATCTTCAAGCCCACATATATTCACATATATTCATTTAAAAACAGTTTTAGTTTGCTTTGGTTTTTTTTTTTTTTTTTTTTTTTTTTTGAGATCAGGGTTTACTGTGTATCACAGGCTAGCTTAAAATACCATATAAAGCGCAGGCTGACATTGAATTTGCCACCCTTCTACCTCAGGATCCACATGCTGGCATTACAAGAGTGAACTACCATTTTAAAACTAGGTGCCAGGGTGGAACAGTTGGCTGAACAATTAAGAGCATTTACTGCCCTATCAGAGAGCTGGAGTGCAGATCCCACCACCTACTTTGTGCTGTTCACAAATTCCTGTTCCAGGGGATCTAACATCTGCTTCTGGACTCGAAGGGCACCTACACACACACACACACACACACACACACACACACACACACACGTACACACAAACAAATACACATAAAAATAAATCTTTAAGAGCTGGAGAGATGGCTCAATAGTTAGCAGTGCATACTGTTTTTGTAAAGGACTCAAGTACACTTCCCAGCACCCATATCAGGAAACATTACAATTACCTGTGTCTCCACTTCCAGAAGGTATGCTCCTCTGGACTCTGCAGGCACCCGCACTCATCTGTGCAGTCACACTCATACATACACATGATTTTAAAATAATAAAATACTTAAAACTAAATGCCAATTGATGAGACACAGAGATTCATGCTTCAATTTTAAACAAACCCAAACAAAAAGCAAATGCAAACATGGATCTTGTTTTATAAGTGAGATTCTGTAACTATTAATAGTTAGCTCACCTCAGACTAACACCATCAGAGAATTTGTCACTCATATGCTTGGAGAGTTAGATCAAAAATACAGCTATAACATCAGTATGATCTAGCAGTCCAGCAATCACTCCAAACACTAATTTCCATCTTTCCCTTAGGCTGTCTTCATATCGGTTATCTTTTTTTGTTAATGTGTATGGCTGTTTTGCCCACTTTCACACTTGACTCCCCAAGAAGACCAAACGAGGTTGTCCGATCACCCTGGAACTAGAGTTACAAACAAGTGCGAGCCACAGTGTATGTGCTGGGAACTGAACCTGGGTCCAGTGGAAGAGCAGCAAGTGTTCTTAGCCACCAGTACATCTCTCTAGCCCCATATTAGCTGTTCTTGTATTAGCTCCCAATTACATCATAGCTGCCAGCATAGGCACAATGGACTTCTTTTGCATTCCTATGACTACTTTAACTTTATTACTACAAACTTAGTATCTTAAAACAAGAGATTAATAAAGATTAATAAAGATTTTTTCTCTTATATTCTGGAAGCCATAAGTATAAAATCAGTATCACTGTCTGAAATTAAGGAGTTGGCAGGGTTAAGCTCCACATAGAGGCTTCAGGAGAGAACTAATTCCATGCCTCTACCAGCTCCTGGTGGTTGCTCTCATTCCTTGGTTTATGAATATATAACTACAACCTTTACCTCTGTAGTAACAAGACCTTCTTTTGTGTATGTATATGTGTGTATTCAAATTTCTCTGCTTGCCTCTTATAAAGGCACATGGCTGCATGGGTAATCCAGGATAATCTTCCCAAGAAAAACCCATTTAATACACATGCAAAGTCTTCATGAAAATAAGAGTCACAGGTTCCAGGGATCAAAGCCTTGGACATCTAGCCATCTAGACTCAACAAGTACTGAAGTTTTTGGACCTTCCATTGGTAGCCACTGTTGGCCTAGTTGAACCATAGCCTGTAAGCCATTTTAATAAATCCCCTCTATCAATGGGTGGATGGATTATAGATAGGATGGATGGATAGATAGATAGATAGATAGATAGATAGATAGATAGATAGATACATAGATACATAGATACATAGATACATAGATGCATAGATACATAGGTAGATTCATTTGTCCATTCAGTTGTTTCTCTAGAGAACCCTGACTAATAGAGTCATCAAAAGAGTCCGTGCTGGGGCTGTCAAGATAGTTCACATATCCACAAAAGAACACTTTTCAACAAGTAATTTTTGTGGACATTTCTCCTTAGTTTGGATCTAATCCATATCATCTAGAGAAGAATAGATTCTTTCCCTCACATTTTTAGAAGGACAAAACAAAGCTCAAGATGCCCAGCCTCTCCAAAGCCCTATTGTATTAATACTTGAAATTTTAGTGACTTTAATGAGGAAGAGAATAAATGACATACACTGGCTTCTAGCTCTGGAACACAAGCATTTTCAACTATGTAAGTTTACTCATGCATCTTAAAAGTTATTCTCAATAGATCAAGAGGTTCTCTGCATGTCCTAACAAATTAACATTTTATTTTTATGATTCTACTATTAAAGGACCCTTTGCCCCAATATTGTTTGTTATTGCAGTTTGTGCATACATATGTGAAAATTAATTTATGAATCTTTTGTTCTTATTATGCCTGCTTTACTTGGATTTTACTGACTTTGAAAAGTTTTCCACTGGGCTGGACATGGTGGCACAAAACTTTTATTCCAGCATTCGGAGGCAGAGGTGAATAGATCACTGTGAGTTCAAAGCCAGCCTGACACATAGAGTAAGTTCCAGGCCAGCCAAGGCTACATACTGAGACAAGAAAGAAAGAAAGAAAGAAAGAAAGAAAGAAAGAAAGAAAGAGAAAACCAAGAAATCATATTAGATTTTATTTCTTTTACCTTTTCCCCAATAGTTTTAGCACATACATCTATTTAATCTATTTATAAAACAAGAACATCTAAAATTTTTAAATCAAAATTGCTAGTGTTTCCTTTTGTTTTGGATATGTATAACTATTGACAGGTGTGTAATATGTAAGTAAACAGGAAAAAAAATCCAGAAACTAGAACGCAAAGTTTGATCCATGAAAGGCCGTCTTTAGGTTTGCCCTACTGGATACAATCCAGTCCACCACCACCACTAAGAGCACACCTTAACCTTGTAGACCAGTAACCCTGCACACTCTAGAAACGTGGACACAATCTCCAGAACCCACAGATAAAGGACAGAACCAAACTCAAGTTATTTCCTAACCTCTATAGATATGTTGTGGTACAGAAATACAAACACGTACAATAAATAAATGTAAACTTTCTAAAAAATCAATTTTCAGGCCACTGAGATGGCTCTTTGAGTAAAACCATCTCCTACTAAATCTGACCACCTAGGTTCTATTCCTGTAACCTACATGAAAAAAGGACAGAACCAATTCCTGAAAGCTTTCCTCTGACTTCACATGTACACTGAACGAACCCACGCACAAACAAACACGCACACAATCAAACAAAAAATTAATTAACTTTTTTGGTTTGTTTGTTTTTCAAGACAGAGTTTCTCTGTGCAGCCCTGGATGTCCTGGAACTCACCCCGTAGGCTAGGCTGGTCTCAAACTTACAGAGATCCACCTGCCTCTGCCTCCCAAAGTCCTAGGACTAAAGGTGTACATCACCACAACCCAACTTTAACTTTTAAAAATAAGAACCAACTTTTAGCTGGAAAGAGAACTTGCTCCCTTAAGATAATAAAGCTCTCTACTGAACCACTGGATGAGCCCCATAAACAAACACACGCTGACATCTAAAACAAAACCATCAGTCAGTGGCTTGTTTCCACGGCTGCGTCACACAATCATAGTCTGACAAACAGCCAGGGTTATTTAATTTAAAATATTAATAAAGGGATCAATTACTTATTCACAGGATGGTCCTTTTGAAAGCTAAGAAACTCCAAGGACGGCTACCGATTTACCTCAATCATCAGTGTTTGCCTGATATGCCACAAAGCTCTGAGCTCCAACACCAGCACCACAGAAAGATGGGCATTGTGGTCCTCGTCTGTATTCCTTGCACTAGGGAGGTGGAAGCAAGAAGATTAGAAATTCAAGGATAACCTCAGCTACAAAGTTCAAGGATAGTCTGGGATATATGTGATCCAGGATGAAATGGAATGAATGAGTGAGTGAGTGAGTGAGTGAGTGAGTGAGTGAAAAAATTACAAGGAAATCCTATCAGTCTAAAAGTAGCATAATAATCTGAGTCAATGCTAAATATAAAAATTAATTGCAGTAAAAATTGAGAACAATATGTAGTCTATTTTAGCCATAAGAAGCATGACCATGTGTTGCCGAGACTCTATTTAGAAACCTCACAGGAATACACAAATGGTGGGTTGAGAAGGATGGGTCAGTAGGCTCTAGGCATTATGAGAATGTCAGAATGTCTGAACTCCAAGTAAGACAAGCCTACACCAATCAGAACAGAGTATAAAGGACCAGACCCTAGGAATAGAACACTAGACAGTATAAGGAACACAACAGAATTCTTTGTTGTTCTGAGCTGTCTAGAGAATCACAAACATACCAAATTATGGTCGGGCAGACTTCAGGTTTTCCCTGCTCCAATCTGCCATTAGGAACAAACCTAAACACAGGTTACCTAATAATTGGGATTACCAGAACCCACATCCTCTCGATGTGTAGCATACAAATCAGTCCCTGTGTGTGACCAAGCCAGCTCAGTCAGTCAACAGGGTCTCAAGGGAGGGAGCGAGGATTGAAAAGAAAAAGACAATCAGTCAACATTATAACATGACTCAAGCCTGTGCTGAGGCTGAAGCTGGCTTATTTTTCTCCAGTCTGTTTTTATGCCATTCTAAGGACATGCAAAGTACTAGTACTAGTACCTAGTACTAGTCAGTTTTAGGTCAAGGAACAAACAAGACAATAAACAAAGTCCCATGGTATTCATGGACTTACAAGATGATCAAGGTCTTGAGCCTATTTTCTTGTCCTGGCCCAAAGTCAAACTCCTACCTGAGCCTACTTTCTTGTCCTAGTCTAAAGTCAAATTCTTGCTTGAGCCTACCTCTGCGTCCTAATCTAATGTCAAATTCCTGCCAAATTCCTAGCACCGGCCCCAAGAGCGCTCCACATGTAGGAATATTTACAGTTAGCGTCCCTGGGACTGAGGGTAATTTTAGTTCCCCTTACACATCTCTGGTCCTCCATGTCCCTTTGTAGCTGGTCTTTGCGACTTTGTGGGTCCTCTTTTCCTTCCCACCACTGTCCTTTCCTCCTTTTTACCCCCTAACACTAGACAGGAAAGAAACAAGAATAGAGTGGAGAGAGGAATCAGGAAAATTCCTGAATCTGATTTCTTTTCTGTTGCTTCTCCTTTGACCTCAGCTACTAACAAACCACAAACAACCTCCTACCTATATAACCAACAACTGGCCCACCCCAGCTCCCAGCCTATCGGGCCCTAACATTTATACACTCTCTGAAAAGTCCCCAGAATTCCAAATATAACACAATCACAAAAACTATCTGCCGCAGACAGAACCACGATTCTGCTAGAGCACAAGACAAATCATAGTCAGTTGCTGCAGGCAGTCCGAAGCAGCCCCACATCCCTACGCCTGGAATCAAAACAAAAGCACCTTCATATATATATATATATACCAAATTTCCAGAATTCTCACTACACCGCTTCCTCTGCTGGGGAAAACTGGAGAAGACATTTAGCGTATCCTACCGTATACTTCAGGTCCACCAGGTCTCCACACTTCCCACCTAAACGTTGTAAGACCTACAACCCTGCCCACTCTACAAATCTGGAGGCAAAGTCCTGTCCTCTCATAGAAACTTGAGTAAACGTTTAATTCCAATGCCTAATGACTTTCTGTTTCTACAGTTTAGTCCTTTCTTCCTCTCCCTTTAAGGGCACCGGTAAAACCTCAGCACGATTGCATTTGTTCTCCTTCCCCTCAGGAAACTCACTTAAATGACTTTGTCTTCTCTTGCCTCCGACCTACAGCCAGCCGCATCCGGATCCCTCCCCTCTACGCTAGGGTCGCTGTACGTTCCGTCCGTCCCCTCATCCCACCTTCCTTACTCGGCTACACAGCCTGCAACCCGCAGCAGATCTAACACCAGCACTTCCGGCCCACCCCTTGCCAGCCTCAGCTTCCGTCTTGTCCAAGTTCATTTGCTCCGGTCAGTGGGTTCGACTCTCCTTAGCCTCGGTCTCTGTCCATAGAGGTGCTGGTGCTCAGCGTCTTAGTATCCTCCTTCAAAGGCTTCGTCCTAGTTCTTTAGCAGCCAATAGCGCACTCCTGCGGACTTTGACTTCACCCGCCAACAGGACGGACGCCGCCTAATTGTTGCCGCTCGACGCCCGCGGGGGCGTCTGGGAGTTGTAGTCCCGACCAGTGAGCTGACGCACTTCAGAACCAGACCGACGGGCGAGCGCCATTGTGTGTTTCGCAGGCACTTCTAGCGAAACACCGCGGGAAACCCCGTCGGGGACAGCGCCCATCTTCTGTTTTATTTGCAACCTCTGGAGCCCACTGGAGGCTTCGTTAGTGGCTCCACTTCTACAGACCCGGGAGAAGGTGTGTAGTCGTGGCTCCGGATCCTGAGGAAAACTTTGCGTTCTAGATGGAGAACACATTTTAAGAAAACCAACCGCATTCTGGATTACAGAACATCAGCTTCCCCCTATCGGTTAGACGGGAACCTGTCTTGTAGGCTTATGTGAGTCGGGGAGAGGACTCATTGGGCACTTTGCAATTTTGGGGAGGACTGCTCACGTCCTGCTAAAGAGTGGGATATGGGCAGAGGTGGGGGAGCCACGGAGCGCATTCCTTAGTGCCCCCCTCTTCCGCCTTCAGTTTCCCCAGTGTTCTGCCTACTCTCCTGAGACCTTTGAGGACAGTATGGCTTCCACGCTTCCAACAACCTGGCCCCAGGTGAGTAAAGGCTTCTTTTCAGCTTGTGAACCCGTCCAGGGGCCTGCTAGGGGTGCGAATCTTGTTCTCAGATACCCTAGAGTTCCGGGAGGAGTTGAAAGACTGCCGGAGAGGGTGGTTAGAATAGAAGAAACAAACAAACTGATTTCTGAACCGGGAACTGGCAAGCCAGATTGAGGCTTTTCAATTTAAAAGCAAAAAACCATTTCTATTACAATTATTTTGTGTGTGGGTGTGCACGTGTGTGCCACTGCCTGCTTGTGGAGGACAGAGGACACCTTTCCGGATCGTTACCCTTCTTCCAACATATGAGTCCTGGAGATCAATCAAACTCAGGCTTGGTAGCAGGCACCTTTACCGACTGAGCCATTTCACCAGACCTTTCCAACTTTTTTTTTTTTTAAGCTGGGGGTCTGGTGAAGAAACTGACAGGTGTAAGAAAATAAGAGGCTCACGGTTAGTTTGCAGCAGCTACTTTAAGGAAATGACAATTCAAAACCAGGAAAAGAGGTGCAGGTGGGAACCAACAGTCCTATCCCTTGGTTAGTGAGAAAAGAACAGGTTTTCATAGCCCACAGGTCTCACTTGTCCCCTGATTAGTGTCAGACAGATTTGCTCAAGGATTTAGACAAAGGAACTGGAGACAAGTCAAATGTAACTGGGTCATCTTGCCCAACTTTTCTATTTTTCTCTCACTGTGGAAGAGAAAAACCCGTGGCTGAACTCCGTCTTGTGGCTTTTAGGAATCTGTGAAGTTTGAAGATGTATCACTGACATTTACCAAGGAAGAGTGGGCACAGCTAGACCTCCAACAGAAGTGCCTGTACAGGGAGATCATGATGGAGAACTACAGTAACGTGATTTCAGTGGGTAAGGCAGCCTCCACTTTAATAAAGCCTGTTAGGGTGGGTGGAGCATGCTTTTATTTCCAGCACTTCGGAGGTGGAGGAGGATTGGAAGTTCAATGCCAGTCTTGCTTGACTCTACCTGCCCCCAACTCTGAATGTGTGGTACCTCTCTCTGAACTGTTTGTGCTTGGGCTTAGGCTAGAGGGACCCGAGGAGAAGTGTTAAGGGAATGTAGAACCTGGTAGAGAGGGAAAAGGCAGCTTTTCAGTATGACTTCAGAAGTTTCATCCAATCAATACATCAGAGCCCCTGAATACTGGGCAGAGCCTATAAGGGATGTTTGTAGCTCTAGTAACAGTTGCCTGTAATTTTTATGGCACATCAAACATATGAGATGCCAGTGTCCAGCAGCTCAGAGGTATCATCAAAGATTGTGATTTCTTTGCTGTTCTTAGGAAGTCTTCTGGCCTCTCTAGTTATTTCATAGCTTTAGCTCCAAGCTTTATGTCTATGTTAAAGCAGAAACAAAAGTTGATAGTCCTGACCAGTTCTTTCTCAACTGTCAAATTTAGCAGGGAAACAAAAGCTTTCCCTGAATGTCCCTCAGTTAAACAACCTCCCTTTTTCCTTTATGGTACCTTTGCTGCCAAGGAAACCCAAGAAATTGAACCAAAGGAATGGATATGTAGTTGTCATTGCCCAAGACCCGATGTTATCTTGTCACAGCATGGGAGAAGGAGGGAATAGATGCTGCAGCAGGCTGGCATCTTCCCTAAGCCCACCTCCAAGCCCTGTCTCTTTTCAATTGAGCAGAGCGTCACTTTTCCAAGCCACATGTGATATCTCAGTTAGAAGAAGCAGAGGACTGTTGGCCAATGCAGAGACAGACTCCTCAAGATAATCTTCCAGGTAAGAGCCAGGCATGTGGGGGTTTCCAAAAGGGATGGACCTTCTGGTTATTCTGAGACTGACGTCTTCTGAGCAGTATGAGAACTCAGGTAGCATGTTGTAATAAGTATAGGTTATTTTCTAATATGCAGTCAGTTTTTCTTGATGCTGGTGACTAAGCCCAGGGCCTTTCACATAAGCAGAGCTGACATGTTACCATTTGAACTAACATCCCCAGCTTCAGTCTTTATTTAGGTTTGGGGTTGTGGTATTTGGGGTTTGTGTATAGTGGTGGTGGTGTTTGTGTTGGGAGTTTTGTTGTTTTGGATTTTTGTTTTGTTTTGAGATAAGGTCTTAGGTAGTTGAGGCTAGCCTCCAACCTATCAATTAACTAAGGATATGAATTCCTGACCATCCCTCTGTCTTAGGTGTTCTGGAATTACAAATATGTGCTACCACACTGGCTCCTGTTTTTATTTCTTTTCTGAGTTTTTTTTTTTTTCTTGTTGTTTTTAAGCACATAGGCATATTGTCTGAGTAGTTTTTTTTTTGAACCCAAGCATTTTTAACCTTTTTTGTTGTTGTTCTGTTTATCTGGTTTCACTTTATGTATGATGGGCATAAAATCTTTGAGCCCCTCAAAAGTTCAGATTCATTCTTCTTCTGTTTGTTGGAAACAGCATCTTTCTGTAGACTAAATTACTACTGTCATAGTACAGAAGCCTCTTCTGTGTTCTTGTGCTTTGTTGGTTTCTTTTTTCCCCTTTCTGGGTGCATGCCATAATGTGACACATTTTATTGTATATTGATGAACTTTAATAAATTTCTATACCCCTTGTAGTTTAAAAAAAAAAAAATCTTAGCTAGGTAGTGGTAGCACACACCTTTAATCCCAGCACTTGGGAAACAGAGGCAGTTGGATCTCTGTAATTTTAAGGCCAGCTGGTGTACAGAGCAAGTTCCAGGACAGCCAGGCCTACAAAGAGAAACCATCTTAAAAAAAAACAAAACAAAGAAATCTTGGATGTCTTTTAATCTTCCAGATAAACTCCAGTTTTCCTGGATTAGTTGAGAAAAGCTATTAGAATATACATGAAATTTGATTGGACTTAATTGTCGCTATTACCTGTTCTGGTTAATCCCAGCATGGTTGTTCATACGAGCCTGCATGCTGCTACATCCTCTTAACATTGAGGTTTTAATTCCTTTTCTATTGCTGTGAAGATATACCATGACCAGGATATGAGAAAAAACATTTGATTGAGGGTTCCCATGGAGTTCACTGGGTAAGTCCATGAAGCATCATGGTGAGGTGCATGGTGTCAGGCAGACAGGCGGGCATGGTTCACTGGGTAAGTCCATGAAGCATCATGGTGAGGTGCATGGTGTCAGGCAGACAGGCGGGCATGGTTCACTGGGTAAGTCCATGAAGCATCATGGTGAGGTGCATGGTGTCAGGCAGACAGGCGGGCATGGTTCACTGGGTAAGTCCATGAAGCATCATGGTGAGGTACATGGTGTCAGGCAGACAGGCGGGCGTGGTGCTGAAGCATAGCTAAGAGCTCACTTCCTAATTCACAAACCAGAAGCAGCTAGAGAGCTCAAGCCAACTGGGAATGGCATGGACTTTCAAACCTCAAAAGTCAACCCCAGTGACACAGCTCCTCCAACAAGACAACACCTAATCTTTTCTAAACAGTGCCACCAACCTGGAACCAAACATTCAAATATATTAGCCTAGAGGGCCATTTTCATTCAAATCACCACAGTCTACTTGCTGGCCCCATAGGCCCATGGCAGTATGCATTTAGTCCGACTTCAAAAGTCCCCATGGCCTTTCACAGTGTCAACACTTTAAAAGTTCATAGACTAGGGGCTGGAGAGATTGCTCAGTGGTTAGAGCATTGGCTATGCTTGCAGAGCCCTGGCAGTCACATGGCAGCTCAGAACCATCTGTAACTCCAGTCTCAGAAGTTCCATGATGCCCTGTTCTGTCCTCTGAGAGCACTGTACTCACACAAGTTCAAAGTCTCTTCTGAGACTCAAAGCAATCTTTTTAATTGTAGCCCCCCTCATTAAAATGCAAAAAGCAAGTTACATTCTTCTAACATACAGTGGCACAGAATATATATTTCTATTCCAGAAGAGGGAAAGTGAGGAAATACTGGACCTAGTCAGAATTAAGCAAGGCAAACTCCAAATCCTGTAGGTTCATGTAACGGAGGGCTTACAGTTTCAAAGGGTTAGTCCATGACCATCATAGTGGGTAGCATGGCACTGCAGCAGTAACTGAGAGTATACATCTGACTCACAAGCAGAAGGCAGAGGGAGAGAGCTAACTGGGGCTGGCATGAGCTTTGGAAACACCCCCAGTGGACACACCTTGTCCAGCAAGGCCACAACTTCTAATCCTACCAAGGAGTTCAACCAACTGGGACCAAGTATTCAAACATGAGTCTATGGGTGTTGTTAACTTTTTCTTTCCTTTGGACAATAGTTTCATCATCATATCCAAAACACGATTCTGAAAATAAAGAGTGGGTATCTGGCTTATCGTACAGGGAAATGTGTAGGTTTTGATGAGGATGACGCTAGATTCTGCTTTGTTCCACATCGATGTTCATCTAGTGCTTTCTAATGAATGGAAAATCATTACTATATGATAAATAGGAAAATATCTATTTCCATTGCAGAATATTCCAAGGTGGTTATA
Organism: Arvicanthis niloticus; assembly: GCF_011762505.2. Classification (NCBI taxonomy): domain Eukaryota; kingdom Metazoa; phylum Chordata; class Mammalia; order Rodentia; family Muridae; genus Arvicanthis; species Arvicanthis niloticus. Next base: position 1,419,872 of record NC_133438.1, on the reverse strand, counting down.
GTGATTTTTTTTCCTTTGAACAGTTAAAGTGATAACATAGTAGATATAAGAAATGCCTTGCTGTAAGGTTGTATCTTTGTCTTAATATTCATGAAAGACATAGTAGTTTTCACTGTTTTTGCTATCTTCAAATTTTTTTTATTTATATTTTGGCTATAAAGCACACCATGTGCCACCGGATGCTTCTCTTTGTGTTTTTATGCTCTGGTGAAGTAGCATCAGAACACTTTCTGACCCTGTTCACCTGTCAGATCTCTACCTGCTGCCATCTTTGGTGATGATGTTTAGTTTCACATCAACATTCATCTGAATGAGTAGATATTCATCTAGTGTTTTCTAATGAATGAAAAATCATTCCTATATGATGGAAATGGGAAATTTTTGAAGCTGGGAGTAGGAAACCAAGATACAAGACCATGCCGGTTAAGTTAGCAGAAAGCACCTGGCCGCATCAGCTTTGGGGAAAGCTTGACTTTTATTGTTGAGGAATGGTGTGACATGGATTTTCACAGCTCACTCTGGTTGGTTTGTAAAGAAAGAGCTGTGGCAGGACACAGATGGAGAAAGGAAGCAAGCACCAGTAGTGTTCAGGGTTGAAATGGTAATGCCTGCTCTGGGAGAGTAGTATCAGGTTTGGGGAGAATTAAAGAGTTTGACTCACAGGTAGACTCAGTGGATCCACATCATTAGATAAACTGGACCAAAACAATGCCGAGGATTCCTATGGGTGAAGGAAGCCTTGAAGGGATTTTCTATGGCCATAGTTCATAATTTGGATATTTACTACAAGAACGCTTTGTGGTGCTGGAGACTGATCCCAGGGCCTTGTATGTGCTATGCAAGCACCTGCCACTGAGCTCCGTACATCCCCAGACGTGGATTGCAAGGGAAACAGCCTGAATTTTTGGAATTCACTTGTTTTAAAGGTGTTAAAGGCATAAACTATTTTAAAGAGTGGAACTATGGTTTTCTTTTTCTCTCCATAATGACATAATGTTAGGTAAAAACTTTACACTAATCATGAAGAACTACCTAGTAGTGTTTACCTTGAAAGTTGGATTTAAACTGTGCCAAGTCTCTACTTATCCTGTCAATCGATCATAGATGAAAAGGGACCAGTGACACATCCAAGGAGGTTTCCTGCGCCAATTGCTTTTTTGAAGTTCAAGAGGTCCAGGTAGCAAATAAAAATATGAGATTTTAGAATGTCATACATTACTATTAATGCCCAAAATTGAGATTGAATCCAAAGTTCAAATCCTTTCTTACAACTGAGTTTACAAGCCTCTCCAGCTAGAATGACAGCATGGAATGTGATTGGTGAGATAATATGAGAAAATGGATAAATTCTAAGACAAATGTCATTCATCCTCAAGAAAGCTTTGAGTTGAATAAGATCCTGTGATGGCAACATGGGAAAATAAATTAGGTTGTGCTCATGTATTCACTTGTCATTCTGTGGCCATTCAAAAAACATAGCCACATGTATATTCCTAAAGTGGGGCACTTGAAAGCTAACTAGACTTAATCATTAGAAGCAATGCATAAAAGACACTGTTGGTCAGGCATGGGTGTCACATAGCTAAATCAAAGCACTTGAGAGGCAGAAGGCTGGTCTCTTAGGAATTCTAGAATACTAAGGTAGCATAGTGAGACCCTGTCAATAAATAAGGGAAAAAGAGATTAACTAGTAGATGAATAAGTCGTAATCACAGGAGAACCTCCAAAAAATGCTTTTTTGCCCCTTTGTGTATGTGTGGTTTTGCCTGTGTGTTTTTCTGTGCACTCTCTGCATGCAGTTCCCTCTGAGGCCAAAGGAGGGCATCTAAGTCCCTGGGACTGGAGTGACACATGGTTTTGAGTCATCATATGTGTGGTGGGAATGGAACCCAGGTCCTCTGGAAAAAACTATTAATAGCTGAGCCATCTCTCCAGCCCCAAATTTGAAAATTGTCAAAGTAAGAACTGAAGCAGGAAATGAACCTTATAGGAGTCATTTCCCTTTTGTTTGAGGAAGAGAGGCAGATATTCTTTATATAGCCTGAGGATGTCCACATGCTCACGCAAACATATAGAGAATGAAAGAAATACTCATACAAAATGTTAGAATACATATATATGGAAAATGAAGGAATTTCACTACAGACCTCTGAGGGCTCAGGGCCTTATCAATTTGTTGGCTGTCTAGAATCTAGAGTGATCATGTGTTTGGGATAGAGCCTAGTCCACTACTGTTGGTTTTTGTTCAAGAACACATTTTCTCTTGTCTTTTACAAATTTTTCTCTGAGATATTTAGGGTGGGGGGTCTGATATCAAAACAGGGTGCAGTAAATATGTTTAGTGTGAGAAAGCTCAGTTTCAGCTCAGCTTGGACCACCTTAACTGTTGGATGACTAAAACAGGATATTAATCTGTAAAGACATAAACAGGACTCTTTTGTGAAGTTTTCAATATCTGAGAACTCCTCCAAGGGAAGAAATCTCAGAAGTATAATTTGAGCAGGAACAACTTCTGACCTAAGTTAGTTTTATCTTGAGAGAACTTGCACTAGAGCCCCACCCCCACCCCATAAAAATACAATTTAGTAAAAATAAATAATAGCATCTGAGATCTCTAAAGCCATGAGAACGTGCATGATATAGAAGCACTTTCATGTGTAGCTCTCTTATTTGGTATCACAGTTGTACTAGGGATAGTCTTAAGAATGTAATTGCTATTAGGAAGCCACTGAGTATTAAAGAAATCCCTGACCAGGATCCCTGTGGATATGACAATGTGGAAGGCCTCAGTAGGAGTCCTCATTGGATCCTGTATCAGAGGACTCATATGGGCAAGGACCCTTTGGAAGTTTCTCTAGGGAAATCATCAGCTTTAACTCCTACATTGTCTGAAAATGAGAAAATACACAGTTATAAAGGATTACAGTGAATAGGAAAAGTGAAATGTCACGAGCCTTAAAAAAAACAAATTATTCTATAAACTCCAATTGGTTAGCAATATGACTGAATTGCTTGGCCCTTAGTAAGAAGGTACCACAGACTGAATGAATACCTGAAGAAACCCCAAGAAACAAGAGTGTATCTTCAAAGGGTATTTCAGTATGGGTCCAAACTTTGAGAGAATAAAGGAAGTCGTGAGGCAGACAGTGTTACAGAGACATCTGAGGGCTCAGATTTACAGATTTGTTTGAGAGTCCAGCATCTATAGAATGGCCATGTATTTTGGGTAGACCAGGGGATCTCAACCTTCCTAATGCTGTGACCCTTTAATACAGCTCCTCATTTTATGGTGACCCTCAACCATAAAATTATTTTTGTTGCTACCTCATAACTGTAATTTTGTTATTGTTATGAACTCCCGTGAAAGGGTCATTCAGCCCTCAAAGGGGTCATGGCTCACAGGTTGAGGACTGCTCTACTAGAGTCTAATCCAGTAGCATATTTTCATGTATGTTGATTTGTGTTCAAGAATACATTTTCTCTTTCATGTGTTTGTTCTCTGGGATCTTTGTGTGCAGTCTGTCTGTCCATCTGTCTGTCTCAGATATATGTATCATGATTCTCTTAAATAGATAGCATTTTCTAGCACCCACACTTAAATTCTAGGGTCACTGGAAGGCTTGCAATACATTGTTAAAACCAATGAACAGAGCTTTCAAGCAAACATTATGGGTGATGAAGGGGAGACATCCCTCTGAAGAAGTTTTAAAAATTTTTTTAAAGCAAGAAACAAATAGGCCTGGTGTTATAGGCCAAAAATGCCAGCTACTTGGAAAGCTAAGACAGGTTCAAGGCCAGTCTGGGGAATTACTTGTCCTCAAATAAAAAGCAAAAAGAGGGGCTGCAGATATAGTTGGCAAAGTGTTTGCCCAGTATCCACAAGGCCTTGAATTGAATCCCAGCACCACATAAACCACATATGATCATGGGTTCCTGTGCTCAGTAGCTAAGAAGAACCTCAAAAAGTCTTCTTCTGCTACGTAGAGCTCAAGGCCACCTGGGTCAGCTCCCCTATCTCAAAAGAGTGCGTGTCCTAGTTGATACACCTCAGTGATTGAGCAATCCCTTAGGGCTAGGACCTAGGCAAAAAATGAAAAATCAAAAAGGAAAGGAAAAAAAATCTGCATGAATTTTATTTCTTTTTAGACAAAATACAAACAACCAATGATGTGCAAAATAAAAGACAAGTTTTAAAAAACTATACAAAAGAAGGAGGGTAAGGGAGGAAATCCATACAGATAGATACTCTATAATGCACGTAACTTGATGATAGTACTTGTTGATAAAAGAATGAGCCAGTTCCTTATGTACTTAACAAAACAGTGTTTGTGTTTCTTTTTGTGTGTTTGTTTGTTTTATTTTTACTTTATTTATATGAGTGCACTATAGCTGTCTTAAGATCCCATTACAGATGGTTGTGAGCCATCATGTGGTTGCTGGGAATTGAACTCAGGACCTCTGGAAGAGAAGTCAGTGCTCTTAACCGCTGGGCCATGTCTCCAACCCCAGTATTTGTGTTTCTTAAAACATGCAAATGAAACTGGGTTTCTTGTATCTTAGGTTAGCCTTAACCTTACTATGTAGCCAGGCTGGACCTTGAACATCTGATCCTCTTGTCTCTCTGTGCTGGGGTTACAGGCACGGATCACTGTGAGTGGCTTTAATGAATTTCTGGGGATATGCTACATCATTCTCTAACAACCGAGCTACATACTCAGCCTGTTTTTGTGTATGTTTTTTGGATGAGTCTGTCTTTGTGACTCTAGTTGGCCTATAACTCAATATGTAGATCTGACTAGACTCTTAACAGTGATCCCCTCTTGCCCTCTTTCCCCTGCCTCCCAAGAACAATGATTATAGGAATGTGCCACATTACCTAGCGTTTGCTCTGGTTTTGACTTTTAGAATGTTCTGGGCCTTCTCCATACCCTGGAATGAATTCCTTTCCTGCCGAGAGTCCTCTGATGAAGATCAAGGTTGTTGAGGTCCTTACATTGAATAAGGATGTGGCTGGTCCCCGGAATGCCCTGATTCAATCTCTCTATCCAGAAAGTGGAGAAGATTTGAACCCAGGTAACCGCAAGCCAGCTAAACAACCAAGCAAGCGTTTGAATGACACTGAAGCTTCTCGAAAGAAGTTCCGACAATTCCAGTATGAAGAGTCAGCTGGTCCCCAGAAGGCTGTGTCCCGGCTTCATAAGTTGTGTCACCAGTGGCTGCAGCCTAATACACGTTCAAAGAAGCAGATCCTAGAGTTGCTGGTGCTCGAGCAGTTCCTGAGTGCACTGCCTGAGAAGTTGCGGGTGTGGGTAGAATCCCATCACCCAGAAGATTGCAAAGCAGCGGTGTCTTTGTTGGAGAATATGGCCTCGGTGTCTAAGGATGATGGTGAGTGTCCTGAAAGGGTGATGTGACAAACATCTCTGTGAAGGCTTTGTGAGGGAATGAGGAGTGCTGAGGTGACTGAGGATGTTCCCATTTCAGACCACAAACATCCGGATCTCCCATGTTCCCAGTTAGAATTAATGGAAATCTGAAGTGTTTGGTATTCATCCCTATTTTCCCAAACAAAAACCTTCCATGGGCTTCATGAACGCTTACAGATGCAATGTTTTTTTTTTTTTTTTTTTTTTTTTTTTTTTTTTTTTTCCTTTATCCTGTTGTGGTCCCTAATACATAGCCAGCCTTCCAGTTCTTTGAAGGGGCTATAAATGAAGTCCAACTAAGGGGAGACTCGAGAGTTGACTGAGCCTGCGGGCCTTCAGAAAAGATGGGATGTGACAAGTGAATACACATATGATAGTACTAAGATGGTGAAGAGGTCAGGATACAGGTGGAGTTTGTGGCGGCTGCTTCTGTTGCTGAAACCTGCTGTGACAAGAACAGTGAAGAAAAGAAACAGTATCCCAGAATGTATCCCAATGAAACATTTTCCAGGAATCTTGTATAGCCTGTAGAAGTGAAAAGGCAAAGAATGAGTTCTTCCCTATATCCAAGAAGAACATGTTGATTTTAAGCCAGTGAGGCTGATGCCAGAGCTCTGGTCTCTGAAACCTTAATGTATTTTACCAGACCTGATGATGTAGGCTTATAATCTAAGATACTCAAGAGGCCAGTTCAAGGCCTGCCTGAGCTACAAATGAGTTCAAGTCAGTGTGACCAGTTTATCATGACCCTGTCTCAAAATAGAAAAGGACTGGGGCTATCACCCAGGAGTAGCACAGCATTCTGGCTTTAATACCCAGGATTTAGGAAGTGAAGCAGTTTATGACAGTTAACTGGAGTTCAACTCCCCCCAGAAGCTACATGTTGAAAAAACATGGGTATGGTCATGCATGCGTAACCACACTATTACAGTGGATGGAGACAGGAAAGTCACTCGGGTTTCCTGTCCTCCAGCCTGGTTACAAGTTCAGTGAAAGACTCTGTCTCAAATGGACATGGTAAAGAAAGATAGATTAAGACACCAGACATCCTCATCTATCCTCTGAATGCACCCAAACACACATGCACATAAACTGTACTTACAAATACCAAAAAAGCTGTAAAGTGGCTTTAGGAAGAAGGGAATCCTTACTGGAAGAGTTCCAGGATGCTCTCTCTAACTCTAGGCACACCTCTACCTAGGAGGTTCAATAAGAGCCTCCACTCATCCCCTCATCCATCACACTTGCCTGCTTTCAGCTGGTGTCATTGCCATTAAGGCTTCCAAACACAGAATTTCTCTTTCCTAAATGTTCCAGCAAAAGCTTCATTTGCTTTAAAAGTGTATGGTCTCCCGTGTCTCCCAGAGTCCATGAAGGTGAAGGGATGGTATGGTGGAGCAGGCTGGGTGATGTCATTTGTCCCCATCCTAGCTGGAGTAGAATCAGCATGGTCAAAGCCCATAGAGTATGTGGAGACACATGAGGAAGACTGGACCTGGAAGAATCCTTGGAAGGGCTGTTAGTACTGGCCAGGGATGTTTAATATGACCAGTAGCACAAAATGGGGACACATTCTGTGACCAAAGGAAGATCCTTCTCTTCTCCAAGGCAGCAAAGGGGGAACCATACAAGCACCATAAGGGCTTGGAGACTAGAAACAGACTTTACCACTAAGGAAAGGCCATTGTTTCAGAAATCAGAGCCTGAGACAGATGCTGGAATGGGGAGAAAATAAAAGGTTTCTATAGTAGAAATACCAGTCTCTGGTTCATGCAGAGTAACACACTGGGCCATCCAGTTACAGGAATTGTTTACTGTGGTGAAGAGGTCAACATAGACCATCAAGGGGCATAGGTGTGCATAGGCCATGGGTTGCAGACCTGGCGGTTCTTTCGGCCTGAGGGCCACCGCCTCACTAACTCTTCATATGGCATCTTCTCCAGCTCTGCTTGCCTGCTCTAGTGAGGCCACTGATCAACTAAAGGAGAAAAGGGAGGATGTGGCCACCTTACCGGTTACTGTACCACCTGAGGTAAGCAAGAATTTTTTGTTCCTTTGGTCACAGCTTCCTTTAAGGGACCACCCCTAAAATGTCCCTTCTACACTAAGCCTTGCCAAGACTTCACAGAAGATAGAAGCCATTTTAACTTTCTGAGTTCTTGGGCCTAAGTGGAATTCTTAAAAACCCAAGTGTGAAGAGTAACCCTCCTGACGTTGTGATGGGCATAGTGAAAGCAAACAGTAGGTGTTCAAGAACCAAGACTGAGAAACATAAGAACCAGAAGAATCACAGGTAGTTTGTAAGAACTACATTGTACCCTAGTTAGAATGAGTGAGCCCTTATCCTTTAGAGAATTAGAAATGAGTGAGCCCTTGTCCTTTGGAGACACTTAATTGGGGAATTAGAAATGAAACAGCATGGGCTCAGATCAGTCTCAGAAGTAGGTGATGGGCATGCAATAGGATTAGCCCTGTCGGCCAGGAAAATGGTATGTATATGGCATTAGTGTGTATTATGTATATGGTATTAGTGACATTAGTGTGTATATGACTCTTCCCTACAAGTGGTTTATATTGGCTCGGGTGTGTGACGGAATTGTTGGGTCTCATGTAATGGGCAATGTGGGTTAGGCTTCAGGCAAGGCTGCTCCCTGGGAATGGGAAGAAACTGATCCCAGACTCATTGCTGTGTATACTGTTCCTTCTAAGATAGGCTCTGCTGCATCTGGGCAGAATACCTCCCAGATCCGGGCAAGGTGATGAGAAGGAAGAGTCTTCCTTTCCGAATCCTTAGTCACTCATAAGAAACTGACATGGCATAGGTGACTATTATACATAGGTCAGACCTGTCCATTAACAGCAAGGATTGGTCTTCATTGTAGGTTGTATATTACAGGACAAGGCTGTCTCCAGAGGGGGACAGTCCTTTGGAGGGTGTTGTCCTTACAATGCAGGCTTAATACAGGTGCTAGTATGATCAGTGTAGCATGCTTACTGTACTTGTAGCTCTTTGTCAATCAGGAGCTCTGCCTACCAACTTGGGACCCAGGCTTTAGTTTGGAGAAATACCTTGTGGATCTCTTTTGGGGTCAGAAAAGTAATTGTCTCTAAGTAAACCACCAAAGCAGAAAAGTCCTTCTGTGTGGTATCATGTCCCAGTGACCTTTCTTCTGCCCACACTGGCAAACATGGAGCTTTTATAACATTACAGGAGCCGGTGACTTTCCAGGATGTGGCTGTGGACTTCAGTCAGGAGGAGTGGCGGCTACTAGGTCCGATGCAGAGGACCGAGTATCATGATGTGATGCTAGAGACCTTGGGCAACTTGGTCTCTGTGGGTAAGGCTATTCCTACATTTAGAAATTCCCCCAGATCTCTCAGTTTTTCTCTACCCAGTGTCAGAACTGGCTGTGCTCTCAAGAATCTCTTGTCTGTCCAGGATCTTTTTCTAAAACTGTGACCCTGCATTGGTAAGGAGCCTTAAGTGCACAGAGGCAGCCTCATGTCTGGTTTGTCTAGGGGAGTGAGAAAGCTCCTGGTTTTGCTGCTTCACAGCTTGTCACTCCCTAGACTGAATAACTGTTTAAGAAGATGTAACTTTATTTTTTAATACTGTCACTTATAACTACAATATGTATATCTTTTGATTTCTTTCAGGGTGGGAGCCTACACTGGGAAACAAAGAGTTAACTTTAGACTCTCATATTCCTGTGGTAAAACCAATTCATGACCCAACCCCAAAAGATCTCTCAAGGAATGGTACCCAGTCCACTGTCTTTGAAACTATCTCACAAAATGGAGTCCCAGAAATGCACACCATAGAATCAAATCAAGTGGGGCTTCTACAGGAAAAAGGCCAACCTCAGGAGAAGTTCTCTGAAAGCTCCAAGGCTCAGGACGGAACTACTCTTAACAAAAGCCAGGGCTCACTCAATGAAGTTCTTCCCAGCAAGCATGTAAAAGTTAAACGGAAGGGCACAAGAAAGGGGAAATGCAGGAAAACCACCATTTCCATGACACGAGGTTTACGCATAAGAAATAAGCAAAAGGACTCTGTGGAGTGGCAAGACAAGAGTAGCAGCAATCCTGTGACACATGAGTCCTCTATAGCAAAACACCAACAGGGTTCTGAGCAGGGAGAAGCTGCAGCCAGCAGAGATCCCATTACACTTACTGTGCCTGCAAATTTTTACCAGAAAAACACTGGCTCTGAAGAGATTAAATTCAAGGACAGTAGCAATGCCATGGTACCTGATGCACCTACAAACATTGACCAGAAAGGCCCTGAATTGCATAAAGTTGGGAAAAGTAACAATTCCATGTCACAAGGTTCATCTGTACAAAATCACCAGATGGGGTCTGTGGCAGGAACAGCCAGGGATAACAGTATCTTGACACATGCTTTACCTGTAAAACTTCACCAGAAAGGCTATGAAGGAGGTAAAGTCCAAGGAAATAGGAATTCCTTGAAACATGGAAAACCTCACCAGAAGGGTTCTAAAAGGCAAAAGGTCAGGGAAGTTAGCACTTCTGAAAAACATGTTCCCTATATAAAAAATCACCTCAAGACCTCTGAAAGAGGAAAAGGCAGGGAAATCAATGCTTCCATAAACTGTGGTCCCTATATAAAAACTTACTATAAGGGTTCCGAAGTGAGAAAGCTCAGGAGAGCAAACAATTGTGGGAAAGGCATCAACCGGCATGCTCAGCAGATATTCTTTATAAAAATTCACAAAGGAAGCCAAGTTTGCCGATGCAGTGAATGTGGCAAAATGTTCCGAAATGCTAGGTATTTCTCTGTCCACAAGAAGATCCACACAGGAGAGCGGCCTTACATGTGTATGGCCTGCGGGAAAGCATTTGTTCAGAGCTCCTCCCTCACACAGCATATTAGAATTCATAGTGGGGAGAGACCATTTGAGTGTTCAGAGTGTGGGAGGACCTTCAATGACCGCTCAGCCATCTCTCAGCACCTGAGAACTCATACAGGAGCTAAGCCCTACCACTGTCAGCACTGTGGGAAAGCTTTCCGTCAGAGTTCCCACCTTACCAGGCATGAGAGAACTCATACTGGGGAGCGCCCATATGTGTGCACCAGTTGTGGGAAGGCCTTCACACAGAGCTCACACCTTATTGGGCATCAGAAAACACACGGGATAAAGTTCAAGAAGCAGCCCAAATTGTAGCCTTTGTGCCTTTCAAAGCTTTCAAAGCACTATTTTTTTAGCCATGAAATGTGCTATGTAAACACTTAGTATGATAGATAGAATTTGAATAAGGAGAGCCTTAAGGATACCTTAAGCTGTCACCTTAAGGACAGCTAAGGACACCACCCAGCAAGCACTGAGTGAAAGCATCTGGGAGTTCTTAATTGCTTCATTTATCCTCAAAAGGAAATAAAAGATCTGAAAATGCTTTTAAGTTTAAAAAGCCAAGGACCAACAATTGCACTGATTTCCATACAGGGTAGTGTGTGAATGACAAAAACTAAACGTATGCAGATAAACTATTATATTTGTGTGGAACTTTTTTTCTGCTCTAATAGCTGTTTTTCATTATCAATTTGACTACATCTGGAATTAACCTAAACACTAGCAGCTGAGTATACCATTGAGGAATTTTTTTTCTTAACTAGATCATTTAAAATGGGCAAACACACTTTTAATCTGAGTTGCACCTTCAACTGGCAACCTATATAAAGGACACAGAAGAAGGAAGCTTGCCATCTTTGCCTGCTTGCTCTCACTAGCTAGTCTATCCCCTCACTGGCATTAGAGCTTACTTAGAGGTTCTGGCATGTACCACCTGAGACATCCTGCCTCACGAACTGAAAAACTACTGGATTCGTAGACCTTCCATCTTCCATTGATAAACAGCCATTGTACTACCTGAACTACAGCCTGTAAGTCATTCTAATTAGCATGTGTGTATGTATGTTTATATATACACATGAGAAGAGAAATTCATACTATCAGACCCACTACACTAGGGTACCTTGAATAATATCTGCTTAATTAAGCATCATTTGTTTGTTTTTTTATTTTTGAGACAGGGTTTTTCTGGGTAGGACTGGCTGTCTTACAATTCACTCTATAGACCAGGCTGACCTCAAACTCAGGGATCCACCTGCCTCTGCCTCCTAAGTTCTGGGATTAAAAGTGTGAGGCACCTGGCAATTAACTATCTTTTATGTCGTGATCTCGACCAGTACTAGCAGATCATTGTACAGGGGGCAGGATATCTTCAGGAATCATTGGAGGCCCAGAGGTCTAGAAGTCTGTAGTGAATCCAGGGTCACATGAGAATATCCTCTGGCTTTACATTACCATCGTCCCTAAAGGACCAGTTACGGGAGAAGTTCATCACCGTTAAGCAACAAAACACTGGCAATGCCAGGGCATGTGTTTGATACTCACTTTCAAATTCCATTACATACATACATACATACATACATACATACATAGATATCCAGGTCAACAAAAAAAAGGAAAGCAACGGACTAGCAATATGGCTCAGCTGGTAAAGGGGCCTGCCACCAAACTTGATGACCTGATTTTAATCCCTAGGACAAATACAGTGGGAAGAGAACTGATTCTTGCAAGTTGTCCACTGACATCCGCATGTGTGCCATGGTGTGCAGTCACACAAAATAAAACTAGAATTCTTCGGAGTTGAAGAGATGGCTCCATGGTTAAGAATTCTTGCTGCTCTTGTAGAGGACCCAGTTTGATTTGTGGCATCCACATTTGACGGCTCAAAAACCACTTGTAACTCCAGCTCCAAGGGATCTAGCACCTTCTTCTGGACTCTTGGCACCTGCACTCATATATACCCACAGGCACACATAATGTTTTTCATCCCCAGGTCATACACACCCCACAATGTTCTTTATAACATTTGAAAACATTCTAGAGCTGAGGGTGTGGCACAGTGGGTGAGCATGCGCATTGCATATATGAAGCCCTGGGTTCAACTCCAGCATACACACCAGATCCATTGGGATTTATCCTATAGAGCAGGTGTAAATATGCCCTCTTGGGTGAATACCTCACCTTTCTCTGAAACAAATAGGACTTAGAGACAGGACCAGAGGGTACATTGCATGTTATAAGGTCAAATGTGTAGAAAAAGGGCCACTAGGAGGCATATATCAGACATAGTGCTGTTTTAATCATTTTTGAAATGGGACTTAAGTTGGCCCAAAATGTGTGTTTGCTGGTAAATTACTCCACATTATTGCCTATCAGGTATGAAACAAATGATTGGACTAGAAAGCAAAACTCAAGAATCTCTTTTTCTGGATCCCTAACAGTAATATGAGCTAAGCGCAGCAATGGAGGGCTATAGGAAACTTTGGGCCAGAAGGTGCAGCCTACGGCTTTGGAAATACGTTTTGGCTATATATTGTATATAATGAGCAATTACAAATTACTGGCAGAAAACAGCCATTTTGTTATTTGATGACCTGTGGGTAAATTTGGAGACCATACAGATGGTTCCTGACCATTGGTTTCTGGGATCAACAAGGACGACAAAGAATTGTAAGTGGAACACCTGGAGCCGTTTTAATACAGGTCGGATGTATATGAACACTTGGCTTTGTGTGTGTGGTTGCCTTTCAAGCTCTCAGGTGGAAAGTAATGTCAAGTAGAAAATTCTCATTGAGCCTGTCCCACACTTAAAACAGTTGTGATAATGCTGTCTACATCCTCAAACTGTTAAGCACCATTTTGGAAGGGCAATGTAGCAAGAACCAGTGGAAATTAAACTCTGCATATTCTTACTTACACATGGAATCCCACTTCTGGAACTCTGACAATAAAAATGAAGGCACTTTTTATGGACGTATGAGATTTACCACGTTTGTCATGTTTAGAGATGGAAGAGTGGAAGATAAATCTTGCGTTTTACTTTACAAGAAATAGAAGAGATTGGTCAGAGAAAAATGAAAAATCTACCAAAAGTAGCTGATGAGAAAGATGAATGTAAAATATATATTTGGAAAAAAAGAGACACTTATGTAGCCCTGGCTGACCTCAAACTAGCTATATTGACCAGGCTGGCTTTGAGTTGATGAGTAACAACCTGCCTCAGCTTCCCAAGTTCTGAGATTAAAGGTATAAGCCACCATGCCCAGACATTTTTTTTTTTTTGGTCCAGGGTGGGTCTTGTTTGAGACAAAGTCTCACTATGTAGCTCTAGCTGTCCTGGAACTTACTATATATACTCGGCTTGCCTCATACTCAGAGTTCAACCTGCCTGTACCTCCCAAGTGCTTAGATTGAAAGCCTGCACTACCACAGCCAGCTATGAATTTTTTTAAGATTTTATTTATTTTATGTATATGAGTACACTTTCTCTGTCTTCAGACACACCAGAAGAGGGCATCGAATCACATTACAGATGGTTGTGAGCCACTATGTGGTTGCTGGGATTTGAACTCAGGACCTCTGGAAGATGAGTCAGTGCTCTTAACCGCTGAGCCATCTCTCCAGCCCCTGAAATTTTTAATATTAAATTTGAGTATACACTTAGGTAATAATGAGAGATAAATACAAATGGAATAGTGCGAGTCTATATGAATTGCTTATCTTACCTAGATTTAACTTTGGTAAGTAGCATGTACCAAGAAAATTATCCATTTATTTTAGATTTTCCAACTTAGGAGTACAGGGGTTTTTTTTTTTTTCCTCTTCTTTTCTTTCTTTCTTTTTTGGGGGGGAGGGGATATTTTATTTATTTACATTTCAGTTGCCATCCCTTTTCCCCATTTCCCCTCCTTAAAAAACCCCTATCCCATCCCTCTTCCTCCTTTTTTGCTTTTATACCATTTTAACTACATGCAAGTATTAAGGTCAGTTCTAGGTTGAGGAACTAGCAATACAATAGATGCAAATAATCAAGGAACAAGCAAGACAATAAATATAAATAGTCAAAGAACAATCAAGGTAATACACAAAGTTCCATGCACACTCCCATGATCACTGTTTCTAAGGATTTATCAGGATGACCAAAATATTTGAGCCTACTTCCCTGTCCTAGCTCAAAGTCATTTTCATGTCTGAAGCCTACTTCCTTGTTCTAGCCTAATGTCAGATTCCTGCCTGAAGCCCACTTCCTTGTCCTTGGCCAATGACAGATTCTTGCCAAGCAAGCCCTAAAGCTCTCTGCCTCTACCCTTTTTTATTTCATAAATAAGATTGAGCCTGTCTTAGGTCATTCTATCAAGAATTCCTTCCTTCCCCATTGTGGAATATGCATTATCAAAAGCAATACATTTCCATCTTAGGTTGGTAAGGCTTGAGACAGGAACTCTCATTGATATAAAATTCATGAAGCAGGTTAGGTTGGAGCACCAGGAATACTCTGCACTCATTGTTATTGAGATAGTGGTCTGGCCACCTAGCTTTATTTTTTAAGTATAATTAAGAAAATTTAGTTGTTTTTTAATATAATGTATGTAAGTGTTTGCTTGCTTATATGTATGTATACTGGTACATGCCAGATACTTGAGGTGAACAGAAAAGAGCATTGGTTTTCCTGGAACTGGAGTTATAGATGGTTTCGAGCCATCTGGAAACAGAATCTAGGTCCACTGCATGAGCAGCAAGTGTTCTTAACCTTTGAGCTGTCCTCTAGATCCTTAATTACGATTTTTGTTAAGTGTTTTCTTAGACAACTTCATACAAGTATATAACATATCCTGGTTACCCTTACCCCATTCCATTCCCAACTCTTATCTACCCTCTAGTCTATCCCTCCCTCCACTTTCCTATAAGCTCCTTACAATGTTCTTGTATTTTTGTTTTATTATGTGACCCACTGAGTTTAACCAGGATCATCTGTGTGACCCCGGGGTTTGGAACTGTTGATTGGAACCTTGTAGGCTTCTCTGTGACAGTAAGTACCTCTGTCCCACAATCTATTAGGTAAACACAAGTTCTGGAGAGCATGTTACCAGCTGAATTATATCCTAAGCCCCCTCCCAGTTTATTTTTTATGGGATAGGGGGTTCCTGGGTGTGGGGGAAAGGGGAGTACAGGTTTTTAAAGTAAGTCTTTGGGTTCCTCTGGATTTCCTCCATATCGGTCGTTATAGCCCCCCTTAATTCTGAGTTTGTTAATTTGAATAGTATCTCTTCACCTTTTACTTACTCCATCTTGATTTTCTCAAAGAACCACCTTTGTTTCATTGATTCTTTTTATTGTTCTCTTCATTTCTACCTTACTGATGTCAGTCCTGAGTTTGGTTATTTCTTGCCATCTACTCCTCTTAGGTGTAATTACTTCTTTTTGTCCCGGAGCTTTCAAGTGTACTAAGTTTCTAGTATAAGGGAGATTTTGTTGGTGGTGGTGGTTTGTTTGGTTTTATTTTTTCATATAGGCACTTAGTGCTATGAACTTTCCTCTTAGAACTGCCTTTAGTGTGTCCCATAAGTTTGGGTATTCATTTCATCAAATTCTAAAAAGTCTTTCATTTCTTTCTTGAACCATTTTTCATTCAGTAGAGAGTTGTTCAGTTTCCGTGAGTTTGTAAGCTTTGTGTTGTTTCTGTTGTTGATGTCCAGTTTTAATCCAGAGTGGCCTTAGAGGGTGAAGAGAGTTATCTCAATATATCGTATCTGTTGAGACTTGCTTTGTGATTGAGTATGTGTCATCAGTTTTGGAGAAAGTTCCATGAGATGAAGAGAAGAAAGTATTCTTTTGTCTGTATGTGAAATGTTCTGTAAATTTGTAAGGTCCATTTGGTTTATAACATCAGTTAGCTCCAGCATCTCTCTGTTGGGTTTTTGTCTGGATGACCTGTCCATTGGAGACAATGCTACACTGAAGTCTCCCACTATCAGTGCATGAAGCTCATCATGTAATTTAAGCTGTAATCGTATTTCTTTTATGACAGTGGGGCCCTTGTGTTTGGGAATAGATGTTAAGAATTGAAGTGTCCCATTGGTGCATTATCCTTTGATGAGTATAATATATACTGTTCTTCCCCATCTCTTCTGATTAGTTTGGTTTGAAATCTATTTTTTAGATATTAAAATGGCTACACTAGCTTATTTCTTAGGTCTATTTTCTTGGAATATCTTTTTCCAACCCTTTACCCTGAGGCAATGTCTATAGTTAATGTTGAGGTGTTTTTCTTGGATGTTTTTGTAACCATTTTGTCTGTGTCTTTTTTGTTTGTCTTGTTTTTGAAACAAGGTTCTTCTGTGTGTCCATGGCTGTCCTGGAACTTACTCTATAGACCCAGCTGGCCTGGAACTCACAGAGATCCACCTTCCTCTGCCTCCCTAGTGCTGGGAATAAAGGTGTGCACCACTACTACCCAGCTAGTTTGTGCCTTTTTATTGAGAAATTGAAACTATTGATACTGAGAGATATCATTGACCAATAATTGTTGATTCCTGTTTTTATTGTTGTTGATGGTTGTGGTTGGGAGTGTATGTTTCCCTTCTTTTTGTGTTTTCTGGAGTGTAATTAACCTCCTTTGATTGGATTTTTCTATCACCTTCTATAGGGTTGGTTTTATAGATATTGTTTAAATACTGTTCTGTCTTGGGACATATGTTTTCCATCTATGGTGACTGAAAGTTTTGCTGGATATAGTAGTCTGGGCTGGCATCTGTGGTACTTAGAGTCTGCAGTACATCTGTCCAGGTCCTTCTGGCTTTTACTGTCTCCATTGAGAAGTCAGGTATAATTATAATAGATCTGCCTTTATTTGTTACTTGTTCTTTTTTCCCTTGCAGATTTAATGTTCTTTGTTGTTGTTCTGTATGATTTAGTGTTTTGGTCATTGTGTGTTGAGGCCTGAGCTGCCCCACTTTGGGTGGCCAAAATGTTGAGGGCCACTCTGCCTGGCTTTGTGGGCCAAAAATGTTGCGGCCCTCTCTGCTCCACGCTTGGGGGCCAAAATGTCCTGGACCTCTGTGTGGCTTCAGTCTGCAGGTCAGGGTCTAGTGAGAGAGAGAGTGGGGATGGAGGGGCAATCGAAGCAAAGAATGGAGACAAGACAGGGTGTGTGGTCAAGTCTCGTTTACTGTCTCCCATTCACTATACCCACACCTCCTAGTATTCATCTCCTATTGACGTCTCCTATTGACTCTATTGCAAGAAAATCCTGAGTATTTATAAGCACAAGCAGGAGAACACGGGTGAAGACATTTTACCACATGCACCATGCAGCTGGGTTCACTAAACAGCAAAACAAGCTCTGTGGGATAAACAAGATGTTTGTCAGAGTGTGCTCAGCTGTTGTAGGCTGTTGAAAAACAAGTCTCTATCAGGGTATATGGCTCCAGATGGCTGCAGAGTTGATAGCCGCTTTCTAGCCGCTTTCTGCTTAAACTTGGCTCCCAACAATTGTGTGCCAAGAAGACTTTCTTTACTGGTCCAGTCTGTTTGGTGTTCTGTATGCTTCTTGTACTTTGATAGGCATCTTCTTCTTTAGATTAGGGAAACTTTCTTCTGTGATTTTGTTGAAAACATTTTCTGTGCCTTTGCTCTGGGCTTCTTCTCCTTCTTTTATTCCTAATATTCTTGGGTTTTGTCTTTTCATAGTGTCCCAGGTTTCCTGGGTATTTTGTGACAGAGGGATTTCAGATTTAACATTCTCTATTTTTTCCTACCATATCTTCAATGCCTGAGATTCTCTCTTCATTAGTCTGCTGGTGAAGCTTGCCTCTGTAGTTCCTCTCCAAGTTCCTATATTTTTCATTTTCTGAGTTCCTCAGTTTGGGTTTTCTTTATTGATTCTATTTCTATTTTCAGGTTCTGGAGAGTTTTATTCATTTTCTTACAGTTTGTTTGTGTTCTCATAGATTTCATATTTATTCATTTCCTCTTTAAAGACCTCTACCATCTTCATACGGGAAGGTTTAAGGTCTTTTTCTTGTGCTTCAGCTATGTTAAAATATTCAGGGTCTGCTGTTGTGAGATAGCTGGGGCTCTCTAGTGAAAATACATTGACCTGGTTGTTGTTGATTATGTTTTTACACTGGCTTCTAGGCATCAGGGATTGAGATGATTATAGGTTCAGGTGCTGATTTTGATTTGTCTATGTTGGGTGAATATTTTTTCCTTGGTTTCTGTTTTCTCTCTAGATTTTGAAGAGAGTGATGTCTGTGTGTTGCCTGGAAGAAAATACTCTTTAGATCAGATATCTGCGTTTACTGAGTGTCCTAACTACAATGTATTTCTGGGTTTTTGGGGCTGACACGTGGGAATAGGGATAGGCTAGGAGACTGAAGGGGGGTTCACAGGAGTGCTGAGACCACAGTTTTTAACCAGGGTCTGCTTATTTCATCTCCTTGGAATAGAGAGATGGTAAAGAAAAGACATCCTGAAAGGTCTACTATAGTGCTGGGGTTGAGAGAGGAACAGAAGGACAGGGAAATATCTACAGACAGCCTACCTGCTTCCCTGGCAGGAGTGGTCTGTGTGTTTGCAGGGGGTAACAACCTGTTTGGGGAGTTGGGATAAAGCCATCCTGACAAACACATTATCATAAGCTCAACTCACAAGTTTAAAAACTCCAAACAGATTTTTGTTTTCAGTGACCATCACAAAGTCTGGACAGGTCTGAAGCCCTGTGAAAAAGTACCACTGTGTGAGAACCAAGTGCCTTAACATTTGAATAAACTTACAAATGCTGAGAATTTTCTATTTTTATCAATATACTACATATATCAGTAGTGACTTTTTGTTTTGTTTTTCAAGACAGCATTTCTCTGTGTAGCCCTGGCTGTCCTGGAACTCACTCTGTACACCAGGCTGGCCTTGAACCCACAGAAATCCACCTACCTCAGCCTCCAAAGTGCTGGGATTAAAGGCATGTACCACCAGTGCCCAGCCCAGTAGTGACTTTTTAAAAAATTATTTTTTATTTTATGTGTATGTGTGTCTTACCTGTATGTATGTCTGTGAACCACGTGTGTGCAGTGCCCATGGAGGTCAGAGAGAGTTTTGAATCCCCTGAAACTGAGGTTAAAACAGTTGTGAGTCAAAAGAAAAATTTAGGACTGTTGTGAGCCATGATATAGGTTCTGGGAATTGAACCCAGGTCCTCTGGAACAGTATCCTGGCTCTTAACCATTGAGCCATTCCCTCTCCCCACCCCACCCTCAGTGATAACTCTTAAGCCTCCTTCCTTTTCATGGCAGAATTTTTCCAATGGAGATTAATAATGACCATGAGGAATATGGAAACCTCAATAATCATAAGATGATCTTACGAGAACATGAAATGAGGCCTTTGAGAGAATTTGTGGAGAAGCCCATTCTGAGAGCTCACACCTTGTACATATGGAAGGAAGTGACCCTGGAGTGGTTTTATCTGGCTGTGAGCAAGAGCTCTGATGTCTTTGCCACGGCTATTCAAACTGGAAAACACACCAACACAGTTGTGTAGCCAATGTGGAAAATCGTTCAGCCATCATTCTAAGTTTATTGTACACCAAAGAACAAGCAACAGGGTTGGGGGGAGCCCTGTGAGCATACTTTGGTGCTAGAAATCTTTTGGCCAGAGCTATGATCTTATTGTATGTACATCAGAGGAGTCATACTGAAGAGAAGTTCTATTAATGTGATCAGTGTGGGAAATCCTTTACTCAGATATCTAACCTCACTAGGCATCGCCCTACTCACATAGGAGAAAAGTGGGATAATTGTTATGGCTCTGGGTAACACTTTAATGGAATTTTATCCTTATTGTACATCAGAGAGTTCATACTTCAAAGAAACCTTATAAGGATGCTCACTGTAGAAAGTCCTTTGGGTCTGGAGAGATGGCTCAGTGATTAAGAGCACTGTCTGCTTTTCCAGAGGACCTGGACCCAGCATCCACATGGCAGCTGACAGCCATAGGAAACTCCAGACCCCGGAGATCAGATGTCCTTGTCTGGTTTCTGAGTGCACTAGGTACACGTATGGTGCACAGGCATACATATAAGCAAAACAACCATACTCATAAAAAATAAAAGTTAAGAAAAACGTCAAAGTTCTGACTTCACTGCATATAAAATGACACACAAATGGAAGACTATGAGAGTAACCAATATAGAAAGCCCTTCATCTGAAGCATTCAACTCTGTAGACATTTGTAAAAGCATACAAGGAAGAAGTCAGTCTTGACAATACACTCACTGGCTAGGCAGTGGTGGTGCATGCCTTTAATCCCAGCACTGGAGAAGTAGAAGCAGTTGGGTATCTGTGAAATCAAGGCCAGCCTGGTCTACAGAGAAACAGAACAGCCAGGGCTACACAGAGAAACAAAAACAAACAAACAAATGAAAAAAAACCACTCACTGTAGTAAAGTCTTCATGGGGAGTTCTCAGCTTATAGAATGTGAGAGAACTCATACTAGGGAGAAACTATTGGAATGTGCTTAGTGTTGGGAGGGGAGCTATGTTTTTTGTTGAGGGGAATATTTAAAATGGCTGCACCCAATCTGGCTTGTCTTTAAGCATCTGCCATGTTCCGGACTAGACAAAGGCCTGAGGCAAAGAGCTGCTCAGCTCAGACAGAGGCTCAGGTCAGCCAGAAGCACCAGTGCTGTCACCCAAGAGACACCATCATGGTGGCTAGATCAGCCAATCCACCACACTGTCCACAAAGCTTGGCTGAGCCCAGATAATACCCACCATCCCGCGGTACCCCGTAGAATGAAGACTCTTAATACTTAATGACTATCCAATCGGCACATAGATTTGGTAATGCTCAACTAATAAGATGCCCACACAATTAGAATTGTTAACCCAATTAACTAACCTAGTTATGAATAACTACCTGAGACTGCTAGAGATAAGTGTCTTTAGCAGCCATCTCCTCTCCTGCTCCTCCACCTTCATCCCTGGCTCCTCCTCTTCCTCTCCTTCCCCTCTTCGATCCTACCACATTAGCTCCTCCCCAATTGCTCCACTGCAAACAATGTAGCAGCAGCAGGAAACCATCCTGCTACAGTTTTCACCTTCTTTCCTACTAAAGAAGTCATTTTGGAGAGAAATCATACAAATACTATGACTGTGACTATGACTGTGACTGTGACTGTGACTGTGACTGTGACTGTGACTGTGACTATGACTATGACTATGACTATGGGATAGTCCGCTTTAACTTCCACTTGTTGACCATCTTCAGACACATACTGGAGTGAAGCATTATGAAAACAGGCATTGTGGAAAGACATTTTTTGTTTTATTTTTTCAAGACAGAGTTTCTCTGTGTAGCCCTGAATGTTCTAGAACTTTCACTGTAGACCAGGCTGGCCTCTAAGTCTTGTATCCCCCAGCCTCTTCTTCCCAAGTGTTGGAATTAAAGGCACGAGCCACCACTGCCCAGCTGTGGAAAAACTTTCAATGTACATCAGCGTTTCATCTCATTGTTTATCAGAGGACATACATGAGAAATCGTATCAGTGTAACATGTATGTTAAATAAAGCCTTCAGTCATCAGTCATACCGCATAGAGCACCAGAGAACACATACCCTATTATTTATGACTGTGGGAAACCTTTCAGTAATGGTTGTAAGCCTAGATTTTTTCTAAACCTTTTTAATGAGGGTTCTCAAATGCTTTGAGCCCCCTTCTAGCCCACTGTCCAAAGGTATGGGAGAAAAGACGGTAAATAAGACAAGGGGATGTGGACCTGTTTAGAAGTCGTTCTTTGGGGTGATTCCAACTTCATTTGGCAGAATACCAGCAGTATTCAGTAGTATCAGGATAGCAAACACAAATCATCAGTGATGGCGTGATCCAACAGGAACAGCCAGGCCTCTGCCAAATCAGCATTAGTCAACAGGAGAGACCAAGACCAGCCAGAATACCTTGAGAAGTTCTCTGCCATGCCTCAAAGTGAAGATCAGTGAAGATGAGAGCCCACTGAAGCATTGCATAGCTGGTTTTGCAAGCATACCACCACTGTCTGTTAGGTCCTATTTATACTCTCTCCCAACATCATCTGTCCTCTCATGGGTCTTGGCTTCAAACATTACAGGAGTCTGCTTCAGCAAAACATCCCATGACACTACCAGAAATTTTCACTTCAAATGGGCATCTTTGATACATAAGAATGCGCTCAGCAGAGAAACACTATGAATGTAACCATTGTGAAAAGGCCTTTACTCAACAGTGTCAACTGACAAGGCACAAGAGAATTCATGCTAAAGAAAAGTCTTGGCGGTGCACTGGCTCTAATCCCAGCACTCAGAAGGTAAAAACAGCTCAAGGCCAGCCTGGTCTAAGAGTGAGTTCCAGGACAGCCAGGGCTACACAGAAAAACCCGGTCTTGAAAAACCAAGTTGCAAAATAGTCTTATGAATGAAGAAAATTTTAGGGGAAACCTTCAGTTGTAATACATTCCTTATTCAACATGAGAAAATTAATGAACAAGAAAGTAT
Organism: Arvicanthis niloticus; assembly: GCF_011762505.2. Classification (NCBI taxonomy): domain Eukaryota; kingdom Metazoa; phylum Chordata; class Mammalia; order Rodentia; family Muridae; genus Arvicanthis; species Arvicanthis niloticus. The sequence goes on along the minus strand of NC_133438.1, from coordinate 1,397,051 downwards.
GATTAATCAAGATAGAAAACTTTATTGCTACACTCTCTGCTAAACATGGGATAGTTAGGGTCTAGCTCTCAGAGTGGGATACTGTGATCACATGCATCAGAAATGCCTGGAATGTACCTGGAATCCACATGATTACTGAGCTCATGCTATGCCACTTCATGTTAGGAGCCATGCTGCGTTTGCTGAAGTAGCTATACGCTCGCCATTATAAGATGGTGCTGGCTTCCTATTCTTGGTTCTTCTTGGCCTTGGTGTCTGCAGCTGTGCGCACGCGTAGGCGCGAATTTTCCCGCTGATAGTACTATCAGTGGATATGTAAATGAGACCCCAGTCTGTAAGCCAATGAGGACAGATCATGTCTCTTTGATAATATATAAGTCAGTACATTCTGGGGCTTGGGGTCCTTCCTTTGTTCTCCATCTTGCATCCTTCTAACTAAAAGAGCTGTAACAATAAAAGACGCTGTCAGAAGAATCTTGAGTGTGACGTGCTCCTTATCGGCGAGGTAGCGTGTCACAACTTCATAGGAATCCCTCCTGCACAAACTCAGACCCTTCCCTTTTACAAGCAGTGAAAGTGATTTGAAGCCAGGTGTCATGTCACATGCCTTTAAGTCCCACACTGGGGAGGCAGAGGCAAGAGGACCTCCATGAGTTCAAGGCCAGCCTGATCTATAAAATGAGTCTGGAATAGCCAGGGCTACACAAAGAAATCCTGTCTCAAAAAAACAAAACGGGGTGGGGGGAAGTGATTTGAGAAGCTAAAAATAGGGTAACTATGAAAAGCATCCACTAACTCACAACCAGAGTTATGATACTCATTATGCAATGAATTTTTTGTTTTTTGTTTGTTTGCTTGGATGGCTGATTGGGGATTTGTTTTGTTATGTTTTGTTGGTGTTTTTGTTTTGGGGGTTGTTGTTTTGTTGGTGGTTGTGATGATGGTTTGGGTTGTTTGTTTGTTTGTTTGTTTGTTTTTGTCGAGATAGGGCTTCTCTGTGTAACAGCCCAGCTTTCCTGGAACTCACTTTGCAGACCAGTCTGGCTTCTAACCCACAGATATTCTTGCCTCTGCCTCCTGAGTGCTGGGATAAAAGGCATGCACCACCATCACCCAGCTAGATAATCTTTTTATTCAGACAACAAACTAAATCAGAAATTGTGGTAGGATGGTGTAGGTGCTGTGGCCCCTAGTGGGGCCAATAGACAGTTAAGGAGGCTTCCATATGTTCTAACAGTACAAGTGCCCATGGCCACTGGCATACAAAGTGATGCACGAGAGATGATCCTTGCAAAGTAGTGACCCTCAGGTTGGGCCTGGAACACAGCAGTGACTGCTTCCCCTACCTGCACGGAAATCCTCTCAGGTGCTGGCAGCCTAGTACCTCCCTATAGTGACTGAGATACAGGCTACCCTAGAGCTTGCATGGATTCCTCATTGGTCCAAAGGCTATATAAAAACACATAATGTTACTGCGCAATACAGCAGATCTGCACCTCAGTGTTTCAGAGACTCAGTCTCTGGAGTCTGTTTCCCATGAGAATGACTCTGCCTCCCTCATCCCTTCCTGGATCCCCTTTCCCACAGGATGAAAGATATTTTCATACAGAGCACAGAACATTCAAACTAACAAAATCCCTGCATGGGGAAACTTATGCTGAGTGTTGAAATACACAACTATTTTGAATATAACCCACTAATTTAATCAAAAAATTGAGAGGGCTGGTAGATGATTCCGCCAGCAAAGTGCCTGCCTGGTTTTTATCCTCAGAACCTGTGCTTTAGAAAATAAACAAAACCTGCTAGATGGGGTGGTGTGTGCTGGTAACGTAAGTGCTGCAAAGGCAGAAGGACACAGATCCTTGAGAATTATTGTCCAACCAGCCTGGCTATTTAGTAGGTTCCAGGCCAATGACAGATTCTGTCTCAGAGGAAGTAGGGAATAGGTGGGACATGAAAAAGTCTGAGGAGGCGACTCAGTGGGGTGAGTGAACACCTGCTGCATTAGTGTGAGGAACAGACTTGGGTACTCAGAACTCACAGAAGTATCTGGTGGGCATGGCGACCTTTCTGTAATTCCAGCCTAGGAAACTGAAGACAGGTGACCCCCAAAGCAAGCTCATCAATAAACTAGCTATTCTGGCCAGTTCTGGCTTTGACTGAGAGACCCTCACTGAATGAAGTAGAAATGAGAGCAAGGATAATTCTTGACATCAACCTTGGGCCTCCACATGCACATGAAGCCATACCCACGTGTGCCCCCCATGTGCCCATATCTATGCAAGCACGCACACCATGAGAATGGTTTTTTTCCTCATGTCTAACATTACTCCCAGAGCTACTCATTGGTCACAGATCCTATGTTTGTTTGTTTGTTTGTTTGTTTGTAGGCCTCAATATGTAACTATGGCTGTTTTGGAACTTACTATATAAACCAGGCTGGGCTTCAAACTCACAGAGATCTGCTTGCCTCTGCCTCGCAAGCAGTAGGATTAAAGGTTTGTGCCACCATGCCTGGCTTTCCCTGGATCCTATTTTTATTTTATTTTTAATTAAATTATTTCATTTATTTACATTGCCCATTTTCCTGATTCCCCCTCCCCGAGTTCTTCACCCCATCCCGCCTGGGTCCTATTTTTTTCTTTTCTTTTTTTTTTAAAGACACTTGTATTTATTTATTTAATGTATGTGAGTACACTGTTGCTGTCTCCAGACACACCAGAAGAGGACATTGGATTCTATTACAGATGGTTGTGAACCACCCTGTGGTTGCTGGAAATTGAACTCAGGACCTTTGGAAGAGCAGTCAGTGCTCTTAACCACTGAGCCATCTCTCCAGTACCCCCTGGGTCCTATTTTTTTAAGATTAATTCTATGATATATGAATTCTACATCAATGAAATTGTTTAAAATTATAAAGACTTTACATGCCAATATGGAAAGACCTTGAGGATGTTATTATTTGATTAAAATCAATATTCAACTCAACATTTCTTATCTAATCTTAATGTAAAAAGATGAAGTCATGGGTTCTATAAGAAATCAGACTGAAAAAGCCAAAGAAAGCAATCCAGCAAGCAGGACTCCTGCATAACCTCTGCATCAGCTCCTGCTCCAGATTCCTGCCCTGCTTAAGTTCCTGCCCTCATTCCTTTTGATAATGAACTGTTATATGAAACTTTAAATGAAATAAACTCTTTTCTCCCCAAGTTGTTTTTGGTTATGGTGTTTCATCGCAGCAATAGTAACCCTAAGACACATACATTTTCCATCTTTTTTTTTCTGAGACAGGATTTCTCTGGTAACAGAGCCCTGGCTGTCCTGGAACTTGCTCTATAGACCAGGATGGCCTCAAACTCATAGAAATCTGCCTGTCCCTATCTTCTGAGTGCTGGGATTAAAGTGCACCACTGCCCTGCTACATTTTACATCTTTAAATTACATATTTATCACTTTATTTTGTGTGTGTGCATGTGTGTGTGAGTGTGCATGTGCAGTGTGTGTGTGTGTGTGTGTGTGTGTGTGTGTAAGGATCATATAGAGGTTATAGGTCAACACTCTTCTGCTACCTTGTATGATCCACAGACCAAACTCAGGTTATCAGGCCTGCCTTTTAGCACCTTCATCCCCTAACCATCTTGCCAAGCCACTCTCTATTTTATAAAAACAGTGATAAAGACCTAAGGTAATTATGATGGAGAAAAAACCCTAGGGGTCAAGACTCTCAGGATCCAGGCATAGCAGCATACACCATTACTCACAGCACTCAGGAGGCAGAGGCGAGTGGATCTTTGTTAGTTCAAAGCCAGCCAGGGCTGCATAGAGAGATCCTGTCTCAAATACTTTTAGGAGGTGAAGTTATACAAACCAGTTTCAGTTTTCTGATGCTTCAAAACATCAGAAATTTATGAGGGCTAAAGAGAATGCCTAGGCATTGACAATACTTGTTACGCTTGCAGAAGACCAGATTCAATTCCTAGGACCCATGTAGTGGCTCATCATCCATAACTCCAGTTCTAGGAGATCTGACATCTTCTTTTGACCTCTGACCTCTGCAAGCACCCGACATTGACATATTACATATATATGCAGGCAAAACACATACAGGCAATAAATCTAAAAAACTTAAAGTATTTTATGGCATCTATAATTTCTTGCCCTTCTATGAGAATCAACTGGATGTTTGTTTGGTTGTTTGGTTGTTTGGTTGTTTGGTTGTTTGGTTGATTGGCTGATTGGTTGGCTGGTTTTGTCTTGTTGTTATTTTACAATACAGGGTTTCTCTGTGTAGCTCTGGCTGTCCTGGAATTTACTCTGTAGTCCAGGCTGGCTTCAAACTCAGAGATCCCTCCTGCCTCTGCCTCCAGTACTGGGATTAAAGGTGTGCGCCACCACTGCCCAACTACTAAATGACTCTTTTCTCTCCTTGTTTACTGGTTGATTCTTATTGAGAGCATCTCAGGACGTTTTGGTTAGAAGCAATGAAAGAATAGTAAACTCCTGTGAGGACTCTGTATCCAAAATAATATACTCAAAAAAGTTGATGCCAGCTGCCAGCTGGAAGCTCAGTCATATTGTATGTCTCCAAAGTATTTTAGCCCTGCTCAGCATGGTGGGTGGGTCCCAGAAGGAAGGATGTCCCAATAATGAACATTCTAAAAAAGAACCAAAAAAACCTTAAAATCTGCAAAGTGCATTACAACATAGCCTCAGAGGTCACAAATCAATACTTCTGCCACATTTCATTAATGGAAGGTCAGGGAAATCCCAGAGTCAAGGTGTGGGGAAATAAATTCCACTTCAGTGAGAAACGACAATTTGGAGCAATACTTAAATTTATCACAGAGCTTCAGCAGCTGGATCAGAAGTGATAGAGAAGAAAGACTCCTTGGGTCTCTTTCAATCTGCAAGATAAAAGCATTAATGTTAATGGACTCTCTTAATGGACTGAAGAGACAGGAGAGTTCTGGTCTGAGGTACAAAAGCAGTATGTGTGCTATTCAGATGGGTTTAGACTCAGGACCACAAATGTGAAGCTGCAGAGTTAAAAATACTTGTCAGGATCAGGATAATATGTACCTCAACTTAAGCCTCACACAAAAGACATAAGCATATTATTGGACCATTTAACTCCTTGCCGTGCACTATCATGTCTGCCTAGGGCACTTTCCTCCTGAGCAATACCATGGCTTCCTTCCTGATCTCCCACAGGCACCCTCTCATGTATTATTTTCTCAGATAGTAAAGATGACCTAAATGGATTTTAAAAAGAAAATAGTAGCCAGGCATGGTAGGCCACATCTGTATTCGCAGCAATCAGAAGACGGAGGCAGAAGGATGAGCTGCATAGCAAATTGTAGGCCAGTGGATTAGTCAGGGTTCTCTAGGGAAACAGAACTGATAGAATGAATCAATATATAAATGGAATTTATTAGAGTGGCTCACAGGTTATAATCCAGCTAATCCAGCAATGGCTATCTCCCAATGGAAAAATCCAAGAATCCAGTAATTGTTCAATCCATGAGGCTGAGGCCTCAGCTAGTCTTTAGTATATGCCAGAGTTGCAAAGAAGTAGGCCATAATGTCAGTGAAAGAATGAACTTGCCAAGAAGAGTGAGGGCGGTGGGCAAAGACCGAGCTCCCTTCTTCCACATCCTCGATAGCTGCCACCAGAAAGTGTGGCCCAGATTTAAAGGTGGATCTTCCCACCTCAAAAGACCTAGATTTAGGGTGAGTCTTCACACTTCAACTGATTAATCAAGAAAAGTCTTTCACGGGTGTACTGAATATTAGTTAATTCTTGAGGTAGCCAACTTGACAATCAAAAACACCCATCACAGCCAGCCTGGGCTACATGAGACCCTATCTCACAATAAATAAAATGATATAAAATACAGACAGATGAATGGATAGAGGCGTTTGCTGCCAATCCTGACAACCTGAATCTGACGCCCAGGACCCACATGGTAGAAGGAGAAAACTAACTGCCATGGATTGTCCTCTGGCCTCTATACATGTGGACACATGCACTAATTAATTAATTAATTTAAAATGAGCTTAAATATTTAAAAATAAAAATGTGGAAAGTACATCAGCACACCACAAGTACCATATTTTAACAGAACAAAAAATACAAATTTGTAATTAGAGGAAAGATTCGACTTAATATTTTGTTCCATCATTCTAGAGAGGTATTTAGTCAAAAAAAGAGGTTTAAAAGAAAACTCCCTGGGACTGGGTAGATGAGATAGCTCAGTGGTAAAGAGTAAATATTGCTGTTCCAGAGAACCCAAGTTCAGTTCCCAGCATCCGTGTGAGGCAGTTCACAACCACCTGTAACTCCAGCCCTTGGGGACCTGACATCGTTGGCCTCCATCGGCACCTGCCTGCACAGATGTGCACATAACCATACACATTATTTAAAAGTATTAAAAATAAATATTTTTAGTAAAGAAAACTCATCCACATTTGGTAACACACTCCTTTAATCCCAGCACTCAAGAGGCAGAGGTGGGCCAACCTGGTCTATATAGCAGGTTCCCAGCCAGCTACCATTATATAGAAAGATTCTATCTCCAAGAAGAAAAGAAAAAAGAAAAGGAAAGGAGAGGAGAGGAGAGGAGAGGAAAAGAAAGGAAAGGAATCTTTCCGAATGACTTAAAACAAATGCTCTATACCAAACAATAAGTGTTGAGGCTTGGTCTGTTGCTGTTTTATAATACTAAATACTATCCTCCAAGGTCTGGTTACCCTGGGATGAGGAAATCCTAACATACACCAAGTGATGCTATGTAACCTTGCTCCTTAATTTAAAACTATTGGTTGAATAAAGATGCCTACAGCATATACTTGGGCAGAAGAGATGTAGGCAGAGCTTCAATTTCCCAGCTTGGGGTCTGAGGAGAACCATGAGGAAAGAGAAGATAGATTGAGGAGAAAATACCATGGGTTAAGAGAATCATAGAAATGTGGCCAGGAGGGCTGGCAAGTTGGAGTTAAGAGCCCAGATGTAACATGGCAAGTCGAATCTCGAGGGCATTGATAGGATAGGAAAGTAGATACTAATAACTTAGAGGGCAGATGTTTGCCCAGCTCTAGTGCTGTCTAGGGCTTATTATAAATACAAAAGTTTTGTATCTTAATCTAGGAACTGAATGCCTTAAGGTAGAATAGAAATCCCTGATTTGGATTAAATAATTAATACAACAAATGGACATAAATTATCATCAAGGCCCCTGAGGCCTCTGATCTGCTTACTATATCACACAACAAACAACAACGAGAAAAATGCACGTATTTTGAGAATGTGAGAGTGAAAGAAAAAGCAGGCTGAAACTTAAAGGAAGCCAGGAGGACCCCCAAATCATCCGATTTTTTTTTATAATATTCTGGTCTACCCGAGTCATCAACATCCTCATATAATTTTTGTCTCACACCTTACACCTTCTTCTCTGCCTGTATTTTCTGATGCTGTGATAAAACACCATGACCAAGGGCAATTTAAAGAAGAGGTCATTTATTTTGCCTTGTAGTTTCAGAGGAATAAGGGTCTGTGACAGTAGAACAGAGGCATATGGGAAGGGACAGACAGCAAGGCCACTGGAGCAGGAAGCTGAGACCTCACATCTCTACCAGCTGGAGAGCATAAAGCAGTGAGAGGCAGCTAGAAGTGGTGCAAGTATGTAAACTTTCAAAACTTGCCCCCTGTAAGAGACACAGAGGTCCTTGTACTCACAGATAAGTTCTAGTGCAGTGGTTCTCAGCCTTCCTGATGCCACAACCCTTTAATACATTTCCTCCTGTTGTGGTGACCCCTAAACACAAGGTTATTTTGTTGCTACTCCAAAACTGTAATTTTGTCACTGTTATGAATCATTATGTAAATATCTGATCAGCAGGATATCTCATATCCACCCCTAAAAGGGTCCCAATCAACAGGTTGAGAGTCACTGCACTAGAGGGACCAGGAAAGTTAAATGCACAGGGTTGTTCCTTCAAAAGATGGGATGAATAACCCTGGCCTGATCTGACTCTTTCCATGGGTGAGTTTAGAGTTTAACATATCCTTTACGCTATGTCTCCTTTAGGACAACAGAAGCAGCATTATCCTTATGAAGTAAAGAAAATCAGAGCTGGAAAGATGGCTCAGCAGTTAAGGACACTGACTGCTCTTCCAGAGGAGCCAGGTTCTAATCCCAGCACCCACAGGGCAACTTACAACTCTCTGTAACTCCAAGATCTTACATCCTCATACAAATATACATGCAGGCAAAACACTAATACACATGAAATAAAAATTAATTAATTAACTAGTTAATTAATGAAAGTGAAAAAATGAAGTTAGCATAGTTGAATGTAACATAGTATGTAGGGATTTAGGTGGCTGTATATACCCCCATTTTTATTTTTAAATTTTGTAATTTAGGTATTTGATGATGTCATTCCGAAATAACTTTACCCTGCAGATTGCAAAGGATTCTAGTAATACGATTACTATTCCGTAATTTGCAAGATTTCTTCAAGCGTTTGCTAGAATAAGCAGGACTACTATCAGTTTTCAGTTGTAAGAAGAGTCCTAGAAAGAAAACAGAGTATAATAAATGACTAATGACATACAAGATTGTTTTATCCTTGTGAGCAGAAGCAACAATCATGTTAGAAAAAGTATTAACACTGTAGCTGTCTTCAGACACACCAGAAGAGGACGTTGGATCCCATTACAGATGATTGTGAGCCACCATGTAGTTGCTAGGAATTGAACTCAGGACCTCTGGAAGAGCAGTCAGTGCTCTTAACGCCTGAGCCATCCATCTTTTGTGCAGTCACCAAAGGTAGACGCTGATGTGGATGCCAGGAAGTGCATGCTGACAGGAGCCTGATATAGCTGTCTTCTTAGAGATCTGACAGAGCCTGAAATATACAGAGGTGGAGGCTCACAGCTAACCATTGAGCTGATCATGGGGTTCCCAATAGAGGAGTTAGAGAGAAGACTGAAGGAGCTGAAAGGATTTGCAGCCCCATGGGGAGAGCAACAATACCAACCAACCAGAGCTCCTAGGGTCTAAACCACCAGCCTGGGAGCAAATAGGGAAGGACCCATGGCCCCAGCTGCATACATAGGGGAGGATGACATTGTCAGCCACAGATGGGTGAGGAGGTCCTTGGTCCAGTGAAGGCTGGATGCTCCAGTGTGGGGAAAATCGTGGGTGGGGAAGTGGGAGTGGGAGGGGGCATAGAAGCAGGAGGAGGGGGGATGGGATAGGGGGTTCCTGGGTGGGGGTAAAATGGGGAAAAGGGATTACATCTGAAATGTAATAAAATATCCAATAAAAAATTTTTAAAAAGAAAAAGTATTAACGGTCACATGAACATATTTGAAATGTCCAAATTCTGTTAGATTTTAACCCTTGAGAAACAATTCTACCAGTAGAGGGCAGTGGTGTGACAGAAGAACACGAAGGCGAAGAAGTTCATGAGAATTTTGAGCCGCCTGGAAAGTATTGGTGGTGAGGTTGAGGCAAGTGCATCAGCTAGAGCATTCCTGGATGTTCAGGGAACTGCCAGATAAGAATGAACATTCTGAGTTACAAAAAACTTCAGGTCATTTTCTTACAGACACTTGAAGCAAGAGAAAGCATGAAATAACATTAGCAGTGGGGTTGGGTTTAAGTCTTGCAGTTTCTAAAACAACAATAGTCTGAGTACGATATCCAGAACCAGTTAAAATATTCAGTGGCTGAGAAACATCTAATAAAACTTGATTGGTTAGCTGGGCAGTGGTGATGCACGCCTGTAATTCTAGCACTCGAGAGCCAGAGGCAGAGGGATCTCTGAGTTCCAGGCCAGCCTGGTGTACAGAGTGAGACCCAGGACAGCCAGGCTTACACAGAGAAACCCTGTCTCAAAAAAAAAAAAAAAAAAAAAAAAAAACTGGCTGATTACAGTGAGTTGGGGCTCTTGAGCTGTACAACCATGGGTCTGCACAATCATTTTTGTGGAGGATATGAAATTTGTATATAAAACATAAGCTTCTTGTCCTTTTGAAGAGCCATCAGTAAAAGCATAGAAAACAGTCTCTATAGAATTTTTAGATACAATTTTAGGCAATACCCATGGGGTATTTTAAGGTGTCTTCAAAATACCTTAAAATGCTAGGATTATGTAGGGGTGTACCTTTAAATGCTTGTTCTGGGAAACCTTCCAATCATTAGTCCTTCGAAGTCTATTACATAAAGAAAGTTCTTAAATGTCCACATAATTTTGTCTCGGTTAAGTTTAAATGGAACCAGAGTACGCAGCGTAAGAGGAAAGCCCTGGCTCTCTCTTGCGCATTAAATTCCAGCAGCAAGTTAGATTGGCCAACTCTAACACCAAGACCTTGCTGCTGCGCGGTCCCGTCACTGTGCAGACGCATATATGCCCTAAACTCAGTCGTTAGGGTGGGAGGATGATTTTACGGGGAACACGGAGCCCAAGTGATGGCCGCGCCCGCAGGTAACGGAATGCAAGCTGCCTCTGCTGGTACCTGATCCAAGATCGGTGCTGGTACCCAGACCTGATCCTTAAGACCGGTTTGCACGCCCTTAGGCCAGGCCTTCCCCCATTGGTCAACCTCAGGCTGGCGGCAGCTTCCATTGGTTCAGTGCTGCGTCTCGGAGCGTGGCCCTCTGGGAGTTGTAGTCTCGGCGTCTCAGCCGCCGCCGCCATTGTCCGGCGGGAGGCCGGGCGGGTGGTCTCAACGGCAGGGCTGCGTTTTTTATTAGGGTCGCCTTGGACGTCTGTGGCTGACCTGTGTTCTGGAATGGACCGGCAGGACGAAGCGGCAACAGTGGTGATGGCCTCGCAGCCGCAAGCAACACAACTTCAGGTAACAAAAAACGACGGAGTGGACTCCGGGCCCGCTGTACCCCACACACTGGCCTGGAACCCGCGGAGCTTTTGCCACAAGGGAAACAAGCGCTGTGGCTCAGCCTGCGAGCCTGGCTCCGAATCTACTTCTCCCGGTGTGCATGCTTGAGCCTCCTGTCTCCCTGCCATAGAGTGCAGAGGGAGGAGGGTGGTCATTTCCCTGAGAGCAGAACAGGCCCCGCTTAGGGGTTCGACCCCCACTCTGGCCAACGCCCTCCCATTCATCCTGAGAGACGGTTCTCGGAGATGACAGATGACTGGCTGGCACATTGCAGGTACGGTCCTCAGGACATATTCTAAGGCGCACAGGCAACAGACTTTTAGGGGAACCTCCGCACCATGACCCCTATTTTGCAAATAAGGCTTTAACTTCGTGGGGCAGAGGCACCAAGTTAGTAAAAACATAAGTAACTACCAAGGGTCACGCCCTTCGGGGCCTTGGGAAAGCTGTGGTAGGTGTGGCTCTCAGTGTTTGTCGAGCTCCTCGGCATCAAAGTTCTGCACCTGTACACAAACTGATTATTCTGTTCACCGTAGCCCACCTAGCAGAAACCAGGACGAATTTATCCGTAAATTCTGCAACTTTGAAATTATGCTCTGGGGGTCAGGAGGTGGGTATTTGGTTTGCTTGGGGGAAATCGGCATTATTTACATTTGGTGTGCAAAAAAAATGAGCTTATAATATAGTCTTAGATTGCAAATAATCAGGTTCATGTTATCTCAGTTTTTCATGAAATGTGACCAGACTATAGAACTGAGAACTGAGGCCTATCAACAGCTATCTGAATGAGCCATAATGAAGGTGGATTCTCCAACCCCAGTCAAGTCTCAGGTAACAGCCCTTAGGCTGACAGTTTGTCAAGGAATAAGCAATGAGACGGACAGAAGAAGAAGAAGTGTATTTAATTTGTTATGGTGTAACAAATAGCAAGCACAAAAAAAAAAAAAAAAAATGTAGTGACCTGAAATAAATACTACTTCATGGGTTTTGATGGGTAGGAATCCAAAAGTGACTTAGTTTATGGGTCTACCCTAGGCTCTTAAAGTTATATTCAAAATGACAGTCCAACAGTTATTACTTGAGACTTGACAGAGCTGAGAAGACCCACCGTCAAGATAATCCACTTGCATGATGTTGGCAAGAGAACTGTGTTTCTCCACGTAGGCCTTGCTATGAAAGCACTTAGGTCTTACCGTGTAATGTGTAGTTTCCTGTAGAGTGGTGTGATCCAAAAGATGGCCATGTAGAAGCTGTGTTGTGATCTATGACCTTAGCTCAGACTTTATGCCGCCATTCCCACAGTGTCCTATCAGTTACAGAAATCAACATGGCTGCATGCAGACTAGGGGGATTACTGAGGGGCCATTTTGGAGGCTAACCTTCACAGGAGCAAAGACCAAAAGTGGAGACCTTAGAGGTCTAGTACATTAGTTTCTTGTGGTTGCTGTAGCAAGTCACTACAAACTGTGTGGCAAAAGACAATGTACATTGTAAGCCAAGAGTGGCGGCGCATGTGTATAATCCACTAAGGCAAGAAGGTGATAAATTCAGAGCCAGGCTGGACCCTGTCTCCAAAATTTAAAAAAAAAAAAAAAAAGACTCATTCTAGAGATGAGAAGTCAGAAATGAGCACCACTGAGCAGAGCCACACTTCCACCAAGTTCTAAGGAAAGTTATCTGTTTTTTTTTCCAGCTATAAGAGCTGCAGCCCTGGCACTCCTTGCCTTGTGGCCTTTTGTCTAGCCTCAGAGCAGCAATGTGGCATCTTCCTTAGATGATCACTTTACTTCCCACCTTCTCAAGTCTCAGGCCTATCTCGTAAATGTGTGGTTTGCATTTAGAGGCCGCCTAGATAACACAGGACCTATGCCTGCTTTGGCGTCTTCATCATATCCTCAAAGTCTGTGTTACTTCTGTAATATTCATAAGTTTCAGGAGCAAGTACCTGGATCTCTTTGGGGGAGTGGTTATCCTTTATTAAAAAGCAACATGGAGCCATTCAAGTCAGAGCAGTGGTTCCCAATGCTGTGACCCTTTAATACAGTTCCTCATGTTGTGGTAACATCCCCAACCACAAAATTATTTTGTTGCTACTTCATGACTATAATTTTGCTACTGTTGTGAATTGTAATGTAAATATCTGATATGCAACCCCCAAAGAAGCTGCAACGTACATCTTAAGAACCACTGTTTTAGGGACTGGTGAGGTGGCTCAGTGGGAAAAGTGCTTGCCTAGCATGTATGATGTACCACATTAAAAAACAAGAAACTGGGTGTGGTGGTGCATTCCCACAATCCCAGCACTTAGGAAGTAAAAGCAAGAGAATCAGAAATTCAGGGTCATTTTTGGCTATGTAGTGTGTCTGAGGCAAACCTGGGATACTGAAAATCTTGTCTTAGAAAAAAAAAAGAATGTTTTTTAGTGTTAGGGGGCCTGGAGAGATGACTCAGTGGTCAAAGTACACAAATGTGAGGACTATAGTTTAGATCCCCAGAACCCACATAAATGCTAGTTGGGCATGGAGGCCCACCTGTAATTCTAGCTTCAGAAGACAAGCAGGGAATCTCCAAAGCAAGTTGGCAGTAGAGACTAACCAAATCTTTGAGCTCAGGGTTTGATCGAGAAACCCTGCTCAGTGAATAACATGGAAGAACAACTGAAGATGATTCTCGACATCACCACTGGACCTCCACACATATACATGCAGGCACACTCCCTCATGTGTGCCCACACACGTGCATCACACACACAAAAATGGAAAAGCAGGAAAGGTGTCAAGAAGGACTGGTATAGGGTTGGAAAGAATCTCTTGAACATTGGATACAATACTGAAAGCTGAGCTAAAATAGTTAAAAAGGGGGCAGGGATAGAGATGGGCTTGGTGATCAGATAACAAATAATGCTGATGTGCCCTGGTCATGAATAGAAGAGTGTGTGGAAGACAAAAATCTGATCACCTGAGGTTATCCTCTGGCCTCCACATACACATGCATACACACAAACACTCGTAAACATATTCAAAAACAAATAAAACTTAGTAGCTATTTCTATAGGTCATAAACCTGCATGTCAGTGGTCTAGTCTGTCTATTCAATCATAGGTCAGCTGTGGTTGGCTTTGTCTATCCTGCCAAGTGTTCTCCTATGTTGTCATGGTAGCCCATGCCTACCCATAGTGCCCCAGTAGGCTCTCAGTGAGGGCTGAAGCACATCAGTCAGAGTGTAGAGTTTCTCAAGACCCCTGCCCGCCTGTTTTCTCCCATTCTTCCTCTACCACAGAGGTAGATGGTCCTAATAATCCAGGTTGCCTGGAAATGTTTCAGGAGCCAGTGACTTTCCGAGATGTGGCTGTGGACTTTACGCAAGAGGAATGGGGGCAGCTGGACCCTACCCAGAGGACTCTGTATCGTGATGTGATGCTGGAGACCTTTGGGCACCTTCTCTCTGTGGGTAAGTTCTGCCTCCCTGGCTGTAGTGGTGGGATCCTCCTGAGTAACGGTTTTGGGCCTCTGATATGGAGCTCTGACTTAGCCTTGAGTCCTCATTCCCTGCAGGACACTCTTGTGTCCTTTCTGTCACAGAACAAAACCATCGTGTGACTATGAGATGTCCACATGTCCTGATAGTCAGGAGCCTAAGCTGCGGCCTGGGCTTGTTTTCCCCAGAGCAGCTTCTGACCTCCTCTGTCTTTTCCTATTTCCAGGTCCTGATCTTCCCAAACCTGCAGTTATCTCCCAGCTGGAACAAGATGCTGAGCTGTGGGTGGCAGATAGAGGAGGCTCCCGGGCCTGCCATCCAGGTAAGAACTCTACTAAGTGGGTACCCCCAGTGAGGGGGGGAGATTCCAGGAGGCACTGGAATCCACTGAAGATGCACTTATGGGAAGAATATGGTTTTGTGGCCCTCAAACCCATTCATCTCTTAGGAAGTTCACAGCACTTAGCATCAGACTAAAAGCTATGACTGGTTATAGCCAAAGATACAGAGAAAAATCTGTGAAGGGAAAAGGCTTTAGGAGGAAAAGTACAGAGCAGTGCTTCTCAACCTTCCTAACGCTGTGACCCTTTAATACAGTTCCTCGTGTTATGGTGACCCCCAACCATAACATTATTTTCATTGATGTTTCATAACTGTGATTTTGCTACTGTTATGATTTTAATGTAAATATCTGATATTCAGGATATCTGATATGTGACCCCAAAAGGGTCACGACCCCCAGGTTGAGAACCACTGGTCTAGAGGCAGCAGACATGAGTTTCCAGATCTTTAAGCTCTAGAGTCAGACAGAATGTGCTCAGTTCCCCCAGCAGTGAGCTGTGATAGTACATGAGGATTGTGACCTCCAGGGAGGATGAGAGTCTGTGCCTAGTGCATACCATGATTCTGATACTTGAGATAAAAATAGATAAGTGAACTTTCCTTACCAATTAGGATGGTGGGAACCCACCCCAAATCCAGATTCCCTAACACTCCCAAAGGCCAGCCTGTGAGCAAACTTCTCTTAGACTGCCAGCTTAGCCAGTTGTCTTGTATCTCTAGAGAGTCCACCAGGGCCTCACCTTCCTCTGCTCACAAAAGCCATTCACTTCCTCTCCAGCAGTGAGAGGCCTGCCTTGTATTTCTGCTGCTCTTACTTTCTGGGCCACACCCTTTCTCATTAGCCTTCCCAGCATCCTCTTCCTGACTTTCATCCTGGCCTTCCATTCAGTTCTTGCATGTTGGATTCTGTAAACCTGTTCCTCATACCCTTCTGCTAGTCTGTTATCAGGACAGATTCTATTTAGGTATTAAAAACTTGTCCTAGGGCTGGGCAGTGGTGGCGCACACCAGCACTGGGGAGGCAGAGACAGGCGGATTTCTGAGTTCGAGGCCAACCTGGTCTACAAAGTGAGTTCCAGGACAGTCAGGACACAGAGAAACCCTGTCTCAAAAAACAAAAACAAAACAAAACAAACAAACAAACAAAAAAAAAAAAACCCTTGTCCTAGGACTGAAGTTGGCTCAGTGGTTAAGAGCTCTCATTGTTCTTGCCAAGGACCCAGGTTCAATTCCCATTACCCACATGAAGGCTCATTCAGGCACCAGGCATGCAGGTGATACAGACATATGCTCAGGCAAAGCACTCATATGAATAAAATAAATCTAGAAAATTAAAAAAAAAAAAAAAAAAAAAAAAGCAAGAACAACTTTGGCTTTTGATGATGTGTGTTCTTATTCCAGCACTCAGGAGCTAAACACAGGTGGATCTCTGTGAGTTCAAAGTCAGCCTACTCTAAATATTGAGATCCAGGTAAGCTAGGGATAGATAGATAGATAGATAGATAGATAGATAGATAGATAGATAGATGGATGGATGGATGGATGGTAAGATCCTGTCTCAAAAAACAAAGCAAGAAGCCTTACATCTATGTTGAGAAGCTCAGAAGGATAGGGAAGTACTGCTTTTTAAAAAGCAAGACCCCTGACTTAGCTGGCACTGGTACTGGCTTGGCATTTTAGAGATGTGCTAGAGCTGATGGTTCTGTGTTGCTCAAGGTTATAGTGTGACTACGGTAGCTCTGGCCATCCTGGCCATCGCATCCATGTTCCTGGTGAGAAGGAAGGGAGGAGGTGGGAACAGTGCCAGACATCTGTCCCCTGGTCCCAATACTCTCTGGTCAGGACTGGATTACTTGCCCTATCCTGACACTGTGTACTAGGGAAGGTTGAGGGAAAGATCTAATACGTAATTAAATGGGCTGGTGCACTAGGACTGACAGCTGGAATGAGTCTGCTATGCTTTGATGACAAAAAACCAGCAGCCGCAGTCAACCCACCCAAATGCTTCAAGGTGCTACCCAGGGCTGCAGAGAGACAAACTGACCTCTATGAAGAGACATGACCCTCACTCTCAGGTTTGTGAGTCTACAGCAGATCTGTTTCTTCGTCCTTTATTGGTTGTTGCCAATGCTGCTTCCGACTTCCTTGTTGTCAGGAGCAAATCCGACTCATCTGGACCAGTGCTTTTCACTGACAGCTTATGCTGAATCTAGGTTCTAAAATAACCGAGCCCTGACTGGCTTGCACAGCAGGTATGGTATCAAAATCGTTACAGAGACTATTAGCCATACATGTTCTAGAAGCAAAGGCCTCCAGAGAGTCCTTTTAAAATGGAAACATACTTTGCATTAATACTTGTGTAGATGCCCTACAGCTACTGTAGCCAAGTATTGTGACAAAGTAGTTGGGGAAAATATATATTTGGCTGGTTATGATAGTAAACTCCTGTAAGCTCAAGCACTCTGCAGGAAAGTCTCTACAAAACCCTGTCCCAAAAAAAAACCAAAACACCCACAGATTCATTTATGTATTTCTCGAATTTGTGGAAGTTAGTTGGAGTAGAAGGTGGCTCATCAGGACTGACTGCTCTGGCAGTTCCGGGAGAGGTCCCATTGCCTGTCTCTCCTAGTGTGCAGAGGCTGCCCATGTACCATGGGGCCTTCTGAATAGCATATCACTCAGCTCTGTATCTACTACCTCACATTTCTCTCAGACTCTGGCTCACCTGCCTTTCCTAAGTGGAGCCTCTAGAATACCTAGAGAACTACACACTTTGAATAGTCTTAATTTGTCCCCAGAGAGGTAGCTCACCAGTTAAGGGCACTTTCTCTTCTTGAAAAACAAAAAACCTGACTTTAGTTCTAGCACCCATGTCAGGTGGCTCACAACTATCTCTAACTGTAGCTCCAGGAGATCTGATGCTCTCTTCTGACCTGGGGTCCCTGCACACATGTGCTGTGCATCCACATACATACACATAAATAAAAATAAAATTCAATTAAAAATTTTTAAATTTTACAGTATCCTCTTGGACACAGTAACAGTGTCCAATGACTGGGATGTGGTTATCCTTGAGAGGCTATCATTCAGTTTAGCACACTCTTTATTCAATGAGAGTAATTCTTTTGTTTTAAAGGAAAGAGTGCTTATCTAGGCAGACCCCCTCCTAGTACAGCCATGTGATTTGTTGGGCCTATTGCATCTTGCTTTGTTTCTTACTTGGTTCCCTCTTATAGTTACTTGACCTTACCTGGTATACTGCAGTCTGAACCTTACCCTTGCTTGCTCTTAGCACAGTGTCACTCTGGAGGCACTATGACTTGCTCTGGCTCAGTAGTCTGGGGGTGGACTGGAGCTGTGAGAGCCCCAGGTGAATTCAACAGCATTGATGGTTTCATCTGTTGCTCGCCTGGCCGCTTACACCAGCTCAGCTACAGTAGTGCCTGAAATCTCCCATTCTGGGTCCTCCTCACCCCCATCCCTTTGGTAACATTGGTCTGGACCAGGGTTTGCCCTGAGGCTGTATTTTAATAGCTTCTGCTCAGATTCCTGAGAACTCACCCATATGATAATGCCTTTGATGCTAGGAATGTAGCAGAAAATAAGACATCCAGACTGAGAAGAGCCTTCACTCAGCCAGGGGCCTGAAGTGAAAATATCAGGAGGTGATGGTTGAAACAAACAAGCAGACAAACAAACAAACAAACAAACAAAAAAGCCTGAGAAACAGGGTAGACAATGCCCCCAGGACACACAGAATTGCCCTCCCCCCCCACCACCACCACCAGAGATAACACTGAAGCAGGCAGATGACTGGGGATGCATGCTCCAGGCAGAGAAAGCAGCGTGGGATGTGGTGGGAAGAACAGTGAGGAAGCCAGCAGGGACTGAGTGAGAAGAGGCAAAGTCCATGAGAATGGGGGGCAGGAGAGGAGAGCACAGTCTGTCATCAGAATTGATTTGTAGGGGTAAGCAGGATGGAAAAAAGAGAAGGCCCATCTGGGGTTTTGGTAACTACTTCATTAAGATCCATATACCATGCGATATTCCCATTTAAAATTGGAGGTAAAAAGTTCAGTTGTATGCACAAAGCCCTGGATATGATACACAGTTCAGCAAAACAAAAGCAAAAAAAAAAAAAAAAAAAAAAAAAACAAAAACAAAAAACAACCTATTATATAACTCAGTGGTGATGGAGTGTGTTCACAGATTGTGTCTACTTCCATAATATCTTATCACTGTTTAGGTAATTTTTAACAACAGGTGCTTATTTCTTAAAGTTCTGAAGGCTGTAAGTTGACTTGGTTCATGATAAAGACCTCTTTCTCATCTGTGGATAGATTCCTCAGAAGAAAAGGGGAGGTGGGTAGTGAGTAAGACTCCAGTGTGCCCTTCTAAAAGGTCATGAAGTCTATCACAAGGACTTCATGACCTTGTATTTCCCAAAGCCCCATCTGTAAATGCCATCAAAACAGGCATTAGGATTCAGGCCTTAGCCACCACCAGAAAAATTCCTGTTAGCAGTTACCACCCATCTTCCCTTCTTCTTGACAGTCACTCATTTGAATCGCCTATCAATTTGCTTGTTTGGAACCTTTCTTAATCAGTAGACCTTTAGTTTTTGACATTCATGTCTGGCTTCTTTTCCTCAACATAATGTTTTCAAAGTCCTTCCCTGTTGTTCTGTCTATTCACACTTCCTTTTTATGACTAAAAATTTCATTGACTGGGTAGATTATCGTTTGCTGGTTTGTTTGTTGTTATTCTGGGAATAGGACCTAGGGTCTCATACATGCAGGGCAGCTACTCTACCACTGAGTTATGTTCCCTACATTCATGTTTCATTTTCCACTGATGACTTGATGGGCATTTGGGTTGTTTGCACTTTGGGGCTATAAAAAGTAGTACTACTGTGGTCATAAAAGTATGTATAAGTTGTTTTACAACTTTTCCAGCTTTTCTCCTGTGGCCAAGCTCTTGGTTTTCCCTTGAATCCCTCCAGCATTCACTGAGACAGATGTTTTTGAATATTTAGCACCTGTCAGTTCCAGGCGCTGACTGAACACTTGATAGATGAAATAGATGGCAAATGAATGAACATGTTCATGTGTGTCACAGGTGAGAGGCTTCAAGAATGCTAGGCTGGGACTGGAAAGATGGGTCATGGATCAGCAGTTAAGAGCACCTACCGCTCTTGCAAAGGACGTGGGTTCTGTACCCAAAACCCACAAGTTGGCTCACAAGTACCTATAACTCCCTCTCTGACCTCGGTGGACTGCTGCATACATGTTAAGGGTGAGCAATGAAGGGAAGCCTGGTCCTCGATAAAGTGTAATTCCTAATCCCTAAAACCAGCTGTTATAAGGTGAGGCCAACTTAATCATAAGAGTAATTATAAGAATCGAGAGGGTCACAACAAGAAAAGGATATGTGACAACAGAAGCAGAGACTATTAAGAGACATTTGAAGATGCTACACTACTGACTTTCATAGGTTCTTCTGTGGAGCTTCCAAGAAAAACCAGCCCTGCTGGATTTTGGACTTCATATTGTGAAATACAAAGCACAGCTACTTTTGGACACTAGGTTTATGGTAGGATGTAACAGTGTCCTTGCAAGAAAATAGTACATTTTTATTTTGTTTCAGGTGCTTAGCCCAGGAATGAAACTATGGTTGAGGGCAGGGATAGTTATTGTCAAGAGGAGAATTGGGTCTTACCAAGGCAGGTTGTTAAGGTCCAGGGTCTTGGAACCTGCCTCTCTCCTTGTTTTCCCTTAACCACTCAGAGCTCTTTGTTTTTCTTTCAGGCTGGATTCTTGAACCTGAAGACCACACATTGCTCAAGGACAAGGACCTCCCAAAAATGGAACCATCCCCTATTACAAAAAAGGATGGGTTTGCAAAGGCTGTTCCTTGTCGTTCTATGACAGGGATAGATCAGGAAAGTGATGGCCAGAGGCAGGCACTCAAGAAGGACAAGTTGAATGACCCCAAAGAGATACCAGTTCAGAGTCAAAGCTACAAAAGTCTTGGACTTGTGGAAACCTGTGTTCTTGGTTTAAACACAGATATATTACCAGATATTTCTGGAAGAGAGTATGGCTGTACTTATGGCTCAGAAGTTAAAAATTCAGAACATAACCCAAGCTTAGTCAGTCAACAGAGAGACTCCCCAACAACACAGCCCTTTGATGACAGTGGCAGTCAAAAAGTCTTTGATCAGATTATGCCCATTACAGAACTCACAAAAAGTCAGGTGCAAGATAAACCCTATAAGTGTACTGATTGTGGGAAATCATTTAACCATAATGCACATCTCACAGTGCACAAGAGAATTCATACGGGAGAAAGACCTTACATGTGCAAAGAGTGTGGGAAAGCCTTCAGCCAAAACTCCTCCCTTGTTCAACATGAGCGAATCCACACTGGAGACAAGCCTTATAAGTGTGATGAATGTGGGAAATCTTTTTGCCACAGTACACACCTTACAGTCCATAGGAGAATTCACACTGGAGAGAAACCCTATGCGTGTCAGGACTGTGGGAGGACCTTCAATCAGAATTCATCCCTAGGTCGACACAAAAGAACTCACACTGGGGAGAAGCCTTATACCTGCAGTGTTTGTGGGAAATCCTTCTCCCGGACCACTTGCCTCTTCCTGCACCTGCGGACTCACACTGAGGAAAGGCCATACGAGTGTAATCACTGTGGAAAGGGCTTCAGGCACAGTTCCTCCCTGGCCCAGCATCAACGGAAGCACGCTGGTGAGAAACCCTATGAATGCCGACAGAGGCTGATCTTTGAGCAGGCACCAGCTTTAACAAAGCACGAGTGGACAGAACCCCTCAGCTGTGACCCACCTTTGAGTCGAGGTGAAAGGACTCAACGGAGCGATAGGCCCTTTAAGTGCAATCAGTGTGGAAAGTGTTTCAGTCAGAGTTCTCATCTCATCCGACATCAGGTAACCCACAACAGAGAGGAAGAACCACTGCGTGCATGTAGCCGAAGGCGGGAACAGCCCTGTAGACGGGGCTCAAGACTCATTCGGAATCCACACTCAAATTCAAGAGAGCTTCCTGTAGCCCAGGCAAAGGCAGGACAAGCAAGCAGAGCCCTGGCCTTGTTTGACCTTCATGAAATTATGCAGGAAAAAAACCCTGTGCATGTTATTGGGGTAGAAGAACCTTCAGTGGGCAATTCCATGCTTTTTGATATCAGAGAATCTAGATAGGAAGATAATTCTTTAGATAACTTTTGAGTTACCAGGCACAAACATTACATCGACATAGTGTATGGGTGGCAAGAGAAGATGGCATAATGTCAGTAGTGACCTCTGACTTCATAAGGAAAGTGGTGCCTCCCACACAGTTGAGGTTGGTGGTTCTCAAATGTATCAAATTCAGTTCCTGTTTAACGACAGCCTTTTTGTTTGTTTTCTGAAACAAGGCCTGACTGGCCCAAACTAGCCTCAAACTCACTATCTATCCAAGGATGACCTTGAATGTTCTGATCCTGTGTCTTCATTTGCCTCCCTAATTCTGAGATCATGGCTGTATGCCACTGTACCCAGAAACAACAGACACCTTGAGATATCTTCTCCATTATTCCAAAATGAGTTTACCAGTAATAAAACCTCTGCACAGGCATAGTATGAAAATAACATATGACCCCTGTTGTGTGTAATTTTAAAAAACAAGCTTCCGCCTATGCCCAAGACTGTGGCCCTCGCTCCTGTCTTAGCTCCAAAATCCATCTGTCTGTCCAAGATCCCACTCCTGACTTGTCCATTCCTCCCAGTTTAGCTCCGCCAACGGCCAGCTACTGCCTTTCCTGGGAGCTGCAATTGCTCCCCCGAGTTCATTGTAAGGGATAGTTAAAGTAATTTATGGTGTACTATGTCAGTGTGGTATCTTACCATGTCCCATGTGGGCCCATTTTAACCAGGAGATCATGGTCTGAAACTTTCAGACTGATTCAAGATATACTGCTATCTATAAAAACTACCATAAGGGATTATATCATGCCAGAGTGATTTTGCAAAATAGTGATGAATTCTTCTGAAAGTTTGAACAAAGCAAAATGCTATTGTATATGTGGGAAACTCTGCCTAAATCTCAAATCTACACAAAGCAATGTGTGTTTCTATGTGAATTCAAGCCAGAATCCTAGTTTATGTATCACACAGGATAAGTCGCATGTGGCTCAGTTCACACTTGACAGTCATTGCAGCATGCTTGGGTCCTGGGCTCATTTCAGTACATCATGTAACACAGAAGTACCCACAGAATTCTACAATATCCTCTAAAGGAGTCACAGCTCCTATGAAAACCACTATCTTGAAATATTCAGGGTTGTTGTTAGTCAGAGGTACTCACCTGCAATAATTTGTCCTCAGAGAACATTTGGTAAGGTGTGGAGTCATTTTTGTCCCTGCAACTTGAAAGATGCTACTGGTATCTAGGCAGAGACCAAGGATACTGCTCAACATACTTAAGTGCCCAGGGCAGCTCTTCAAAGAATTTTCTAGCCCCAAATACCAATAGTATCAATATGGAGAAGCCCTGATATAAACTCAACCCAGAAAGTTGGGGTGTGGCTAGGTAATAGAACACTAGCCCGGCATGTAAAAGGCCCTAAGTTCAGTCTCCCATACGAGAGACACAAATAATAACTCACCTTTTCTAAACTGTAAATTGATTGAACAATGCTATACTAATTAATAGTCATGTGAGTTGTTCTTAACAAATAGAGTCATGAGAGAGTGTGTGTGTGTGTGTTAAGTAAATTTATATTCAGGGTGAAGAATGCCTTTATCTTTTTGTATAATCATTTAGCACTTCACAATGGATGTTCTAAAAAATGAATGATACATTTTCACTGGGTCTCCACCCACCTCCTCACCCCTGTCCCTCCCTGTATTATTCTCACATCCACCCCAGAAAATCGTTTTGTTCATCTCTCTGAATAGATTTGTAAAAGGGTAAGACTTTAAGTATATATAACCATAACCACTTTTGATATACAGGGACAAAGCTTTTTGCATAATCACAGTAAGCCCATATTGGGGTTTTGCCACGTTGGTATTTGAGCAGTACTTCTGGGCCAGAGTTTGAATGAAAGCAGTAACCTGGGGTTATTGATTGTACTCTTCTCAGCTGGAGCAAAAAATATTTAGGGAGAAATTATTCTTTTACATCTCAAGGGAAAACATTACTTATATCTAACATACCATCAAATATCTAGCATCCATATATTCCTGGTTGCTTCATAAACTTCGTTTTAGTCTTTACATAATCTACACAGTGTGTTTGGTTTCTTTCTTAAATCTTTCAGTTGCGCTGTTTCTTAGTCTTTTTGCTTGTTACTTGAATAACTTTGATATGGTGAACTGATTTCCAGTTTGGTTTTAGTCTTTTTTTGTTTTGGTTTTTTTTTGTTGTTGTTTTGTTTTTTTTGAGACAGGGTTTCTCTGTGTAGCCCTGGCTGTCCTGGAACTCACTCTGTAGACAAGGCTGGCCTTGAACTCAGATATCCGCCTGCCTCTGCCTCCCAAGTGCTGGGATTAAAGGCATGGGCCACCACTGCCCGGTGGTCTTAGTCTTTTTGTTTGTTACTTGAATAACTTTGATATGGTGAACTGATTTCCAGTTTGGTATCAAGTCACTAAGCTGTGCTAAGAGAGTGCCCCTTAAGATCACATGACTCCCATTGTTCTCATGAGGTTGCTGCAGGAGGACTATTGGAAAGCCTTCCTGTCAGCTCTTAAGGCCAAAAATTGCTTTATGCAAAGCAAGATGCTTTTTTTTCTTTCTTTCTTTTGGTTTTTCGAGACAGGGTTTCTCTGTGTATCTCTGGCTGTCCTGGAACTCACTCTGTAGACCAGGCTGGCCTCAAACTCAGAAATCCACCTGCCTCTGCTGCAAGATGCTTTTTTAAAAAGACTTATTTCTTTATTTTATATATATGAGTGATATTTCTGCAAATAGAGCTGTCATGCCAGAAGAGGGCATCGGATCCCATTACAGATGGTTGTGAGCCATCATGTGGTTGCTGGGAATTGAACTCAGGATCTCTGGAGGAGCAGACAGTACTTTTAACCGCCGAGCCATCTCTCCAGCACACCAAAGCAAGATATTCTAATGACCATTTTAATATTAAGGGAACTTCACCCTTTTCTAATTGCTTTTCTCCACATGTTCTCTTAAGAAAAACAAAAAAAAAAAAAGGAGAGGGGGGAGGTTCCCAATCTGTGTCCATGAAGTTCCTGACAAAAAGAACATTTATTTTTATCTCTGGTTTCTCACAGAGTGAGGAAACCTACATAACCTAAAAGGAAACAAACTATGAAATGCACAAGTCAGCTGTAGTCAAATGCTTGTGCCCCAGGGACACTGAATCAGATGTTTTAGTTGTACAGAAGAGCTGCCTGTCAGTACACTGCCTTGAACAGTCATCCCCATTACACAGCAGCAGTTCTTGCCCCTCTGTGGGAATGGTCCAGCATCAGAGGCCCTGGCCATCACAGCTTCTTACCTTTGTTCTTACCTAAGAACCCCAAAACTGATGGGGTCTCCTTTGAAGTACACCTGGCTCCCAGGATCCTTTGGATCCGCATTTTTGCTAATCCCCAGGGTTCCCACAAGACCCTGTGGATGTCCTGAATTTGCTTCTCTGCACTCGCGTTTCCCTCTGAAGTTGGCCTCTCATTTCCGTTGCCAAGTCTGACTTTTCATAACAACTCACCTGTTACACCTTGGCTGGTAACTTTTCATTCACAAAGCTAAGAAAAGGAGCATCAGCTGGCTGACTTTGTGCTAGCTCTATGAAATAGTAGCATGTTCTAGATGAGCCAGTAAGTGTGACACACTTTAATCCCAGCACTTAGGAGGCAGGGGCAGAGGCAGGCAAATCTGTTAAGTATGAGGCCAGCCTGGTCCAAGATATCCAGGATTACACAGAGAAACCCTGTGTCAAAGTCACAGAGAGAGAGGGGTGGGGAGGGGGCATGTATAACCATATTCTAAATGAAGAAAATTAGGCCTAGAGCAAATATTACTAATTACCAGAACAAAGGTAATTAAGTATGTTACATTAGCAAGTAATGAAGTCAGACTTTCCTATGAGCACCCAGTTTACAGCAGTTAAGATTTCAGTGACTCACTTATGTTGGAGGTCTTTTGCCTTTTTCTCATGGTCTTGAGCAAACTGCTAAAGCCTCAGACATTATGTCTGTAATCAATACTGGGAGAAATAGAAAAGTAGGACAGGCCAATACTCACCTTTCTTATGATGTTTCAAAGAAAGGCCTTCCCAGAAGCCTTTGTCATATACCCACTTATAATTTGTTGGCCAAAAACGAGTCACAGGGCCATCTGTCATTGGCATGGTAGTGTTGAGCTTTCCTAACCTCTGGTGGCTGCAGGTAAGAGACAATTGAGAAGGGCTCTGTCCCTTTCCTCTTCCAGTCCCTGGAAAGAGTCACCTGTGCTCCCCATCTCCCCAGTGCCAACTTTCACCTCAGGTCTCTCCCCTGCTGCTTCACAGAATCAGTTGTGCCCACAACTGGATGCTGCCATCCCTCACCGGCCCCTCTGCTTTCCCCCAGCTTGCAATCAAGGTGGGGAAGGAGGGGTGGGTACAGAGCAAATCCATGCACTAGGAGCCTGCTCAATACCCTTCCTCCAATGAAAGTAGCAAAACCTTTCTTTCTCACCTGAGAATCTCTGTGAGGAGCTGAATTTGGTTGAGATTGCTGTACTACCGATTTCCTCCTCAAAGCACTTACACCTTTCTGATGCCGTTCCCTCAATACATGCATCCTGTGGCTGCTCTCCATGAAGTTTGATAGTATGGAGCTGAGGCTGTTAAACAGACTCGGTGCACGGTTTCACTTTGCATAGAGCTCAAAGACAGGCAAACTTGGAGACAGTTTAGCAAATCCCAACAGTAAAGGTCTCCAAGTCAGGCACCTTGCCTAGAAGTCTAGGAGCATCTGTGATGTTGAAATGGCCTACAACTTACCCCCATCCCACCCCCAGCTGTCTCACATAGTTAGTGTTAGTTAGCTAAGACTTAAGACTGGTTTCATTCAAATAAATGACAAAGGCGGAGGAAGGATTATAGTTTAGGGCTTGAAGTTGTGCTTAATCTGAGTAAAGTTCGAGGTTCCCCATCACCAAAAAAATAAGCAACATATGGCTGGCAAGACGGAAAAGTGGGTAAACGTGCTTGCTGCCAAGACTGAGTTTGACCTGCAGAACCCACATGGTAAAAGGAAAGAACTGACTTCCATAAGTTGTCTCCTAACATCTTCACATGCATTGTGGTACATACCCCGCAACACACATGAATACACACACACACACACACACACACACACCAAATAAATGTGATTTTTTTTAAAAAAATTACATATGTGGGTATTTTGCCGGCTTGTATATCTGTGCAGCATTTGTGTGCCTGGTGCCTACGAAGGCCAAAAGAGGGCACCAAAACTCCTGAGGCGGGAGTAAGATGGTTGTGAGCCATTTGAGGATGGACCTCACTCACTTGCACCGTGCATGCTCCAACTTTCCACGCATCCCACAACTTCTACTCACAGCCACCTCTGTCTTAAAAAGAAAAACACCAGCCCGGAGTCACCGTCCTCCCCAAACCCAAACCCCAGCAGGCATTCAGAACTACAACTCCCAGCGGGCCTAAGGAATTGGCGCTGTGCTTTCTGGAACTTGTAGTCGAGGTGACGCACTCTGTGGCCATTCGCCTATACTAGGCACGTTGGGAGTTGTGAGTCCCTGGGCAGGAAGGCGCTTGTCTGTGCGTCATCAGGGCGCTTCTGGAAGTGTCTGCTGGGAGTTTGGAGACCGGGTGAGCGCGGGAACCCTGGCATGGAGGGGTGAGAGCTGTGAACGCCCGCGGCAAAGGCAAACCTAACGGCCTGTGAGTACAGGACAGAGTGTGGGACGGAGTGACTGAAGTGTGGAACGGCTGACGGAGTGTGAGTCTGACAAACCAAGAGTGGGACTGGCCGACCGGTTGTATGTGTCCGACAGGTTGTGCTACGGCTAATGCGTCGTGGCCTTGTGGATCACGTCGAGTGACTGATGAAGCGACAGACAGAAAGAGGTTTTCGATGGACTTTGAGATGGGTTTGTGACTGAGTTCAGCCATGAGTGAAATCCTCTGTGTCTGCTTGAGATGCTGACTAACATGGTCTTCCTGCCTCTGCCTCCCAAGCACTGGAATTACTGGTGTAAACCACCACGCCAAATATTTCAGCTGCTTCATTTACCTATTCTTATTTTATATGCATTGGAGTTTGCCTGCATGTGTGTGTGAGGGTGTCAGATCTTGGAATTACAGACAGTTGTGAGCTGCTGTGTGGGTGCTGGGAATTGAACCTGGGTCCTCTGAAAGAGCAGTCAATACCCTTAACCGCCGAGCCACCTCTTCAGCCCCTTGAGCTGCTTTAATTCTACCATAAAATGTATATGAATTGAGCCAGGCGTGGCGGCTCATGTTCTTTCCGAAGCCAGCCTCGTCTATGTACCAAGTTCCAGGCCAGCCAGGACTTTATAGTGAGTCCCTGTATCCTGGTTGTTTTGGTTGGTTGTTTACAACTTGATGAAAGCTAGCGTTATCTGGGAAGGGGAACCTCAGTCGAGAAAGTGCCTCCAAGAGATGACTTGCAGGCAAGTCTATAAAGGGCATTTTCTGATTAACTATTGATGTGGGAGGAGCCAGCCCAGGTGCCACCCCTGAGTGGGTAATCCTGGGTTATATAAGAAAACAGACTGAGCAAGCCTTGGGAAGCAAGCATTCCACCATGACCTCTGCTTCAGTTTCTGCTACCAGGTTCCCACCTTGAGTTAATACCCTGACTTCCTTCAAAACTGGACTGTAATTTGTGAGGAAAATAACCTCCCCAACTTGCTTTTGACCAATGTTTTATCACAGCCATAGAAGGTACAAACTAAGACAACCCTGTCTCAAAATACACACACACATATCACACATATACATAAAACATATGTGTGTGTTTAATATATATTCATTTATATTAATATATTTATTTGCTGGTTTTATCTTGACTAATTTTTTAAAATATTTCTTCTGGACTATTAGTTTGTACTTAAGATTTACTGCAGTATCAGAGACAATATGGACATTTCTGGGGTATACTTGAGTATTCTGATGCCTAAGGGAGGGTTTGCTGCTATGCTTTATAACAGGAGCAGAGTGAAGTCCTGCACTGTAAGTACCAAGCCGCTGAAGGGAGTGTTGTCCCTGTCCAGATGTTAGTAGCTTCCCTATCTAGAAATGGGGATTGATTCTGAAGCAAACTAATACTGAAGTCAGAAGGCAAGAGGATTCTGAGTTCTATTATGTAAGGAGAGCTAGTCTTAAAGTGAAATGTAATTTTGAGCCAAAACACATGACCATTTTAAAGCTCTTGCTATGTGTGTGTGCATGTGCCTGTGCATGTGTGCACACACAGAGAAGCCATGGCACATGTGTAAAGGTCAGGGGACAACTTAAAGGAGTTGGTTCTGTCCTTTTATCATATGAGTCTTAGGGGTTGAATTTAGGTTGTCAGGCTTAGCAACAAGCACCTTTACTTACTGAGCCATTTCACCAACCCACAGCATATTTTTTTGTAAAGGGCATTTTAGCTGACTGTTCCCCACTAGGAATGCATCAAGTGGGTTCTCATCAGCCCCGAGCGGCAGGCAGTTATTGTTCACTGTTCTTCTGCAGTTTGGAAAAGCTGAAAGTCATCCCCCATAAAGGAAGGACTGGAGGACATCAGATGCATGAGGTCTAAGACCAGCACTCTACTTACTGACAAAAAAAAAAAAAAAAAAAAAAAAAAAAAAAACCCTAGAGGCTAATTCAGTTTCCCTGGCTTTTAAAATGGAAACAGTAATACTGATTCATAGAACATCATGTGTTAACAGACACAAGAGGCTAGGTTCACATAGCACATAGTTAGTTCCCAGGGCCTGTCCTTATTTTCTTCTATTCCTGTTACATGTCCTAATATACTTGTTATTTTATCGACCAGACCATATCTGTCTAGTAAAGCACTAAGCAGAGGTCCCATGTCTTCCTCATCTTGGCATCCTTAGCAGAGCTGGGTACTAAGAAGATACTCAATGAAGTTTTATTAAGCAAAACTGGCATTTACATATGTGTAGGCTATAAGATAACTGAAGCCCCTTTTCCTGCTTCGTCTCTCTGCCCCCTCCTTTTTGTGGGATGAGCAGTGGCTTGCTAAGTAGCTCACACAGTCTTCAAATCCTCCTGCTTCATCCTCCTAGGTGCTGGGATTACAGTCATGTGTCAAAATGCCTGCACTGAAAAGCCCCTGACTCTCTTTCCCCCTTGATCTTGTTCTCTTGCGCTTGCTCTCCTCACTCTCATGGCTGGCCTCCTCTTTCCCTTCCTCTTCCTCCTCTTCCTCCTCTTCCTCCTCCTCCTCCTCCTCCTCCTCCTCCTCCTCCTCCTCCTCCTCCTCCTCCTCCTCCTCTTCTTCTTCTTCTTCTTCTTCTTCTTCTTCTTCTTCCTCCCCTCCCCCTTCTCCCATCCCCATGCCCTGAGTAAACTCTATTCTATACTTTAAAAAGCCCCCGCAGTGAGGGCAGATGGATGGTAAGTAATCATATAACTGTGCCATATGTCAAGTGGTGAAGAACAATGAGAAATAAAGCAGGGTAGAGGGCAGAACCTCTGCAGAATTATCTTTTCGTATAGAGGCCTGATTTAAGGAAGGGAAAGAATGCCCAGCATCATGGAGATCCACATAATCATAAAACCCACCATTTATTTATTTATTGTTGTTATTTATTGCTCTGTAGCCCAGGGTGTCCTTGAACTTTCAATCTTCCTGACTTAGCCTGCTGAGTTATAAGATTATAGGTATGTGTCCCTGTTAGAAATAACCACAACAGAAATTAGAAAATATTTTAAACTAAATGATAATTGAGTTGGGTATGATAGTACATGCTTATAATCCCAGCACTGGGGAGGCTGTGACAGAAGGGTTCCCATTGCAAGGCCATTGTGGCCTATATAAGAGATCCTAGGGCTGGAGAGATGGCTTAGTGGTTAAGAGCACTGATTGCTCTTCCAGAGGTCCCGAGTTCAATTCCCAGCAACCACATGGTGGCTCACAACCATCTGCAATGGGATCTAATGCCCTCTACTGGTGTGTCTGAAGAGAGCAATTGTGTACTCATATACATAAAATAAATAAATGAATTTTTAAAAAAAGTGATCCTAGCGTAAAATGTATAGGTTTAAGCACATGCACTTTATTTTAGACTTTTATATTTATTATGATATAGCTAGCATTCACTCCACAGCATAACATCTTCAAGAGTCAGTCTTCTTCCACTCTGCAGGTCCTAGGTATGAAACGTTTGTCATAAGACTTGGTGGCAAGCGCCTTAAATGATAAGCCATCTTGCTGGCCCAAATACATACATTTGTAAAGAAATGTAGTCAGGCATCCTAGGACATGCACTGGGGCTGAAGGGAGAGGACAGTGAACTGGAAGCCATGCTAGCTACATATCGGTACACAGGGAGGGAGGGAGGGAGGGAGGGAGGGAGGGAGGGAGGGAGGGAGGGAGGGAGGGAGGGAGGGAAAGAAACAGATAAAGTGAATGCATCGCCATGGGATTACCAGGTCAAAAGATAGGAAAATAGGATAAGTAACAGGAGACATGGCTTTGTGGCTAGCCATGGGTTTGCTTGCATTTGCAGCTCACTCTCCTACTAATCCCTCCCTAGCTGGGAGACTTGGAAAAGATCCTTTCCTTCCATCTTCACGTAAAATAGGAATACAACTTGCAACTTGTCCCTTGAGTTTGTTTCTTTGCATTTTGGTTTGGTTGGTCTGGTTTTGGGTTTTTTTGAGACAGGGTTTTGCTGTGTAACCTTGGCTGTCATGAAACTCACTCTGTAAACTGTGCTGTTATTAGACTCAGAGATACACCTGCCTCTGCTTCCCAAGTGCTGAGATTAAAGGGATTGGCCACTACCACCCTGCTGTCCAGAGAGAGAGAGAGAGAGAGAGAGAGAGAGAGAGAGAGAGAGAGAGAGAGAGAGAACACGCGCAGATGTCTCCACTTACTTAGCAGGCACTTGATTAGACTGAGCCATCATCTCCTTAGCCCTGTTGAAGTCACTTCATTCTTAGTAAAGTTCTGTGTCAGTGTTCTGGGACAGTTGATCAGAGAGAGACTTTGCAGGGTGAATTAGGCTTCTCAGCAGCGGGGGCATCAGATCAGCCTCTCAAGGACTGAATGCTAGCAGCTTCCTAGAAGCTCTTTTTATTGTTTCTAAATGGCACTTTTGTCAGTTCCACATACCAAAACTTATCTGATCTAGGGCTTGTCCTGCAAGAACCATCACCGTAAGCAGTTTTCAGCCATGCTAGACTTCCTGGTTTGCCAGGCATGTCTAAGACTAAGTTATACAAAGGCTCTGAGGATCCTTTAGAAGACCAATTCCATAAATCTCAGACAGCAATCACTGGCAAAAGGCTTAGGTGTCAACGCTCCTTATTCATGCCGAATACAACACAGCAGTCCTGCTACAATTCTGTTTTTACGTGTGCGGTTGTTTTACCTACATGTGTGGTTATGTACCACGTGTATGCCTGGTGCTTGTGGAAACCAGAAAAGGGTGACTTGACACTGGAATTACAGACACTTACGAGCCCCTATATGGGTGATGGGAATGAAACCCAAGCCCTCTGGAAGAAAATCCAATCTTCTTTACATTTTTATTTTATTTTATTTTATTTTATTTTGGTAAGGGTCTCTTATCTAGCCCCTAAGTTGATTTAGCATTTTTGTATATGGTGCTCAAGCAGGAGTCAGTTCTCTTCCACCACTGGGGCTCCTGCACCTTTACCTGTGGACCCATCTCATTGCCCCTCCCCTTCTAACTTTATTGAATTTGTTCTTTGATAATTTCATCCATATAAGCCATGCATCCTGATTACTGTAACACCCTGTCAGTCTTCCTCCCACCTCAGTTATCCCCCCATCCTCCTTACAAATCTTCTGATACTCACAACTGTTTGGTTTTTGAGGCCCACTGAATTTAATCAGGATCATCTGTGACCATGAATTTGAAACTTTCTGCTGGAGCTTAGTGGGTTCCCCTCTGTTGTACATTACAAATGCATGGAACCACTGAGTATCCTCCTTAACTCTGAATGGGCACTCACATGGTCGTTATACTCATCTCTTTCTAGTGTGACAATAAGTGTTTGGGTGGCAAGCACCTTTACCAGGCAATCCATCTCACTGGCCCAAATACATATGTTTAAAAAGAAGTGAGGTATCTTTGAGTCAGGCATGGTAGTGCACGCACAGGATGAGGCAGGATGATAATGAACTGGAAGCCAGTCTGGCTATCTCAAGCCTGCACCTCCCCTCCCTTTTTTCAGATGGTGATGAAGCTCTAACATTTCTTCAGACCCAATTCTGAGGCTTGAGTCATCCCTGTGACTCACTGAATTCTTCTGCCCAATGGCCATCCCCAAGAGCCCTCTGAGCCCAGTACTCTGGGAACAGGATAGCTTCCTTCAGGTGAAGGTGAAAGAGGAGGAAGAAGCTAGCCACTCCCAGAGCCAGGAATCCAGCCCTAGCTTTACTGCCCACCCTGAGGCTGCACGCTTGCGCTTCAGGCACTTCCGCTATGAGGAGGCATCCAGCCCCCATCAGGCTCTAGCCCAACTGCGAGAGCTATGTTGCCAGTGGCTGAGGCCAGAGTCGTCCTCCAAAGAACAGATGCTGGAGTTGCTGGTGCTGGAGCAGTTCCTGGGTGCACTGCCCCCTGAGATCCAGGCCTGGGTGGGTGCTCAGTGCCCAAAGAGTGGAAAGGAGGCCGCCGTTCTGGTGGAGGATATGACTCAACTGCTGGACAGGAGAGGTAAGACGGAGCAGCAGGCAGGTGGTCACTGGTAGCTCTGGCACAGCCTGGCTGCACTGTCAAGCTCTAGTTCACGATTGCTCGGGTACTCATTCTCACACTTGTGACTTAGCGGTGGTTACAAGTGACCAAATCCCAAACACTTAAGGGTCAGAGGCTTAGATACAGCAGTATCCAGAAGATACATCACAACACTGAAGGAGTGAGCACTTGACACTGAGCTGGCTTGCTCTTACCCTCTCAGATTCTATATCTCCACTAGGCTGGATTTTTTCAGCAGTTAGTTTTATTTGTTTTTTTAAAAGACAAAGTCTTTTGTACCCAGGCTCACCTCAAATTTGCTGCATAGCTGAAAATGACCTTGAACTCCTGATCCTTCTGCCTCCACCTCCCAAATGCTGGGGTTCCAGGGATGTACCACTACAGCCAGCTTTAGATGGTACGGGGGTCAGGCCCAGGGCTTTCATGCTTGTAAGTAAGCACTCTGCCTGCTGAGTTACATTCCTAGCTCATTAGCCTCTCCCTGAGGTGAGCAAAGGCAGCCCATCAGCCCCTAAGTGGACAGGGGAAACAGCAAGCAGTGTCTATTGTGAGCCTCACCGAACCAGTCAGATCTTCTGTTTGCCTTTGGCCAGCAAATCCCAGGAACTAATGGTGAGCCTGAGGCACTTCCCTCAAGGAAGTATAAGCTACTGACCCAGATGAAATGACTGGATCCCTTGAGAGGGCGGGAAACAGAAATAAGTACCCCTGTGTACTCTCTAGTAGCCTTTCCTATGCTAGCCTATAAGATCTGAGGATCAGGAGTGGTTAGATGCTCTGAGCTGGAATGGTCACTTGTCATTCAAGGAGGCCCACACATATATCCCAGCCCAGAGAAGTTTGGTAGGATGCAAGGACTGTACAATCTAGAGTAGAAGCTTCCAAAGCAAGTCCCAATTTGGCTGCAAGCTAACTGATCAAGTACAAATGCCTCAGCATATCTGTTAATTCTGTGATTTGTTTGTTTGTTTGTTTATTGAGGAGGGGGTCTTATGTGGCTCTTGGATTAGAACTACTGTGTAATGTTGTGGCTTGGAACAAGCTATGTAGACTAGGCTGGCCTTGAACTCAGATTCTCTTGGCTCCATCTCCCAAGTGCTGGGACTAAAGGCATGCTTGACAGTGCCTAGCTAATCCCGTGATCTCGTAACAGAGACTCAGCACCTCAGTCTCTTCATCTACAGTGGAGCCACTGAGTACCTCCTGGAGTGGAAATGAAGCAGTGGAAGTTACACACTGCACTTGGAATGTAGCACATAACGAAACTCTGATATAAGCCAGCAGCCCTGGCAGGCAAGCAGTATCACAAACTGAGGTCCAGATGATGGCAGTGTTGTTTAAGGATTGACCACTTGGCAGCTCAAAGGCTGGGCTTAGATAAGCACTGTTTCTGAGTCCACTCAGCCCAGCTATAGTCTAGAATAATAACTATTGCATCCTTCTCTGACTCATCCCTGGGATTCATCTGTAAATGTTGCCAGATGTCGTATGGTCAGACACCCTTTGCACCTATGAAGGGGGCTGGTCAGTGCAGGTGTGCCTCTCCCGCCTGTTACTTGGAGCTTCAGAAGCAGATGTCTGGATTCTGCTGTGAGAAATTACAGTCACGGGTATCTGGACTGATTCTCATGTAGCCACTATTCCCAAAGACAACTGCTGAGTTTAAGGGACAGCCTAGACTCACAGTGGCCTGCCTAAGATTGCAGGAAGGAGACATACAGGTACCTGAGCACAGGTACCTCACAAGGACCAGCTCCCTTCACTCTTGTTCCATTCTGACCTTGTCCACATAAAAGCTTTCCTTTTGGCATTTTAGCCAGATCAGGAGCCTTGTCAAAATGGATGGCTTGGTTATGGGAGGAACAGTCAGAAATATGAGGCAGTTTAGGGTCGTATAAGAGGACAAACCTGAATCCTTTTTCTTACCCAAAACCCCAAAGGGGAAATTTCCTTTTGGAAATGAGGCCATGTGAGAAGAGTGATCCACAGCCTCCCTTTAAAGTAGGTGAGCCGGGCCTCAAGCAGATGAAGAGGCTTATGTGGTGATCCGGGGTGAAAAAATAACAGTGTGCTTTTTTAATAATTCCAGGATGGGAACCAGCAGTGGAATGTGAAGAGGCAAGTTGCAAACAGAGCAATAGTGATAAATCAGAGCCACCAGAAATGGCCACTGAAACCATCATGGGAAGCATTTCCCCAGAAGCTACCCTTGCCCACACTTGTCAACCTGAGAGCAGCTCAGAGAGCCAGCCAGAGCTCCTGGGAGAACTGTGGATGAAGTCTACTGCCCAAGAGATGGATTTCAGAAAAGCTCTGGGGCCTCACATGGATGCTTCCAAAGACCAGCCTGTACAAGAGTCTGATGCCTCAGGAAACAGTTCCAACATGTGGCCCAACTTCCCTTCCCAAGACAAGGCTTCTTCTGAGGAGAAATTTGGCCCATTGCTTGATAATGATACAGTGCCTCCAGATACATACTCAGAGAAGAAGGCCTCCAACAATAGTGAATGTATGAAAACATTCCAGAACACTTCAGCCCTGGAGACCCACCAGAAGAGCCAGTCTCAGAAGACCCCCTATGCCTGTACTGAGTGCGGGAAGGTATTCAGTCGGAGCACCCATCTTGTCCAACACCAGGTTGTTCACACAGGAGCAAAGCCCCATGCATGTAAAGAGTGTGGTAAAGCCTTCAGTCGAGTTGCCCACCTGACACAGCACCAGAGGATTCATACTGGGGAGAAGCCCTATAAATGTGAGGAATGTGGCAAAACCTTCAGCCGCAGCACCCACCTCACGCAGCATCAGCGGGTGCACACAGGCGAGCGGCCCTACGAGTGTGATACGTGCGGCAAAGCCTTCAGTCAGAGCACCCACCTGACACAGCACCAGCGCATCCACACTGGGGAGAAGCCCTACAGGTGTGATGTGTGTGGGAGAGCCTTCAGTGACTGTTCAGCTCTGGTCCGGCACCTGAGAGTCCACTCCGGAGAGAAGCCGTATCAATGTAAGGACTGCCCGAAGGCCTTCGCACAAAGCTCCTCCCTCAATGAGCACCAGCGCACTCACACGGGTGAAAAGCCTTACAAATGCAGTGACTGTGGGAAAGCTTTTAGCCGCAGCTCAGCTCTCATGGTGCACCTAAAGATCCATGTCACCGTGACTCGAAGCACCCCTTAGGGTGCAGCACAGCCTCCCCGAGAGACTCAGCATCTAAGACATCCTGAATGCCACAGGAGCCAAAAGCACCAGGGGTTGATAATTGTGCTGCTAGTGTCCACCGCGGGCAGAGTGGGGCCGTCTGGGAACACCTCTACATTGGAGGCCCCACGGGAAGTCCCTTAATGAACACAGATTCATACCAATTGATGACACTTCTAGAAGCTTCCTACTGTCCTCCATCTCCCACTCAGGCTGGTCCCAGGGAGACGATACTAGTGAACTAATGATCTGCATTGTTTCTTGGAACCAGAGCAAGTAAAAGCGGGTGTCTTTCCAGGCTCAGATGGCCCAAGATCCTCAAGGCAGGAAGACTCAAGCTTCAGGTTCTCACATGGCTACTGTTCTTGCCGGTACCTTTGATGGTCAGCCTAGAATGGCCCACTCTGTGCCTTTCACACCTGCTTCCCCACCATTACTTTATGCCTAACTCCAAGACAGACTTGTGAGGCTGCCTCTCCATGCTATCCCTCTCATGTTCTCCCTGCTTTAATCCACAGTGATGCTTGACACTTGGCCAGTATCTGTCTTCTCCCACGTCTTCCTTCCACATCTCATAGGCTCCAGCTCTGTGGAGTCACCTCAGGCTCATCTCTAATCTAGCTCCTCCTCCAGCATCACCCCCTGTGAGCTCACCTTGCCTCCCACTGGATTTTTATCAGGGCTTTCCTTTTCTCATCTCTTCCTGCCTTCATTCCATTCCCACCCACTTTCCTGGCGCATCTTTTTCTGCTACCCAGCTCACATTGAATCATTCCATGACACAATATGTTGTCAGTGACTCACCTCTTCAACAAACAAGCATGCCAGGATACATGTCACTTTGGCCCAAGCAATTACTCTAATTATCCTCAAATGTGTATATAAATGTTGTCATTTGTCTTTGAGCACAGTGTGTGAAAGTGATTTCAAAGTGCTGGTCTGCCTGTTGGGCAAACTACTCTCCTTGTCTGTTGTCTTGTGTTTGCTCCAGACCTGGCCTCCTCTTGCCTCTTCCACTCCTCGTAGCCTCAGCTCCCACATGCCAGCCATTCGTTCCCCTACCTATGTGCCTTTTTGTCTGTCCCTGGGACCCTGAGGCCTTCTTTCCTCTGTGTTGTCTCAGATATCCTCGAAAAGCTTCCCCAAACACTTTGACCTGACCTTACCTTGCCTGACACTCTTGCTGCTGGAGTACCCCACTATTAACTGTCTTAAGCCTCTTACCATGTCATTGTGCTTGCACCTCTTACACAATGCATAGGCCAGCGCTCCCAAAGTATTTTATGCTGTGAACACAGTGCACAAGATGCAGCAAACCCTTCCCGCTGTCTCTAGGATGAGTGTAACCAATACCTCCCCTAGGTAGTCACTGTCATCCACCCCATGTTTTCTTCATAAAGTCATTTATGGAAGAGCCCCTGTGCCCATGTAAGTCCAGCTGCAGTGGTCAAAACAAAACATGGCCATACCAAGCCTTCCTTGCCTCAGGTCCTAAAGCCCTGGGTACCATAGACTTAAGGGATGCCAGCACTCTGCCAATCCTAAAGCCATATTCTGTTCACTTTGCCTGCCTTCGTTTCCTTCAGAAAGACAATCCCTTAGCTCCTGTGCCGCCTGACTAACATGGGTGACTTCACAAGGTTTTCTTTTCAGTCACTGATCTATGTGAGCTACTGTATCCGTTAGCATAATACATTTTGTTTTCCTGAACCTCCCATGTCTCCTCTTGTGGCTTCATCTGATTGACTGTCACATACAAGAACATCACCCCACCCCACCCCCCACCCCCCACCCCCCGGGATAACTGCAAACTGGAGTATTTCAATAGAAAGTACTAAAAGGCCTACCCCGTGGGCAAAGACTGCATGTGTTGGGCTTCTCCAACATCTACAGTTGCTTCTGTGTTGCCAGTGGAGGGAGTCCTCCAAGCAAAGGTTCAAATACAGGGCTGTTCCAGAGGTGCCAGGTGCAGAGTGTGTAGATAGAACCTACCTCCGTTTGTAGGGCTGCAGATTCCTGTGTCTGTGGTGCAGCTGTGCCATTCGGCAGTTTGGAAACAATGTGTAAACACAAAGTTCATACTCATGGGCCTTCACAGGAAGGTCAGGCCAGACACTGGGTTCTGATCGCTGTAACAGCTGTGAAGCCTTTAGTTCCAAGGTTCTCAGACCCAGGACCAAGAGCTGTAACACAGCCTGCATTGGAGGATTGAAAAATCTCAATGCCTAAGATTGCCTGTTCTATACAATGCCAGCTGCCATTGAGGGCTGAGGAATCCAGACATTTAGACCTACAGGAGCTCTAACGGTAAGGTCAAAGCTGGGAAGACCCAACTTTTCACAAAGGATTATAACACTAGAGAGTGCCCGTCTGCTGCTGGTCTTACACAGGGCTTGAAACTAGATGCAGCGCCAAGGGAATCTAATGCTACCAACCTCAGCACAGACAGTCTAATAGCCTGCCCCTGAGTCTATCTGGGTAGAGTAGAAGCACCGCGATAGGTTGGTGGTTAATACAAAAGTGCATAGCCCAAGGCTACCCCACCTGTCTGGTCACAGGGCATCTTCACCCCAAATGACAGTTCACAAGCTCAAACCTAGGCTGAGTCCCGACGAGGACTATGTAGGACAGGACATGACTGTCCTTTTTGTGCATGTGCGAGTCCCTTCTGCACCTGTGTGTCTCTTCATGATCTCTCTGTGAACACTTAGAGCTACAGTGTCAGACCCTACCCTTACAGGGAAAAGCAGCCAAGAAACATTTAGGAAAGAAAACGATTGAGGACTTGTTCCTGAAACTAGCTCTAGATCTTGCAGGGAGAGAGGTAATGGGTTCCTCCGGCCTCTTTGAGGTGAGGACATTAGAGTTAAGTCTGAAGCAGACAGAAAATGCCTTAAGCCGACTGGGAAGGGAAACAGCAAGTGGCCAGCAAAAGGCCAAGTGGCGGGACACAGTAGGGAAGTGGGGGCTCTCCGGGCGTAGGCCACCAGGAAATATGCACGGCTCTAAGAGCTTTAGACTAACATGGTTGATGATAGGCCGGGGTCCCTTCATGAGTTTCAATCTCCCAGCCCCTACGGGGTCCAGGAAGCCGTCAGAGGAACTGGATAGCCGGCGTAAACATGCAGAGCAGAACTGTAGCGAAAGATCCGGAACCGGAAGTGTGCTGTTTCGGGTCTCCTCCCTAATCCCACGCTTGGGGAGTGAACCGCAGCTCCAGTAAGAGGCGGGAGGTCTCTGTCTTAAAGACCAGAGACTAAATGGAATGTCACATACTCATTGGCGGCTGCTGGCTCGGAACCAGAAGCGGACATCCTTTACTCCGTCGTTTGGGTGTTGGGACCAGACCAAGGACTGGGGAGGGGAACAGCGCAAGGCCTCGTGGGAAATGTAGTTCTATTCCATCCCTCCTGTAAATTGATTTGAGGAGGAGGAACAGAGTCAGACTGTCAGCGCCTCCCACCCCCAGTGGGCTGTTAACCTACGTTAGCAAGGAGATGGTGACTGCAGAAACGGTCTCCCGCCAGGCTTGGGTAAATGTTGAAAGACTACTGGAAAGCACTAAAATGTCCCAGTGAGTGGGCCGCCCTCCAGCCTAGTGAAATCCCATCTCTAGACGTGGAGTTGACCACTGAGTTCCCTCGGTAACTATATGTGCATCCTGCATAAAGAAGAATCAAAGCGCTGAGCAGTGATGGCGCACACCTTTAATCCCAGCACTTGGGAGGCAGAGGCAGGCGGATTTCTGAGTTTGAGGCCAGCCTGGTCTACAGAGTGAGTTCCAGGACAGCCAGGGCTACACAGAGAAACCCTGTCTCGAAACACCACCCCGCCCCCCAACCCCCAGAAAAAAAGAAAAGAAAATCCAAAGCCCACAAGGTGGTATGAAACCTAGTCTCCTGGTCTTGGATAGAATGACCTGCAGAATGATCTGGTCAAGCCTTTTGTTGTTTTTCATAACATCCACCCCCACCACCCCGCATCTATCCTGTAATTTTTACCTTTATCTGATTTTGTTATTTTGAAACAAGCTTTCATATAGCACAGACTGGCCAAGAATCTTGAGAGCTGGGCCTGAAGAGTTGGCTCAGTGGTTAAAAGCACTGGCTGCTTTTCCAGAGGACATGGGTTTGTTTTGCAACACCTGTTGGGACCCACACTAGCCCCACGTTCAGGCGACCAAAAATGTCGCAGCCCGAACAAAATGTTGAGGCCCGGGCTGCCCTGCGTTTGGCAGCTACTGTATCCCGGTCCTTGCTGCTCCGGTCCGTGGGTCGGGGTTCAGCAAGAGAGAGGGTGAGGGTGGACTCGAAGAATGGAGACCAGACAAAGTGTGTTTCAATCCCGTCTATTCTTCAGTCTCTCTTCCTCTAAGTGTCTCC
The DNA here is from genome assembly GCF_011762505.2 of Arvicanthis niloticus. Taxonomy (NCBI): domain Eukaryota; kingdom Metazoa; phylum Chordata; class Mammalia; order Rodentia; family Muridae; genus Arvicanthis; species Arvicanthis niloticus. Next base: position 1,355,754 of record NC_133438.1, on the reverse strand, counting down.
TAAAAGTGTCTCCTCTGTCTGCTGTGTCTGATCTGTTCTGTCTCTGCCTTTTATATGTCTCACTTCTAAGCCACGCCTCTAAGTTACACCTATAATCATGCCCTTAGGTCTTGTCTCTAACTCTGATCTCTACACTTCTAAGTTACACACCTTTAATCTCACACACCTTTAATCTCAAGGTATCTAAACCAAGATTATCAGAGTGTGCTCAGCTGTTGTAGGCTATTGTAATCCAAGTCTCATGTCAGGGTATATGGCTCAAGATGGCTGCAAAGCTGATAGCCGCTTTCTGCTAAAAGTCGGTCCCCAACAAACACCCAAATGGTGAATCACAACCATCCATAATTCCAGTTAACAGGGATCCATTATGGACGTCTGACCTCTATGGGCACCAAGCAGGCACATGGTATACATACATACATGCGGGCAAAATACACACCCAGATAAAATAAAAATCACACACACACACACACACACACACACACACACACACACACACACACAAACAAATTTTGAAACCTATAGGACAAAGACAGACTTTGAGGAGAAGCTGAAGTGCAGTAGGCCAGGTGGTTAGAAGACATCTTGCATCCTCTGTACCTCTGTTTTGTTTCCCCAGTCACACACACTGTCTTCATCTTAGTAAAGCATTCATTTTGGAATTCTGACTTCTGTGCTGCAAGAAAACCTGTTATCTTATATCACTGTTATACTCTGTCACGCTGGGAAACAGGAAACTGCTCATGGGGCAATTGGGGGAGAAGAGTCGTCTCCTCCTCCCCCCACCATTGGATTTCTGAAACAGATGACCCTATTTATCTTACGCTATCCTCAAACTCACCATCCTCCTGCCACAGCCTCCTAAGCCTTGTGACCAGGTATGCATCACCATGGTGGGCTCCAATCGTTCATTCATGGGTTTGTTGTTCTATTTTATATATTACATTTATTTAACTAGTGGAAGGTGGGGGCATGCATGCTAATATGTCCTAGAGCCCTGGAGCACCTGTGGAGATAGGAGACAACTTGTGGGAGTCGATCCTCTCCTTCTACCACGTGAATCTATGCTATCAAACTCAGGCCTTCACGCTTGCTACTAAGTATTTACCTGCTAAGCCAACTTGCCAATAATCTGGAGCAAGGAAGGCCACAAGCCCAAGCCCAAGCCCAAGCCCATTTTGATGTTTATGTTTGTGACTCCAGCATTGAATGCTGGTCTTACATTTTTAATGTTGCCTATTCCTAATTTTCTAAGTAAAAGCAAGTAAATTTATATAAATCTGTGGTTCTCAACCTGGGGACACTTCTCTCTTGTGGATGGAGGCCAGAGCATCCCGAAATGCACAGGATAGGCCTAGCCATAAATGCACAAAACCCTATATCCCATACTCAGGAGGAGGAGGAGGCAGAATAATCAGAAATTTAAGGTCAGCCTCAGCTTCATAGGGAGTTTGAGACCAAACTGAGCTTCATAGGTCTGTCTCAATAAAACCAAAATATAAATTGATAAGTTATCTCTGTAGACAAAATGAGCCAGTTCATTCAGCATTAAAAAGTATAAAAGCAGGTTTATTGGGGGCAGCTTTCCCGTGGGTTCACCAATCCCAAGGAATAAGGCCAGGGAAGTCACCATGCGGAAAGAAGAAAGAAATCACATGCACATGGGAAGAGAGAAATGTAGAGAGACAGACAGACAGAATGTCTGGATTATATAGTGAAGAGCCTCTCAGAGAGAGGAAGCCTAGCCCCTGGGTTGGAAAGTTCAGGTTAGAGGGTGAGATGTACCAGCCATGCCCTATAACAGGTAGGGACTGAGGGAGGGAACCTGGAGGCCAGGTCCCTCTTTGGTATACTAATAGGCATCTCAGACGCTTGTCCTGGGTCTGAAGTCCAACATAAATAAATATGGGGTAGGATATATATATGTATGTATGTTCTTAAGATCCTATCTATTCTGCATACAGTGTTCTGCCTACATGTATGCCTGCAGGCCAGAAGAGGGCACCACATATCATCATAGATGTTCATGAGCCACACCATGTGATTGCTGGGAACTGAAATTTGATTTCTGGAAGAGCAGCCAGTGCTCTTAGCCTCTGAGCCATCTCTCCAGCCCCTTGACTGTTTTTCTAAGTGAACTCAAATAGCCCTAACAGGCCAGCGAGATAATTGTTTTAAAGGGTTTGCTACTGAGCCTGACAGCCTAAGTTAAATCCCCAAACCTACAGAATGGAAGGAGAGAACTCAACTTCCCAGTAAGCACTCCTCTGACCTCCACACGTCTCCCTATAAGCCAATAAATAAGTAAATTTAATTTTTAATTTTTAAAAAGTATTTATTTATTTTATGTATATAAGTACAGCATTGCTCTCTTCAGACACACAGAAGAGGGCATCAGACCCCATTGCAGATAGTTGTGAGCCGCCATGTGATTGCTGGGAATTGAACTCAGGACCTCTGGAAGAGCAGTCCGTGCTCTTAACTACTGAGCCATCTCTCCAGCCTGTAAACATAATTTCTAAAACAGAAAAAGCTGCATTTTTAGATTGTATTTTAAAAACAGAACATGACTACTTACCAATATAATGTACATTACAGTCATTCTTGTCTACATATTGAGCTGAAAGTCAAGCTGGGTTATGAGACTCTGTTTCATGAAAACATCAACATAAAAAAAAAACTGGGTTACTTGCCAACAGTTGCAGTTAGCTGAAACACACATATGGACATTCGGTATATTCCTTCAGTATATACAGGCATCATCCTGTGGGGATGTCTATGGCTGTGGCTCTGAGGTAGTGTTTACCTAACCTCAGAAGGATCAAAACCCTTTGTTCTTTTCAAAGTTCCAAGTTCAAAAATCAGGTCCAGTGCCCTGTGGAGGCTGTAGCAAAGACTGTTTTCACATCAATTCCAACTTTTGGTGGTGCTAGGTGTGGTGGCACACCCTTTTAATTCTAGCACTCAGAGAGAGAGAGAGGCAGGAGGATCTCCGTGATTTGGAGGCTAGTCAGGTTTTCATAGTGAGCCTCAGGACAGCCAGGGCTACATAAAGACAAAAGAAAAATCAACAACAAAAAGAACCCTAAACTAAACTAACTTCTTGTGGCTCCAGGTATTTCTTGGCTTGTGGCTACATCCCTTCAATCTCTGCATCTGCAGCCACATGACCTCCCTACCATCCCCTCTTCCCTCTTATTACTACAATCTTTCCAAGAGGAAGATGTATGTAGTATCTACCTATTCTTCTAATGTCCCAATGCAAACCAAGGCACATTCCACCAAAGCCCACTCTAGGGAACCAGTATGAGTTTATTGGATTTACTTACAAGGATTCTTCCACAACAGGCCCCATCTGAAGTTTTTATCCAGTAGAATAGAGTGTTTCCCCATAGCCATAGCTGCCCAGCTAGAACCTTCCTCCCCACTCTTCCTGGCCTATATACTCTAGCCCCTCCAGGACCACATGCAATTAAGGCAGAGTTACATACAACTATATACCTAGTTGAGAGTCCTATGATTCTTCCCACCCTCCCGTGATGGAGGGTAAACAGTCAGGTCTGGATTGTACAATCCTTCTGCATGAAGGTTCAGCTAAACCCCCCAAAATAGTGGTTTCTTGGCTCTGAGAATGGCCAAACACAATACCCCTGGTGGTGCTGGGAATTTAACAGCTTCTTACGTGATAAGTTTTACAAAAACTGTCATTTAATTTAAGGCCCATCTCAATAATCTAGGATAATTTTATCATGAGATCCTTACTTACATCTGTAACTATCCCAGTCCAAAAAGGTCACAGTCTTAATATTAGAACAGGAACAGACCTTTCTGAAGGTATGGGAGCACCCACCTAGACAGAAAATGATAGCCAGGCCAGAGTGAATGATTATGGATCTGTCGTGGATGGAAGGCCAAGTTAGGAATTCAGCAGGCCTGAACTGGTCTCTACCAGGTGACTGGACTTATCCAATACCCCACACATTCTAAACTAGACGAAAATCAGGTAAGTGATTTAAACAAACACGCAAGGATCATCAGCAAGGCCCATGAAAGGCCATCATGAGACAGGAAACTGTAGGAATGCAGGACTGTAGCCCTGGCAACAGACGCTAACCAACAACACCCTGATGCCTTCCACTAATAAGCCCCCAGGCCTTAGAACAAATGACTCCAAGATGGAAGTACAATTCAGGTCATAAAACACGCACATAGACACTACCACCTGCAAAAACAAAAACAAAGACCCAGTCCATCAAAATCCATGGTTCTGGGAAAGTCTCTAAATGTACTAACCCTACTTTTTGGCTTCTGTAGTTTAGTTCCACTTCCGGCTACCTATTCTTGTTAAATGAAGTATATCACCCCAGCATCTGGCTTTTGTCTTAAAAGCTCACCCTGAAAAAAAGCTTAAGGTTATTCTGTGATCCCAAACACCCAGTATAGTCCCCACCTGGCTCATACAGGCTTTCTATTGCCTTAAATCCATGTCCAGGTATTCTTCTCTGGTGGATGCCCCACAACAGTGGGGAGCCCAGGATGGAGCTAAACATCATGCTTTTAAAGATGAAAGCAACCTACGTAGGACCTACAAACTCTCCATTGAGCATGAAGAAAGTAACACCAGAAGCCCAAGACCTACGGGAGTGATACTCTAGCTCCTTCCAAGAATTCATAAGGGTGGGGGCTAAAGAGATGGCTCAGCAGTCATTTTTTAAAAGTTTCCATCCCTAGCATCCACCTCAGGCGGTTTATAACCAGTTGTAACTCTGTGTAGTGGAAGGTGGCCCTGAACTTCTGATCCTCCTGCTTCCAGCTCCCAAATGCTGGGATGGCAGGTGTGCACAACCATACCTGGCTTAAGCAAACTTAATTTTATCTGTACAAATCAATTTCTGCAGTATTTCTCTTAACCTATGGCCCACATTCAGGTGCCCCGCACCTGCCCTCTGTCATCTAGTAGGTGAAGCTCACAAAGTCTATAAAAACATCCATTATCAACCACTGTGGTGCAGTGACAGCTTTCGAAGATAAGTGGGTGACAGCCCCAACAACAACGATAAATTGAGGTAAGATTCCTGACATCCCAGTTTTCCCTCCCTCCACACACACAAGGTATGAACTGAGATACAGAGAAGAAAACCTTGTCCCACCAGAATCCCTGAGAAGTTTCTGGAAGCTAACTCCTCCTTCCCAGTCCTGAGCTGTTTACAGCTCTGTTAGGAGTAGCTGGGGAAGAAGATAAAGACCTGGGTGGGATGAGCAACTTTTTTTTCTTTTCCCTTTTCTTTTTCTCTTCTCTCCTCTCCCCTTTCTCCTCTCCTTTTGTTTTGTAAGAGAAACATCTCTGAGCCAATAGGTGATGGCACTCACCTTTCATCCCAGCAGTTGGGAAGGGCAGAGGCAGGTGAATCCCTAAGTTCGAGGCCAGCCTGGTCTAAAGAGCCAGTCAAAGGACAACCAGTGCTACACAGAGAAACCCTGCCTCTAAACCAAACAACCGAAGAAAACCACCCCTGGGGGTAAACCTGCTGACAACGTCTCTCCGTTATTAGTACTAAATCACTGGGATCTCAGATGAGTGTGTCACCCGAGAAATCCCAGGGCTGAGGATCCCGCCCCCCTCCAATACTCCCCGCTATGTATCCCTCCCCGGGGAGGGTCGCAAGGATGGAAGTCGGAGTCTAGTGTCCGGGATCGGACCTGAGAAAAAACGCCCAGACAACAGTGGCCAGATGATGAAAGAGGAAGTGATCCCATACCGACCGGAAGCCTGGGACCCGCCGAGCAAGGCTTGCGGGCGGGTGGAGGGTGGGGCCCGAGCTTGTGAACCCGGATCACACAGGATCCGACTCCACTATTTTGGTGAGAAATAATGAGCCGAGCTGGCTGCCCTAGCTAAGAACCCACTGTGCACGGCCCCTCGGTTTTGCAGCCCAATTACCGAGAACACGGACTGCACGTCAGCACCATTTAGAAATGGCGGTGTCGGGTTCACGAACGTTTCTGCGCATGTGCGCCGACACAGACGCTTGGCAAGTGCTTCAGACGTCCGCCAGAAGCCGGGCGCGGCGCTGTTTCTAAAAGTGCGCATGCGTCACACGACTCAAAGAGCGCCTCCCGTTCTAGCGTTTGATTGGCCGGTGAGCACGCCGTTCTCCTCTGCGCGTGCGTCCCGACCTCTGACCCGGAAGTTTTCACTTTACTTAAAAGCGCTAGCCCGCTGCACGCGGCCTCTTCCTGTCTGTGTCAGGACGGCGCGTGGTCCACGCCGAGCGACTAAGAAGCCCGGTCTGCGCCCTCAGGTGAGGCAGCGGAGGGGCACGGAGTTCAAAAGAGGTGGCCGTGATTGTTCGAAAGCACATCTGGGGTCCGGAGGCGGAACCCGACGCCTGGGTTTTACCGTTTGGACCTCACCCCTTCTCCGGGAAAGGGTGCCTAGGGAAACGCGCGGGCCGAGTTCTTGCTCTGTTTTAACCTCACACTTTGCACACTCGGACATAAATCTAGGTTCGCTTAGTATTACGACGGCTCTGCTCAGTACTCGCTTTAATCACCAGATTTTACTGATGCAACGTTGGGTTTCCCCAGGGTGGGAGCTTTATACTTGCACAGCGGGAATCTGATACGGGCTAGGTGCTGGTGGGCATCTGTATGGTTTCATGAACCATTATCATACTTGGTCCACGCACCAACTGCTTAGCTTGGTGACTGCCAGGTTACTCTGGAATCCTGAGAAAAGAGCAGATGCTGCCTACGACTGACTGGTTTTCCTGGGTTAGGAAAGATGTTCGGAGCTTTCTGGGTCACCCCTTCACTTCCCAGTTTGCCCCTAAGTGGAAGTTAGTCTCAACAAGAGTTTGGGGTGACTGTGACTGCTTCAGCATGGCTGGGCAGTAACGGTTTCTCTTGCCATTATCCTGTCCCCAGAATGACTGAGTGGGAAACAGCCACACCGGCGGTGGCAGAGACCCCGGACATCAAGCTCTTTGGGAAATGGAGCACTGATGATGTGCAGATCAACGATATTTCCCTACAGGTAAAAGAAACTTAGTGGTTGCTCTCTGTGGTGATTTTTGATTGAGACCAGATGTGAATTCTTCCAGTTAAGGGCACAACAACAACCAGTGGATGTTTAAGACAGGAAGAGCAGTAACTGGACAAGCACACCGATGCCTTATTACAAACTGGCACTAAAAGATGTTATGGGATGTTGTGGTCCCTCCTGTTTTTCTAATCCTGTGTCTCTTGAGACAAGGTCAGGGTCTTGCTGTGTAGCCCTTGCTGTCTGCTTGGCTCTCATAGATCTTCCCTCTGTTTCCCATGTGCTGGGATTAAAGGCATATGCCACTACACCTGGCTTGGTATCCTTCCTTCTTCATTTGTATGTTCAGTTAGTGGGTATCACCTGAAAAGATGGCTTTAGCCAGCTGAACAGTGTTGGCACCCTTTTCAAAGTCAGTTGGTAAGCTGCTACTGTCAGACTACAGCAAGAGGAATTTTGAGTATGAGACCAGTTGGAGCTATATGAGATGTTCCCTGCTGTCCTCCCTTGCAAAATGTCAGTTGGCTATGGGTATTATTTTGTGGCTAAATTGGTATGGGAGCTATTTACTTTTGCCCTCATATTCCCTTTTGAGGCAATCTCCTATAGCTGAGGCTGGCCTGGCGCCCTGTCTAATCATCTGCATTCTATCCCAAGTGCTGGGATTGAGGGTATATATATGCCCAGTATGTCTACTGTCTCTAAAGATACCACAGAATGGGCCTATAAGGTGGCTCTGCCTATAAACTAAGCCTGACAGTGTAAGTTTAACCCTTGGAATCTACGGGTAGAACAGAGCTGACAGCTACAAGTTGTCCCCTGACTTGTATGCATGCACAAAATAGAGGGGAAAGGAAACAGCGGGACCTAGGCATTAATCTAAAGGATTCTGAGTCCTGTCTAGTGGGTGTTTAGTTTACTTTTGTGAGTTTGTTTGGAGAGGTCTGCAATAATTTTTGTCATGTTAGGGATTGAAGCTGGGGCTTTTCACATGCTAGGCCAACACACTGCCACTGAGACTCAATGTGTACACACTGGGAACTTCATAGGCAACAGGTAGGATGGTATGGGTTTGTCTCATAGGTAGTCCAAAATAATCTGCCAAGTGTCCTTAAAGTACATGGGACAGCTCTCCCCTCTTTGAGGAATCCAAAGTGTCCATAGCATCTTGAATCAGTGGTGCATGCCTTTTAAGTCCAGCACTCAGGGGGGTCTCTTACAGGACCAGACTGCTACATAGTGAGTTCCAGGGCTACATGGGATACTGTCCCAATTTTTAAAAAAAAAATAAAATGTCTATAGTTACATTTTTTGAATAATGTAACATTTTATGTGCATTCTGTCTGTGAGTTGCCATGCGGGTGCTTGGAATTGAAGCTGGGTTCTTTGGAAGAGCAGCCAAAATTCTGAGGCATCTCTCCAGCCCCTATAATGCTACTCCCTGTGTGCCCCAAACCCCAGACAGGCTATTCTGTGTAAAATAGCCTGGCACTCACAGAAGTGCCCTGCTTCTGCCTCCCAGGTGCTGAGATTAAAGGTGTGTGCCATTACCATCTGAAAGTGCAATTACTTAATACTTGTAAAAACTGGATTCCAATTCCTTGTTTGCATATTACAGGAAGTGTTCTCCCTTCCCCCTCAGGCAAGGCCTCACTGTATACCCCTAGCTATCCTGAAATCCACTATAGACCAGGCTGATCTTGAACTGCCAGAGATCCTTCTGTCTCCCAGGTGTTGGGTTATAGAGGTATACGCCCAGCAGGGCAGCACTCCTCCCTTTTATGTATGTGAGACTCACTGCTTTGGTGGGTGGTTTTTTTGGTTTTTTTCCAAGACAGGGTTTCTCTGTGTAGCTATGGCTGTCCTGGAACTCACTCTGTAGACCAGGCTGGCCTTGAACTCAGAAATCCACCCGCCTCTGCCTCCCAAGTGCTGGGATTAAAGGCGTGCGCCACCACCGCCTGGCCTGGTTTTATTTTCTTAAAGCTCATGTTCACAACCTGCTGGGGACATGCCATGGCTTGAGCTAGTTCTCAGTATCCTTTAATCTCTCTGAGGCTGGTTCCCACTATTGACTGCTCCTCTCTTTACCACCCAGGATTACATTGCTGTGAAGGAGAAGTATGCCAAGTACCTACCCCACAGTGCTGGACGGTATGCTGCCAAGCGCTTCCGCAAAGCACAGTGTCCCATCGTGGAGCGCCTTACTAACTCCATGATGATGCATGGTCGTAACAACGGCAAGAAGCTCATGACTGTACGAATTGTCAAGCATGCCTTTGAGATCATCCACCTGCTCACTGGTGAGGTAAGGTTTTATCCTTGCTTCATACCAATGCTTCATGGTATACATGCCAGATTCATCACCTGTGACACTGCCACCTTATTTAGGGTTGAGGTGGTTGAGGGTGGATATCAGGCTCACCCCCCCCCCTTATTTTTTTCTGCCAGAACCCTCTGCAGGTCCTGGTGAATGCTATCATCAACAGTGGCCCTCGAGAAGATTCAACACGCATTGGGCGGGCCGGGACAGTGAGACGGCAGGCTGTGGATGTATCCCCACTGCGCCGAGTGAATCAGGTGGGTCAGAGGCTTGTGAAGGGGTGGGGCAGGAGCCATCAGCATGAATGGGTGGGGTCCTGTCTTGCATGTTTTACCAGGAACCTCACTTCCTCCAGGAAGCCTTCCTGGATTTCCACTGTGTATGGGGCAGATGGTAGTCCAGCCTTCCCAGTCTGGTTCATCTCATCCCTAGCCTGTATTTTACAACAGGTCTCATTCTGTTGCTTCTTTATCCATTTATGAGTCTAGTGCATGGTGGCATACACACCTACCTGTAGTTTTAGCTACTTGAAAGGCACAGGATGGATTGCTTGATGCCCGAGTACTATGGTGACATCAAGGGTTCCAGTCAAGAGCATCACAGATTTTGCTGGCAGTTCTTAAGTCACTGTGTTAGTTGGCCCATGTTTTCTCAGCCTTCTGATCGGCTATATGATAAGGTATCGACTCCCACATGTAGTGAGTGAGTGGCTGGTATTTGTTGAGATGGGTCCCAGGACACTGGCAGGAGGGGACCCTTTGAGGCCAGAGCCTTGCCTGTTTTGTCTAGGCCATCTGGCTGCTGTGCACTGGGGCTCGTGAGGCTGCTTTCCGGAACATCAAGACCATCGCCGAGTGCCTTGCCGATGAGCTCATTAACGCTGCCAAGGTGGGTCAAGGCATGCCGCTCAGGTTGGGCATCTGGGGGCTTATCCAGCGTTCAGAGCTAACCACCTGTCCTTGCAGGGCTCCTCCAACTCCTATGCCATCAAGAAGAAAGATGAACTGGAGCGTGTGGCCAAGTCTAACCGCTGATTTCCCAGCTGCTGCCTAATAAACTGTGTGTCCTCTGGGACAATTCCACCTTCCTGTGTGTTTGTCTAATCCTTTAGGGCATGGGGTACCTCCCTTGGTATAGGGGATGCTCACCTTCCTGGCATGGTATTCACCAGTGGGAATTGTGTTTTCATGGCAAGTACCTGCAGAATTCTAGCACCTCAGGACTAGTGCTACTCAGAGGGTGTAAACCCGGTGCCCAGGGAAGGCTGAACAAGTATTGGGGATGAAGACCTTGTGTTGGGTCTGGTCTAGGTAGATCCAGTTTGTTCACTCCTAGTGTGGTTTGTGTACAGACTTCAAGTGCCCCCATGGAGACCAGTCAGTAGTGGAGGCTTTGAAGAGTGGTCCGTGGTCTTTTACCATTAGCTGCCAGCCCCTACCCCAGCATCTGGTATAGATCAGACTTCATACTAGTGGGAGGGGCCTGGGGGCGGGGCAAGCTGCCTTACAGGTTTTGCAGGTATGTGGGAACCTAGAGGGTTGGCCCAAGGTCAGGGGCACTCCTTCGGGGAGAGGCACATAGCTACCTAGTAGCAGACAAGCCTGAGATTGGGGTCAGAACAGAAGAGACGCTTGGATCCCATACAAGGAAAGGTGTCTACAGGTGGGTGTCTTGTGGCCAGAGTCGCTCGTTTCTGTGGAGTTAGCTCTCTTTACCTGAATTTGCTACTTTTCTTCTCAGCTATTGGGCACCTCTTACACGCTCGGGCGTCCGTAGTCCAGGTGATGGAGTATAGTGAGTGTTCCCGGGAGTCTTAATGCTACTCTACAGGGCCAATTTTACTCGGTTTGGAGTTGGTCCTCTTGTATCTCCTTAAAGAAAATATACATTCACATCTTTGAAGCCGCTTCAGTCTTGTCCAGTTTGTCTCTAGACCTTTGGCAACAATAGGTCCAAGGACTCCCTGCCTTCACTTTTTTTGCTTCCTTGGACCTACTCTGCTCCTCTGAAATCTTGTCAGTCTGTCAACTCCCAGGTTCCTACCTGAGTTCTTCTCTCCTTAGGTCCAACCTGAATGCCGTGTCCTCGGCTGCCCTGGCTCCGCCGCCACCGAACCTCCCAGGGCTCTGGCCCCGGCTCCCCAACTACCCTTTCTGCACCCAACTCCCCTAACAGAGGCGAAGACGAGGATGCAGAAGAGGAGGAGGGCGATGGCACCCCTGGCTCAGGCCCCATTCTGCCCCCCGCATCCCCCATGGAATGTCTGATCTGCGTATCACCCTTCGACGGCATTTTCAAGTTGCCTAAACGCCTGGACTGCGGCCACGTATTCTGTCTCGAGTGCCTGGCACGCCTGTCGCTGGCTACTGCGGGTGGTGGTGATGCAGTGGCTTGCCCCATGTGCCGCGCGCCCACACGCTTGGCCCCGCGCCGGGGGCTGCCCGCTCTGCCCACGCAGCCCAGTCTGCTGCCTCGCGATGCGCGCGCGCCACTGCCACGCCAGGGTTCTGTGCGCTTTGACAGACGCCGGGGTCTCCTGTACCTGCGACCACCACCGCCGTCTCCCGGGCCACGCAAAAGCCGCACAGTGCGCGCCCCGCCGCCTCCACCCCCGCTGCGCCTTGGACGCCCACTGTCACGTCGCCTGTCCCTGAGCAGTCCAGCATGGGCCTTCAATGCAGCGGTGGCGCTGGCTGTGCTGGTGGCCGCCGGTCTCGTGGTCTCTGGTGTCTACATCTTCTTCCTCATTCCTCATGTCACCAACTCCGGTGCGCGGCCTCAGATTGTGGCGCTGGCCCCTGAAAATGGCTTCTGGGTCTCACCGCGGCCCACGCCAGTGGCACCCTGGACCCATTCCTGGACACGACGCCCCACAAAACCTGACCTCGACCTGGACGATACCCTGCCAGAGGCTACCAAGGACATGCCGGAGCTTGAGGAGGCTACCAAGGACCCGGTAGAGACACAGGGAGTCCCGGATTTACCACCGGATCAAACACCAGAGGCAGAGACTGAACTTAGCTGGAACCCGAAGGCTCGGGCTGATGGGAAGAGGATGCAATTGCAGCAGTAAATGCCTCCACGCTGCAGGTACAGTCTCCTGGCCTGGGAACTTCTGTTTCCTCCAGGAAGGCAGTAAGAAAATGCATATTAAAGTGCCCATTTCTCTGAAACGAGGAATGGAAAGACACATGCTGTCTCAAACCACAGTAATTATTCTACAAGAATCTTTTAAGTACATCTGTAATTCCCTTGACCATCCAGCTGAAGGTACTCTGGCTATGACCTTCATGAACGGCATTCCTTTGTTGATCTAAATGTGGTGCCTCTGATGCTCATCTCTGTGGAAGTCCAGCCGGCCTCTCCCCCAGTGTCATCTACACAGAATTGTGTCAGGGCCCTTTAGCCTTGATCTTGGTGGAATGCCGTTAGGAACACTTCAAGTTATACCAGCACAGCCCCCTGCTGGAGACACTGCTGGCCAGCTCTGGGGACTGAAGGATCTACTTATCTTTGGGCCTACTGCAGGGGCTTGGGGCTCCCGTCTTGGGTGCACAAAACAGCTGTTCTGATCATGCGTCTTGCTGCCCACCCACAGACAGTCTGTAAACTTCAGTACCTGCACACCTGACCAAGATTCCAACTTGGAGGGGCAATTGTAGCCAGGCTAGAGCTGGGGAGGGCCCTGGCTCCTGAAGAGTGGCTCCCATTTGAGAAGTAAATCCCAAACTGATCTGAGAACTTCGACTTCTCCTCTGAACTTTGATTTCGGGGTCTGACTCAGTATGTTGTGGAACAGTTGTGGTCATCAAGGCTTCCTGTAGCTCACACAGAAATATTCAATGGGGGAAGGTCTGGCCCTCCCTAGCTAACATGAGAGATGCTGTTAGCTACTCCTGGGCTCTATCAGCTCTGCCTAGCCTTCCTTCTGCCTCAGCTAAACTGTAAGTCTTTTCCGTGTCCATCTCTGTGGAAGATGGCTCCTGTCTTCCTCCTAAAAGTCTTATTTACTTAGAGTTGGAGGAAGGCAGCTACTCTCTGCATAGTCTGATCAAAGGGCCTCTGAAAACCATGTCCTACCTCACCTCACCTGGCATGAGACACTGTACATTAAAGGTGGGCAGCATTTTTCAGAATGAAATGTGACTTCTATGTATCTGGAGGCTTCTGTGTGGTTTATTTACCTGTGTGTCCTCAGCACCAGGCATTGGCTGATTCAGAACAGTTGCCAGGGAGTGACTGCATCATGGATGACCAAGAGGCAGCCTGGGAATGCCCATGGGCACACTAAGCTTGTAAGCTCCCAGCTGCCATGGGCCCCAGCATGTCTGTGGGAGCAACTCAGCTGCTGCTTCCAGGTTTGAAGCCAGAGGAAAAACATCAGGGAACCCAAGGGTGGATCTTCCCAGACCAGTTCTTGGCTCACACTTGGGTGCCAACGTCACCCACAGGGGCTGGGATCACTGGATCACTGGAACCACACTGTCCAGCTTCACAGGCTGATCCAGAGGGGAGCAGAGTGAATGGTCTGTGTTAGTTTTCTCTGGCTGCTGTAACAACTTATCCCCAACTCCATGTCTTAGAACTACATACCTCACAGTTCTGCAGTCCAGAAGTCTAAGATCTTATCATGGGGCAAAAACTGAGGTACCTAACTGAGTATGGTGGTACAGGACTGTAATGCCAACACTGGGAAGATAGAGGCAGGAAGACCAGCAGTTCAAGGCCACCCTCAGCTACATAGTGAGTTTCAGATCAGCCTGGTTATGTAAGATCCTGTCTCAAAATGAAGAACAATAATCAATCATTAGAGTTGGGGAGCCAATAGCCCCAGGTCCTCCTGAAGACTCTGGGAGATTCTATTTCTTAGTTTTCCAGTTTCTAGGCTGCCTTCCTCGGCTTGTGGTTCCCTCAAATCCAGCAACAACACATCTCCAAATGTCTTTGACATTGGAGCTATCTTCTTTCACTTATAAAAGTATTAGGAGTATTACTGGACCCACCTGAGCACATAATCTAAGACAATTACCCAACTAAGTATTTGTGTGTGGGGTTAGGGTTAGGGGACCGAACCGGGAACTCGTGAGTGCTAGGCAAGCACTCTACCACTGATTTACACGCCCAGTCATTTTTGAATTTTTATTTATACTTTTAATTTAAAAAGTTTAAATTATGCACTTATGTGTATGTATGTTTCTGTGTATGTACCCAAGGAGGTGAGAGAGGTCTGTTCCCTGAAGCTGGAGTCCCAGGCAATTGTGAACTGCCTGATGTGGGCACCGGGAACAGAACGTGGGTTTTCTGCAAGAACAGCAGGTGCTCTTAACCACTGAACCGTTTCTCCAGCCCCTGCATTTTTTTGTTGTTGGTGGTGATTTTTGTTTGTTTGCTTGGTTTTGTTTTGTTTTCTAAGACGAATTTTCGCTGTGGAGCCCTGTCTGTTCTGGAACTCGATCTGTAGACCAGGCTGACCTTCGGGATCTGTCTTCTTCTGACTCCCAAGTGCTGGGATTAAAGATGTGCTCTACCATGCCTGGCTTGAATTTTTTTATTTTATTTTATTTTATTTTATTTTATTTTATTTTATTTTATTTTATTTTATTTTATTTTTCGAGACAGGATTTCTCTGTGCAGCTCTGGTTGTCCTGGAACTCACTCTGTAGACCAGGCTGGCCTCGAACTCAGACATCCGCCTGCCTCTGCCTCCAGAGCGCTGGGATTAAAGGCGTGCGCCACCACCACCCGGTGAATTTTTATTTTAAGGCAGTCTCACTGAGTTCCCAGGCCAGAGTTGTTGAACTTGGAATCCTTCATGTCTCAGCCTGCTGAGCATCTGGGGTTACAGACCTGTTCTCCAGTCACCGCCTCCCATTTTTAGATTCTTCTTCACAACTACAAAGTCTATTCTGCCTCATAAGATATACTCCAAGGATTAAAACGTCAACATTTTTTTGGAGGCCACTGGGCAAGTGGGGGTGGGCAAGGGTAGACTTGGTCTGAATGGGCCAGAAAGGCATCTTTGGCTAGCAATGCACAGGGGATGGAGAGTTCTGCCTGACAGTGGCCCAGGGGTCCAGGAAGGGCCCCCAGAGCTGTGTTTGCATTTACACTGACAAGCTGGCATAACCCACAAAAAGGCTAGTGGACACTGTAAAAGTGGATAGAGGCAGAAGGCTCTTCATTTCTAGTCTCAATCTCCCACCTCTTAGATTTACAACAGTATCTTTACCCCTATTCATCCTGGAGCCTGAACCCCAGGGCCTTCTCTCTTCCCCTAAGAGGAAGCTGGTGGCAGAGCCCATAACATCAGCTAATTACTATCTCGGTGCCTCCCTGCCTACCACTGCCTACAATGGACTTTAAGAAACCTCATGGTAAGCCAGGTATAGTGACTCATGCTTTTAATCTCAGCACTGGGGAGGCAGAGGCAGGTTTGAGTCCAGCCTGGCCTACATAGGGAATTCCAAGATAGCCAGAGGTACATAGAGAGAGACCTTGTCTCAAATAAATTAATTAATTAATTAATTTTAAAAAGAAAGAAAGGAAGAAGTGAAAAGAAAAAGAGAAACCTTACAGAACAGGATAATTGGGGTGGGTTCTCTTCTCATTCCTTCTAAAAAGCACCTCACCATCCCCACTCTATTTTTTTAAAAAGATTTTTTTATTTTATGTATATGAATACACTGTCTCTGTCTTCAGACACACCAGAAGAGAGCAAGAGATTCCATTACAGATGGTTGTGAGCCACCATGTGGTTACTGGGGACTGAACTCAGGACCTCTGGAAGAGCAGCCAGTGCTCTTAATCACTGAGTCATCTCTCCAGCTTCCACCATTTCCTTAAAAAAAAAAAAAAAGAATTCATATGTTTATAATTAACATAATATTAATAATGTGTGTGTGTGTGTGTGTGTGTGTGTGTGTGTGTGCGCGCGCGCGCTCGCGTGCCTGTGTAAACACCATGCATGTATGTAAAGGTCATAAATCGCCTTGCACGAGTCATTTTCTCCGTCTATCATGTGAGTTCTAGGGACTAAACTCAGGCTATAAGTTTTACCATCTGAGCCATCATTCCATCCCAGCCCATCTCCTCCTCCTGGGCTCTGGACCCTCTGTCCACACCAAGCTGGCAGATATCCACTCTATTCCCTGATGCTCTATTCCAGCATCGTTCCTCCTTCTAGGTCATGATACTTTGGACCCCAGGAGGTGGGGACAACTTTGTCTCCCAAGTGTACCCCTGGGCTTTCTATTAAATGAGTGACAGTAAGCCACTTATAGGGAGTTCATGCATCCATAGTATTTATTGAGCTTCATGCGGTTAGTGTGTCAGAGGCCCAGCATTAGGGCATTTTGGAAACAAGGACAGACCTCAGAAGGCAGATGAGGGGCCTAGGCAGACAAATCTACCATTCTGACTACAAAGCCCCAGGTTGTTTACTTATTTAAAGTGCCTTAAGTACTATCTATTTGGTTTATTCTTTTGCCACAGGGTCTTTCTGCAGAGCCCTGGCTGTCCTAGAACTCAGTATGTAGACCAAGCTGGCCTTGAATTCACAGAGATCCAATTCTTCTGCCTCCCAAGTGCTAGGATAAAAGGCAATCACCGCCATGCCTGGCCAATTCCTCACCTATTATGATCATTCCCCAAGCCCTGTCCCCAACTCTCTACTCCTGAAGTGGGGAGGGGGGAGTGGGTGGCGCCAGAGGCTTCATTCTACTGGGGGGGTTCCAGCCTTTCTCAAAGAAGGTCAGAAAGGTTCCCTGCCATTGTGTGGTAAGATCAAGATGGGCCTCACTTTGGCCTCAAAACTAGTGTCGCTATGGCAATGTTGGACGCAGCTGAGGGGCTAGGCATTGATTCCTCACGGTAATAATAAAGCAGGCTCACTGAATCTGATGACCAATCAGGAACCTGAGAGCAGGTTGCTAAGACGATCCGAAGTCTCTTGATGGTTGATCCCTAGAGTTGGCCAGGCCTGAGGTTGCCAGACCCTGGAAGCAGAGGTTAACAGCAGGCCAAAATGCCAAGTAAGCCATCCTCTGCTCACAGGCTTGTTCAGCCTTTTGCTGCCGCCCTCTGTCACCTGGTAGGTATTGCTCACAAAGTCTATTGAAATGGCAATTTTCAACCACTGTGGTGCAGTGACAGCTTTCCAAGAGAAGTAGGGTGACACCCCACCCCCACACACCCCACCCCAACCCCTGCCAACAACGACAAACTGGGCACAGCCTTACACTTTGCAGCTCACAGACTGCCTTCCCTCCCTCCACACACACAAGGTATAAACTGAGTTACAGAGAAGAAAACCTTGTCCCACTAGACTCCTGAGAAGGTTCTGGAAGCTAACTCCTCCCTCCCAGTCCTGAGCTGTTCACAGAAGACTCTGTTAGGAGTAACTGGGGAAGATAAAGGCCTGTGTGAGGTGAGAAACTTCCTTCCTTCCTTCTTTTCTTTTTTCTTTTCTTTCCTTTGTTTTGTTTTTCAAGAGAAACTCCCCTGAGCCAATAGGTGATGGACCACACCTTTCATTCCAGCGGTTGGGAAGGGGCAGAGGCAGGATAATTCTTGAGTTCAAGGCCAGACTGGTCTACAGGGCAAATTCCAGGACATCTCCCTAGTACTGGCAGTAAAGGCCTAATCAAACTTTTTTTCTGTGTAGTCCCAACTGTCCTGGAACTCACTCTGTAGACCAGGCTGGTCTTGAACTCACGGAGATACATCTGCCTCTGCATGCCAAGTGGTAGCATTAAAGGCATTTGCAGCCGCCACCCAGCTATCCAATAGTAGCTCTTAATGCCACCCAACTCATCATTTCCAAGGCTAGGAGCTTAACATCAGTCACCTCAGTCTTTGTTGTATCTTCTGGATCAGCTCACCCAGAGTGGTTCTAACCTCCTTCAAGGGGTTATAATGAAGTGATCCACAGAAACAGCAGACATTGAAGACTTCACAGCAACAGGGGGATTCCTGTTCAAGCTGTCTGTTCATAGGGCTATCAGCAGAAAGCCTAAGTTTCTTACCACACCAACCTGTCCACAGGGCTGCTGGTACATGCTCTCCACAGGACAACTTGTTTCTTTTCAAACAAG
Source organism: Arvicanthis niloticus (assembly GCF_011762505.2). NCBI lineage: Eukaryota > Metazoa > Chordata > Mammalia > Rodentia > Muridae > Arvicanthis > Arvicanthis niloticus. Next base: position 1,337,297 of record NC_133438.1, on the reverse strand, counting down.
TGAGCCAAAAGAACATGGCAGGAAAAAGCCACACAGCTTTTAGACTTCATCCCAAATTCACACTTTACTGTCTTCCCAATGTTTCCAGCGATGAGAGACCTGAACCAGGATTTACCTTGCAGCCTGGGTGAGTCACTGTGGCCTGCCATCTACACTGTTGAGTCAACAGGCCACCGATGTCAGCCCGGTCCTGTATGCCACTGTGCAGTAAACGGTTGACTTAGGAGACCTGGGTTGCTCAAACCCTGCACATTCCAGACAGACCTGGCCCTTTCCTATGATTCCGGGAAATCATCACTAAGCCTTGGAATATCCTGCCTAGTAAGTCTTGTATACCTGGTAGGCTATGTCAACGATATTAGCTACAGCATGAACCTTAGGCCACACTATCAAACTGATCTCTAGGGCAGCTGCAGACTAAGTTCATTAAGTTGCTGTATGTTTCTGTTGCTGTTTTCCAAATAAAAATTCTGGAAGTAGTCAAGCCCAGGGTAAGGTTCTCTTGTTTGACAACCGTGGTATAAACTTTTCCTGGGAAAGGAACAAATTGTCTCTTCAACCCCGAGAGAGCACCTGGGAGAGACCAAAGAAATTATTCCAGGGCTTTCAAGGTATCTCAACATGTAAAGGAACTAACTGCCAAGCTTGATGACCCACGTTCAATCCCTGGAAGTCACATGATGGAAACTGGTTCTTTTAACCAACTGCAGGCCCTACCCTGGATTTACTATATCTTTTTATTTATACTTTGAAGATTTATTTTGTGTGTGTGTGTGTGTGTGTGTGTGTGTGTGTGTGTGTGTGTGTGTGTTCAGGTGCTGCCACATAGGTACTGAGAACTAAACTTGGGTCCTGTGAAAAAGCAGCAAGATGGCCTGGAGAGACGGTTTAGTGGTTAAGAGCACTGGCTGCTTTTCCAGAGGACTCCTTTGGTTCCCAGCCCCCAAGTTGAATGGCTTACAACTGCCTGTAACTCCAGCTCCAGAGGATCCAGCACCCTTTTCTGGCCTCCATAGGCACCCATACATATGTGATGCACAAACACACATACACTAAATAAAAGTCTTAAATTTAAAAAAAAAAAAAAAAAAGAGGCACCAAATTGTAGCAAGACTCTGAGATAGATCCCTTGCTAGAAGTCAGAGAGAAACATAGCATAAGAATACGTATGCTTGGCTCTCTGCTCCTCCCTGTTCCAGAGACAGCCGTGTCATCTTGTGCAGTGCCAGCCTCATCCCGTAGACAAAATGGTGAATGGATTTGGCTGTATTTGGCACCTGGTTACCAGGGCTACCTTCTGCTCTGCACTTGGCAAAGTAGAGATTGCTGCCATCAACGACCCCTTCATTGACCTTAACTACATGGTCTCCATGTTCCAGTATGACTCCACCCATGGCAAGTTCAATGGCACAGTCAAGGCTGAGAATGGGAAGGTTGTCATCAACGGGAAGCCCATCGCCATCTTCCAGGAGCGAGATCCTGCTAACATCAAATGGGGTGATGCTGGTGCTGAGTATGTCATGGAGTCTACTGGCGTCTTCACCACCATGGAGAAGGCTGGGGCCCACTTGAAGGGTGGGGCCAAAAGGGTCATCATCTCCACCCCTTCTGCTGATGCCCCCATGTTTGTGATGAGTGTGAACCACGAGAACTATGACAACTCACTCAAGATTGTCAGCAATGGATCCTGCACCACCAACTGCTTAGCCCACTTGGCCAAGGTCATCCATGACAATTTTGGCATCATGGAAGGGCTCATGACCATGGTCTATGCCATCACTGCCACTCAGAAGACTGTAGATGGCCCCTCTGGAAAGCTGTGGCGTGATGGCCGTGGGGCTGCCCAGAACATCATCCCTGCATCCACTGCCATGGCTGTGGGCAAGGTCATCCCAGAGTTGAACAGGAAGCTCACTTCCTGTACCTACCCACAATGTCCCTGGTGGATCTGATATGCCGCCTGGAGAAACCTGCCAAGCATGATGACATCAAGAAGGTGGTGAAGCAGGTATATGAGGGCCCACTGAAGGGCATCCTGGGCTACACTGAGGACCAGGTTGTCTCCTGTGACTTCAACAGCAACTCCCACTCTTCCACCTTTGGTGCTGGGGCTGGTGTTGCTCTCAATGACAACTTTGTGAAGCTCATTTCCTGGTATGACAATGACTACAGCTACAGCAACAGGTTCATGGATCTCATGGCCTACATGGCCTCCAAGGAGTAAGAAACCCTGGACCACCCACCCCAGCAAGGACATTGAGGAGTCCCTGTCCCAACTCGGCCCCCAACTGCTGAGGTATAGCTCCGCACAGTCCATGGCTTCTGGGGTGGGGAATGGGAAAGACTCAGGTATCTTTAAGGGACTGGTCACTGGGAGTTTGACCATGCTCCAGGGAGTATATTGGCAACAAGAATTGGACTTGATGTATTTTTTTTGTCCGTGTGAGGGAGGAAGAGGAAGTCAGCATGTTTAAGGTGCATTGTATAAAATTCCCAAGTAATCAATAAAAATATGTGGGAGAAAAAACACCATGTATGGATGTATGGGAGGTTTTTTTTTTTTTTTTTTTTTTTTTTTTTTGGTTTTTCGAGACAAGGTTTCTCTGTGTAGCCCTGGCTGTCCTGGAACTCACTCTGTAGACCAGGCTGGCCTCGAACTCAGAAATCTGCCTGCCTCTGCCTCCCAAGTGCTGGGATTAAAGGCATGATCAATTCCTTAATGCAAGTGTTACAGCTCTGAAGGGAAAGGCATTCTGGAAGTAAGTAGCTAAGGAATACCACAATGTCACACTGCAGAATAAACCTCACACAAAGAGGTTTATTGGGAGGGAAAACCCCATGAGGGTGGCTGCCTCTGCTTCAGGGTAAAGCAGCAGAGCACTGAGCAGAAGACAGGGTTTATTTTTATATAGGATTTCTAAGGGGTTTATACAGGGCTTTCCAGGGTGGAGATTTCCCTGGATGGGATGGGTGAGTTTTCAAATCCTGAGCTTAGGGTTTTTACTCTGAATGGCGGCGGAGCTTGGCCGCCTGTATCTAGAGAGGTTGGGTCCAACCACTGTGGCCGCTAGAGTGTTCTGTGGGTGGAGCCTGGTGATTGGAGGTCCTCAGGGGTGGGGCCTGCCTACTCACCTGCCTTGAGGAGCTTACAAGGAGGCATCAAGTTCCCTGGCTCTGTAGTTACAAAATTGCAGTAAGCCTGAGGATCCCAACTCTGGTCGTCTGGAGAACAGTAAGCAAGTCATGCTCCAGCCTTTCTGTCATCCATTTTGCTCAGTGTAGGACTACTTTATGCTTGTTTGCCTTTCTGTGTCCTAAATGGAACCATGGCAGGGTCTTCACTGTCCTTCCACTGGCTAGAAGATCAGTGAGGCCTTCCAGAGCTCCCAGTATTCAGGGACAACTGCTGACATCACATCTTGCCCACATGACAGCAGTTAAGTTTTAGACTTTCCAATTAGAAGCTGTCCTGAATTGTGCGCCAAATAATTTGAGCTCCCTGTGGCACTGGAATTTCTATTCATTGTGTGGAACGGAATGAAAATTGAACTTGACCCAGATGACATGAATGGGACATGGAGGGCTTTTTTGGAAAGTCTTGTTTTGAGACAAGGTCTCGCTATGTAATGATGGTTTCCCTGGAACTTGTCATGTAGTTGGGGCTGGCCTCAAATCCTCAGCGAGCCACTGGCCTCTGTCACCTGAGGGATGGGATTACAGGCAAACACCACTAGGCACAGGTTCCTTATTGTTTCGAGACAGGGCCTCATTTAGCCCAAGCTGGGCATAAATGCAATACGTAGCCAACTCTGGGTCTCTGTGCTTTGTTTCCCAAATCCTGGGATTATAGACATGTGATACCACACCTGTCTTTTGTGGGGGTGTCTTGACCCTACATCAGTGAAGAAGCAGGAAGTATGTTGAGATTCAGGTTTGAACTTGTTTATACTACCGCCCAAGACCTCCTTGGAGAGTAAAGAACTTTATGGGCCAAAGCTTTCTGTCTCAGATACTGGGATGGTGCATGGAGCTTAGAGCTAGCCAAGAAGAAGCATTGTTGTGAGGACTTCCCACCCTTAAGGACAGCAGGGATTAAGTTTTTTATCACCACAGTTGCCCATTAGACCTCCCTCTACAGCAGTTTCTCATCCAGTTGATCTCATCCCCTGTTGGGGGTTTGGGAGGAGTCAAATGACCTAAGACCATTGAAAAACACAGATATTTACATTAAGAATCATAACAATAGCCGGGCGGTGGTGGCGCATGCCTTTAATCCTAGCACTTGGGAGGCAGAGGTAGGTGAATTTCTGAGTTTGAGGCCAGCCTGGTCTACAGAGTGAGTTCCAGGACAGCCAGGGCTACACAGAGAAACCCTGTCTCTAAAAACACAAAAAACAAAAACAAAAAACAAAACATAACAATAGCAAAATTAAAGTCATGAGGTAGGAACAAAAATAATTTTGTGGCTGAGGGTCACCACAACGTGAGGAATTATATCAAAGGGCGACCGCATTAGGAAAGTTGAGAAGCTCTGCTCTACAGCGTCAAAACCATGCACAGAATGTTTAAGTCTCATCTCTAAGCCTGTAATCCCAGTACATGGCACTCAGGAGGCAAGGCAGGCAGATCTCTGAGTGTGAGGACATCCCAGTCTACAGAGTGAGTTCCAGGATAGCCAGGTCTACATAGAGAAACCCTGTCTTGAGAAAACAAAAACAAAAAAACTAACAAGCAAACAAAAAAAGACACACTTGTAAAACACAGGTGGAGATGACATGCTATTGAGGACACAAGCCTGAAAGATGGAATCCAGGGTGTTATCTATCCAATCCAAACTTGATTCTCTGCCTTTTAAGGCCTCTGTTACCTGAGGGCTAAGTAATCACACAGGCAATAACACACTATGAAGAAGAAATTCATATCTTGCCTGCTATGAACTATGCAGCTAAGACCCTTTCTGGGTTTTTGTTGTTGTTGTTTGTTTTTTTACACAAGGTCTTGCGTAATATAGTCTGAGCTTTATAGGAATATCCTGTTTTTTTAAAAAAAAAAAATGTCCAAAGGGCGGTTGTGGTGGTGGTGGCGGCGCATGCCTTTAATCCCAGCACTTGGGAGGCAGAGGCAGGAGGATTTCTGAGTTCGAGGCCAGCCTGGTCTACAAAGTGAGTTCCAGGACAGCCAAGGCTATACAGAGAAACCCTGTCTTGAAAAACAAAACAAACAAACAAAAAAAATGAGTAGGGGCTGGAGAGATGGCTCAGCAAGTAAGAGCACTGACTGCTGTTCCAGAAGTCCTGGGTTCAATTCCCAGCAACCACATGGTGGTTCACAACCATCTGTAATGGGATCTGTTGCCCTTTTCTGGTTCTCATGTGTCTGAAGACAGCAACAGTGTACTCATATACATAAAATAAATAAATCTTTTTTTTTTTTTTTTGGTTTTTTCGAGACAGGGTTTCTCTGTATAGCCCTGGCCACCTGCCTCTGCCTCCCAAGTGCTGGGATTAAAGGCGTGCGCCACCACCGCCCGGCTTGTTTTTTTTGTTTTTCGAGACAGGGTTTCTCTGTGTAGCCCTGGTTGTCCTGGAACTCACTCTGTAGACCAGGCTGGCCTCGAACTCAGAAATCCGCCTGCCTCTGCCTCCCAATTACAGGCGTGTGTCACCACTGCCCGGCTAAATAAATCTTTAAAAAAAAAAAAAAAGTCAGGGCTGGAGAGATGGCTCACAGGTTAAAAGCACTGACTGCTCTTCCAGAGGACCTGGGGTCAGCACTCATGTGGCAGCTAACAACCGCCTGTAATCCCAGTTCTAGAGGACTTGACATACAGGCACACATACAGGCAAAACACCAACATACATAAAAATAAAAACTTAAAAAAATAAACCAGAGCAATCTGTTGATGATGACTCTCCAGCAGCAGAAGCTTCTGGCGACGATACTGGGGTCTGTGAGGGATTGTCACACGGGTCAGGGCACAGGTAATTATCGGTTACTGATTCCCCTGCTTTCCGGGCTAGGGTTTTCATGGGCAGATACACGGTAAGGCGGCTTGAGAGAAATGAAGTTCTAGGGCAGCCTCCTCTGTTGCCTTGGCAACAACCAAGCACACGCACGCATACAGAGGGAAGAGAATGAAAGTGACATCATAATTTGCTGCAGACTTCTGGCGTGGTCAGGTCAGCTCCCCACTGCGCACCAGTTACAAGGATCCCATCTGAGCAGACTCCGTCCCAGGAGTAAGGCCATGCCAAGTGAGGGGACGGAAGGGCTAAGGCGGAGGAGCTGGAGGGCAGCCACAGGGTTTCAAGGGGTGGCGGTGGGGGCTTTCATGCACTGAGGGGTGTCAGAGGAAGCCTGAGATAGAGGCCGCCGGGCAACTCTCCCAGGAAGATGAGGGAGGAGGTCTCGCCGAGGATGTGTACAGTCCTATGCGTGCGACATAACACAGTTTGCGGAGACAGTTTCAGACCAACTGTCTGGTGGTCTATGGTGTAGGGGCTTTGGTTTGTGATTGAGAGACAGGGGTCTCTGGATCTCAAAGGGAATGTGGCTGGCATGGGGTAGGGTGGATGGTGGGTGCTGGACCCTGTACACAGTGGCATCTGTCTGGTCACCTTCTTCCTGCTGCTTCCAGATGAAGTACAGATATACCGCAGTCATCAATGACAAACACCTAGTAGTACTGTGTGATATAGGGTCTTAAGAGACAGTATGAGAGTATATGGGTAGAAAAGGCCTGGGGCCCACTGGGCAGGAATAAAGTCGGTAGAAGATAAAGCAAGACCCGGAGACACACATGTCAAGGCTTGATGTGTCCCTTTGTCCATGGTTTTTTTTTTGTTTGTTTGTTTTTGTTATTTTTTTTTTAATTTATTTTTGTTGTTGTTGCTTCTAATTCTACCCACCTTTTACCTTGCCTCAGCTGAACCCATTATTGAAGAGCCTGGTGATGTTTGAAGATGTGGCCATATATCTCTAACCAAGAAAAATGAGAACTCCTTAATGTGACCCAGAAGGGGTGTTGCTGGACAACTTTGCATTTGTTAGCTCTCTGGATAAGTCCCCCTCGCTCCTCCAGGTCACAGACAAACTCTGGAACCTTTAAATAGAAGTCCTAGGTTTGTCAAAGGACAGGTGCTGAGACTGGGGCCATCTGTCATTTGAAGGGTCCTGTGAGCTGCTTGAATGCCTGCTGCCCCAGGGACTGTCAGAGCAACCTAGTTGTATCCCAGGTTAGCCTCCTAATCCCCTTCGATGTTTCTCCCCGACCCTGTGAATGTAGAAAAACACAGCCCCTCCTATTACCTCCAGGAGAAATTTTGCAAGGCCTAGAACAGGTTTGAGTCCTGAATTAGAATCACTAGATAATCTTGGGGAGTATTGCTACCTTAAGCCTTTCAGATCAGCGCTCATGGGCTATCTTTCCATTGATTTAGTACTTTAATTTTTCTCACCAGCCCCCGCTTTTTTGTTTGTTTTCAGAGACAGGGTTTCTCTGTGTACCTCTGACTGTCCTGGAACTCCATCTGTAGGGTGAGCTGGCCTCGAACTCACAGAGATCCACCTGCCTCTGGCCCCTGAGTGCTGGGATTAAAAGTGTGTGCGACTACTACCTGGTCATAGAGAATTTTAAAATCGTTTTAATTTTCTGGATTTGTGAATTTCCCAGTTTTCTTTTCTTTTTTTTTTTTTTTAAGTTTTTTATTTTAAAGATTTATTTAGCTGGGCGGTGGTGGTGCACGCCTTTAATCCCAGCACTTGGGAGGCAGAGGCAGGCGGATTTCTGAGTTCGAGGCCAGCCTGGTCTACAGAGTGAGTTCCAGGACAGCCCAGGCTACACAGAGAAACCCTGTCTCGAAAAACCAAAAAAAAAAAAAAAAAAAAAAAAAAAAAAAGATTTATTTATTTTATGTATATGAGCACACTGTTGCTGTCCTCGGGCACACCAAAAGAGGGCATTGCATCCCATTACAGATGGTTGTAAGCCACCATGTGGTTGCTGGGAATTGAACTCAGGACTCTCCAGCCCTTCTCTTTCTTTTAAGATAGAAACTGAGGGGCTGGAGAGATGACTCAGAGGTTAAGAGCATTGTCTGCTCTTCCAGAGGTCCTGAATTCAATTCTCAGCAACCACATGGTGGCTCACAGCCATATATAATGGGATCCGATGCCCTCTTGTGGTGTGTCTGAAGACAGCTGCAGTGTACTCATATAAATAAAATAAATCTTTTTTGGTTTGGGTTTTGGTTTTTGAGACAGGGTTTTTCTGTGTAGCCCTGGCTGTCCCGGAACTCACTCTGTAGACCAGGCTGGCCTCGAACTTAGAAATCCGTCTGTCTCTGCCTCCCAAGTGCTGGGATTAAAGGCGTGCGCCACCACTGTCCGGCATGTAGCCACTTATCCTCCTGTTTCTCTCTCTCTCTCTCTCTCTCTCTCTCTCTCTCTCTCTCTCTCTCTCTCTCTCTCTCTCTCTCTCTCTCTCTCTCTCTCTCTCTTCTCTATATTGGTCCCATGCTAGCATGTGTGCTGCTGAAGCAGGCACCTGACTCTATCTCTTACGCACTTTCATGCCTGGTTTTAGTTTCCAAAATTGTCTTGTAAAATTATGGGGCTAGAGAGATGGCTCAGCGGTTAAAATTTTTTTGCTGCTCTTGCAGAGGACCCAGGTTCAGTTTTGTTTGTTTGTTTGTTTGTTTTAGAGTTGTATTTATTTTATGTATGAGTACACTATCACTGTTTTCAGATACACCAGAAGAGGGCATCAGATCCTCAATTCCCAGGTTCAGTTCTTACCAGCCACATGATGGCTCACACCCGTCCATAACTCTGGTCCCAGTGGATCTGACACCCTCTTTTGACCAGCCATGCACATAGTTCACATTCATACATGCAGGCAAAACACAAATACATAATTTTTAAAGATGTGTTTATTTATTATGGATACAGTGTTTTGCCTGCCGGCCAGAAGACAACACCAAATCTCATTATAGATAGATGGTTATGAGCCACTGAGTATGTGGTTACTGGGGATTGAACTCAGGACCTCTAGAAAAGCACCAGTGCTTCAAACCTCTGGGCCATTTATTCAACCCCACTTACATAAATCTTTAAAAATATATACTTTAGATTAAAAACATTTTCTTGAATTCATTTATTATGTATATGCTGTTATTTTTGTTGCTGATTTGGACATGTGGTTTTTTTGTTTGTGTGTAGGTGTTTTGCCTACATCCATGTAGTGTCTATGGAGGTCTAAAGACAGCATCAGATCTCCTGGAGCTGGTAGTTACAGATGGTTGTAATTTGACGTGAGCACTAGGAACTGAACTTAGGTCCTCTGAAAGAACAGTAAGTGCTCCTAACCATTGAGCTATCTCTCCAGCCACATTAAATAATATTTGAAGGGGTGGAGAGATGGCTCAGCCCCGACTGCTCTTCTAGAGGACCCGGGATCAGTTCCCTGCACTCATAGGGCATCTCACAGCTGTAACTCCTGTTCCAGAGAATCTGAACTCTCACACAGACATTCATGCAGGCAAAACACCAATGCACATAAAAGAAAAATAAATCATTTTAAAAATAGTTGAACACCAACTAACTTTTAGCCAGTGCTTAAGCATTAGCTACTACTTTTCAGTCAGGTTTTTGCTGAAAGGAGACTCTGCCCTACATGGTGCTCAGCCTTCGCCAGCAGGCCAAGCCCTGTTGAAACCCTGTGGAGAGGAGTGTCTCTTCCCTGTACTATACCACACCCTATTTTGCGTCTACACCTCTGTTCAGGTTTTCCTCAGCCTGTGGTCAAGAGAGCTGAGTTCTGCTAGCCTAGCTTACGCTCACCTAGAACTCTCCCAGCAACCTCATAGCACTTATGTGGAGTCCTTTCTTTTTCATTTCATTTCTTTTTTCCCGCCCTTCCTTCCTTCCTTTCTTCCTTGCTTCCTTCCGGCCGTCTTCTTTCTTTCGTTCGTTCTTTCTGTCTTTCTTTCTTTCTTTCCTTACTTCCTTCCTTCCTTCCCTCCCTCCCTCCCTCCCTCCTTCCCTCCTTCCTTCCTTCCTTCCTTCCCTCCCTCCCTTCCTCCCTCCCTCCTTCCTTCCCTCCTTCCTTCCTTCCTTCCTTCCCTCCCTTCCTCCCTCCCTCCCTCCTTCCTTCCCTCCTTCCTTCCTTCCTTCCTTCCCTCCCTTCCTCCCTCCCTCTTTCCCTCCTTCCTTCCTTCCTTCCTTCCTTCCTTTCTCCCCTCCTTCCTTCCTTCCCACTGATTTTATTATTCACTTTACATCTGATCTCAGGCCCCTCCTCTCCTCCCAGTCCCACTCACCCCCCCTTTCACTCTTTCCTTTCTCCCCTTCTCCTCAAGAAGGAGAGACACACCCCCCCACCCCACCCCCCACCAACACTAGCTCACCCTGGTGCATCAAGTCACAGCAGGCCACATGAAATTCTCTTCCACTGAGACCAGACAGGGTAGTCACTCCAGCTAGGGGAAACGGATCCAAAAGCAAGCAGTAGAATCCAAGCCAGAGACAGCTTCAGTGATTACAGGACCCATGTGAAGATCAAGCTGCACATCTGCTACATATGTGTGGGGAGGCCTAGGTCCAGTTCATGCACACTCTTTGATTGGTGGCTCAGTCTCTGTGGGCTCCCAGTCGAGTCGTTTCTTAACTGGCGCATCTGTATGGGACTTATAGGTAGCATCTTCCTCCAGTAGAATCCAAGGAAGAGACTGGTTTTGGATTCCAGGTTGTCAGTGTACAGTGGAAGATGAGGAAATTCCTTGTCAACAAGTACCAGAGAAGCTTGTGTGTCTGGAGAGAACTAGGGAAACATAACCCAGATATCCCTGACCTCCAGCACCAAGGAATCCCAGTAAGGAAAAAGCTGTGTAGCATCCATAAGTCTAGGTCAGCCTTCCTACCGCAGGCCACCAATGGCCAGCAGCAGGGACCCTATGAGACACAGAAGCCCTTCAAATGCAATGGCTATGGGACAAGCTTCCAGAAAGCCCTCAGTCTTCCTGATAACTTACTCTGATGAGAGTCATCTCATTTGCAGGATGAGCCAGAATGCCACCAAGAACTCAACCCCAGTCAGTCACCAAAAAATCTTGCTCTGGGGTAAAAGTCATCATGTGCAATGGGTGTGAGAAGGCCTTCAGTGTGAAGAGCACCAGAAGGTGACCACAGAAACAAAGCCTTTTAGATGCAGTCAGTGTGGGAGACTTTCAACCGCAAAGATGCACTGGCTTCACCCCAGAGGGTTCCCACTGGAGAGCTGCGGCCTTTATACTCGTGTGCCAAATACTTTTGATTCATCTGTCTCCCCAGCCCCCAATTTTGTTTTCCCAAGACAGCGTCTCATGTAGTCCATGGTAGCCTTGAACTTGTTACTACTATTTGAACTAACCATGAGACAGGGTCTCATGTATTCCAAGCTGGCCTTAAACTCATGGTCTGTTTCCACCTCCTAAACGCTGAGACCATAAATGTGTACAGGTAGGTGTGTGTACCACCATGTCTGGCTTTCTCTGACTTGTGTTTACAAAAAGGATAGCAGTAAACAGTTGTGATCAAAGTTGCCTTGAGTGATGCTTCTTGAGTCTTCTAGAGAAAGTCTTATTTGTGGGTCCAGCACTCAGGAGGGAGGCCAAGAATCTCTGAGTTCGAGGCCAGCTAGGGCTACATAGTGAGACATGTCTTTAAATAATTTTTTCATTCTTCCTTTCGTTTTTTTTGTTTTTTAGTTTAATTTGGTTTTTTTTTTTTTTTTTTTTTTTTTTTTTTTTTTTTTTTTTAAGACAGGGTTCTCCTATGTAGCCCTGGCTGTCCTGGAACTTGCTCTGTAGACCAGGCTGGTCTCAAACTTAGAGATCTGTCTGCCTCTGTCTCTAGTGCTGGGATTAAAGCATGTATCACCATCACCAGGCTATTTTTTTTCTTTTCTTTTCTGTCTTTTTTTTTCTTTTTGCGTTTGTTTGTTTTTCAAGACAAGGTTTCTCTGTATAGCCCTGGCTGTCCTGGAACTCACTCTGTAGACCAGGCTAGTCTCAAAACTCAGAAATCCGCCTGCCTCTGCCTCACAAGTGCTGGGATTAAAGGCATAATCAACCACTGCCTGGCTTATGATTTTTGTTTGTTTTTCGAGGCAGGGTTTCTCTGTGTAGCCTTGGCTGTCCTGGAACTCACTCTGTAGACCAGGCTAGCCTCGAACTCAGAAATCTGCCTGCCTCTACCTCCCAAGTGCTGGGATTAAAGGCGTGCGCCACCACTGCCTGGCTGATTTTTTCTTAATCTAAGAAAAATGTCTTTATGTGTTCATGAGGCCACATAGGGAAAGAGACAAGCAAAGTACAAACTAGAGTACCAGAACCCAGGTCACCTACAATGGCCACTCAGGAAAGAAGAGTGGCCTAGGTTTGGGATAATCTGAACCTGGAATAGAAAAAAGATAGGAAGCAGAAGCTGGGCTGCGCTGAGGCGTGACGTAGGGTTGAATCAAAGAATGCCATGACCTCCTCATTTCCCAGTCATCTGATAGAATTGATGGCTTTGAGCTGCTCCAAGGAGTTCCGACTCCTGGAAGAAAGGCATAGCTACATCTTTGAAGGTCCCTGTGTTCTCTATTGATGAGACAGCTTAGACAGAGGGAGAATGGAGAGCTGAAAATCAAAGATGGTTAAATGGATATGCCCAGGCCATGGCCCCGTGGCTCAGTTTGGCCACCACAATCGCTGGCATCTCATCTCAGTGTCCATTTAGCTCACCATCCTCTTGCTTACTGATAGCTCACTGTACTCAACCGGAAACTCAGAAGACATTAGTCTTGACAACCCCGGGACCACTCCTTAAAAGTCCTACTAGTCGGCAGCATCCAGACCATCGTGTCCTAGAGGAATAGACAAGTGTGTAGGTGGCTAGTATGTACACTCTGGTCTGACCAGTATCTTTGTGTCTCTCCAACATAAGAAATGAAGCTAAGCATGGTGGCTAACAATGCCTATAATTCCAGGGCTTGGGAAGTGAAGTCAGCAAGATCAAGAGTTCAAGGACATCCTCCAATACTTAGTGAGTCTGAGGCCAGTCTGAGCTACATGACACCCTGTCTCAAAAACAAAATGAAGCAAAGCAAAAAAGCCCAACAAACAAACAAACAACCCTTGGGATCTCATTTCTCCAGTAAGCATGTCACATTAGTCACACGCCCTCTTCAGAACATATACAAACCCTCCCTGTCATCTTGCCCCTCCTCCTCATCTTGCTTCTACCCTCAGCTGCCCAGAACCATGAGCAATCCCTGTCTCCTCTATCCCTGCTTCTGCTGTGAGTTATTCCCCCACAGCTGTCCTAATTTCTAATCCACTGACTATGCACCCATGGCTTGGAACTCAGTATAGGCTAACCCTTTCTGTTTCTGCATGATCAGCTTGACAAAACCCTAATTCCCCAAGGAAGATCACCACACCGCTTTGTTTGTTTGTTTTGTGGGGTGGGGGACATGCTGGGGATCAATATCAGAGCTTTGTCCGCGCTAGGCAAATCCTTTACAATTGAGACAGGGTCTTGCTAAATGAATCATTTTGGCCTTAAACTCACTTTGTCTTTTTGAACTCATGATCATCTTGTCTGAGCCTCCTGACTAGGATTGTAAACCAGTGCCCCACACCCAGCCAGTGCGTTGTTGTTCTGTGCTAGGTCTACTTGGCCAAACTTAGTGCTCCAACTCAACCTATGTCTGTCTGCTTAGAACAGATGCCCTCCATCCCCGGATGTCTCTAGTTTCAGACACCTCAAATACAAAACCCAACAATTGTCTCTTTTACACAAACTTCCATATTCCCCAAACGAGGGTCAACCTTGATATCCCTTTCTCACAGACCCACAGCAGGTAATCTAGCTGGCCGAAGTTAAGCAGGTTCCAAAATCAACTATTTGATTCCACGGGCACTTGTTGCCAGTCACCAGTAGCGCACACCTCCTGGCTGACCTTCCCATCCTCACCACCCTCTCAGTGTGTTCTCCAGCAGGTAGCTATAGGGAAAGTCCCAGGAGGGAAATAACCAACGCTGGTCTAGAAATTCAAACTCAAAAGGCCCCAATTAAGTAAGTGGTTTTGGCTTTTGTTGAACTGCTGGCTTGCTATACTTCCCTCTGCAACTACCAACCAATATGTAGTTTTTCTGTGTTCTTTGCCTTAAAGGGCATCCTGTAAAATGTATTCGAGGCTGCTCTGTGAAAAGTGTTTTTCTCTAGGCAGTTGCCAACCAGACTCTTAATTCTGACTTTGGTCGTCTTTGGGTATTAGAGGAGGGCTGGTGGTCCTTCACACCGCTCTGTCTATAAGCAGATAGCCATATCAGCACACACAGTTGGGGTGGTCTTTTGCTTGTGCTGCACATCCAAAGAAGGCATTTCTTTTTTAAATTCAGAGAATAGTAATATACAACACATAAGGAAACTGAAAGTTTTGAAAGAACAACATAAACCCCATTTGTCTCCATTTAAAGACTAGGCCCTAATTTCAAAAATGGCTATAAGACACTATCTCTAGGGAAAGACCATAGAATCCAGAACAATATCATAAAACCCCCTTTGAAAGATTACCCTGGGGATCATCACAAAAAAAACTAGGATTCTCACAACGGGCCATCTGTGGGATCGCATCCTATGGTTAAGCATTCATGACATAGAAATGCAGACCACTGACCACCTGTGACCCCCCCCCCAGCACGCACCAATTAAATGTTAGATTACCTAATCCTTCTGGAGTTCCCTATAAGGCCTGCCTGCCTTTGTCTGGGGTCACCATTTCAAAAATGGTTGACCTCAGCATGCTGGTTGTATCTGCAAAATAAATGCTTTTTGTCTTTGCATAATGTAGTGAACATGTAAGGCGGCAGCTGTAGAGACAGCTGACAACCAGGCTAGGAGAGATAAAAAACCAGCCGAAAGCCAGAGAGATAACCAGCTGATGAGCCATGCACATTAAGTGTGCATTAAGAAGTGTGAAGTTTGCAGTAAAGTGTTAAAGATGGATAAGAGTAGGATAGAGCATAAGAACCCTGACCAGAGAAGGAAAGTCGGTCCAAAATGACCTGCCTGTGAACTCCACGCCGGTCTGGACTCCACTCAGCCCGACGAGTGAACGAACGAGACACAAACCACCAACTGATCATCCGTGGGCCCAGAGAACTGGCCCACGCCAGCGGAGCAAGACTCGCTGAATGCAAAGAGGTGATACCGAGATGTCGGAGCCTGAGCCTGAGACGCGCCGGTCAGGTCGTGTAATGATATGTCATCTATCCTTCTGTTAGGAATACTAGCCACAGCAGTTACATTCTTTTGTCTGTGTGTGATAGTGGAAGAGGAGGTCCGCTCCTCAACCACAACAATTGCGTGTGACCCCGAGTGTGGAATTAAACATTAGAAAACCAGTCTGATGGCTGCTCGTTGCATTATTGTCTACCCCAAGGGCACCTCCCGGCAGAACCAACTGGCAGTCTGGGGAATAAGTGCTCACGACACATACTGAGTCTGGGGTCTTCCTTCAGCGATTTTCAGACCCTTACAGTTTTGGATACCATGTCCTAACAAGACTCCAGGAACCTGAGATCCCAGATTTCTCTGCACTAGAAATTGGCTCCTTCGCTATAGGGTCCCTCAGCGTACAGACGGGCAGATCCTTTCTCTCGGGTTAGCCCAACCTTCACACTTGCATTGTCTTAATGACAGTGGAGGATGATCGCCCTCAGGCTCGCGATCTTCCTAACCTGAGAAAGCTACCTAAGGTCTCGGAGACCCGACTGCGGGGACCATGGGAACTAGTCAAGCGCGGAGAGCCCGAGCTTCTTGGCGCAGGTTGCAGAAGAGAAGAGACCCAGCTACACACTAGCGGTGAGTTATACTACATTCTGACGTTCTCTGTCCGTCCCTTCTGGTGGCGCGCCAGGGGCTGAGGGGAGAACGTGCTGTACACAGAAAGCAATAAAGGACCCGCAAGGGCCCCAGAAGCCCCGCCCCTTCCACGGCTGCTCCGGCAATTTAAACCATACCTCTGAAATTTCATTGGCTCAGACAACGTCACACCGTTTCCCAGAAACCATCACGGCGCCGTTCTGTCGTTGCCACGGTGATCGTGACAGAAACACATACATCCCTGATCGCGCGACGAGTACTACGTCATCCAGAAGCTTTTTTTTTTCTCTGGCCAATGAAAACTCAGAAGCGCGTTTGTGGGCGGGCCAAAGGAACGCTGACTGCTTCGGAGGGACGGTGGGACTTGTGGCTTTTGACCCGCCACTTCCCCTGCTGTCTGTGCAGCGGGCTGCGTCCCCGCGTGGTTTACCACCGCAAGGCCGCTTCTGCGGGTCGTGAAAACCCGAGTTGAGAAGTCAAGGACTTTAGGCCTCCGTGATATCACCTTCCCCAGAGTCCCGATGACCTTGGCGTGTCCGGTGGGTTCCACCCAGAGACTGAGCGTGTGCACCGTATCCTATGGGGATGTCCGTCGAAACGAGGTCGGAAAGACCTCCAGGTCACGACCCTCGCCCAGCCATTTCCTGGCTCGCCTTTCCTTGCTGGTGCTACTGACATAATAGGCGCTGACACGACCTTTGACTGCGGCCTCTGAGACTTTCCACATTTTTACAAGATGCCGAGTTTCTCGGTCACACAACAGCACATGTGCTTTTCACTACAGTTAATGGTCTGTCGTGGGATGAGTCACCTTGACCTGAGGTTGACTTTTCACAAACCATGTAGTCTTCCATAGGAATCTCTGCTTCCACAATACAGAGCGGGTAAAAGGGAAACCAGGATAGTTGGAATGAAGCTATGGCCAAAGAGGGTCAGTCTCTGTGAGTGCACATCAGGTGTGGAGTTGTTCTTTGAGTGGGTTGTTCTCTCTTGTCCTGACACCAGAGTAGCCATACCTCCTTTCAGTCTACCTCTCCCAATTTTGACGTTTCATCCTATGGTCCCCTGACTCCTGAGTGTTCTCCAAGCATCACTTTTTCTACTTTCCCCCTTATACCTCAGCTCTCCTGTTTTGTTGTTTTGTTGTTGTTGTTTTAAAGACAGGGTTTCTCTGTGTAGCCCTGGCTGTCCTGGAACTCACTCTGTAGACCAGGGTGGCCTCGAACTCAGAAATCCACCTGCCTCTGCCTCCCAAGTGCTGGGATTAAAGGTGTGCGCCACCACTGCCCTGCCATTCTTCTGTTATTGGCCACCACGTAATACGTCTTGAGCTGGTATGTATCCTCAGTTATTGAAACCTAGCTCTTTGAGTCTGGTGTCTTCCCTCAAAGCATGGGCATAGTTGATGATCCAAAGACCTGTCTTTCTCTCATTGCACAGCACTTAATGCCAACTTTTTCTCCAGTCTCTCAACTTAGGCCCATCAGGTGGCAACCATGCAAAGCAGTGTTTCCATAGTGATGACAGAAGAGACCATACTATAACTTGCTGCCCTTGATACTTGATCTTCTCAGAAGGGAGCGTGTCATTACTGTTGGATGCAGCCTGCACTTTGGGGACACCAAGCACTTGTGTATGAAACCTATTCTTAGAACCTACACAAAACCCTGCCAAGGGCCACCTTTACAAATTCTCTTTCTTCTCCCAATACTGTCTCTGTCCAACAGTCCTCCCTGACCCCCTTCTTAGAACATGGTATCCTTTCACCACTCATGTTCCCCGTAATTGTATACAGTGGTATTCAAGACTGACACCAGCCATCTGCCAGTCTGTCTCTGTAAATGTGTCACAGATGTTCTAAGCTCCTCATTCATCGTTGTCTCTCCCGTCTCCACTCTAGTGACAGCACGTTGCTCTTCAAACGTGGCTCTTCTCAGTTTCTACAGGATATCTTTCTATCCAAGGCCTTCCTGGAAGTCACATTTAATTATTTCAAGGCTCATCAGGAAGCTTGTGAATCGAAAAAAAAAAAAAAAAGAAAAAGAAAAAAAGCCATCTTTTAAAGTGGTTTTAGAGCAATATCAGGTTTTGAGGCTCCTCAGAAGCTTTTGAGGGAGTCCATCCAGTAGGTAGCATGTTGACTATTTGTTCTGTCTTTCTCTCCCAAGTCCTGGACCTTCATCTGCCACTTAAACTGCCCCTGAGGATGCTAGGTGTTATCCCATTTCCCAGGTTATGGATGTTAGTATTCTGTTTAAACTCCACCTCCACAGTTATTTGGCAACAGCCAGGTAGGCCTGGCCTATTATAAAAGGAGCTGTTTGCCCCCCTCCTCTCTCTCTGTCTTTTTTTTTTTTTTTTTTTTTTTTTTTTGGTTTTTCGAGACAGGGTCTCTCTGTGTAGCCCTGGCTGTCCTGGAACTCACTCTGTAGACCAGGCTGGCCTCAAACTCAGAAATCCGCCTGCCTCTGCCTCCCAAGTGCTGGGATTAAAGGCGTGCACCACCACTGCCCGGCTTGCTGTTCTTGAGAACAAAGAGACCAATTCCTGCTGCCCTAGGATATACTGGTGATTGCCACACTACTATCCACTCTCCAAAGCTGTCTAAGAACCAAGAGGTCCTTGACATACTAGGCACAGTGACCGTCAGTCCACCCCCCCAGAAGACTAAGCATTAAGTTAATTCAGACTAATGCATCAGGAGCTGCAGCTTTGCACTGTCAGAGCCCAATTACCTTTTCAGTTTCTCCCCATCAAGAGGGTGATCCCTGAAATGAAAAGATGACTTTAACAGTAAGGGTTTTATGGGCTGGCGAGATGGCTCACCAGTTAAGAAAACTGGCTGCTCTTCCAGAGGTCCTGAGTTCAATTCCCAGCAACCATATGGTGGCGCACAACTCTATAAAGTGATCTGATGCCCTCTTCTGGCATGCAGGTGTACATTCAGACAGAGCACTCCTACATTTAAAAAAATACATAAATAGTAATACGGCTTTTATCATCCTTTCTTAAGGTGGCTGGGTCCACAGTTGATTCATTTGCGGGCTGGACAAGTCTGCACAAGATACTCAAGATGGGACATCCTTGGATGTCATCAGCAGGCTCCAGTTCAGACCCTCTGGGACAGACAGACCTAGGTCAGGGAAGAACCTGAAGGTGGGGATAAGTGGGAACTGAGATGACCCAAGGGCTCCCTCCACTTACTCCAGAGAGTAAGAGAGCACAGAAGACTGTTTTCCCCAAGTATGAGGAGGAACATTATGTGAGTCCTAGGTAGGGCAGCATCTGGCAATCACATAATCAGACAAAGGACCTACACAGAATAGAAAATGTAAGGCAGTGCCTCAAAGCTTCCCACATTTTTGGCACTATGAGGGAACATATGTTTCTGTTTCAATTATCATAATCGTAGTCTTCCTTGCAAAAACTTCTTGCGTAAGACTTCTTAAGCGATGAGTCCTTTTACAGTGAAGTAGAAGAAAGCCTCCAGCTGAGTGTACTCGCACATTGGCCGAATTTTAAAGACCTCTTTCCCCGGGTGGTGGTGGCGGTGGGGTGGTGGTGCACGCCTTTAATCCCAGCACTTGGGAGGCAGAGGCAGGCGGATTTCTGAGTTCGAGGCCAGCCTGGTCTACAGAGTGAGTTCCAGGACAGCCAGGGCTACACAGAGAAACCCTGTCTTGAAAAACCAAAAAAAAAAAAAAAAAAAAAAAAAATCTGGTGCTGAGAGAGACTGCAGCTTTGATTGAAGGTGTTCGGGTGTTCGTTCCTAAGCCCAATGCTCTTGGAAATCTGTCTTCAGCATGACCTTTCTGGTGCTTGGATAGGTTAGAGCTGTAGATTTATCACATTTGCTGCAATCACAAGGCTTTTCTCCAGTGTAGATTCTGATGGCAGCTGATGATGGAGCAGTCACTAAAGGCGTCTCCACACCAGTCACACTCAAGGCCTTTTTCCAGCATGAACTTTCCCATGCTTAGCAAGGTTAGGGCTATAGCTGAATGCTTTCCTGCATTCAAAGCACTTGTAAGGCTTCTCTCTGGGGTGAACCTTCTGGTGCTGAATGAGGGCAGAGCTTGGCTAAACGCTTTCCCACATTCCAAGCTTTCACAGAGCTTTTTCTCCAGTATGAATTTGCTGGTGTGGAGCAGGGTTAGAGAGGCTACTGAGGGCTTTCCCACAATTGTTGCATGTTTAAGGTTTTTCTCCAGTTCACCCCCATGACCAGGTCACCCCCCAGCAAAGAGAACCCTGAGCACAGGGCTGCCTCCTACTTTGGTCTACCCACAAGCAACACCAGGGAGTCATGCACAGAAGCCTTTCAAATGCAGTGTCTGTGGAACATGCTTCTAGAAGGTCTTTGTTCTCTTTGACCACCTGATAAACACACTCTAAAGAAAGACACTTTAGATGCCCAACTGTTGGGAATGGCCTCACGGAGAACTCAAATCACATTAATAACAAATGTCACACTGGAAAAAAAAAATCATGTGTAAGAAATGTGGGAAGACCTTCAGCCACCCACTTAAACTAAGGTCACATCATACTTGCAGTAAATGTGGAAAAAGTTCCACCTGAAAACACTCAATGGTTCAGCGCCAGAGAGTTCACAGTGGAGAAAGGCCTTATGAGTGTGGCCAGTGTGGGAAAGCCTTTGCTCGAAGCTTCCATGTTGTTTGGCACCAAAAAGTTCACGACACAGAAAGGTCTTACAAATGCAACCAGTGCAGGAGAATCTTCAGTTGCGTTTCCAGCTTTGTCAAGCGTCAGAAAGTACATACTGGAAAAAGACCTTCTGAATGCAATGCGTGTGGGAAAGCGCTGCAGCAGCAGGTCCCAACTTGTTCATAATCAGGAAGCTTCTAAAAACACGCCTTTGAGTGCAGCAGATGTGGGAAAGTCCATTCTATTGTGTGATTCCTGAACTGAAACACTCTGCTCAGGAAAGGCTGTCTCCACTCCATGCCAGCAACCTAAAAGAATGCATGCACCAGAAAAGCATATGGGGGGCTTTGCTGGTAATGGGCAACCTGGTTTTTTGTTTGTTCATTTTGTTTGAGACAGTCTCTCTTCTGTACTCCAGATAGGTCTTCAACTAGCAGTGATTCTCCTGCCCCTACCTCCAAAGTTCTGGGGTTAGAGGTGTGCATCAACACTCAGCTTGTTGGCAGCCTCTTGACAAGCATATATCTGGCCAGTTTGGTGGCACGGCCTCTAATCCTAGTGCTCTGGAAGTTGAAACATGCACTCTCCATGAGTTCAAGGCTACCATGATCTACACAGCCTGTTTCAGGCCAGCCTATATTACATAATGAGAACACATGATGGTGGTAGTTTTAGACTGGCTTTTATAGATAGAAAAAGCATCAGAGACTATATATATTTATGCCAAAAGCTATGTTTATTTCCTGATGAGATCCTATATGTATAGAAAAACATATAAACTGATAATGCATTTGCTGTGTGTTTATAACTCAAGAGCTATAATATATATTTCAGTATCACATATTCTGTACTAATGTAAAGAACCATGTTTTGTCAGATATTTTGTAAAAAAATGTCTGGATAAGAAAATAAACTATGTTTTCACATAGGAAAAAAAAGCTAGGTAGTGGTGTTCCACATCTTTAATCTTTAATTCGGAGGCAGAGGCAGGTGGATCTCTGTGAATTTGAGGCCAGCCTGGTCTACAGAGGGAGTTCCAGGACAGCCAGGGATACACAGAGAAACTCTCAAAAATACAAAAAAATAACCAGTAATTTTTTTAAAAGCCCAAGCAAACAAGGAGTCGGAGGGAGAGCTGGCTTAGTAGTGGACCTGGGTTGAGCTCCTCACAACCATCTAGAAGTTCAAGTCCAGAGCATCCATGCTTGCTTCTGGCCTAGTTGGGCACCAGATGCCCAAGTAGTGCAAAGTCATACATGAAGGCAAAACACCCATACATATAATTTAAAATTTTATGCAAATAAAAAAGTGCATTTATGTCATATACAGAAAGAAGAGACCACAGAACAGTGTTTGCTTGAACAGCCACAGAAAGAGGGACATCTTGAGGCACCAAAACCCAGTAGAGTTCTGGATATGCAAAGAAGAGGGACTCCAACTCATGATTCAGCTTTCCATAGGAGCCATCATAGTCATCTCAGAAAAAGCAGGCAAATCCACTTATAGTGAGACATCTGGACTTACTGCTTCACTGGACTTAATGCTTCATAAAAAACTGAGTGTAAGCTAACGCATGATGGTGCTGTTGGGAAAGCCAGGCGACAATGACGGCAGCGGTGGCATGGAGGCACTCACTTTTAATGCCATAACTTGGGAAACAGAGGTGGAGTGGATCTCTTGTGAGTTTGAGTTCAACTTGGTCTACAGATCGAGTTCCAGGACAGCCACGGCTGTACAGAGAAACCCTATGTCAAAAAAGAAAGAGAAAGAAGAAAACAAAGAAGAGAGGAATACGTAAAACAACTGAAATCTAGGGGCTAGAAGTCAGTAGAAATAAGTTAGCCAGAAAGTCAGGTCTAAGTGGCCACTGGCCTCAGCAACTAATCAGTGGATACAGAAGGATCTTAGCACTACGCTAGCCTGGTGTTACTTCTGCCCCCAGTTCCCATTCACCAATCCTGGACTCCCCGTTGGCTTCTCTTGAGACTAGAAAGACACATCTATCTTGTTAAGCACCCAGGGTTCTTTACTCTGCTCCAATTGTAAAATCACAGAGTCCTTGGAAAATGCAAATCCTGGGAAAAAGAGAAGATAGATGGGTAGCTAGCTTTCTCTTCGGGTAACCCACTCCTGACAGACTAGAGGGATCTCATCTCATCTTTGTAACTAGGGATGAGAAAGTAACTCTGTTGTGGAATGTTTGGCTATCCTGTGCAAGGCCGTAGGTTTGAGCCCCAACACAGAAAAAAAAAAAAAAAATTTCCCCCAAACTAGAAAGTTTAAAAAAAAAAAAGCCTCTGAAGAGCATGTTTCTAAAAATAGCCCAATGGCCTTCCTCACATGCAGTAGCCATGTCTGCAGTTCCAGGTATAGCCAGGCTCCTAGAATAAATGTCTCATAGAAAAAAAAGACAGGAGCCGGCGGTGGTGGCGCACGCCTTTAATCCCAGCACTTGGGAGGCAGAGTCAGGCGGATTTCTGAGTTCGAGGCCAGCCTGGTCTACAGAGTGAGTTCCAGGACAGCCAGGGCTACACAGAGAAACCCTGTCTCGAAAAACCAAAAAAAAAAAAAAAAAAAAAAAAAAGGAAACAAAAAGACAGGAGAGTGAGGGAGGAGGGAGCACTTGGGAGGCAGGTGGATCTTCATACATTCAAAGCCACCTGAAGGCTATACAGTGAGACCCTGGAGTGGGGGGTGAAGAGAGAGAGAGAGAGAGAGAGAGAGAGAGAGAGAGAGAGAGAGAGAGAGAGAGAGACTAAGACTAGATATAGTGGCATATACCTCAGAACTTGTAAGACTGAGGTAGGAGAATTGTGAATTTGAAGCCAGCCTGGACTACAAACTGCAACCATATTTCATATAAAAAACTAAAACAGACCCAAGCAGTGGTAGGTAATGCACACCTTTAATGCCACCAGCATTTGGGAGGCAGAGGCAGAGGCAGGTGGATCTCAGTGAGTTTGAGGTCAGCCTGGTCTACAGAGCAAGTTCCAGGACAGCCAAAGCTACATAGTGAAGACTTGTCTCGGAAAACCAAACCAAACCAACCAACAAACATGCAAATAACAACAACAAAAATTAAATTAAAAACAATGAAGTCAGAAACCTGGGGTAGAGGTGTCATTAACCTAGACAGACTCCAGTTAACAGACTAAGATTCCCAATCTTGATTCCTTCCCAGGGAAGCTTCAGCATCAGGACTCCCTGGGAAGAGCAGCAGGCTACAGCTACAACCCAGTTCTGCACACAAACAATAGCTAGTTCAGATGAAGAAGCAATTCTCAGATCCCCACGTTCCAACTGTGGGGAAAACGGCTGCTCCTGAAGAAAACAGGAAGCGCAAAGCCTAGGAAAGAGTGCTGGGGTGACTGTGAGGGCCTTACTGAGGCAGCGAGTGCAAAGTTCTCCAGCTTCACATCTCTGAGCCTCATGAAGGAGCCCTCAGTCCTGGGAGAAGTACAGTCACATCCGCAAAGTTCACCTGCTCCTGCCATGATGGTAACGCCTTAGGTCAGCAGACCAAACGATGGCAAAGATTATATTGGGGAGAGGGTGTATATAACTCTACCTGGTCCTCAGTTCCACATCCTGCCACTTCTCTAGCAGTAGATTTTCATGACGAGCAGATCCCCTACACAAACACATTCCCAGATAAGCCTGTGTCTCAAGCTCCAGGGCTTATGAATGGGACCCCCTTATCTCATTGACTATTGTCTGCCCTGAGTAGACAGATGACATGTAATCTGGTCTATTGCCTCACATTTCTTTGTCACATATATATTACTCCTTGGATATGCCTACCACTGTCCCTATGACTTACCCAAGTAGCTTCTTGCTGTTTCCCCAGATGCCTACAAATTGTGCCCAGAGCCTGGCTGCCCGACTCCTGCAATGAGATCCTTTCTTGCCCCAAACCTTCAAGCTGTCTGAGGCAACAGCACCCAGCCCTTCCTTCATGATTCTCTTACTCTTTTAGCTCTATTCCTAACCTCACTCAGCCACTTAGAAACAGAACTTGAGCTTTAAGATTCTGAATGTTGTCCCCTTACCAGCCAAGCTATAATATACATCTCCTTAAGCAATGTTCAAAATCCAGCCTCATTACAAAGCAAATCCAGGACAGCCATGGCCATTACACAAGAGAAACCCTATCTCAAAGGGCAGGGAAGGTTTAAAAAATGCCAGTGAACTCATAACAAGGCAAAAAAAAAAAAAAAAAAAAAGTGGTTAGGAGGGCTAGAGGGCTGGCTTAGTGGTTAAGAACACTGACTATTCTTCCAGAGGTCCTAAGTTCAATTCCCAGCATTCACAGGTGGCTCACAACCAGATCTGTAATAGGATCTGATGCCCTCTTCTGGTGTGTCTGAAGACAACTATACTTTATACATAAAATAAATAATTCTTCTTTAAAAAATGTCATGTACAATTTTTGACCCTACCAGCAATCTACCTTTATCTCAATTTGCCTCAGTCACCTTTCGGACATTTCTCTCTGCCACTCATATACCTTCCCCTGAAGTTGCTTCTCCCTTTCTCTGACTTTATAGCATGTACCACGGGTCAGTAAACTGGTCCTCTGCTACCACAATTAAACATTGTGCTAAAATAAAGATTGCCCTCCCCCCCCCTTTAAAAATGCTATGTATATCTGAGGCTTATGTGTGTACATGCATGTGACTGCAGATGTGTGAGGATTCCAGATGTGCAGGTGTGTGCCTGTAATCACAAGACTGAGACAGTGAAAGCAAGAAACACAGAAAAGGAGGGGAGGGGAAGACAGGAGAGGGCAGGGGAGGAAGAATAAAGAAGGAGGGAGAGAGAAGAGGAGAGGAGAGGGGAGGAGAAGGAAAGGGAAGAGAAGGTGAAGGTTGAGTCTGACTGAACTATGCGCTCAGAGGTCGGAGAAATCTAACTTTCCATCTGCTGTTAAGCTAGCCAGATTTTATGATGTGGAAATAAGGAAGAAATATTTAGGAATGTCTTCATGGAGTATGTCCTCAGTAACTACAAGTTTGACACTTAAGTTATGGGTAACGCTTCCTTCCTCGCGTTCACCCCAAGCATCTCTCATTGCCCCTGGGCAGCCTGAGGGAGCTTTGGTGGCGTCCCTAATCATTCAACCGCTTTCTATACTGTTCTTCAGAAGCGGGAAACCTTCCACAAAACGCGTAGTGGGGACACTAGGACCTTAAAACTGACATGAATCTACGATTCCCAGTAGCAAGGCAAGACAGCGAAAGGGAAGGAGGGGAGTCCATAGACTCCAACTTCTGGTTGGCCGGAGAAGTTTGCCAGCGGCCGCACCACGGCCATCGGAACCCGCACTCCACCGCAGGAGGTAATGCCTGCGGGGAAAGTGCCATCCTTCGCGGTACGCTTCCTGTCGGGTCCCAAGGAGGAGTCTACAAAGTGAAAAGACACCGCTTAAGATCCCAGCACAGTACTCTTGGCGAACAAAATAAACCTCTGCGGGGACGTGGCAGAAAGTCACGCCTAAAAAAAAAAAAAAAAAAAAAAAAAAAAAGCTTTTTTATCTGGGCTGTGATTGGCTCAGAGTCTATTGGGCCTCCGGGTCTTGTGGTAAATGTAGTTTCAACCCGGCATCTGGTGGGCAAGCTTTTGTTCTCCGTCTCCGTGGCAGTGCGCTAGCTGCATCATAGAGGACATAGAGAATGGAGCTGGGCAATGGTGGCATTTAACCTCAGCAGTCGGTAGGCAGACGTAGGCGTATCTCTGTGCGTTCGAGGCCAGCCTGCTTTGCAAAGCAAGTTCCAGAAGAGCCAGGGCTACACAGAGAAATGCTGTATCGAGGAAAACCAAAAACGAAACAAAAAAATATAACGTGGATATGAATTAACTTTTGTTTAGGACTTTCCTTTTAGACTTTAAGCTTTAATGACATAGAGTGCCCCCTCCAATTTAGTGGATTCTGACCCAAAGTTATTAGCATCTTTGAAGAACTTAGTAGTACTTCAAATTTCACCTGCAGGCTCCTCTGCCACTTACTGAGTCTGAACTCCTTGACTTGAGCACCCAAAACACGATGAAACTAATGGGGAATCTGAGCTCACTTAGAAACTGCTGCAATTTCTTGTCTACTAGTGAATTTTGAATATTACAACTTTACTTTAAATTTTTCGTGTGTGTGTGTGTGTGTGTGTGTGTGTGTGTGTAAGATACCTATCAAGGTGTATGTAGAGGTGCAGTGCCCTTGGAGACCAGAATAAGGCGTTAAGTTCTTTTCAACCTGTTGTCTTAAGACAGGGCATATCACTGAATCTGAAATTCACTATTTCACTAGGCTGACTGGTCAGTGAAATCTGGAATTCTCTATCTCTACTCACCCAAATACTGGGGCAACAGGCATGTCCAGCCATGCCTGGCTTTTATAAATGGGTGCTGGAGACTTTTGCTGTTGTTTTAGACAGACCTCACTATGTAACCCTTGGTGGCCTGATACTGACTGTGTATCATGTATCATGATACCGTGATAGCCTAGAACTCACAGAGATCTGCCTGACTCTGTCTCCCGAGTATTGGGATTAAAGGCATGAGCTGCCATGCCTGGGAAAAATAATGTTAATTTTACATTTATTTGTGTGTGCCTGCCACGGGATTTATGTGGAGGTCAAAGGACAACCCACAGTAGTAGCTAGTCCTGGGTACTGAGCTCAGATCACTGGGCTTGGTAGCAATCTCACCAGACAGGGTACTGAGGATTTAAACTCAGGTCTACATGCATACACAGCAAGCACTCTTACCCACTGAGCCATCTTCCTAACCTCACAACCTTCCTTCCGAGAGATGATATAGCAGGGAGAGAAGCTTCAGAAAATAAGAAAGAGTGAAGTACCAGAAAAAAAACATACTAGGCCAGTATCCGAAAGAAAAAAGACTGGGGATTTGGGGGAGAAAGAAAAGTTACACCTTTTAGGCAGACTTTACAGACCCTCTGGTAGCTTGTAGAGCTCATCTCTCCTGGCTGCCTTCCTTCCTTCCTTCCTTCCTTCCTTCCTTCCTTCCTTCCTTCCTTCCCTCCCTCCCTCCCTCCCTCCCTCCCTCCTTCCTTCCTTCCTTCCTCATATACCACTGAGCTACACCCTAGCCCTCTATACTTCTTGAGACAAGATTTCAATGAGATGCCAGCTTGGCTTTGAACTTACTATGTAGCCAAGACTGTGAACTTGTAATCCTCCTGCCTCAGTCTCTGGAAAAGCTGGACTTGCATGCTTATGCTTATATCACCACCAGACCTGCTTTGGCTGTTTTGTTCTGCTTGCTTCCATATTGTAAAGATTGTTTTATTTATGTGGATGTAGCATGCGCCCGCGTGAGTTTGTGTGCACTACATGTATACAGGTGTCCTTGGAGTTCTGAAGGTGTTGGATCCCTTGACACTAGACTTATAGGCAGTTGTGGGAAGGCTGGTGTGGGTGCTGTAAATGAAACCTGAGTCCTCTGCAAGGTCAGGAAGTGTTGAGCCATTTCTCCAGCCCCTCGTTTTGTTTTGTTTTGAGAGAGGTTTCATATTTAAACCTGGCTGGCCTGGAAATCTTTTGTAGATCAGCCTGGCCTTGAACTCACAAAGATTATCAGCCTGTCCCTGGAGTTTTGGGATTTAAGGCTCATACCACCTCAACCAGCTTTTTCTTTCCAAAAACAACAACAACAACAACAACAACAACAACAACAACAACAACAAAGCATTCCTTGTGAGTGAGTGTGGGTGCCTGTGTGCTGTGGCAGAGGCCAACCAGCATGACTCAGTTCTCCCAGCTGGGTGACAAGTGCCTTTAACTTGCTGGGCAGTCTCACTGGTCACTTTCTTCTTTTGGACTCAGAACCCCATGTATTCCAGGCTGCCTTTGAACTCACTGCAGATTAAAAAATGACTTTGAATTAATTGTCCTTAGTCATTCTCCAAGTGCTGGGATTACAAGCATGTCCTGGCTTCTTCTGGTGTGTGTGTGTGTGCATGTGCGTGTGTATGTGTGAGTAAGACTCACTCTATAGTTTAGGCTGGCCTCAAATTTGTGTCAAATCTCATGGTGCAGCCTTCTGAGTTCTGTACTTATTGTCTCTTGTTGCCCAGGCTGGCCTCAAATTCACACTATAGCTACAGCTGCTCTTGGACTCCTGGTCCTTCAGCCTCTGCCTCCTGAGTACTGGAAAAGCCGCTGCTGCCACATCCAGCTCTCAACCCATGCCGTTTGAGAACCTACTGCACTTTAGGGTCTGCATTAACCCACTCTTGAACAAAAGACCCAAGGAACTGTCTCTATTTTGAGAGACAAGCATATGTAGAATTAAGGAACTCAACACAGGAGAAATGAGAATCCTGAAACAAGATTCCTCACATACTTCAATACAGAGAAAAGCCCTTTTCTGTCCTCCAATAACAGGGTCAGTCTTCACGGAGACTGCCCTGTCTTTCCAAAATCTCACATATCACTTAGATTGGTCCCAAAGAAATGAAGAATCAATACTGTGATGTGTGGGAAAAGGGAAAAACAAGGTGGCCTTAGAACAAGGAGCCAAGCTTCAAAGAAACTAGCTGATCTGGGAGAGGGTCTGAAACAATAAGAGCTTGCAACATTGACCTTCACTCTTTACAAGACGGGGATAGGGGACTGCAAAGAGAGGCCAAAACCCAGCTCTGTCACTGCAGCTGGCCACACAGCCGGAAACTGCCTAAGCTAGGATTTGGGGTGTTATTTCCTTATGTGTTCCTGGTTGGCGTGGAAGTCGCTATGTAGTCTAGGATGGCCTTAAATTTACAATGATTCTCTGCCTCTCTGCCTTCTGAGTGCTGAGAGGTTAAGGTGTGTGCCATCGTGCTGGGCTCAGGTTGGGCTTTGAATTTAGATCTGATCTAAGGCTTTTTTGCCTCTTTATTTATTTTCCATGTGCATTGGCGTTGGTGTTTTGATTGTCTGAAACTGTTGGGTCCTCTGGAACTGGAATTACAGATAGTTGTGAGCTGCCTTGTGGTGCTGGGATGTGAACGTCGATTCTCTGGAAGAGCAGTCCTGGAACTCGCTTTGTAGACCACGCTGGCCGTGAAATCACAGAGTTGTTGCCTCTGCCTCCCAAGTGCTGAGGCTACAGATGTGTGTCACCACGCCCACTGCTGCTCTGTCTCTTTAGAAGCGATTCCCCATACTTTTTTTTTTTTCCTTTTGTGCTCCCGGCTTGTGTCGCCTGCCTCCCGAAATCTCCAATCTGCATCTCCAGGTTTTGGTCCAGGGCCGCTTACCCGGCACGGGGACCTACCCAGGAGACCCTCTCTGTTGGTGCTCAGGCCTCGCGGAAAACCGATGGTAATAGTAAATTTCACTTTCCAGCGCTCTGCTAAGGCCGGTGGGTAGGGGAAAGATGCTTTGGCCGTGGCTGTGGATACTGGGAAGGACCCGCCCCGCCTGTCATTCAGGCAAGCCAGCAGGAACTACGTTTATCCGAACATCCGTGCTGTGCATTGGGCCAACGCGGATCGGAGAGGCGGGGCTTCCGGCGGTATGGGTTGTCACTTTGCAGACCGGCTTCAGGCCACACGGGTGATCCCGATTGGTGCATGAAGGGCCTGGCCCACTCTGCACTCTCTAGTAGGTTCTGGGGACCCAAGACTAGGGCAAGTGAGAACCGTACTAGCAGTTGCCCGATTCGAGCCGTGGCTCAGCACACGGCGGCACCGCAAGCCGGCGGCCCTGTCTCCTAGCCTCAGTTTCCCCTGTTGGCTCATAGGCAGCAGTTGAGACCCTTAGGGTTGTGCCGAAGCCACGCAGTCTCCATCCCCCTAGCCGCAGCCCGCCAGCAGTCCTCTGGGCGTACAACGCCCTTCTCTGACCGGGAAACTGAGGCCCAGGAGGGCTGCACGAGGCCGTGGGCGGGGACGGGCTATGCCCAGGTCTCCCGCCCGTCGTGCCCGGCCCCCACTGCAGATTCCGGTGGCGGCAACCTGGCCCCTGACAGATCCAGCGCGGGTGAGTGTAGGGATCCTTCCATGGACCCATCAGGCGTCCTGGCTTGTCCTCTTACTGTACTGTGGGGAGGGACCCAGTTGCTTCCAACATCATAGTCCAGGTAGGTGAGGCGTGCCGGTGTGGAAGCCTCACTTGTGACAGCCAAGGGGGTGAGGTCTGGGAGAAAGTTAAAGAAAGCACCCGTATGTGCAAAAAGCCAAGGCGCGACTTTTATATTTTGAAGGCAGCCCTCCCCCCACCTCCCCTTTCTCTCTCTTGAGGCTGGCCTCAAATTAGATATGTAGCCACGAAATGGCCTTGAATTTCTGGTCCCTCTGCCTCTGCTTCCCTAGTGCTAGATTTTCAGGCACGCACCATCACACCTAGTTTATTCAGTACTGGGGATGAAACCCAAGACCTCGAGCATACCATGCAAACACTACAAACTGAACTACATCCCAGCCTGGAACTTAGCAATTTAGACGTGGAACGAACAAGAAAGGGAGGTTTTGTGTGTTTGAAATAGCAGGCAGAGGAGTTGGGACTGTGTCCCAAAGGTATTGGAAGACACGGAGTGCTTTAAACACAGACAGGACAGTTTCCCAGTTAAGATTTAAATTTTTTTTTAAATTTTTATGTGCATTTGTGGGTATATGTATATGAGTGTTGGTTCCCCTGGAGCTTTGTTATAGGCACTTGTGAGTCATCTGATGTGGACACTGGGAGCCGAATTCATGCCCTTTGAAAGAATATCACAGCTGGGCGGTGGTGGCGCACACCCTTAATCCCAGCACTTGGGAGGCAGAGGCAGGTGGATTTCTGAGTTCGAGGCCAGCCTGGTCTACAGAGTGAGATCCAGGACAACCAGGGCTACACAGAGAAACCCTGTCTTGAAAAACAAAACAAACAGACAGACAGACAGAAGCACATATTCTAACCACCGAGCCTTTTCTCTAGCCCCAGGTTTTGGGGGTTTTGTTTTGAAAGACAGTCTCACTATGTAGATCTAGCTGGTCTGCAACTTGATATGTAGGAACCTTGAGACAGGGTCCCACTATGTAACCATGGCTGTGCTGGAAATATACAATTAGACCAGGCTGTTCTTGAACTCACAGAGATCCTTCTGAGTGTTGGGATGAAAGGCATGTGCCACCACCACCCCCCAGTTAAGATTTTAAGAACATCTTTTCTTTTTCTGAGTGTAGAACAGATGTGGACCCCTTGGTCCATGTGAATGATGGTGGCCCCTGGGCGCGATTAGCTATGGTAGTGGTTCAAGTGGCTGAATTGTGAGTATGCATCTGTATTGTGTGAAGAACTCTCCCATTTGTCAGCCTGAGCACCTGGGAGGATGGAACTACTGTAGACATGGGAAAGACCAGGTGTGTGTGATATCCCAGAGTGGACTGATTTGATGGGCCTGAAGTGATAGATGTCCAGTGTCTTGAGCCAGGACCTGGGAATTGAAGAGGGATAGTATACTGGCTGGTCTCTGGTTTTGTGTGTCAACTTGACACAAGCTACAGTCATTAGAGAGGAAGGAGCCTCAGTTGAGGAAATGCCTTCATGAGATTTAACTATAAGGCATTTTCTCAATTAGTGATCAATGGGGGTGAGGCCCAGTCCATGGTGGGTGGTGCCATCCTTGAGCTGGTGGTCCTGGGTTCTATAAGAAAGCAGGCTGAGCAAGCCATGTGAAACAAGCCAGTAAGCAGCACCCCTCCATGGCCTCTGCATCAGCTCCTGCCTGCAGGATCCTGCCCAGTTGGGAGTTCCTGTCTTGATTTCCTCCAGGGGTAGACTGTGATCTGGAAGTGTAAGCGGAATAAACCTGTTCCTCCCCAACTTGCTTTTTGGTCAAGGTGTCTCATCAATACAAAGACAGATAGTTTCACAGACTTGATTAGGGTTGTTCGCTCAGGATTTGAGAGCAGTGAGGAAAGGCTTGTGATGCCTATGACTGTGAGGGGAAGAGTCCAACAGGTGGCTGAGCAAGGGTAGGCGTTGTTTAAAAGCAGAAAGGAAATGGAGCATTGGTGTAGAGGCAAGAAGGATTGATTTTCTGTATGTCTGTCAGGTTGCTGAGCCCTCTCCCACCCCCACACCCCCACACCCCCACACAACAGTAACTGAGATTGTCTACTTATTCCAAAGGTCTTTTTTTTTTTTTTTTTTTTTTTTAAATTGGTGTTTTTGAGACAGAGTTTCTCTACACAGCTCTGGCTGTCCTGGAACTCCCTATGTAGAGCAGGCTGGCCTTGAACTCATAGACATGTGCCTGCCTCTGTCTTCTCAACCAGTAAGTACTACAGGGAAGGAAGATAAGTGTCTTCGAAGCATCCCCATTAGGATAGGAAACCGGTTCCTGCCTCACACAGCCGTAGCACAGCCGATCTTATTCTTGCTGTTGCAGGGCTTGATGGCCTTTGAGGACGTGGCCGTGTACTTCTCCCAGGAGGAGTGGGTGTTCCTGGATGCAGCCCAGAGGGCCCTGTACCGTCACGTAATGCTGGAAAACTTCGCACTTGTAGACTCCATAGGTAAAGCCCTGAGTTGAGTCCTCCATTGGACGCAAAGCTGGGACCAGGTATAGCAGCCAGCTGAGCACAGCAGTTCGGGAGCCATTACAACCGTCCCCTCTGTCCCTAGCTATTTATGAGGATGTCCCTCTATCCATAGGCATGTGAGAGGAAGGTTGGGACCCTGGACACATGTGGTCTGATAAACTTAACCATTTCCTGTATCCCTGGGGTGCTGGCTGGCTACATTCTTCTGTGCCTGGGGTTCTAGCACCTTCCTTTGGAACGGCTGATCCAGTGGTTCCTTATGGGAACTCTGGGCCTGTGATCCTCCTGTGTGGTATGACCTTTGGGGTTTGGGGTGCATTGATTGCATGGTTGATATCTGTGACATCCCACATCCTGCTCTCTGTTGGGGCCGGACTGTCTTGAGCTGGGGCTGGCTTCACATGCTCCTTCTCCCTTCCTAGGACCTTCTGTCTCCCGGCCTCGTGTAATCATCCAACTCCAGCGTGGAGAGGAACCCTGGGTTCCCAATAGGACAAATACAGGCCCAGGCAGGGTTACCCACAGGAGAGCCAGCCTTGGTGAGTTGGGCTTCACCTAGGGTGTACTCAGGGCCAACCTGGGCTACTACATTCTCTATTTCCTGGTATTACAGACACCTTCCTTTCCTGTCTAGAAATGACTCCCTTCCCTTTCTGAATCGTTTTCCTCATCAAGTGGCCTTTCCTGCCCCTAAAGGAAAAACTTGAAGGGCACAGGTGCTGTGTCAATGCAAGAAATGACTCCTTTGAGCCATTCATGCCCACCAGCTGTGCTGTGTGGCTTCGTTTCCCGCATTGAGCTGTCACATTTGTAGGGTCATTCCTTCTTCCCAACTGTCGTTTGAACACTCCTCCTGGCCGGTCTGTTCCTGACAGTGTTCCTGTCGGTGTGCACAGGACACTGCTGAGTAGTGTAGGGAGGATGCCAGGGAAAAGCAGTCTGCAACAGGATTGAGAAATAGTGCATAGACTCAAGGGATGAACACAAAGAGAGCAGGTTAGGGGAGCAAGGCTTGAGAGAAGGGCTTCAGGACAGATTCTTCCTTACCAGCTTCTCCCAGGGCCAGCCTACACTTCTGGGTTTTGTTTGTTTGTTTGTTTTTCTTCTCCCACCCTTTTATACTCAGTTCATTGGGTCCCCTTCACTGCCCAGGCTGTGTGCAGTGTGCAGGAGCTGATGGTCTGCTGTGGTCACTTCCTGACCAGATGACCCAGGAAACTTTATCTTTCTTCTACCTTCAGGATCAAATTACAGTGCAAGAGACAGACATGTTTCTGGAGCACCTCCAGGGGCCACCTGTGACAGGCCTGATAGGATACCTACTAGTCTCCTTCCTCCTGCCGATGCCTACCCTGATGCAAAAATTCTAGAGGGACACCAAAGTGCCTGCCCATCTCTACAGAGAAAACCCACAGGGGTATCAGTGATTTACTGGGAGCAGCTACTGCTAGGTTCCAGCAGCAATGAGGCAACAGTCAGCCTGCGATTGACCTCCCCAGTAGGGGTTCCTGAAAATGGTTCATCCAGAGTGAAGGTCTTCTCTGACCTTCTGGCCCCAGGGAAACAGGCAACGATAGCAGGGCAGCAAAAGCCAGAGATGCAGCTAACCCCTAGGAGAACTTGCCAAAGCATCCCAGATCTCCATGGGGCTGAGGAAGGATGTGGGATGAGTGGGGCTTGGCATGAGTCTCAGGAAGACCCCAGTGTTCCAGAGTCCCCAATATGGGATGAGCTGGGAGAGACCCTCCAGGCTAGCCCAGGTCTTCTTTCTGGCGACAAATCTTTCGAATGTAGGGCGTGCAACAAAGTGTTCGTGAAGAGCTCAGACCTCCTCAAGCATCTGCGCACTCATACTGGAGAGCGGCCATATGAGTGCGCCCAGTGCGGCAAGGCCTTCAGTCAGACATCCCACCTGACTCAGCACCAGCGCATCCATAGCGGTGAGACACCCTATGTGTGCATGGTGTGCAGCAAGGCCTTCCGACACAGCTCCTCACTGGTGCGGCATCAGCGCATCCACACTGTCGAGAAGTCATTCCACTGCAACGAGTGTGGCAAGGCCTTCAGCCACGGCTCCAACCTCAGCCAGCACCGAAAGATCCATGCAGGAGGGCGACCCTACGCCTGCGCACAGTGCGGCCGCCGCTTCTGCCGCAACTCGCATCTTATCCAGCACGAGCGCACGCACACCGGTGAGAAGCCCTACGCCTGCTCCCTCTGTGGCGCAACCTTTAGTCAAGGCTCCTCGCTCTTTAAGCACCAGCGCGTGCATACTGGAGAGAAGCCTTTCTCTTGTCCACAGTGTGGCCGTGCCTTCAGCCACAGCTCCAACCTCACACAGCATCAGCTGCTGCACACTGGCGAACGGCCCTTCCGCTGCGGCGACTGTGGCAAGGCCTTTGCCAAGGGTGCAGTGTTGCTCAGTCACAGGCGCATCCACACGGGTGAGAAGCCCTTCGTGTGCACGCAGTGTGGTCGCGCTTTCCGTGAGCGCCCTGCCCTCTTCCATCACCAAAGGATCCACACAGGAGAGAAGGCCCTGCGGAGGCCCAGGGGCAGCATGAACTCCCAGGACAGGTCTCTTGGGGCATCCTTAGATGGTGCACCTCCAAAGGCCACTTCTACCTTAGACCCACCAGCAGTACCAAAGATAGCTGAGGCCTAAGGTCACAGCTGTGCCCTTCTCTGGAATTCCTTTCACTCACTATGGAAGAGCGTGTGTTCTCAACAAATCCATTGTTATGTGAGCCAGGTACAAGGAAGACTTGCCAGTCAGTTTCATTTACAGCTATATCCTGAACTGTACTGGAGAGGAATCTATAGAATGCATGCACCCCCTGGGAATGGTGGGGTGGGCAGCGACTGCCCCCAGAACTAGTGGGTGACCCACAGACTTTGATCTTCATGTTGATGACACTTCAGTGTTTCCTGACTGTGGCTATGAAAACAGGAAGAGAGCTCGCAATAGGCAGGAGCTCTCAAACTAGCAGCTGGAGATACAGCTCCAGTGCATTTCGCTTCCTTGGTGCAAGCCTCAGGCAAATAAATGGTTTGTTTCTGAATCTCAGCTTTCTGCTCTGAGAAATGAGGGAAGGAGATTTGGACCAGTGGAAGGTGATGCTATAAAATACTCTAGCAGCTGGATATAATGACACATGCCCTTAAACCCAGGATTTAGGAGGCAGAGGCAGGTGTGTCTCTTGTGTGTCTTTGTGAGTTTAAGGCCAACCTGGTCTACATAGTGAGTTCCAGGTCCCAACTAGAGTTACACAGTGAAACCCTGTCTTTAAAAAATGTAAATGTTCTAATAGGATCCAAATAAATCCAAATAAAGACTCACAGCCAGCCATGTGCTGGGCGCTGCCCAGTAAGCAGCTGTAGGCCTTGTATTGGTATCTCTGAATGCCAGTATTTAAAAGTTAAAACAGATATATACTGTAATATCTTACCTAGATGTGAAAGTCCATGTCTCTTGACTCCAGGACATGCCTCCTGGTTTTGTTGCAGTTGTTTATAGTTCATAATTGTGTGTGTGGATAATTATATGTGTGGGTGCATGTATGTAAGGGCATGCATGCTTTCGGAAGTCAAAGGACAATGTTCAGTGTTTTCTCCTTCCACCATCTGGGTGCTGGGATGGAACTCAAGTTGTAATGCTTTTAACCACTGAGCCGTCTTCTTGGCCCTGATGTTGTTTTGAGACAGGGTCTCATGTAACCCAGGTTAGCCTCGAAATGTCTCTGTAGCCAGGCTGGCCTTGAACTTCTGTTCTCCTGCCTTTACTTTCTGAATGCTGAGACTATAGGCATACAACTCCATGCCAGGTTTACTCGGTGCTGGAGATTAAACGTTGTCCCCTCTTAGCAAGCACTGCACCAACTGAACTATG
The DNA here is from genome assembly GCF_011762505.2 of Arvicanthis niloticus. Taxonomy (NCBI): domain Eukaryota; kingdom Metazoa; phylum Chordata; class Mammalia; order Rodentia; family Muridae; genus Arvicanthis; species Arvicanthis niloticus. The sequence continues at coordinate 1,300,305 of NC_133438.1, read as the reverse complement.
TCCTTCTACCTCAGTTTTGGGTTTTAATTAGTTCAAAGAACTAGGCTTGGTGTGGCACGCCTGGAATCTCCACACTTAGGGGGTAGAGGTACAGGAGGCAATTCAAGGATAGTTTGAGGCCTTGTGTTTTGTTTTGAGACAGGGTTTCTCTGTGTAGCCCTGATCATCATGGAACAGGATGTAGCTCTATAGATCAGGCTGGCCTTGAATCCAAAGAAATCCACCTGCCTCTAAAGGCACACTCCATCACAGCTCAGCATTGAACCCCCTATCTTCAAAAGAAAAAACTGAGTTGAGATACACCTGCGTGGACAATAATGCTTGTTTTACCTTAAAACAAAGCAGATAATATTAAATGGATGCACACAGACATGCCATCGGAGTCAGCACAGAGGATTTGGCTTTGATCTGGGTTCTCAGAGATGCCACAGGGTAGAGATGCAGCTTATCTGCAGCCCAGTGTAGGATGGAGTCATCTATATGCCTTGGTGGCCACAGGTAGGTGGGGGAAGCCAGGAGCTCTGGGAAAGTGGAACTGCTCCAGAGCAGCAGTTCTGCTGAAAGATGAGCCTTTGTGGATCAGGCTATGGGAGGGAGGAGGGTGGGAAGAACAAGGTCGCGCTGTGGCTGCTGTTGGATGAGTGAGTGCATGTGCAGAGTTGAGGACAGCCCTTCGGGATCTCCAGTCCTGTCACCTAGCACTTTGGGAGGCTGAGACAGGAGGATCTGGAGTTAACCCTCCAGTGTGGGGGCTACTGAGACAGCTTGGAGGAAAAAAAAGAATAAGGTCCAATGTATGGATGGACACCTTTAATCCCAGCACCCAAGAGCCAGAGACAAGCAGGTCTACATAGCAGTTGGGGGTCCATAGTTGAGACCTTGTAGTGGGTAGGCCCACTGTCAGCTCCTCTTGGATGGAGCTATGTAATGCCAGGAAGGCCCAGGACCAAAGATATGTTGAGCAAATGATTTGCCCAACAGTACCCAACAGTTCCTAAAAGGTTTCCCCAAGGAAACTTGAAGCAGATGTCCTGAGCCTTCCTGGCCCCACAGACTGGAATCAACGCCATCTTCTCTTCCTCACCAGCCTCCTCTGCTTGTGAGCTGACTGCTTTTTACCTCCACCCTCCTTGAATCTATCTCTTCCAATATCCGGAACTGGTCTGTGCTCCCCTATGTGTAGTCTTCTCCAGAAACTTTATAGTGGGCTGGCCCCTCCTAACAGGCTGCGCCTGTAAAAATGTCCTTGGGCTTTATAAGTCAAAATGTTACCTGCCTATATTCTCAAAACTGGGAAAACTGAAGTTGGAGGTTATAGAAACCCTGTCATAAAACAAAACAACCCCCACTCCCCTCAAACCAAACAAACATATGCACCACACTCCACACTTAGCTCATGTAAGTCTAGAGGTGAAGATGGGGAGACTGGTAACATACATGACAATGACACTTGGAAACTAGGAGATGAGTCAACCCACATTCAAAGGAAATCAAATACTGAGCTGACACTGGGGTCTGTCTCATGATTTTTCTGGGCAGCCATAAACCTATATTCCAAATGGAGAGAAAGAACAAAGACTTCCAAGTCCCACTTGGTAAACGAGTTTGTTGGGGTTACAAGTGTAAGCCCTTTGAGGAGTGAGGGTGGCCAAGCTCTGCCCACAAAACACTCAGAGAGCCCTAATAGCTGGATCCAGCCTCTCCAGATGCATGGGGTCCAAGCTCCTCCCTACAGAGTAAAAAGCCCAAGCCCAGGACTTGAAAACTCACCAAACCCCCAAAGAAACTATATATACCCTTTTTTCTGCTCAGTTCTCTGCTGCTTCTCACCTGAGCAGAGGCAACCACCTTCTAAGTTTTTCCCTCCCAATAAATCTCATGTCTGAGGTCTGTAGTGTGTTGTGACTTTGTGCTATTCCATGGCCCCCAACTTCCAGGATACTTTTCCCTTCAGAACTGTAACACCTCCATTGGGGAAGGCTTTCCCACCAGAAATGTAACATTTACAAGAACATGAGTGACTGAAGAATCCCAACCCTAATCAATTTTTTACCTTAAAATTTATCATTTCTAAGATCACACACAGTTGGGCAGGAAGGACTGCTGGCCAAAATGTCTCCCAACCCCAAGAAGAAACATGAACACCCCAGTATCGTAGACCTAACTATTAGCTGTGTAATTTCTATTTCATTACCCTAAGAGCCAGGTCAGTAGGTCACCACAGGTCCTCTGCTTTAACATGGCTGAGAAGCTAACCTGGGGGGAACTTAGCTTCTGCCTCAAAAAATAATTTTTTTTTATGGTTACATTGGCCAACCCAATATAACCATAGTAATTAAGGATTGAGTTGGGGCTAGCTCAGTGATAGTTTACCTATTAAATATGTGGTCCTAAATTTAATGCCCAATACCAAGGAGAAATAAAGATGGTAATGGCCATGTCAAGCCCAGGGATAAGAAGTATGCTATCCCAAGATTCAACCAGGTCTACCCCGTGGCACACAGAAGGCTTAGAAACCAGCCGGCCAGGGAGGAGAGCACTAGAACAAAGATGTTTCCAGGAGAGAGTTCCCTTGGGAACTCCCTCAAATCAGGATCCAGTGGTTTATATCATGGTCCACTTGATATGTGGAAATAAAACTAACCCCATCTGCAATTCAATTAAAAAGCCTCTAACTGTCTTTTTTAAGAGGCCCTGTTCCCACAAACAAGCAAAATGCCATCAACTACCTATTGGGAAGAAAAATTAATATAAGTCACCTTGTCTTAACTACATCCTCTAAAGTAAGGGTTGAGTATACCTCATAATCTCACACAGAAACCTCCATCCTTATTCTTCAGTATTGTTATCTGAAGACTATTAGTGAGGGAGTAATTACATGGTTACCTCCTCTGAGTGCTTGCTCATCCATGGACCTACTGCTCCCACAATATACAGGGAGCTTAACGGAGATCTGACGGAGGCCATACTGGGTCTTTCCCGCCCAACACTGCCTCCCATCGGGATTCCCACCGGGATTGTCTGGAACAGTCTGAGATGACGCCTGGACTCAAGAGGCCAAGGAACCTCCACCAAGGCCTCCTCCAAGGCAGGGCGACCCTTACAGTAACTCAGAGAATAGCCAGAGGCCGTAAGTTGTGCGCCATCTGTTACCTAGGAGATACATGGAGAGAGACGCCTTCGGAGAGCGCCAGTTCTGATTGGTCAGGACATCTCACTGGCCAATTGAAACCAGGTCCGCAGCGCACATGCGTAAGAAGGCTAACCCGCATTCCGGTCAGCAGTGCGTGAGCCCTACGGCTGAGGTTGCAAGAGAAGAACGGCTGTCAAGTCAGGAGAGGGGATCCCCTGGAACTCTGCAGCAGCGCGACCCCAAGGAGAGGAACGAAAAGCCTGCGCGTGAGAGGCCCTGGCAGCTTGCTGTCGTCCTTGCTGGGGCTCACGGGAGACGTAGTCCAAGCGGAGGGACTCGTTCCTGCGGAGGAGGTGCAGGATTGGCCAGGCTGGTAGGGCAACGCGCGAGGCGGGGCGTTCTGTGAGTGGCATTGGGACGTGCTCGGTACGTTCCTGGAAGTGCCCCAAGCTCCCGGGGTTTCCCCACGCGTCAGAGGTGAGCGCATTCCTAGCTGGGCAGGCGCAGCTTCTTAATCCTACGCCTCGGATCACCAAGAGCTCCTCCCAGCCATCGAACCCACCCTTTTCCTGTGTCACAGCCCGGTACCCCCCCAGCTCTGAGTTTCTCCTGAACAGGACAGATGTCCCAGCAGAGCCGATTTCAATCCAGAACCTCTTAAGAGCTGGGGCACAGGTTCCAGTTTACGACTCCACATAAAACGGGGCTGTTTGATTTGGCTTTTGTTTCGGGGTTTCAAATGTGTAGTATGTGAGGCTGAGGCAGTATGAGGCATCTACAGTTCAGATGTGGTCAGCGAGCTCTGTCTCCCAGCCCAGCCCAGCCCATATAAGCCCCTGGGAATGCAACCAGGCTTTCAGCTCTGCCCCAGGTGATGTACTTGGGCCCCAGAGCCAACTCTTCAGCTAGCACAGTGGTCGGCCTTCTGCCTGAAGCCTCAGGGCTCCAGGTCACCCTGGACGATGGTCCGACCTGTGTCATGCTTGACCCTTTGTCTACTGGGGGAGCTACTTTCATCTCCCAACACCCCTCTATTGTACCTAAGTGTTTGAACCAGTCATTTGCAGTTTTCCAGACGGTCCCTGGACACCTTCCATCCAGTCATTTATCTTCATGGCTTTTTCAACTGGTCTCAATTGCTATGGGCCTGCACCTCCCATGACCTTCCTTGAAGTTCTCCTGGTCTCAGGGTTCTCTTTACTGGCTTCCAGGAGGGGTCTAGTATATGTCTTCTGACCTGAGATGATATTCTTCCTTTTCTGTAGGTCCCTCTGTCATCTCCAAAAAGACCCTTCAAAACAAGAATGCCATCTCCTCTGGGTACCCCATACCTATCCCTCAGAGACTCCAGGTCCACCCTTGAGGAGCCTGAGGCTGCACGGCTCCGTTTCCGGGGTTTCTGCTATGAGGAGGTTGAAGGACCCCGAGAAGCACTGGTCCAGCTTCGAGAGTTGTGTCACCAGTGGCTGCAGCCTGAATCATCCTCCAAAGATCAGATGATAGAGTTGCTGGTTTTGGAACAGTTCCTGGGTGTGTTGCCCCCTGAGATCCAGGCCTGGGTTCGAGGGCAGCGACCAGGGAGCCCTGAGGAGGCGGCAGCCCTTGTTGAGGAGCTACAGCATGATCCTGGGCAGCTGCTGGGTTGGGTGAGTGTAATGGCATTAGCTTCTTAGAGGGACAGATTGAAGGCAGCACCCCTGTGACATGCTTCTCTTCAGATCACAGCCCATATCCTGAGACCAAAGATGCTTCCTCTAGTCCAGAAGATGAAGGAGTCCTCAGGGAGCCACCACATCTCAGCAGCAACAGCGTCCTCCAAGGCAGGCCCTGCGGAGGCACCACAGGACACCTGGGTAGAGAGATCTACGCAGATCAATTGCAGTGTGAAGGAGGAAATCAGTGCTGATGGGCAGGAGATGGGTGAGGGGATGCAACATCTGAACTTCAAATCCCCGGGGTAGGGGTGGGGGTTTCAGAGTAAGGTGTCCTAGGAGAGGTTGTGTCAGGGCGTAGACTCCTGAAATAACACCGGACAATCCCAGCTGAGATAGGAACTCTGGTGAGACCATAAAGCTGGGTTCCTGAGAAGCAACAGGGCTGACCTCCCCCTGTCACATGGCAGAGGCAGGCCAAAGGCCAATGCAGTGACAATAGCTTGACACTCCTTCCCATCTGCCTCTCTTTCTCAGTATCTCCAAGTGCCCTCCTTCCAGCACAGGACCGTGAGGGACATCTTGAACATCAGGAAACAGCCTCCATATCCTCCCAATCAGGAAGGATCCAGGTAAACAGCCTCTAGCAGGAAATGCAGGCCTTGCATGTGGGAGGTGGAGTGTCTCTGGTGGCTGTGTTCTGCCCTGTAGTTTTGTAGGATCCCCTACACATGACTCAATGTGTCTTTTACTACTTCTGGTAGTAAATACCTTCCCTCCCATCAAGTCCTAAGAGCTGAAGAATAGACTGGTAGCCCTCTCATTAGAAAGGATTTAGGCCCCAGGACCAGCATGGCTAGAATGGTCATGGCTTCCTCACCTCCAGAGAGGTCACTTACTGGAAAGGTTTGCAGTATATACAGGCCATGAGCCAGCTGTTATGTGTACAGTTGGAGAGCGGACTGCCACTGCAGGATTCCTGCAGTCCTGAGGTCAGATCAAGACACCCTTCCCAAACATTCCTCAGATGCCTTCTACTGCTCCTTCTCAGAGTACAGTGACATGGAACCTGCTACCTGAGTGTACACCGTTAACGTGGAAGGGGTAGGGATCTGTCCTCTCCAGGTTCTTTCTGCTTCTGAGCCCCTCCCCTCTCAACAGAATGTTGTTAGGGTGTGCTTCAATGTTAAGAAACCCTTCTCTGACCCCTGTCCAGTGTCCTTCCCCATTCCAGAGACTAGTGCCACCTCTAGTTGTAACTGGGGCTGCTGCCTCCCTTTCTCCACATTTGCTTTGGCTTCTCAACCTATCAAAGACCTATATGGCAGATATCCGGGCAAGGAATTCTTTCCTTGGTAAGGCCATCATAGCTAGGGCCCTGTCTTGCCACCAGACTACCCCTCTTGCCTGAACCAGCTGCCAGCTGGCACCAAGCACCTAAGCGTTCTTGTTCTTTCTCCATCACCTTTGCCTACTCACCTCATCACAGCCCTGAAATTCCTCCTCCTCTTCTCTCTTCTTCATCCTCTTTCTCCTTTTTTTTTTTTTTTTTTTTTGGTGTGTGTGTGGGAGGGCAGTTCAAGACAAGGTTTTTTCTCTGTGTAGCAAGCCCTGGCCGCCATGGCTTTGTAGGCCAAGAAACTCCTGAGTGCTGGGATCAAAGGTATGCTCTACCATGCACAGCTTCATTATTCTTTTTAATCTTAGTCTTCCTTCCCATCCCACCCTGTTTTTGTTTTTGTTTTGTTTTGTCTGTCTACACAGCCCCAAATGTCCTGGATCTCAGTATGTAGACCAGGCTGGCCTCTGCCTCTGAGCACTGGGATCAAAGTGCACCTACAATGCCTGGCTCCTTAGTCCTCTTCCTAAAAAATAAAATGAAATAAATAAAGGTTTTGCAAATGTCGCTCACTTGGTAGAGTGCCTTCCTAGCATGCATGAGGTCCTAGGTTCTATCTCCAGCACTGGTAATCCCAGAACTCAGGAGGCAGAGACTGGAAAAGCAGAACTTTCAAGTTAGCCTCAGCTACATAGTGCATTTGAGGCCAACTTGGGCTACACAGACCCACTCTTTCTCACAAGCACCCCCAATAAAGCCCAAAGAAAAATCTCTCACCCCAAGGAAGAATTTTCAGTTTTGTTAATCAGTCTTGACAGAAGGTAGCTGACGTTCAGGCAGTCTCCAGGCCTCATGCTGACTTTCCAGCACATCCTGTTCATAGTGAGTGACTAGAAGGATGTGGACAGCCACTGTGTCTTTCTCCAAGACCTACCCACAATTTCAGTCCTTCTGGCCATCACTGAGATAGACCACTGAGAAGACAGTGATGGTCGGTTTGATAGATAAAAGCTGACCCAGTACTCACAAATGCCAGTTCTGGCTTAGTCCTTAGCCTGCTGCAGATGGAAATTCAGTAACCTGCCACCCACGGGGTGGTGGGTAGGGATGTGAAGCTGCCTGGGAGAAGCAGTGACTGGTTGCATCCTTGCAGGAGTGGGGCCTGTTGGACTCATCACAAAAAGAGCTGTGCTGGGGTGTGATGCAAGAGAAGTATGACACAGTGCTGTCCCAGGGTGAGGATCAATGGCCCTCCCTGTCCTATCTTCCCTGCCCCATCCTCCACACACCTCCCACATGTACTAGGACCCCACTGGGGCTCTTAGTACAGCGGCCCAGCATCTGGCTGCATCTTTCTTCTACCAAAAGGTGCCCACCCCCATACTTTTGTGCAAGCACCCCCTGTGTCCAAGACCCCACATGAACATTCTTTTCACCCCAGCAAGCCTGCCGCTGCTACAGCCAGAGACACATGTTGACTCTGAGCTGAGACCAAAACAGGAGATACCACACAAAGGACCAGAGTCCCTCGGGAGCCATCCCCCAGAAGTGGGAGCCATTGCAGATCAAAGGCTAGTTCAAGCCACTCCAAGTGAAAGACAGAGCCCTTGCAAGGACCCTCCAGGCTTGTCTCCCACACCACTGCTTGAAGCCCCAGATAGGCCCACGCCTCGGAAGCTGTACATTTGTGAGCAGTGTGGCCTCAGCTTTGATTGGAAGTCGGTTTTCATCATCCATCTCCGCACACACAGGAGTGGGCCACGCCTGGAAAGACCATCACAGGTGGCCTGGGAGCCGGCCATGCGGCGCTCCTCTAGCCTTCGGGGCTATGCGTGCGTGGAGTGTGGGCGCAGCTTCAGCTGGAAGTCGCAGCTGGTCATCCACCGCAAGAGCCACGCAGGTCAGCGGCGCCACTTCTGCCGGGACTGTGGGTGTAGCTTTGACTGGAAGTTTCAGCTGGTCATTCATAGAAAGCTTCACCAGCCAGAGGGCCCATGAGCAGCTGGAGAGGCATGCTTGGATGCCTCCAGCCCCTAATACACCACTTCTGGTATCCTCTCTAGCCAACAGGAGGTTGTAAGGCACCCCAAGTGAGTCAGGGATTGCAAGATTACCCTGACCAACACCAGACTATCCAGTATAAGGAGAAGAGGCTTCTGCTTTGTGAGAAGTTAGACAGCACATGGGTGCCTCAGACCATGCATGCCTCTGGGTGAAGGCTACCCCCCCACATTGCCAGTTCACCATTAAACTGGAGGACAAAGGGCCGCTCCCCGTTGCCCAGCGAACTATGACCCTCTGGACAGTCACTCAGAATTTTTCAGTGCACGGTGTCCTATTAACTATGCCTGTAAACTAGGTGGATCAAAACAGATTTACTTACTAATTGTTCAGACATCAAAGTGCTGAAGTATGTCTCACTAGGTCAAAGACAGACTCACCTTGGGAGTTACCTGAGACCCCTGGCTTGCGACCTCTTTTTCCATCTTTGGCAGTGGATAGTCGTTTACCTTATTGAATCATTGATATTCTGATTTCTGCTTACTTACGGGGCCTTTGCAGTGGCATGGGGCCACTTAGATATTCTAGGGTGATCACTTTAAGCTCAGATGATGAAGTGGGAGCTTTTCTTTTGTTTAAGACAGGGTCTCCTAATGCAATAGCTGCTGGCCTCTAACTGGTGATCCTCCTGTCTTCGCTTCCTATGTGTTGAAATTATAGGCTTGTACTACCAAGCCCAGGTTGGTATTTTAAATTCTCTCTATGTATGTTTAAGACAGTCTCACTTTAATGCCCTCAAACTATCTGTAGTCCTCCAACCTTAGCCCTTGGGTGTTGGAATTAAAGCTGTGTGTCATTGGGCCAGGCTAAGACTTTAAATACTTTTAATTTTAAAATTTAGAAATGCGGAGCAGGATTTAGTGCTATAGGCAGATCTCTGTTAGTTTGAGGTCAGACTGGTTTACCTAGTGTGTTCCAGGACAGACAGGGGTTACGTAGTGAGATCCTGTCTTAAAAATAAGAAGAGAAATAGCAAATAAATTCTGCAAATGGGCACATCAAGGTGTCGTCTAGAAACCTGAGTTTTCAACACTGTCCATTCTTACCCACTAATTCAGTTTGTTGTTGTTTTAGGGATGTAGTATGTGTGTGTATGTATGTGTGTGTATGTATGTATGTATGTATGTATGTATGTATGTATGTATGTATGTATGTACATGGAAACCAGAAGAGAGTATCAGGGTCTCCTACTTATTCACCTTTGCTTGTTAATGTTCATCCTGGAATCCAAACTCCAGTGACAGACTTGAACTCTGGTCCTGGTGATTTCACACCAAGTGCTTTTAACTGCTGAGCCATGTCTACAGTTCATGACATTATTGAAGCGTTTGCTCCAGTCTGAGTCCCTCCTTGCTGTTTACATGTGCCTTTCTTTCATGTCCCTGTTCTAGCTGCACCTGCTCATGAGTGGTTTGAGTTTTCATGTGTTCCTTAGACTGCTTGCCCACTCGTTATATTGTCCTAAACAACTGAAGAGCGGTGTCAGTTCCTACAGCAAGTTCCAGAATCTGCTCTTCATAGGTCTTTTTGTTTCTACGTTTGTTCTTTTGGAGGGGAGCTGAAATGATCCCTCCATATAGCGCAAGCCTGTCCTCAGCTTCTTTTTATTTGCTGTGCCATATCTGTGTAGTTTGCATGCACCGTATGCATGCACAGCACCCACAGACGTCATAGGAGAGAATAAAATCCCCTGAGACTGGAGCTACAGGTGGTTGTGAGCCAGCATATGGCTGCTGGGAGCTGATCCAAGGTTGTCTGCAGGGGCAGCAAGTGTTTTTAACTACGGAGCCATTTCTCCAGCCGCCTACCTTAAGTTCTTGATCCTTTTGTTTCGTTTTGAGACAGGGTTTCTCTGTCTAACAGCCCTGGCTGCCCTGGAACTTTCTGTATGTAGTACTGGCTTTAAACTCACAGATGTCCACCAGTGTCTGCGCCTGTGTGCTAAGATTAAAGGTATGGAGAATATCAAAAATCCACCTGCCTCTGCCTCTGCCTCCCAAGTGCTGGATTAAAGGCTTGCGACACCACTGCCCAGCCAGAACACATTTTTAAAACTTTACAAGAAACAGCTTTTTGTATTTGTTTATTATTTATTTAAATACTTATCAATATAGGGTCTTCCTATGCAACCCTGGCTAGCCTGGGGTTCACTATGTAGAACAGACTTGCCTCCAACTTGCAGCAATGCTTTTGTCTCTGTTTCCTAAGTACTGGGATTTTAGGCATATGTCACCACACTTAGCTTGATTTTTGTTTTTGTTTTTAGAAATGGTATTTTGCAGCCCAGACTAGCCATGAGCAAGCCTTTTGTTTTCATGTTCCATGTACACCACCACAACTACCTAAAAATATATTCTCTCTACCAGACATGCAAAGAATATCAGAAATCCAGTTGTTTTAATGAAACAGGGTAAAAAAAATCATGTTAATAATAACGGACTACGCCTGGCAGTGGTGGCGCACGCCTTTAATCACAGCACTTGGGAGGCAGAGGCAGGTAGATTTCTGAGTTCGAGGCCAGCCTGGCCTACAGAGTGAGTCCAGGACAGCCAGAGCTATACAGAGAAACCCTGTCTCAAAAAACCAAAAAAACAAAAAAACAAAAAAAAAAAAGGGGGGGGGGACTAATTCTGATTTAGACACAGTAGCACGCACCTGTGATCCCAGTACTTCTAGGTAGGCTGTGGTAAAAGGATCAAAGTCCAATGTTAGCTTGGGTAAGTAATCAGCCTCTGTCCAAAATACACAAAGATCACTTGGGGCTAATATTTGCCACAAATAATACAGGGTTTCTTTGGATGGCCCTGGCTGTCCTGGAACTCACTCTGTAGACAAGGTTGGTTTCGAACTCACAGAACTTCCTCGTCTCTGCCTCTCTAGTGCTTGGATTAAAGGCCTGCACCACCACCACCAGGCTGAATAATTGCAAAAAAAAAAAAAAACCCAAAAAACTAGGTTAGGGCTGGAGAGATGGCTCAGTGGTTAAGAGCACTGACTTTTCTTCCTGGGGCTCCTGAGTTCAGTTCCTAGCAACCATCTGGTGGCTCATAACCATCTGTAATGGGATCTGATGTCCCCTTCTGGTGTGTCTGAAGACAGCTACAGTGTGCTCATATACATAAAATAAATAATTCTTTTTTAAAATGTCAAAGAAAAAGAAACAGCAGAGCCATTGCAATCGTGAACTCGCAGCCACCATGGTTCCTAACCAAGGGACAGCTGGGTACAGCTGTTCACCAACAATGTGGTTACACGTCTTTTGGGGGAGGGAGAGGAAGGGGGTTGATGGAAGGAGGGGAGAGTTGGCCTCAACTCGAGCTCACCCACTAACAACTGGCCCTGGGGGCTGTGCCACAACTCCAGCAGGAGTATTCCTGTCCTCTGTTCAACACCGAGTCCCCCAAAGTACTTTTGGTCCTGACCTACAGAGAACAGTTCCCAGAGACCTCAGCATTCTGTAGTCTGTGGTTCTTGGAGTTGCTCTCAGGGGCATTTCTGAGGTCAGGGGTGGTGGGTGGGGGTGGGGGGTGGGAGGTGGAGTTGTGGGTGGGGACACTCAATCCTGTCAATCAATTCATAGGAATACTTCTACCTCCTGACAGTACAGACCTTATTTCCAGAGGCCATAATGATGAGGACAGGAGATAAAGCTAGGTCAGGCAGTTCAGGGCAGGGACCCCTAAACAGCTGTTCTGTTCTTGTGCTTAGCCAGAAATGCCACAGGTCCTGACTTGGCTAGAGTTCAAAGATGCTAGAATAACATTGTGGTTTCTGGTCTGTGTTTGTCTTATCTCCTTCTCCTAAACTACCATTCCTACCCAGAGATTGTGAACTAAATCAGACACTAATCCCTTCTGGCGAATACCTTTAAAATTGGGTCTCTGGGTTTTCCTGGCTTATACCAATTCCCACATTTTAGCCCATTTCCTGAATGATTTTAGGTTCACAACTCTTAACAGGGAAATGTTCTCTTTTTTTCCCATTAATTAGTTATTTATTCACTTTACATCCCACTGCAGCCCCACCTCTACTCCCAATTCCTGCCCTACACAGCCCCCCACCTTTATACCCCCTTACCCTACTCCTGTGAGAAAGGGAATGTACCCCCTGGGTACTAGCCCACCCTTACATCTCAAATCACTGCAGTACTAAGCACATGCTCTCCCACTGAGGTCAGACAAGGGAGCCCAGTTAGGTGAACAGGATCCACAGAGTTGGAGTAAGCCCCCACTCCAGTTGTTGGGAGACCTGCATGAAGACAGAGCTGCACGTCTGCTACATACACATCCTAGGTCCAGCCTATGTATGCTCTTTGATTGGCTCAGTGTCTGTGAGCCCCCAAGGGTCTAGGTCAGTTGACTCTGTTGGTCTTCTTGTAGAGTCCATATCCCCTCTGGGTTTATCTCTGTCTCTCTGTCTCTGTCTCTCTGTGTGTGTGTCTCTCTCCCCTCCCCTCCCCTCCCCTCCCCTCCCCTCCCCTCCCCTCCCTCCCTCCCTCCCTCCCTCCCTCCCTCCCTCTCTCTCTCTCTCTCTCTCTCTCTCTCTCTCTCTCTCTCTCTCTCTCTCTCTGTCTTTCAGACAGAGTTTCTCTGTATACCCCTGGCTGTCCTGGAACTTACTCTACTCTGTAGACCATGCTGGCCTTGAACTCAGAAATCCGCCTGCCTCTGCCTCCCAAGTGCCGGGATTAAAGGCGTTCGCCACCACTGCTCAGCTCCCCTCCTGGTTTCTCAATCCTTCCCCCAACTCCTCCACAAGACTTCAAGGAATGAGGTCCTTGACAAGGGAATGACAGTAGCATTAGATGCCACTGAGGCTTTAAACTTACCTGCCCTTTCCTTGTGTCCTGGCTAGTTTAATTTGAACTTGACACAAGTGAAGGTCATCAGAGACGAGGGAACCTCAATTGAGGAGATGCCCCCATAAAATCCAGCTGTGGGAAAGCCTGCAGAGCATTTTCTAATGAGTGATTGATGTGGGAGGACACCACTCCATTGTAGGTGGGGCCCATTTCTGGGCTGGTTGTTCTGAGTTCTGTAAGAAAGCAAGCTAGACAAGCCACGAGGAGCAAGCACTCCTCCATGGACTCTGTGTGAACTTCTGCAGCGAGACCCTGTTCTGTTTAAGTTCCTGTCCTGACTTCCTACTAAGATGGACTATGATATGTAAGCCAGATAAAGCCTTTCTTCTCCATTTTGTGTTTGGTCATGGTTCATCAATAGAAACAGTAACGTAACCCTAAAACACCTGGTAACACGAGATGGGTGCACACCAGCTCTGTCAGTCCTTTGTGCTTTAAAATAACACACGAGGGGTGAAGAGATGGCTCTGTGGTTAAGAGCATATGCTGCTCTTGCAGAGGACCCGAGTTCTATTACCAGCACTTACACCAGGTGGCTCACAACTCCAAAGGGAAGCCTCTGATCTCTGTGGGCACTTGCACTCACATGCACACACCTAAGTACATGCTTGAACATAATAAAAACAATGAAGAGCTGGCCATAGCGGTGGAAGCCTTTAATCCCAGCGCCTGGGAGGCAGAAGTAGGCAGATCTCTGAGTTCACGGCCAGCCTGGTCTATGTAGTTTCATACCAGCCAGGGCTACATTCAGGGACCCAGTGTCATCCTCCTGGTCCTCAACAAATATACTCTAGGGCCTTAATCTTCCAGAAACACTCTTCTCCCAGTCTCTTCCAGATCACCTTTGCCTTACTTAGTCCTGCCCCTCAGCCTTTGTCAGATCGTGCATCCGCAGCCCTCCCATGTACACCCCCTTGACAACAGTTAACAGGACATCTGTCATCTATATCGGGTATTCTACCCTGACCCAAGCCTTGTCCTTCAGTGGCCACAAAAGACTCAGAGTTGCACCCTCTTCTCTTCACTGGACCAGCTGGCAGAGAACTCTGTAGCAGGGTGGGGTAGGAAGCAGCACTGAACAGCTGCATTCATCTATTCAGATCCACACAGAGACTTCTGTATAGACATTCAAGTTTATTCTCTATGGACTACTGGGCCATGGGCATCTGGAACCCTGACAACATTGTGAAGCTGACTAGTGTCGACTTCCACACTTTTGAATAGCCTTCCAGTTGTCTAGGTGGTCAGAGCTTCCAGGTTCCTTCACACACAGCCTTGTACACGTCTGGCATCAGACTCCGGAAGGTCTGGGCCTTGTTGTCCAGTATGTAGAGTGGGTCAGCAATGACCCCCACATCAAAACCCTCACGCACCAGTTGTGACTTCACTAGCTTGTAGGTGTTTGTGACCTCCAGGGAGTCCTGCAAAGCGATAATTATGACCCCTGAATGTGACACCAATTCCCTTATCCACCTACTCCTGCTACCTCCCACTTACCTGGATACGGATGAAATGAGGTGTGGCATAGGCAGGGAGCCAGGCGCGGACGTGCTGGTATAGCTTCTGCCCATCAAAAGTCTTCCCAGGAGCCAGCTTCACAGCAGCCATGCCAACCTTACCCTCACACCCTGGAAAGCAACTAGTCACTCTGAGCAGGCCTATTTCTGCTTACTGGCGGTGCAACTGGACATATATTTTAACCTCTCTGTATCCCAACAGGGCCCTTAATTTGTAATAACAAATCGTCTACACACAAGGTGCAAGATGTATAAAGTCAGGCGAACTCTCCATACCTGGCACAGGCACACCATAGACATTGACGTCCTCTAGGAAGTCTAGGCTAGACAACACACTCTCCACCTCTCCAGTGGATACATTTTCGCCTTTCCACCTGAAAGGAGAGAAGCCATGCCCTAGGATAGGAATGTTCTGCCCCCTGACAGAGATGCTATCCTCCCTAAGAGAGATCCCAGCCCCAGGAAAGGATGTTCTGTCCCTGGGAATAGAAGCCACACCCCAGGAAAAGAGGACACGCCCTAGAAAGGGCATGCCCCACCCCTGGGAAGACAGGGCTACATCCATCCCTAGGGAGGTAGGACATCCCAGAAGCCCTGCCCTTCCAGTCCACCCATGCCTGACCGGAAGGTGTCACCAAGGCGGTCTCGGAAGTAGAAGAAGCCTTCCTGGTCCAAGGACAGCACGTCCCCAGTGTTGTAGTACAGGTCTCCTACGTGCCGTACGTTTGCAACCAGTTTCCGCTTGGTCTCATCCTGGGAACCACGGTAGCCCAGGAAGGGTTGGTTATTTCGAATCTTGGTCAAAAGAAGTCCCGGCTTTCCTGGGGGTGTAAATCGAAAATAAGTCCTAAATAGAAACCCCACCAGCTCTGGAGGCAGCCGTCCTGCTAGAGGTTTCTCACTCTGGACTCCTCACCCAGCCAAAGGTAGAGCTAAAATGTACTGATAAAGCCGGAGAGATAGTTCAGCAGGTAAGAACATTGGTTGGGCCGGACAGTGGTGGCGCACGCCTTTTAATCCCAGCACTTGGGAGGCAGAGGCAGGTGGATTTTTGAGTTCGAGGCCAGCCTGGTCTACAGAGTGAGTTCCAGGACAGCTAGGGCTACACAGAGAAAAAACAAACCTATCTCGAAAAACCAAAAAAAAAAAAAAAAAAAAAAAAAAAACCACAAAAACAACAAAACAACAACACTGGCTGCTGTTTCAGAAGATTTAAAGTTCGGTTCCCACCATCCACATAGTGGCTCACAACCACCTGTAGCTCTACTTTTCGGGCATTTGACACCCTCTTCTGCCTTCCTCAGGCACCAAGCACACACCAAGTGCACATACATAAATGCAGGCAAACACTCATATACATAAAATAAAATTTTAAAGATGGGGGCTGGAGAGATGGCTCAGCAGTTAAGAGCACCGACTGCTCTTCTGGAGGTCCAGAGTTCAATTCCCAGCAACTACATGGTGGCTCACAACCATCTGTAATGGGATCTAATGTCCTCTTCTGGTGTGTCTGTAGACAGTGTCAGTGTACTCATATAAGTAAAATAAATAGTTGTTTAAAAATTTTTTTTTCAAGATATGTTGATGGGAGATACTCAGACTTAAGGTGAGAGGAACCAAGACACCAAGAGGAAGACAGAGAAACTCAGGAAATCAAATAGTTCTGAAAAGAGAGAAAGTAGTAGTATTGGGTGTTCATAAGAAAACAAAGCAAGATGAGGAACTGGCAAGTGGGGGCAGGAAGAAAGACATACCTGAGCCCTTGCAAAACCCCAGGAGAGAAGGTACAGGAAGGGACTATGATCTGGGAGCTTGTGGCCCCTATAGAAAGCTCGAGAAAACCAACAGACATTGATCCAGTAGACTAGAGTAAGATTGAAATGGGAATTGGGGAGAGCCGAAATCCTCTAAGGCAGAGGTCCCCAGGTCATGGTCAGATAGACCTAAAGTTCAAGGGTCACAGACACCACCACCTATCACCAATATTAAGACTTTGGACATCAGGGTGGTAGCACACTCCTGTAATCCTAGCATTTGGGAATTGGAGGCAGGGGGATTAAGACCAACTTGGGCTATATGAGACATTATACCCAAAAAATCTGAAGAAAAAAAATAATGAAAGAACTTTGGGCAGCTTGTTCCAGCCAAGGAAGTGAAAGTGACTGACTACCCCTCACACATCCAAAGAAGGCTTCCTGACTTCCTTACCTGGCTCCACAGGGATGCAAAAGCCCTGTCTGTCCCTCACAGGCGCTGCCGTCTCTATGTCAAACTGTACCAGCTCAGTGGGAATCAGCATCTGGGATAGGGGGTGGGAAGCATTGACAAAGGTACTGGGAGCTCAGCCCTGGGACCACCATTACACTGGGAGTCCCGCTCACTCACTTGAAGGAGGCAGCTGGTCTTGCCCACAGCCCCACAGTGCCCCACATAGTTCATTAAGCCCAGGTTGCCCTCTGTGGAGCCGTAGAATTCCCAGATCCGAATGGGACCAAAGCGTTGCTGGAAGTTTTCCCACACATCCGCCCGAAGTCCATTGCCCATTGCCAAGTGCACTGTGTGTATCTTGTCTTCTGGTTGCTGCAGGGACAAGCAGAGAATGGTCACAGGTGGTACCCTGGGAGGTATGGCTAGGAACTCTTTCTGAAGAAGGTAGTTTCGGTGTTAATTGGGAGTTACCTGGAAAGTGGTGGTGAGACCTATACTTAGGGACTCTATCTGTGGTACTTAAGAACAGTTAAACATGGGTGCAAGGCATGCCTATAATCCCTCTAGTTAGGAAACTGAGGCAGGAGGATTATTAGTTGGATTTCAAAATAAGCCACATAGCCAGTTCGGACTATATAGGGAGGATCCTATCTTAGAAAAAAAATTACTAGAACCTTTACCTAAAGTATCCCTGCAGACATTATAGGGGAGTTTTGCCTAGAGAAAGTTGCTTGAAGTAGGTTTTATCTGCAGACTTACTTAGCTAGGAGGAACTGGAGTATCCAGGCCAGCCTATAAAATTACACCACTCACACCCATGATGGGTCTTCCAAAGTCAATCTCTCACATGCGTGCCACAGGCTAATCTAACCTACACAATCCTTCACCGAGACTCCCACAGGTGACTCTAGATTGTGCCAGGATGACAAACTAATATGATCTTAATGTCAGGCAAACTATTGATCATCTGGCACTATGTAGATTAGGAAGCCATGATCTATAAACATTTCTGTTGGTGACGTTCATTCTCTAGGTGAACTGGGGAATTACTTGAAATCTTGAAGTGTGACCTGTGGAATGCACTTTCCTGGAAAGGGGTTTCATGGGGCTTTTGATCTGAGACTGAAGGGGTAGGGAGAGACTGGGGGAGGGGTGTATTGACTAGAGATAGTTTCCTAGAGACCACAGCTCACTGCACTGTAAGAATAAGAGCATCTCACATCTAGTGTGTTTATCCTGAGCCAAATTGTTCTAGGTACTTCATATAGTCAGTTCATTTCATGTTTACAGATCCCCCATTCAGGTAGGAAGTATTTTTTTTTTCCTTTCCAGTATCTATTATTAGTAGTTGTTTTTGTAAACTGAGATCCAGGGCTAAGTAAGGTCCAGATTGGGACTGTTCTTATCTACGTTTTCCAAATGAAGCTACTGAAACTGGACAAAGTACAGTCACCTGTTGTGATAGTTTGTCATCTTGGCACAATCTAGAGTCACCTGTGGAGAGTCTCAGTGAAGGATTGTGTAGGTTAGATTAGCCTGTAGCACTGTAAGGCCCCCACGAATGGAGGCCCTCACCCAAGCCTTGGGAATTCGAGGCCACCCATTAACTGCAAGACACCAAACTTGATGTAATCAGCAAGAGGTATATTTTAATCAGTATACTGAGGTCAAGACCTGTAGCCCACGCAGGGGCAATGGGGTCTGACCCCAGGGCTTTGGAGACAGAGAGAATTTAAAGCCCAAAACCACAACTCAGGGGGGAACCACAACCCAGGGGGAGTAAGGGAGGGCTATTGGAGAGCACCTGTGGAAAGTCCCAGCCCATTATTTAGTTTGTGACAGGGTACAAGGAACAGGCTATTCTCTAAGAGCCTATACGTTCAATCTATCTTATGGTTAGTTTTTAGTTCCTGGTCCCCATAGCGTTTGGTTACACTGTCCTGAACTCCCAGCTCTGAACTCTTATCTTATTTATTTTGTCTTGTGGATAGCTAGTTTCCTAGGACCCAGAGTACAGAACAAGCTGATCTTCACTCTTGACTCCATCTGTGGAAGGTTTAAAATTTTTTAACTCTTTCAGCATGCATGTGAGAGATTGACTTTGGAAGACCCATCCTGGATGTGGGTAGTATAATTTTATAGGCTGGATTGAATGAAGGAGAAACATCAAAGTGGGTATTAGCATGTATACATTAATTCATTACTTGAGACTGTTGACTGTGGATGTGATATGATGAGCTTCTCTAAATTCCTGCTCCCCTTAGGTTGTTTTTGTATTTTACGAGAAAAGGAATCTAACACATACTAGCCCAGGTGACTAACCATCAAAGCGGCCCACTAGAAAATGTGGAGAGTGTTTGGAACTTGTCCTATGAGACTCTGTCTTGATATAGTCTCAGTGTAGTCCAGGCTAACATTCAACTCTCTGTATAGCCAAGAGACCCATAGCTG
Organism: Arvicanthis niloticus; assembly: GCF_011762505.2. NCBI lineage: Eukaryota > Metazoa > Chordata > Mammalia > Rodentia > Muridae > Arvicanthis > Arvicanthis niloticus. Next base: position 1,281,083 of record NC_133438.1, on the reverse strand, counting down.
AGTCTGTCTTTGATGCCAGGTCTTACACATGCTAAACCTATATTCTATATCTGAGTAAATGTCTTCACTCCTTACCTAAATCTTTGTCTGATAACTTTGGAAAGTCATCTGGGGTTCCATGCCTATGAGTTACATGTTGGAGAGTTCATTTTAGAGCCTTACCTCAGGACGATTACACAAGTATCGCAGGATTTCACCCACATACAGGATGACTGTCACACCATGCTGACGGCAGTCAGACCAGAATCGGGAGGCAGAGAACTTGGGGGCCAGGACACAGGTGGCTCCTGGTCGGGAAAAATGGATGATCATATTCCATTTTGCTGTGAGCAGCTAGCTATGTGATTACCTGATTGTGGTATTTCAAATGCAAAATAATGCCACACTTTTTGGCATTGACCAACACACACCTAAAATTCACCAGTGAGGTGCTATGAGTTTGGCTCAGTGGTAGAGCTTTTACCTAAAATCTCCCAGAGAGGGGCTGGGAGTATGGCTTAATAGTAGAGCATTTGCCCTGAGTTCACTACAGGGCGGCCTAGCATGTACCAGGTCCTAGGCTCCATCCCCAACCCTACACAATAAATAAACTATACTAGCCTCTAGAAGACATTTTATTTTTGTCCTGTTTTGATTTTTTATGAGAGATTTGTTTATTTGTTTTTTATGTATATGTTGGCATGAGTCTCTCTCTCTCTCTCTCTCTCTCTCTGTGTGTGTGTGTGTGTGTGTGTGTGTGTTACACATGGTAGAGGCCAGAAAAAGGTGTCAGACTTCCTAGAGCTAGAGTGACAGGTGATTGGGAGTCCTGTGATATTGGTGCTGAAAACCAAATGAGCCATGGTTGGCTTAGACCTTGCTATGTATATAGACCAGGCTGAGCTTGAGCTGCAGTGGTTCTCCAGCTTCTGTCTCCTGAGTGTTGTATTGAGCATATGGGTATTAGTCACCAGTAAAAACCAATGGCATTTTTGTTGTTTTTGGTTTTTTGTTGTTGTTGTTTTGTTTTTCAAGACAGTGTTTCTCTGTATAGCCCTGGCTGTCCTGGAACTCACTCTGTAGATCAGGCTGTCCTGGAACTCAGAAATCCACCTGCCTCTGCCTCCCAAGTGCTGGGATTAAAGGCGTGCGCCACCACTGGCAGGCTAACATTTTTGATCTAACAAGAAATGCAAGGGACAAGAGGAGGGTACTGTTTTAACAGAGAAAATGTAATTAATTACAGAATTTGGAAACTCTGACAAGATGTAGGCATCAACTAACATCAAAAGGTCACTATTAAATTTAATAGTTATCAGTTTTTATTACAGATGCATACTGTGATATTTATAAGCATAAAGATAACATCTAGCCAGGCATGGCAGTACGTGCCTTCGATTCCAACACTCCAAAGTTAGAGGCCAATAGATCTCTGTGAAACCAGCCCAATCTACAAATTGAGTTCTGTGCCAGACATGGCTACATAGTGAGACACCATCTTTCTAGGAAAATAAGTAAATAAAGTTTCTAAAATTGGACATGGTAGTTCAGATCTGTAATTCAGTTCTTGGAAGGTATGATCAAAATAATCAGAGGTTTGAGGTCACCAGAGGCTGTATGCCAAGCAATGTGACCCAAAATCTGGAACAGGGAAAACAAACTGAAGGTAAAGAGGATAGCATCTTGTTCTTTTGATTGTCCCACACTAATACCCACTGTGGTCCTGTGTGCTAGGGAGATCCTTAAAGGACTTACCAAGTTGTAAGCATCCAAGGACTCCAAGGACAAGCCCTATTGTGTGGTACAGAGGCAGGACATCATAGATCACATCATCAGGTGTGCACCCACAGAAGGACAACATGCTGCTCACTTGTATGACCCGCTCATGTGACAGGATAGCTGGCTTCGGAAGTCCTAGACAATGAAAGAGCCATAAAGGTTGGGTAGGAAGAGAGACCACAACTGCAGGGTGAGTCTCCACAGTCAGGTCTGCCTGGGTTTGAACCTCTCAAAGGAGACCAGGGATGGAGATTTTCTGGGTAATGTGATGCAAACCTGTAATTCCAGCACTCAAGAGGGTGAGGCAACCGTGTAGAGAGTTCAAAGCCAGTTGGGGCTGCTAGAGCAAGACTCTGTCTCAAAGTACCAAAATAGGAATAACAGTAAAGCATGAAAATTTGTGGTTGAGTGTGTTTTTTTTTTTTTTCAGTATGTTTTATTTTGAGACAAGATATCTCTCTGTGGCTCAAGCTAGCCTGAACTCACTATGTAATTTAGACTGGTCTTCAATCCATCCAACCTTCTTTTCTTTCTCCCTCACTCTCACCCTGCCTCCTTTCCTTCCTTTCTGTAGGGAGGCCCTGGACCTTAGTAGGCCCTGAGGACTTAGCACAGCTGACTCCAAGATGGAAATATCTTTCAGGCTGTAAAACTCAGCACATAGACAGCACCACCTACGAGAACTAAGACAAGGACCATCAAAGTCCATAGTTCTGAGAAAGTCTCTAAATGTAATAATCTTTGCTTTCTAGCTTCTGTGCTAACTGTTCTTGTTAACTGAAGTATGTCAACCTAGAATGTGTTTTTTGTGATTAGAAGCTCACCGTGAAAAAGGCTCTGGTCTACACTGAGATTCTCAACACCTACAGCAGTCACCAGCTAGCTAATAAAGAATCGCCTCTGGCTTAATGCATGTCTGAGCAGTCTTCTCAAGTGGATTCCCTATACTTTCTTCCCTCTTTCTTTCCATCTTTCCTTTCTTTCTGCCAAAAAGAATCATCATTCCTTTATGTATTTATATATTTGTATGTATTTATTTGTTTGTTTGTTTATTGAGACAGTGCTTCTCTGTGCCCTGGCTGTTCTCAAACTTGATCTGTAGACCAGGCTGTCCTCAAACTCAAGAGAGCCATCTGCCTCTGCCTCCCAAGTGCTGAAATTACAGGCATTGGCTACCAGGCCCAGCTTGAACATTTATTCCCTTTTAAAGACACTGAATGGAATGCTTTGTGAATTAGCCTGTACTGCTTGCAAGGGGATATGCTAATTCATGTATTGGTCCAATCTTAGTATGTGCTCCACTGAAATGAGCAGACTCTGAACTCTGGATCTTCTTGTCTCTTGACCTTCTGAGTCCTGGCATTTACATGTGAACAGCACCAAATCCCACTCTCTGATTGGTTTTCAGACTGGGAGTAATAAATCAAAACAAAATAGAGCCACATTAGGGGGTCAGAGTCAAAGGCAGAGGTCCAGATCAAGGGCAGAGTTGGGTGTCAGAGGACAAACTGAAGGCATGGTGCAAGATGAATGGGGTCAAGATCAGAGGGTGGAGGGTCAGAGCAGGACCACAGGCATCCTCACCAGTGGTCCCTGAAGTATAGATGAACATGGCAGGGGATTTCCACGTAATCTTAGCTCGAAGGTTGGCAGGCACTGGGTCAGAAGGCGCAGCATCCAGGGCAGCTTCCAGAGCCTCTACACCTGGAGTAGGTGAGCTGTGGCCAAGGTAGAAGCAGTGGATGTTCTCAGCTAGCAGCTTGGGAAGGATTTCTTCCAGGCTCTCCTGGAGGTCTACAGAGACCATCAGAGGAGAAAAGAGGCAAATCTTAGCTTCTTCCAAAGTCAAGGAAACCCAGAGACAAAAAAAGCAGATCCCAGAGAAAAGCTTTCTTGTTCCTAGATAAAGAACCCTATAATGCTGGATGGTGGTGAACACACCTTTAATCCCAGCACTGGGAAGGCAGAGGCAGGTGGATCTCTGTGATTTGGGGCCAGCCTGGTCTACAGAGAGAGTTCGAAGACAGCCAGGGCTACACAGAGAAACCCTGTCTCTAAATAAATAAATAAATAAATAATAAATAGAGTTTAAAAATAAAAGGAACCTTATAATTGGTAAAATATTAACTTATTCAAATAAAGCTGGACATAGTGGCCCACACCTTTATTCCAAGCACTTGGGAGGCAGTGGCAGCTTGATTTCTGTAGGCTCAGGGCCATCCTGATCTACATACTGAGTTCCAAAATAGCCAGAGCTTCACATCATGAGATCCTGCCTTGAAAACAACAGCAAGCAAAAACTTCAAAAAAAAAAAATTAACTAAAAATTAGTTAAATAGAGTTGAAAGATTTAGAGAAGAGAAGGACTCCCAAGTGGTGATCCTAGAATTACTTTCCTGGTAACCTACCTTTTGACCCTGATTGCATGGCCTGGGAATAGATACAACAAAAGGCTCTCTGCCTAGCTTCCAGAAACTTCTGACCTCCCTTGCTTCTGTCCCTTTCTGCCCTTTCTGCCTCCGGGGCACTCACCTGGATCTACAATCAGCACACTGGCCCCAGAGATCCGCACAGAGTGTAGCAAGGGCATCCCTCGGCTGTGTGGGTTGATCCAGGCCACAGGGCAGCCCAACTTGGCAAGCCCCAGAAACACACTCAAAGCCGAAATGGTCTTGGACGGAAGTACTAAGATAGCAGCAGCATCTCTTGCCTCCTGGACTGTGGCATCCTTCAGCCTTGCTTTCAGAGCCCATGCTGCCTGACAGGACCTGGCATCCAGCTGGCTATTTGTGATTGAGCAGCCCTCGGCCCCAGTATACACCAAGGCAGCCCGGTCAGGCCGTGCCTGCGCTTGCCGCTCTAAAGCATCCACAAAGGTCTCTGGAGGATGTTTGTTAAGGCATCGCCTGAGCTTCAGGCCATAGAAAACCATTTTGAAGGCGAAGGCCACATCTTTGTGCAGCCAGCGTAGCCCTGGAGGTGGCTGTGGAGGTAATAAGAATAATGTAAGAGCTGTTCCTGTCAGGCTCAGCCAGTGGGGCATCCAGGAGCCGATCCAGGGTCTGCCCAGCAAGGCCAAGCCAAGCAGCACAAAGCACATGGGGTCTCCCAGGAACCAACGTAGGGCCAGAGCCGTAGCTGCTGGCCATATGGGTTGCCCCAAGCCAACCAGCAAAAGCAGCAACAGCAGTAGGAAGGTTAGTTTCTTCCAAACACCCATGGCACTGGCTCTCTCTGAAGTAGCTGATGTGCAGTCTCAGCTCTAACGCTCCAAAGCCCTAACTTCCTGCCTTTAAGGAAATCTGTCTACCCACTCCCCAGGTATGACCAAATACTATCAGCAACTGCATGCAACCCCTGGACTCTGTCCTTTTGTTACTTAATTCTTACTGGCTGGGAGTCCTCCTACAGTTCCATCCCCCTGCCTGATCACCCGGACTGCCCCACCCCCTTGGACACCACCAACCACCCTCCTCTTAGGGCTAACATTTGTCTCTAGCTCTTGTCTGTTAGGTATGGGAAACTAGGGAGCCGGGAAATAAGACCTGCCTGACTCTAGCCAAGTGAAAAGTCAGATGTGGTTTTATTTGCCTGACTTATGAAACTGAGCCCTTTGTTCGGGGAATAGGCTGCCTGTTAGATAGACAGTTAACAACTTAGTGAATACTTAGAACACCTTTATCTTCTGGATTTAAACATACTTCTGCTCTCCATCATGAGCCTGCTCTACTGGTATTCCTGTGGATTGAGATTTGGTGTAAGAAGGAACCAAACTGAAGCCATTTTGCATAAAGCTTCCATTTTGAATAGGGGTCAAATAACATTGAAGTTCTCAAGGCCTCCTTGGGTAACTGCCATCCTGGTTGGTAAGTTGTATGCCAGGTAAGTCGCTCCACCACAGTTAAATAAATCAAAGAGTGAAAACAGGATAAATGTACCACATAGGGAGATGCCCCCAAGAAAGTCCTTCATCCTAGAATCGTGATTAGTAGAAAATTGTAAGTGTAACTTGGCATAGATGCCTGTAGCTTTGAGGCTTAAAAGTGTTGTTAACATTCTACCTCGAGGTCACAGTTCAACTCCTGAGGCTGTTCTGTATCTCTGATCTATCAATAGTGGCTTGATTGCAATACAAAACAATTTTTGTTTACTGTTTTGAGTTGTGCTGGATCTAGATAGACTCCACAACATTTGTTGCATTGGCTGGGAAATCCCGGATTTATTCAAGACCTCCAGAGGTAAGCCTGTTTCTGGTTCTGTTTAGAGCACCACTGGCTGACTCACTGAAGGAGGCTGGAGGCAGTACTGCTTTCAGAGTCTGAGAGGATTGAGGGACACCTCATCTGCCTCCTGGGCCCCTTTGGTAGGGCATCTGGTATGGGTCCTGCTGCTGGGACATCTTGTTCTCTTCCACCTCTTCATCCAGTGTATTGGCTATCCTGAGCATGCAGGGTTTGTCCATGTCTGTCAGTTTGTGTCTGTAGTTTGTTTCATTTCATTGTTGCTCTTGTGTTTCATATTCAGAGAAATGGGTCAAACTTCATCTGTCATCCACCCCTTTACTTAGTCTTAACTCATTCCATGCTGTTACTACCATAGCAAGACCAGAACAGTGAAATAATGTGGTTGCAGAAGGCAGTGCTTGGGCTGGTGGGCAGCTTTCTCCAGTAGGGAAGCCAGCAGCTCATTCCACTACAGGTCTGCTGTGCCCACGAGAATTGGATTAAGCAGGTAGCTAGTTGCTCCTCCCTTGAAATTACAGCTGGGGGAGGTCAGGAAAGTTTTGTCTGTCTGTTTTAAACCTATAAATGTTCTGGCTACTGCATACTTGTTTCTGACTGGTCTTAAATGAGTGAGTTTACTATGGTCTGTGTGTCATGGTTATGTATTTTTGGTTTGTAAATTATTGGGTAGGGTTAAAAGTCTGTAACATCAGTAACAAAACGTTTAAGATTATATAATTCGGGTTGGAGAGATGGCTCAGAGGTTAAGAGCACTGACTACTCTTCCAGGCAACCACATGGTGTCTCACAGCTATCTGTAATGGGATCTGATGCCCTCTTCTGATGTAGGCATAATTCCTGTCCTGTCTTAAAAACCAGGTTTATATTTGTTTAATGAGGTATTAAAGCTGTATTCATATACAAGAACATATTTTACTGGCAGCCAGACTTTGTAACATAAGGGTAATGCACTTGGTATTGATTTTAGAGACACTAATTGTTTACACTGTTAAAACTAGGTTTTGCCTTCTACAAATTATGACTGTGCTCTTTGGTCTTCTACATAATTCTACAAATTATGATCTTGAAACCAAAAGAGTACTTTATTTTGATATTGCAAAAATGCACAATTAAGGCTTAAAAGCTGTGCAACACTCTGGCTGAGGGTGGGACGGGAGTCTGCATTCCTGACCTATCAGTAGCTGATGGATTACACTTTTGTTTTGACTTGCTATTTGAGTTGTGCTGAATCTAAGCAGATTTCATAACGTTGGGACTCAGAAACTGAGCAATGCTTTTGATACCCAGCCACAGAGGAACTCTATGGGCCCAGAAGACACAGGTAGAGCTGGGGCCTGGCCTTGCAGGCTAGAGCCCTTCTTTCCCTGGCACCAGATCCTTACAGTGAGGTACAGATGCATAAGATATGAGAAGGAGACAGGGAGGATGATGCCTCTCTGAGCTGATACTAACACTGATTTCTTTGACATTAGATCACTAGATTATTCAATTGGCAAGTTGGGTCCTAGCCATTTTTGCTTCCCACTCACCTGATACAGCCATCCAGTTCACTCTGGGTTCTCTAGTACTTAGTGCTTAACATCCAGGGTTCAAATGCCCTCAAAGCAGCCTGGCCCCCAAAGAACCCTCCTAAGCATCTCACAGGTAAGTGTCCAATATTCATGTCCGTCAAAATGGGGGAGGTGGAATCTTAAATCTAAAGGGTTTCTGGCTGAAAGGGGGCTCCATTTCTGCATTGTAGAAATGTAGCAGCCAACATTGGGACTGGGACTCCCCTGCCCACAGGGCTGAACACTTCAGGACTGTTATATATGCAGCCTATCTACCCACATAAATTCCAAAATACAAGACTAGGGTATCAAACCAAATTGTGCCTACCTGCTCAGGAAATCTCAGAGCACTGCAAAAGTGTGAGTCAGGGACACAGGGACCAAGCCCCAACCCCACAGCCCAGAAAGCCTACGAGGCATGTACTGGCCCAATGTACTTTATTAGATTGGAATTCTAAAGTCCCAAGGTAGGTCCATCTGGGCCTCCATAGGTGCCTAATGAGGGAAGGGTGGCCCCAGACTGGGGGTGAGGTCAGAGAATTCTAGCCCAGCACAGGGGCAGAGGACAACTCTAGACACCATACCTGGCAGGGGTTGGGTCACAAATCCAGCATCAGGTTCCAAGAATGTGTTTGCCCAGCTCAACCTGGAAATGGTCTCTGAGCTGGGAGGGGCCCTGATCATCTCGCTGTCCCATCGAGAGAAGCTAAGCAAGTGTAGGAGAGAAATAGGGTTCTGGGTCCCAAGTCCACAGGGAAAACAGGGTCCGAGTGGGGAAGGGAAAGGGTCTGTACTCCAGAGCCTTCTTGGTGGAATGGACCTAGTCCAAGGCGTCTGACTATACCAGCCAGATGTGTGAAGCTGGCTCCCAATCAAGGTGCAGGGTGAGCTGCCAGGTGTCTCTCCAGCAGTGCTCGGTGTGAGAAAACTTTGCCACAGGCCGGGCAGGGTGCTCGTTCAGGCCTATGTGTACGCATGTGCACGTTGAGTGAGCTCTTCTGAGTGAAGCGCTTGGCACACACTGCACATTGGAAGGCTCGCACACCAGTGTGTGTGACCATATGTTTGAGCAGGTAGTCTCGTAGAGAGAAGGATCGCCAACACACAGCACACTGATGTGGCTTCTCTCCTACAGAAGACAAAGCAAACCACATGTTAGTCTGGCTTGATCTCCCTGGAGCCTGTCCTGTAGGGACTTCTCTATTCTCCCCTCCTGGGTCAGGTCAGGACCCTTTTGCTTGTTAAGGAAACCACGCTGGAATCCTGCTCTGCAGGGAATCCCCCTCTTGCACCCGCATCACCATTTAACTATGCCATTGTCTACCAGGGACCCTTAAAGAAGAACCCTGTCTGGAACGGCACCCACTGCCCGTTTGGGCTACACACACAGATCTTGCCCAACCTCAAGGACTCTTCTTCCCCAACTCAGAGAAATAGTCCTATATTCCTTCACCTCAAGGCTCTTCCCGTAGCTCCTAGAGCAGAAACTGGCCACCCACACTTCCTTTAATCTGGCCACCCCAGGCTGAGTCTAGCTTTCCAAAGGCCTTGAAGGCTTTTTTAGAAAGGCAGGCTCTCACTTCCCAATCGACCCCTTCACAGAAAGAAGCCAAACCTCTAGGTTTTTAGGGTTAACACAAAACAAAGCTTCTCCAGTGCCTAATCCCACCCAGGAACCAAATCTCCAATGATTAAAGATCTTGAAAATCTGTGCAAGTAAAGCGATTTCTTTTCCCACTCACCAGAGTGGATGAACATGTGCTTGGTGTAGTTTTTCCGCGAGCTGAACGTCTTGCGGCAGTGGCTACACTCATAGGCCGGTTGCTCAGCACTTGAGGCACCAGGGGCGCGCACAGGAGTGCCTGAGATGGCTGTAGCCTGAGCAGCAGGAGCAGCAGGCAAAGCCTGCGTTTCTGCCAGCTGAGCACTGGGGGCTGCATCTGGCTGGAGGGTGGGGTAGAAGGTGGGCGGGGGTGCAGGGGCTGGCCCAGATGGAGTAGGAGGTGTTGGCGCTGGGGGACCCGGAGCACCCAAGTGAAAGGGAAAGAGAGCCACGGGGGGACCAGGGGTCTTCACACCGGTTGGGCGAGGCCCAGCCAGGGCACAGTCAGGTGGAGCAGACGTTTCCACCGGACAACCTTCTGGACCTCCGCTGCCTTCCTCATGCCAAGCAGACACATAACTATCTGGGAACACATCTTCAGTGACCCCAGTACCCCGAAGGAACTCTCTCCCGGCACCACTATAATCAGTGATGCTAGTGGATGCAGGAGGATCCTCTCGCGCGCTGTCAGCTGCAGCGGTGAGGAAGCCCCCTGCACAGTCGGGGAAGGCAGGAGGAGCCTGGCCCTCACCTGGGCCACCGGCGCCACTACCGCCGCCGCCTTCACCTTCTTCAGCGTCGGTTTCTTCATCCGTCTCCTCGTCTTCATCCTCTTCACCTCTATCTTCAGGGGCCGCAGTCAGCGCCGGCTCTGCATCAGGCCCCTCGGCCTTGATGGGTGCTGAGGGTGCAGGTAGCTGAAGACGCGCCGGCTGGCGCTGCTTGCGGCTGTGCGCAGCGTTGGGATGGCCTGGGGGGCGGGCGGCCAGCAAGTGGCGCAGACGGTGGCGCAGCTGCGCGGGTGCGAGTGGAGGGGGCACAGGTGGTGGTGGCAGAGGCGCAGGCGCCGGGGTGTTGGGGACACGGGCACGAGCGATGATCTGTGTGCACTCGTCAATGACGGTCTGGATGCGAAGCACCGATGCTGCAGTGAGTACCTGCAGGGCTTCGCCCTGTGCCACCACCAACGAGCCGCTGTACAAGAACTCAACCAGCTGGCGCACGGTTTGCGCAGGCACCACTGGTGGCACACGAATCTCCGAATGGCCAAGCAGCAACTTATCCTGAAAGAAGGGTGAGCCCGCAGCCAGCACACAGCGATGAGCACGCAGAGAAGCCTCACGGATACGCACGGTCACATCGCAGAAGTGACCGCCTAGTCTCTGCCCATTGAGAGTCTCTAGTAGTGAGCGTGAAAAGTTCTGTAGGTGGATGTGGTGCACGGCCTCTGTGGCCGCCATCTGCAAGATGAGGAGACAGTGGGGGTGGCTTTTTTTTCTTGTCTACCTTAGTCAGATTTCCTTATCCTAGCATCACTAAGGCACCAAGCAGATCTATGACTTCCTCAAGAACCAGGTTCCATTAACAAGTGTTACGTGGAGGTTTTCAGAAGGGTGGAGGTGAACTTGCCTTCTGGCAGAATGATTTGGAAGCACCTCTTCAGGCTAAGTATCTGTGCCCGTCATACCCAAGCAAGGCCTTTGCAACCCTGTCTTTTCTTTACATCACCTAAGAGGTGCTCACTTTGGGCTTTGAAACTGCAGAAGGGATGTAAAAGGCCATCAAGCTCAAACTCAGTGTAGTTTAGCAATCCCCATACTTCTTACGAACCTGAGACTACCTCATACTGAGCAACTGGGATGGAAATGGGAACATATTCTTCTGTCACACACACACCTAACCCCCCTCCCACCCCCCGCAAAGAAGCTGGGAATCAGATTTGTCAGTTAACCCATCAAGCAGATAACTCCAGGTCTCTAGGCCTGTTTCTTTATTCAGCAAAAAAAAAAAGGGGGTGTTTCCTTGAATCAGATTGCATACACTGCTCTAAGGGAAGAGAATTAAGATACAGGATACGCCCTGACATCTGACCACTGTCCACCAGCCTGTCTCTCTAGGGCCATGGCCCCAGAGCAGGGCCCCATTAAATCCTAGCCCTTACAAAGGGACTACTGAGATCTCAGACTCAAGTTTCTAGATCCTTAACACAAAAACATCCTTCCCGCCTGGCAGTGGTGGCGCACGCCTTTAATCCCAGCACTTGGAAGGCAGAGGCAGGTGGATTTGAGTTCGAGGCCAGCCTGGTCTACAGAGTGAGTTCCAGGACAGCCAGGGCTACACAGAGAAACCCTGTCTCGAAAAACCAAAACCAAAACAAACAACAACAACAACCCCCCCCCCAAAAAAAAAAACCAAAATAAAATAAAATAAAATCCTTCCCTCTGGCTCGGCCAGATTCCTCCCTTTGTCTCAGAGTATTGTATACATTGTGCCAGTTACCACTGCCTGGGCTGCTGGAAGTCACCATACAGGTCCCTTCCACACCCCCACCCCCAGGCCTTTCCCTCACGCGGCAGCCAGAGGGAGCCTGTGAACCTACTTTATCAGGGACCTCAATGACGATGAATTAATTCTTCAAACGGACCAAGGCTTTGAACCTGCGTCTGCCAAGCGCCCTCCTTTTCCAAATAATGTGCCAACCCATAACTCCTCCTTAAACCCACCCTCACCCTATTTCCCGGGCGCCTGGACTCCTCGGATGCAGCAAGCATCCTGGACGCCCCAGGACAAAGGCACACTCTCTCCACCGCAACTCCCTCATCCGTGTCATGCACCTTGCTCCATTAACCTGTATCATGCCCACTCTATGCCAGAGCCTCCTTCAGGCCCGTTATGTCGGCCCCCACTTTCCCGCCTCCGCACCCTTGCCCGCACCCTGCCCCGATCCTGCAGCGCCCTCTTGCGTTCGCAACGTGCACACCTATCCTCACGCGGGCATCCCTTTCCTGACACGCCCCAGCCTCTTCTGTGACTCTGAGGCAGGGGGATGCCAGCTCGACCCTACCTCCGACTCCTCAGGCACCAGGCCCTGCGGTGGCTGCCTCCTGCTTGTCAACTTGAAGGCCGCACTTCCGGGCCCCGAAGCGGAACCGATAGCCGCGGCGCAGGCGGAACGATAGTCGTGAGCACGTTTCCGGTGTTCCTCTTAAGAATAGACCGTCGTTGAGCAGAACTTCCGGTCTGGTCTACGCCAGAACCAAATCGCAGAAGCTGCGGATGGTAGAGCTAGGGATCAGTAGGCTGGAGCACGCTTCCAGCGTCTCCAGGCCGTCCGAGTGAGCTGTCAATCAATCCTCCGGCCACGCCCTCAGGACTCTGAGCGGGTCTGGAGAGGGCGCTGGGATCCGCAGGCGGAAGGCTTGGAACTGTTCTGGTGGCTTTTCTCCTACACGGGAGAGGAAGTTTCTCTTGAGTTGCTTATGCTCCCACCCCAGATGAAGAAGCTTTTTTTTTTTTTTTTTTTTTTTTTGATGAAGAAGCTTTTGCAGAGCTTCTCTGCAGACCTCTAAGGAACACAGGCAGGTCCACCTTCCCAAGGAAACATCCTCATTCGGTGCTCCCACCTCACCCCACCCAGAGCAGGAATTTACTGCTCTATAAATGAATGGTTGAAGAACCACAGCTTGGCCACAGATCAGAATAGGACAGAATGTAGGGCATGAAGTGGGGTCGAAAGTAGTCAGGTACCAAGCGGCTGGAACTAAGTGCCTAGCCAGAGAGTCATTCAAAAGGGGTTCCTAAGCAGTCCTTTTGTTGTTCAAGTCACCCATGAACCAAACCTATCAAGTGGTGGGTTGGCCTTCCCTTCCCCTTTATTCTTGGGGCAATCAATCAGCCACCATTTAAGGCCAAGTACTAGTAAGTAAGGCTGGGGAGAGGCATAGAGCCCTGGGTCTCTGTGTAAGTGGTACTGGAGTCTAGTGTGTGGTGCCTCAGGAGGAAGATATCAGGATGTTTTGTTCTCCATCCCGGAGCCATGCTGGATAGCTGTGTTGTAAATGTGTTTGACAGTCTGCTGAAGTGTGAGCCAGGTGAATCTTTTTTTTTTTTTTTTTTAATGTGAAAAATCTTTATTGGATATTTTATTTACATTTCAGATGCCATCCCCTTTCCCCATTTCCCCTCCCTAGAAAACCCCTATCCCATCCCCACTTCTCATATTTGCTTTTATACTATTTTTTTAAAATGTTAATCAAAGGCTTTATAAGTTTGGTAATGCTCAATAACAAGATGCCCATACAATTAGAAGTGTAACCCAATACCCAACCTTGATATATCAACTATCTTTGGCTGGTGGAGACACTCCAACATCCGCCTCCATGTTCCCCTCCCCCCCCCCAGCTCCTTCTCTCCTTCTCCTCCTCTCCTTACTCTTCTTCCTCTCCTTAGTCCTCCTACCTTAGTTCCTCCTACATATCACTCTTCCTGTTAAATAAAAACTTTTTTCTTAAAATACAATTAGAGCATAACTATACCAATTTGGGTCAGTAAGGTGCAAGATAGACCTAATACCCAGTCCATCATTTTGTTGACTAAACAGAACCTCTGTCATCTCTCCTAACTAAAAACACTTAGTTCTGAACCTGGCTTTTTTTCTTGAACCAGGTAAATCTTTTTGTTGTTGTTGTTTGTTTGTTTTGTTTTTTTCAAAACAAGGTTTCTCTGTGTAGCCCTGGCTGTCCTGGAACTCATTCTGTAGACCAGGCTGGCCTTGAACTCAGAAATCCACCTGCCTCTGCCTTCCAAGTGCTGGGATTAAAGGCATGCGCGACCACTGCCCGGCAAGCCAGGTAAATCTTATTAGAACCTAAATCTAGAACTGGGAATGTAGGTCAATTGCTAGAGTGCTTGCCTTGGGTCAGAGGCGTTGGGTCTGATCCTCAGCATCACAGAAAGCATGTGCATTGGGTCACACACTTGAGAGGCTGAGGCAGAAGCGTCAGAAGTTCAAGATCACCCCCAGACACCAGAGTTGAGCCCAGTCTGGGCTACACAAAATGCTATTTGAAAAAGGAAAAAGAAAAGAACTCAAAATTTAACAGCTAAGAATGCTTGTGATCCTATACCTTGAGAGGGAGAAGCTGGAAGGAGTTTAAGACAGCCTCAGCTGTAAGAACCTGTTCATCAAAACAAAACAAAAAGCCAGGCAGTGGTGGCGCACACCTTTAATCCCAGAGCTTGGGAGGCAGAGGCAGAGGCAGGTGGATTTCTGAGTTTGAGGCCAGCCTAGTCTACAGAGTGAGTTTCAGGACAGCCAGGGCTACACAGAGAAACCCTGTCTTGAAAAATCAAACAAAACAAAACAAAAAAACCACCCGAGTAAAAGAGCTGGGACAATGGCTTGCATGCATGAGATCCTGGGTTGAAATAATTAACAGCAAAATGACCAAGCATAATGGTCTGGCATCTTTGTCTCTCCAGATTCTGAGCCCAAAAAAGAGACTTTGACTTCCCCTATGAATCACTTCCCTCATACTGGACAGCCTTCTCTTTGTTCATTTCTCCTCAGCTAAATGACCCTTCTCTGTGCCCATGTGGTTCCCTCACCTTCTTATTAGACTGCTATGCCACCTGGGCCCTCCTTAACTTCGGGCTTCCTCATCTTCCTTTATAAATTGTATCTTCCAACTTGGAGCCTCCAATAGCAACACACAGGCTCAGCCCTATCCTGGACTACCATTGAGCTTTACACTGTAGGTCTATGAAGTATCACCAGATTAATCTGAGAAGAAGGAGTTCAGATTCTAAAACCATTCCCCCCAAATCTGGGTGGCACATGCCTTTAATCTCTGCACTCGTGAGACAGAGGTAGGTAGTTGGGTCACTGTGATTTTGAGGCCAGCCTGGTCTAGAGAGTGAGTTCCAGGACAGCCAGGGCTACATGGAGAAACCTGTTTCAAAAAACAAAAATAGGTCTGGAGAGATGGCTCAGCAGTTAAGAGCACCGACTGCTCTTCAGAGGTCCCGAGTTCAGTTCCCAGGAACCACATGGTGGCTTACAAGCATCTGTAACGAGATCTGATGCACTCTTATAGTGTGTGTCTGAAGACAGCCGCATTGTGCTCATATAAACAAAAAAAAACTTAAAAAAAAAAAACACAAAAATAAATAAATAAAGAAAGAAATATAAACTTCAAAAAAAAAAAAAAAAAAAAAAAAAAACCCTCCAAAACTATCTAGGGGTGCAGTAATAAATTTTTCTGAAGTAAAGATTCAAAAGACAGCTGGGCAATGGTGGGTCATGCCTTTAATCACAGCACTCCTGAAGCAGAGGTGAGCAGATTACTGTGAGTTTGAGGCTACCCTGTTCTACCTAGTCTACAGTGTTCCAGGACAACCATAGCTACACAAAGAAATCTTGTCTTGGAAAAACAAAAACAAACAAAACAAAAAAGATTCAAAAGGCAAGAAAAGTTTATTTAAGGAAGACTGCTCTAGTAGAGTTAAAAATAATAGTAACAAAACCAGGGCTGGGCGCTGGTGGCACACGACTTTAATCCCAGCACTTGGGAGGCAGAGGCAGGCGATTTCTGAGTTCCAGGCCAGCCTGGTCTACAGAGTGAGTTTCAGTTTAGCCAAGGCTACACAGAGAAATCCTATCTCGAAAAAAAAGAAAAAAAGAAAAAAAAGAAAAGAAAAAGAAAAGGAAAGAAAGGAAGAAAGGAAGGAAGGAAAAGAAAAAAGACAAGAGAGAGGAAAAGGATATGATTGCTCCTAGGTATGGGGAAGGAAAATTTTACTGTAGATAAAAGGGAGAGCATAGCCAGTGGCAGACACAGCTGGGAGAGTCCAGGGTGTAATGACCCTGGCTCAAGTAAGCAGAGGAGGGAGGAAAAAAGAGAGGAAAGAAAGAAGAACCAGGTGCATCATCCAGGAGGGTCAAAAAGAGTAAATGAAAAAGATCAGGTAACCCAAATGGCTAGATTATATAAGGAAGGATGACAGGGAAGGGCACTCTAGCCCCTGGGCTGGAGAAGTTGAGGGGTAGGAAGCTAGGTATGCCACCCAGGAGGACCCTGTAACAGGTAGAGACTGAGGGGCACACATGGGGAGAACTTGGCAGCCAGGTCCACTTTGATGTGATAGATACATATCTCAGCCATTTATCCCAGGTTTGAAACCTAATGTAGAGGACCCAGGTTCACGTCCTAGTGCCCACTGGTGGCTCACAACTCTCCACAACTCCAGTTGCAGGGGACCTGATATCCTCTTCTGTCTTCCTTAAGCACCAGGCACCTGTATGGTATACAAACACATGCAAGCAAAACCCCCATACATCATAAAGTAAATCTTTGAGTTTTTTTGTCTTTTTGTTTTTTAATAGATGATCCTGGATTGTTTGGGTAACTCCAAAGTAATGAAAAGGGTTCTTAGAGGCAGATGTACTTAAAGTAGAAGAAGATTCCAGAAGCTTACAAAGGGGTAGGCATGTGACAGAAGGAGGGGGCAGAAACATGACGTGTACAAGCAGGAAAACAGGAACCTCAGGGATATAGCTGCATAGAGCTGGATTTGCCTGCAACTTGATGACCTTTTAAGTAGACTTTTCTCTGGAGCTTTCACATAAAGCTTGCCTGCCAGTGTGAGGCACAAGGATATTCATTTTAGGTATTCAGTTTCTGGTCATTTGCTAGTGTAGCAATCTGTGAGCTGGAGTAAATTGGGGATCTCCTACACTGCATGGAATCAGGAAAAGCAGATAATCTCTGAATTGGAGGTCAGCCCATCCTACATAGCAAGTTCCAGGGCAGCAAGAACTACACAGAGACCCTGTTTTAAAAATAAATAAATTAGGGTGAATTTCAAAACCGAACAACCCCGAGAGAAACAAACAAACAAACAACCCTCGGCACAAATAGATCTACAAAAACAAAAAAGTCTCAACCATGAGGAAAGAGACCTGAACACAGGGTTGGACTGACGGGTCTGCTAGAAGGCTAGGATGTGTTTAGCAAGAGGACCTAGCTTTAGCGTTGGGGGTCATAGCCTTAAGAAAACATCCAAGTTTCTTTGAAAGACCTTATCACAGTGGTTATGGAGGCATTCTGAAAAAGGAAAAAAAAAAATGCATTTATTTGAAGATTTTTTTTATAAATTTTAATTATATTTATTTATTCTGTGTGTGTGTGTACCTGAGAATGTATGTGCACTGCTGCAGGGCAGCTTGCTGGGGGGTAGTTCTTTCTCTTTATCATGTAACCTTGTGGGCGGGGATATTGCATTTAGGCCTCTTGGCTAGTGGGTGGCTTACAAGCTGAGCCATCTCTCTGGCCTTGAATGTAATGTTTTATCAGACTACACGGCCTGCAAATATTCTTAAAATGCTAGGTCCTGGAGGGGAAGAAAGAGGTAGACAGCATGGATCAGTCACTGAAGGGAAAAAGTTACGAAGTCACAGTGACCAGTCCTGAAAAAAATATTTAAAAAAAAAAAAAAAAAGATTAAAGTAGTGGAAGCATAGCCGGGCGGTGGTGGCGCATGCCTTTAATCCCAGCACTTGGGAGGCAGAGGCAGGTGGATTTCTGAGTTCAAGGCCAGCCTGGTCTACAGAGTGAGTTCCAGGCCAGCCAGGGCTACACAGAGAAACCCTGTCTCGAAAACAAAACAAAACAAAACAAAACAAAGTAGTGGAAGCATACAGAACTTCCTCCTTTTATTAAATCACATCTTTGTTTTCTAGTGTCCTCAAAGTGGGTACTGCTAGTTAGCATTTTAACCTCTTGTATTATGAAGCTTCATTTAAGGTACCTCAGTTAAGGGAGAGGTACTATCCAGGGCAAAGTCCAAAACTCAGGACCTACAAACCAAGCCCCACCCTAGTGGACCTAGACTGTCCCCAAAATACAGACACCTTGTTCTTTTTTTCTATTTCACCCAGGGAACAGACACTCAAAATACCCCATGGAAATCGCTTCCTGATCCAAGACAGATTGTGGGCTGGAACAACCCCTGGGAAGATAAAGTAGTGTAAACAAGTGGGGACAATCTAGGAAGGGGAGGAAATGGGAGCTCCTGAAGTGGGGAAGGGCACTTTACAACCCCAGAAAAGCCTCTAGAACTGCAATTTAAGATGCAGACCAGACCAGAGGAGACCCAAGGGTGACTACCGAAGTAGAAGAAACAAGGAGACAGACAGGTCAGGTCCCACTCTCTCCAAGATTAACCAGATGAAATAGCATCCAGACAGAATTTTTTGGTTTTTTGTTTTTGTTTTTGTTTTTGTTTTTTTGAGACAGGGTTTCTCTGTATAGCCCTGGCTGTCCTGGAACTCACTCTGTAGACCAGGCTGGCCTCGAACTCAGAAATCCGCCTGCCTCTGCCTCCCAAATGCTGGGATTAAAGGCGTGTGTCACCACTGCCAGGCCCAGACAAAAATTAAAGACAACAAAGGAGGGTGGAGATGAGGAATGTGTGCTGGAGGAGAAAGATTCTTACAAGGTGCTTTCATATGTAAAAAAATTCCTGTAGCCCTGGGCGAGGGCTGCAATTTCAGGAAGGGCCTTTCCTTAATTACCTCTCAAGGCTTCCTCCGGCACCTCTGGATCTGAACTTATGGGTGGGGGTAGGTGTAAGATATTCTCACCCTCCGTAGATACCCTCTTTGCGCCTAGTAGGGAAAGCTTTCCCTTCCTGCAAGCTCTAGCTTTGAGGTTTCCCCAACTTACTGGAATGTGACCTTACCCCCTGCTGTTTAAATCACCCTCGGCATCCTGGGAGTCTCTGTCTACACCATTCCTCACTAATCTAAAGTCACCTTGAAGTAAAAGGTTTTGGGCAGTACCTAGATGTCGAGTTAGACAGTAGAAGGTCTTGGTACCTACTCTCTTAGTTCTTGTCATCTTCTTCCCTTGGGCTCCTAATCCTCCAAAACATGAAAAGTTCTTTTTAGTTAGGAAAAATTTACAGCCAGGGCTACACAGAGATACCCTGTCTCAAAAATAAATAAATAAATAAATAAACAAATAAACAAATAAATAAGATGAGGAAAAAAACAAACCATGAGTAATCTATAAGTATTTGCCTGCATCTATGTTTGTGCACCACTCGCAAGCTTGGAGGCCAGAAGAGTGCATAGAATCCCCTGGAACTGGAGTTACAGATATGGCAAACCACCGTGTAGGTGCTTGGAATTGAACATCAGTTCTCTGGAAGAGCAGCCAGTATCTGAGCCACCTCTCCTGAAACCAAGACATGTACTTTATGGTCTCAGGGCTGGGTTGTGGTGAGGCATGCTTCTAATCTCAGCACTTGAGAGGCAGAAATAGGTGTATTGCTGTGTGTTGTAAGCCAACCTGGTCTACAGAGTGAGTTCTGGCCAGGCGGTGGTGGCGCACGCCTTTAATCCCAGCACTTGGGAGGCAGAGGCAGGCGGATTTCTGAGTTCGAGGCCAGCCTGGTCTACAGAGTGAGTTCCAGGACAGTCAAGGCTATACAGAGAAACCCTGTCTTGAAAAAAAAAAACAAAAAAACAAAAACCAGAGTGAGTTCTGTGATAATGGGACAGCCAGGGCTACACACAAAGAACTTCTATCTCAAAAAACAAAACCAAAACAAAGACAAGGAACTCAGGTGCACAGAGAGATTCGCCTGCCTCTGTCTCCCCAGTGTTAGGATTAAAGATGTGCTTCACTACACCAGATTTATTTTGCTTTTTGAAACGTGATTTTATGTAGCCCAGGCTGGTTGTGGTGGGGAAGCTGGCCTTGAACTCCTGATCTTGTAGTTTCCTCCTCTTCTCCCTTCCCCCAAGCACTGAGATTACAGATGCGGCTGTTGAGATGCAGCTGCTCCATAGCTGCCTGCATTGTCTAGCTCTTTGTTTTCTCTCTTGTTTTAGAGAGGATCTCTCTGTGTCGTTCTGGCTGTAGGGTAATTTGCTATTTAGACCAGATTGGTCTCGACTTCACAGAGATTTCAGACACACATCAGCGTTCCTTACTGAGTGCATGTTCAGTACTTTCAAGTCAACAACACAGTCCAGCTTTAGAACAGCGCCTTCTAACTGCAGAACTCCGTGTAGTCTGTGTCCACCCCAGTTCACCAGCCACTAAGCCACTGATCTAACATCAGGCCACAGAGGCTTTATGTTCTCTGTGAAGACTGGTAAAATCCCGACTTATGAAGAACAACATGCACCCTTTCAGTAGATGTTGGCTGCCCGCCCATAGTACTTCTATGTACTTTTTTTTTTGGTTTTTCGAGACAGGGTTTCTCTGTACAGCCCTGGCTGTCCTGGAACTCACACTGTAGACCAGGCTGGCCTCGAACTCAGAAATCCACCTGCCTCTGCCTCCCAAATTCTGGGATTAAAGGCGTGCACCACCACTGCCTGGCTCTTTCTTTCTTTTTTAATAGGTGAGATTTATTTATTAGATTTGTTTATTTGATATGAGTACATATAGCTGTCATCAGACACACTGGAAGAGGGCATCAGATCCCATTACAGATGGTTGTGAGCCACCACGTAGTTGCTGGGAATTGAACTCAGGACCTCTGGAAGAACAGTCAGTGTTCTTAACTGCTGAGCCATCTCTCCAGCCCCATCTCTGCCTTTCTTTGCCTGCCATTTATAGAATCCTCTATAGGACCCAGGGATGAAAAATCATGCATACATAAAGACTTACTGGAAAGTAGTATAATGTCCCATGCTGCAACCACAGCACTTAGGAGGAGGAAGCAAAGCTGGGAGTGGTGGTGCATACTTTTAATCCTAGCACTTGGGAGGTAGAGGTAGGCAGGCTCCTGAGTTCAAGGCCAGCCTGGTCTATTGAGTGAGATCCAGAACAAAAGGGCCACACAGAGAACCTGTCTTGAAAACCCTCAAGAAAAACCAACCCACCCACCCAACCAAAACCCAGTGGAAGTAGAAGGATCAGACATTGAAAATCATCCTCAGCTAAATAGCAAGTTCCAGGCCAAGCCTAGGATCTATAAAACCTTATTTCAAGAACAAATAGATGAGGTTGGAGAGATGGCTCAGTGGTTAGGTCTAGAGCACTGGGGTTCAATTCCCAGGCATGGGTGCTCATGCCTGTTTGTAACTCCAGTTCTCAAGTTTCTGACACCCTCACACAGACAAAGGCGAAATGCCAAAATAAGCTGGTGAGATGGCTCAGTAGGCAGGCTCAGTAGGCAAGCCTGATCACCTGAGCTTGATCCCCAGGACCTGCAAGTTGTCCTCTGACCCATGCACCCCCATCTCCACACACAAGATAAGTACATAAATGTAAACCTAAAGATTGCTGAGCTTCAGGCTATGTACTCTTGGCCTACAGTCCTTCACCAGACATTGGCTAACACCCATTGCACTGATGTCTGCCCTAATGTAGGCATGTACCAGCCTGATCTTCTTCTACACTATCAGGTATCCCTCGGCACTGACAGTACACACCCCTAGGCACCTCTTTAGGTAAACATAAGCAGATAATCCTATGTTGCTCAGGAATTTCATTGCAATTATTTGAAAGATGCTGTTTTTCACATTATCAGGCAGTGTTCTGTAAGCAAGCTGCAGTGCCATGTGTCCCTGAGATTCTGTTCCCTCAGGGAAGGCAAGATTGATGCCAATATCTCTGAATGACTTTGACTACAACGGAACAAACATCATGTGGAGTCAGAAGGATGTGTGTGTGTGTGTGTGTGTGTGTACATTTTTTTCCTTGCCCACTTATTCACTTACTTTCATTTGTTTCTATTTTATTTTTAATCTTTTTAGTACTAGGGATCAACTGAACTTACCACAGCCCACCACCCTACTTGTTTGGTTGGTTTTTCTTTTTCCTTTTCTCCCCAGGGTCTTGACCTAGCCCAGAGTGGCCTAGAACTTAACCTGCAGCTTAGGCTGACTTAAATTTGGGGGTGACCCTCCTACCTCAGCTCCCCACTACCCCAAGTGCTAGCATTACAGGTGTGTGCTGCTTTGGTTGTTTTTGTTCTGTTTTGTTGATTCCTTTGTTTTTAGGGAAGGTTTAGGTTGGCCTCCAGTTGAGGACAAGCTTGAACTGCTGGTTCTCCAGAGCCTCAACTGCCTAAGTCTCTTGGGAGATAGTATCTCACCAAGTGGCTCAGAATTGTGTGGAACTCAATGTGTAGCTCAAGGTCTCATGAGTGCTGGGATTACAGGTGTGTGCTCCTGTGCCCAGCACCTCCAGCAGTGGGCATAGAACTCTGGGCCTTGTCATGCTAGGAAGGCAACTCCATTCCATACCTAGCCTTTTCTCTAGTTTCTTTAATTAGTGTGTGGATAGGGATTATGGATTCAGTGTGTCCGTTGGTGAATTGAGTGGCTGTGCAGGCTAGTTTTCATGTCAACTTTACATAGCCTAGAGTCATTTGGGAAGAGAAAACCTCAACTGACAAACTGCCCCCACCACCAGATTGGCCTGTGGGAAAATCTTGTTTTGTTTTTTTTTTTTTTGAGACTGGCTGTTTCTATTATATAGCCCTGACTACCCTGGAATATGCTATGTAGACCAGGCTGGCTTTGAACTCACAGAGATCTGCCAGCCTTTGCTTGGTGAATGTTGGAATTAAAGGTTAGCACTGTCATGTCAGGTCTGTAGGGGGATTTTTAAAGTTAGTGATTGATGTGGGAGCGTACAGATGGGTGGTACTGTCCTTGGGCAGGTGGTTTTGGGGTGTATGAAAAAGCAAGTTGAGCCAGATGTCGAGTTCCATGCCTTTAACCCCAGCATTAAGGAGGCAGAAGCAGGCAGATCTCTTAGCTGGAAGCTAGCCTAGTGTATAAAGAGTTCTAGGACAGTAGGGGCCACACAAAGAAACCCTGTTTCTGTCTTGAGAAACCAAAAATAAATAAATAAGCATACAAAAGAAAAGAAAGAAAGCAGGTTGAGACCCAGGGGAGCCCTGCGGTGACATTCTTTCACATCGTCTGCATCAGTCCTTGGCTTGAGGTTCCTGGCAGGACGTCCCTGGCTGACGGACAGCAGCTGTAAAATGACACAAGCCTTAACTAAGGTGTGGAAACCTTTACTAAGATAGTGGTCAAACCGGGCGGTGGCGGAGCACGCCTTTAATCCCAGCACTTGGGAGGCAGAGGCAGGCGGATTTCTGAGTTCGAGGCCAGCCTGGTCTACAGAGTGAGTTCCAGGATAGCCAGGGCTACACAGAGAAACCCTGTCTCGAAAAACACAAAAACAACAACAAAAGATAGTGGTCAAGTCTCTTCCTGTGTGTTGGCATCAGCAACTATGAGCATGGGTGTAGATGAGTGTGTGTATGCACTGCAGTGTTCACACGGAGGTCAGAGGATGACTTTATGAAGTGTTTTTCATCCGTCTAGTCTACTTTTTGAATGGGCTTAATGAAGCTTGTTGAACAAAGGGCTTTGACCCTCTACCATCTCACCAATCCAGCATCTATAGATTGATTGATCCTTCCTCCCTCCCTCCCTCCCTCCCTCCCTCCCTCCCTCCCTCCCTCCCTCCCTTTCTTCTTTCCTTCCTTCCTTCCTTCCTTCCTTCCTTCCTTCCTTCCTTCCTTTCTCTCTTTCTTTTGTTCTTTCTTTGCCACGAGACAGGGTTTTTCTACATACTCCTTGCTGTCCTGCAACTCACTCTGTAGACCAGGCTGGCCTCAAACTCAAGAGATCTTCCTGCCTCTGCCTCCCTAGTGTTGGGATTAGAGATGTGTGTCACCACTGCCCAGATAATTTCTTAAGCCAGGCAGTGGTGTCACACACCTTTAATCCCAGCACTTGGGAGGCAGAGGCAGACGATTTCTGAGTTTGAGGCCAGTCTGGTCTACAGAGTGAGTTCCAGGACAGCCAGGGCTACACAGAGAAACCCTGTCTTGAAAAACAAAAAACAAAACAAAACAAAACAAAATCTTAAAATGATATTCAATTTTTTTTATTGTTTAAAGATTTAATTATGTTTGTAATCATGAATGAATTTACGTATATCACATGAGTGCAGGCTAGAAGAGTGTTGGATCCGTTTGAACTCGAGTCCCAGATGATTGTAAGCCACAATTCTGGTCCTCTGTAAGAGCAGTAGGCATGTTTAACATTTGAACTGTCTCTTCAGCTCCAAGATATCCAAATCTTTCTTAGTGGAGGCAGTGGGCATCTAAGAGTAGACTTGAGGCCGTTATTATACAGCTTATACATTTTTGTTTTGAGTCAGGGTCTCTCTATTATGTAGCTCTGGCTGTTTTGGAACTTGCTTTATAGACCAGGCTGGCCTTGAACTCACATCTTGATCCATCTACCTGCCCCTGCTACCAGGGTGCTAACATTAAAGGTATACAGCTGTGCCACCACACCTGACCTATTTTTTTAAAGATTTAAAAATTGTTTATGTGTATGGGTACCACATGTGTTGTATTTTATAAAAGAGAGGGGGGAGGGAGAGGGAGCAAGCCAGGTGTGTTGATAGAGCAAGGTATGGTGAGGTGGGAGTGGGGAGGGGTGCTTCAGTTGGCCCATGCTGAGGCATCCCTTCCCCCTCAGGTACCAGCCATATGACGGGTATAGCATGGAATAGAGTTTATTTAGGGCATGGGAAGGGGAGTTTGGAAGAGGGGGAGAAGAAGAGAAGAGAGGAGGAGGAGGAAGAGAGAGAGAAGAAAAGGAAGAGGAAAAAGAATAGGAAAGGAGGCCTGCCAGGAACACATGGAGACAGGGGGCAGGGAGAGAAGGGAGTCAGAGAGAATAAGAAAGTAAGAGAGTGAGGAGGGGGCAAACAGCCCCGTTTATAGTAAGCCAGGCATACCTGGCTGTTGCCAGGTAACTGTGGGGCAAAGCCTAGAAGGAATGCTAGCAACATGTGTGCTTGGTGCACACTGGTCAGAAGAAGATGTCAGGTCTCCTGGAACTATGGAGCTATGGTTGGTGTTTGCTACCATGTAAATGCTGGGACTAAACCTTGCTCTCTGCAAGAGCATCAACTCTAAGCCATCTCTCTAACCCCTTGCTGCTAGGAGTAAGGTAAGAATGTCTAGTTTATTATTATTATCATTTGTCGACGCAGAGTATGTAACCAATTTGACTTCTCTATGTAGCACAGGCTATACTTGGACTCATACTCTTCTTTCTACAGGCACCTGCATTGTACTGCATCTGTCTGTTCTGCCTCAGGGACTTAGGACCTGTTTCTGTCCAATCCCCAAACAAAGAGATTGATTCTCTTTCCTGTTTGGGGATGGTGTCTGGATAGTTACTTCTACCAATACCCATAGTTAATTAATTAATTTTTTAACTTTACCAGCCATCGTGGTGCGTGCCTTTAATTCAGCACTCAGGAGGCAGAGGCAGGTGGATCTCTGTGAGATGGCCAGATGAGTCTACAGAGTGAATTCCCTGACAGTCAGACACAAAGAAACTCTCTTGGAAAACAAAACCAAAAAACCCAAAACAAACAAAAAAAATTAAATTGCATTTGTTAAATGTGTAGTGAATGCGCACCCATGTGCCTCCGATTGAGCATGAGACAATCTGAGAAAGTTGGTTCTTTCCTTCCACTTTGTGGGTCTTGGTGATTAAACTCCCGTGGTCAGGCTTGGTGGCAAGTGCCTCTGCTCATGAGCCATCTCTTTGGCCTCTCCATCACCACTCTCTCTCACTCCTTGTCATGGTTCTGGTGTGCTGTGATACAGTTTAGGGCTTTGTATAGGCTGGGCAAGCAAGCATTCTGCCACTCATTCAAATTCCCAGTCCCCATCACTTATTTACTTTTTGACTTTGTGTCTCTGGTACCCTAATATCTGCTCCCCGGGTTTAGGTAGGCTTGGTTTACAGGCACCCTACTCTGGTGAGCCTGGTGGGCCGTGAAAATATTCCCGGCGCTCACACTCTCTCCCCCCCCCACCCCCCAGCTTGCTTTGCCAGCTTCTAGATTGTACCCTCCTTTTCTGAGGTAGGAAGTGAGTCCAGAGGTTGGGTCTGGTGGGGGCGTGGCCCGCCGAAGGGTGAACGCTGAACTGCAGAGGAAGGAACAAAGGCTGGGGCGGGGCAAAGCCTTGAGCCCCCAGCCTGATTGGGAACAAAGGCCACACCCGGGACAGTGGCGGGACACTCCTCGCCTCTCTGCTGCCACGTGGGTGAACACCTGGTTCTGCCTCTTGCTGTTGAGAACCCTGGAGCTGCTTGCGGGCAACTCAGAGTAGCCCAGACCCAGACTGGAGAACCAACATCTCCCGTGCACTGCAAGGCTGCAGAGGCATCCACTTTCATCCACTTTCAGCACGGCAGTGGAATAGGAAGGGGGACAGGTTCCCTTTGTCGCATTGATCCTGCTTGAGATGAAACGCTTAACCGCACTTGGTCCTGCTATTCTTTTCCTTAGATCAGCTTCTCCAACCTAGGTCCTGCTCTTCAGGCAAGATTCTTCCCCAGGTCTTATTTCTCCCTCAGATAAGATTCACCATTCAGATCCAACTTTTAGTCCTTCGCGTTTAATGTTCAGTTCTCCCACCTCCAAAAACCCCACTAAAATCAGCCTAGCCGAGGACTAACACAGAAGGGGCTTTCCAAAGACTGGACAGTTTTACAGAATGGCCTTTGGTATCTCTCTGTGATGTGCGGTTTGACTTGGACAACTTTCTGCTTCCCGAGTTTTAACAAAAAAAAAAAAAGTTTGGGTTTAAGACCGCCCCCGCGTTCGGCGGGAACTTCCTGCCAAAGACCCCTCACCCCCTCCACCTGGGCGCCGTCTCTCGGCTCGGCCGTCGCCCCGCCCACTCCGTATTGTCCGGCCCCTCTGCCCCGACCGTCGGCCAGGCTGGGGCTGCAGACGTCGCCACGCCCGCCGAGGAGGCGGGACCTGAGGCACGGCTCTGCACGACCCCGCGCTCCAGCACGAGGGTTATCTGCCTCCGTGCACCGTGCGGTGGGCATGGGAGACGTCGCGCATGCACTCGGCGGGTGAATTCCGCTCGGGCGGTCTTGCTACTCTGGACCTAGAGGAGCGGCCGCCAGTGAAAGGGAGGGCCTTGGCGCGTGCGTAATCGGCTTGCGCCCCGCCCCCAGGCCGCGGTGCCCAACGCGCTTGCGCGGCGGCGTCGGCGCCAGATATTTCTGTCCCGCCTTCAGGCCGCGGCTCTTTCTGCGAGCGGCGCGCGGTCGGGCGGTTGTTCGCAGGTCTTGCGGGCGGCGCGGGTCTCAGCAGCTAGCGGGGAGGCGGCGCGGCTGGCAGCGCCGTCGTCGGTGGAGAGGCCGGCAGCCCGCGGCTTGGCCGCATCTCGGCAGCGCCCGGGGCGCGGCGGGCGTCGGCCCAGGAGACGCGTGGCGGCGCTCGGCCTCGCGGCATCGGCGACTGCCCGGCCGTTGGCGGCGAGCGCACTTGCGCCTGCGCAGCGGGCTCCGTGCCCCTCCTCCCCTGGGCGGCCCCCCACCCCCCACCCCCGGCGGCGTGTGAATGGCGGCCTCGGCGGCAGCGGCGACTGCAGCGGCAGCGGCCGTGACGGCCTCCCCCGCGGCCTCTGGCAGCTCAGGGTCGGGCGAGGGCTCGGCGGGCGGTGAGAAGCGCCCGGCCGCCTCTTCAGCCGCGGCGTCCTCTGCATCCGCGGCGTCCCCGGCGGGGGGCGGTGGCGAGGCGCAGGAGCTCCTGGAGCACTGCGGCGTGTGTCGCGAGCGCCTGCGGCCTGAGCGGGATCCTCGACTGCTGCCCTGCCTCCATTCGGCCTGTAGTGCCTGCCTGGGCCCCGCTACACCCGCCGCGGCGAATAATTCGGGGGATGGCGGCTCGGCGGGCGACGGCGCTAGTGAGTGCTGGGTGGCCGGGTGCCCCTCCCCCTCCTCGCAGCCCGTGCTCGGGACTGCGCCTGTGCGAGAGTACGGGGGCCCGGGTAGGGTTAGGTAGGCCTGGCCTGCTGGTTTAAGAGGGGGCGGGGGACGGGTCCTGGACGCGGAGAATGCAGAACGTGATGGGAGGCGTCCGGAAAGCAAGAGTGTCCAGCTCGACATTTGTGAGAGGGAGGCATAGCTTACTTAGGGGAGCAATGCAGTATTTCCACACGTTCTTATCTTGGCAGTGGTGGATTGTCCAGTGTGCAAGCAGCAGTGCTACTCCAAAGACATCGTGGAGAATTATTTCATGCGTGATAGTGGCAGTAAGGCCTCTTCTGACTCCCAGGATGCTAACCAGGTATGTCGTGTGGGAGATCATGGGGGAAAGGGAGAAATGACCTTTTCCGCAGCCTCTCTCAGCAGCTTCAGTAGTTTGGTGGATTGTGTTCTCGTACAGTCTTAGACTCTGGGAAGGCAGCACAGATTTGAGTGCATTGTATGAGTTTTATCTTGTGTTTTCTGGGAAGTAAATGCATGTAACCCCCGCCTTTCTTTCACAGTGCTGCACTAGCTGTGAAGATAATGCCCCGGCCACTAGCTATTGTGTGGAGTGCTCTGAACCACTTTGTGAAACCTGTGTGGAGGCTCACCAGAGGGTGAAATACACCAAGGACCACACTGTGCGCTCCACAGGTATGTTGAAGATTTGAAGGCAGTTGGTTGGAACTGCCCTTCTCTGGCATGGTTGACTAAAATGCATACTTGCTGGATGGGACAAAATGGTTTTCAGGAACCTGACACAGAACTTAAATGATTGGGTTGGGGAACAGATTTCGGAGGTCTAGGTGGAAAGGGAAAAGCCACAGGCAGAGGGTGTGTAGGGTTATTTAACATCTGCTCCAGACAGTCCTAGGAAGTTTCCAGAGGGTTGTAGGTCCTAGTGGTGGATCACTTAGCATAAACAGTTAAGGCAAGATGGATGTGGTTTGGATTTGGGTGTTCTCTGGCGTTTAGACTGCTGAAAAAGAAAGAGCTCTGGAACAGGGAGTTTCTTGACATTGGTGAGGTTATTCAAAGGGTCCTGCGGTTATTCAGCAACCCTTTGGGATCTTCTCTTCCCTGAGGCTTATGGTCCGGTTGATAACTTGTTCTAGGAGCAGCTTTTTAATGTATGTGATAGTGAGTTTCTTCCCACCTAGAAGGACATTGTGAGGATTAGCTAAGTATTGGTAGGTAGTTGCTGAGGTTGGTATATGGAGTCAGGGATAGGAAGAGAGCTGCACTTAGAGGATAGACCAGGGATGCAGGACAGACCGCTCTCTCACTAGTGGTACATAGTTTGGGCTTGGTTAATACAGCCTGGGTTGGATCATTGGGGAGAAAAGAAACTGATGTGTTAGTCCATTACTTTCTATTTTGGTGAGACTTAGGCTGGCCTTGGGCTCCCCCACTCCTCCTAAACAAGGTTTCTTCTCTGTTCAGGCTGTCCTGAAACTAACTCTGTAGACCAGGCTGGCCTCTCATAGATTCCCCTGCTTCTGCCTCCCTGGGATTAAAGGTGTATACCCCCTGGCTTTGCCTTAGACTTTTTATGCTCCTCCCACAGCTCCAAAGTACTGGGATTAAAGTAGACATTTGGAGTGCGCTTGTCCCCTGCCTTTTTTGTTCTTTGTATTTTGCTTTTTTTTTATTTTATTATTATTATTATTTTTTTTGTTTTTCGAGACAGGGTTTCTCTGTGTAGCCCTGGCTGGCCTGGAACTCACTCTGTAGACCAGGCTGGCCTCGAACTCAGAGATCCACCTGCCTCTGCCTCCCAAGTGCTGGGATTAAAGGCGTGCGCCACCACCGCCCAGCGTATTTTGCTTTTTAGGATTAGCTTTCTGTGTAACAGCCCTGGCTGTCTTAGAGCTTTGTAGAATTGGCCTCAACTCGGGGATGCCTGCCTGCCTTTGCTACCAAGCGCGGAGTTTAAAGTTGTGAGAAATTGTGACCCACCAGGCCTTTTCTATAGAGACAGATAGCTCAGCATATATAGTTCCTGCTAGCCCAGCTGGCTTATAACTCACTTTGTAAATCAGGTTGGCCTCAAACTCGGGACTGCTTTTCCCTCCAAGACCTGGGACTTAGGAATTTTGAAGACATCTCACTGAAGAAACAAGTCTGTTTTTAAATTCACTATTTGGAGTTCAAGCTTACCTTGAACTTAAGATCATTCTGTTTCCTGTGTACTGATAATAAATGATGAGTATTTTTAACAGTGAGTGCTGGTGTTAACTACTCTGAGCCATCAGGACCTTGTTTATTTGGGAATGGTTCATTGACAGGTGGAAAGATAATCAGGAAATAGTAAGGA
The DNA here is from genome assembly GCF_011762505.2 of Arvicanthis niloticus. Taxonomy (NCBI): domain Eukaryota; kingdom Metazoa; phylum Chordata; class Mammalia; order Rodentia; family Muridae; genus Arvicanthis; species Arvicanthis niloticus. The sequence goes on along the minus strand of NC_133438.1, from coordinate 1,250,764 downwards.
GAGTGTCTCTTTACAAGTTGTCTTTATTCCTTATAGTTTTAGTTGGTGTTATTTGGGAGTAAAAAGCTTCCAGATCTAGGTCTTACCAATAGATGGGCCAAGGTTGTGGGACAAGCTGGAATGAAGTCATAAGGAGTTTGTTTTCTTTGCTGCTTGAGTTGGAGATGGCTAAGGGTATAATTCTTATTTCTTAGGGCCGGCTAAGACTCGAGATGGAGAACGAACAGTCTATTGTAATGTACACAAGCATGAACCCCTTGTGCTGTTTTGTGAGAGCTGTGACACTCTCACTTGCCGGGACTGCCAGCTTAACGCTCACAAAGACCATCAGTGAGTCTCAAGGCATACTGGTTAGTTGGATACCACTATTTCTAAGTTTAGCATGCAGGCTTACTGTTTTCTGGTCTCAGGTACCAGTTCTTGGAAGATGCAGTGAGGAACCAACGTAAACTCTTGGCTTCATTGGTGAAACGTCTTGGGGACAAACATGCCACACTGCAGAAAAACACCAAGGAGGTTCGAAGCTCGTAAGTTCCGGTGCCAGGGCTATTGGGGTCCCAAGGCAAGGTTTCCTGGCTTGACTTGTCTTGTCCATTAGGATCCGCCAGGTGTCTGATGTGCAGAAGCGAGTACAGGTTGATGTCAAGATGGCCATTCTGCAGATCATGAAGGAGCTAAATAAGCGGGGCCGAGTTCTGGTCAATGATGCCCAGGTAAGATTTACTGACGGAAGGGTATTGATCAACCTCTGCTTCTGCTGGCAGCTGACATGACACAATTGAGGTTGGATGGAGAAGGATCCTAGTGCGCTCTCTCTGCTTTCCACAATGAGGTTGTTTTCCTTGACTTGCAGAAGGTGACCGAGGGTCAGCAGGAACGTCTGGAGCGGCAGCACTGGACCATGACCAAAATCCAGAAGCACCAGGAACACATTTTGCGATTTGCCTCTTGGGCTTTGGAGAGTGATAATAATACAGCTCTCTTGCTTTCGAAGAAGCTGGTGTGTAGTGGTGGGCTTCATTCAGCTACGCGGCCCCTTAGCAACTTGACCCTATAAGTTGCCGAGTGTGCTCATGTGCCACATTTTTTGCCCCGTTAGATCTATTTCCAGCTGCATCGGGCCCTCAAAATGATTGTGGATCCTGTGGAGCCTCATGGTGAGATGAAGTTTCAGTGGGATCTCAATGCCTGGACCAAGAGTGCTGAAGCCTTTGGTAAGTTGTTTGTTTGTTTGTTTGTGCTTGACTATGGGAGCATTTGAGGTAGTATTTATTGTGCCTAATGAAAATTCTCTTTAATTCAGGTAAGATTGTGGCTGAGCGTCCTGGTACGAACTCCACAGGTCCTGGGCCCATGGCTCCTCCAAGAGCCCCAGGCCCCTTAAGCAAGCAAGGTTCTGGCAGTAGCCAGGTGAGCTGGGGATAGGAACCAAGGAGAGGGAATGAGGGAGCCATGGGGGTTACTGCTGCTGCTGATGCATGTTCTGTTCTGTCTGTAGCCTATGGAAGTACAAGAGGGCTATGGCTTTGCATCAGGTAAGTAGTTTTGTCTAGGAAATGGGGCTTGGTGAGTACCCCATCTATCTTTTTTTGCCAACTCTTTTTGTCTTCTGAGCAGATGATCCGTACTCAAGTGCAGAGCCACATGTATCGGGCATGAAACGGTAAGTGTGGCAGTCCATTGAAGTAGCAGGTGGGTACAGTATTGGTGTGGCAGGAATGCATGTGAGCTCATGACAAGATACACTAACAGGTCCCGCTCTGGTGAGGGAGAGGTAAGTGGCCTCATGAGGAAGGTGCCACGTGTAAGCCTTGAACGCCTGGATCTGGATCTCACCTCTGATAGCCAGCCACCAGTCTTCAAGGTCTTTCCTGGAAGCACTACTGAGGACTACAATCTGATTGTTATTGAGCGTGGTGCTGCAGCAGCAGCTGCTGGTCAGGCTGGGACTGTGCCACCAGGAGCCCCTGGTGCCCCACCCCTGCCTGGCATGGCCATTGTCAAGGTAAGCCTGTCTTAATTATGTACAGGGTGATGCTTAAAGAGTGAAACCTGTCACTCTAGATTTTGATACTATCAAACTGTCTTGTAGGAAGAAGAGACAGAAGCTGCTATTGGGGCCCCTCCTGCTGCCCCTGAGGGTCCTGAAACCAAGCCCGTGTTGATGGCTCTGACTGAAGGCCCTGGTGCTGAAGGACCTCGTCTAGCTTCACCTAGTGGCAGTACTAGCTCAAGCTTGGAGGTGGTGGCACCTGAGGTTACCTCAGCCCCAGTAAGTGGGCCAGGTATCCTGGATGACAGTGCTACTATCTGCCGTGTCTGCCAGAAGCCCGGTGACCTGGTCATGTGCAACCAGTGCGAGTTTTGCTTCCACCTGGATTGCCACCTCCCTGCCCTGCAGGATGTTCCAGGGTATGTGTGAGGCTGGGCAGTATCAGATAGTGTGTGGAGAGCTGGTTGCCATCTTTTACATCTCCTAATCCTCCTCATCCTAGGGAGGAATGGAGTTGCTCGCTCTGCCACGTGCTGCCTGACCTAAAGGAGGAAGATGGAAGCCTTAGCCTGGATGGAGCAGATAGTACTGGTGTGGTAGCTAAACTATCACCAGCCAACCAGCGGGTGAGGGCCGAATGCACATGTTGTGTTGGGTGGCTCAGTAGATGAAGCCTTCCATGCTACAACTCTGATGTCTCTTGTACTTACTGTCTAGAAATGTGAGCGTGTTCTGCTGGCCCTGTTCTGTCATGAACCATGCCGCCCTCTGCATCAGCTGGCTACTGACTCTACACTCTCCATGGTGAGTCCCAGAACAGGAGAGGTTGCAGGTGCCAAGAGGTTAGTGGCCCCCTCAATGTCTATGTTGTCTCTTTGCAGGAGCAGCCTGGTGGTACCCTAGACCTGACCTTGATTCGTGCTCGCCTCCAAGAAAAGCTGTCACCTCCTTATAGCTCCCCCCAGGAGTTTGCCCAAGATGTGGGCCGCATGTTCAAACAGTTCAACAAGCTGACTGAGGTGAGCCTGCAGAATGAAGCGGGGGGGGGGGGGGTAGCAGGGGGAAAAGCCAGGACCCCACTCACCAGTGTACTCTTAATTGGATTAGGACAAGGCGGATGTTCAGTCCATCATCGGCCTGCAGCGCTTCTTTGAGACACGCATGAACGATGCCTTTGGTGACACCAAGTTTTCTGCTGTGCTGGTAGAACCACCACCACTGAACCTTCCCAACGCTGGCCTAAGTTCTCAGGAGCTGTCTGGCCCTGGTGATGGCCCCTGAAGCTGGGGTACTTGTGGTCAGCCCAGTCCAACTCTGGTCTATGTTATTTTTCACCCCATACCCCCCATCCTTCTTCCTCTGGTGGCCTGACTCCTGTTCTTGCTGGCCCCATCCTTCTGTCCCTCCACACAAAATGGTTTTTACTTCTATGAATTTAATAAAAACGTCACTGAGTCAGTTTCTCATGCCTCAGCTCTTTGAGGACCGTTCTGACTGAGGACTTAAGACTCTGCCTGCATAATGTTCTACAGGGGACTGTATCTCATTTTGGCAGAGTGAGAGATTTGTACACTGTCCCTCGTGAGACTGGGATGGACTCCTCAATATGTTCAAATGGGTTGTGTGCAGTGTCTCAAGGGGTTCCTGTTTTTACAGACAGGGTCTGGCTACCTTGAAAATGCTTAAAGCAGGCTGGCCATTAATCCTTATTTGTCTACCTCTAGAGTGCCAGGATTAAAGGTGTGCATTAGCATTCAAGTTCTAGCCTTGCTACATCCCAAATCGGTGAACCAGTTACCTTAAGTCTGATCTGTTGGTATGGATTGTTCCCGTTAGTATCAAACACTTCGTTGAATGTGCTAGATGGAGGTATGCATTACCTGGGTCATATGGTAACTGGTGGCCAATTGTTAAGTGTGGGGCTTGCATGCACCTAATATCTCTCAGAGTCTTCTCTGTATTAAGCAGAATCATCCTCGCCTACTCCAACCTGGAATTTGGGTCCCATTTTCACTAGTTACAAGCTCACGCCTTGGTTAAGTTAGTGTCCAAATTTCTTTATTACGGGGGGACAGGATGAAGACCCTAGGCATTGAGTCCAGGTGGGGTGTTCAGTCTCTGCGAAGGTTCTTGAGCCTCTCTTCCAGGTCTGCATCAGCATCAGCCAGGGCTGAGGCTGTGGCCTCTGCTTTCTTTCCACCAGCAGCCACACTGAGTGAGCCTCCAGTAGAGGGGAGGTCTGCAGAGAGAGTTGAGGGTCAAGGGCTGCAGCTAAGCTTTGGGTGGGAAAACAGGTAGATTTGGAACACTCACTTGACAGTTCATCTGTGAGGCTCAGTCCCAGCTCATCCAGGACCTGGGACACAACAGCATCACTAGGAAAGAACAATAACTCATCAGGACTATGAATAGGTAAGGGGCCTGGTAAACATCCCTGCCTTCCTGTTAAAGCCCCACACCTTTCCTCTTCGTCTTCCTCATCACCCATGGCATCATCAATGGCATCATTCATCATTTCTTCTTTCATGTCCATGATCTCTGCCTGCCGTTCAAACTCCATCATGATCTTCTGGATCTGGGGTAATTTCAGCTGAAAGAAGGAAGGGAGGGTGAGTGACCTGCCTGAAGGTCAATGTGAATGGGAAAGTGGATTGGGAGGGACAAACCTGTCTGTTCATGGTGCCCATGGCCTTAGTAACACCCTTCATGGCTTGTGCCATTGAGTTGTTGGATTTTAGAGTCTGTATCTTGAGGGATACAGCCTGGATGTTGGCCCGCATCAACACAAACTTGCGCACATATCGCCTGGTTCGCACCAGGTCTTTTGCCATGATTCGAACAGCATCCTACAGAGTGGGAAAGAGGATGTAGCTATGAAGTTAAGACTTTATTCCTGCTGTGGTCTAGAAGATTCTTATGGAAGGTCACTTCTTCCTCCAAAATCGCACTCTTCTCTCAGGTATACCATTCCTCAGCCCATGTATAGGCCAAAGTGGCCTCCTACTGACAGTTCTGCCTCAAACCTCCCTTAATGCAGGGACTGCAGGCATGGCTACTGACCTAGTCAGTGAAGTGTAGGAATGTGTACTATATAAAAGGCTCAGTTCTTATTTCCTTTGATGTCCAGAGTCACCTCCAGGATATCCACATCCCTTTTACTCAATTTTGACTCAGACTATATCAAGAGTCTGTCTTAGACCAGGATATGACTGAGGTAGAGCCTTGCCCAACATGCACAAAATCCTGCAGTCCCTGGCACTGAATTAAAAAAAATGTCCACCCCAGGTTGTATCTAGAATCATATACAATCAGCTTCTGTTCTCTACCTAAATGTTGCTGGCACACCCCTAGGAAATACAACCTCTGAACAATTGTTGTCCATCTCCCATCCTTACTGGCCTAAGGCTAGTTAACTCTTGCCGATTCATCACAGCTCACAATGAAACCTACAATTTTGTGTGTCTGGTATACCTGTACTCCTCAGTTCTCTTGTTCTCTCAGAACTTGTCCACTTGATGGCCAGTTTTTCTGGAAGCTCACTTGTACTATCTGTGAAGAGGTTCTCTCTGACACCCCAAACTGGGAAATTCCTGTTTACCCTTAACGATACTTTGCTCAAAGCACTCTTTTCACTGTTATCCTTACAACAGTGGCTGAGATGCACCTTGCTTTGTGTCCCATCCCCTAACCACTTGACACTTACCATCTGGCCTTGCTTTGCCATCTTTTTGATGTCTGCAATGATTTTCTTTTCCTGGGTCTCTAGTTTCTGTCGTTCCCTGTCCAGCTCTCTCATGGCTCGGTTCAGGGCCCTCTGGTTTTGCCGAAGTAGTTCCTCTGGAGTCTTCCGGCGCCCAAACAACAGGTCCATGGTGGTAGGACTCCACCAGCAGGTCTGAGTCAGCCTTCAGACCTAGGTGTAGGGTGCAGAGCCCAGGGCAGCAAAAGACAGAAACAGTCATATAAGTAGATAAGGTGTACGAACAGGAGGTACGCTTGAATAGTCAAAAAGGTGAGAACTAGTTACACACTTCTTTGACTCGGGCACACCCACTCTACGGTCTGCTTCCGCGGAGGGGCAGGCCTGTTTCTGACTGAAGGGTGTGGCTCCGAAGTGTTCCAGGGACCCAGACCTGAGTAGGCACACCAAGTTGACTGAGCACTGAGGAGGGAGGGGGTAGTTGTGAGGTCCCTCGACAAGGGAGGATAGAATGGAGTAGGTTCTGAAACTTAAGGTGGAAGTTGGGCCCTAAGGTGGGGTAACGAACAAGAATGCGGAGGAAACCAGGCTTGCCAGGGGAGAAATGGCGTTCTATGATCAGGACGTGACAGACTCGGAGCAGGTCCTGGGGTTGTAAAGCGTGTGTACCGAGGGCAGGGACAGGCGGGCGGCGCGGCATCCGATGGCCCGGTTTAGAAGCCCTCCTACGCTGCCGCCCAAACGGGACCTGCGGCTCGGCAGAGACCACTCACCGGAGCGCAGAGAACGATGGGCTTCCGCTTCCGGGTCACGCCCCTCTCCCCCCGAAGCCTGGGGACTCCACCAACGACAAACCCTCGGATCGGTAGTCTCTGCTGCGGCCGCCGTTTCCGGATTAAACGACCTGACGTCACACGACCCTCCCTCTCCGGGAATGCTGGGAAGTGCTAGGACGCACGCGCACAGCCAGCCACAAAAGCGCATGCGCAAAGGACCCAGCACCTCAGCAGAAGGTGCAAGTCCCACCCAAGCCAGCCTCGCAGGCCCAAGGCGGGGAGCGCAGCGCGGCTGGCCATTCACTCTGGAAGGCCCATACTCCACCCATTTTTGGGCAGTTCATTTATGGTATCTTAGCAAGTGCCTGACACGAACCAAATTGGCGGGCCCACACATGGCATAAAGGGGCAAGCCTGGAAATGACTCGTAGGCTCGCTCCCTTATGTTGGTGTAAGAGCAAGGAGCTGAAGTTAGCCGATTGTTTGCGCCTCATCCCAGTGAGTGCTCCCACCCAACCCAAGGCCACACGTTTATCTTCATTATAGACGCTGGTGGACCTCACTTGTACCTCCCACCCCACAGAAGGAAGAGGCAGAGGCCATGCAGTAACATTCCCCTTTAATAGCCTGGTGGGACCTCCAGTGGTGGTGGGGTGAGTTGCTTGGGCCTAGCGACCCAGGCCCATTGCCCACTTACCCCACAGTCAAGAGTGGGGGGTTGGACAGCACCCAGCGGGAGGGGGGGCGCTAAACAAGCCAATTCATTTCCCATCGCTGAGCAGGTCGGGGGAGGCAGCACCGACCATAATCATGTGGTGGTCAAAAAAAAAAAAAATAACTAGGGGCAGGTGACAGGGAGGAGAGGCAAGGCCAAGGCAGGGGCCAAGGCTACCCCACACACCCTACCCGGGCCCCCAATAAATATTTGCAGGGGATGCCTGGGCCGGTAACCCTGGCAGGGATGGGTAATTGCTAACCCTATTTCAGGCAGCGCTCGAAGTAGGTGGACCCGATGTAACCACCTCTCATGGAGCGCTGCACGTTTTGTTCAAACAGTCGCCGGTTGTTCTGCAGGACCTCGGCAGCCTCCTTGTTCAGTGGGTCCTCGGGGTTGGGCTCCTGTGGCCAGTACAAGTGGAAGTCAACAGGCAAGAGAGGCAGATGGTCAACAAACCCTCAGCCTCAAATGCCTATCCCTACTTACCAAGAAGAGATACTGCAGGCCATAAATTATGGAGTTTATCGTAAGGACTGGCTTCCAGTCCTCTCTGTGGGCAGAGAGCATCAAGGTTATCAGGGGCTGGTGAGTGGGAGGCTGCCACAGGCCCTGCTAATACCAAACAGGTCAGGCCCATAGAAGGCCCTTTAACACTGAAGAGTGAGATCTAAAAAGGGGGGAAGATATGGAATGGGGCAGGCCATGGAGAAAGCCAAGGTCAGGTCATTAGAAAAACAACTTGAAGACAGAAACAGACTGACCATAATGGGGAGGGAAGGACAGAGATGGGTGCAGCGTCCAGAAAAGGCTGAGAGGATACCTGGAAGGCAGTGCCCTCACCTGAGGATGTTGAGGCAGACGTTGCCCTCGAGGTCAATGTTGGGATGATAAACCATTGTTTCACACTTCACCTTGGGAGGGTCATGTGGGTAACCCTGTCCCACCTGGCTCCAGAAAAAGAGATATGAGATGGGAAGGTGTTTTGGCTGTGCCCCAGTCTTCTCCACAAAGCTACCTTTGCACACTTGAGACTCACCTTAAAGCTGAATACAAACTTGCCACTTTTGTAGAAGCCCTGGAAGAGGAAGGGGGAGAATGCATGAAGACCCTACTCTTATGGGGCCACCCTGGTCTGTTCTTGGGAATCCTGCCATGTTTTACTCTTACTTCATCAGGACAGATAACCAGCTTGAAGTTGAGGAGGTCGTCTGGGTCTGAGAAGCTGATGTCACACGTCTTGGGCAGGTTCAGCTCGTTAATGTCTAAGTTTGGACAGCAGGGAGAGGGAGAGAAAACAGGTAAAAGAAAGGAGGTAAATCTGGGCGTGTGTCAGCAGAACCCCCAAGGTCTCCTTCTGGATCTCAAGAGCTCTTTGTGTGGTGTCCTTTAATTTAGTCTGTACTACTACATACTCTTTCCACTTTTCAGCCTCTACATGAACTCTTCTGGATACACAGTATCCCATATACGAGCATCTTCAAGTGTAACTGGACACCCATCTCTTGGAAAGGGCAGACTCTTACCAAGCTAAGTCCTCCACAAGTTCCCACAACATAATCCCCAAGAACCTCTACTCCCATAACCCTTGCTTTCAAGAGCCCCTGAGCACCTTAAACCTGAGGTTCTCTATCTGTATTCATTATCTCCACTCATTACTGTTTATCTGTCCACCCCAATCCTAAGTCGCCCATTCTCATCAACTATCCACCCTCCAGGGTCCTTCCTCTTCTCCACATTATTCCAAGCCCATAATCCTTGAGATTTCCAGCACGGTAACTTAAACTGACCCACACTCTTATTTTTTAGTTCCCGTCTCCTTCACCTCAAACCCAAACTGCTCTGCCTGACCCCCTAGACCTGAGTCCTGGGCCACCAGTCCCCAGTATAAAACACTAAACCGTCTTCTACTTTTCCCCAATTCGTAACCTTCACAGTCTTGAAGGCCCGTCACCTCGGAGCAAAGTTCCCATCTGACTCTCAGAACTACACCCCTCCCCTAACAGATTCCGGGTTAACACTCCAGGCCCGAGTATCCATCCCAACGCCCCATACTCGGCCCCAATCCCTGACCCTCCCTAGCGACCGCACCCCCGTCCCGCATCACAACCCTCGAACCCTGACCCCCGATACCAAATATCAGCGGCCGCATTTTCACGTCACGGCCCCTGACCTCGAACGCACGGTCCCGACCCCTACCCTTCTGAATCCGGAGCTGCGCCGCCGACGCCTTCTTGCTGCTGCCCTTGGTGCCGCCGGCCGACTCCTCCTCCTTCTTCTGCTGCTTCAGCGAGAACAGCTTGATCATCCTGCCGCCGCCGCCGCCGCCGCAGCCGCCGCGGGGCCCGGGACCCCGGCCACCCGGCCCCCCGCCGCCGCCTGCGCCGCTTCCGCTCCTCGGACCCGCTACCGCGGCCTCCTCCGCTGCCGCCCGCCCGACCTGCCGCGCTGCTCCGCGCCCACCGCACGGCCCGCCTCGGCTCCCGTAGTCCGGCTCTGGCCTGGCTTAGCACCTCGGGTAAATTCGGAGGTGCTCGGGAGGACTCGGCGATCCTCGGCCCCGCCCCTGCTACGGCCCCTGCGCCCTCCTCCCCCTCTTCCGCTCGGGTCCGGGGAGGCCCCGCTGCGGCTGCGGACGCCGGCCTTTACCGGTCCGCCGCTCTCCCGCCTACTTGCTCCCTCTGCTAGGAGGCTGTGGTGAGGTGGAAGGAGCAGGCGGCAGCCGCGCTTGCGGTGGCAGGGTACCGGTGAGGCTCAGCTTCCGCGGCAGGCACGGCTTCGATGCGGAGGTCGGCAACGGCCTCGGGCGCCCCGCCGCTTCGGCACTTTCCGTCACCTGCCTGCTTCGTTTTTTTTCCTGTCTCAGCCGCGCTCTGCGCCTGCGCAACCCTTGCAGCCCCCCGGTTGCTCCTCGTTGTAGTTTGAGGTTCGGTCTTTTTCGGTTAAGCTCGGGTATTTCCGTTTGTGGAGTTGACTATTCGGCGGTCTAGCGGGTACTTCCTGGGATGCGCACCCGGTAGAGTAGGAAGCAATGTTTGCAACCATTTTTGAGCGAGGCAGGTAGTGGCCGTTTGGCTCTCGGTAGTTCCATTCAATTTTGCATTTATGCGGAGCGCAGCGGGACCGGGCTGGACTGGATCCTTGCTCTCAGCAAAGGCAGAGAGCCCGCACCGTTATAAGGGATGTTGCGGAAGGGTGCAGAGGCAAGCTCCCTTAATCCCACCGCAATCCCAGATTCAGATTGATGTAAACTAGTTTCAAACTCGAATTGCTATGGAGGCTTGAGGCATCAAGTTGGCTTGAGCCCAGGCGTTCAGGGCCACCCTAGGCAACACATTTGTTCCTTAAAATAGATTTCTATTGTGCAGCAAATGGTGAGCAACCGTGTAGTTCTAGGGTCCAAGGTGGACGTGGGTACAGGGCTCATGACTGCGGCCTAGAGACCAGAAGTGGCATTGTTCCTCTCGGTTGACCTATGTTGTGTGAGCTTGCATCCAATCACAGTTTACGGTGCTTGGGAGGCAGAAGGAAACAGCTCAGGATAGGTCAGTGACTTCTGGTTGTCATCTAGGAAACCAGCAGAAGCCAGAGTCTATTAAAGTCTGTTAAATGCTTCTGTTGCTTGTCTGGTCACAGCTTGAAAAACATGGCTGGAACAGGTTAGGACTCTGTTCTGCTCTTATAAAGGCTCTTTGCCATCTGATAGCATTTGTGGCACCCAGCATGACCCACAGCTCTACATTTCGGACTTCGTACGCTGTTGCCGGCAGTACCCTCCTCCTCCTCCTCCTGACTTTTTAAGGCTAGTCCATTCTGAGACCCAGGAAAATCACTCTAAAACTGTTCATTACTGTTTTCTCAGCTACCCTACTATGCTGACTATTTTTGTACAGCTGCTGTTTTCCTGGCTTGCATTCTTCCTGTATAGGATCCATCTCTGTAGTCTAAATTCAGCATGTAGTCCAGGTTGATCTTGAACTAACATTATTCCTGTTGTCTCTGTTTCCTGAGTCTGTGGTTACAGGTATATCCCTCCATTTCTGACCCTTCCAGAGTCTCGTGGTGTGGCTAGACGGGGCTCTGGCTGATCTTTCTGGTCCTGCAGTTCTACTGACTGGGGTAGCTCTTACCTGCTTGTGTTCTTTCACTACCCCTCGGATTGGATTCTAAATTCCGCTTAGCTTGGCTCAGGAGCTTTCCAAGTCTGTGACATAGGAGAGATCAACACTGAAAATTATGGGGATTTAAGAAAGGAATAGAGCCTCTGACTCTGGAGCCTGGTTGAAGCTGATTTTTCCCTTGGAGAAGTAGGAATGCCAGTACAATTAACAGCTGCTTCAAGGCATTTCTTCCCTCTCAGCTGTAGACCTACAATTTTCTAGGAATCTTACCAGAAACTCCATTTATAGGAAAAGGATGTGCACTAAACGTGTACAATTATAGTAGCTTCTGGTTTTATCTTATCCGAGTATAATCCCATCCAAGGCATCTCGGAGCTACCCTCTAACCTTTTCAGAAGAGGAAAGGAAAAAGGTTTTTTAGCAACTGCTTGGAATGTAACTTGAGAGCCATGAAAAAGGTATTATAGTTAATGCTAATACAATTGAGGCTATCCTTTGAGGGTCCTATATACACTACCTTCCCCCATTCTCCCTCTGAAAACATAACCACACTTGATTATATGTTGTCTCTTTCTGAGCACTTTCCTCATACTTAGAGCTTATATTAAAATATCCATACTTTGTTTTTTACTGGCTGAAATTCTTTTCTGCACTAGAGCCATGAATCTCAGTTTGTCCTGAATCCAGATCTCTATAAGATTAGGGGTGCTAGGGATTGCCTCAGGAAGCTGTGTCTTTGTCCCCTCACAGCTGACAGTTGGAGGGAACAAGAGTGTCTCAGGGACCGAGGACCTCCTTGTTCTGCACAGGATCAGCCTCTCTGTGGCTTGGTTTGGCTTGTCTACTTAACCTTGAAGCTAGGTCCATGTTTGGAGTGTCAAGATGAAGTGGTAAGAACAAGTAAAACTATCCATACAGAAGTAGCTTGGACACACTGGCCTTAAAATGGTATTCTGGCAACTGGGCACTGGTGGTGCACGAAAATTCCAGCACTTGGGAGGCAGAGGCAGAGGCAGGTGGATTTCTGGGTTTGAGGCCAGCCCGGTCTGCAGAGTGAGTTCTAGGACATCCAGGGCTATACAGAGAAACCCTGTCTTGAAAAACAAAACAAACCAAAACCAAACCAAACCAAACCACCCAAACAAAAATGGTATTCTGGAGATGCCAAGGCCAGAGCCAATCTGACACAGCTACCCAGAGAAAGGCCTTAACTGGGGCCTAGGGCCTGAGCTGAGTCATGTCACATGGGACTCCTTTGACTACTTCCACCCCAGTACCCCTTGGAAAGAGTGGAACAACTGTGTCAAAGTCATAACCAGTGAGATGGGAGGGAATATGGCTATTGCAAAGGAGGCGGGTGTCACGGAGCACCAGGCCTGAGATGTCCAGGGTCATGTAAACTGTTGTCAGCTGTATTCCCCATGACTACCTGCTGAACGCACTCCTGAAGACTTCACGATGAAGGAGACCCTAGTAGAGGTATGAACATAGCCATGGTGGAAGGAGCCTTTGGCTGGAATGAGGGGAACCAAGTCCATAGGACAGAGCAACTGGTCCTGGTCCTGCAGCCTGTGCTCTCTAGTTTGGGAGTCCCCTCATCCTTTCTTAGCACCTGTTGGCTGTGAACCCATGGGGGTAGGAAAACCCTGATATATCTGAACTTCCAGGTTAAACCTCCCATTCTGTATCATGGCCACCTCCCATGTTCATTCCTCTGTGCTCCTCCCGCTGGCAAGAGGAAAGCTTTGCCTGCTTATGACAGTGTGAGGGCTTGGGGGCAGGGTGCTGTTGGGATGAAAGTGACTGGATAGTGGATTTGGGCACAGGGAAACAATGTCATGGGAATTGGCTCAGAGGAAGATGGAGAGCTTGAGAGGTAGGCAACCCCTTTGGAGGCCCATGCCCTCCCAAGGCTCTGGAATGTGGTGGCATTGTCAGGGAAGACACCATGAGTTCCTGCCTTCTGACAAAGGCTGAGATACCACATAAATTCCTGCCTCTGGGCTCTAGACTTGTCTATCTGGGCTTCACCACAGGGCAGAGACTCCACAGAGGCCTTTCTGAAAAACTAGGTGCCAGTGGGTATGGGAAGGGTGGCATCCTACCAGGGTACAGCAATCTCTTCACCTGGCAGCTAAGGCCTTTCTAATAGATTTCTACACCACCCTGAGCCAGGCTTTCATGCTCCCTGGGAAGAAAGCCCTAAAGGTTCTTCCTCAGGATTCTCCATCACTTTGGGACTGGATGCTCCATGATCAAAGCTCCCAAATGGCTCCTCCCAAGTTCCACCTCCTTCACACTTCACTTTAAAACATTGGGAAGTTGCTTACAGATCTTCACTACTAAGCCTGATCACTTTTCTGAGTTCTACCTCAAAAAGCTTTGGATAACTGCAAGTCCTAAGTTTGTGCTTGTGCTGGTACTACAGTCTCTCACTCTCTTTGATGATAACCCTCTGCTTCCATCCAGCTGAGTGCTGACACCCATTGCTGAACCTGCCTTCTTTCTGGGGACCCTGACTCAAATGGCACTGTTCTTGCTCTTCCTCTCTTTCCTTTTTATTTTTTATTTATTTATTTATTTTTTGTTTTTTTCCGAGACAGGGTTTCTCTGTGTAGCCCTGGCTGTCCTGGAACTCACTCTGTAGACCAGGCTGGCCTCGAACTCAGAAATCCGCCTGCCTCTGCCTCCCAAGTGCTGGGATTAAAGGCGTGCGCCACCATTGCCAGGCTTAAAGTCTTTTTTTTTTTTTTCTTTCACCATTTATTTACTTGTGTATGTGCCTGTGCAAACATAACCCAGAAAACAGATTGTGGAGGTCAGAGGTTCTCAATATGCAACTCTGGCTGTCCAGAAACTTGTTTCATAGACTTACCTGTTGAACGTTTGGCAATTATCTTGTCTCTTTGTCCCCCACCTGCTGGGGTCACATGTGTGTGCCACCACACTCAATGTGTGCTTTTGAAATAACAGCTTATGGTGTCACCCAGACTGAACTCAAACTCCCTGCAATCCTCCTGTCTAAGCCCCCCTGATGCTGGGGCTACACATGTGTACTACCACACCCAGCTGGACTACCCTTTTCAGTCACCCACCATTGACAGTTGGTAGACCTCCCTTGACTAGCCCCATGGCAGATGTCCTCCTTTGTGAATGTGGCTACTCTACCCCATCTGAGGATGGGCATCCCCGCTGTCTAAGCCAGAAGTATGCTACAGGGTATATCCCATAAGAAAGCAGGTGTGGTAGTGCCACTGTGGAAGGGGTGTGTAGCCTCCCCTGGAAGCCTTGCGTGCAGAGCTTATACCGGCATGGAAACAGCGGTAAGGTGGGCAGAGGAACTGTCCAGGTTGGGGAAGCATCATCTATTTATTGAGCACTACTGAAGCCCAGGCTCTACTCGGGCCTGTTGGGTGATGCCAGCCTCACACCAACCCTGTAGGTGTTTTGACCTGCTCGGTGCTGTACAGCTACTCAGTGCTGTGGACACGCTGGTGCTGGATGAGCTTGGTGCTCTGGTGGAAGCGGCGGCCACAGTCCTGGCAGACGAAGGGCTTTTCGCGCCGGTGGGTGCGCAGGTGCTGCGTGAGCGTGGGCCGCTGGCGGAAGGCCTTGCCACACTCGGGGCACGCGTAGGGCCGCTCGCCCGTATGGATGCGTCGGTGCTGGATGAGGTTGGCGTGCTGCCGGAAGCTCTGGCCACATTCGGGACAGGCGAAGGGCCGCTCCCCGGTGTGGATGCGCTGGTGCTCGGTGAGCCGGGACACCTGCGTGAAGCCGAGGTCGCACTCACCACAGCGGTAGGGCTTCTCGCCCGTATGGGTCCTTTGGTGGCGCGTGAGCTTGAGTCGCTGGCTGAAGCGTTGGCCGCACTCGGGACACGCGAAAGGCTTCTCACCCGTGTGCACACGCAGGTGCTGTGTTAGCGTGGGCCGCTGGCGGAAGGCCTTGCCACATTCGGCGCAGGCGAAGGGCCGCTCGCCGGTGTGGATGCGCCGGTGCTGGGTGAGGTTGGAGCGCTGCCGGAAGCTTTGGCCGCACTCGGCACAAGCGAAGGGCCGATCGCCGCTGTGCACGCGCCGGTGCTGCAGCAGCACTGAGCGGCGGCCGAAGCGCTCGCCGCACTCCACGCATCCGAAGGACTTGTCCCCGGTGTGCACCGCCTGGTGCTCGAGTAGCACAGAGCGTCGCGGGAAGCTCTCGCAGCACTCGCTGCACGGGAAAGGGCCCGGGGGCTCGGGGACTCCGGCGAGGGGCAGGATGGACGGCGCCGGACCGGGCGGGTCGCCGTGGATGCGCTGGTGCTGCAGTAGGTTGGAGCGCTGCCGAAAACTCTGACCGCACTCTGCGCAGCGGAACGGTTGCTCGCCCGTGTGCACGCGCCGGTGCTCCTCCAGGCGGGCGCTGCGCACAAAGCCCTGGCCACAGTCGCGGCACACGAAAGGCCGTTCCTCAGTATGCGTGAGCTGGTGGCGCAACAGGTGAGAGCTGCGGCTGAAGCTGCGGCCACACTCGCCACACACAAACGGTCTCTCGCCTGTGTGGATCTTCCGGTGCCGCAGCAAATTGCTTCGCTGGCTGAACACCTTGCCACACACGTCGCAGCAGCCGCCTCGCATCACTCCAGTCCCTGTGCTAGGGTGGTTTTGGCTCCGGCCCCTTGGGGCATACCAGCGAGTCGCCACCAGTGCTGGGCCCACACTAGGGCAGAGATCCTCGCAGGCAGGGTCCTGTTCGCCTCCTGGGTCGCTGGGGAGTACCAGGGCATGGGCAGAGCCACCTTCTCTGGTAGGGGACTGCATCTGTCCAGAAAGGCTAGCCATGTTCAGATCCCAGGGGACATGGAGGTGGGGGCTCATCGATTCTGGCTCTGCCGTGATGCTGTCCATCTGCAGCGTAAACCCTGCACAATGGGACCCATTCTTTATGAGACTCTGGCTTTCTGTGCTAACTCATGGAACTCTGGGAGACTGAACTATATAGGCTTGGAACTGACTGGTGAGGCAGAAAGGAGATAAGAGTGGCAGTTCTATCTGAACAAGTTTCCCTGAGATGGGTAGAGCCCCGAGGCTTTCCTTATTTGACTCAAGTCGTCGGGGGTGGGGGTGGGAACCTCTTTTTGGAAGAATTCTGGGGTGACAGTAGGGCGCAGTTTAGGTGGCCAATGAGGGTCTTGAAAAATGCAGGGAAGAATGTAGATTCAATAAAATCCGGAGGTGACATTAACATGCAGCATTAAAATAATGTAGTTCTTTAGTCTTGGGTTTAGGCTTACCACATTTGAGATGACCCAGGCAAGGAGATTCCATGAAGGCTTGGGGGTTAGAGATGAGATGAACATGACCTATATGTGATCAACATGGGAGCTGTCTATGTAGTCTATGTAGAAGTATTTCCTTGCTAGAGTGAACCTTCCAGGTGCTAGCCTCAGGCACAGTGGGCTACAGGGTGAGCTTGTGTAAGAAGATAATCAAGGGAGGGGTGAAGTATCCACTGAGATCACTGGGGATGGAGAAAAAAATGGGTGACAGAAAATCCAAGAAGCACCCAAGGGAAGTAAGATAAGTTACAATATACCAAAGGAAACCAGAATCCAAAGCCGAGCTAACAACTTTCCAGAGACGAAGGGCTAATTAATTTACTACAGAGCTCCCATAAACTTCCCATAAACTAACAGTGGCCTGACAGCCACACTGTGGAAGGATATGAACATGAAAAAAAAAAAACAAAAAAAAAACCTAATTACTTAGACTCCATAAAATATGGTAGTCACTGCTTAGAAAAATTTACAGTGGGGCTAGTTTGTTTCTGGTTCTCAGCAATTATTATTTTTTTTTCCAGAGATGGGATTTGAACCCAGGAGGTCTCAGGTGCTAGGCAGATATTCTACCATTGAGCCATATCCTTCCCCCCCCCCCCCATGTAGAGGTGTTTTGGGCTGCATGTATGTCTGGGCACTATGTGTGACATAGGAGGTGTCAGTGCCTGAAGAGGCCAGAGATAAAGGCTGGGTTTCCTGACACTGGCGTTACAGATGGTTGTATGCTGACGTGTGGGTGCTGGGAACTGCAAGAGAAGCCAGTGTGCTCTTCACTGCTGAGCCATCTCTCTAGCCTTGTTTCCATAATCTTAAGAGTTTCTATGCATTGCTGGCGCAACACATGTTGGGTCGGGAAAACTGAATCAAAACAGAAAATGCACAGGGCATTGGTGGTGAGTACTTCCAATCCCAGATTCTGAGGGACAGAGGTCAACAAATCAAGTTCAAGGCCAGGTAGGTCACATGAGATACTATCTTAAAAACAAAAACCAAAACAAACCTCATAAAAATGAAAACAGCGGGGTTTCACACCGTCCCAGGAATTCCACTTTTACACATTCCTATTGAGTAGTTGTGTTCCTCCTTGTGTTAATGACCTGTGAACAGTACTTAAAGAGAAGCAATCCAAAGAACTGTTGACAAAGGAGTGACCACAGAGAGCCAGGAGTCTACAGAGCCGTGTGAAGTCCTGTGGTGACCCCTGCTGTTTACTAAGCGTATGGCATGAAAACAGGATCAGAATGAGGTCATTTGGGCATCCATGAGAAGTTTTAAAAGAAATATGTACATGTGACTGCATGAGCTCGTGTAACCATGTGTATGCAGATGCCCTAGGAGGTCAGAGTGCATCAGATCCCCCTGGAACCAGAGTTACAGGAGATTGTGAACTTCCTGATGTGGGTTTGAAAAGCAGTAAGTGCTCTTAATTACTGAGCATCTCTCTCTCTTGCCCCCATGTTTTCTTAATATATATATTTAAAACCTATCATTTGTTTATTTGTGTGTGTGTGTGTGTGTGTGTGTGTGTGTGTGTGTGTACGTGCACGCACACACACTTCTGCTATAAGGCACATATGGAGGTCAGAGGACAACCTGGAGGAGTTGATCTTTTCCTTTCACCATGGGGATTCTGGTGAATCATCTCACCAAGCAATGTATGTTCTTTCTTATTTATTTATTTATTTATTTATTTATTTATTTATTTATTTATTAAGATAGAGTGTCACTATGCATCCCTATGCATCCCCGGCTGTAATGGAACTCATTATGCAGACCAGTGGCCTGGAACCTCCCAAGTGCCTCTGCCTCTCAAGTGCTGGGATTAAAGGTGTCTGTCACTATGCCTGGCTTATTCATTAAAAATATATATTTTAAGCTTATTTTGTGTGTATGGGTATTTTTTCCTTTATGTATGTCTGTACATCATGTGCATGCCCGGGGCCAGAGGAGGCCAGAGAGTGTTGGATCCATCTTAACTGGAGTTAAGATGGTTGTGAGGCATTCATTTTTTCCAGCCCTAGGGTTGTTCATTTTAAAACACTATTTTTATTTTGAGACAGGGTCTGTATAGCCCTGGCTAGCCTCAAATTTATAGAGCTTTTCAGGCCTCCATGTACTGAAAGTGTACTTAAGTACACTTAAAGGTGGGCACCACTATGTCTCTGTATTTTTAAGGTATGTATATATGTGTATGTCCGTGTGCATGTGAATGCACTGAATTCAAAGCTCAGAAGAGAGTATCAGGGCCCCTAGAGCTAGATGTACAGGGGTTGTGAGTCACCTGACCTGGGTGCTTGGAATCCAACCTCGGTCCTCTGCAAAAAGTATGCTCTCTTATCGGCTATGCAGTCTTTCCAGCCCTTTAAACATTTTCTTCTTTTTAAACTTTTCTTGCCAGTGCGTAGTGGTACATGCCTATAATCCCAGATACTCTTGGTGTCTGAGGCAGAAACACAGCGTAAATTTGATGCCAGCTTTGAATACAAGTGGAGTCAAGACTCCTTGGATACATAGAGAAAAACAACATCAAAGAAAGAAATCAAAGCAAAAAAACTGCACTTGCATGTTTGTGTGTGTACGCACACACACACACACACACACACACACACACACGCTTCAAATAACAAACACCCTTTCATCTTTATTTTATATATGTATGAGGAGTTTTGCCTGTATGTATGTCTGTGTGTGTGTGCAATGCCTGCAATGGCCAGCCAGATTCTCTGGGACAGTTTTGAGCCACCATGTGGGTGCTGGGAATCAAACCTAGGTCCTCTGGAAGAACAACCTGTGCTTTTAACCATTGAGCCATCTCTCCAGCTCCATTAAAGAAACAAAACAAAAAAATTCCTTTTTATCTTTCTGCTTTTTTGTTTTTGGTATAAATCAACAGGTCTCACTATGTAGCCCTGACTGGTCTGTTATGTAGACCTGGTTGTCTTTAAATCCACAGAAATCTGTTGCCTTTCTCTGCCCAGTGCTGGGATTAAGGGCCCATAATCTCTTGCTACCATTTCTGGTTTGCTGTGTGCTTTCGGAACAGTATTTCATTGTGTACTCTACACTTGTGGGACTGTGTTGGTTAACTAAAGGGAAAACTCTACAGAAAGGTGTTGTCAAGTGGTTTTGGGTTTTACATTAAAATAATTATTTTTGCTGTATATGCATGTATATATAGCAACGTGTATTCCATGATGCATGTGTGGAAGTCAGAAGACAACTCATGGGAAGTGATTCTTCTCCTTCTACCATGTGGGTCCTGGAGATTGAACTCAAGTTGCTGGCTTAGGAGCAAGTGCTCCTTCTTCTTGAGCCATCTTGCCAGCCCTAACTTTTGAGACAGGCCTTGAAGACATGGCAGTCCTCTAGCTTCTGCCTAACTTCTGCTTCCACCTCCCAAGTGCTATGTGTGGAACCATATCGAGCTTTGGCAGTATCATAAGATAACTGTTGTTTGTGGACAGGACTGACTAATACTCTGTTATGCAGTGTATGATTATATTGTGTCTGCTGGAAGGCACAGGCAGAACTTGTTATGTTGGCTGCTGGATGCCGCTGATGGGGCACTGCACTGTTGTACTCTTTGCATACCATTTGGAGTTTCCACCATGTGAATCCATTAACTATGGATACTGTTCTGAGCTCCTGAAACTTTGTGAAACTAGCATGCTTTTGCCTCCTGGACTACTACCTGCTAACTATGTAGGATAAGCCCTAGCTGCAAAGTGTTGATGCTGATTTAGGATGGGTGGTCCTGCTGAGCCAATTTTGATTCAGGATAAGTCAGATCATTATGGCCTCTAGGCTAGGTTGTGGCTAGCCAAGATACATCCCAAATGCAGGGACTCCAGGATACTGAGATTTTGCTTGACTGCACATATGAGGACATACTGCTACCTAAAGCAGCTGGTAGAATGGCTTTGTGAAGACAGGCTCTCTTTATAGTCTTGCTTGCTGATGTATCACAGTGTATCAAACTACTTCTGCCTTCTGTCACTGCCCTGCAAATGCTGTTTCTTACATAGTCTTAACATTTAAAGTACCATCATAAAGAAGTACTACAAAGATCTCTGGGAGGATAGGTCTAACGGTAGAGTGCATGTTTAACATGTGCAAAAGTCTAGGGTTCAATCCCTGGTATACATGTGTGTGCATAAATGCATATACACACAAACACACACACACAACACCCTCACCCCCACCGAATCACTAATAGGGCTGAGGATGTGTGTTGGCTGGTTAAATGCTTGTGGCATGCATGAAGCCCTTAGTTCTATCCCCAACACTGCATAAACCAGGAGATGTGTTCTACTCTTGTAATCCCAGCACTTGATAAGCAGAGGCAGGAGCATCAGTTGTTCAAGGTCAAATCTCAGCTACATACTGAGTTCCAAGCCAGCTTAGGATATAGTAGACCCCATCTCAGAACAAAACATGACTCTCTCTCACAAAACTCCGTCTGCCACAAAAGACACAGATGGAGGATGAGGTAAGTGGCCAAGGGGCATGCCAGAAACCATGGAGGGGAAGATGAACTCATGCTTGAAAGCAACAGGTGTGGGTGGCTGTCTACAGCAAGAGCAGCCCAAGGAGGAGGAAGCAGCCAGGGGGCCTGCAAGAGAGCTGAGAGACTGGAGCTGTGGAGGAAGAGGGAAGCGGGTCCAAGCGGGACAAAGTGGTTCCTCCCTGTGCAACACAAAGAGGGCTGATGAGGACAGGTAAATTCTGAGGCAGCAGGCACTTATGCTGGATGCTCTTTTCTGCCTTAGGGTGCTGCCAAGCCTCATGACCTGAGTTTGATCTCGATGGAGAGAGAAAACTAACTCCTGCAGTTTGCCATCCAAACTCTGTGTGCGTGCTATGATACACGCCACGTGCTGGAACTCACAGACAACAAAGAGGGTGGAAAACTGAAGTGATAACATTAGAGGACCATCCCAGAGCCCAAGAGCCTCAGTCAATCACATCATGCTGCAAGAAATATTTCAAGACAATTCCCTACTAGTGAGACATGTGAATCCCAAAAGGAGAGGACCTATCAACAGCAGCAATTAAAAAAGAATCCTGAGAGTGAGTCTAACAGAACAGTTGTGGGATTGAGGGCATAGCTTATTGGTAAAACTCCAGCCTGGGAGGGGGGCTAACACGTGGCTCAGTGGTGGGACAAAGGCTTAGACTCTGCCAGGGAGAGGTTGGAGGCATGACTCAATAGTAGCGTTCTTGTCCATAACCCATCGGTGGGAAGCCGGGGGGTGTAGTTCAGTGAAAGTGTGCTTACCTGGCACACACAATCCCTGAACTCCAATAATGGAAAGATAAACTGTCTAACAAGGGCTCGACAAATGTGTTTTAGATCTGTGTCCTTTCGAGTTTTTACTTCCCATACCAGAATTCACAGGATGATGCATGCACACAAGGAAGTAAACCAAGAAAGAGAGTAGTCTGGGTGGCCAGGCATGGGTCTGCTCTGTCCTCAGTAGTTGCCTATGCTGTGTCAGAACTACTCTCGCCTTGCCTACTAGTAAGCTCTCTTCGCTAGGTCCCAAACTTCCCTACTCTGTTATCCAACAGGCAAGAGTGTGAAGGCCATGAAGAATGCCATGACTGGGAGACGCTGTCTTCAGGAAGATAGGATGATTCAAGACAAAGTCAGAAAGAGCCAAGGGGTCTGTGGCAGAGAAAGCTAAAGGAGGCCCTGCAGTGGCTGGGCTGTTTTGAGTAGAGACAGAGAGCTCATGGATGGAGTGGATCAGGAGGAGGGCTCAGTTCCACCCTGTCCATCTCACTAACCTGGTGAAAAGATGGCACCTACTTCCTCATGCCACAGGGGCATAGGGTCTTCGCTCCATGGGGGCACATCAGGCTCAGTGTCGCTGTGAGGTGAGGTCTGGTCCAGTGCTGTCCCATGGCCCTGAAACCACAGTGGTTAATGATGGACTGTGCCTGGCTGGCTTCATAGGACATATCTGACACCCACCTATCATAGGCTCACAGGGCACAGGGTCGCTTACATTCTGTATAGGTCTCACCTGGGCCTCCTTACGTAGGAGAGTGGCTGCAGCCTCTTGAAGGGCAGGAAGAGGCCCAGACTCCAGGAGCTCTGGGGAGAAAGAGTGGAGTCAGGCAGCTCAAGGAAGTTTCCACGTTTCTTAGAGGTGGTAGATGCTAGGTTCCAGACATAAGGGAGATATGGCACACTCTCAAAGCTGGGAAGGACAAGGTAGGGAAGCTGAGGGCCCAGTGGGAATACAGTCGAATAGGGATTTCTGGAAGCACTGTTTGTGTATATCTATTTCTGTGGGTCAGCCTGTCCCATGATGCTTGGAGATGGGGCAGTGGTGGTCAGGGACAGTGCCTGTACTGGCTGGACTGGAGGGGAGAGAAAGGCCAGAGGCACATTGGAACTACTTCATCTAGCAGGGCCTGGCTCAGTGGAGTAGCTCTGGCTCAGTGGAGTAGCTTTGCCCAGCAAGGCTTTAGGCCTTGCCCATGTTGCCTGCTCTCACCTGGATTCTCCATCAACTCTGTCTCCTCTTTCATTTGTGAGTTCAGCGGCAATTCCTGCATGGCATCTGGGGGAGTCTCAGCCCCAGGCTCTGGAGTCTGAAGGTTGATGTGAGGTCTAGCCTGGAAGCTGGAGGGTTCCATCTTCTCTGATAGGACTTCCTTGCCCTGCACCTGGACTGTGACCTATGGAGATGCATGGACCAGCGAGAGTGTGGGGCTGGGCACAACCCATGGTCTATGGGCACCAACTCCAATGCAGACTGACTAATCCCTCCAAAGTCCTAAACCTCCCCTTCCTCTCTTTTGATCCTGGGCAGAAAGCAAAAGGACTATTTGCTATAACAGGGGATTGCATGGTACCCTTTGTGACTCATCTAGCTTTGGGGATGACAGGTAATACAGGTATGGGCTCTTGTCCTGGACAGCCTCACAAAGGATCCGTTATAGGTGGACACTTCTGTATGACCAAGGAGCATGTCTGGCTGGGCATGGGCACTCTTAGAGTGAGGTGAAACATGACAATGCTCCAGCCCCAACCAGTGGTCCAGTGCTGTCCCATGGCCCTGAAACCACAGTGGTCAATGATGGACTGTGCCTGGCTGGCTTCATAGGACATATCTGACAACCACCCATTATAGGCTACGGACTCACCCATTTCCGAGGTCCATCAAGCTCCCATCGAAATCTGTCAACCAAGGCAGCAGCCTCTTCAGGGCTGCCTGGCCACTGCCCTTGCACATGGGCCTGGATCTCAGGAGGCAGTGCACCAAGGAACTGCTCCAGCACCAAGAGTTCCAGCATCTGTTCCTTGGAGTGTATCTCTGGGCGTAGCCACTGGTGACACAGTTCTCGGAGCCGGGCCAGGGCTTCCTGAGGACCTATTGCATCCTCATACCGAAAGCACCTGAAGCGTAGACGTGCAGCCTCAGGGCCTGGGTCCCACAATGTATCTTCTCTCTCATCGTTGTTGTTGTCAGAGTCCTCCAGCTTCACCACAGCTGGCTCATTTTCTGGGGGTGCACAGCCTGAGGTGGGTCTCATCAGAGTATCAGATCAGGTCTTTGAGGCCAGTGTCTGTCCCTAGAAAAGCAATCGTAGGAGGCATGTGTGATAAGGATGGCCAGGGGCAGTGAATGCTTACTGAGTGCCTACCACATGCTGGGTTGCTTGATCCTGAGACCTTCTCCATGCAGAGGACATCTGAGGGGACAAGCAATGACAGGCCAGTCACACCCCAGAAACCCATGGGAACTCTTTATGAGCCACGTGCTTTGTAGACCTCCTTTTAGCCGGGCCTATGTAGTATCTGGTAGCTTACTCTGTTCTAAACACAGACTGCTGCTTAAGCTTAGAAACATCTCTTTTCACTAGCAGCAGCTGCATTCGAACATCAGTACCACTGCTGCCTCCTCCCGGACTCCCGATAACAGTCCTTTAATGTTTTCTACCCAGTCTTGGACTTGGTCCCTCTCTCAGGCCCCAACATTCCCCTCCCAATGTGGTATCTAGGGGAAAGCCCTACTCCACCTGATCCCCCGTCTCAGCTTCTCTCAGGCAAACACCTTTCCACATATCTCCAATACCAGAAGTTAACTCATCAAATCTAACAGCGATAAAAATCTTCAGCGTTTTAATTTAGTGGGGTTGGGAGGTGACTGGGGGATTTCTGGGGATCCTCCAAGGCCCTCAAATCACTGAACCAACAGTCCGCAAGGATACTACGTTTATTGTGCCTATGTGAACTACAGTTTCCTTACTCGCAAATAGGATTGACGTCTCCCATGATACTTTCTGCAACTGGGACTTTGTGAAAAATCTAAATTTTTTATTGGGGTGGCATCAACTTAGAGGCAGCTTGATTTCTGTGGGTTACACCTCTGCTCCTTAGGGTGTTCAGTCAACTCGAAACCCCGAGAGAAACTTGGAACAGCCACTAAGCAAGTAGAGGAGGTTCCAGAAATACATTTCCCAGAAGTCTAAGCGAGCATCACCGCTTTAGGGTGCCAATGTGTCCAGTCGCCATGGCAACGGTGGCGATCAGCGAGATCCGCGCGCTAGCGCGACAGCACTGGGCCGGCTTGCAGGGAGTACCTGGACCCCTGCCGGCGCCCAAGGTCTAGCTGGACAGCCGGAATCCCAGAGTCCACTCTACCCAGTCCCCTCCCAAGGCCTCCCGGTGAAGGGACTTCCAGCCTTCCTTCAGTGCTCCAAGGGTGGCTGTGCGTTCGTGAACATGCGCATTCCCGTTCGCTTGCTCTAGACTACATCTCCCAGACAGCTCTGCGAGCAGCTCCAAGCCCTTCTGCCCTTCCCCCACCCCCGCCTCCGTTTCTACCCTTCTTCCAGTCCCCAGGGGATTGAGCTGGTCTCAATAATCAGGTCGCACTCCTGGCCGTCTCTTCCCACACTCCCGGTCTCGAATCCAGGCGTCAGAGCCCCGTCGACGTGCACAATCCTCTCGGGGGGCAAGGGATGGTAGCACCGCCTTCCAGACCGCGCATGCCCCCCACCACATTTTTTTTTTTTTTTTTTTTTGGTCAGTTCTCTATGGGCCTTCCCGGGATTCGCAGGGTTCTGCACCAATCACCGCTCTCACTAGGACGCCGTCAGCTTCTCCATCTCCATGGCAACCATGGGTTCGGGAGGAGCGTCCGCTGTGCTACCTCCTGAACCACTGAGAGGAAGGTTTAGCAAAATGCTTTCTGGGACTCGGAAGGGTGTTGCGTGTGTGCACACGCAGCACCACCGGATCTCTTTTGTATTTCTGCGCGGTGGGTAGGATTGAGCAGGGATCCATGGTAACCAAGGGACCAAAACCTGGTGGTATCCTAGGTAACGACCGGACTACTTGGTTTAGGAAAGGTCCGGTTCTGTGGCGAGGCCAAGGGGAGGGGACTGGGACACAAATACTCCAGGCCCTTGACACATTGGCACCCTAAAGCGGTGATGCTCGCTTAGACTTCTGGGAAATGTATTTCTGGAACCTCCTCTACTTGCTTAGTGGCTGTTCCAAGTTTCTCTCGGGGTTTCGAGTTGACTGAACACCCTAAGGAGCAGAGGTGTAACCCACAGAAATCAAGCTGCCTCTAAGTTGATGCCACCCCAATAAAAAATTTAGATTTTTCACAAAGTCCCAGTTGCAGAAAGTATCATGGGAGACGTCAATCCTATTTGCGAGTAAGGAAACTGTAGTTCACATAGGCACAATAAACGTAGTATCCTTGCGGACTGTTGGTTCAGTGATTTGAGGGCCTTGGAGGATCCCCAGAAATCCCCCAGTCACCTCCCAACCCCACTAAATTAAAACGCTGAAGATTTTTATCGCTGTTAGATTTGATGAGTTAACTTCTGGTATTGGAGATATGTGGAAAGGTGTTTGCCTGAGAGAAGCTGAGACGGGGGATCAGGTGGAGTAGGGCTTTCCCCTAGATACCACATTGGGAGGGGAATGTTGGGGCCTGAGAGAGGGACACTGGAGGAAGGCAGAGATACCCGCATACAGAGTCAGGGGAAGAAGGAGAAGAGGGGCGCGAAAATTGTGAGGTTGGAGACTGGATGCTAGGAGAGACAGTGAATGTAAGTGAACACACACAGAGATATAGGTGTGAATGAAAAGCGGGGAGGGTGTTCATTCATTAGAATCAGAGTTAGGACCCGAGTCATGTCAGAAAATTTTTTTTTTTTAAATAAGCAACATATATATATATATATATATATATATATATATATATATAGCAACATATATATATATATATATATATATATATATATATATATATAAAACATTTCTCTTTTTTAAAGATTTATTATGTATACAGTACTCTGCTTGCAGGTATCCCTGCAGGTCAGAAGAGGGCATCGGATTCCATTACAGATGGTTGTGAGCCACTATGTGGTTGCTGGGAATTGAACTCAGGACCTCTGGAAAATCAGTCAGTGCTCTTAACCTCTGAGCCATCTCTCCAGCCCATGTCAGAAAATTTAACGGGAGGAAGAAGAGAGAAGCAGAAAGGGATTGGGAGTAGGAAAGTGAGACATCAAAACTCTAGGGACAGACTGGAGTACATGGGAAGCAGGGAGAAATTAGAGATACAGTAAAGATGTTAATAGAGAAACGGTAAGACAGACTGATAGGTTTCAAAGACTGAAAGATGACAACAAAAAGAGTTTAGGTGTGCGTGTGGGGAAAACACACACACACACACACACACACACACACACACACACTACACCTGAAAGAGGACTGGGAGCCCCCTAGTTTCCTAGCATCATTTGCCAAACAATTTTGGGACATCTGGCGACTTAAACATAGCAGTTTTCCCCCCTTCTTTATCTGTGATTGAAGTCATAACACTATTCTGGTAGAAACTGACTTACGAGAAGCTCAGAGGTTACAAATGAGTTCTGCCCAGCACATCACCCGAAAGGTAGTTCTGTATCCCTACATCCAACCTTTTGCTTTATTTCCGTTTCATTCGTAGCATCTTCTTGGAACTGCCGCTGCTACCTTTCTGCTTTACTTGAGGCATATATGTTTTTGTTTTTAAATTTTTATTTATTTTATGTATATGAGTACATTTGTTACAGTCTTCAGATGTACCAGAAGAGGGCATCTGATTTCATTACAGATGGTGGTGAGCCACCATGTGGTTGCTGGGAATTGACCTCAGGACCTCTGGAAGAGCAGTCAGTGCTCTTAACCACTGAGCGGTTACTCCAGCTCTGTTGTTGTTTTAAACAACATCTCAATTGTTTGATTTTACCAATGAAGATTCAGAAGCCAGATGCTGGGGTGAAAACCTGCTAGCTCAGAGAGGTAGAAAAAGCACCCAGGTGACCTTTCTCAGCTGAAGTCCCACCACCAATCTCCTCTCTTGCTGTTTCAAGAAACCTTCAAACTGAATGTCCTTCCTTCTAGTTTATGAATGTCTCTTTATCTGTTTTTTTTCTTAATATGTCCATGTTCAGTTTCTATCAACTGGCTTTTTGTTCTTGACCTATGGTTGACTTTATTTAATCCTTTTTACAATACCGAAGCAGAAAGTTCTTGGATTAAAGGTGTGTTCTAGGGTTGAGCCACACCACAACTAAAAACAGTCTCCCCCCCACCCCCCAGTAAATAACACAATCTCGGGGTTCACAGTGTGATCGAATATCTTGCAACACATATAAATTTTTGACACATATCCTTGAGAGTTGTGGTTCTAATCTAAAAATTATTTTAGACAAGAATTCACTATGTTGTCCTGGAATCTGTGTAAACAGAGTAACCTCACCCCTGCCCCCCAACCTGTTCTTGCCTCCCAAGGGCTTGTGCCGTGGACACTGTGCCCAATGTTTTGTTTTTGGTAGTGTCCTGAGTAGCCTAGGTAGGCCTCCAGCTCACTGTATAGCTGATGAGCTTGAATTCCTGATCCTTTTGCTTTTACCTCCCAGTTGTTGGGTGGTGAATATTAACACCCTAAAAGGGAGGAATAGGAGAAAGCACTGGAGCAGTGAACCAGTCTGAAGCTGGAACCCCAGTATAAAACAATAAATCTTGTAGCATCAGGTCCAGCAAGCTGCAGTGGTTTTATTGAGCTTCAGTGGCTCCTGGGCAGCCCCTAGGCCTACTGTTTGCAGCTCAGGTGGTCTCTTTCTCATGCTGCCTCCACTTATTGTCTGTGTCTTCTCAGCAGACACACTATGTGCTGCATTCCTGCCATCTCCAACATCTTGGCGGTCTTTACCGTTAGGGCATCACATACTGCCCTCTTGTGGGTGGAAGAGAAAGAAGTGTGAGGAAGAAAAATGAAAAACAGCATTGTGTCCTGGTCAGGTGGTTGGTCAGTGCCCTCCTGTAGCAGAAGCTTCGCAGGACTGTTGCATTTGGCCTGAATTCCGGAGGGATGAACCTAAGCTTTGAAGTAGCCCTTCGTCAGTGATTGTTATCTGAGATGTTTATGGGGTTGTTCTTTTGAAGTGCACTCAGAGCTTTTGCATAACTTAGTCTGAAGACATGCTTGGCAAACCAGGAAGTCTCTTATGGGTGAGATTGCTTAGATGATCCGTCTTTCAAGACAAGCACTACTTCAGATAAGAGGTTTTGATATATGGAAATTGACTTGCTAAAAGTGCCTTTAATATAGCAATAAAAAGCTTCTAGAAAGCCCCCTGCTGTTGGAGAAGCCTGAATCCATCCTGTAGCATCTCTCTTTTCTTCAGATCAGCATAACGACACCCTCCTGTGGACATGCAGACTGACTGCATCTCTCCTGTGGATCCTCTCTTGCCCAGCTCTTCCCATTCTAGCCATCACTGCCTAGTAGTTTAAAACAGTCAATCGAAATGTATGTAGACATATATGAGAAAAAAAATGCCAGGACAGCCAGAACTACACAGAGAAACCCTGTCTCGAAAAACCAAAAAAAGCCAGGCAGTGGTGGCATACGCCTTTAATCCCAGCACTTGGGAGGCAGAGGCAGGCGGATTTCTGAGTTCGAGGCCAGCCTGGTCTACAGCGTGAGTTCCAGGATAGCCAGGGCTACACAGAGAAACCCTGTCTCTAAAAACAAAACAAAACAAACAAAACAAAAAAAACAAAAACAAAAAAAAAAGAAAAAAAAAAAAAAAGAGTTCCTATAGCATTTGGGGCTCTAGCCTTCACAGACAAAGGATAGCCAATACAACAAACTACTTCCTATTAAAGGAAGCCTTGAGTTCTGGCTTCTTTTCTTTCTTTATAACAATATTTATGGACCCAATTGTTTTTTGTTTGTTTTTTTTTTGTTTTTAGATGCATTTATTTTATTTAATGTGTATGAGAGTTTTGCCTGAAAGTATGTATATATAACTGTGAGTGCCTGGGGCTGTAAGAGTTCAAAAGAGGACATCAAGAGTCAGAAGAAGTGTACTCACATATTATAAAATAAATAAATCTTAAAAAAAAAAAGGCTGGAGAGATGGCTCAGTGGTTAGGAGCACTGACAACTCTTCCAAAGGTCCTGAGTTCAATTCCCAGTGTAGAGTGAAAAATTATAAAGGCCATTTTATGAAATATGTGTAGATTTCTTTGCCCTTAGACCTGGGCAGAAAAATGCAGGTCCCAGAACGCGGATCTGAAAATAAGATTTCAGGCCTTCACTACCCCAGGACACTTGCTGGATGGATTACATTCCTCAAGCCTCAGGCAGTAGGCCCACCTATGGGTGGGAGAGGCCCAAGGCAGGAAGACACATTCCTGACCACAGATAAAGATGCAAGCCACCTAGGTGGGGCTATAGCCAGAAGAAGTGAAGATAGTTAATCTGAAATAGTTGATAAATGACAGGGTGGGACACAGTGACATGCTAAAACCACATTTTTGAGAAGAATGAGTATACTGAGTAATTTCCATAGCTATTAACCATTCAGGGTGGGTTTCTCTGGAATGTTTTGCTAATCTTACATTATGTATCCTTGGCAACCCCTCACCCCCTCCCCACTCCCCTGGTTTGTGGTTTTCTTCTTTAAAAGACCCCTTAACCCGTCACTCGGGGCCAAACCTTGCTCTAGAGAGAGAGAGAGCTTGTGGTTTGACCGCAGGCCAACTTCCCTAATAAAGCCTCTGCTGATTGCATCCAGGTATGGTTTCTTGTGATCTTTGGGTGGTCGTGATTTCCTGAGACTTGAGGAAGGGTCTCCCGAGTATGGGGGTCTTCACCAGCAACCACATGGTGGCTCACAACCATTGTAAGGCCCCCACGAAGGGAGGACCTCACCCAAGCCTCAGGAATTCGAGGCCACCCAATATCTCACAAGACACCGAACTTGATGCAATCAGCAAGAGGTATATTTTGATCAACATGTTGAGGTCAAGACCTGTAGCCCATGCAGGGGCAATGTGGTCTGACCCCAGGGCTTTGGAGGCAGAGAAAATTTAAAGGCAAAAACCACAAGGAAAAAACCACAACCCAGGGGGAGTGAAGGGGGGGTCATTGGAGAGTACCTGTGGAAAGTCTCAGCCCATTATTCAGTTTGTGACAGGGTACAAGGAATAGTCATGGGGAACATTTTGTACAGGGTATTCTCTAAGAGCCTATTCATACTAAGCATCTATCTTGTGGTCAGCCAAGTTCCTGAAACACAGAGCTCACCACCAAGCTGACTTGCACTCTTGGTTCTGCTCAGCCTGCTAGGAGTTTCTGAAAATTTTTAACCCTTTCACCATCTGTAATGGAATCTGATGCCCCCTTCTGGTGTAAGGAGCAGGTCCTTAACAGAGCTGACTCCATATTGTAATAGGAAAGAAAACAAGTCTGGACAAGTCCAGAAAACAAGTTTGGACATGTTTTAAAATATGATGATAACTAAAAGCCCACCTGCAACGAAGTCATAGCCCACAGATAACCAGACACATCTGTTAAAAGAGGAGACCCTGGCTGGAACACTTCATCACACTGGTAGCAATGGTTACCTAGCGTGAGCTCATCACACTGGTAGCCATGACTGGCTAGTGTGATCCTCCATTCAGGCCTCCTCTGCAGCCAAGAGACCGAGCATTCTACAGCATGGATCATCAAAGCAGCAGCCGAGAGACTGAGCACTCTGTACACGGAGACAGCCGAGAGACTGAAGCCTCTAACTTCATGGTCAAACACTCTCCAGACCTGAGCTGCTGGAAGCTGCAGAACACCCCTATCTTTGTGGTCAAGCACTCTCCGGACCTGAGCTGTTGGAAACTACAGTCATAAGGACTCAGGTCGTATAACTCATGAATAATAATGTACTTACTGCTATGTTTATTTCTTCGGTAATTAGCAACTTACTATTTGTGTTTATTGTATTGATATTGATAGAGTCATTGCATAGGAAATGTGGCAATACCTCGTTGTTACAATAGCTTTAGCATTGGTGATAATATATTGTTTGCTGTGCATTATTAAAGAGCAATTAAATATCAAACCTCTGTCTCTGGCGTACTCGCTCCCCTCTCGGGGAACTGACCATCTCACAGTCAATCCTGTATACGATTCCTGAGTGGAGTGGACCTATGGCTCCTCTCCCCACGGGGACCCTAAACCCTGATCACAACCTGCTCATGACAGATAACATACTGGGCTCGAGACATCTGGCGTATCTGAAAACACAGCAACAGTGTACTCACATATATAAAATAAACAAATCTTTAAAAAAACAATATTTGATCCCCTGGAACAGAAGTTATGGATAGTAGTCCTTTACAAAAGCATATGAGAGCAAGAAGTATGATTACCCTCTGAGCCATATTTTCAGCCCCAGGGGTCCCTTTTTTTTTTTTTGCATTAAAAAGCCTGTAATTCTCTCAAGAGCTTAATGTAGGGACTCTGATCCTACTATACATTGTCTGCACTCCCATGTGAGTCCAGCCTGCCTGTTATGTTTGTAAGTACCACATATGTACCACAGGTCAGAAGTAAAGGAACTCTAACTAGCCCCAAAATGGCAACTATGGCACTGGTGGGCCTTGCCCTTCTCCCCAGTTCCTTCTGCCTAGATAAAAACTGTAAAATTACATCCCGAAAGCTAGCCATTAAGGTCTATTTCCTTAGTTGGCCATTTCCTTCTCCTGGGGGTTGTTATTCAAAGTCCATATATCAAAGTATTGAAATCCACCAATGAGAAACCCCCTTTGTTTTTCCTAATTAACATGACTAATTAAAATTAGGCACCTTGGGGGCTGGAGAGATGGCTCAGAGGTTAAGAGCTCTGACTACTCTTCCAGAGGTCCCAAATTCAATTCCCAACAACCAAATGGTGGCTCACAACCATCTCTAATGGGATCTGATGACCTATCTCTTCTGGTGTGCTTGAAGAAGCACCTTATCCCAATATCTTTATCTTTATAAACCACCATTTGCTGGAGGGACATGTCTCCTCTCTATCCAGAGAGCAGTCTTTTGCCCTGAACCAATACCAATTCCAATTCTTTTTTTTTTTTTTTTTTGAGACAGGGTTTCTCTGTGTAGCCCTGGCTGTCCTGGCACTCACTCTGTAGACCAGGCTGGCCTCGAACTTAGAAATCCGCCTGCCTCTGCCTCCCAAGTGCTGGGATTAAAGGCGTGCGCCACCACCGCCCGGCACAAAGTTCACATTCTGAAGGCTATTCACCTGTATGACATATCTTAGCTAAAAAAAGTCAGGTCCAGTTTCTAACAGAGGTCTCTGATTTGAGCGTCAAGATCCTACGGCAGACTCTCCAGTTGCAGGGCAAATCAAGGCAGTGTCTCTCCAGATGTGCAGAGCAGTGCATTGCTTTTAGATTTTCCTTATACACTGTCCAGCGGGCATCATGAGGTTCTAGGACCGTGCCTGGCTATCTTGAGTAAGTGATGTCACTGAGTTCTGGTTATCAGGGTACAGCCCTGGGTGTAGCGAGGTTCCTGACTAAGCGAGGGACCCTGAGAGGCTGAGTTGTTCTTGCGGATGATTTATTTGTTGGTTGCTGGCTGTTGGCTGAGGTTTGTTAAATAGCCTTCTCAAAAAAAAAAAAAAAAAAAAAAAAAAAAAAAGCTTAGTGATGCACCTGAAGCATGTAAGCTTTTATAATTTGGCGGTTGTTGTTTGTTTGTTTGTTTTGTGTTTTTAAGGCAGGGTTTCTCTGTGTAGCCCTGGAACTCACTCTGCAGACCAGGCTGGCGTCAGCGATCCACCTGCCTCTGCCTTCAGAGTGCTGGGATTAAAGGTGTGCGCCACATCTGCCCAGCTGTAATTTTGTAATTTTTCTGTCTTTTCTTCATGTATATCATCGCGTTTGTATACTTCCTACTGCACATTTTCCCTTGATCAATCCCTAGGTCAGCTTTGCGTACCTCACACAGGTGCCTTCTCCAAGTACCCACACCCCATCAAGGATGGTCTGTTGCTTTTATGACAAGGACAAAAAAAATTATAAGACTTAAAAAAATATGACTTAAAAAATATGACAAGGGCAGTTTTGACTCTCAGCAGAATCGCAATCTCCATTCCTATTTATACCTTTCTCTGCTGAGTTTCAGGGATGACAGAAATGCTTTTCTGGGTGAGGACAGGATCCTGGGTGACTACGTGAGGATGTCTTGATCCTGGTGCACCACAGCTCCATACACTCCTCCGCTCCCTTGACTGTGGTTCCCTTTTTCTTTTCTTCCCTTTGGATGTCCAGGCGCTGCTGCACAACCAAGCAGGGAAGGATGGAGTGGAGCTGAGTTCTGGGGTCCGAGTCTTTTTTTTACACACCGGGGTGGGGGTGGGGGGAAGGATGAAAGTCTAGAATGAATGCTGTGGGCGAGGTTGGGGGATGGAAGGTAGCGGACATGTGTGTGGTGTTGGGGGTGTCCATGTTATAGCTCTTTCAGAAAACAGCTCTCTTAGACCGTGGTCAACAAAACAGTTTGTGCTCTTTATTTGGGGTGAACAAGAACTATATAAACTTTGGAAAGTGGGAAGGGTTTCTTCTTAGAATAAAGTTTCATTGGCTGAGGTTGAAGGTTCTGTGGATACCTCATTTGCATGGAGAGGCTTTCCAGGAAGTTGAACTTGTAATTTTCCCAAGGATTATGTGACTTTCCACAGGTAGACTGTGGGGGTTGGGATACCTTGTAATGTAGAAAGAGGAAGTCCTGTAGGGAAAGGGAGTCCTCCATTTTGCACTGAGGTCAGGGGAGCTATGTGAACAGGGTGGCTTCAACCTTAAGTAGCAGTGTTTCCCAACATTTTATCTGCTGCAAATGCAGCATTTAATGCTGCATGTGCAGGTCATATGAACCTGCTTCTCCACCTCATCTATCCTGTCTCTCACCAGGCGCCTTCACAACCAGCAACTCCACCTTGTTCCCAGTGACATTAGCACTTTTTCCAGTTTCTTCAAAAGAGAATGTCTATGTTCATCCATTTACCTTCATTAAAAAAAAAAAAAATCCACTCATCAGCGTATGGAGATCTTTTTTTTTTTTTTTAAATTCTGTTTCACAGTTTTGTAAATAGAGTGTATTGTTAAAATTGCATTAATTCCCCCAATCTTGGATTTTTCTCAGATGTATAAAACCAGTAACTAGTGACAAAGTCGTTCAATTATTAAAAGAACACAACAACAGCTTCTTGGGCGTGGTTTGTGTCCAGGAGGAGAGGCTTGAGGTGTGCAGATACTGGGCTCTGGTGTTCTTATTATGATGGCCACAAAGAAACCTCTCTCTCATCAGTATTTTAAATGATAACCCTTGAAGGTTGACAAGTGGCTCAGCACTTTAAAGAGCATTTGTTGTGCACTGGACTTGGTTCAGTACCTAGCACTCACAAGGTAATTCACAATCATCTGTAATTATAGTTACATGGCAACCTGGCTCCCTCTTCTGGCCTCTGCAGGCACAGCACACAAGTGGCAGAGGTAAAAATCAAAAACAAGTTAGGTCTAAAAAAAGAGATCCTGGATTGTGGTGAAATCAAGCTTCCTGGTTTCACAATAAACGTGAGAATCTCCATGACCAGCGTCAGTGGAATTGGTTTTGGGTCTGTGTGTTCATGTGCACATTCGGGCATGGGCAGGTGGGGGCCAGTGGTCAATCTTGGTATCTTTCCCATAATCCTGTTTTTAGAAAAGTTAATATTTATTGATTTTTAAAAATATTTTTTATTGGACATTTTATTTATTTACATTTCAAATGTTATATCTTTTCCCATTTTCCCTCTAGAAACCCTTTACCATTCCCACCACACGGTCCTGGCATTCCCTTACACTGGGGCATCAAGCCTTCACAGGACCAAGGGCCTCTCCTCCCATTGATGCCCAACAAGGCCACCCTCTGCTACATATGTGGCCCTTCATATGTACTTTTTGGTTGGTGGTTTAGTCCCTGGGAGCTCTGGGGGCGTCTGGTTGGTTGATATTGTTATTCTTCCTATGGGGTTGCAAACCCCTTCAGCTCCTTTCTCTAACTCCTTTATTGGGGTCCCTGTGCTCAGTCCAATGGTTGGCTGCGAGCATCTGCCTCTGTATTTGTCAGGCTCTGGCAGAGCCTCTCAGGAGACAGCTATATTCGACTCCTGCCAGCATGTACTTTTTGGCATCTGCAGTAGTGTCTGGGTTTGGTGTTTCTATATGGGAAGGAACCCCAGGTGGGGCAGTCTCTGGAATGGCCTTTTCTTCAGTCTCTGCTCTGCTCTGTCTCTTTATTTTCTTTAGATAGAAGCAATGCTGGGTTAAAAATTTGGAGATGAGTAGGTGGCCCTATCTCTCAAACGGGAACCATGTATAATCTCTGGAGATGGTCTCTACAGTTCTCTCTCTCCTTTGTTGGGCATTTCAGCTAATCTCATCCCTGTTGGGTCCTGGGAGCCTCTTACTTTCCTGACATCTGGGACTTGCTGTTGGCAACGCCCAGTTCCCCATCCTCATTTTTTTTTCTTTTTTTCTTTTTCTTTTTCTTTCTTTTTTTTTTTTTTTTTTTTTTAAGATTTATTTATTTATTTCACACGAGTACACTGTTGTTGTCTTCAGACACACCAGAATAGGGCATCAGATCTCCATTACAGATGGTTGTGAGCCACCATGTGGTTGCTCGGAATTGAACTCAGGACCTCTGGGAGAGCAGTCAGTGCTCTTAACCGCTGAGCCATCTCTCCAGCCCCCCCATCCTCATTTTACACACCTCTGTTCCAAATTTGTGATCCTCTGTATATCATCCCTATCTTCTCCCGTACCTGATCCTGCCTCCCCCTTTTCCCCTTCCCCCTACTCTCTTCCTTCAAAGTCCTTCCCACCCTGTACCTCCCATGAGTATTTTGTTCTGCCTTCTAAGAAGGACTGAAGCATCCATACTTTGGTCTTCCTTCTTCTTGAACTTCACATGGTCTGTGACTTGTATCTTGGGTATTCTGAACTTTTAGGCTAATATCCATTTATCAGTGACTGCATACCATATGTATTCTTTTGTGATTGGATTACCTCACTTAAGATGATATTTTCTAGTTCCACCCATTTGCCTAAGAATTTCATGAAGTCATTGTTTTTAATAGTTGAGTAGTACTCCATTGTGTAAATGTACCACATTTTCTGTATCCATTTCTCTGTTGAGGGACATCTGGGTTGTTTCCAGATTCTGGCTATTATAAATAAGGCTGCTATGAACATAGTGGATCATGTGTCCTTATTATATAATGGAGCATCTTTTGGGTATATACCCAAGAGTGGTATAGCTGGGTATTCGGGTAGAACTATTTCCAATTTTCTTAGGAACGACCTGAGTGATTTACAAAGTGGTTTACCTAGCTTGCAGTCCCACCAACAATGAAGGAGTGTTCCTCTTTCTCCACATCCTCACCTACATCTGCTGTCTCCTGTGTTTTTGATCATACTCATTCTGACTGGTGTGAGGTGGAGTCTCAGGGTTGTTTTGATTTACATTTCCCTGATGACTAAGAATGTTGAACATTTCTTTTTAAATGTTTTAGGGTTAAGAAACTGTTATGAGACTGTTTCAACCTTAAAGAAACGTCTCTCTGGAAAGTCTGCACCTGGTACTACATGAGAGCTTGCAACTGCACTAATCTTGGTCCTAAGACACTCCTGGCAAACCTGGAGTTCTTACTTTTGATTATGGATAGCCATGGTCAAAAGGGACTGAGATTTGTGTGGGTTTCTGCTTTACTGATCAATGTAGGGTAAAATTTTTGTGGTAGCTTGACCCTTCCCCAGCCCCAAATAACCTTGTATTAGTGTTTGAATAAAGTAACTGGAGTGAGCTAGCTGGGTATCAGTCTTCCCCGAAAGGTTGTATTCCTCTGCCTCTTCAGATAAATGAAGGCTTAGCAGCTTGATAAGCTTCTCTATCTAGTAAGGCACCTACAACCAACTTCAACCAATAGCTTCAAAGTGCTCACCACTAGATAGAAATACAAAGCACACCCCTTCCCTCAGGACTCAAGAATTACTTAAGAAGTGGGAACAGAAAGACTCTTTTTTTTTTTTTTTGAGGTTAGAACTCTTTTTTTAAAATTTTTAATTAGATATTTTATTTACACTTCAGATGCCATCCCCTTTCCCCATCCCCCCTTAGAAAACCCCTATCCCATGCCCCCCTTTCCTTTTTGCATTTATACATTTTTTTAAAATAATGTTAATCATAGGCTTTATAAGTTTGGAATTGTTCAATCAGAGGTGTAACCCACTGACAAACCTAGATATAACAACTGTCTTTGACTGGTGGAGATACATGAATATCTGCCTCCTTGTCTCCCCCCTCTTTCTCTCTTTCATCACCTAGCTTCTCTCCTTCTTCTTCTCCTCTTCTTACTCCTTCTCTTCCTCTCAGTACTCCTCCTACCGTAGCTCCTCCTACACATCACCCTTCCTGTTAAAATGAAACTTTTCTCTCAAAATACAATTAGAGCATAATTATGCCAATTTGTACCAGTGAGGTACAAGATAGTCCTAATACCCAGACCATCCTTTTGTTGACTAACCAGCACCTCTGTCATCTATCCTAACTAAAACATTTAGTTCTGAACCTGGCTTTAGGATGAATGTCAGCTGACGACCATCCACTCAAATCTTTTCTCTTAAGGTAAATAGCTATAAGTTTTCAACCCTGTTAGAAATCCAGAATGACTGAGTTAACTATAGTTGTGGGAAGCACAAAGCATAGCTTCTAAAACTTAGCCAATTTATAGAGACCTCTGAACACCTGGATACTCGCTCTACTTCAAAACGTTGGAGCATCTGTTCTTCTGCCTTCTGGCCCAGGATCATCTGACAGACCTTAGTGCTGCAGAATTATTAAGGGCTGATTACTCTGTCTAGGCAGATATAATCAGTCGACTATTCTGCAAGTGTGTCCTTTTCTGGACAGTAATTTGTCTGTAGAAGGAAAGCGGCAATTCTTGCCTAGTGGCTGTCTCACCACAACTGGAGTAACTCCAAGGATGCTCAATTTCTTCTTAGAATTCAATATAGGAAGCTGTCTGGAGCAGACAGGTCTCTAATGAAAATGAACATTAATACTGAATGTCAATTCTAAGGGTTTCTGATGTTTTGAAAACCAACTATCCATGTAAGGTAATCTGGACTGTTGCCTGTTAACTCCACTCAGCTATTTCTAAATAAAACATAGAGAACACCCTAACAATAAACTCCAAGCCATGAATTTGCTATAGTCCCTCAACTCACAGGCTGACCATCTCAAATCAGTTAAAAAAAAGTTAAAGAAGGACTGGGTCTAAGATTTGTATTCCTAAATGTGTTATACTGGTACAATGCCTATGAGAGTAACAATATTCATCTCTCTCTTATATCACTAAGAAGCTCATGCCAATGAAAACCTTAAAATTTGTAATCAAAGTAAATTGGTGCCATTTAAAAATTTATATCTTCATCTTGATATTAATTATACAGATTTCTACTAATCGGTTATGGCTATGCAATTAACCCCTAGCTAATCCTCTCTATTCCCACAAAACCACTACTTTTCCCTTGAAAGACAGTCCAACATTTACCACCTTAGTCCCCAAGCCCAGGGAATAGGGGCGCTGACTCTTCATTAGCTTCTTCAAGCTGATTATGGGCGTTGAGATATTAGAAGAGGAGTGGGGGGAAGAGCAAATTGACAATCCTCTGATGCTGTGTCTTCGCTGCCTCCAGATGGAATTCCCGGACCTCAGAGGTTTGAGCAGGTCTGCCCAGCTTGCTTGTTGAGTAGATACACCAAGGCTGATCATTCTGCAATATACAATTCTCAAAACAAATTTTAGTATCAAGATAGTTTTTTTTTTTAAAGAGGGCTGACGTTTTATTAAGGATGTTGGTTCTAACCGCTTTTCTATTTTTTCCCCTCTTTTATTGGATACAATATTTACATTTCACATTTTATCCCTTTACCGCATTTCCTCCACCACCCAGGAGCCCCTTTTCCCATCCCCCCTCCTCCTGCTTCTATGAAGGTGTTTACCCCCCTCCCCCCAGCCCCCCTCCCTCCTCAGATTCCCCCCACCCTCAGTGCTCAGCCTTCAGGGTACCAATGACCTTGTCTCCCACCTATGCCCAACAAGGCCATCCTCCCCTACATATACAGCTGGAGTCATGTGTCTCTCCATATGTGCTCCTAGGTTTGTGGTTTAGACCCTGGGGAGCTCTGGCTGGTTGGTATTGTTGCTCTCCTCATGGGGCCACCAGCCCTTAAGGTTCCTTCAGTTTACTCTCTAACTCCTCCATTGGGAACTTTTGATCAGATTAATGGATAGCTGCGAGTATCTGTCTCTGGGTATGTCAGACTCTGGGGGACCTCTAAGGAGACAGCCTTATCAAGCTGCTGTCAGTTTTCCCATCCTGACATCCCTATCAGCGTCTATTTTTGGTGACTGCCCATGGAATGAATACCCAGATGGAATGGTCTCCATATAACCCCCCCTTCAGATTCTGTCCCACACTTTGTGTCCATGTTTGCTCCCTTGGGTATTTAGTTACTCCTTCTAAGAAAGACCTAGGCATCCTCACTTGTTCTTTCATCTTCATGAGCTTCATGTCGTCTGGTAGTTGAATCTTTGTTGTTTCAAATTTTTGGGCTAATCTCCGCTTATCAGTGAGTAAATACCATGTGTGTTCTTTTGTGATTGGGTTACCTCACTCAGGATGATATTTTCTAGTTCCATCCATTTGCCTAAGAATTTCTCGAATTCATTCTTTTTAATAGCTGAGTAATATTCCATTGTGTAAATGTACCACATTTTTTGTATCCATTCCTCTGTTGAAGGACATCTGGGTTCTTTCCAGCTTCTGGCTATTATAAATAAGGCTGCTATGAACATAGTGGAGCATATGTCTTTGTTATATGTTGGGGCATTTTCTGGGTATATGCCCAGGAGTGGGATAGTTGGATCCTCAGGTAGTGCTATGTCCAATTTTCTGAGGAACCGCCAGACTGACTTCCAGAGTGGTTGTACCAGCTTGCAACCCCACCAACAATGAAGGAGTGTTCCTCTTTCTTCACATCCTCGCCAGCATCTACTTTCACCTGAGTTTTTGATCTTAGCCATTCTGACTGGTGTGAGGTGGTATCTCAGTGTTGTTTTGATTTGCATTTCCCTGATGACTAACATGTT
This sequence comes from Arvicanthis niloticus, assembly GCF_011762505.2. Classification (NCBI taxonomy): domain Eukaryota; kingdom Metazoa; phylum Chordata; class Mammalia; order Rodentia; family Muridae; genus Arvicanthis; species Arvicanthis niloticus. The sequence continues at coordinate 1,209,566 of NC_133438.1, read as the reverse complement.
GAGCATTTCTTAAGGTGCTTCTTGGCCATTCGTGTTTCCTCAGTTGAGAATTCTTTGTTTAGCTCTGTACCCCATTTTTAATGGGGTTATTTTGTTGTTTGGCATCTAATTTCTTGAGTTCTTTGTATATATTCGATATTAGCCCTCTATCGGATGTAGGATTGGTAATGATCTTTTCCCAATCTGTTGGTTGCCGTTTTGTCTTGTTGACAGTGTCCTTTGCTTTACAGAAGCTTTGCAATTTAATGAGGTCCCATTTGTCGAGTTTTGATCTTAGAGCATAAGCCATTGGTGTTCTGTTCAGGAACTTTTCCCCTGTGCCTAGGTATTCGAGGGTCTTCCCTAACTTCTCTTCTATTAGTTTCAGTGTATCTGGCTTTATGTGAAGGTCCTTTATCCACTTGGAGTTGAGCTTTGTACAAGGGGATAAGAATGGATTAACTTGCATTCTTCTACATGTTGACCTCCAGTTGAGCCAGCACCACTTGTTGAAAATGCTGTCCTTTTTCCACTGGATGGATTTAGCCCCCTTGTCAAAGATCAAGTGACCATAGGTGTGCGGGTTCATTTCTGGGTCTTCAATTCTATTCCATTGATCGTCCTGTCTGTCTCTGTACCAATACCAAGCAGTTTTAATCACTACTGCTCTGTAGTACAGTTTGAGGTCCGGAATGGTGATTCCCCCAGAGGTTCTTTTATTGTTGAGAATAGTTCTCGATATCCTAGGTTTTTTGTTATTCCAAATGAATTTGTAAATTGCTCTTTCTATCTCTACGAAGAATTGATTTGGAATTTTGATGGGTATTGCATTGAATTTGTAGATTGCTTTTGGCAGGATAGCCATTTTTACTAAGTTAATCCTGCCAATCCAGGAGCATGGGAGATCTTTCCATCTTTTGAGATCTTCTTCAATTTTTTTCTTCAGAGACTTGAAGTTCTTGTCATACAGATCTTTCACTTGCTTGGTTAGATTCACTCCAAGATATTTTATTTTATTTGTGGCTATTGTGAAGGGTGTCATTTCCCTAATTTCTTTCTCAGCCTGTTTATCCTTTGAATAGAGGAAGGCTACTGATTTGTTTGAGTTGATTTTATATCCAGCCACATTGCTAAAGTTGTTTATCAGGTTTAGGAGTTCTCTGGTGGAAGTTTTAGGTTCACTTAAATATACTATCATATCATCTGCAAATAGTGAAATTTTGACTTCTTCCTTTCCTATCTGTATCCCTTTGACTTCCTTTTGTTGTCTAATTGCTCTAGCTAAGACTTCCAGTACTATATTGAATAGGTAAGGTGAGAGTGGGCAGCCTTGCCTAGTCCCTGATCTTAGTGGGATTGCTTCAAGTTTCTCTCCATTTAGTTTGATGTTGGCTACTGGCTTGCTGTATATGCTTTTACTATGTTTAGATATGGGCCTTGAATTCCTGATCTTTCCAAGACTTTTAACATGAAGGGATGTTGAATTTTGTCAAATGCTTTCTCAGCGTCTAGTGAGATGACCATGTGGTTTTTTTCTTTGAGTTTATTTATGTAGTGGATTACATTGATGGATTTCCGAATATTGAACCATCCCTGCATTCCTGGGATAAAGCCTACTTGATCTTGATGGATAATTGTTTTGATGTGTTGTTGGATTGGGTTTGCGAGAATTTTATTGAGTATTTTTGCATCAATATTCATAAGAGAGATTGGTTTGTAGTTCTCTTTCTTTGTTGGGTCTTTCTGTGGTTTAGGTATGAGTGTAATGGTAGCTTCATAGAACTAATTGGGTAGTGTTCCTTCTGTTTCTATTCGATGGAATAGCTTGAAGAGGATTGGTATTAGGTCTTCCTTGAAGGTCTGAAAGAATTCTGCACTGAAACCATCTGGCCCCGGACATTTTTTGGTGGGAAGATTTTTAATGACTGCTTCTATTTCTTTAGGGGTTATGTGACTGTTTAGATGGTTTATCTGCTCCTTGTTTAACTTTGGTACCTGGTATCTGTCTAGAAAATTGTCCATTTCCTCCAGATTTTCCAATTTTGTTGAGTATAGGCCTTTGCAGTAGGATCTGATGATTTTTTTTTAATTTCCTCTGTTTCTGTTGTTATGTCTCCCTTTTCAGTTCTGATTTTATTAATTTGAATGCTGTCTCTGCGCCCTTTGGTTAGTCTGGCTAAGGGTTTGTCTATCTTGTTGATTTTCTCAAGGAACCAGCTCCTGGTTTTGTTGATATTTTGAGTAGTTATTTTTCTTTCAACTTGGTTGATTTCAGCCCTGAGTTTGATTATTTCCTGCCGTCTACTCCTCTTGGGTATACTAGCTTCTTTTTGTTCTAATGCTTTCAGGTTTGCTGTCAAGTTGTTAATGCATGCTCTTTCCAATTTCTTTTTGTGAGCACTTAGAGCTATGATTTTTCCTCTTAGTACTGCTTTCAATGAGTCCCACAAGTTTTGATATGATATGTCCTCATTTTCATTTAAATCTAAAAAGTCTTTAATTTCTTTCTTTATTTCTTCCTTGACCAAGTTATCATTGAGCAGAGCATTGTTCAGTTGCCAAGTGTATGTGGGCTTTCTGTTGTTTTTGTCCATGTCGAAGACAAGTCTTAGTCCATGGTGGTCTGATAAAGTACTAGGGATTATTTCAATCTTTTTGTATCTGTTGAGGCCTGTTTTGTGACCAATTATATGGTCTATTTTGGGGAAGGTACCATGAGGTGCTGAGAAGAAGGTATATTCTTTGTTTTAGGATGAAATGTTCTATAGATGTCAGTTAAGTCTAATTGGTTCATAACTTCTGTTAGTTTCATTGTGTCTTGGTTTAGTTTCTGTTTCCATGATCTGTCCATAGCTGAGAGTGGGGTGTTGAAATCTCCCACTATTATTGTGTAGGGTGCAATGTATGCTTTAAGCTTTAGTAAAGTTTCTTTTATGTATGTGGGTGCCCTTACATTTGGGGCATAGATGTTGAGAATTGTGAGTTCCTCTTGGTACATTTTTCCTTTGATGAATATAAAGTGTCCTTCTTTATCTTTTTTGATTACTTCTGGTTGAAAACTGATTTTATTTGATATTAGAATCGCTACTCCAGCTTGTTTCTTGGGACCATTTACTTGGAAGATTGTTTTCCAACCTTTTACTCTGAGGTAGTGTCTGTCTTTTTCACAGAGGTGTGTTTCCTGAATGCAGCAAAATGTTGGGTCCTGTTTATGTATCCAGTCTGATAGTCTATGTCTTTTTACTGGAGAATTGAGTCCATTGATATTAAGAGATATTAAGGAGAAATGAATGTTGTTTCCTGTTATTTTTCTTATTGGCAGTGGAGATATGTTTGTGTAGCTACCTTCTTTTATGGTTTTTGGAAGATTACTTTCCTGCTTTTTCTAGGTTGTAGTTTCCCTCCTTGTGATGGAGTTTTCCACCAATTATCCTTTGAAGTGCTGGATTTGTGTTGAGATACTGTGTAAATTTGGATTTGTCATGGAATATTTTGGTTTCTCCATCAATAATGATTGACAGTTTTGCTGGGTATAGTAGTCTGGGCTGGCATTTATGTTCTTTTAGGGTCTGTATGATATCTGTCCAGGATCTTCTGGCTTTTATGGTCTCTGGTGAGAAGTCTGGTGTAATTCTTAAGGTCTGCCTTTATATGTTACTTTGCCTTTTTCCCTTACTGCTTTTAGTATTTTTTCTTTGTTTTGTACATTTGATGTTTTGACTATTATGTGGCGGGAAGTATTTCTTTTCTGGTCTAAACTATTTGGAGTTCTGTAGGCTTCTTGTATATTTATGGACATCTCTTTCTTTAGGTTAGGGAAGTTTTCCTCTATAATTTTGTTGAGGATATTTAGTGGTCCTTTAAGTTGGGGGTCTTCCCCCTCATCTATTCCTATTATCGTTAGGTTTGGCCTTCTCATTGTGTCTTGGATTTCTTGTATATTTTGGGTTAGTAGCTTTTTGTATTTTGCATTTTCTTTGACAGTTGTGTCAATGTTTTCCATGGTATCTTCTGCACATGAGATTCTCTCTTCCATCTCTTGTATTCTGTTGGTAATACTTGTGTCTATGAGTCCTGATCGTTTTTTTAAGTTTTCTATCTCCAGGGTATTCTCCCTTTGTGATTTCTTTATTGTTTCTACTTCCATTTTTAGATCCTGCATGGTTTTGTTTAATTCCTTCTCCCGTTTGGTTGCATTTTCTTGCAATTCCTTAAGGGATTTTTGTGTTTCCTCTTTAAGGGTTTCTATCTGTTCTTTGAGAGTGTTATTTATGTCTTTCTTAAAGTCCTGTATCATCATCATGAGAAGTGATTTTAATTCTGATTCCTGCTTTTCTGGTGTGATGGGGTGTTCAGGGCTTGCTATGATGGGGGAACTGGGTTCTGATGATGCCATGTAACTTTGGTTTCTGTTGCTTACGTTCTTGCGCCTGCCTTTTGCCATCTGGTTAAATCTAGTGCTACCTGTACTTCTGTCTCTGATTGAAGCCTGCCTTTCCAGTTGTCTCGATTGTGTTTGGTCTTCTAGGGGTCCAGATGTCTCTGTGATTTTTTCCAGCTGCACTGGTTACGGTGGTATCTCTAGGATGCCTCAGGATATGGTGCCTCCAAGGTGGTAGTCCAGCTAGGTGTCTGCTGTTCTGGGTGCAGTGTCTCCTCTTGGATATCTCAGGATATGTTGTTTGACACTCTGAGTTCAGTTGTTCCTCTGTGGCTCTGGGTTGCATGGACCTTCCAGTATGTCTCAGGCGGAATCCGGGGTCCACAGAACAGCAGACCTGGCAGAGATCTGGTCCAGGCCTCAGACCCGGGAGATGGGCAGAAGGGGGGTGCTAGCCGGCAGGGGCGGGGGCGGGTATCTGCTGGAATCTGAGCACTCAGGGCACCCAGCTATGGGCTCAGGGTAGTATGTGGGCTTTCCTACCTAAAGCTGGCTGTGGGATCCTTGGAGCCCTCAGAATGTCTCCGGCAGGATCCGGGGTGCACTCACCAACAGGCCGGGCAGAGGTCTGGCCCAGCCCACAGTCTTCAGACGGGAAGAGGGGCGAGCAGCGGAAGGGGAGTGCTAGCGGTGGCTGTGGGATCTGTGGAGCCCCCAGAATGTCTCTGGCAGGATCCGGGGTGCACTCACTCCCAGAAAGACTCTTAAGAGCCAAAGGTGATGGATATTTCCAAGGAAGCTAAGTTTTGGACACAATAGAGCCCATGCACATATTAATTCACAGCATAACAAGACTAGGACAGGCTCAAGACAGACAAAAGCCCTAGTAGGGAAGGAGAGAGTAAGCACCTGTACTTACCATAACTAGAGAAGTACTGGAATTTGATAGCTATTTGGGAAGATGGAATAGTTTTCATTAATCTATGGCCTCTGTTACACTGACCACACTATAGGACAGGAACTACATACAAGAATAGGTGGACTTAAAAGGTTAAGAGAAACACACACACACATACACACACACACACACACACACATGAGAGAGAGAGAGAAAGAGAGAGAGAGAGAGAAAGAGAGAGAGAGAGAGAGAGAGAGAGAGAGAGAGAGAGAGAGAGAGGATGATTGAGAATTGAGAATAGGACAAAGGGTAGCGTGGTTAATGAGTCAGGGGTGGAATTGGAGAAGCTGCAGATGGTAAATCTGATCAAATTGCTCTGCATGAAATTCTAAATAATATGAATATTATTTTCAAACAATTTGTATTTATCTGCTTACTAAGCTGTGGGGTCTTTAATCAATTGAATTTTCAGGGTTTGTTGATATAGGAGCCCATGATCTCATATTTTAGCTAAGAGCTAGAAGGAGAAATCAATACATTCATGAAACTGAACACAACATAGTAGCAAAAAATTAATTAACTACGACTTCAAAATTAAGTTCTTATCACCACAAAAAGATGTTTTTAAAGACACAAGTTAAGTTCCATCCACCTAGAATAAAAGTCTCTAAAGTCTCAATTGTATACTGTAATTTATTTATGTGTTTGTTTTCTTGCTTACTTGCCTCAGGGTCAGACTAAGTAAACCTGCCAGTCCAGAAACTCACAGCGAAGACCAGGCTGGCATATGACTTATGGAGATACAGTCATCTCTGCCTTCCGAGTGTGCCACCATGCCTGACAAGATTTTTGCTTTTAATTCTTAATTTGACCCATTAAACCTAAAAGGTTTATATGAAATGTTAACAATGGTTGTTGCTCCACTAGGAAAGAAGGGGTTACACTGACATAAGTACACATTAGTGGGTACAAAGTTACTTGCCATGTGTGGTATGTATAATTTCATGTTGCAGCAAGTGATTGTCAAGAATATTTAACACAATATTTAGAGAAATAGCTTATCATCATAGGAAGAATTTCAAATAAGAGCCTAGGGGAAACAAACTGTCTTATAGCCATGACTAATCCCTGCATGGTTGGCTAAAGTAAAATTGACCATATGCCATCATCCCCCACTATGGAGCAAGGAGAAGTTCAACGCACTCTGTGGGAGTAGGTGACACATGGTCTTCTGTGCAGCAGAGAGTGTGTTCTCTGGAGTCCTATTCAGTGCTCAGCCTGTTTGAATGGCTGTGGTGGCATCCCCCACTACAGAAGAACCAACTTTTAATGACTTTCCAGCTCCCAGAGTGGACTCTCTGGTGTAGCTCAACTTGGGGAAAGGTGTGTCCTCAAAGGCACCTGGCCTAGTCAACTTAATAAGTTCACCAGGAGACTCATTTTAAAGGTGGAAGACTATTATTCCTCTGGGTGCTCCAAAAGGATGCACTAAAACAAGGCCATCAAGGCCTCAGGTACCACGGGGGGGGGGGCAGGTCAGTTGGAAAGAGACATGCTGCCATTCTGTGTGCAGTTTACTTGTGGGTGTGTATAGGAAGCCTTCCCAGCACATCTATCTGTGGGATGGAGTCACCTCCAGTGAGGATGCCATGGCATCCCAGCCTGAGATAGAGAGAGGTACGAAGACCCTGTCAATGTTCTGGTTTTCTAGCCTCCTTGTGCAGACTGTGATCTTATCAGATACTTTGTTTCATGTCTCCAATCTATTTCCTCATTCTAATTTTCCCTACATCTCTTTATTTTCACTCGCGTTTACCATTTTCTATTCTATATCTTAGCATGTGTTCTAGCACGTATTCTAGATGCACTGGTGTAGGTCCCCACTTCTCATCTTTTCTCAAGCATTTGCATTGGCCACCTGCCATCTACATTTGATTTTGGATACTGTTTCTCCTGTCCAGGGAGGTGCACAGTCTCACAGGGGCTTATTCTTCACAAGATACTCACAACATTCAAACTCCTTTCTCCTGTCATTCCTCTGAAAGCATGTCCTCTTTCCAGTGAGGTCAGGAATGTTACAACTAAGTTGTGAGCTGCCACCTTAGCTCTGCAGACTGCCGTGGTCTGTGCTTGTCTTGAGAGGCACTGACATCACCATCAAATGGAAGAGTACTGTGCCGGCCACAGCAGCTCTGGTTGAAAGGCCAGTTACTGTCACAGCTATGAATCTGTCATTACCAGCTCTCCTGACTTTTGAGGTTGCTGACTTGTGAGCTGATGTCATTCTCACAGGGCTGCCTTGCAGGGACGGTCAGCAATCTACAGTTCTAACACATAGGACTGGTTCTGGGGCTCATGTTTTTTATATATCTTGACCATGATATGTCTTTGTGTGGCTCCTCTCTGGTTGTGTCTATTCATGGTTTATTTGGACTATCATTTCTTCTGTAGGTTTGGGAAGCACTGACTCTAGTGTTTTTGGTTAACTTGTCAGCGCCTATGGATTTCCTCTCACAAAGCTCCACCTCACCGTGGGTTGAGTGTATCCCACAGATCTGGACATGCTCCTTTCTTTACATACATCTCAATGTATGCTGTTCTTGATGTCATCCTCCAGCTTACAAATTCCCTCTCGGCTTGGTCTAATCTGCTTCAGTTTTCAGCCGTGGTTCTGACTTGATCGTGTGGCTTTGTCATCTGCCTTTTGCTCCTGAGTTCTAATTACTTTGCCACATTTCTCCTTTGTGTTTTTAATTACCTTCTCAGACTACTGGCCCTTTCACCCACTCTGCCAACTTCTCATCTGGGGCCTGAAATGATGTGCTCACTTTTTTCATCAGTTTGGGTCCTGCATGAGTCTGCGGATCCTCTGTACACCAGGACTCTGGAATTGTTTTTGTAAATTTTCTTGATTCCTTTTGTAATTTTCCTTGATGCTACTGGTGCACTGTTTTGTTTTTTTTTTGAAGGTGTGATGATAGTGACTGTTTTCTTGTACATGTGTGAAGGTATGTGTTGGGTGTGCTTGGGAGCGTGTCTGTGTGTGTGTGCGCGTGCACGTGTACGCGCGTGTGCATTAGCTTATGTGCTTGCACATTGTTGGGGTGGATTTTTTTCTCTCTGGTTTTAATTCTTATTGTACCCGTCAATTTTGCCTCTTTTATTGTAATCCTGTCTGTCCAGTGTGCTGTCTTCAGCTGAATTTATGTTTCCTTTTGCAGTGTGTGGGGTGGGGAGGGAGAACAACAGCAGCAGTTGCAGTGATTGACAGCCAGCCCAGGTTAACCTGAAGTAGAACACTTGTGCTTCACCTGTGGCCCCAGTAAAGTCCAGAGACAGTGGACGCAGAGAGCCTTGTCTCCATGTGTTCTCTTTCTAGGCAAGCCTTTCATCCAGACTACACCCAGTTTAAAGGCAAAGGTCTCATGTTCCTTTGACTCTGCAATCCCAGGCAGTGAAAGGTAGGGAAGGTTACTTCTCAGTCCCTCTATTCAGAGGATTTACACAGACTCAGCTTCCGGCTTTGTCTCCACAGCCTAGGCTGATTTGACCATTGCACCTATGATGCATCCAGACTCTAGGCGCATCCCTGCAGCTCAGGCGGTCTCCCTTCTGTTTACCTGCATATGGACTACATATATTGGCTTGTGCTAAGATCTGCACACAGAAGAGGCCAAGGCCATTTCCAGCCTTCTAAACTTTTAATGAAAGTATTCTGGGTGGATTAGTTCCCTCCCCATTCATATCTGAGTGACAGTGGGCCTGGGTCTCATGAATGTAACATGGTTTATACAAAGAACTTATCCTGTCTGTCTTGTGGCCAAGAGCTTCAACATAGTTGGGTCCGTCCTGGTCCCTGTTTGGTCACAAGACCATATCTAGGATCTTGATCTGAAAAGCCAGCCTAGGACTAAGGATGTGTTTAAGGGTATAGATTTCACCCTGCATATGATGAGCATGTAACTGAACCTCGGTATTTAAGGTTGTACTGGAGTGGTGGCTGGCCTTGATTGGCTCCCACACACAGGTTGGCTGGACAATAACAGAGTCACTGAGCTGCCCTATGGCCCCCAGCCAAGACCTAGGTCTACAGTGCTGTTTCTTGTGTGCAAAGATGTGCCACTCTGTGACCATATCTTACTGCTTATATAGCTTAGGACACTTCAGGATCAATGCAAATTTTCATGTCTGTATCTCTCCAACATGTACCAGTTTCATTGGTACTATGTGTGAGAATGCCAAAATGATCTTTCATAAAGGTATACCAAATATTACCCTTGCATGTTGTATCACTTGGCAAGACACTTACTTCAATTCCTGTCAGATTTGGTTTCTCTATCATGGCATGAATACTGGTTTGTCCAGAAAATTCTTTGGTTGAGATTTTGTTTTGTACAATTGGATTGTTAGGTATGGTTTTACCTTCTTTATTTCAGGAACCTTTACAAGTTGTGGGAAACTCCTTGTCCCAAACACTGACATTTGTCGCAGAAAGTAAAGTTAGAGGCAGAGAGCTAAAAGTCTGTAGCTGGATAGCTTAGATAGGTAATTGTTGAAATGACTCTTTTTCTGTAAAGATTTATTTATTTCATTTATATGAGTACACTGCAGCTGTCTTCAGACACACCAGAGGAGGGCATCAGATTCCATTACAGATGGTTGTAAGACACCATGTGGTTGCTGAGAATTGAACTCAGGACCTCAGAAAGAGCAGTCAGTGCTCTTAACCACTGAGCCATCTCTCCATCTCTGTTGAAATGATTCTTATCCTAACAGAGTTTTGTAATAGAGTCCTAAACAAGGTTAGAACTACTAACACTCACATGCTTGTTCTGTGCTATCGTGTTCTATAGAAATGTCAAATAACTAAGAATGTATTTGTTTAGAAAGGAAGTACAAGAGCAAGAGCAAAGCCAGCATGCAAATGGAGAGATCAGGCAGTGTTTATCTTTCTGGACAGTTACTTCACTCAGGATGATTGTTTGTAGACTCCCCATTCACCTGCAGATTTTATGAATGATATTCATAGGTAGATAGGTAGGTAGATGGATAGATATAGAGAAATATAGAGATATTCTCATGTTTTTATTATTCATTCACTGGGTTATGGGCCTCTAGTTTGTTCCCAATTTCCGACTATTCCTAAGAGAACAGCAGTGAACATGGATAAGCAACTGTCTCCATGGGAAGAATTAGAGTCCTTTGGGTATACGCCCAAGATGGGTATAGCTGGATCTTGTGGTAGTTCTATTCTCAGCTTTCTATAGTGACACTACCAGTTCTCATTTCCACCCTCTTCCTGCATCCTCCTCAGCTTTTGCTGACATTTATTTTATTCATGTTGACCATTCTGACTGGGTTAAGTGGAAATATTAAAGTAGTTTTAATTTGCATTTCCATGGTGACTAGTGATGTTGAACATTTTTTTTTTTAAAAAGTGTTTCTCAGACATTTGTCTTTTATCATTTAAGAAATCTCTATTCAATTCTGTACCATTTTTAATGGATTGTGGTTTTGGTGTTCAGCTTTTTAGTTCTGTACAATGCCCATTTAATCATATGATTAAAATGTATCCTGGTTCTAACACTAAAGTGTTGGGGATGGGGCAGGGTTCCATTTGAGTTCCTTAAGCCTGACTTTTCTACCCTCAGGCTTTCAGAAATAATGGAATCTGGTTCCTAGAAGGGTCACCATTAACCCATAGTGCACATTTTGCTACAGTCTCCCTCCCTGTGGTTATCCGTCAATTACTACATTCACCCACCTGATTCATTGATTTTACCATCACAACACCATGCATTTACATTCGCTTGGTTTGCCTTATCCTAGTAGAAGAACAATGAAGACTTCATTAAGATAATGTTTCCAAGAGACCTAATTTCTGGATTCTTCCTCCTCTCAGAAGTTTTCATTGGATTCATGGGAAACTTGCTTCTCTTCATACTATACATGTACATCTTCTTAACTCAGCCTCGTCAGAAGAAGCCCAGAGATATGATCTTCACACATCTAATGCTTGTCAATGTTTTGAGCATCGTGTTCAAGCTGATACCAGATGTCATGAGATCCTTTGCAGTCAAGCTCCTCTTCCATGATGTTGCATGTAAGGCAGTTTTGTATGCATACAGTGTTACTAGGGGCCTTTCCGTGTGTACTATCTTGCTATTGAGTGTTTTTCAAGCCATCACTGTCAGTTCGAACCATTCCAAGTGGGCATGGCTTAAATCCAAGCTTGAGTCATGCATTTTTCCATTACTCCTCATCATATGGATCATCAACACATTTCTCTATCTTCCAATGGTTGAAAACATAAAGGGAAAAATGAACTTCACTGTTCTGGGTTCTAAGTATTCCCAGATATACTGCCGAAGTAGCCAGGTTCGCCATCACACCACCGTGCCACTTGTAACTGCACTAATGATTAGAGACATCCTGTTTGTGTTTCTCATGATGTGGTCCAGCCTTTACATGATGAGCCTCCTCTTCAGACACAATAGGAGAACACGGCATGTCCACAGTTTCATTGTCTCTCTCCATGCATCTTCTGAAAAGAGAGCCACCCACAACATCCTTCTGCTTGTGGGTTTCTTTGTGTTTTTCTACTGCTCAAACACCTTTGTCACCTTCTATTCACTTTACAGACCCAAGAGCAGACCAGTATTGGATCTGATTGGTGGAGTTTTATCCTCAGGTTACCCAACAGTCTGCCCTTATGTTCTGTTGAACAATAGGAAACTTATTTCCAAATTTGTTTCTTCATTTTTAGACTTTAAATGTACCTTTTTTACAAGAGGATGCCATTGCTAATCTAATACTCCAAACTGACCCCACCTTAGCTGATTCCTTACCACATGAGCTAAACAGCCATAGATGCTTGAGTATCTAATATTCAGGTAGCAGGAAGTGACCAATAGTGCTTTTTATTTTGATTTTTAAATATTTATTTATTTATTTATTTTTGGTTTTTCGAGACAGGGTTTCTTTGTGTAGCCCTGGCTGTCCTGGAACTCACTCTGTAGACCAGGCTGGCTTCTAACTCAGAAATCCACCTGCCTCTGCCTCCCAAGTGTTGGGATTAAAGGCGTGCACCACCACCGCCTGGCATAATGCTTTTTATTAAGATAGGGCCTTATGTAGGATTTTTGTGATTGATTTCTTTTTTTTTGCACGTTGACAAGAATATTTATTTATTTATTTTATATATTTTATTTACATTTCAGATGCCATCCCCTTTCTCCATTTCCCCTCCCTAGAAAACCCCTATCCCATGCCCCCTTTTCCTTTTTGCTTTTATACAATTTTTAAAAATGTTAATCAAAGGCTTTATAAATTCTATAATGCTCAATCAGAAGTGTAACCCAATACCCAACCTAGATATATAAACTATCTTTGACTGGTGGAAACACGTGAATATCTGCCTCCATGCCCCCCTCTTTCTCTCTCTTTTTCTTTCTCATCACCTAGCTTTTTCTCTCCTTCATCTTCTCCTCTCCTTACTCCATCTCTTCCTCTCGGTACTTCTTCCCTCTTAGCTCCTCCTACATATCACCCTTCCTGTTAAAATAAAACTTTTTTCTCAAACTATAATTAGAGCATACTTATTCCTAATTGTACCAGTGAGATAGTCCTAATATCCAGTCCATCATTTTGTTGACTAACCAGAACCTCTGTCATCTCTCCTAACTAAAACACTTAGTTTTGAACTTGGCTTTTTTCTTGGCTTTAGAATGAATGTTAGCTGAAAACCATCCACTCAGATCTTTTCTCTCAAAGTAAATAGCCAGGATTGGCTATGAGACTATAGGTCTTCAACCCCATCAGAAATCCAGAATGACTGAGTTAACTGAAATTATGGGAAGCACTAGACATAGCTTCTAAGACTTAGCCAATTTATAGAGACCGCTGAACACCTGGAAAGCCCCTACACTACTGAACGTCGGAGCACCAAATCTTCAGCCTTCTGGCCCAGAATCATCTGACAGACTTTAGTGATGCAGAATTATTAAGGGCTGATTACTCTGTCTAGGCAGATATAATCAGTCGACTATTCTGCATGTGTGTCCTTTTCTGGACAGTAATTTGTCTGTAGATGGAAAGAGGCAATTCTTGCCTAGTGGCTGTCACTGCACATCTGGAGTAACTCCAAGGATGCTCAATTTCTTCTTAGAATCCACGACAGGAAGCTGTCAGGAGCAGACATGTCTCTAATCTAAATGAACATTAATATATAAATATTTGTAATGTCAATTCTATGGATTTTTGACGTTTTGGAAACCAACTATCCATGTAAGGTAACCTGGACTGTTGTCTCTTAACTCCTCTCAGCTATTTCTAAATAAAATATGGAAAACAACCTAACAATAAACTCAAAGCCATGAATTTGCTATAGTCCCTTAACAAACCATTCCAAATCAGTTTAAAAAAGTTAAAGAAGGACTGGGTCTAAGCCTTGTATTCCTAAATGTGTTATACAGGCACAATGCCCATGAGAGTATCAATATTCATCTCACTTTTATATCAATAAGAAGCTAGTATCAATGAAAGCCATAAATTTGAAATCAAAGTAAATTTTGTACCGTTTAAGAAATTATAACTTCATCTTGATATTAATTATACAGATCCATAGATTATGGCTATGCAATAAGTCCTAGCCAGTCCTCCCTGTCTCAACAAAACCACTACTTTTCCCTAGAAAGACAGACCAATATTAACCACCTTTGTCCACAAGCCCAGGGAATAGGGGCACTGACTCTTCTTTAACTTCTTTAAGCTGATTACGGGCATTGAGATATTAGAAGAGGGACAGGGGGAAGAGTAAATTGCTAAGCCTCTGATGCTGTGTCTTTACTGCACTGTGATTGATTTCTTATCTTTTCTTAATATGTGAGAGCCAAAGTCCCTTGGAACTGGAGTTGTGAGCTGCCAGGTAGGTTCTGGGAATTGAACCCAGGTTCTATGGAAAAACAGCCAGTGCCCTTAACTGCTGAGCCATCTCTTTAGCCCCTCATGTAGAGTTGTTTTAGAGATAGTGTTTTAGCATGAGGCTTTAAAAGCTTTAATATCAAAAGAACAAAGACTAATAAAATTTTCATATACTTATGTGTTTAAATTTTATGTTGAGTTTATATGGTATTATACTTAACTTTGTTTGCTTGTTTGAACTCTTCCAAATATAGAGTAGAAATTTTACTTCTATATTTGTGATTGATCTTCTTCTATAAAATTGTACTTCCCTGGGAAATTTTATAAATTTGATAAATATGTCCTGAGTGTTCTGGGCACTATATTCATGAGAGAAAATTAATAACTAAACAAAAAAGCAAAAACAAGAACTGAAAGACTGTGCTATATTTATAATGTGGTGTGGTTACTGAGGAGATAGCTCTGAGGGCCAAATGCACTTGGCATACAAGTGTGAGAACTAGAATTTGTATCCTCAGAGCCCATGCAAAGAGGGAATGGTAGCCTGCTTATTTTGAACTCTGAAGATAGGGACTGAGATCCACAGAGGAAGCCATATAGCAAAACTCACCAGATCAGTGGGCTCGGGGCTTGAATGAAACTTAAGTGTAACTTATTCATTGAATAACTCAATGAATAAGTTACACTTGGAAAATGGTCCTTATCATTAACCAAGGACCTATATGTGCATGCGTTTATATATACACATGTACTTATGTGAGTGCATCACACACATGCGAACCTTTGCACATGCCTTCATAATGACAGCCACACCTGTATTCTATGGATGCCTTTGTAATTTTAGCTTCAGCCTATAAAATTAATTTGAACTACATGTGCCTCCTCATGAGCCATAATTCTTCAGCAGGCATGCAGGACTCTCAGTTTGCTGTCCTCATTTGTTTCAAATACTTAGTTTGACAAATTCATTGATCCTTTCTGCTGTGCTTTATCATCCTGAAAAGTCCACTCTTTGTGATCTATAATTCTACTAAATGCTTATGGGATGTCATACAGCTGATATGTAATTTGAATCACTGGGCAGATGTTTTGTTTTTTAACTGTAGCAATAGATTCCATGTTGGCCATAACATTCTGGGTTTTTTATTGTTTTTTTTTTGGGGGGGGGGTTGAGACAGGGTTTCTCTATGTAGCCCTGGCTGTCCTGGAACTCACTCTGTAGACCAGGCTGGCCTAAAACTCAGAAATCCGCCTGCCCCTGCCTCCCAAGTGCTGGGATTAAAGGTATGAGCCACCACTGCCTGGCAACATTCTGTTTTTTAAAGATTTATTTATGTTTTAAATTATATGTATAGCTGTGTGTTGTGTGTGAGTATATATATGCATGGGTGAGTGATTGGCCAGCAGCAGCCAGATAAGGACATTGAATCTCCTGGAACAGAGGCTATAGGCATAAGTGAGCCTCCTGTCATGAGTGCTGAGAACTGAACTCAGGCCCTCTGAAAGAGCAGTGCGTGTTCTTAACTGATGAGCTATCTCTCCAGCTCTTTATAACATTCTTGGATACAAATTTGTTTGGTTGTTCAGTTTTCCATTCTCTTCCATCTCTCTGTGATATATCAAGATACTTGACACCAGTGACTTTTTTCTTTGAAGAAATAAAGTTTTCTTTATGAGTCATGAAAATTACACTGTAGCCACCAGGGCGTTTTTGTATTTTCATATAAAATTTAACCTTCTTTTTCCTATTTCTGTGATTATTGTCACTTGTTAATTGATGGGTGATATATATATATATATATATATATATATATATATATATATGTATTCCATCAACTCTCTTGTATGATATAGTACTTTCACAATATTCTGATGACCTATGAAACAGAAGATCATTCTACTTCCTGTTTTATTCCTGACTTTCTGCTATTTATTGTTCTCATGTAGATGACATTAAGATCTTTGGATAAGTGTACTCCTATGACTTTTATTATGTTATGTATTCTTTGTTTAGCGTCCATCTTACTAATGTCTACCCTGATATTTACTATTTATTTTCACTTTTTTTTTTTGGTTTTTGGAGACAGGGTTTCTCTGTATAGCCCTGGCTATCCTGGAACTCACTCTGTAGACCAGGCTGGCCTCGAACTCAGAAATCCGCCTGTCTCTGCCTCCCGAGTGCTGGGATTAAAGGCGTGTACCACAATGCCTGGCTTATTCTCACTTACTAATTTGGAAATTGACTGGCTGTAGATGTTTCTAGAACCTAAGGTACATTACCTTTTTTATTTCTTTCCTCCTAACATTTAATGGCATCATTAATAGTTAGAAACTTCACTTTTTTTACTTTTTAAAAATTATTTTATTATTTTTTATCTTGACTGCAAGTCCTCTCCTTGTTTTCTACACATACTTGACCAAATGTCCTTTAAGTTTTCTGAGATCCACATAACTGGAGGAAGGGATGTCTATACAGCCAAAGACCCGACTTTCATCATATCTGATAGCAAATTGAGAACAAAATGTCAAAGGAAGAGATTATAATTTGCCAATGTGTGCCTGCCAGCAGTGAGCTCTTGCTCCATCCTCCAAATCTCCCCCACCTCCACTCTGCATCACCCTCTCTACTCTTCCCTCCATTTCCCTTCAAAGTGGGCACTCCTCCCATGGATAACAGCCAAACATGGCATACCAAGTTGCCGTGAGACTAAGCACCTCCCCTCATATGAAAGCTGAACAAGGCAACCTCCTGTAAGAGGAAAAAGGTCCCAAAAGCCCGCAAAAGAGTCAGAGTCTGCTCCTGTTCACAATGTTAGAAATCTCACATGAAGATCAAGTTATGCCAGGCAGTTGTGGCGCAGGTCTTTAATTCTAACGCTTGGGAGGCAGAGGCAGGTGGATTTCTGAGTTTGAGGCCAGCCCGGTCTACAGAGTGAGTTCTAGGACAGCCAGGGCTACATAGGGACACCCTGTCTCAAAACACGGAAAAACAACAACAACAACCCCCCCTCAAAAGATCAAGTTACACAACTGTAACGTATGTGCAACATGCAAGCTCCCTGGTGGTCGATTCAGCTCTGTGAGCTCTTATGAGCCCAGGTCAGTTGACTCTGTGGGTTTTCTTGTGGTGTTTTTGACCACTCTGGCTTCTACAATTCTCCCTATCCCTCTTCCACAAGATTCACCAAGCTCTGCCTAATGTTTAGCAGTGGGTCCTTGCATCTGTTTCCATAACTTGCTGGATGAAACCTCTCTGATAACAATTGAGCTAGGTACCAGTCTATAAGTATACCAAAATATCGTTTGGAATAATTTCATTGCCACCACCCATTTTTTTCTATAGATCTTTGGGCTAACCAGCCACCAGGTCCTGGCCCTCCATATGAGTGGGCTCCCTTTCATAGCATAGGTTTCAAGCTCTACCAGTTATTGGTTGGTCACTCCCACATATTCTGTACCACCTCTACCGAGCACATCTTCTAGGCAGGAAAAATTGTATGTAGAAGGCTTTGTGGCTGGGTTGATAACCCAGTCCCTCCATTGGAAGTCATGCTTGGTTACAGGAGATGGCTAGTTCTGGTACATTTACACAATGGAGTATTACTCAGCTATTAAAAACAATGAATTCATGAAATTCATAAGCAAATGGATGGAACTGGAAAATATCAATCTGAGTGAGGTAACCCAATCACAAAAGAACACACATGGTATGCACTCACTGATAAGTACATATTAGCCCCAAAATATCGCAGTATTCAAGATACAACTCACAAACCACATAAAGCTCATTAAGAAGAAAAACCAAAGTGTGGGTGCTTCAGTCCTTCTTAGAAGGAGTAACAAAATACTCATGGGAGCAAGTATAGATACAAAGTGTGGGACAGAAACTGAAGGAGGGGCCATCCAGAGACTGCTCCACCTGGGTATCCATCCAATGTGCAGACACCAAAGGCAGATGCTGATGTGGATGCCAGGAAGTGTATGCTGACAGAAGCCTGATTTAGCTGTCTCTTTGGAGGTCTGCCAGATCCTGACATATACAGAGGTGGACACTCACAGCTAACCATTGAAGTGATCACAGGGTTCTCAATGGAGACGTTAGAGAGAAGACTGAAGGAGATGAAGGAGTTTGTGATCCCATGCAGAGAGCAATAATACCAACCAACCAGAGCTCCCAGGGTCTAAACTACCAGCCTTGGAGCACATAGGGAAGGATCCATGGCTCCAGCTGTATATGTAGGAGAGGATGGCCTTGTCTGGCATAGGTGAAAGAGGAAGTCCTTGGTCCTGTGAAGGCTGGATGCCCCAGTGTGGGGGAATTCGTGAGCAGGGAGGTGGGAGTGGGTGGGTGGATGGGGGAACATCCTCAAAGAAAAAGGAGGAGGGGGAATCAAATAGGGGGTTTCTGGGTGGGGGGAATGGAGAAAGGTTACAACATCTCAAATGTAAACAAAATATCCAATAAAATTAATTTAAATAAAAATATAATACAAAACTAAATTAAATAACAATTACTTTATTGAAAACTGAGATCTACAAACAGCCAAACTAACCAAGAAACCCCAACTTGATATAATTGGATATTTAAAGGGGCACTACAATTGATAATGATGAAATAAAGAGGATCATTAGGATTCCCTAATGGAAAAACTATAGAAGTCAGAGGGGATGGAGGACACCAGAGAGCACAGCCCACAAAATCAACCAAGCAGCTCCATTAGGCTCACAGAGACTAAAGGAGAAAGCATAGGGCCTGTCTAGGTCTGCACCAGGTCCTCTGTGTATGTAATATAGCTGTTAGCTTGGTGCTTTTGTGGGACTACTAACAGTGGCAGCAGATGAACTTCTGATCCTTTACCCTGTTCCTGAGACTCTTCCTTCTCTTTGGTTGCCTTGTCCAAGACAATTGCCTTGTCTTTTTTGTTTTTTCGAGACAGGGTTTCTCTGTGTAGCCCTGGGCTGTCCTGGAACTCACTCTGTAGACCAGGCTGGCCTCGAACTCAGAAATCCGCCTGCCTCTGCCTCCCAAGTGCTGGGATTAAAGGTGTGCGCCACCACCGCCCGGCTTGCCTTGTCTTATTGTATCTTGTTTTGCCTTGTTTGGCTATCATCTCCTGAAGGCCCACCCTTTTCTCAAAAGAAAATGGATTGGTGTAGATCTATGGAAAGGGGAAGGTAGGAGGAGGGGAGGGAGGGGAAACTGTGGTTTGGACATATTGTATGAGAAAAGAATCAATTTTCAATTAAAAATTTAATACTGGAAAATCTAGAATAAATAGATACATTTGTACACATGTATGATCTATCAAAATCAAATATCTCTCTAAGGAGCAATGAAATTGGAGCAATACTAAAAGGTGCCCTAATAAGGAAAAAATTACATTAATTACATTAATTAATTACATTGCACCTTTGTCTAAGGTCTTCAGCACCAAATTAAGACCGCTGAGGCACCTAGTCTCCTCTACTAAGCAGTTACCAAGTACTTCACTTCTCTGGTCTGGTAAGACAGCCAATATTGAGCTAGTCCAACCGCATAGGGTAAGCCAATTTAATAAATCCTTTTCTAATATGTACTCATTCTATTTGTTGTGTTACTCTAGGGATCCTGACTATTACAACTCATCACCATGTCCAAATTCAGACATTTAATGGTAAACTGACACCAAACGGTCTCCAAAGTATTCCGCAACATTATGAAGGAGAGGAGCACAGCCGGTCTGTGTCTGGCATATGACTCTGACCTTAGTACCTACATTAAATGGGAACTCAGTAAAGACGTGTATGTAGCAGAAATTTTATTGGACAGAAAAGGCGAGATGTAGTGAAATTTCCGCTAGTTAATTAATTGGATAATAAAGAGGACAAGAAGCTCATCACTGGGTGAGAAGGAGGCCGGTCTTCTGGGTCTGAGAGAGGAAGAGGGACACAGGAGGAAGGAAAGGTGCCTTTTGGATGCCGAGGATAGAGTGAAAGGAAACAAAATGTAAACTGGGGACTGTTAGATCTGGTGGCAGAGTCAGCCAACAGAAAATTTCTAACAGAATAGTTGATAGTTTACGATGATAGATTCCGTGCCTAGTGGTCGTATCATCTGTTGATTCAAAACTAATATTGTCTGGTCTTTTACACTCACAGCAACTCAGGTGGACACCAGGCAGTGGACAGAGTGCAGGACAGAGAAAGTGCGCCCTTAGCTACCCACAGAAACTTGGGAGTGCAGAGTGGTTTGGCAGCAGCTGACCATGGGGACCAAGGAGTGATCTCAGAGCTTTGGAGAGGAAGAGCTTGTGTTTACGGGAGAGGTGTTGGCTAGGAGAAACACGTGATCTCAGTCTTAGGCTGGGAACAGACAGAGACCTCCAGTACCTAGCCAGCAATATTGCTTTTTAATGATTACATGCTACACGTATATACTACTTTCTCTGATGAAGAAGTTACTTGTTAAAATATGTTTAGGAGTGGTAGTGCATGCCTTTAATGCCAGCACTCAGGAGACAAAGGCAAGGGGATATCTCTGAGTTTGAGGTCAGCCTGGTCTACAGAGTGAGTTCCAGGACAGCAGGTCTATGCAGAAAAACCTGTCTCAAAAACAGAAGGGGGGGGGAGGAGGAAGAGTAGGAGGAGGTAGGGGGAGGAGAAAAGAAGAGAAAACAAGAGAAGACAAGAGAAGAGAAGGAAGAAAGAAAAGGATCATATATAAAATGCAAATAGGTCCCGGTCTGGGGAAAACAAGAATGGTTCAACTTACATAGTCAGTAAAATAATACAACACATGAAATGGACTCACAGACAAGATTCATTTCATGATCTTAATGGATGTGATAAGAACTTTAAAGAAAAGTCAACATTCTTTCAAAGCCATGAATAAAATAGGAATCAGAGAAACAAGCTTAATTAGAGTCAATATTATAATAAATGGAGAAAAAGAGCATTCCCTCTAAAATCAGAAATAAAGCTGGACATAATAGTGCCTACCTTCAATCACTGCACTTGGGAGGCAAAGGCAGGTGAGTCTGTGAGTCTGAGGCCAGCCTGATCTACATAAAAAGTTCCGGGATATCCATGGCTGCATAAAGAGACCTTACCTCAAAATACACAATCATCACCACCACCACCACCACCGCCACCACCACCACCACCACCATCATCATCATCATCATCATCATCATCATCATCATCATCACCACCACCACCACCACCATCACCACCACCACCACCACCACCACCACCATCATCATCATCATCATCATCATCATCATCATCATCATCATCATCATCTCAGAAATGAGCCAAGGGTGACCACTCAGCTCTTACTGGATGTAGTGCTTGAAGTCTTAGACAAAGTAATAAGAAATGAGGAAGAAATAAGAGACACTAATTGAAAAGAAGGCAAATCAGCTCTATCATCAGAAGAACTGATAATTAAAATGCCTTAATGGTGTTACTAGAAAACTCCTTATGTCTTATGTGGCCCCCTTTCCTTTGTTAGGAGTTAACCAATCTCTAGTTAAAATGATTTGGTTAATATTTTGGGGGGGCTTCTTTATATGTTCAGTAAATATGTTGACAACATTATTTTCATCTCTCTGGATTTCATATAAAAGTGTAATACTCTTTGGATTTTGTATAATTTCCCCTTTCCCTGAGCATTGCGCTGGGTTCCAGCTGCACAGTCTTATCTTCAGTTAACGAATGTCATTCGCTATACTCTGATAACGAATGCATACAGAACTGTTTACTTTCCAACCAACCTGAAAAGCATTGCATCTTTCACTTTCATGCTATTATTCAGAAAATTTTGTTTGTTTTCCAATCATTGATGTGGGTTTGCTAGGAAATGCTAGGACAGTGAGGTGGGAGCAGGTCAGTGGGTGAGCGAGCTCCCTCATACAAGCAGGGGGAAGGGTCGATGGGATAGGGGGCTTAATGAGGGTAAACCAGGAAGGGGGATAACATTTGAAATGTAAATAAATAAAATAACCAATAAAAATAAACCGATTTATTATTTTAAAAAAGAAAACTTATTTTTGATAACTTTAATTAAGGTAGTAAGGTACAACAGTAACTTTTATACACAGTAATAATGAGCATGCTCAGAAACAAGCCAGGAGAAAACTCCCAATCATAACCTAAAAGTAAAATACCTGGCAGACCCACCTTAGCTCTTTCCTGCTGAGCCTCTCAGCCTTACCTTCCTGCCATCTTCATTTCTTCCTGTCAGCCACAGGTGTGCAGAAACACTTTCAGAAATACCCAGGGCCACACAGGGCTGAGATTTAGGAATGAGATTCTCACTATTCTCTCCATTCTCCATTACACTGTATCCCAACTTAATCCTGTAGTTGATTGCTTGCAGGATCCCCTCTTCCCATCACGTGTCCACTCCCTGAGTACTCCACTTCTTGGTGCAGACTTGATACCCCTGACTCTTTTCCACAGCCCTTCTTAGCATTTCCTCCTAAACCACATCCCTTCCTTCCTGCCACACACTGACCTACAGAAGCATTCTCTACCAAGGACTCCACAAGCCACTCAGTTGCTAGGATTGAGAGAAGGCAACAGAAATCAAAGGACAGAACACTTACCCAACAAAAACAAGACCAGATATCAACATCAAGAAAGACCTCAAAGACCATAACTACACATGCTCAAAAATACAAACACAAATAAGCAAAACAGTATGTTTCCACCATAACCAAGTAATGGTAGGCCCTGAGATTTGTAATATAGTGGGAGCAGTAGACAAGGACTTCAAAATATCTGTTATGAATATGTTCAAGGAATTTGAAGAAACTATGAATAAATCCCTTAATGAAGTCTGTGAAAACACAAAGAATTAGTTGAATAAAATAATGACTACAATTGGAGATGTAAAGGTAGAAACAGAATCACTAAAAAAAAAAAAAAATTTAGCCGGGCGGTGGTGGCACACGCCTGTAATCCCAGCACTTGGGAGGCAGAGGCAGGCGGATTTCTAAGTTCGAGGCCAGCCTGGTCTACGAGTGAGTTCCAGGACAGCCAGGGCTACACAGAGAAACCCTGTCTCAAAAAACCAAAAACCAAAAAAAAAAAAAAAAAAAAAAAAAAAAAAAAAAAAATCCAAACTGAAATAAAATTGTAAAACAAAAATTAAGGAATTCAAACAAAAATCTCAAAGGTTAACCTCACCAACAGACTACAAGGAAGAGAAGAGAGAATCTTGGGAGTTGAAGACAGAAGAAATGGATAGCTCAGTCAAAGAAAATGTTAAGTCCTTTTAAAAGAGAGCATACATTTCAGCTTAGACTATTTTACCCAGAAAACTGTCAATTACAATAGACAAAGAAAAACAATCCACAATAAAAACAAATTTAAACAATTTCCACCTACAAATCAAGCTTTAACCTGAAGAGGTTTGTCACACACAAGAAGACACAAGAAATAAATGATCCCACTTCAGGACATCAAAGGGGGCACACACCATATCAGTTCACCACATTAAAGGAGGAGAGGACACCATATAATGGTAAAACTGGAATCACTAAACACTGCTTATTGACAACTGTCAACATTGATGATCTCAATTCCCCAATAAAAAAGACTCAGATTAAGAAACTAAATTAGGAAGCAGAATTCATCCTTAGCTGCTTCCAAGAAATGAACCTCACCATCAAGGACAAATATCACCTGAGAGTAAAAAGATGGAAAAGGATATTCCAAGCAAATGGACCCTAGAAGCAAGCAGGTGTAGCCATTTTAATATACCACAAACTAGACTTCAAACCAAAACTAATCAGAAGAGATAGGGAAGGACACTACATGCTCATCAAAGGAATAGTCCACCAAGAGGACAGTTCTAAACATTAATGCGTAAAACATAAAGTCAACCAAGTTCATAAAAAAACCTGTCACTCTCACACAGTGACAGGGTGACTTCAATACCTAACTCTCACTAATATATGGATCACCTAGAAAAATTAAGTAATGTCATAAATCATATGGACCTAGCAGAAACCTATAGAACATTTTACCCAAACACGAAAGAATACACTTTCTTCTCAGCAGCTCATGAAACATTCTCCAAAACTGACTGCGTTCACAAATTGACTGGACACAAAGCAGGTCTCAAGAACAGATAAAAGAAAATTAAAATAATACCTTGCATCCTATCTAACAGATTATTTGAACAACAATAAACAACAGAAAGTGTAGAAAGTTATGGAAACTAGAGCCAAGCCATGGTGGTGCACACCTTGAATTGCAGAACTTGGAAGGCAGAAGCAGAATGATTTCTGTGAATTCAAGGCCACAGTGATCTACAGAGTGAGTTCCAGGACAGCCAGAGTGATATAAAGTGACTTGTCTCAAAATAATAATAATAATAATAATAATAATAATAATAATAATAATAATAATAATAATAATAGTGGTGGTGGTAATAATGGTGGAAACTGAGCAGCTACATGAAACCTGAGTTAATACATAAATCAAGACATTTGAAATGTTTCAGAATTTAATAAAAACGAATATTCAGCATATTCAAACTTATGGGATACAATGGAGGCAGTTCTAAGAAGTAAGGTCATAGCACTAAGTGCCTACATAAAAAACTGGAGAGAGAGCATACAATTAACCTAGCAGCACGCCTCAAAGTTCTAGAACAGAAAGAAGAAATAACACCCAGAAAGAATATTATACTGCAAGAAATAATCAAACTCAGGGCTGAAATGATGGACTAGAAACAACAGCGAGAATACAGAGAATCAATTAAATGAAGAGTTGGTTCTTTGAGAACAACCAACAAGATTGACATTTGTTTTTGTTTTTTGTTTGTTTGTTTGGGTTGTTGTTGTTGTTGTTTCAAGATAGGGTTTCTCTGGCTGGCTCTTGCTCTCCTAGAACTATCTCTGTAGACCAGGTTGGTCTCGGACTTGCCTCTGCCTCCTGAGAGCCGGGGCTAAAGGCATGTTTCACCACTGCTCAGCTAAGATAGACAAGCTTTTTACCTAAAGTAATGAAAAGATGTAAAAAGAAGATCCAAGTTAATAAATTTAGAGACGAGATGGCTGCAGACATAGCACAATGGTTAACAACACTGGCTGCTCTTCCAGAGGACCCTGGTTTGATTAATTCCCAGAACCTACATGGTGGCTCACAACCATCTGTAACTAGTTCCAGGGAATCCAGTACTCTCTTCTGAACTCCATGAGCACTGCATGCATGTGGTACATAGATAACAAGCTGGCAACACACACAAATATTAATAACAGTAATAACACTAGTAACCCTACTACTAACAATATAAAGACAAAAGAGCCAGTGTAATCAATTGTACCTTAACAGGTGATAGTATAATAAAACTAGAAATAAATAGCAAGAGAAATTGCACAACAATTTGAAGACTGACCAATACAATTTTGAATGAACAGTGGATCATTGCAGAAGTCAACTGGGAAATGTAAAAATTTCTAGCATAAGATAATAGTGGCTGTGATAATTTCCACATCTGCTTGAAAACTTTTAATGATTTCCTAGATAGTAAAGTTTCCGTTCTGATGCGGTTCAACTTAACAAAACACACATCGTCAGACAGGGATTGAGCTCTCATTTACTTGGCTTAATCAATTACCACGGGGATCACATTGTATCTGGAGTACTGTTCTCCTTGGAGTGCATTAAAATGATGCACAGTAAACAAGGTCGTTGACAGCATGGGATTCATGTATTTTACGTATATGTTGGTTTGCCTACATATATGTCTGTGAAACACATGAGTGCAGTGCTCCAGGAAACCAGGAGAAGGTGTCAAGTCTTCTGAAAGTGGTCTTACAGACAGGTAAGATCCTCCCTATGGTGATGGGAATTGAGCCCAGGCTCTGTGGAAGAAGAGCCAGTGCTCTCAACCACGGAGACATCTCAAGCCCCAATTGTTTTTCTTTGTTAACTCTATTGGATCTGATCCAGTCCGTGATTCAATCTCACGAGAATAATATCCATCTGGATTTTACAATTATAAAATCGTTTACAGGATTTTTTTTTTCTAATAGAATTTTGAGTATTTTTCTTAAAAACCCCGTAGTGGCTTAAGTAGTCATAATGTAATCTTTTAACAGGCATTAGGACTTTCCCAGGTGCTATACACAACATTAAATCCTGGTACTGTGTCTTTTCTTCTGGAAAACAATGCAGTCTCACTGAGGAATGTTAGCAGGTTCTCTACAAGACAGTGGCTTTGGCTTTTTTGCTGTAAATGTCTGTTGTTTGATAGTGTTCTGCTTTTATTTATTTAACTCCTTTATCTTAGATTTCATTTTAAATTTCCTCTTAAATATGCTGTTGTTTTCTCGTATGTCTTATCTATTTTACGCACACATTTCTGTTGGAGACACACTGCAGTTCATTTTAATAATGGATTTTTTTTCATTATGTGATTGCCAAAATTTGCATTCATTTTTAACTTCCTGAGAATTGGATGAGTTTTTACTTTCTTTTGTGAGAGGCATGTGCATGTATGTGTGTGCTCACTTGTTCATGCATGTGTAATGATAAAAAATGGTGTCACATGTCTTCCTCTGTCTCCTCCAAATTGAGACAGGATCTCTCACTCAACCTGGAGTACATCAGTTGGCCAGTCTAGTTGGTCAGTGGGCTTCAGGGCTCCACCTGTCACCACTCTGTCCAGTCCACACATTCAATCTTTACATTGGGGCTTGATATCTGAACTCCCTTTCTGAGGCTTGCATGACAAGTACTTTATTCTCAGAGTTGTCTTTCCAGCCCTGTGATTTTTTTTTATAACACAATATTATGGGTCATAGAATTTTATTTAAAAGCAAACTAAACCATTGGTGATTCTTTCTTTAATGTTGGTTACATGGCCACATTTACTCCTTAATGCATGTGTGCCTGATGGCAAAGGGTTTCTGCTTTACCATGACTGCATTCTTTAGTTACACTGAGGCTATTTCCAGCTAAATTTGGTAGACCCCATTTTCTCTTTTATCTGTTAAATTGCTGAAATGCTAGATGACTTGTTAAGATTTTCCATCAAGGTGGGCATTTCAGCACACACCTTAACTTGTAACACCAGGAAGGCAGAGGTGGGCAGATTTCTGTGAGTTCAAGGCCAGCCTGGTTTACATAGTGAGTTCCAGGACAGCCAAAGCTACATACATAGTAAAACTCTGTCTCAAAAAAATTCCATCATATTGGTTGTGATTGTTGTATCTCTTATAATTTTCTAAGCTTGATTATGTATTACATGTATTTTTAATCCTCAAATTTAATTATATATTCCTGCAGAAATAGGGTCATTAACATGCAGGAAATCTGTCTCTGTAACTTTTTTTTTGTAAAATATAACTCATTTAAGGTGAAAATTTCCTGTTAGTTAAGTTAAAATTTTTCTTCCATTTTAAAATTTTGAATCTTTCTACATTTTCCTGATAGTTGAGTCTCATACATACACAATGTATGCAATGTTGTAAAGACTAATTTTTCTGGTATTCATCGGGACACTCCAGCTGTATGTTGATCATCATATGCACAAGGGACATTTTCCCCCTCTCAAATTTTCTTGATGTGTTTGGAGTGGTGTAAAGTGGTGAGTCTTTTAACATTTAGTTAGAATGGAGAACGTTTTCATTCTTCCTCCAATATGCTAACATGCAGATAGTTTCATTCACAGAAAAAAAAGAACATTCCCAATTTTGCAGTAAAATTCAAATAGCCTTCCCTAAATAATATGTGTCATCTATATTTTGTGGACTGTGAGCGTGAATAAATTAAAATTATCATTTTTATTTTCATCACTTACATGTATTTTTGTACAACTGAACAGCTCATTGCTCAATTTTTGTAACTCATCTGTACATTTGCTGAGGTTTAAAATTTTTATTGTGATTTTTTTCTTTATGCTTGGGTATTTCACACATGTATACAATTAAATATGATAATATTTATTTGAATTCATTATTTTTTTTTGAATTCATTATTTTTTGACACCCAAAAAGCAAGTTCCTTTTTTTCTTTTTCATTTTACAATATCTGTTTATCAGTATTTAAATTCCATTTTCTTGAATGTCAAATATAGTGCATGCTAACCTTTTGTGATTCTATTGTCCACTGATGGTATCTTCCTGTACTCGACATAGAGTGAGTCAGTTCCATTTCTGTTCAGATGAAAGTCTGGTATTTTATCCAAGACCTCTTATTCTTTGCAGGATCAAATACTAACACATGGCTAGTGGAGGGAATTTTCAGGACTGTACAAGGAGACGAAAGAATGAAAAGTTGAGAAATCTAAAGGCAGATGCAGAACAAGGAGAATGGATGAGTAAAAACAAATTTCTGTTGAATAGTGAGGAGGGTAACCATCAATCTGGGGAAAAACATGGGAAGCTGTGAGTGACTCCAAGGAAATAGATGTGAGACTAAAAATCCATAAGGCACAGGAGAGGTGAGGTGTCTTTTCAAAGCCTAGAGGATGGCGGGTACTGTTTGATTATATAAGGTATTGTAGCAGTACCCAAATAACTACACAAATCAATCTCTCTAGTGACATAATCATCACTACCTGCCCAATATTCTGGGTTCTTGAATGAAAGACACACATGAGAGAGAGAGAGAGAGAGAGAGAGAGAGAGAGAGAGAGAGAGAGAGGAGGAGAGAGAGAGAGAACCTTTATATTTTGATATGCTTCAAAAGCTGAATGGCTGTGCTACTTCCTAACCTCCACATGTCTACTCCACCTCCCTCTGATATTCCTGAGTTATTACTTACTAAATTCTATATTCCATCTTTGCTGCCCCACACCCAATTGGGCAGCCTCCTTGGGACTGCTCTCCCCCTGCCTCTATATGGCAGCTATGCTCTTTGTCCTATATCTTCTCAGGCATGGCACCTTTAAGTTCCTTCTCACTGCATGATGGATCTCCTTCTTCCTCCTCCTTCTTCTCTGACCCTAGCCCAGGTGTCCTGTAAGTCCTGCCTCTGTCTGTCCTGCTCAGCCATTGGTTTATAGCAACTTAATTTACCAATCAGGACCAAATAGGTGCTGGATCCCTCAATGTTTTACATATAGACCTGCAGATTCTGTGCAAACAATATTGGGGACCAAAATTAATAAATATAAACAGCATTAGGCCAAACCCACTACATTTCCCATGTCTTGCACATTTAAAAAGGCCCTTTTCTCTCAGATAGAAATTGAACTTAACTATGACAATTATGTAAATTATAAGGTATGATATACACTTAACACCTAGTCCATCAGTTCTGCCCATTTAAATACAATACTATTCCATCTATCCTAACTTTATAACTTTATACTTTTGTGTTTGAATTATGTTGATTTTTAACTTGTATTACCATCTGAAAACTATCCTTTCTTTCTTTTTTTTTAAAAAGATTTATTTTTATTTATATGAGTACACTATAGCTGTCTTCAGACACACCTGAAGAGTACATCAAATGGGGTCCCATTACAGATGGTTGTGGGCCACCATGTGGTTGCTGGGAATTGAACTCAGGACCTCTGGAATAGCAGCCAGTGCTCTTAATCGCTGAGCCATCTCTCCAGCCCCAAAACTATCCTTTCAAATCTAAAACATCTTCTTTATTGCTAAACAAGTTAAGTTTAAGTATGAGACTATAACTAGTCTTCAACCCCTTCAGAAATCTGAGAAGAGAATTGTTGCAAAATGCCATAAACTGTCGCAAATCGTGACTGCGTACAGGGGAAATGAAAGAGTCTCAAACATGGAGGAAAGGTCTCATTAGCTTATTTATTTATAAATGACAATAGACAAATAGCAAAATGAGATAGCATTCGTTTGCACACACACATTCTACACTAACCTCTGGCCTGGTCTGATGTTGGCGCCGCAGATAAGGTTCTTGCCATGTGTCCACTTGCAATTTGGGTTTGACAGAGAATTGATACAGGATGCAGCCTTGGTTCTGATGAAATTTGGCCTGCGAGTGCCTTGTGGACTTGCAGGAATTCAGTCCACAAAATGTGGGTCTGAGAGGAGGGCTATTCTCAGCAGGAGGACGTCTCCCTGGGGCTCCCAGGAATGAGCAAATTGGCGTGAGCCAGACCAGGAGTCTTTAAGTTAATTTCAACCAATCAGAATTGAAGCGGGAGTTTTTATCACTCATAGACAGACAGCTTGAGCTCAGTTACCATGGTTACCTCTCAGCCAATTACAATTGAGGGTATTCTGCTGCATTGGGCGAGCAGCTTATCTAGTCATTATACTCACCCTCAGGCCTGGCTTCTTCGGCGATATATATATATATATTTTATCCATAATAACAAATTTGTCACAATTGAAGCAACTCTATATGGAGGTAATGATGTTCAACATCTACTCTGAAGCAGGACAGGTATACTGTCAGGAGAAGAACTGTCTCCTAGTCAAAAGATCTATGAACACAGAAATAATTATAAATGTCATATTTTTGTGGATATCTGCTTTTTTCAACGCCATCTATCTACATGTATAGCATAACTGAATTGTAAAATATTGATTACTCTTAGCTATTTACTCTTTGAATAATATTGAAAACACTTTATTGTAATTAAATCAATCTTACATTACCATAAGTTCATTGTCTGATGTTTAACTTGTATTACTTAATCATCTTAAACAGTTTGTAATAGAAGATATTAGGGGGACTGCATTTAAGCCTTGTATTCTTGAATGAGTTGTGGGAATGAATTGCTAAATTCATTCTTTTCTCCGGTTTTTTAATTGGATATTTAATTTATTTACTTTTCAATTGTTATCCCCTTTCCCCGTTTCCCCTCCAGAAACCCCTTATCCCATCCTCCCTCTCTCTGCTTCTATAAGGGAGCTCCCCCACCAACCCACTCACTTGTGTCTCCTCATTCTGGCATCTCCCTACACTAGAACACTGAGCCTTCCCAGGACCAAGGTCCTCTCCTCCCATTGATGTCCAATAAGGGTAACCTTTGTTACATATTTGTTACATATTTGTTACATGACTGGAGCCATGGGTCCCTCAATGTAGACTCTGGTTGGTGGTTAGGCCCTGGGAGCTCTGGAGGGGACTGGTTGGTTGATATTGTTGTTCTTCCTATGGGACTGCAAACCCCTTCAGCTCCTTCAGTCTTTTCTCTGCCTCCTCGGGGACCCAGTTCTATAATGGTTGGCTGTGAGTATCTGCCTCTGTATTTGTCAGGCTCTGGTAGAATCTCAGGAGACATCTATGTCAGGCTCCTGACAGCAAGCACTTCTTGGCTTCTGCAATAGTGTCTGGGTTTGGTGTCTATATATGGGATAGATCCCCAGGTGGGGCAGTCTCTGGATGGCCTTTCCTTCAGTCTCTGTTCCACACACAATCACACACAAGGGAGGAAATATGAAGACATATTTTTGACCTAATATCCACTTATCAGTGAGTACATACCATGCATATTCTTTTGTAATTGGATTACCTCATTCAGGGTGATATTTTCTAATTCCATTCATTTGCCTAAGAATTTCATGAACTCATTATTTTAATAGCTAAATAGCACTCTATTGTGTAAATGTACCACATTTTCTGTATCCATTCCTCTGTTGCAGGATACCTGGGTTCTTTCCAGCTTCTGGATATTATAAATAAGGCTGCTATGAACATAGTGGAGCATATGTCCTTGTTATATGTTGAAGCATCTTCTGGGTATATGCCCAGGAGTGTTATAGCTGGGTCCTCAGGTAAAACTATGTCCAATTCTCTGAGGAACCCCCAGACTGATTTCCAGAGTGGTTGTAACAGCTGGCAATCCCATCAACAATGGAGGAGTATACCTCTTTCTCCACATTCTCACAAGTATCTGCTGTCACCTAGTTTTTAATCTTAGCCATGCTGACTGGTGTGAGGTGGAATCTTAAGGTTGCTTTAATTTGCATTTCCCTGATGAGTAAGGATGTTGAACATTTCTGTAGGTTCTTCTCAGCCATTTGGTATTCCTCAGTTGAGAATTCTTTGTTTAGCTCTGTACCCCATCCAGGGCATAGTGGGTGTCCAGAAGCCTAAATTTACTCTAAAGAAAACATTTTATAGGCATAATCTACAATTGATAAAAAATCTCTAAATTTTGATACAAAATTGAAGTTATATTTTCTTACATTGGTGCAAAATTATACAGATACAAGTTTAAAGTTTTCATAGATATAAATCTTTGTATATTGATCAAAATTTAAAATTAATTTTGTTACTCTTAGATATATATTGTGCCTACACAACTCACTCTTTAAGTAACTCAAATGTTGGAACCTCACACTAGAATATCTTGACTGTACTATGGACACTTGCCAAAGTAGTGATTATGGAGGGTAAGGAGAATTCAGACCGGCACAGTGGGAAAAGTCTAATAGACATTGTCAGGATAAAAGAGAATGTTGAGGAATCCATAGATATCCTGCAAAAAATAAAGGCTTGTATTCAGGTAACAAAAAATTAGACCAGTGGAGGAATGAGTCTAAAGTTAATACACAGCAACCCAAACACATACACCCAAATCCACAGAACATGGCTAGCATAACAATGTTGTGAGTTTCAAGATCAAAGTTTATGAAATTTGTGTCATTTTTGTTCTCTGTGTAACAGTGGCCCTGAGAACTCTGCCTCTATAACACAAATACAAAAGAACCTTCAAGTGGAAATGGAATCCAGACATTGCAATAACAAAATATACAAATCTTTGTTAGAGTGGGTTTATCAATCAAACCCAGCAAGATTGATTTGGTCACCGAATATCACAGAAATCACCGAATATCACACACATTTTTTGTGAAGATGTGCTCAATACTGTAGGATATGGAGTCTCACCCTGGCTTTTGTCTTTTGCCTATTGGCTGCTCATCTCTAAGTTGTGAGAAAAATAAATAAGTAAAATAAAGTGAAATGCCTCAGAACATTGATGATCAGCCTGTAGAGTAGAATGAGAGGCAAAGAGTTCCACATGGAAAGTCTAAGAATTTATACATCACTAAGCTAAGAGAAACATAGGTACAGCCCAAACAGTAAAGGTCAAGTAAACACATTACTAATATGTGATAGATGCAAACGTTGATATAAACAGGAAGACATTTATACTTAGATTAAAGAAAATATATTGACTGATGAATAGAAATTCATTGGGGCTGGAGGGATGGCTCAACAGTTAAAGACCATTAGGTAATCTTCCAGAGAGCCAAGGTTTGATTCAGTGGCATGTATATAATGTACACACATGCAGGCAAAACACTAGAACACATAGAATAAATAATTTTTAAATTCCTCATAGCATCCAAATTTGGCTTTCCCACAGGTCAACATATCTTCCTCATGACATAAGAGAATTCAGGATGTTTGGGTGGATTCGAAACTTTATTATGCTCAGAATTGTATTCTATCCTCTAAAATGGTCAAGAATCCCAGGAATGCAGTTGCTAAAGTGTCATCTCTGGACATAATATTGAAAGGAGTTGTACATTTCTCCAGTAGGTAGTGGTGCACATCTTAGATCCCAGCACTTGGGAGGTAGAGGTAGTTGGATCTCTGTGAGTTTGAGGTCAGCCTGGTCTACAGAGCAAATTCCAGACAGGGCTACACAGAGAACCCTTGACTTGAAGAACCAAAAGAAGAAACAAAGAAGAGGAGAGGGAAGAGGAGGAGCAGGAGGAAGAGAAGGAAGAGGAGAAGAAGGAAGAGGGGTAGGTGGAGGAAGAAAAGGAAAAGAAGGAGGAAGAAAGGAAAGAAAAGAGCTGGACATTTCATCAGTTCTCTCTGCTTCTGTGCAGTGTATTTTGATACAAACACCATTTCAATTTTTTTTAAGTACAGTCCATTCATTTGGTACACTAGACCCAACAAACCTGATCCACATTAATATCATGATTTCAAGTGACACAATCTTACAGATCTTTCTCATATTCCAGTTATGTTTTGGTGTCATCGGGAACTCAGCAATGTTAGTGTTCTATATATACAATTTTGTCTTCAGGCCTCATTATAGAAAGTTGATAGATTTAGTTTTCATGCACCTGACAATAGCTAATATTTTAATGATTGTATTTCTATTGACAAAACATATCATGTTATCCTTTGGAGTACCCAGTTTTCTGGACGATATCCATTGTAAGGCAATTTTGTTTTCAAGCAGAGTCAGCCGGGGTCTGTCCATCTGCAGCACCTGTGTTCTAAGCACATTCCAAGTTATCACCATCACTCCCAGTAATTCTAAGTGGGCCTGGCTTAAGCCTAGACTCTCTAAATGGATTTTTTATTCCATACTTTGCTCCTGGCTTATTAACATACTAATCTATGGGTATATGCTTGACCTGGTAATAGCCAAAATCAATAAAACCCATGTTGGCCATGAATTTTCAGATGGATACTGTCAAAATAGGCAGTTTGGTAATCACAAATCATGGTTATTTTTTAGCATTATTATCCTTCACGATCTCTTCTTTGTGGCTATCATGATGTGGGCCAGCCTCTACATGGTGGTTTTTCTCTACAGACACCGCAAGAGAGCCCAGCATCTCCACAGCCCAAGCCTCTCCTCACAGCCTTCTCCTGAGCGCAAAGCCACTCACAGCATCCTGTCTCTGGTGAGCTGCTTTGTGTTCATTTATTGGTTGAGCAACTCCATCACCCTTTATGGCTTTTATACAAAAGAAAAAATTCCAAGACTGGAGTCAATTAATGCAATTTTAACAACATGCTACCCAACTATCTGCCCTATTTTACTCATGAAGAATAATAAAGTTATTCTGCAATTCATTTCATTATTTTCTCTACTGAGAATGACCTGTTTTCAAAGTTCACTCCATGGCTGAACTGAAACACTTTCTTGGCATTAAAACAGTGTCTTAATGATTTTCATGGAATAAAGTATTTGAATGTGGACTTTGAATGCCTGAAATGACATTAGTTATAATTCAGACATTCTGAACACTATTAAAAATTTAGGTAGTTAACATTTTTCTTGAATACAAATCCATGTACATAATTTTAATAATTTTAACACTTCTTACCTACTCAAACTGTGACACGTTGTTAATAAAGAACATATTTTAAATATTTTGAACAATATTTTATTTCTTGATTTTTCTCTATTAAAATATTTCTAATCAAATTTTGAAATACCGTTTGGAGCTTGGGTTATGCCTTTTATGATTTTTCTGTTCTAAAGAACACCTTTTGAAATTCAACAAATGAATTTCAATCGATTTCTTAACTACCAACTACCACAAATACTGCTCTGGGTAAGACTCTTATGTAGACTAGCTCACAGCTATCCAATGGATGTCCTTTTACCACAGCTGACTTTGAGTCACCAATGATTGTTTTTACTATTTTAGTATGTTTTTAGTTATTTGTTCTATTTTAAAAATTATGACAAAATTAGATCATTTCCCCCCTTTTTTCTCCTTGCAGACTCTGCTGTATATGCTTCTCCTTGCTCTTTGTCAAATACATGGCTTGTTTTTTCATTAATTGTTGCTATGTATGTGTGTTGGGGCAGGTGTTCCTAAATAAATAAGTACTACCTACTTTTTAAAAATGTGACTTGTCTGTACATATTCAGGCCTGACTCTTTGGTATTGAATAGCCAATTGTAATTGAACCAATTGGTATGCTCTTCTCTGGGGAAGACCATGTCCCTGCTCTTTACATTCCTTGGTTACCTGTAGTTTTTTGTGTTGGGTTGTGTCCATCCTGCATCAAGGAAACTTCCTTTTGCAATAGATGGAGACCATTACAAAAAAATTCACGACTAACCAAAATGCAGAATAGTGAATCCTAGTCCCAACAGATGTACCAACAACACAACTCCTGAGCCTAAAGCTTAAGGAAGGGGGAACAGAAAGATTTTAAGAGTCAGAAGATCAGAGATTGTGTTGTGCAATTCATCAGCAATGTCAGAAGCTACATCCATAGATTATCACTAACATAGCTGGGTTAGTTTGGTTTGGTTTAGTTTGGTTTGCTTTACTTTGGTTTGGTTTTTTTAAAGATAGGGTTCCCCTGTGTGGCCCTGGGTGTCCTGAAACTCACTTTGTAGGCCAAGCTTGCCTTGAACTCACAGAGTTCTTGACCATACAGTCCATAGAATCTCTGCTGAATTGAATTTGCATTTTTCCTCTGTATGTCTAATCTGATATCTTATATGTAATCTGAAGCATTTTGCTCAATAGGATAATGCCAGATGCATGACCTCTGAGAAAAGCACATCAAATGCATTTCCTTTGATGTGCTCCTTTGGTTTCACTAACCAACAGAGCAATAATCATGAGACAGTTGTGCCAAATGTGCTGGGTGCAAAAGGTGACTTCCTCCCAGTGCCTTACTTTTCTATTGCTGTGAAGAGAC
Source organism: Arvicanthis niloticus (assembly GCF_011762505.2). NCBI lineage: Eukaryota > Metazoa > Chordata > Mammalia > Rodentia > Muridae > Arvicanthis > Arvicanthis niloticus. Next base: position 1,173,030 of record NC_133438.1, on the reverse strand, counting down.
ACCAAGGGCAAGGCAATGTATCAAAGAAAGCATTTAATTTGGAACTCAGTTGCAGAGGATTAGAAGCCATGACCATCATGGTGTAGAACATGGTGGCAGGCAGGCAGACAGCACTGGAGCAGTAGCTGAGAGTTCACATCTGATTCATGAGCTGGAGGCAGAGAGAGAGAGAGAGAGAGATAGAGCTAACTGGGAAATAATGTGGGCTTCTAAAACCTCAAAGCCTCTAAAAAACACAAATAGCCAAAAAAATTCAGATTGAAAAGATATTCATGCTGAATATATGACTTTACCTGACCTCAAATAATTCCATACAACCATAGGGACAAAAGTAACATGGTACTGGCACAAAGGCACACAGGTCAAGAGAATAGATATCTCAAATATAAACCCACAAAGAAACAATCACTTGATTCACAAAGATGCCCAAACTACACGTTGGAGAAAGAACAGCCTCTTTGGCAAATGGTTAGGTGATGACTGAAGATCCATGGGTAGAAAAATAAGGCTGCATTCTTATCTCTCACTCTGAATAAAAATCACCTCCAATTACATTTTAACTCTTGATATAGGACCCCACATTCTGAAATCACTAGCAGAAAAACAAAACAAATCACTTCAAATGTAGGAACAGGGAAGCCTTTCTGAATAGAACTCCAGTTCCCCAAGGAACAGTGTCAGCAATTAACAAACAAGATCCAACATAATTAAAAAACTTCTTTGCAGCAAAGGAAAATAAGTCAAGTGAAGAGGTAGCCCACAGAACAGGACAAAATCTTTGCTATACAACTAATGGAGGATATATAAAGATTATAGAAAGTAAAAAGAAATCTAAGAATTACACAAGAATTCAAACAAGCCAACTGAAAACTAGGCTACTGTAACGAATAGATAGATGTCAAAATATAAAATTTAAAAGGTCAATGAACATATGTAACAATGATAACTGGAAGAGATGAGGTCATTAATTTGAAAAGTAGCTTGGGAATGGTCATAGGAGGTGTTGGGCAGGGAGCTGTAGGGGTAGAAATTATGTAAATTCAGTACTTGTCTTAGTTAGGGTTTTATTGCTATAAAGAGACACCATGACCAAGGCATATTTTATAAAGAAAACATTTAAATTGGGGATTGCTTTCAGTTTCAGAGGTTTAGTCACTTATTATCATGGTGGTAAGCATGGGCACATTCAAGAAGATAAGGTGCCGAAGAAGAAGCTGAGAGTTCTACATCTTGACCTGAAGACAGCCAAGAATGAGACTCATTCTACACTAGGCAGAGCCAGAGCATAGAGACCTCAAAGCCCACCCCCACAGTGACACACTTTTTCCAATCAGACCATACCTCTTAGTAGTGCCACTTCACATGGGCTGAGCATATTCAAACTACCACAGTACTAATGTATAAAATTCTGAGCATAGAGGTGTTGAGAATCTAAGAGCAGTTGGGGATCGGGGGCATGGGAGACATGATCAAAATATTATATGAAAAAACTAAACTAAAAAGTCTGTATATTCTGTACTTTATTACTAGTATGTGTATATTTAGATACACCAGCCATCAAAGAAATACAAATCAGGCTGGAAAGATGGCTCAGTGGTTAAGAACACTGGCTCTCTTTCTAGAGGACAGGGGTTCAATTCCCAGCACCCACATGGCAACTCACAAATGTTTGTAACTCCAGCTCCAGGGGATCTGACAATATCACATAGACACACAAGCAGGAAAGATACCAATGCACATAAAATAAAAATATATCTTATAAAAAATAAATGCCAACCTAGGCTATCTCAGTGAGAATGACAACCCTTTCCCCTTGGTTTATTCCTTCTAGACCTTCCCAGCTGCTCTTCTTGAAACCCCTCCCTTGACACCTGCTCTCAAGCTGATAGTCTCTTTTCTCTGATTATTATTATTATATACACATATCTGTAGGTATCCAAATACATATTTTGTTGTATACCATCAGAACATGTATAGGTGTGTATGTATATATAACGTGCTAAGAGCCCATTCCTACACAGAAAACTATGGGACATTAATGACTGCTTGGAGAAGGATAGCTAGACTTTCCCACATATGAACCCTCCTTCCCCCCATTATGGGTTGTCCAATGTAGAATGGTCAGCTGTATATATGCATATACATACAAACAATAAACAATTCTTTAAATAAATACACATAAATATGTAAATAAAGAAGAAATAAATAAAAGACCTACTTTGTGACCCAGCTGTACCACTCTGTCACTTACTCAAAGGGCTCCATAGACACATAGATAGAAAGTGTTCTCTACACAAGCATGAGTATCTGAGTGTGATCCCCAGCACTGAGGTAAAGACCAAGTCACGGAGCATGTGCTTGTAGCTACAGCTATAGGAATGTGAAGACAGTAGGATTTCTGGTCCTCCCAAGACAGTCAGCATAGAGTAATTGATGATACTCAGAACCCATGGGAGATCTTGTCTCAGGAGAGAACAAGGAAAAAAGCTCATAAGAGATGTAAGACTGGGCAGTAAGGAAGAGCTCTGTGAGGCAAACTACTAGATATAACAAGGATGTTGAAAGCAGGAACTCATAGTACCTATAGTGACTTTCACAAGACCAAGACACTTTAAAATCCCAGAATGGCATCCAGCAGCTGATGGAAACAATGCAGAAACCAACAGCCAAACATTAGATGGAGTTTAGAAGTCTTGTGGAAGACTGGGGGAGGAATTGAGGATGTCAAAAAGGTCAAGAACACAACAAGACCAACAGAGTCAACCAACTGGAGCCCCTGTGGCCTCACAGAGACTGAATCACCAACCAAAGTGCATGCAAGGGCTGGACCTAGACCTGTTACACATGTGTAGCAGATGTGTAGCTTGGTCTTTATGTGAGTCCCCTAAAAATTAGAGCAGGGCTCACTCTGACTCAGTTACTTGCCTTTCCATCCCCTTCCCTTAACTGAACAGGCTGGTCCAGCCTCAGTAGGAGAGGATGTGCAACTTGATTGGCCAGGGTGGGTTGGTACCCATGGGTATTTCTTTTTCTCTGAGTAGAAGATGAGAAGTAACGTGGGGAGGGGTTTATGAAGGTTGTACTGAGGAAGGGGATAAGACTGAAATATAAGTCAATTAAAAAAAATAAGAAAAATTCCAGCATGGAGGTCATTCATGTCCCCATCTCTTAATAATAGGCTATTGATATTTGATAGCTTCTGATGGAAAGAGAGAGACATTATTTTTTTATGGTGTGGCCCATAGTAAGTTGACCATTCTCCAGTGGATGACCCTACACCCAGGAGTTTACAGATAGCACAAACTGGACTCATTGAATTTTTTTAAAAGCAAACATGAACTTAAGAAGGGAGGAATTGGAAAAAAGGAGGGGGGCCTCTGAAAAGATGGCGGCTGCTCCTGCTGGTGTGGGCGGCCTTGAAGAAGAGGCACTGAGGTGCAAAGAATGGCTGAAGGCCCTCCAGGAGAAAACTGGGCGCAAGGACAGGGAAGATGGGAAGCCACAGCCCAAGCAGCTCAGAGAAGAGGAAAAGGAAGAGGAGCACAGGGAACTCAGGTTTTGGAACTATGTCCCAGAGGATGAAGGCCTAAAGAGGTTCCAGATCCCCCAGGCCAAACCAGTTGCAGTACAGGAGAAGGTGAAGGAGCTGCTGGAGGCTCCCAAGTCAAAGCCTGTCATTGAGAAAGTGGACCTGGCCAACCTAGCACCTCGGAAACCTGATTGGGATCTCAAGAGAGATGTGGCCAAGAAGCTGGAGAAGCTGGAGAAGCGGACCAAGAGAGCCATCACAGAGCTCATTCGTGAACGGCTGAAAGGCCAGGAGGACAACCTGGCCTCTGCAGTGGCTGCCACCACCGGACAAAAGGCCTGTGACTCCGACTGAGATGTTTTCCTTGTTTCATCTCATCAGCACACACACACACATCCTGTGGGAAGATAGTCTCAGATACAGATGGGGTTAGGCTGGCCAGCACTTCTGGGTCTTGAGAACTGAGCCAGCCCACTGAATTTCAGCTTCTGTTGGTTGTGACCAGTGTATCTCCCAAAAGTTTCCACCACCCTGAGTGGATCAGAGCTGAGATCTGCACACATGTATGTAAACAGAGCTTTTCAACTTCTGTAAATAAACCTACATTTAGTAGAAAAAAAAGAAGGGAGGAATTAGGAGAGAACTGAGAAATGATCAAAACACATTGTATGACTTTTTTTTAAAGAACTAATGAAAAAATCTGAGAGGATGGAGAGAGATAGGTCTGTGGTTAACAGCACTTATTGCTCTTGCAGAGGAGTTTCAGTTCACAGTATCCCCATGGTGGCACTAGACTGTCTGTACCCCCAGGTTCCAGGAGACCTGAACCTCTCTTCTGACCTCCACCAGCACAAGCCACAAGTGTGATACACATACATTCATTCAGGAAACACATTCAATACAGAAAATTAAAAAAAAAAAAACATAAGGAAAGAGTTTTGAGGGCTCAGTACTTGGCTCAGTCATTAAGAGCACTTGCTGCTCCTTCCAGATTTCCAAGTTCAGTTCCCAGAACCCACATGGTTTTTGATTCCTTGTTTGTTTTGGAGAGAGGCATGCTGGAGGTAAAGAACATGAAGCTAAGTGGGTAGAGATGTGGCAAGATTCTTGGAGAAGTTGGTAGAAAAAAAGCAACCAAAAATATTGTATATAAAAAAAAGGCTACACAGAGAATTCTTGTCTCAATAAACCAAAGTAATGATGACGAGCCCTTCCACTGGGTCCTTTTTGCTGGGGCAGACTCCTAGCTGGTCTGCTCCCCTGAAGTCACCATATCCTGAGCCATCCAAGATCCTCTGAAATCAGAGTAGCCAGGCAACTGACACTACAGCCTGAGGCTTCCCATTAGATCCACTGTACACAACTGAGCAACTGATCACCAGCTTGTTTGCTCCCCTGAGGATACCACAGTTTCAAGGAATCCCAGGAGTTCCTCTGTACACAGGGCAACTGGGCAACAGACATCACAGTCTGAAGACCTGCCGAATACTCTGTGACATGCAGGGCAACTGACCCTACAGACTGAAAGCCTTCCTGGAGTTCTGATGCACACAGGGAAACAGAAACCATAGAACATAGGGGCCCCTGGAGAACATCTTCACACAGGACAACAGCTTGACTGGTCCTCTGAAGAAGCTACAGTTTGAAGGCTTCACACATGATCTACTGCAGCCCAGGCAACAGGTCATCAGCTTCTCTGTCCCTCTGAAGAGCCCCAGTTGGAACGTCCCACAGGTGGTCTGCTATAGCCAGAGCCACAAGAATACCAGGAGACCTGATGCAACTCAGGGACAAAAAAAGGTAGACTCCTGACAGAGTCACCCAGACCAACAAATACCAGGAATATACAGATGGCAAGAGGCAAATGCAACACAAATAGCAACAGAAGCCAATATACGTGGCCATCATCAGAACCCAGTTCTTCCACCACAGCAAGCCCTGAATACACCAATACACCCGAAAAGCAGGAAGCTGAAATAAAATCTTATCTTATGAATATAATAGAGTCCTTTAAGAAAGTTATAAATAATTCACTGAAAGAAATACAGGGAAACCCAGGTAAACTGGTAGAAGCCCTTAAATGGAAACAAATGAATCCCTTAAATAAATAAAAAACAATGCAGGTAAACAGGTGAAGGAATTGAGTAAAGTGATCCAAGACCTAAAAGGGGAAGTAGAAACAATAAAGAAAACACAAATAAAGGTAAACCTGGAAATGTAAAACCTAGGAAAGAGGCCAGGAATTACAGATCTAAGTATCACCAACAAAATACAAGAGATAGAAGAGAAAATTTCAAGTGTAGAAGATACTGCAGAAGAGATTGACACAACTGTCAAAGAAAAACTCCTAACCCAAAGCACCCAGGAAATTCAGGACACAATGAAAAGACAAAAATCTAAGAATAATTGGAATAGAGGAAAATGGAGATTCTCAGCTTAAAAGAACTGAAAATGTCTTCAACAAAATCACAGAGGAAAACTTCCCCAGCCTAAAGAAAGAGATGGCCATAAAGGTACAAGAAGCCTATAAAACACCAAATAAATGGGACCAGAAATGAAAATTCTTTTGTTACATCATAATCAAAACACTAAACACACAGAACAAATAAAAAATATTAAAAGCTGCAAGGGAAAAGGACCAAGTAACATACAAAGATAGACCTATCAGAATTACACCAGACTTCTCAACAGAGATTATGAAAGTCAGAAGAGCTTAGTCAGACAGAATTCAGGCTCTAAGAGAACAAAAATGCAACCTAGACTACTATACCAAGCAAAGCTCTTAATCAACATAGATGGAGAGAACAAAATATTATAGGACAAAACCAAATTCAAACAGTATCTATCTACCAATTCAGCCCTACAGAGGATTCAACACAAGGGAGGAACCTACACCAAAGAAAAGACAAGATATTAAGCATCTCACAACAAAACCAAAAAGAGAGAACCAAAAGCACCCAAAGCCACCTACAAAAACAAACATATCAGGAACAAACAGTCATCTGTCTTTAATATCTCTCAATATTAATGAACTCAACTCACCTATAAAAAGACATAAACTAACAGACTGGCTATGCAAACAAGATCCAGCATCTTGCTGCAAACAAGAAACACACCTCAATAACAAAGACAAACAGTATCTCAGAGTAAAATAATGGAAAAAGGTCTTCCAAGCAATGGACCCAGAAAACAAGCTGGAGTTGCCATCCTAATATACAATAAAATAGACTTTCAATCAAAAGTTATCAACTGTGATGAGGAAGGACACTTCATATTTATCAAAGGGAAAATCCACCAAGAGAAAGTATCAATTCTGTACATCTATGCCCCCAATGCAAGGGCACCTACATTTATTAAAGTAACTTAACTAAAGCTCAAAACACACATTAAGCCCCACACAATAATAATGGGAGACTTCAACACCCCATTCTCACTAATGGACAGACAGGTCATTGAAACAGAGGTCAAAAAGAGACACAATGAAACTAATACAGGTTATGAACCAAATGGATTTAACATATATCCACAGGACATTTCACCCTAAAAGAAAAGAATAATCCTTCTTCTCAGCACATCATGGTACCTTCTCCAAACTCTACCATATAATTGGTCACAGAACAACCCTCAACCTATACAAGAATACTGAAATAATCCCATACATCTATCAGATCAGCATGGCCTAAGGCTGGTCTTCAATAACAGTAAAACCAACAGAAATGCCACATACACATGGTAACTGCACAACTCTCTACTCAATGATTACTAAGTCAGGGAAGAAACAAAGAAAGAAACTAAACACTTTAGAATTTAATGAAAATCTTGAAACATCATATCCAAACTTATGGAACACAATGAAGGCAGTGCTAAGAGAAAAATTCATAGCACTAAGTGCCCTGATAAAGAAACTATAGAGAGTTTACACAAATAACTTTTTAAAAACTTTTTTATTTTTATTTATTTATTTTTATTGGATATTTTATTTACACTTCAGATGCCACCCCTTTTCCCCATTTCCCTGCTCCTTAGAAAACCCCTATCCCATGCCCCCCTTTCCTTTTTGCATTTATACACTTTTTAAAAAATGTTAATCAAAGGTTTTATAAGTATGGTAATGCTCAATCAGAGGTGTAACCCACTACCCAACCTAGATATATCAACTATCTTTGACTGGTGGAGACACATGAACATCTGCCTCCCTGTCTCCCCCTCTTTCTCTCTCTCATCACCTAGTTTCTCCTCTCCTTCTTCTCCTTCTCTCCTTACTCCATCTCTTCCTCTCGGTACTCCTCCCACCTCAGCTCCTCCTACACATCACCTGTCCCATTAAAATAAAACTTTTCTCTCAAAATACAATTAGAGCATAATTATGCCAATTTGTACCAGTGAGGTACAAGATAGTCCTAATACCCAGTCCATCATTTTGTTGACTAACCAGAATCTCTGTCATCTATCCTAACTAAAACACTTAGTTTTGAACCTGGCTTTTTCCTTGGCTCTAGAATGAATGTCAGCTGAACACCATCCACTCAGATCTTTTCTCTCAAAGTAAATAGCCAGGATTGGCTATGAGGCTATAAGTTTTCAACCCCGTCAGAAATCCAGAATGACTGAGTTAACTGAAATTATGGGAAGCACAAAGGATAGCTTCTAAAACTTAGCCAATTTATAGAGACCACTGAACACCTGCACAGTCCCTATACTACAAAATGTTGGAGCATCAGATCTTCAGCCTTCTGGCCCAGAATCATCTGACAGACCTTAGTGATGCAGAATTATTAAGGGCTGATTACTCTGTCTAGGCAGATATAATCAGTCGACTATTCTGCAAGTGTGTCCTTTTCTGGACAGTAATTTGTCTGTAGATGGAAAGAGGCAATTCTTGCCTAGTGGCTGTCTCACCACAACTGGAGTAACTCCAAAGATGCTCAATTTCTTCTTAGAATCCAAGACAGGGAGCTGTCAGGAGCAGACAGGTCTCTAATCAAAATGAACATTAATACAGAAATGTTTGTAATGTCAGTTCTGTGGACTTCTGATGTTTTGAAAACCAACTATCCATGTAAGGTAATCTGGACTGTTGTCTGTTAACTCCACTCAGCTATTTCTAAATAAAACATAGAAAACACCCTAACAATAAACTCCAAGCCATGAATTTGCTATAGTCCCCTAACTCATAGGCTAACCATCTCAAATCAGTTAAAAAAGTTAAAGAAGGACTAGGTCTAAGCCTTGTATTCCTAAATATGTTATAAAGGCGCAGTGCCTATGAGAGTATCAATATTCATCATTAATATATTATTAATATATTAATAAGAAGCTAGTACCAATGAAAACCTTAAATTTGAAATCAAAGTAAATTTGTGCCATTTAAGAAATTATAACTTCATCTTGATAATAATTATACAGAATTCTACCAATCGGTTATGGCTATGCAATAAATCCTAGCTAATCCTCCCTATTCCCACAAAACCACTACTTTTCCCTAGAAAGACAGCCTAATATTAACCACCTTTTTCCCCAAGCCCAGGGGAATAGGGGCACTGAGTCTTCATTAACTTCTTCAAGCTGATTACGGGCATTGAGATATTAGAAGAGGGGTGGTGGAAAGAATGAATTGATAAGCCTCTGATGCTGTGTCTTCACTGCATCCAGGTGGAATTCCAGGACATCAGAGGTTTGAGCAGGTCTGCCCAGCTTGCTTGATGAATATATACACCAAGGCTGTGTATTCTGAAATATACAATTCTCAAAACAAATTTTAGTATCAAGATAATTTTTTTAGAGGGCTGACATTTTATTAAAGATGTTGGTTCTAACAGCTTTTCTTTTTCCCCCCTCTTTTATTGGATATAATATTTACATTTCAAATTTTATCCCCTTACCATATTCCCCCCACCACCCAGGAAACCCTTATCCCATCCCCCATCCTCCTGCTTCTATGAGGGTGTTACACAAACAACTTAATATCACACCTGAGATCTCTAGAACAAAAAGAAGCAACTCATCCAAGAGGAGTAGAAGGCAGGAAATAGTCAAACTCAGGGCCAAAACCAACCAACTAGAAACAAAGAGAACAATACAAATAATCAACACAACCAAAAGCTGGTTCTTTGAGAGAATCAACAAGATAGATAAATCCCTAGCCAAACTAACTAAAGGGCCAGCAGGCAATATCCAAATTAACAAAATCAGAAATGAAAAAGGAGACATAATAATAGAAACAAAGGAAATTAAAAAAATCATCAGATTCTACTATAAAAGCCTATACTCAACAAAACTGGAAAATCAAGATGAAAAGGGTGGTTTTCTAGACAGATACCACAGAACAAAGTTAAATCAAGGGCAGGTAGACTATCTAAATAGGCCCATATCTCACAAGGAAATAAAAGGAGTCATTAAAAACCTCCCAACCAAAAATAAAAATCCCAGGGCCAGATGCACTTAGTGTAGAATTCTATTTGACCATCAGTGAATAGCTGATTCTAATATTCCTCAAAATACTTTATTTAATAAAAACAGAAGGAACACTACCTAACTCATTCTATGAAGCCACAATTACTCTGATACCTAAAGCCCACAAGGACCCAACCAAAAAAATTCTTCAGACCAATCTCACTTATGAATATCAATGCAAAAGTACTCAATAAAATTCTTGCAAACTGAATCCAAGAACACATCAAAATCATGATTCACCATGATCAAGTAGGCTTCATTCCCAGGAAAGTAAGGTTGGTTCAATATGTGAAAATCCATTAACATAATCCACTATATAAAAATACTCAAAGGAAAAATCACACAATTATCTCATTCGATGCAGAAAAAGCATTTGACAAAATGCAACACCCCTTCATGTTAAAAGTATTGGATAGATCAGGATTCAAGGCCCATACCTAAACATAATAAAAGGAAACTGCAGCAAACAAATATCAAATTAAATGGAGAGATACTTGAGGCAATCCTACTAAAATCTGGGACAAGACAAGGATGTCCGCTCTCCCCATATCTATTCAATATAGTACTTGAAGTGCTAGCTAGAACAATAAGACAAGAAAAGAGATCAAGGGGATACAAATTGGCAAAGAAGAAATAAAGGTATCACTATTTGCAGATGATATGATAGTATACAAAAGCAATTCCAAAAATTCTACCAGAGAACTTCTCCAGCTCATAAACAACTTCAGCAAAGTGGCCAGATATAAAATTAACTCAAATAAATCAGTAGCTTTCCTTTATATACAGGCTGAGGAAGAAATTAGGGAAACAACTCCCTTCACGATAGCCACAAATAACATAAAATATCTTGGGGTAACTCTAACCAAACAAGTGAAAGACCTGTATGACAATAACTTCAAGGCTCTCAAGAAAGAAATGAAAGACAACCTCAGAACATGGAGAGATCTTCCATGCTCATGAATTGGCAGAATTAACATAATAAAATTGGACAGACTACCAAAGGCAATCTACAGATTCAAAAGGAATCCCCATCAAAATCCCAACACAATTCTTCAAAGACTTGGAAAGAGCAATTCTAAAATTCACCTGGAAAGGCAAAAACAAAACAAAACAAAACAAAAAAAAAACCCAGAATAGCAAAAAAGAATTCTTAACAAAAGAATGGTTGGGGGAATCACCATCCCTGACCTCAAGCTTTACTACAGAGCAATAATGATAGAAACTGCATGGTATTGGTACAGAGACAGATACACTGATCAATGGAATAGAAGTGAAGACCCAGAAATAAAACCACACACTTAAGGACACTTGAGCTTTGACAAAGAAGTGAAAAATATACAATGGGAAAAAGAAAGCATCTTCAATAAGTGGTGCTGATCTAATTGGCTGTTGGTATGCAGAAAAATGAAAATAGACCCATATTTGTCACCTTGCACAAAGCTCAAGTTCAAGTGGATTAAAGACCTCAACATAAAACCAGATAAACTGAATCTAATAGCAGAGAAAAAGGGGAAGAGCCTTGAATTCATTGGCTCAGGGGGAAATTTCCTAAACAGAATTCCAAATGCTCATGCTCTTAGATCAAGAAGTGATAAATGGGACCTCATGAAACTGGAAAGCTTCTGTAAGGCAAAGGACATAGTCAATAAGACAAATCGGCAACCTACAGATTGGGAAAAAATCTTCACAAACCCCACATCCGATAGTGGGCTAATATCCAAAATATATAAAGAACTCAACAAGCTAACCACCAAAAAACCAAACAACCCAATCAAAAATGGGGTATGGAACTCAACTGAGAATTCACAACAGAGGAATCTCAAATGGCTGAGATGCACATAAAGAAATGTTCAAAGTTCTTAGTGATTAGAGAAATGCAAATCAAAACAACCCTGAGATTCCACCTTAAACCAATCAGACTGGCTAAAACCTCAGGTGACATCACATGTTGGCAAAGACGTGGAGAAAGAGGAACCCTCCTCCTTTGCTAGTGGGATTCCATTTTGGAGAAACCTCAGAAATGGCATACATAGCTTGATCAGGCTAGCCGTTCTTGTCCTAGAAACACTTTTATTCCTGCCCATCATGTTAAAGTTTATCTTTAACAACATCAACATGTTGGCAGCCAAAGTACATGGCTTAAACCTGAAAATGGACCCCCAGACAGAGTTCTTAAATTAACAGGCTGGCAAGCCAAGGATGGGTAAGATTCTACACAGAGCCTTGCCAACCTAAGACAAAAGTCCATTGTTTATGATAATGCATATTCCATGATGGTTCTTCTCAGAACGACCTAAGACAGGTTCAGTCTTGTTAACAAAATAAAAAAAAAGAGAGGCAGAGAGCCTTTGGTGGCTGCTTTGCAATAATCTGAAATGGGCCAAGGACAAGGAAAGGGGCTGCTTGGCAAGAATCTGACATTAGACTAGAACAAAGAAGTAATTTCAGGTAGGAGTCTAAATCGTAGGCTACAACAAAGAAGTAATCTCAGGCAGGAATCTAAATATTAGGCCAGAACAAAGAAGTAATTTCAGACAGGAATCTAAATTTTAAGCTAAAGCAGGAAGTAGGCTTTAAACATGAAAATGACCTTGGGCTAGGACACGGAAGTAGGCTCAGATACTTTGGTTATCCTGATAAGTCTTTAGAAACAGTCATCATGGGAATGTTCTTGTAACCGGGTTTAATGCCTTGCTTTTTCTTTGTGAATTCGTGTTTATTGTCTTGCTTGTTCCTTGACTATTTGCATCTATTGTATTACTAGAACTTCTACCTAGAATTGACCTTAATACATGTATGTAATCAAAATGGTATAAAAGCATAAATGAAGAGGGGGTATAGGATAGGGGGTTCTAGGAAGGGAAAATGGGGAAAGGGGATGACATCTGTATTGTAAATAAATAAAATATACAATAAAAATAAATAAATAAAAAAATAAAAAAGAAAGAAAACAATGAAGAAAATCTAACAGATGGTTTAAACATCTGGTATAGTGCTGCACAAACAGCCTTCATATATGAGTGTGTCAGTGAAGAACTTCTTCCCAGGTGGCATGCAATAATTTTCTAATATATCAAAGTTAAAACATATCATCCTACCAATTATAAAGAGCTAATTCTAGACACTAGTTTCTGAAGATTGTAATTACTAATCTGCCTTCAATACAAACAGTCTCAGTGTCTTTCAATTAGACTCTGAGACTTCTCTTAAAAACTCCAGGGAACGCTAGCTTTTCTTGCCTTCAGGTTAGACAATTCTGATGACCTGAAGCTTGTAAGTTAGCCACAGGAACACTGAGGATACCCTCAGGCTCTCACACACTACACTCCTGAAGATACCTAGCACCATGAATACCATTCTCAATGCAAATTAAGGGACTAGCTTATTCAGGATCCAATGTGTGACAGGGATAGAATTAAAAACATTCAGTGCAGTTTTCCTCATACAGAACAAATTCCCTTTCTTACAGGTCTTTCTGGCAGTGCTTTTCTATTGCCTTGATAATCTTCAATCACTGTAGCTGCCAATTCCTTGCTTGGCACTGCTGACAATCTCACAGACTGTGAGAATTGAGCAGTGAAGGCATTCAACCTGACAGTACTTATCCAGGTGAGATATTGTTGAGCTATTGCTGCTGTACTTTCTCCCTACTTTGTTGTTTTCCAAAATTGCTATGGCTTCTGCTTTGCACAGACTTGAACTTGGGTCTTTCACTTTTTTGATGGCTTGAGTATTAAAACACAATTTGCACAGTAGCAAAAGTTACCAGGATTTTCAAAAGACAGCTACCCAAAATTTAAAAGGCCCAGCAGAGGCTCTTTGTGGTATCTGGCTCCAGATCTGCCATTCCTCTCACAATGGGGAACAAGAAGCTGAGTGGAGTGGTAGCTTCCAAGTGGTGCTATTGCCTGAGTAATCCTGACTCTCCTGAGTGTGCCCTGCACAGAAACAGACAGCAAGAGAATCCTGACCCCACAATAGATAGTTCACCACTAAATCTCTTAAAGCTGTTTTTTTTTTTTTTTTTTTTTTTTTTTTGCAGGACTAGTCTCAATCACATACAGAAGCAAAGTGGTATGCTCTCTAAGGCTGCTCTGACAACTCTGAGGAAATCTTTTGATTATGAAGCCAATTTACACATGTGAGTACTAAAATTTCAAGACTGCTCCATTGGGCAGAGACACCACAGACCTTCAAACCCTGAGTCTAAGGTCAAAGGAACACAACAGTTTTATCCAGACTCTTGATGAATCTTCTTCTTGGAGAGTAACATTAGTCTAATGAAAGGCCTAAAAACCATCAGGCCTTACCTGACTCTTCAAAGGGGATAGAAAACTGGACAAGGCCTGTGGAAATGGTCCTAAGAAAAAATTGTTTTTATTTATTTGTGATTTTGTTTTTCTGAGACAGGCTTTCATTCTGTAACCCAAGGTAACCTCGAACTCATGGTAGTTCTCCTGATTCAGACTTAGAAATACTGGGACTATAGCAGTGAGCCACCATGACTAACCCAATAATGGATTTAAATAAGATTTAAGTGATCTAGCAATGGTTCTAGATCCAGAAACAGGTTGCAAATTGTCAACCTTCACAAGTAAGGGAAGGCAAACACTAAAGAAAGAATCAAGTACGTTCAGAGACAAGTATGCTTCTGTCTTTTTTAAAGACCTGAGTGCCTTTGGGTCAAATGTGCAGTTCTCAGGCTCACTGTAGGAACACTGTTCTGAACCTGTGTGTTTCTGGCCAGGTCTTCTTGTGTAAGCACATGGCAGAATCTCCCTAAACCGCCTCACTCCACCACAGTCCACACAGGGGTCTGCCCTGCAGATGGCTGCTCCTCTTTAGCATCAGTTTCCCTACTCAGTCTCTGCTCTGTCTCTAGGATGCACAGTGTAGCTACAGAAGGCAGAGGTCCTTCTGTGAGACAGTACCAGGAAGCTCAGGATGAAGGGTAATAGGGAAATAAAACATACTCTCCAGGTATAAACGATTTACATCAGCAACAACCAAAACAATGACTGACAAAATTCTAATGTGACAATTAAGGAGTAGACACTGCCCTGATGAGTTCATGAGTCAGAGTCAACCAGCACAGAGCTTTAGACAGCAAGTCAGTGACAATTCCCAGTATATGAGTCCCCTCACCAGTGACATTAAGAATAACCACCCAGCAGGAGACAGCAAACAACATGTTCACTATTAGAGATTACTGACTGCTTGGAGGAGCACTGCAGTTCACAGCAGACACCTCACTCTTCCCTCGGGTTACTGAGTCTTTCTTCCTCCTGAACGGTGATGTCAGCCTCTTCCATACACTGCGTTTTGGTTTAGACTTTTTCCTCATGGCTAGTATTAACTCCTTTCCTTTCTTACATATCTTTCATACAGGAACATGGAAAATGTCATCAATGTAACAGCAATATGCAGCAGAGGTCTCAAAAAAAGCACAACTGAATTCTCAAGACAATCCCTCTTCCTTGGAGACCTTTCCCAGCTGTTTCAGGTCGGACTTGTTTCCCACAACAACCACCAGTATATCATCAGTGCGTCAGACTCAGTGAATCAGTTGTTTAAACTCCCAAACTTCATGGAAACTTCAATGACTAGTGATGGAGTAACAGATGATAAGTCATTCTCCTTCCCTCTTATACTGATCCCACATAGCTGTAAACTCTGCCCCGCTGTGTCCACTATGTCCAGATTGGCAGGCTCATCCATCATCAATGTAGATCTGAATCTTATAAGCAATTTCAATGTTGGGGTCATGATATTCTGGGAATTGTTGTCTGATAAACTGTATTGTCATGGCACTCTTCCCAACTCCACCCAGCACCACTAGTTTGTATTCCCGTGATAGTGCTACAGGACTGTTACAGCTGCTAACAACTGAGTGAGCTCCAGATTCCACTGTCCTCTTGAGCACTCCTCAATCCCTGGGAAATGCATCCTCTGAAATTAATCCCAAGCTCTGGGCTGTAGCCCTCTTTACTTTCCAGGGTCCTGCCTGGGTCCTAGAAAATGATGCCTGTGGGCAGGGCTAATAAACTTTTTAACAGAGAGATGTGTGTACTTTAAGTTTTGTTCCTCTAGAGAACCCTGAAAAATACAACAGGTTAAGGTGCTTCTGGCCAAGCCTGGTGACATAAGCTTGATCTCTGGAATTTATATAGTAGGAGGAGAGACACAGCTCCCACAAACTGTAACTCAACTCAACATGTATACTATGGATATTGCATGTATGTATGTATGTATGTATGTATGTATGTATTAATGTGCTATGTATGTATGTATGTATTAATGTGCTATGTATGTATGTATGTATGTATGTATGTATTAATGTGCTATGTATGTAGGTATGTATTAATGTGCTATGTATGTATGTATGTATGTAGGTATGTATGTATGTATGTATTAATGTGCTATGTATGTATGTATGTATGTATGTATTAATGTGCTATGTATGTAGGTATGTATTAATGTGCTATGTATGTATGTATGTATGTACGTATTAATGTGCTATGTATGTATGTATGTATGTATGTATTAATGTGCTATGTATGTATGTATGTATGTATGTATTAATGTGCTATGTATGTATGTATGTATGTATGTATTAATGTGCTATGTATGTATGTATGTATGTATGTGTTAATGTGCTATGTATGTATGTATGTATGTAGGTATGTATGTATGTATTAATGTGCTATGTATGTATGTATGTATTAATGTGCTATGTATGTATGTATGTATGTATGTATGTATTAATGTGCTATGTATGTATGTATGTATGTATGTATTAATGTGCTATGTATGTATGTATTAATGTGCTATGTATGTATGTATGTATTAATGTGCTATGTATGTATGTATGTATTAATGTGCTATGTATGTATGTATGTATGTAGGTATGTATGTATGTATTAATGTGCTATGTATGTATGTATGTATTAATGTGCTATGTATGTATGTATGTATTAATGTGCTATGTATGTATGTATGTATGTAGGTATGTATGTATGTATTAATGTGCTATGTATGTATGTATGTATGTATTAATGTGCTATGTATGTATGTATGTATTAATGTGCTATGTATGTATGTATGTATGTAGGTATGTATGTATGTATTAATGTGCTATGTATGTAGGTATGTATGTATTAATGTGCTATGTATGTATGTATGTATTAATGTGCTATGTATGTATGTATGTATGTAGGTATGTATGTATTAATGTGCTATGTATGTATGTATGTACGTAGGTATGTATGTATTAATGTGCTATGTATGTATGTATGTATGTATGTAGGTATGTATGTATTAATGTGCTATGTATGTATGTATTAATGTGCTATGTATGTATGTATGTATGTATGAATTAATGTGCTATGTATGTATGTATGTATGTAGGTATGTATGTATGTATTAATGTGCTATGTATGTATGTATGTATGTAGGTATGTATGTATGTATTAATGTGCTATGTATGTATGTATGTATGTAGGTATGTATGTATGTATGTATGTAGGTATGTATGTATTAATGTGCTATGTATGTATGTATGTATGTATGTATTAATGTGCTATGTATGTATGTATGTATGTATTAATGTGCTATGTATGTATGTATGTATGTAGGTATGTATGTATGTATGTATGTATGTATTAATGTGCTATGTATGTATGTATGTATGTATGTATGTAGGTATGTATGTATTAATGTGCTATGTATGTATGTATGTATGTATGTAGGTATGTATGTATTAATGTGCTATGTATGTATGTAGGTATGTATGTATTAATGTGCTATGTATGTATGTATGTATGTATGTATTAATGTGCTATGTATGTATGTATGTATGTATTAATGTGCTATGTATGTATGTATGTATTAATGTGCTATGTATGTATGTATGTATGTATTAATGTGCTATGTATGTATGTATGTATGTATGTATTAATGTGCTATGTATGTATGTATGTATGTAGGTATGTATGTATTAATGTGCTATGTATGTATGTATTAATGTGCTATGTATGTATGTATGTATGTATGTATTAATGTGCTATGTATGTATGTATGTATGTAGGTATGTATGTATGTATTAATGTGCTATGTATGTATGTATGTATGTAGGTATGTATGTATGTATTAATGTGCTATGTATGTATGTATGTATGTAGGTATGTATGTATGTATGTATGTAGGTATGTATGTATTAATGTGCTATGTATGTATGTATGTAGGTATGTATTAATGTGCTATGTATGTATGTATGTATGTATGTATTAATGTGCTATGTATGTATGTATGTATGTATGTAGGTATGTATGTATGTATGTATGTATTAATGTGCTATGTATGTATGTATGTATGTATGTATGTAGGTATGTATGTATTAATGTGCTATGTATGTATGTATGTATGTATTAATGTGCTATGTATGTATGTATGTATGTATGTATTAATGTGCTATGTATGTATGTATGTATGTATGTATGTATTAATGTGCTATGTATGTATGTATGTATGTATGTATTAATGTGCTATGTATGTATGTATGTATGTATGTATTAATGTGCTATGTATGTATGTATGTATGTATGTATTAATGTGCTATGTATGTATGTATGTATGTATGTATTAATGTGCTATGTATGTATGTATGTATGTATTAATGTGCTATGTATGTATGTATGTATGTATGTATTAATGTGCTATGTATGTATGTAGGTAGGTATGCAGCACACATATACATGCACACACAATAAATAGTAATGGAGGAAGAGACAAGATACATGATAGATAGGAGATAAATAGACAGACAGACAGTCAGTCAGTCAGTCAGACAGATAGTGGGGAACACATCTGGAGTTAACATTGGCGTCTGTATGTTTTGAATAAAGACATCTGTTAAATCCTGCCAAGTTCCTCCACTTACACATGCGTCTTTGAGAGACTGTCCAAGCCTGAAGGAATGGGCTTAGTCAAACATAGATAGTGTATACCCAAAACTCACCGCGTAAGTATTTGTCGTATTGTTTAACTTTCTAGAACTGGTCATGCTTTCTATTGTTTGCCTTTAAAAGTCACTGAATAAATAAATACATTCCTTGCTGCCATGGTATTGACCACAGCCCTGCCATCTCTGTCTCTTGTATCTTCTTTCTACCTTTCCTATAAGCATCCTCACTCCCCTAGTCATAGTTCCCTCGTTGACTGACAGGCAGGCTGCTGTAATAGATAGATAAATAGACAGACAGACAGACAGACAGACTGACTGACTGACTGACTGACTGAAAGACTGATGGACACACACACACACACACACACACACACACACACACACAGAGGAAACAGCTAGATAGATGATACAAACACAAGATTAAACAGTATGTGAAACATAGAGCTCTCTGACCAGTCTAAAAAAAGTATACATTCTTTCTAAAGCAGGCAGAGATGAACATGCAGAACCTGAGATTGCCAGACATAAGAATGAAAGGACTGGTTGTAGGGAAACAAGCAGTCATTAGAACAGAAATCTTCACCAGCCACAAACCTGAACCATTAAAATGAGCCAAGAATAATGAAAAGACAGAGGAAAGGATGTAAAATGGTACAAAGGTTCTCACTAAGACAAGGATGCTTTAGGTGGCTCTGGACTCAGGAGAGAATCTGGATGAGTAGTTGTTTCTGTGGATGTGTTGAACATTGTGCCTGTGCCTGTACAGGATAAAGATCATGAAGCCACTGGACGAGACCATGAGCCCCAAACACAGCATATCATAGGGTAACCACAATATGAGATGTAGTGGATATATGACTATGTTGCCAACTGCCTGACAGTATTCAAAATCCATTTTCTCCATGTGATTCTGCTTGCTGGTGACATGCATTGGAACAATGGCATATTGCTCCATGTTCACTACCCAACACAAAATCAAGATGTTGGAGGTCCCCAAGTGCTCTGAAACTTGCCGTTTCACTTCCTTCCATATGGAAGTCATGGGGCTGATGGTGACGGCCTGGAAGACACTCAAGAAGCAGGTGCTACCAATGCACATACCCCGGGCCACTCAGTGGACGTAAAAAAAAACCTTTGCAGCCTACATCATTGAAGAAATGCTTCATACCCAAAGCAGCCATTGTCTGTGGTACTCCTTTAGTGAGTATAAACAAAAAGTTGGCCACAGTCAGGTGATGGACAATCAGATCTGTGGGCCTGGCTTCACCTTTCACAAAACAATGGAAATTGTAATAGCAGAGAAGAAGAAAGTTCCCCAGGAATCCAACTATGGTCTGATGTAAGAAGATCATACCTAGGGCCAAGTCTCTGGAGTGACTGACAGTCTCATTCAGAGTGAGGAGATCCTGCATTAAAACACTAAGTCTGTGGGAAATGTGAAACTACTACCTGCTCACCATTGTGCCCGACCTAGACATACCCAGTTATATATTATTATTAATACCACCATTTCCAGCCTTCCTGTCTTGTGGAAACATGCAGGCAGACATTACCTACAGCACTGTGTAGAGATCAGAGGACAGCATTAAATAGTCAAATCTCTCCTTCTACCATGAATTCCATGGATGGAACTCAGGCTGTCAAATATGAATGGCAAGTGCTTTTATCTCCTGAGCCACCTTTATTTTTCTCAGACAATCCATACTAAATCCACATTTCTTTCTCTAAGAATTTAGTTATAAAAAGAAAATTATGAGTAATGAGTGTATCAAAATTTTATGAAATAAATTCATGTAAGATTCTATTGCTATTTTACATATAACACCTACAACAGTTCTATCAAGACAACACTTGGCTGGTTTTGCTCTACAAGTAATGAGAACTAGGCACAGTAAAGGGGACCAGTATTTCTAATGTCACCTCTATACAAGTGAGATGACTCAGTGGGTAAAGGTACTTGATATCAAACCTGACAACCCAAGAAAACCAAAATTCCATCCCATGGACCCATATACTGGAAGGAGAGGCCCAACTCCTACATGTTGTCTTCTGACCTCCTTATCTGCACTATGGAAACACACACACACACACACACACACACACACACACACAGAGAGTAAACAAATTGTGTTTTCTAGATGTAATAGGGCAGTTGCACATATGAACTCAAACAGATTGTGACAGCAAGCACAAGCACTGTGCAAGCTCAAGCCAGACGAAATCTCAACATGGAGGAGGGAGATGGACATGAAACACCACACTTAGCTGAGGAGTTATTTGCAAACTAATAGCTACTGGGAGAGGAGCCAGTTTTCTTGCAGGGTATGGTCCCTTCTAGGTCAACCATACACCAGTGGATGACCATACACCTAAAAGTATAAGGGCAGCAGTAATCAGACTCAATTGATTAAAAACAATAAGGACAAAAAGTTGGGTGAGCAAGGTTGGAGAGATGGCTTAGTGGTAAAGAGCGCTTGACTATTCTTCCAGAGGTCCTGAGTTCAATTCCCAGCAACCACACGGTGGCTCACAACCATCTGTTTTGGGATCTGATTCCTTCTTCAGATGGGCATGAAGACAAAGCACCACTCATACACAAAATACTTGAATAAATAAATAAATCTTTTTTTTGAAAGTTGGGTGAGTATAAAATGGGATGAGATGTGGGGGTGAATACAATGAAAAGACATTAAATTCTCAAAACTAATAAAAATGTTTTTTCCAAAAGAGTAAAGTGTTTTCCATCTGTACCAAGATGGATCATATGGTGAAATGACTACATGCCAAGCAGAGGTATACAAATCATACATAGAAGATTATTGCACAGGAGAAACTGGTACAGGATATTTGATCACACTGTGAACCACAAGACTGAGAACTAAGAAAGCATTGTTGTGGAGTGGCTCAGCCCTAGCACACAGCTTTAACCCAAGAGTTTTCAGAAAACAAGAGGTAAATAAAGTCAACAATAGAGCAAGAGGCAGAACAAGCAACCAGCTGACATAGAGTAAACATAGGAAAATCCAGGAAAAAGAAAGGAGGGTCTTTAGGTTAAAGTATATTTCAAACAGCATGAGGGAACTTTTTCCTTTTGGGACATAGGTATAGTAGGAGGGTCAACTGGGTGTTTTCTCTGCCTCTCTGAGCTAGCAAGCTTTCACCACAGCTTTCTTGAGGCTTCATTTGATAAACTGAATGTTTAGGATTTTGCTGTAAAACAACCAGAAACTTAACTAACCAGAACTATACCAAAATAGCAGTTTTATGAATGGGAAAACAACAAATGAGAGTATTTTAGTGTCAAAGTTATTGGATACCCTGGGATATGTGAGATCTTGTCTCAAAGAAACTACATGAAAAGGAAAATAAATATCATCCAGTAAGGAACTGGAGAGATGGCTCAGTGGTTAAAGGTACTGACTGGTCTTCCAGAAGTCCTGAGTTCACTTGCTAGCAACCACATGGTGGTTCACAACCGTCTCTAATGGGACCCCATGTTCTGAAGACAGCGACAGTATACTCACATACATAAAATAAATAAATATATTTTTTAATTATCCAGTAATGCAACTCAGATAACAGTTGAATTCCAGTTTTTTTTCCCAATATAAAGAAGTCTGTAATCAGAGTCTACAGTTCATTGGTAAAACACTTAGTCAAACATCCATGACACTGTTCAATCCTGAGTACAGAAAATACAACAACAACAATATTAGGATTTGGTTGAGGAGATGAATCAGCAATTAAGAGCACACACTGCTTTGCAGAAGACCCAAATTTGGGTCCCAACACCTACATCAGGTAGTTCAAGACGGCCTCTGGCTCCAGGGACATCTGATGCCTCTGAACTCTGTTGGCACCTGTACATACCCAGATATGTATACATAATTTTTTTTTAAAAATGTGTTTTTAAATATCTAAGACAATGAATCTGCTTTCCCCTGAAAGATTCGTCTCCGAATTCGTGAAGGAAAGCAGACTAAACCTAATCCTAGTCGCCAGGTGTGGCATGTCCTCGGACAGTCACTCTGACTGTGTTGATAGTATGGATAATGCCCAGAGCAGAAATGCCCTCAATTAGAGATTCAAAAAAGCACAACCTACCGATTAGCACCATACAGAAACCCGCAGGAGTATCATTACTAAACTTGAATATGGAGAATAGAACTGGTGGCAGACATATTCCACATTTTTGAGAAGACAGAGGAATTAGCTGACAAAACTGCTTTCAGCAGCCAGGCATACTGGTACAGGGAGCCAGAGACAGATGGGTCTCTGTGACTTTAAAGACAGCCTGTTGGTCTACAGTTTTGTTCCAAGACAACCAGAACTAAATTATAGAGACCTTATCTCTCCCTCTCTGTCTCTCTTCCCCCCTCTCTATTGCTCTGTCTCTCTCTCTCTCTCACACACATACACAAACACACATGCACTCACTCACACACACAAGGTACTTGCTGTACAAACCTGACACCTGACAACCTAAATTTGGTACTTAAAGCCTACGTGGAGAGCTGGATGCAGTGACTTATGTATCTGTAATTCCAGCACTCCTACAGAGAGATAAGAGCCAGAGACAGAAGAATCAGTCTAAAGCTCAAAATCCAGCTAGTCCACAACACTAGAGAAAGAAAAAGACCCTTTTTAGAAAGGATGGAAGAAGAGAATCAACTCCTGAAATGTCAAGTGTATGCAAACACACAAACACACACAGACACACAGACACAGACACAGACACAGACACAGACACACACACACACACACACACACACACACACAAACATGCTTTTTAAAAGTATATTAGAAAATCAAAACATACCCCACTCTATGACTTGACACAACTTCCCAAACTGAAGAATTAGAACTGAATAGAAGTAATTTAAAGCACAGGGTGAGGAGGTACCTAGAGAAGTGGCTCGGTGGTGAAGAGCATTGGCTGCTCTTCCAGAGAACTAAGGTTTTATTCCCAGAATCCAAATAGCTCACAATCATCTATAACTCCAGTTCCTTCTTCTGGCCTCCATGGGTACCAGACACCTGTGGTATCCACAGACATACACTCAGGGAAAACACTCTATAATAGTAATACATAAATAAAATATATAATTAAGTAAATAATTTTAAGTATATTATATTGTATATGATATATTATCATATCAATAAAATAAGAATATACAATAGTAAATATTAATTAAAAGTAATTTAAAAAATTTGAAGAGCACCCAGAAATTAGTCTGTGATTTTGGCTCTCCACAAAGTCCTCAGAAGACTATGTAATTATTTCCCTCTTCCTGTATGACTTCCTCATCTCTCAGTTTCCAGTTTAGAAGAATCACTTTATTCTGATAAAAACCACTTGTCCTGTTCCCTGACCCACTTCCTTGCTTACAAACTGCCCCTCACAGACCAAAGTATAAAATGCTCACCTGAAATTTTCTTACTGTCAAGAGAATGGGCCAGGAAGACACTCTACTAACTGTGGAGGGAGGCAGCCAGAACTGGGATGTGAGGCAGTGATCCTGTCACCTAACCTCCCATGAGGATGTCAATTATCTCACCAGTAATAACAATAACAGGGCAACAGGGCACACTCAAGGAATCAACATAATTCTGGAAAAACTTTGTCCCAGTTACTGATTTCCAGGGCAAACATGTCTCTAAACATATGAAATCATTTGGGATGGGCTCTTCTCTAATAGTTGAGGAGGCTTTCTTAGTTAGGGTTTCCAGAAACCCTGTAAAAGAAAACATTTTTTACAAAGTTTGATTCATTAGGTGTAGGGGATTCTTTATAGCATGTATGCCTACATGACAGAAGAGAGTATCAAATCCCATTATAGATGGTTGTGAGCTGCCATGTAGTAGCTGGGAATTGAACTCAGGACCTCTTGAAGAACAACCAGTGCTCTTAACCTCTGAGCCATCAATTTAGCTCCCAAATTACAACATGTAATTGGGGCTGGCTTACGGTTTCAGAAGTTCACTCCTTTATCACTCTTTATGGAAACATGGCAGCATCCAGGCAGACATGGTGCTGGAGAAGCCAAGAGTTATCCATCTTGATATCACCACAGCCAGGAATGACTGGTATCTGCACGCAACCAGGAGGGAAGCACACCTCCACAGTGACACACTTCTTCTAACAAGGCTACACATAACCAATAGTGCAACTCCCTGAATCACACATACTCAAACCACTTCAGAGGCAGACGGGTGCACTGTCTGAAGTTGGATATATGGAGAAATGTGCATGAATCACACTCTAGACTCTGGGCTTCCATGAGGTATACTAGTGGTGAACTCTATGCTAATCTTCAACTTTTTGAGTCAGACCATTTATTAATACTGATCAGAGAAATGAGATCGCACAATGGACTTGTCAAGAATATTCAAGGGTCTTCTGGAAAGGTGGTGACTGAATGAATAAATCATGTGCCCTACAAACTTGTAGGACAAACATTTGGATCCCTAGGGCCCACATAAAAGCTAGGGGTGGTGGTTGCCTATGATCCTGGCATTCAAAAGGCAGAAACACAGAGTCCTCAGAATGAGATAGCTAGCTAGATTAACTAGAATTGGAAGACTCCAGGTTCAATGAGAGACCCTGCCTCAGTAAATGAAGTGGAGAATACTCACACCCAAATCAACCTTGGGCTTTCCTGAAGATGTAAACACACACTTTCCAGTGTGAACACACACACACACACACACACACCCCACATACAAAAAAATCTTATACTTTAAGAGAGAAAAGGTTAAATATTAACATGTAAATAAGAAGAAATTTGTTTAATTTAGACAGATAAGCATTCAGAAGTAGCTGATATATATTGCAGCAATGCAGATTAGATAAACACTAACCACAGAATGATGGAGTTAACTTTGGTTACTTTTTTCACAGCTGTAACAAAATACCGGACAAAAGTCATTTGCCTTCCAGTATGTGCCACAACATTGAGCAGATCTTAGGCTTCAGCTCTTCACCCAATCACACAAAACCTAGAGGGGGTGAGGCTACCAGGAGCTCTAACCTCAGCAGCAACATCCCCCCCAAATAGTTCTGACACAACCAAGATAACAGGAAAGACAGGCTCCAGTCATAGACAGGGCAGGTAGCACTAAAGATAACCAGATGGAGAAAGGCAAGCGCAAGAACATAAGCATCAGCAACCCAGGGTACTTGGAATCATCAGAACCTAGTTCTCCTACAATAGAAAGTCTTGAACACCCTTTCATACCAGGAAAGCAAGATTTAGATTTAAAATCACTTTCAATGATGATGATAGAGGTCTTTAAAAGGACATAAATAACACTCTCAAAGAAATTTGGGAGAGCACAGGTAAACAGGTAGAAACCCTTAAAGAGGAAACACAAAAATCCCTTAAAGAATTACAAGAAAACACAACCACACAGGTAAAGAAATTTAACAAATCCATCCAGGACCTAAAAATGGAAGGATAAACAATAAAGAAATCACAAAGGGAGACTACCCTGGAGATAGAAAACCTAGGAAAGAAATCAACAATCATAGACGTAAGCATCACCAACAGATTACAAGAGATAGAAGAGAGAATCTCAGGTGTAGAAGATACCATAGAAAATATTGACACAAATGTCAAAGAAAGTGCAAAATGCAAAAAGTTCTTAACACAAAACATCCAGGAAATCCAGGACACAATGAGAAGACCAAACCTAAGGATAATAGGTATAGAAGAGAGTGAAGATTTCCAACTTAAAAGGCCAATAACTATCTTCAAAAAAAATTATAGAACACTTCCGTAACCTAAAGAACAACATGCCTATAAACATACAAGAAGCCTATAGAATACCAAGTAGACTAGACCAGAAAAGAATAACTCCTGTTACATAATAATCAAAACACCAAATGCACAAAGCAAAGGGAAAAAAAAGGCTAAGTAACATATAAAGACAGACATATCAGAATTACACCAGACTTCTCAGCCAGAAGATCCTGGACAGATGTCATACAGACCCTAAGAGAACACAAATGCCAGCCCAGGCTACTATACCCAGCAAAACTCTCAATTACCATAGGTGGAGAAACCAAAATATTCCATGACAAAACCAAATTTACATACTATCTTTTCACAAACCCAGCAGTACAAAGAATAATAGAGTGAAAACTCCAATACAAGGAGGCAAATTATACTCTAGTACAAACAAGAAAGTAATCTTCCAACAAATCCAAAATTAGATAGCCAAACAAACATAATGCTACCGCTAATAACAAAAATAACAGGAAGCAACAGTCTCCTCTCCTCAACATCTCTTAATATCAATAGACTCTCTTCCCCAATAAGAAGAAATAGACTAAAGGAGTGGATATGTAAACAGGACCCAGCATTTGCTGCATACAGGAAACGTACCTCAGTGACAAAGACATACACTACCTTAGAGTAAAAGGATGGAAAACCATTTTTCAAGCAACTGGTCCTAAGAAACAAGCTGAAGTATCAAATAAAATTGACTTTCAACTTAAAGCTATCAAAAAATAAGGAAGGACATTACATATTTGTCAAAGGAAAAGCCAACCAAGATGAACTCTCAATTCTGAATATCTATGTGCAAAATGCAAGAGCACCCACTTTCATAAAAGAAACCTTACTAAAGCTCAAAACATACACTACATATCACACAATAATAGTGGGAGACTTCAACACACCACTCTGCAATGGACAGATCATGGAAACAGAAACAAACAGAGATACAGTGAAACTATCAGAAATTATGAATCTAATGAATTTAACAGATATCCTTAGAACATTTCATCCTAAAACAAAAGAATATACCCTTTTCTCAGTACCTCATGATACCTTCTCCAAAATAGACCATATAATTGGCCACAAAACAGGCTTCAACAGATACAAGAAAATTTAAATAATCCGACGCATCCTATCAGATCACCATGGACTAAGGCTGCTATTCAATAACGACAAAAACAATGGACAGCCCACATTCAGGTGGAAACTAAATGACACACTACTCAGTGATGACTTGGTCATGGAAGAAATAAAGAAAGAAACTAGAGACTTTTTAGAATTTAATGAAAATAAAGACACATCATAGAAATAGTAATTAAAAGTCTCCCCACGGGGAAAAAAATCCAGGACCAGATGGTTTTAGTGCAGAGTTCTATAAGACTTTCAAAAAAGACCTAATACAAATTCTCTATAAACTGTTCCACAAAATAGAAACAGAAGGAACATTAATCAATTTACAAAGCCACAATCTACGAAGCCACAAATACTCTCATACCTAAACCACACAAAGACTCAAAAAAGAAAGAGAACTTCAGACCAATCTCCCTTATGAATATTGATACAAAAATACTCAATAAAATTCTTGAAAACTGAATCCAAGAACACATCAAAACAATCATCAATCATGATCAAGTAGGCTTTATCCCAGGAATGCATTGATTGTTCAATATAAGGAAATCCATCAATGTAATCCACTATATAAACAAACTCAAAGGAAAAAAAAACCACATGATCATCTCACTAGATGCCGAGAAGCATTTGACAAAATTCAACATCCCTTTATGGTAAAAGTCTTGGAAAGATCAGGAATTCAAGTTCCATACCTAAACATAGTAAAAGCAATATACAGCAATATACAGTAGCCAACATCAAACTAAATGGAGAGAAACTTGAAGCAATCCCACTAAAATAAGGGAGAGGACAGGGCTGCCCACTCTCACCCTACCTATTCAATATAGTATCCTATAAGTCCTAGTCAGAGCAATTAGATAACAAAATGAGGTCAAAGGGATATAAACTGGAAAGGAAGAAGTCAAAATATCACTATTAAGTGACCACAAAACTTCCACCAGAGAATTCCTAAACCTGATGAACAACTTTAGCAAAGTGGCTGAATATAAAATAAACTCATACTTCATCTACTCAAAGGATAAACAGGCTGAGAAAGAAATTAGGGAAATGACATCCTTCACAATAGTCACAAATAATGTAAAATAACTTAGTGTGGGTCTAACAAAGCAAATAAAAGATCTGTATGACAAGAATGTCAAGACCCTGAAGAAAGAAATTGAAGCAGATCTCAGAAGATGAAAAGATCTCCCATGATCATGGATGACAGGATTAATATAGTAAAAATGGCTATCTTGCTGAAAGCAATCTACAGATTTAATACAATCCCCATCAAAATTCCCGATCAAATCTTCAGAGATAGAAAAATCAATTCTCAAATTTATTTGGAATAACAAAAACCACGATAATGAAAACTATTTTCAAAAATAAAAGAAACTCTGGGAAAATCACCATCTCTGACTTCAAGCTGTTCTACAGAGCAATAGTTATAAAAAGTGTATGATATTGTTTCAGACCAGTAGTGATAAAAACTACATGGTATTGGTATAGAGACAGGCAGGAAGATCAATGGAATAGAATTGAAAACCCAGAAATGAACCCTCATACCTTTGGTCACTTGACCTTTGACAAAGGAGTTAAAGCCATCCAGTGGAAAAAAGACAACATTTTTTCAACAAATGTTGCTGGTTCTACTTGAGGTCAGCATGAAGAAGAATTCAAATTGATCCATACTTATCTCCTCATACAAAGCTCAAGTTTAAGTGGATCAAGAACCTCCACATAAAACCAAATACATTGAAACTTATAGAAGAGTAAATGGGGAAAAACCTCAGCATATGGGAACAGGGAAAAGTTCCTGAAAGGAACATCAATGCCTTATGCTTTAAGATCAAGAATTGACAAATGGAACCTCATAAAACAGCAAAGCTTCTGTAAGGCAAAGGACACTGTCAACAGGACAAAGTGGCAACCAACAGATTGGAAAAAGGTTTTTGCTAATAACTACATCTGATAGAGGGCTATAATCCAAGGTATACAAGGAACTGAAGAAATTAGACTCTAGACAATCAAATACCCTGATTAAAAAATGGGGTACAGAGCTAAACAAAGAATTCTCAACTGAGGAAACTTGAATGGCCAAGAGGCATCTATAGAAGTGTTCAACATCCATAGTTATCATGGAAATGCACATCAAAACAACCCTGAGATTCCATGTCACACCAGTCAGAATGGCTAAGATCAAAAACTCAGGTGATAGCAGATGCTGGTGAGGATGTGGAGAAAGAGGAACACTCCTCCATTGTTGGTGGGATTGTCAGCTGGTAGAACCACTATGAAAAGCAGTCTGGCTGTTCCTCAGATAATTGAACATAGTATTACCTGAGGACCCAGATATACCACTCCTGGGCATATACCCCAAAGATGCTTTAACATACAAGAGGGCCACATGCCCCACTATGTTCATAGCAGCCTTATTTATAATAGTCAGAAATTGGGAAGAACCAAGATGTCCTTCAACAGAGGAATGGATACAGAAAATGTGGAACATTTACACAATGGCACACTACTCAGCTATTAAAAATAATGAGTTTGTGAAATCGGGAAGAGGGCAGGTTTGTGTTTTTTCTGCAGGATGCTATAGGAACATGGTGGCTGCCAGAATTATTGGTGAGACATACTGTTGCTGAGACAAAGAATGAGATTGACCTGTAAGCTTGCTGAGTGCCCCGACAAGAGTGACTGGGAAGCTGTATTGGACATATGTTCTGGACACACCTTTGCTTGCCTATATCCCAGATGGGACAAGCTGCCTTGCCTCAAGTTTTTAGACCTTGTGGGTCAAAGAAATAAAAAGAGAAATTATGTTTCTTGTATTTTTCTTAAAGGTGACCAGCTATTAGGACTCAATCATGTACTGGTCTAGAAATCAATCCAATATTGTAAATAACAGTCTTCATTAGGAAGGCTGGATTTGGGCATTTTCAGAGACATATTTGGAAGTTAGCTGCAGTTCTCTATGATAGCAAGAGATAAAGTTGGGACAGGATCTAGATTTCAAACAAGGGTTAGCACATGTTTTAAGGCCCCTTTAATTGTCAAGTTAAAATTGTTTTTGTCTCTTCTACAGTATTTATTGTAAGTTGCATTGACTGCATAAATAACATAATTGTGTTAGTGTGTTGAAAACTTGCATGTCTGTTATGGGGGTTTATCAACCAGCTTTTGTTTTACTGCCCTGAGTATTAGAAAACCTTGATTCTCTGAAAAAAGCTTGAAAGTGCTGGAAGAAGTGAGTTAGGCATAAGCAGAAGCAAGAGGATAGCAGGCGTGATTACTGCTGGTATAACAGCTTTAGTTTCATTAATTGCTAGCACCACTGCTTCTGCAATAGCATTGACAAAAGGAGTTAAGACAGCTATTTTTGTTAACCATCTAGCAAACAAATTTTACTAATGTATTGAGTTTACAAAAGAATTCATATAAGTGTTTGTAACAACAGATTGATGCTTTATAACCTATTCACATTATCTAAAGGAGGTTCAGGGTTCAAGAGTTAGGAGCCATCTCAAGTGTCATGAAAACTATCATTGGAGTGGTATTACTTTTAAAATTTGTAATGATTGTCATTGTAATTAGAAAAAAGTTTAAAGACACTTGTAGGGTATTTGGCATAATCCTAAACATCTCTGGGTGTTTTGACTTTGCATAGTGAGATTATGAATTTAAAGAATGCTGCTCTGTGTAGTGATAAAATCTGCATGGTATCAGATTATGAATTTAAAGAATGCTGCTCTGTGTAGTGATAAAATCTGCATGGTATCGGTACAGAGACAGGCAGGAAGATCAATGGAATAGAATTGAAGATCCAGAAAAGAACCCACACACCTATGGTCACTTGATCTTTGACAAAAGAGCTAAAACCATCTAGTGGAAAAATGACAGCATTTTCAACAAATGGTGCTGGCTCAACTGGAGGTCAGCATGTAGAAGAATGCAAATCAATCCATTCTAATCCCCTTGTACAAAGCTCAAGTCCAAGTGGATAAAGGACCTTGACATAAAGCCAGATACACTGAAACTAATAGAAGAGAAGGTGGGGAAGACCCTTGAATACCTAGGCACAGAGGGAAAGTTCCTGAATAGAACACCAATGGCTTATGCTCTAAGATCAAGAATTGACAAATGGGACCTCATAAAATTGCAAAGCTTCTGTAAGGCAAAAGACAATGTCAATAAGACAAAACAACAACCAACAGATTGGGAAAAGATCATTACCAATCCTAAATCCGATAGAGGGCTAATATCCAATATATACAAAGAATTCAAGAAATTAGACTCCAGACAACCAAATAACCCTATTAAAAATGGGGTACAGAGCTAAAGAAAGAATTCTCAACTGAGGAAACACGAATGGCTGAGAAGCACCTTAAGAAATGCTCAACATCCTTAGTCATCAGGGAAATGCAAATCAAAACAACCCTGAAATACCACCTCACACCAGTCACAATGGCTAAGATAAAAAATTCAGGTGATGCTAGATGCAGGCAAGGATGTGGAGAAAGAGGAACACTCCTCCATTGTTGGTGAGAATGCAAGCTGGTACAACCACTCTGGAAATAAGTCTGGCAGTTCCTCAGAAAATTGGACATAGCACTACCTGAGGACCCAGCTATATCTCTCCTGGGCATATACCCAGAAGATGCTGCAACATATAACAAGGACATATGCTTCACTGTGTTCATAGCAGCCTTATTTATAATAGCCAGAAGCTGGAAAGAACCCAGATGTCCCTCAACAGAGGAATGGATACAAAAAATGTGGTACATTTACACAATGGAGTACTACTCCACTATTAAAAATAATGAATTCGAGAAATTCTTAGGTAAGTGTATGGAACTAGAAAATATCATCCTGAGTGAGATAACCCAATCACAAAAGAACACACATGGTATTTACTCACTGATGTGTGGATATTAGCCCAAAAGCTTGAAATAGCCAAGATTCAACTAACTGACCACATGAAGCTCATGAAGAAGGAAGACCAAGTGTGGATGCCTCAGTCCTTCTTGGAAGGAGTGACAGAATGCTCAAGGGAGCAAATAAGGCAACAAAGTGTGGGAATGAAAGTCAAGGAGGGGCCTTCGGGAGACCACTCTACCTTGATATCTGTCCCATGTGCAGTCTCCAAGATAGACGCCGATATGGATGTCAGGAAGTGCATGCTGACAGGAGCCTGATGTAGCTGTCTCCTCAGAGGTCTGCCAGAGTCTGACATATCCAGAGGCAGATGCTCGAAGCTACCCATTGATCTGATCAAGGGTTCCCAATGGAGAAGTTAGAGAGAAGACTGAAGGAGCAGAAAGGGTTGGTGGCCCCCAGAGGAGAACAACAGTGGAAGCCAACCAGAGCTCTCCATGGTCTAAACCACCAGCCTGGGAGCACAAAGGGAGGCATCCATGACTTCAGCTGTATACTTAGGGGAGGATGGCCTTCTCAGGCATGGGTGGGAGAGGAGATTCCTGGTCCCATGAAGGCTGAACACCGATTGGGAAGGAATTTGAGGGTGGGGAGGGGGAGGGGGTAGGTGGGGACACACCCTTGTGGAGGCAGAAGTGGGGATGGGATAGGGGGTTCCTGAGTGGTGGGGGGAATGGGGTGAGGGAATAAAATCTGAAATGTATTTTTTTTTAAAAAAATAAATATTAAACTGTGAAAAAAAGAATGCTGTTCTGTTGAGCTTTGGTGCTGCAGATAATACCAACAAAATTATTCTTAGCCTGAGCTCAGTATTTTCATTTTGGTCAAACCTCAGGAATGGCATATATAGCTTGATCATGCTAGCCCTTCTTGTCCTGAAAATACTTTTATTCCTGCCCATCATGTTGAAGCTTGTCTCTAACTACATCAACAGGTTCGCAACAAAGCACATGACTTGACATGGGTAAGATTCTGCACAGAGCCTTACCAACCTAAGACATAAGTGCCTTGCTTATAATAATGCATATTCCATGACAGGTAAGGAAGGCTTTCTTGTCAGAACAACCTAAAACAGACTTAGTCTGGTTTATGCAATAAAAAGGAGGAGATGTGAAGAGCTTTTGGGGCTGCTTGGAAGAAATCTGACATAAGCCAAAGACAAGGAAAAGGATTGCAGGCAGAAATCTGACATTAGGCTGGAACAAAGAAGTAATTTCAGGCAGAAATCTAAATCCTAGGCTAGAACAAAGAAGACATTTCAGGCAGGAATCTAAATCTTAGGCTAGAACAAAGAAGTAATTATAGGCAGAAATCTAAATCTTAAGCTAGAACAATGAAGTAGGCTTCAAGCATGAAAATGACTTTGGGCTAGGACAGGGAAGTAGGCTCAGATATTTTGTTCATCCTGATAAGCCCTTAGAGATAGTGATCATGGGAGTGATCACGGGACTCTGTTTATTGTCTTGTGTGTTCTTTGACTATCTTAGTTTATTGTCTTGCTTGTTCCTTGACTATATGCATCTATTGTATTGCTACTTCCTCAATCTAGAACTGACCTTAATGCTTACATGTAATTTAAACAGTACAAAGGAAGAATGGGATAAGGGAATAAAGCAGGGAATATGGAAGGAAGATGGCACCTGAAATGTAAGTAAATAAAATACTGTGCTGGGGACAGCATACAATACATACAAGGAGTGCCTGCAGTAGGCCAGGATAAAGACATTTCAGAAACCTGCAGCAGCTCCTTGTAAAGAGGATGGTGTCTGTGACCCTGAGTAGCAAGAGATGCATCCCTCCAGAGTACCCACCATCTGAAATAAGGGACTGCCTGCAGTAGACTAGGATGGAGACATCTCAGTAGCTCATGGCAGCTCTTTGTAATAAACAGCTGTTCCCATTTCTTCTAACCTAAGCCTGGACAACAGCTGAATAGACTTCATTTGTGTATGACTATTTTTTAGTTGGCCTTGGTGTGCACAATTATTCTATTGTATTTGACTTTCTTACTTCTTTCTCCTTCTGCTCTGGTGAATTCTGTGAAACTAGATGTTCCTTGATGTAATGATTCTTAAACAATTAAAAAATGAGGCACAGGGCACAGCACAGCACAGTGCTAATGACCCAGGTGCATGCTGTGTTTTCTCATCTTGGAAACAATGCAATAACTGTACAAAGGTAGTTCCAGATTAGTGCTTGACTTGCAAAGAAAGTTAGAAGAGATTATTAGAAAATGAAAGAGAGCCAACACAGGGATCGTAAGAAAGGAAAAATTTATTGAAGATATTAATTAAGTTTAAGAGTGGTTCCTAGATAAGGAAGTATAGAATACATAAAATCTTATACTAGTAAACTAAGTCAAAACACTGGGACTTTCAGGAGAATCATTGTGTGCAATGCGTAGACATAGAAAGCTAGTGGAACTATTGAGTTAAGGTTTAATTTGATTCTTTCTGGCCACTGCCTGGCAACTTTGCCCATGTCATTTATCATTAGAGCTTCACAGGAAAATGCAAGTAGTTGACCTTGGAGCTCTGAGCTCTGAAGTATAATAAGTTAAAAGTTAAAGTTTAAATAATGATAAGTTTGCAATTATTATTATTTTGGCTACAGGCCTGGGAATAGGGAAGCTTGAAACTTTGGGGAACAATTGTAATTCTTAATTCTTTGTGGGATGTGATTATTCTTTTGAATTTGATTTGGCAATGATTATACAATGTCTATTTTTCTGTCTGCTTTTGGAGTATCAATAAAAGATGGAGAAAGAAAAGGCGGAGAAGTATGTGAGGTGAATGTGGTGAGAGAGATTGAGTGAGAGAGCAAATGAGAGGGAGAATGAAAGAGCATGTAGCGAGCGAGTAAGAGAGCATGAGAAGAACTTGTGAAACTGAGTGAAGAGAGAATGTGAGGTGTATGTGGAGAGTGTATTTGTGAGTGAAAGGAGAGTGCATGTGGTGTGTGTGAGGTGTATGTGAGATATGTGAGAAGAGTATATGAGACAGTGAGAGGGAACACACAGAGGTGTATATGAGTATGGGGATGCAAGAAAAATAAGGTGCACAGGAGAAAAGCAGAATGTTCAGGAGATTTCAGAGTGTGTGCAGCCTCAAGTTGTGAGCATATGAGCAAGAGAGAAAGAAAGCAGAGAGTGAAAAAGAGAGAGAGAGAGAGAGAGAGAGAGAGAGAGAGAGAGAGAGAGAAACCTTAAGCCTTGAAAAATTGCCTGTCAGCTTGTACCCAAAAAGTAGTCAGTGTATATTTATTATGTGCCTTCCAGATATCCCTGCTTCCAGTTGAAAACTCCAATCCTGTGTTGAGGCTGGACCCCGACAATATAGAATTTTTTTTTTTTAAAAAAAGTAATTTAAGGAAAGGTTTGTATATGCTCATAGTATGAAGGTATTATTGATCATTGTGCTGGGAAAATCATGGCACCAGGAGCTAGCATGCTACAGTCTGGAAACAGAGCCATGGATGCATGAACATTTACTTCATTTTCTCTTTTTGTATTCAGTCCATGTGTCCAGTCCACTTGGACTAATGCCACACCTATTCAGAGGTAATTTTTCCTCATCATGGAGAGGCTTTCCTACTTCATAGACAACTAGACACGGGGTCCCATTATGATTCTGAAGCCAGAATCTAGGAAGTGGTGGAGCACACCTTTGATCCCAACACTTGAGAGGCAGAGACAGGTGGATTTCTGAGTTCAACACCAGCCTAGTCTACAACATGAGTTGCAGGACATCCAGGGCACCTTCCCACTCTCCAACTCTCATATGTAACCCTTGTATACCCCAATAAAATGCACTGACACAAGCTGTTTCATTAAAATTTCATTAAAGATTGTCTAAGGGCTGGAGAGATGGCTCAGAAGTTAAGAGCACTGACTGATCATCCAGAGGTCCTGAGTTCAATTCTCAGCAACCAAATGGTGGCTCACAACCATCTGTAATGGGATCTGTTGTTGTCTTTTGGTATGTCTGAATAGAACAATAGTGTACTAATATGCATAAAATAAATTTAGCAAAAAGATTGTCTAAGAGAGATGTTTCATTGGATATCTTCTAAGAGAACTTCTATAACACAAAAATCCTCAGAGAAGGCCTCCCACTCCCCCTCAATGCAGATCCCACCCATTGCAGGCGCTGCTTCTTCCTTCCTGTCTGGTGTGCATCATCCTGGATACCCTGAGGGAAGAAGCAGTGCACTCTGAACCATAGTTGTCTATTGTTTTCTACACCTCACCCTTCATCTCCATCTTCTATAAGTTTACTTCATCTAGGGCCTAGAGAGGTTGCTCAGTGGTTACAAGAACTTCTTGTTTTTATGAAGGAACTGGGTTCAACTCTCAGCACCCACAGAGATCACAAGCATTCATAATTGCAGTTCCAAGGTAAATGGCATACAAAGACATGTGGAAGCAAAACACTCATGTACATAAAATAAATAAATAAATCTAATTTTTAAAAATTATTTCATCTAATGGCTGGACAGATAACTCATCAGTTAAGTAAACACATTATTTTTCCAGTGAACTCACACATGAGAGCTCACAATCATTTGTTTTATGTAAAAGTGGAAGTTTAATGTTAATGAGAAAATTACATAACAAATTACACATTGGAGAGAGTTTGCTAACACTATAAGCATCACAAAATCCAGAGGAAACAAGATTCCATCTCTATAAATTATCTGATACACCTCCATGGTGTTTCTTCTTCACATTCACATGCTTCACATGACACTTCACTGTCTTCACAAGACAACACCCTGGTAATGTTTTCTTCAGGGAGAATAAAAAAGTTGTTCAGACTTTCCTGCAGCACAGATCATTAAAATTTAGATTCTTCTTATTGATAGCTTTACAAAGCATCTTTCAGCAGCACCATACCTCATTACGGGAAATGACAAGCAAAGGTCTGTGATTGGAAATATTCTCTTACCAAGTTTACTAATCCCTGACCAGTAAGGTTCCAAGTACTTCAAGCCTTCACATGCCATCCTGACTCTATGACTTTTTAAACTGATAGTACCTGTCAATCAGTTTATGTCAGTAGTTCGAAAGGATGCTATGTCTTCTTTTGGCCCCCACAGACATTGCATGCACATGGTGCATTTGGATATTTGCAGACAAACTATCCAAATATACAGAAATAAACAAATCTTTTTTTAATCCCTCATCTAATTGTATCTCTTCTTTTCTGTATGCTATGTAGGAGAGGAAATGTCATCCTTGTCTTGCTGACTCTGGCTTAACTTCTCCTAATATGATGATACTAAATTCCAGTCACGCTCTTGCCAATGCCATAGCACTGTTCTTTTTTGCTAAATAATAGGATACATGTGCAGCCACACAATCTATCTGAAGCCAACTCCTCATTATGACACCCATTCCGTGGTTTGGGAATTGTGGATACTGTGGTCAGAAATGTGGATAGGCATCTAATTCTGCTATAGACTGACTTGAGATTTTATGTTTGATTTTTGGAGTTCTTTTTGTATCCCAGATACTAAACCCCTGCTGAAGTACAGCTGGTAAATATCCTGCTGCTTTCTGTAGGCAGCCTGTTAACACGGGTTGTCAGATTCCAGAAACAAGCACATTACTCACTGAGAGATCTTGATGGCCCCCTGCACAGTATTTAATATATTGTTATAATTAATTTCTATCATCCTGGGATAAGAAAAAATACTGATGCAAGGTAGTTAGACTTTCTAAAACCACACAGCTTGAAATTGCATAATGCAGATTTTTTTAACTGACTTGGAAAACACAAATTCTACGCTTTTATTTATTTTATTCAGTTTCCTGCTCCAATGAAAATACAATTGAAATCTATTATTACTAGAATGGTAAATATAAACCAGTTGGTAGTGTTGCACACTTGCACTCTGAAGGCAGAAGAAGTATGTGAATTTCTGAGTTAGAGGCCAGCCTGGTACCAGGGAAAGTTCCAGAACAGCCAGGGCTACTCAGGGAAACCTTGTCTGGAAAAAAACAAAAAACAAACAGACAAATGTGAAATGAACTCTCAGTGGTCTAAGAGTTGAAATCTTGGTCCTCACTTGGCACTGTTAGCAAAGAGTGAAACATTTTATAGGTATAGGCTAGTGGAGAGTCTTTAAGATGTCCTCCATTATCATAGTAAGTCAAAGGAAAGCCTAGGCAGTATGAGACCTATCTCAACAAAACAAAAACGCTTAGCAATTAGCAGTTGTTGGAGAAAGGAATCATTTTCTTCACTGTGATAGCAGCATTGGTAAATTGTCCTTACTCCAGAAAATTACCTCTCACCCATGCTCTGGCAAGAAAATCTTGCCTTGAGAGATGACTCAGCAGGTTAAGAGTGATGTTGCACAGAACCTGAGTTGGGTTGCTTGCACTCACAGTGTTGGACAGCTCACCACTGTTTCCAACACCATCTTCAAGGCTCCCATCATTGTGGTGTCCACCAGCACACACACACACACACACACACACACACACACACACACACACACACACACACATGCACACATGCACAGATAATTTTTTAAAACTCTTATTAAACTCAGTGGACCACACACAATAAGATATGAAAGGGGGCAGGCTTGATGAGAATAGTCCAGAGGAGAAGAAAAAGAATGAGAAAAAAAATCAAGGTGAAACATAACTGAAATTTGTTATTTATTAATTTGGTTTTTGAAACAGAGTCCCACTATTTTATAGCCCTGGATATCCTGAAAATCAGTATGCTATAGACTATGCTGGCATCAAACTTACAAAGATACACCTACCTCTGGCTCCTTAGTAATGGGATTAAGGGCATGTATCACCACACAAGGCCTGAAATCTCTTAGGTGAACACATCTCTAAAACAATTAAAAAAGGGTTTTTGGTTATCTGAACCAGGATTTCTCTGTATAGGCCTGGCTTTCCTGAAACTCGGTATGTAGACCAGGCTGGCCTTGAACTCAGAGATCCCCATGTCTCTATCTCCTGAGTGCTGGGACTAAAGGTGTGCACTACCACTTTCTAGCTTCAAACATTAAGAATTTGTAAAACATTCATATACAATAATAATTGAAGTGATACTAAACTATTGTTTCTCTAAGTATCATAAGTTTAGAACTCCTGGTGTTTTCTCTCGTGTGTTGGTTTAAGAGTGTCTCTCCTTAACAGGCCTACAAAGTACTCCAGAGCAAACAAGATGAACTAGTGGGTTCTTACAACAAGACTGTAGAGGGAGGAAGACTTGTGAGAGGTGACAGATGATGAATCAACAAGCAGGCTGGACACTCCCAGAACCTAAAAGCAGGAGCTCAGAGTCCTGGAATTCTGGAAAATCAGTAACAAGGGACTCAGGGAGGGAAAACATGTTGCAAAAAACTTCAGGGAGTGTTGCAGCCATAGGTAGGAGCTAAATGAACTTTTGCTGTAAAATATGTAGATTGAATTGAGAAAGTAAAAGGGGATAAAACCAGCCACCAAGAGTAAGATGCTGTGAGTGGCCTTCATCTCTGGGGAGGTCCTGTGGGTGAGGCTGCAACTTAGAACATGTTGGACCCTCTGGTGGTGTCTGTGCAGGAGGCATATCATATGCATGCTGGCTGCCACCATAAGTGTCATCAGCAGGGCACCCAGAATGGCTAATGGGATTGCACACAATCCAGACACAGCAACCACATACTGGCAAGCAATGCCATTCCCCATTGAGGAATCACTAGTGTTATTCCCAAAGACTTTTACCTCAAGAGGAGAGATGGTGCCGATGACAAGATTGAAAGTCCAGCAGAAGAAGCAGGAGCAGCCAACATGCCTATAAACCCAGTGTCTGAGTCCTATCCACATTCTGTGCCTGGGGCTGACTGTGACTGCCTGAAAACAGCTCAGCAAGCTGGTGCTGCAGACCAAAAGTTCTCGAGACACCCTATGAAAGTAAAAGAAGATTTGACACCCAGAACCTTCCAGGA
Organism: Arvicanthis niloticus; assembly: GCF_011762505.2. Lineage (NCBI taxonomy): Eukaryota > Metazoa > Chordata > Mammalia > Rodentia > Muridae > Arvicanthis > Arvicanthis niloticus. Next base: position 1,132,301 of record NC_133438.1, on the reverse strand, counting down.
CATGCACCAGTCCCAAGTCTTCTATGACCTGCTGTGCCCCCTTGGAAAGAAGAACCAAGAGATTGGCCAGAGCCAAGTTGGACAGAAAGAGCTCTGTAGGCTTCAGTCTGTGACCTGTGAGAAGGACGAAGCTATGCATGAAGAGCAAGTAAGTATTTGCCAGCAGGCCTGTGCCTATCTGTAACAGGAATACAGCCTTCAAGACCATATCATCAACAGTTATTTGCATCATGTTTGTGGAGGCTTATAGTTAAGGTTGTGTCCTGGAAGAGAAAAACAGTAATATTATTGTGCATAGGTTACAAATACCCAGTGAATCCAAGAGTTTTATTACCTTGTTTTTATGTGTATAAGAAGATGAGTGGTATCAGTCTGGGGAAATCAGAGGTCAACATTAGGTGGCTACCTCTATTGTGTTCCACCTTATTTTCTTTATGACAAGGTCTCTCATTGAACCTGGAGGCTCACCGACTGACAAACTGGCCAGCAATCTCCAAGCACCCTTCTGTCTTTATGTCCCTGGTACTTGCTATCTCATCTGGCTTTTTCTGTGGGTCTGGAAGAACTAATTTGTGTCCTCCTGATTGCAGTACAAGCTGTTTTGCCAGATTAGCAGCTCAAAGTCTTCCTTTCTTAAAAAAAAATTAAAGTGCTACATATATTGAGGGGTCCTAGGTCAAGTCTAGGCATGTTTACATTTTTAAGTTGATGGATCAGTTACTGTGAGCAAACATGGGCCCAGGTAGACCCTCTACACATATGTAGCATATGTGCAGCTTGGTCTTCAAGTGGGATTCCCCAACTGCTGGAATGAGTACTGTCTCTGACTCAAATTTTAATGCTTAACTTTGGATCCATTTTCCCTAAATGGGCTAATTAATTCTGGCCTCAGTGGGAGAGGATGTACTTAGTCCTGAAGAGACTTGATGTGCAATGGTGGGTTGGTACCAAAAAGGCGACAAGGAAGATGGTGCAATGGGAGGGTATAGGGACTGAGGCACTCCACCTCTCTGAGGAGAAGGGGAGGAACAATGGGAGAAGAAGGAAGGAGGATGGTAGGGTTGGAGGATGGCACTGAGAGAGGGAAGGGCTGTGACCAGGATATAAAGTGAATGAATGAATGAATAAATAAATAAATAAGATTAAACTGAAGAGCTAAAAGTGTATCTCAGTTGGTAGAGTGCTTGTCTGGCTTATGGACCTCTGAATTTTATTGTCAGCCTCTTATGAACCAGACACAGTAGTACACACCAGCAATCCCAGCACTCAGGAGATGGACATGAAAGGATTCAGAGTCAAGTCATCTGGAGGACATGGCAAATTGTAGGGCAGCCTGGGCAGCATGAGACCTTCTCTCAATTAATAAATAGAATTAAAGTGATTAAATAAAAGCTGAGTGGGTGGGGGTGAGCAGCTGGCTCAGTAGTTGAGACCACCGGCTGCTGACCACCAGAAGCTCTTCCAGAAGACCTGACTTGACTGCCAGCACCCACATGGAGGCTCACAGATGCCTCTAACTCCAGCTCCAGAAGATCCTGTGCCTTGGCCTCCAGGTACCTGAAATCTTGTGCACATGTCTACACACATACACATAACTACTTTATAGTTTTTGTTTTAATTAAACTTGGAAGTCACTGAGAAGTTTTCTGGCACTTGAACTCCAATTTTGTAGGACTGAAGATACAGCTCAATGGTAGAAAGCTTGCCTGATATCCGTGAGGCAATTCAGTTCTAAACCCCAGTTACACAAGCTAAATTCTAATTTTATATTAGATTTTTTATTACCATCAAAATTATTACATGACTATTGAAATGTATTATCCTTGTTTTCAGCCTGGTACAACAGAAGTTACCTCTGTCTGGGTCTGTAATCTCAACATGCAGGAAGCAACAGTGAGAGGATTGTCCCAGGTCTGAGGGAAGGTGAGTTCCAACTTAGTCTAGACTATATGAGAATTTACTATCCTTAAAAAATAATTCAATTTGAATCAGACAATAACCTGATTGTTATTATATTGTATATTATATATTGTATATTTATATACAATGTATTGTCCCATGCACTATTGACACTGTACTACAGAGCTAACCCCAAGGCTCCCCCATAGTCTTACCTTCAAATGCATATGATGGCTGTGCAGTGACACCACCTATGTTCTGTTTGAAGAGTTGCACAAGCAGATAATGAGGACTTTAATAAGAACAAGAAAATCCCCATTGTTATGGGATCCTAAAGAGGGAGTTATTTCTTCCAGACTGCCTGAAAATACAGGCGTTCCCACCAGACCACATGCCCTGACAGATCAGGGTGTGCTAGCCGTTTCTACAAACAGACTGGGAACCTCAGATCTTGCTCAATTCTCAGGATGAAGGGAGCATCCTCTACACACTGAGGACACAGGCTTCCGTGGAACCTTGTGGAAAAGCAGCGTCAAGTGCCTTCAGTTCCAAGGGGCAGCACACAAGCAAGTTGAAACAGTGTTTTAGAAAATGTGTAAGGGGCCGGGCAGTGGTGGCGCACGCCTTTAATCCCAGCACTTGGGAGGCAGAGGCAGGTGGATTTCTGAGTTCGAGGCCAGCCTGGTCTACAGAGTGAGTTCCAGAACAGCCAAGGCTAACAGAGAAAACCTGTCTCAAAAAAACAAAAACAAAACAAAAAAAAAAAAAAACAAAGAAAAAAAAAGGAAAAAGAAAATGTGTAAGGGTTGGAGAGATGGCTCAGCAGTTCAGAGCACTGTCTGCTCTTCCAGAGATTCTGAGTTTACTCCCAGAAACCACATGTTGGCTCACAACCATAGGACCCAATGCCCTCTTCTGGTGTGTCTGAAGATAGTGACAGTATACTCATATGCATAAGTTTGATCTTAGAAAAAAGGAAAAGAAACATGTATAAACATCCTAAGGTCAGAGAGGATACTCACCACAGACTCTACTTTCTGATACATCACTGGTTCAAGGAGTCAACAAAGAGCCTGGTGCAATATCTACTCCCAAGTCTACCAAGGTTCAGTTTGATCCCCAGAACACACAGGGTGGCAGGGAAAGAACCAAATTCCACAAGTTGTCCTCTGATCTCCCCCCGCACACCATGTCAAACCCACACCCACATATCCACACACAAACATAGAGACTAAATAACTGGAAACTAATTTTTCCAGTTTTTTGAGGCAGGGTCAAACCATGTAACTTTGGCTGGTCTGCAACTCATTATATGGACCAAGCTGTCTTCTAAATCACAGAGATCTGGATGGCTGCCTCTGCCTCTCAAGGGCTAGAATTAAAGAAATAGAAGTGTGGACCACACTTCACTAGTACTATATTATTTACTTATTTTTTATTTTTAATGACAGAGTTTTTCTGTGTAGCACTGGCTGTCTTAGAATTCACTCTATAGACCAAGATGGCCTCAAATTGAGAGATCAGTGTGCCTCTGCCTCCTGAGAGCTGAGATTAAAGCGTGTGCCACCACTGCCCAACATGACAGGAATTTTGTTAAAAACCTGAAGCTGGATGTAATGTCACATACCTATAATTCCAGGCCTCAGTAGAGTGCAGTTGGAGGATCAAAAGTTCAAGGCCAGGATGGTCTACATAGTGAGTTCCAAGCCAGTCAGGACTACATAGTGAAACTCTGTCTCAAAACAAATGAACAAAAAGACATAGAACATACACGAATTGTCTCTGTATACATTTAATTTTTGTGATTTGTTCAAATAGAACTTAAGACCTCAAACACCAAAGAAAAGACATAGAAAAGAATACTTAGAAAGAGAAGATGATTTCATGATATGGATATGATGTTGAAGGTGGGCATTGGCGCAGCATGACTTTAATCCCAGTACTTGGGAGGCAGAGGAAGATAGATCTCTAAGTTCTAGGCCAGCCTGGTCTCTAGAAGGGGAAGCAAAAAAAAAAAATACAGGAGTGGGGAAGGTGTGGAGGGAGAGAGAGGGAAAAAAGAGAGACTCTGTCATAAGTTAGGAGCTATAGTATCTGTCCTGAATTCTGAAAAACAGAAATATCCCTGTTGAGACCAAGCTGGGGCAGGAGGCTTCTCTTCCTGCACTAACATGACAGATCCTAAAACTTATGAAAGGGTTTGCATTCAGAATGACAGCCCTTCACATACATCTGTGAGGATCAGGCAGATACATGCACATTACTTTAAGATAATCCATTCCTCAAGCTTCAACCCCACCATCCCCTTCCTGTCCTCATATGTCTCCACATGATCCCTCAGCCTAGCCACCTCTCAGCAACTGATTGGTACCAGCTCCAGGCAGAGCTGGCTACAGTCTAAGGCTAAGGAGAAAAGCCTGGATCTGAGCAATATTCACAAGCTGGAGTTTCTGAATCTTCACCTGTACCCTTGCCTGCTGTCTTGAACCCAAGAAGCCTCAGGTTCACCTCCACAACTGTGCACACAATCAGCGGAGCTAGATCCAGAGTGCACAGCAGTTGTCTGAAGCCACTGAAGTGGGAACTGGAACCCAGAATAAAACCCCCAGGTGGCTGCCACTGTGTCACCTGCAGAGCCAGTGACATTTTCTGTAAAAAGAGTCTAGGGCATTTCCAAAAGAGAAAACACTCAGGTACCAGGTGCAGGGCCAAACAGTAGCTAGTAGTGATTAATTAAGGGACCTCACAAACAGCAAATATACTTCTGGGCTCTCTGGAGCCACACACCAGAGTGAGAGGTGATAATGTGCTAGGTGGGTTACGGGTATTCTGTAATAGTGTCCCCAAAGGAGGCTCTCACTCTACTACAATGGAATTGTCTCTCAGTAAGTTCATGGTCAGCCATAAGCTGTCTCAGAGGGGAAGTATCATGAGTCACCACAGAAAGAGATGCAGTCTGCCTTTGCACCCATACACCTCCCTGCAGGGCCTCTCCACAGAACATGGCTGGGCTTTGAAACACTGTAGGTTCTTTCACCAGGATTAAGGCACAGTCTAGACCACCTCCATCCACCCTCACTCTCCACTGACACTCCTTCCCAGTTGCTTATTTGCACTGAAGATTGATACTCTGAATTTGAAGCAGCTAATCTGGGAGTGTCTACTCAGAGAAGCAGAGGACCTTGTGAAGAAGTTCTCCACATCCATTCCCCAAACTTACATTCAACATCCCTATAGATTTAAGTTTCCTTGGAAAATGAAAACAACTGTTTCTTAACCCTCTTCCTGGATAGGCACCAATGACATCCCAAAATACAATTTCACCCAAGTCCAATTTGAACTTACTTACACAGTACAGGCAAAGAATTACTTATCAGAGTGTGGTGCCCACTTCAGGGTTGAAAACCTACTAAACCCTTCAATCCCTGATCTTGAAAACTCATCAATCTCTGAGCTCAAAATACCCTCAATCCCTGGGCTTGACTTGAAATCTCACCCTGGAGATCTGCCCTCCAAGAAACTATATAGACACCTTCCTCCCAGTCAGGTCTCTGCTGCTTCTCAGCCAAAAGCAGGCTGCTACTCTCTTGAGTCTTTCCCAAAATTTCTCTTGTGTGAGGTTTATTGTGCAATGTGGTTTTGTGGTACTCCTTGATTTCTTACTGCCAGGATACCTTCAACCTCTAAGCTGTAACACTTGCAATAGGAAACCCTTCCATAACACCATAGTGTCTCCTGCCCATACACTGTGCTTTGAATTTCTCTATGCTCCACAGAGGACATGATACCAAAGGGTCAATTTTACTTTTGCCCACCATACAGGGATTAGATATGACTGTAACATATTTTATTTCTTCTAGACCCTTATTGAAAAATACTTCCTATGATAATAAGGCATTGCTCCAATTTTGTGTTAAATATTCCTGATAAACACATGCTGTAAAAATATGAAATTATGTATGTATGTGTGTGTGTATGTATATCTCTCTGGCAGATAACTCTTAATACTTTAACAGGTACTTAGAATGTCAAATAACACTTTCTTTCCTCTTGGGGGAACTATTTTGAACGTTTCATACTGGCTGTACTTTTAGGTTTAATGCTTTTGAAGCACACAGTTCAGAATTCAGGAATTTTTATTTTAAGTGGAAAGAATCATATTGTAAAAATTCTTTAAATTTTTTCCATCACTTTTAGTATATGTCTATGGCTCCTGTTCTGCATGCACATAGGTCTGTGCAACATGTACATGCAAGGCCTGCAGGGACCAGGAGAGAGAAATAGGTCCCCAGTGCCTATGTTTAAGGTGCCTATGAGTAACTATATATCTGCTGGAAATCTACTCTTCTGGGAGAGCCACTGCTTGCAACCACTGAGTCATCTCTCCAAGTCAGTATATTACAAATTCTTAAGAGATATAACATTTATATTGAAAAATATGATTTTGAGATTATAGGAACACATTTAAAAATACTGTTTTATTTATTCTTTGAATATTCCATACAATTTTTAATTGGATATTTTATTTATTTACATTTCAAGTGATATCCTCTTTCCTGGTTTTCCCTCTGCAAGCCCCCTATCCTATTCCCCCTTACCCTACTTCTACAACAGTGTTACCCCACCCACTCCCACCTCACCTAGCATTCATTCCTTTACACTGGGGCATCAACCTTCACAGGACCAAGGGCCTCCCCTCCCATTGATGAGGCCCCCTTCAACTCCTTCAGTCCTCCCCTTAATTCCTCCCTTGGGGTCCCTGTGCTCAATCTGATGGTTGGCTGTGAGCATCTGCATCTGTATTGGTCAGGATCTTGCAGACTGTATCAGGCTCCTGTCAGCAAGCATTTCATGGCAGCTGCAATAGTGTCTGGTTTTGGTGACTGCATGTGGGATGAATTCCTCAGGTGGGGCAGTCTCTGAATGGCCTTTCTTCAGACTCTGCTCCACTCTTTGTCCCTGTATTTCCTTTAGACAGGAGCAATTCTGGGTTAAATTTTTGGAGGTGGGTGGGTGGGCCCATCACTCAATCGGATAACCTCTGGCTATGGTCAATGAAATACCCTTTTAGGGGTATTTCAGCTAATGTCATCCCCATGGGGTTCTGGCAAACTCTTGCTTTCCTGGTATCTGGAATTTTCTGGTTGCTACCCCCAGTTCCTGATTATGCATTGCTACCCACCTCTGTTCAATTTCCTGACCCTCTGTATGTTTCCTCCATCTCCTCCCATACATATTTCTTCCCCTCATTCACCTCTCCCATTCTCTTGCTACCAAGTCCGTCCCACCCTTTAACTCCCATGATTATTTTGTCTCCACTTCTAAGTAGGACTGAGGCATCCACTCTTTGGTCTTCCTCTTAAGTTTAATGTGGTTCAGGGGTTGTGTTGTGGATATTCCACACTCTTTGCCTAATATCCACCTAGCAGTGAGTATATACCATGTGTGTTCTTTTGTGGCTGGATTGCCTGACTTGGGATGATACTTTCTAGATACATCTATTTACATAAGAATTCCATGAAGTCATTGTATTTAATAAATGGGAGGAATTCCACTGTGTAAATGTAGCACATTTTCTGTATCCATTCCTCTGTTGAAGGACATCTGAGTTGTTTCCAGCTTCTGGCTATTATAAATATGGTTGTTATGAGCATAGCAAAGCATGTGTTCTTATTACATATTGAAATATATTCTGGCTATATGCACAGGAGTGGTATAACTGGGTCCTCAGGTAATAAATACTATGTCAAATTTTCTGAGGAATGGCCAGACTGATTTCCAGCAATGGAGGAGTGTTATTCTTTCTCCACATCCTCACCAACATCTGCTGTCACCTGGACACTTCATTTTCATCAAAGGAAAAATGTACCAAGATGAACTCTCAATTCTGAACATCTATACCCCAAATGCAAGAGCACCCATGTACATAAAAGAAACTTTACTAAAGTTTAAAGCATACATTGCACCTCACACAATAATAGTGGGAGATTTCAACACCCTACTCCCAGCAATGGACAGATCATGGAAACAAAAACTAAACTGAGACACAATGAAACTAACAGCCCTGGCCCGGATACCAGTGGCTGGAGCAGTCTCCCAGCCGATCTGCTCCCCTCTGGAAACTGAGTCCAGAGGCACCCTAGGGAGGTCACGGACCGCAGAGCTGCAGGCATCCTAGAGAGGACACGGCCCACAGAGCTGCAGAGCAGGGGACACCATATCCTGAAGCATCATAGAGGAGCAACTACATTCATAGCAGCAAATACCTAGCTGGTCTACTACCGCGGAGACACCATATCCTGAAATATCCTAGAGGAGCCACTGTACCCAGAGCAGCTGGAGCTCAGGATCATAGAGTCATCTGGACCCTGAGGAGTTCTGACACAACCAAGGTAACTGGAAAGGCAGACCCTAGTCAGAACCAGTAAGTGTGAGTAGCACTACAGCTAACCAAATGGCAAAGGCAAGCACTCTCAAAGAATTTGAGGAGAACGCAGGTAAACAGGTAGAAGCCGTTAAAGAAACACAAGAAAACACAACCAAACAGGTGAAGGAATCACACAAAACCGTCCAGGACCTAAAAATTGAAGTAGAAACAATAAAGAAATCTCAAAGGGAGACTACCCTGGAGATAGAAAACCTAGGAAAAAGATCAGGAATCATAGACGCAAGCATCACCAACAGAATACAAGAGATAGAAGAGAGAATTTCATGCGCAGAAGATACCATGGAAAACATAGACACAACGGTCAAAGAAAATGCGAAATGTAAAAAGCTACTAACACAAAACATCCAGAAAATCCAGGACACAATGAGAAGACCAAACCTAAGGATAATAGGTATAGATGAAGGTGAAGACTCCCAACTTAAAGGGCCAGTAAATATCTTCAACAAAATTATAGAGGAAAACTTCCCTAACCTAAAGAAAGAGATGTCCTTAAATATACAAGAAGCCTACAGAACCCAAAATAGACTAGACCAAAAAAGAAATACCTCCCATCACATAATAATCAAAACATCAAATATACAAAACAAAGAGAAGATACTAAAAGAAGTAAGGGAAAAAGGCAAAGTAACATATAAAGGCAGACCTATAAGAATTACACCAGACTTCTCACCAGAGACCATAAAAGCCAGAAGACCCTGGACTGATATCATACAGGCCCTAAGAGAACAAAAATGCCAGCCCAGACTACTTTACCCAGCAAAACTCTCAATCAATATTGTTGGAGAAACCAAAATATTCCATGACAAATCCAAATTTACACAATATCTTACCACAAATCCAGTACTTCAAAGGATAATTGGTGGAAAACTCTAACACAAGGAGGGAAACTACAACCTAGAAAAAGCAAGAAAGTAATCTTCCAACAACCCTAAAAGAAGGTAGCTATACAAACATAACCCCACTGCCAATAACAAAAATAACAGGAAACAACATTCATTTTTCCTTAATACCTCTTAATATCAATGGACTCAATTCTCCAATAAAAAGACATACACTATGAGATTGGATACATAAACAGGACCCAACATTTTGCTGCATACAGGAAATGCACCTTTGTGACAAAGACAGACACTACCTCAGAGTAAAAGGTTGGAAAACAATCTTCCAAGCAAATGGCCCCAAGAAACAAGCTGGAGTAGTGATTCTAATATCAAATAAAATCGTTTTTCAACCAAAAGTAATCAAAAAAGATAAAGAAGGACACTTCATATTCATCAAAGGAAAAATGTACCAAGAGGAACTTGCAATTCTGAATGTCTATGCTCCAAATGCAAGGGCACCCACATACATAAAAGAAACTTTACTAAAGCTTAAAGCATACATTGAACCTCACACAATAATAGTGGGAGATTTCAACACCCCATTCTCAGCTATGGACAGATCATGGAAACAGAAACTAAACCGAGATACAATGAAACTAACAGAAGTTCTGAACCAATTGGACTTAACTGACATCTATAGAACATTTCATCCTAAAACAAAAGAATATACCTTTTTCTCAGCACCTCATGGTACCTTCTCCAAAATAAACCATATAATTGGTCACAAAACAGGCCTCAACAGATACAAAAAGATTGAAATAATCTTTTGTACCCTTTCAGACCACCATGGACTAAGACTTGTCTTTGACATGGACAAAAACAACAGAAAGCCCACATACATGTGGAAACTGAACAATGCTCTACTCAATGATAACTTGGTCAAGGAAGAAATAAAGAAAGAAATTAAAGACTTTCTAGATTTAAATGAAAATGAGGACACATCATATCAAAATTTGTGGGACTCCATGAAAGCAGCACTAAGAGGAAAAATCATAGCTCTAAGTGCCCACAAAAAGAAAATGGAAAGAGCATACATTAATAACTTGACAGCACACCTGAAAGCATTAGAACTAAAAGAAGCTAATATACCCAAGAGTAGTAGATGGCAGGAAGTAATCAAACTCAGGGCTGAAATCAACCAAGTTGAAACAAAAAGAACTGTACAAAATATCAACAAAACCAGGAGCTGGTTCTTTGAGAAAATCAACAAGATAGACAAACCCTTAGCTAGACTAACCAAAGGGTGCAGAGACAGTACTCAAATTAATAAAATCAGAACCGAAAAGGGAGACATAACAACAGAAACTGAGGCAATTCAAAAAATTGTCAGATCCTACTACAAAAGCCTATACTCAACAAAATTGGAAAATCTGGATGAAATGGATAGTTTTCTAGATAGATACCAGGTACTAAAGTTAAATGAGAAACAGATAAGCTATCTAAACAGTCACATAACTCCTAAAGAAATAGAAACACTCATTAAAAATCTCCCCACCAAAAAAAGTCTGGGGCCAGATGGTTTTAGTGCAGAATTCTATCAGACCTTCCAGGAAGACCTAATACCAATTCTCTTCAAACTACTTCACAGAATAGAAACAGAAGGAACAATACCCAATTCGTTCTATGAAGAAGCTACAATTATGCTCATACCTACGCCTCACAAAGACCCAACAAAGAAAGAGAACTACAGACCAATCTCTCTTATGAATATTGATGTAAAAATAAAATTCTCGCAAACCGAATCCAAGAACACATCAAAGCAATCATCCACCATGGTCAAGTAGGCTTTATCCCAGGGATGGTTCAATATTCAGAAACCCATCAATGTAATCCACTACATAAATAAACTTAAAGAAAAAAACCACATGGTCATCTCACTAGACGCTGAGAAACCATTTGACAAAATTCAACATCCCTTCATGATAAAAGTCTTGGAAAGATCAGGAATTCAAGGCCCATACCTAAACATAGTAAAAGCAATATACATCAAACCAACATCACACTAAATGGAGAGAAACTTGAAGCAATCCCACTAAGATCAGGGACTAGACAAGGCTGCCCACTCTCACCCTACCTATTCAATATAGTACTGGAAGTCCTAGCTAGAGCAATTAGACAACAAAAGGAAGTCAAAGGGATACAAATAGGAAAAGAAGAAGTCAAAATTTCACTATTTGCAGATGATATGATAGTATACTTAAGTGACCCTAAAACTTCCACCAGAGAACTCCTAAACCTGATAAACAACTTCACCAAAGTGGCTGGGTATAAAATCAACTCAAACAAATCAGTAGTCTTCCTATACTCAAAAGATAAACAGGTTGAGAAAGAAATTAGGGAAATGACACCCTTCACTATAGCCACGAATAATATAAAATATCTTGGAGTGAATCTAACCAAGCAAGTGAAAGATCTGTATGACAAGAACTTCAAGTCTCTGAACAAAGAAATCAAAGAAGATCTCAGAAGATGGAAAGATCTCCCATGCTTGTGGATTGGCAGGATTAATTTAGTAAAAATGGCCATCTTGCCAAAAGCAATCTATAGATTCAATGCAATCCCCATCAAAATTCCAAATCAATTCTTCATAGAGATAGAAAGAGCAATTTGCAAGTTTATTTGGAACAACAAAAAACCCAGGATAGCGAGAACTCTTCTCAACAATAAAAGAACTTCTGGGGGAATCATCATCCCTGACCTCAAACCAGGGCAATAGTAATAAAAACTGCATGGTATTGGTACAGAGACAGGCAGGAAGATCAATGGAATAGAATTGAAGATCCAGAAATGAGCCCACATACCTATGGTCACTTGATCTTTGACAAAGGAGCTAAAACCATCCAGTGAAAAAAAGGTCAGCATTTTCAGCAAATGGTTCTGGTTCAACTGGAGGTCAACGTGGAAAAGGATGCAAATCAATCCATTCATATCTCCTTTTACAAAGCTCAAGTCCAAGTGGATAAAAGGTCTCCACTTAAAAGCAGATACACTGAAACTAATAGAAGAGAAGGTGGGAAAGACACTCAAATACCTAGGCACAGGGAAAAGTTCCTGAACAGAACACCAATGGCTTATGCTCTAAGATCAAGAATTGACAAATGGGACCTCATAAAATTGCAAAGCTTCTGTAAGGCAAAGGATATTGTCAATAAGACAAAATGGCAACCAAGAGATTGGAAAATTACCAATCCCACATTGGATAAAGGACTAATAGCCAATATATACAAAGAACTCAAGAAATTATACTCCAGACAGCCATATAACCCTATTGAAAAATGCGGTACAGAGATAAACAAAGAATTCTCAACAGAGGAAACTCGAATGGCTGAGAAGCACCTTAAGAAATGCTCAACATCCTTAGTCATCAGGGAAATGCAAATCAAAACAACCCTGAGATACTACCTCACACTTAGTCACAATGGCTAAGATCAAAAACTCAAGTGATAGTAGATGCTGGTGAGGATGCAGAGAAAGAGGAACACTCCTCCATTGTTGGTGGGATTGCAAGCTAGTACAACCACTCTGGAAATCAGTCTGGCAGTTCCTCAGAAAACTGGACATAGTATTACTTAATCATCCAGCTATACCACTCCTGGGCATATACCCAGAAGATGCTCCAACATATAATATGGATTTATGCTCCACTATGTTCATAGCAGCCTTATTTATAATAGCTAGAAGCTGGAAAAATGAAGATGTCCCTCAACAGAGGAATGGATACAAAAAATCTGGCACATCTACACAATGGAGTATTACTCAGCTATTAAAAATAACGAATTCGAGAAATTTTTAGGTAAATGGATGGATCTAGAAATTATCATCATGAGTGAGTTAACCCAAACACAAAAGAACACACATGGTATTTACTCACTGTTAAGCGGATGTTAGCCCAAAAGCTTGGATTAGCGAAGACCCAACCAGCAGACCACATGAAGCTCATGAAGAAGGAAGACCAAGAGGGGATGCCTCAGTACTACTTAGAATGAGTAACAAAAATACTCAAGGGAGCAAATATGGAAACAAAACATGGGACAGAAACTGAAGGAGGGGCCATCAGGAGACCATTCCACATGGGTATTCATCTCATGTACAGTCACCTAAGCTAGACACTGATGTGGATGACTGGAAGTGCATGCTGTCAAGAATATGATACAGCTGTCTCCTTAGAGGTCTGCCAAAGACTAACACACTCAGAGGACCATGCTCACAGTTAACCACTGATATGATCAGGGGTTTCCCAATGGAGAACTTAGAGAGAAGACTGAAAGAGCAGAAAGGGTTTGTGACCCCAGGAGGAAAGCAATGATACCAAACAGCCAGAGCCCCCCTGGGTCTAAACCACCAGCCTGGGAGCACATAGGGAGCAACCCATGACTCCAACAGTATATGTAGGGGAGGATGGCCTCATTGGGCATAGGTGGGAGAGGAGTTTCTTGGTCCCATAAAAAACGAACACAGAGTGAAGGGGGAATGTGAGGTGGGGAGGGGGTAGTGGGGGGTAGGTGCAGGCACAGCCTCATAGAAGCATAAGGAGTGGGGATGGGATAGGAGGTTTCTGGGTTGTGGGAGGGAGTGGAGTAAGGGGATAAAATCTGAAAGGTAAATATAATACCCAATTTTAAAACAAAAAAAAAAGATGAAAAAAGGGGAAAAAAGAGAAAAAAAGAGAAAAAAAAAGAAAGAAAAAAGAAAGAAAAAAAGAAAAATAGGAGATTTAATAACACAAAGGCAAGAATTTAGAAATTTAGGAGGCAATTTATGTTAATGGAAACAGCATTATAGAAACTGGAAAATCACACCCTCATAGAAGCACAAGGAGGGGGGATGGGATAAGGGGATAAAATTTGAAATGTAAATATTACAACCAATTTTAAAAAGGGGGAAAAAAAGAAAAGTTGTTAGAACCAACGTCTTTAAAAAATGTCAGCCCTCTAGGAAAAAAAAATTTCTTGATACTAAAACTTGATCTGAGAATTGTATATTGCAGAATACACAGCCTTGGTGTATCTACTCATCAAGCATACTGAGCAGACCTGCCCAAACCTCCAATGTCCTGGAATTCCATCTGGATGCAGTGAAGACACAGCATCAGAGGCTTATCAATTTACTTTCCCCCCACCTCTCTTCTAATATCTCAATGCCTGTAATCAGCTTGAAGAAGTTAATGAAGAGTCAGCGCCCCTATTCCCTAGGCTTGGGGACTGATGTGCTTAATCTTGGTCTGTCTTTCTAGGGAAAAGTAGTGGTTTTGTTGGAACAGGGAGGATTAGCTAGGACTTATTGCATAGCCATAACCTATTGGTAGAAATCTGTATAATTATTATCAAGATGAAGTTATAATTTCTTAAATGGTACAAAATTTACTTTGATTTCAAATTTAAGGTTTTCAGTTGTATGAGTTTCTTATTAATATAGAAGTGAGATGAATATTGATACTCTCATGGACATTGTGCCTTTATAACACATTTAGGAATACAAGGCCTTCTTTAACTTTTTTAACTGATTTGGGACGGTTAGCCTATGAGTTAAGGGACTATATCAAATTCGGGGCTTTGAGCTTATTGTTAGGGTGTTTTCCATATTTTATTTAGAAATAGCTGAGAGGAGTTAAGAGACAACAGTCCAGGTTACCTTACATGGATAGTTGGTTTTCAAAACGTCAGAAGGCCATAGAATTGACATTACAAATATTTCTATATTAATGTTCATTTTGATTAGAGACCTGTCTGCTCCTGACAGCTTCTTGTCTTGGATTCTAAGAAGAAATTGAGCATCCTTGGAGTTACTCCAGTTGTGTGGTGACAGCCACTAGGCAAGAATTGCCTCTTTCCATCTACAGACAAATTACTGTCCAGAAGAGGACACACATGCAGAATAGTCGATTGATTATATCTGCCTAGACAGAGTAATCAGCCCTTAATAATCCTGCATCACTAAGGTCTGTCAGATGACTTTGGGCCAGAAGGCTGAAGATCAGATGCTCCAACGTTCTGTAGTATAGGGGCTTTCCAGGTGTTCAGCAGTCTCTATAAATTGGCTAAGTTTTAGAAGCTATGCTTAGTGCTTCCCATAATTTCAGTTAATTCAGTCATTCTGGATTTCTGATGGGGTTCAAGACTTATAGTTTCATAGCCAATCCTGGCTATTTACTTTGAGAGAAAAGATCTGAGTGGATGGTTTTCAGCTGACATTCATTCTAAAACCAAGAAAAAAGCCAGGTTCAAAACTAAGTGTTTTAGTTAGGAGAGATGACAGAGGTTCTGGTTAGTCAACAAAATGATGGACTGGACATTAGGACTATCTTGTACCTCACTGGTACAATTAGGAATAATTATGCTCTAATTGCATTTTGAGAGAAAAAAATTTTATTTTAACAGGAAGGGTGAAGCTATAATGATGAGAGAGAGAAAGAGGGGGGGGCATGGAGGCAGATGTTCACGTGTCTCCACCAGCCAAAGATAGTGTATATATCTAGGTTGGGTGTTGGGTTACACTTCTGATTGAGTATTACCAAACTTATAAAGCTTTTTATTAACATTTAAAAAAATATAAAAGCAAAAAGGAAAAGGGGGCATGGGATAGGGGTTTTCTAGGTAGGGGAAATGGGGAAAGGGGATGTCATCTGAAATTTAAATAAAATATAAAAATAAATAAAAAAGAAAAGAAACTAACAGAAGTTATGAAGCAATTGAACTTAACTGATAACTATAGAATATTTCATCTGAAAAAAAAGAATATACCTTTTTCTCAGCACCTCATGGTACCTTCTCCAAAATAGACCATATAATTGGTCACAAAACAGGCCTCAACAGATACAAAAGATTGAAATAATCCTTTGTACCCTATCAGACCACCATGGACTAAGGCTGGTCTTTAATAATGACAAAAAATGGAAAGCCTATATACACGTGGAAACTGAACAATGCTCTACTTTTTGGAATTCAATGAAAATGGGAACACATCATATCAAAACTTGTGGGACTCCATGAAAGCAGTAGTAAGCAGAAAACTCATAGCTCTAAGTGCCTACAAAAAGAAAATGGAAAGAACGTACATTAATAACTTGACAGCACACCTAAAAGATCTAGAAGAAAAAGAAGCTAATATACCCAAGACGGAGTAGACAGCAGGATATAATCAAACTCA
The DNA here is from genome assembly GCF_011762505.2 of Arvicanthis niloticus. Classification (NCBI taxonomy): domain Eukaryota; kingdom Metazoa; phylum Chordata; class Mammalia; order Rodentia; family Muridae; genus Arvicanthis; species Arvicanthis niloticus. Next base: position 1,115,927 of record NC_133438.1, on the reverse strand, counting down.
GGGCTGAAATCAACCAAGAAGAAACAGAAAGAACTATACAAATTATCAACAAAACCAGGAGCTGGTTCTTTGAGAAAATCAACAAGATAGATAAACCCTTAGCCAGACTAACCAAAGGGCGCAGAGACAGTACTCAAATTAATAAAATCAGAACTGAAAAGGGAGACATAACAACAGAAACTGAGGCAATTCAAAAAATTGTCAGATCCTACTACAAAAAATTGTCAGATCCTACTCAACAAAATTGGAAAATCTGGGTTAAATGGACAATTTCCTAGACAGATCAAAATTAAATCAAAATTAAATCAGGAGCAGATAAACCATCTAAACAGTCTTATAACCCCTAAAGAAATAGAGGCAGTCATTAAAAGTCTCCCCACCAAAAAAAGTCCAGGACCAGATGTTTTTAATGCAGAATTCTATCAGACCTTCCAGGAAGACCTAATACCCATTCTCTTCAAACTATTCCACAGAATAGAAACAGAGGAACAATACTAAATTCATTCTATTAAGCTACCATTACACTCATACCTACACCTCACAAAGACCCAACAAAGAAAGAGAACTACAGACCAATCTCTCTTATGAATATTGATGCAAAAATACTCAATAAAATTCTCGCAATTTTATTGACTCCGAATCCAAGAACACATCAAAACAATCATCCATCATGATCAAGTAGGCTTTATCCCAGGAATGCAGGGATGGTTCAATATTCAGAAATCCATCAATGTAATCCACTACATAAATAAACTCAACGAAAAAAATCACATGATCATCTCACTAGATGCCGAGAAACCATTTGACAGAATTCGACATCCCTTCATGTTAAAAGTCTTGGAAAGATCAGGAATTCAAGGCCCATATCTAAACATAGTAAAAGCAATATACAGCAAACCAACATCACACTAAATGGAGAGAAACTTGAAGCAATCCCACTAAGATCAGGGACTAGACAAGGCTGCCCACTCTCACCCTACCTATTCAATATAGTACTGGAAGTCCTAGCCAGAGCAATTAGACAACAAAAGGAAGTCAGAGGGATACAAATAGAAAAGGAAGAAGTCAAAATTTCACTATTTGCAGATGATATGATAATATACTTAAGTGACCCTAAAACTTCCACCAGAAAACTTCAAATTTCTCTTCATTTAGTTTGATGTTGGCTACTGTATATTGCTTTTACTATGTTTAGATATGGAACTTGAATTCCTGAGCTTTCCAAGACTTTTAACATGAAGGGATGTCGAATTTTGTCAAATGCTTCTCAGCATCTAGTGAAATAATCATGTGGTTTTTTTCCTTTGAGTTTGTTTATGTAGTGGATTACGTTAATGGATTTCCAAATATTGAACCATTCCTGCATTCCTGGGATAAAGCCTACTTGATCATGATTGATGATTGTTTTCGTGTGTTCTTTGACTTTGTTTGCTAGAATTTTATTGAATATTTTCGCATCAATATTTATAAGGGACATAACTGAGTTTGTTAGTATTGACAGTTACGGCATAAAGGAACTCTCGGGAAGATGGCGCCCTTAGTTTGGGCACAAAGTTGACTGGAGGAACCTTTGACTGCAATTCCTAAACTCTAAGACCCTCTTATCCACCTGAGCTCTGCCATCAGATATCCAACCCCTTAGAGCCTTCATGCGCCGTGGGGTGCCCCAGGACCAGGAGCTGGTGGTTCCAGGGGCCCCTGGGCGTGGTCCTGGGGCTCCCCTCCTTCCTCAGGCCCCTTTGTCCTGGTGCTGGTCTTTCCTTTGGATCTAGTATTCAGGGCGGATCAAAGAAATGGACTCCAGCAGTTCTGTGTACAGCACCTGACAAATATACGGTATTAGATGCACAGGATATGTGAAGCCTTAGTCCTGCATTTACATTGTGATAAGGCACGTGGCTCCCATCCCTGGTCTCTATGACGTCCAGAACCGTTTCCGAATTGAGCTATCTGAGGAAGGGGCTGAGGGATGAGTGAGTGGAAGAAAAGACATCACCTCTGTTCCTTGGGCCCCAGCGTATCTCCTGGAGCTTCCGGGACATTCTGAGCCAGTGCCCAATCCTGGGCCTCCTGCGTGGACCGGACGAACCCTAGCCAGACATCTTCAGGAGAATGCACCCCAGCAGCTGGCCACCAGCTCCTTTGTGCTTGTCTTGTTGACAGGCGTCATCTTTGTGGTCTTCTTGTTTCTGCCCCTGAAGGACGAACTTGGCAGTCAGCTGCCTCAAGTCCTGCATGTATCCCTGGAACAGAAGCTGGCCATGGCCTATGTCTTAGGCTTCTTCACCAAGATAGCTCAGTTAATGCCCATATTTTTAAAGGACTTAACAATTTCTTGGACTGAGCTATCCATATCTTCTTCAGAAAGATTCTCTCTTATTTCCCTTGTACTCTGTTCGTGAGGTTAACCTTTGAGATTTTTGTTTCAAATCCTAAACTTTTAATTTTTTAATTTACTTTTATTTCAGTTTGGATTTTCTTTAGTGATTTTATTTCTACCTTTACATCTTGAATTTCTTTCATTATTTTTTTTATTGGATATTTTATTTACATTTCAGATGCCCCCTTTCCCCATTTCCCCTCCCTAGAAAACCCCTATCCCATACCCCCTCTCCTTTTTGCTTTTATACATTTTTAAAATGTTAACCAATGGCTTTATAAATTTGGTAATGCTCAATATCAATCAGAAGTGTAACCTAATACCCAACCTAGATATATCAACTATCTTTGACTGGCGGAGACATGTGAATATTCGCCTCCATGTCTGGCCCCCCTCTCTCTTTCTCTCTCATCACCTGGCTCCTCCTCTCCTTACTCCTCCTCTCTCTACTCCTCCCACCTTAGCTCCTCCTACATATCACCATTCCTGTTAAAATAAAACTTTTCTCTCAAAATACAGTTGGAGCATACCTATACTAATTTGTGTCAGTAAGGTGCAAGATAGACCTAATACCCAGTCCATCATTTTGTTGACTAAGCAGAACCTCTGCCATCTCTCCTAAATAAAAGACATAGTTCTGAACCTGGCTTTTTTTCTTGGCTTTAGAATGAATGTCAGCTGAAAACCATCCTCTCAAATCTTTTCTCTCAAAGTAAATAGCAAGGATTGGCTATGGGACTATAAATTTTCAACCCCATCAGAAATCCAGAATGACTGGGTTAACTGAGATTATGGGAAGTATAAAGCATAGCTTCTAAAACATAGCTAATTTATAGAGAACTCTGAGCACCTGGACAGTCCCTATACTGCAAAACATTGGAGCATCTGATCTTCAGCCTTCTGGCCCAGGATCATCTGACAGACCTAGTGATGCAGAATTATTAAGGGCTGATTACTCTGTCTTGACTATTCTGCAAGTGTGTCCTTTTCTAGACAGTATTTTGTCTGTAGATGGAAAGAGGCAATTCTTGCCTAGTGGCTGTCTCACCACAATTGGAGTAACTCCAAAGATGTTCAATTTCTTCTTAGAATCCAAGACAGGAAGCTGTCAGGAGAAGACAGGTCTCTAATAAAAATGAACATTACTACAGAAATGTTTGTAACGTCAATTCTGTGGACTTCAGATGTTTTGAAAACCAACTATCCATGTAAGGCTATCTGGAATGTTGCCTCTCAGCTATTTCTAAAGAAAATATAGAAAACTCCCTAATAATAAACTCAAAGCCATGAATTTGCTATAGGCCTTTAACTCACAGTCTAACCATCTCAGATAATTTAAAAAAGTTAAAGAACTGAGTCTAAGCCTTGTATTCCTAAATGTGTTATACAGGCGCAATGCCTATGATAGTAACAATATTCATCTCACCTTTATATTAATAAGAAGCTCGTACCAATGAAAACCTTAAAGTTGAAATCAAAGTAAATTTTGTACCATTTAAGAAATTATAACTTCATCTTAATAACAATTATACATATTTCTACCAGTAGATTATGGCTATGCAATAAATCTTAGCTAATCCTCCCTGTTCCACCAAAATCACTACTTTTCCCTAGAAAGACAGCCCAATATAAACCCCCTCAGTCCCCAAGCCCAGGGAATAGGGGCGCCAACTCTTCTTTAACTTCTTCAAGCTGATTATGGGTGTTGAGATTTTAGAAGAGGGGTTGGGGGAAGAATAAATTGATAAGCCTCTGACACTGTGTCTTCACTGCATCCAGCTGGAATTCCAGGACATCAGAGATTTGAGCAGGTGTGCTCAGCTTGGCTGATGAGTAGATACACCAAGGCTGTGTCTTCTGCAATATACAATTCTCAAAACAAATTTTAGTATCAAGATAATTGTTTGAATTCTGGAATCTAGTCTTCTGGCTGCCTGCCTCTATCATTTCTAGTCCATATAATTCTGGGAATTTCTATGAAGGTGTGCTTCCACCATCCTCCCATTTTCGCCTTCCTGTTCTCAAATTCCTCAACACTAGGGAATCCAAACTTTCAGGCACCAAGGCCCTCCACTTCCACTGATGCCTAACCCCTCCCCCTCCAATTACTATGAGGGTTTGCTCCCACCATCCTCTCATTCCTGCCTCCCTGCTCTTGAAATTCCCCAACACTAGGGAATCCAAATTTTCAGGTACCAAGGCTGTTCACTTCCACTGATGCCTGGCAAGGCCACCCTCAACTATTATACAGGTGGAGCCATGAGTCCCTCCTTTTGTGTTCTCAGGCTGGAGATTTTAGAATGGCTACTCCAGCTTGTTTCTTAGGACCATTTGCTTGAAAAATTGTTTTCCAGCCTTTTACTCTAAGGTAGAGTCTGTCTTTGCACTGAGGTGGGTTTCCTGTATGCAGTAAAATGCTGGGTCCCATTTATGTATCCAGTCCATTAGCCTATGTCTTTTAATTGGGGAACTGAGTCCATTGATGTTAAGAGATATTAAGGAACAGTGATTGTTGTCTCCTGTTATTTTTGTTATTGGAGGTAAAGTTATCTTTGTGTGGCTATTTTCTTTTGGATTTGTTGGAAGAGGGTTACTTTCTTGCTCTTTCTAGGGTATAATTTCCCTCCTTGTATTGGAGCTTTCCTGCTATTATCCTTTGTAATGCTGGGTTTGTTGAAAGATATTGTGTAAATTTGGTTTTGTCATGGAATATCTTGGTTTCTCCATCTATGGTAATTAGAGTTTTGCTGGGTATAGTAGCCTGGGCTGGCATTTGTGTTCTCTTAGGGTCTGTATGACATCTGTCCAGCATCTTCTGGCTTTTATAGTATCTGGTAAGAAGTCTGGTGTAATTCTTATAGGTTTGCCTTTATATGTTACTTGGCCTTTTTCCCTTACTGCATTTAATATTCTTTCTTTGTTTTGTGCACTTGGTGTTTTGATTATTATGTGACGGGAGGTATTTCTTTTCTGGTCTAGTCTATTTGGCGTTCTATAGGCTTCTTGTATGTTTATAGGCATATTGTTCTTTAGATTAGGGAAGTTTTCTTCTATAATTTTGTTGAAGATATTTATTGGCCCTTTAAGTTGGGAATCTTCACTCTCATCTATACCTATTATCCTTAGGTTTGTTCTTCTCATTGGGTCCTGAATTTCCTGGATGTTTTGTGTTAAGAGCTTTTTGCATTTTGCATTTTCTTTGACAGTTGTGTCAATATTTTCTATGGTATCTTCTGCACCTGAGATTTTCTCTTCTATCTCTTGTAGTCTGTTGGTGATGCTCATGTCTATGACTCCTGATTTCTTTCCTAAGTTTTCTATCTCCTGGGTAGTCTCATTTTGTGATTTCTTGATTGTTTCTAATTCCATTCTTATGTCCTGGATGGTTTTGTTCAATTCCTTCACCTGTTTGGTTGTGTTCTTTTGTAAGTCTTTAAGGAATTTTTGTGTTTCCACTTTAAGGGCTTCTACCTGTTTATGTGTGTTCTCCTCAAATTCTTTGAGAGTGTTATTTATGTCCTTCTTAAAGTCCTCTATCATCATCATTAGAAGTGATTTTAAATCTGAATCTTGCTTTCCTGGTGATATGGGAAATTCGGGACTTCCTTGTGTGGGAAAACTAGGTTCTAATGATGCCAAGTACCCTGGGTTACTGATGCTTATGTTCTTGTGCTTGCCTTTTGCCATCTGTATCTCTTTAGTGCTACCTGCCCTGTCCCTGACTGGAGCCTGTCTTTCCTATTATCTTGGTTGTATCAGAACTTTGTGGGGTGGGTGTAACTACTGGGGTAAGTGCTGGGGCCCAAAATCTGCTCAGTGCTCAAGCTCAAACAGAATACTGCCCGAGTTAGAGCACCTGGGATCCCCACTTCCTCTGGGTTCTCAGAGATTTGGGGCAGTGCTGCCACCCAAGATCTGCTCAGTGCTCTGGACCAGACTGGAAGGAACCAATGTTCTGGGCAGGGAGTGACTTCCTGGGTCCTTGTGGGTCCCAGTTACTCCTTGTTTGGGGTGGGCCTTGCTGTCTGCTTACCTAAGATACTGCCTGAGTTAGAGTGCCTGGGATCCCTGTTTCCTCTGGGTTCTTTGAGATTGGGGGCAGAGCTGCCACCCAAAATCTGCTCAGTGCTCTGGCCCAGACCGGAAGGAACCAGTGTTCTGGGCAGGGAGTCGCTTTCATTATTTTACTCAACCCTTTCTCTATGTTTTCACAGACTTCATTAAGGGATTTATTTATATCCTCTTCAAATTCCTTGAGCATATTCACAATAGATACTTTGAAGTTCTTGTCTACTGCTTTCACTAAATTGCAAATCCCAGGGCCTACTATAATAGGTTTACCAGGTTATAGAGGAAACATTGTTTTGCATATTTCTGTTTGTAATTTTGTGCATGTGGAGCTATGATGTTTGAGGTTCTTCTTGATGTTGATATCTGGTCTTATCTTTATTGGGTGGGTGTTCTGTCCTTTGATTTCTGTTGCCCTCTCTGGACACTAGGCAGCTGTAGCAGCTGTGGAGTCCTTGGTAGAGAATGCTTCTGTATGTCAGTGGGTGGCAGAAAGAAAGGGAGCTGGGTTAGGAGGAAATGCTAAGAAGGGCTGTGGTATCAAGCACATGAGACAGGGGTATCAAGTCTGCATCAAGAAGTGGAGTACTCAGGGAGTGGACATGTGGTGGGAAGAGGGGATCCTGCAAGTAGTCTGCTACAGGATTTATAGTAAGTTGGGAGACAGTGTAATGGAGAATGGAGAGAATAGTGAGAATCTCCTTCCTAAATCCCAGCCCTGTGTGGCCCTGGGTATTTCTGAAAGTGTTTCTGCACATCTGTGGCTGACAGGAAGAAATGAAGTTGGCAGGAAGGCAAGGCTGAGAGGCTCAGCAGGAAAGAGCTAAGGTGGGTCTGCCAGGCATTTTACTTTTAGGTTATGACTGGGAGTTTTCCCCTGGCTTGTTTCTGAGTGTGCTCATTATTACTGTGTATAAAAGTTACTGTTGTACCTTACTACCTTAATTAAAGTTGTCAAAAGTAAGGAGTTTTCTCACAGCCTCATTAAGGTATTTTAAGTATAAATTTATGTCATCTGTGAACAGGGCTAATTTGCCTTTTTTCCTATTTGTGTCTCTTATTTCTTCCTCATTTCTTATTACTTTGTCTAAGACTTCAAGCACTACATCCAGTAAGTACCGAATGCTCACCCTTGACTTATTTCTTCTATTATTATTATTTTATTTCTATTTTTATTTATTAATCATTCTATTCATATACATCTCAAATGATGTCCCAATTCCAAGATACCCCTCCACAAACCCCCATCCAACATCTTTCCTCTCCTCCCTCCCCTTTGCCTCTCTGAGGGTGCTTCCCCAGACACCTACCCTCCCCAGCCCCACTGTTCCAGCATTCCCTTATGCTAGGGCATCAAACCTCCACAGGATCAAGGGCCTCCCCTCCCTTTGCTGTCAGGCAAGGCCGTTTTCTGCTGCATATGTATCTAGAGCCATGGACCCCTCACTCCTTCTTGATTGGTGATCTAGTCTATGGGAGCACTGGGTGGTCAGGCCAGCAGATGTTGTTCTCCCTTTGTTGTTGCAATCCCTCTCCACTCCTTCAGTTCTTCCACCAGCACCCTCACTGGAGTCCCTCAGCTCCAGGAATCCACATCTGCATTGGTCAGTTGCTGGAATGAACTCCCAAGGAATAGCCATGCCAGGTTCCTGTCAGAAGGTGCCTCTTGGCAAAGGGAACAGTTGTGCCTCCAGAAGGGATGGATATCCATGTAGTGCAGTTCTTGGACTTCTTCAGTCTCTGCTCCATTTTTTGTTACTCTTCTCCCCTTGGACAGGAACATTTTTGGGCTAAAAACTTTGAGATGGTTGGGTGGCCCCATCTCACCACAGGGGGGGCAGTGCCTGTCTACTGGAGCTGGTCTCTATAAGGTTCTATCCCCCCTTCTCTGTGCATTTTGACTAAAGTCATCCCCTTTTGGTCCTAGGAGCCTTTCATTTCCCTAGTGTCTGGGACCCTCCAGTGCCTATCTCTAGTTCTTCATTCCCCTGTTACATATTTTTATTCAGTTTCCTGACCCTCTGTACCTCTCTCCTGTCCCCTCCAGTACCTGATACCCCTTATTTCTTCCCCTCTTATTTTTCTCCCAGGGCTCCTCCCTCCAACTTCCTCAGTCATCCTGTTCTCCCCTCAATGCAGGACTTAGGCACGCACATCCTGTTCTTCCTCCTAAACTCCATATGGTCTATGGGTTGTATCATGGGCATTGTGAGCTTTGGGGCTAATATCCACTGATCAGTGAGTACATACCATGAGTGTTATTTTTTGACTGGGTTACCTCACTCAGGGTGATATTGTCTAGTTCCATCCATTTGCCTATGAATTTCATAAAGTCATTGTTTTTAGTTGTTGAGTAGTATTCCATTGTGCAAATGTACCACATTTTCCGTATCTATTTTTTCATTGAGAAACAACTGGGTTGTTTCTAGCTTCTGGCTCTTATAAATAAGGCTGCTATGAACATAGTGGAGCATGTGTTCTTGTTATATGTTGGAGCATCTTTTGGGTATATTCCCAGGAATGATATAGCTGGATTCTCAGGTAATACTATGTCCAATTATCTCAGAAACCACCAGAATGATTTACAAATGACAGCTTGCAATTCCATCAACAATGGAGGAGTGTTCCTCTTTCTTTACATCCTTGCCAACATCTGCAGTCACCTTCGTTTTTTATCTTATTCTGATTGGTGTGAGGTGGAATCTCAGTGTTGTTTTGATTTGCATTTCCTTGATGACTAAGGATATTGAACATTTTTAAAAGCGCCTCTCACACATTTGAGATTTTTCAGTTGAGAATTCTTTGTTTAGACAGTACTCCACTTTTTGATAGGGTTATTTGTTTTACTGGAGGCTAACTTCTTGAGTTCCTTCTATATTTTGGATGTTAGTCCTCCATCAAATGTAGGGTGGGTAAAGATCTTTTCTCAATCTGTGGGTTGCCGTTTTGTCCTATTGACAGTGTCCTTTGTCTTACAGAAGCTTTTCAATTTTATGAGGTCCTATTTGTTGATTGTTGATCTTAAAGCATAAGCCATTGGTGTTCTGTTCAGGAAATTTTCCCTATGTCCAAGTGTTCAAGGCTCTTCCTCACTTTCTCTTCTATTAGTTTCAGTGTATCTGGTTTTATGTAGAGGTACTTGATCCACTTGGACTTGAACTTTGTACAAGGAGATAAGAATGGATCAATTTTCTTTCTTCTACATGCTGTCCCTCAGTTGAACCAGCACAATTTGTTGAAAATGCTGTCCTTTTTCAACTGGATGGTCTTAGCTTCTTTGTCAAAGGTCAAGTGACCATAGGTGTGTGTGTTCATTTTTTGGACTTCTATTCCATTGATCTTCCTGCCTGTCTCTGTACCAATACCATGCAGTTTTTGTCACTATTGCTTTGTAATATATAGCTTGAGGTCAGGGATGGTGATTTCCCCAGAAGTTCTTTTATTGTTGAGATAATTTTTGATATCCTGCTTTTTATTTCATAGGAATTTGCAAATTGCTGTTTATAATTTTTTGAAGAATTGATTTGGAATTTTGATGGGGATTGCATTGAATCTGTAGCTTGCTTTTGGTAAGATGGCCATTTTTACTACATTAATCCTGCCAATTCACGAGCATGAGATATCTTTCATCTTCTGAGATATTCTTTCATCTGGTTCTTCAGGGATTTGAAGTTCTTGTCACAGAAATCTTTCACTTGTTTGGTTATAGTCAAACCAATGCATTTTATATTATTTGTGATTATTGTGAATGGCATTGTTTCTTTAATTTTCTTGCTCAGTCCATTTATCCTTTGAGTAGAAGAAAGCTACTGATTTGTTTGTGTTAATTTTGTATCCAGCCACTTTGCTGAAGTTGTTTATCTGCTGTCGGAGCTCTCTGGTAGAATTTTTAGGGTTGCTTATGTATGGTATTATATCATCTGCAAATAGTGATGTCTTGATTTTCTCCCAATTTGGATCCTTTTGTTGTCTGATTGGTCTGGCTAGAATTTTGAGTACTATATTGAATAGGAAGGGAGAGAGTAGGCAGACTGGTCTTGTCCCTGATTTTAATGGGATTGCTTTGAGTTTCTTTCCATTTAGTTTGATGTTGTCTATTGGTGTGATGTATATTGCTTTCATTATATTTAGGTGTGAACCTTGAATTCCTGATCTTTCCAAGACTTTTACCATGAAGGGGTGTTGTATTTTGTCAAATGATTTCTCAGCATCTAATGAGATGATCATGTGTTTTTTTTCTTTGAGTTTGTTTATATAGTGGATTACATTGATGAATTTTTGTATATTGAACCATCCCTGCATTCCTGGGATGAAGCGTACTTGATCATGATGAATGACCATTTTGATGTGTTCTTGAATTTGCTTTGTGAGAATTTTATTGAGTACTTTGTATTAATAAGGGAAATTGGTCTGAAGTATACTTTGCTGTTTTTTTTTTTTTGTGGTTTAGGTATCAGTGTAACTGTGGCTTCATAGAAATACTTGGGTAGTGTTCCTCTGTTTCTATTTTTTAGAATAATTTGAGAACTATTGATATTAGGTCTTCTTTGAGGACCTAATAAAATTCTACACTAGAATCCTGGCCCTGGAATTGTTTTTGATTGGGAGACTTCCAATGACTTCTTTTATTTCCTTGGGGATTATGGGACTGTTTAGATGGTTTATCTGATCCTGATTTAACTTTGGTACCTGGTATCCTTCTAAATTTTCCAGTTTTCTTGAATATAACTTTTGTAGTAGGGTCTGATTACACTTTGAATTTCTTCAGTTACTGTTGTTATGTCTCCCTTTTTATTTCTGATTTTGTTAATTTGGAAACTATCTCTGTGCCCTCTGGTTAGTTTGACTAAGGGTTTATGTATCTTGTTGATTTTCTCAAAGAAACAGCTACTAGTTTTGTAGATTCTTAGTATAGTTCTTTTTGTTTTTTACTTGGTTGATTTCAGTTGATTTCCTGCCATCTACTCTTCTTGGGTGTAGCTTTCAGATGAGCTGTTAAGCTGCTAGTGTATGATCTCTCCAATTTCTTTATGGAGGCACTCAGAGCTATGAATGTTTCTCTTAGCACTGCTTTCATTGTGTCCCATAAGTTTGGATATGTTGTGTCTTTATTTTGATTAATTCTAAAATGTCTTTAATTTCTTTCTTTATTTCTTTCTTGACCAAGTTCTCATTGAGTAGAGCATTGTTCAGTTTCCATGTCTATGTGAGTATTCTGTTGTTTTTCTTGTTATTGAAAACCAGCCTTAGTCTGTGGTAGTCCAATAGAATTCATGGGATTAATTCAATGTTCTTGTATCTGTTGAGGATTGTTTTGTGTCCAATTATATGGTCAATTTTTGAGAAGGTACCATGAGGTGCTGAGAAGAAGGTATATTCTTTTATTTTAGGATGAAATGTTCTATAGATACCTGTTAAATCCATTTGGTTCATAACTTCTGTTAGTGTCACTGTGTCTCTGTCTAGTTTCTGTTTCCATGATCTGTCCATTGATGACAGTGGAGTGTTGAAATCTCCTATTTTGTGTTAGGTTCAATGTGTGCTTTGAGCTTTAATAACTTTTTCTTTTCTTCTCTCTCTCTCTTTTCTTTCTTTCTTTCTTTCTTTCTTTCTTTCTTTCTTTCCTTCCTTCCTTCCTTCCTTCCTTCCTTCCTTCCTTCCTTCCTTTCTTTCTTTCTTTCTTCCTTTCTTTTTTTCAAGTGTGGGTGCCCTTGTGTTTAGAGTATATGATGTTCAGAATTGGGAATTCATCCTGATGGATTTTTTCCTTTGATGTGTATGTAGTGATCTTCTCATCTTTTAAACTAACTTTTGATTGAAAGTCTATTTTTTGGATATTAGAATAGCTACTCCAGCTTGTTTCTTGTGACAATTTGCTTGAATTTTTTTCCAGCATTATACTGTGAGGTAGTATCTGTCTTTTTCACTGAGGTGTGTTTCCTATATGCAACAAAATGTTTGGCCCTGTTTACATATCCAGTCTGTTAGCCTATGTCTTTTTTATTGGGGAATTGAGTCCAGTAATGTAAAGATATTAGGGACTAATGATTGTTGCTTTCTGTTATTTAGTTGTTAGAGGTAGAATTATATTTGTGTATTTTCATTCTTTTGGGTTTATTGTGAAAAAAATTAATTTCTTGCTTTTTTCCCCTCCATATATTGGACTTTTCCTTCTATTATCCTCTGTAGGATAATAGGGCTGGATTAGTGGAAAGACATTGTTTAAATTTGGTTTTGTCTTGGACTACCTTGGTTTCTCCATCTATGGTAATTGAGAGTTTTGGTGGGTATAGTAGACTGGACTGGCATTTAAGTTCTCTTAGGGTCTGTATGACATCTGCTCAAGATCTTCTGGCTTTTAATTTCTCTGTTGAGAAGTCCAGAATAATTCTAATAGGTCTGCCTTTACATGGTACTAGACCTTTTCCCCTTATCACTTTTAATATTATTTTCTTTTTGTTCTTTGCATTTGATGTTTTAATTCTTATGTGATGGGAGAATTTTTTTTTGTTTTATTTGTTTGGTGCTCTGTATGTTTATGGGCTTCTTGTATGTTTATGGGCATCTTTTTTTTTTTAGGTATGGTCAGGTTTATTTTATTATTTGTTGAAGATGTTTGCTGGCCGTTGAGTTGGGAATCTTCACTCTCTTCTATATTTATTATTTTTAGATTTGGTCTTTTCCTCGTTTCATAGATTTCTTGAATGTTTTGAGTTAGGAGGTTTTTGCTTTTTGTATTTTCCTTGACTATTGCTTCAAGGTCTTCTATGGTATTGTGTACACCTGAGATTCTCTCTTCTATCTCTTGTATTCTGATAGTGATGCTTGCATCTGTGACTTCTGCTCTCTATTCTAGGTTTCCATCTCCAGGGTTGTCTCTCTTTGTGTTTTCTTTAATGTTTCTATTTTCATTTTTGAATCCTGGACAGTTTTGTTCAATTCCTTCACATGTTTGAATGTGTTCTCCTGTATTTCTTTAAAAGATTTATGATTTTTATCTTTGAGAGCTTCTCTTTGTTTACTTGTATTTTTTTTAATGTTTATCAATACTTAATTCAAATGCAAAAGTTCAGAACAAGATATTTGTAGGGCTTGGGATTTTTTTTAAAACCAAAACAATAGGAGAAATGCAACAGGATGACCTTTTCATTTGCAAACACTTTCAAGGAAAGACTCATACATAGGGCCATAAGGAACATGTTTAACTAAACCTTCTTTTCTCTCACTGCCAGTAGTTTTACCCATTCCATAATTGTAATTCATGCTCCTGAATTAAGACTTACAGCTCAACTTTTCTAACATAACCATTTAAAAATACTTAGCCCCAGTTTGCCTCTTACAATGTCAAACAAATCCTAATTACTTCAATATGCATTTCTTTTTAAACAAGGGGAGGGGACACCATTTGTAGAAAGTAATACTTAGCTTCCAGTTACATTTCTCAGAAATGGCATATGCCACTCAAAGGCCTACACATGCTCATGCTTTCCAAATGAAATACCAAGCCTAATGTGCATTGAAGTATAAATAGAAAAATTGAAGGCCAGTATTATAAGTATTTTTTCTATTTACTTGAAGCACATTAAAAAATGGTACACTTTAGAAATTCAGTGGCACATGGTACACTGCCATTCACTTGATAAATATTATACAGTTAAAAAATATAAATAAATTTTTTTCTCCTGTTTTGAACATTGTGTTACATAATTTTATCTGCCCAAACAGGCCATTTACAAATATCAGGTCAATAAACTGCCAACATCCATAAAAAGGTAGCTTTTTAACTAAAAAGCCAAGAATATAAGTGGTATGTAAACAAGAAAAGACAAAGCTAAACTGGAATGTAAACCTAAATATCTACAATTTTTTTTTTCATTTGGCCCTTTATACTCTTCTCTCCCTCTACCATGTTGTGCTGGAGTTCTGGGCTCCATTACTCTAGGACTCTGTCCACACATAGGAACCACACCTACCTGCCCAAAGCTCTCAGTTTGCATGTAGCTTCCATCATGGAACCACTCATGGTTGCTGGGGAAACGCCAGGATTAGCTTCATAATCTATGCCACCACTACCACCTAGTGGTGGAAATTTCTGACCTCCTGAACCATAAGGATCTCTCATGTTCATTGTTCCACCACCACCCATTCTGATGCCTCTTTCTCTTGGATCCATGTAGCACATCCTTCTGTAACTTTCTCCTTCTTCTTTTTTGGATTATTTTATTTAAATTTCAGATGTTATCCCCTTTCCCTATTTAACCCAACCCCCCAAACCCCTATCCCACTGCTCCACCTCCTGCTTCTATGAGGGTATGTTCTCAGGCACCCACACACACCCTCCTCCACATCCTTGACTTCCCCCACACTGGGGCATTCAGCCTTCACAGGACCAAGGACTTCCTCTCCCACCTATGTCTGACAAGGCCATCCTCTCCTACATATACAGCTGGAGCTATTGGGCCCTTCCTATGTGTTCCCAGGCTAGTGGTTTAGACCCTGGGAGCTCTGATTGGTTGGTATTGTTGCTCTCTCCATGGTGCCACAAACCTGTTCAGCTCCTTCAGTGTTCTCACTCACACCTCCATTGGGAACCCCATGATCAGTTCAATGGTTAGCTGTGAGCATCCACCTGTGTATATGTCAGGCTCTGGTGGACCTCTAAGAAGACACCTATATCAGGCTCCTGTCAGCATGCATTTTCTGGCATGCACATCAGCATCTGCCTTTGGTGACTGCACATGAGATGGATACCCAGGTGGAATGGTCTCCAGATGGCCCCTCCTTCAGTTTCTGTCCCACACTTTGTCTCCACATTTGCTCCCATGATTATTTTTACTCCCTCTAAGAAGGAATGAAGCACCCACACTTTGGTCTTCCTTCTTCATGAGCTTCATGTGGTCTGTGAGTTGCATCTTGGCTATTTTGAGCTTTTGGGCTAATATCCAATTATCAGTGAATGCATACCATTGTGTGCTCTTTTGTGACTGGTTACCTCACTCAGGATGATATTTCCATACATTTGCCTAAGAATTTCATGAATACATTGTTTTTAATATCTGAGTAATACTCCATTGTATAAATGTACCACATTTTTTTGTATTCATTCCTCTGTTGAAGGATTCTTTCCAGCTTCTGGCTATTATAAATAGGGCTGCTTTGAACATAGTGGAGCCTGTGTCCTTCTTATATGTTGGAGCATCTTTTGGGTATATGCCCAGGAGTGGTATAGCTGGGACCTCTGGTAAAACTATGTCCAATTTTCTGAGGAACTGCCAGACTGATTTTCAGAGTGGTTGTATCAGCTTGCAATCTCACCAACAATGGAGGAGTGTTCCTCTATCTTCACATACTAGCCAGCATCTGCTATCACCTGAGTTTTTGATATTAGCCATTCTGACTGGTGTGAGGTGGAATCTCAGTGTTGTTTTGATTTGCATTTCCCTGATGACTAAGGATGTTGAATAAGTCTTTAGGTGCTTTTTGGCCATTCAAGGATTCTCAGTGAGAATTCTTTGTTTAGCTCTGTACCCCATTTTTAAATTTGGTTATTTGATTGTCTGGGCTCTAATTTCTTGTGTGCTTTGTATATATTTGACATTAGCCCTCTATCAGATGTGGGATTGATAAATATCTTTTCCCAATCTGTTTGTTGCCATTTTGTCCTGTTGACAGTGTCCTTTGCCTCACAGAAACTTTGCAATTTATGAGGTTCCACTTGACAATTCTTGATCTTAGAACATAAGCCATTGGTGTTCTGTTCAGGAACTTTCCCCCCTGTCCCTAGGTATTTGAGGGTCTTCCCCAACTTCTATTCTATTAGTTTCTGTGTATTTGGTTTTATGTGAAGGTTCTTTATCCACTTGGATTTGAGCTTTGTACAAGGAGATAATAATGGATAGATTTGCATTCTTCTACATGCTGACCTCCAGTTGAACCAGCACTATTTGTTGAAAATGATGTCCTTTTTTCCCACTGCATGATTTTAGCTCCTTTGTCAAAGATCAAGTGTCCATAGGTGTGTGGGTTCTTTTCTGGGTCTTCAATTCTATTCCATTGATCTTTCTGCCAGTCTCTGTACCAATACCATGCAGTTTTTAATCACTACTGCTCTGTAGTACAACTTGATGTCAGGGGTGGTGATTTCCCCAGAAGTTCTTTTAGTGTTTAGAATAGTTGTTGTTATCCTGGTTTTTTTTTTTTTTGTTATTCCAAATGAATTTTCAAATTGCTCTTTCTATCTCTATGAAGTGTTAATTTGGAATTTTGATGGGGATTGCATTGAATCTGTAGATTGCTTTTGGCAAGATGGTCATTTTTTACTAAATTAATCCTGTCAATCTATGAGATGGGAGATATTTTCATCTTCTGAGATCTTCTTTGATTTCTTTCTTCAGAGACTTGAAGTTCTTGTCATACAGATCTTTCACTTGCTTTGTTAGATTCAAACCAAAATATTTTATATTATTTGTGACTATTGTGAAGTATGTCATTTCTCAGTCTGTTTATCCTTTGAGTAGAGGAAGGCTACTGATTTGTTTGAATTGAATTTATATCCAGCCACTTTGCTGAAGTTATTTATCAGTTTTAGGAGTTCTCTGGTGGAAGTTTTGGGGTAACTTAATTATTAATTATAAGAATAAACAGGCTGATTAAGGGGATGACAGAATGGTCACAAATAATATAAAATATCTTGGAATGAATCTAACTAAGCAATTAAAAAACCTGTATGACAAAAGCTTCAAGTCTCTGGAAAAAAAAATCAAAGAAGATCTCAGAAGATGGAAAGATCTCCCATGCTTGGGGATTGGCAGGATTAATTTAGTAAAAATGGCCATCTTGCCAAAAGCAATCTACAGATTTAATACAATCCCAATCAAAATTCCAAATCAATTCTTCATAGAGATAGAAAGAGCAGTTTGCAAATTCATTTAGAATAACAAAAACCCCAGGATAATGAGAACCATTCTCAACAATGAAAGAACTTCTGGGGGAATCACCATCCCTGACTTCAAACTGTACTATAGAGTAATAGTAATAAAAACTGCATGGTATTGGTACAGAGACAGGCAGGAAGATCAATGGAATAGAATTGAAGATCCAGAAATGATCCCACACATCTATGGTCCCTTGATTTTTGATAAAGGAGCTAAAACTTTCCAGTGGAAAAAAGACAGCATTTTCAACAAATGGTGCTGGTTCATCTGGAGGTCAGCATGTAGAAGAATGCAAGTTGATGCATTATTATCCCTTTGTACAAAGGTCAATTCCAAGTGGTACATTTACACAATAAGGTATTACTCAGCTATTAAAAACAATGAATTCAAGAAAGTTTTAGGTAAATGGATGGAACTAGAAAATATTATCCTGATTGAGGTAGCTCAACTACAAAAGAACACACATGGTATTCACTTACTGATAAGTGGATATTAGCCCAAAAGTTTGAAATAGCCAAGATTCAACTCACAAACCACACGAAGCTCATGAAGAAAGAAGACCAAGTGTGGATGCTTCGGTCCTTCTTAGAAGAAGCAAGAAAATAATACTCAAGAGAGCAAATGTAGAGACAAAGTGTGGGACAGAAACTGAAGGAGGGGCCGTCTGGAGACCATTCCACCTGGATATTCATCCCCTGTGTAGTCACCAAAGATAGACCCTGATATAGATGGCAGGAAGTGCATGCTGACAAGAGCCTGATATTGCTGTCTCCTTAGAGGTCTGCCAGAGTGTGATATATTCAGAGGCAGATGCTCACAGCTAACCATCGATTTGATCAAGGGGTTCCCAATGGAGGAGTTAGAGAGAAGACTGAAGGATATGAAAGGATTTGTGGCCCCATAAGGAGAGCAACAATAACAACCAGCCAGAGCTCCCCGGGGTTTAAACCACCAGGCTGGGAGCACATAGGCAGGGACCCATGACTCCATCTGTATATGTATGGGAGGATGGCCTTGTTGGGCATAGGTGGGATAGAAGATCTTTGGTCCCATGAAGACTGACCACCAAGTGGGGGAAATTTGAGGGTGGGGAGGTAGGAGTGGAAGGGTAGGTGGGGGGCACATCCTCATAGAAGCATGAGGAGGGGGATGGGATAGGAGGTTCCTGGGTGGTGGGGGTAATGGGGTAAGAGGATAAAATCTAAAATGTAAATATAATATCCAATAAAAAAGCATGTGGTCTTGGAGCAGACTGGGCTCCTGTATAGTGCCACAGTGAGTAGAGGCACTGTTTGAAGACAAGTATGGGAGGAATGCATGGCTTGGTTACCCCAAGACAAGAGACAGACCAAGGTCTAGACTGATTCTAGTGTAACCAGAAATAGTATGGATCATCATAACAGTGGTTGCTGATTTGACATCAAAGCTGTGGTACTGTCAAGGCCACAATGGCTGAAAGTGGCACCAACATGCTGTAGCCAGAGAAGTGAGTGCCAACACGTTTGTGAAGAGAGGATGATCTCTGAGTGCCTTAGCCAATATCTCAGAGCTTCACAGGAAGGCCACTCTGTCTGGCAAGCTTCTCTTGGGACTGGACTGTGTCTCTTATGAAGCCTTCAAGGCACTTATACAGCATGTTTCTGTGTCCCCTCCCTTGCTAGTTTATTGTATTTCTCTCTGTTGACCTTGTTGGTATGGGCTATTTCTAGCATGAGTGGGTCACCATGGTTAAGGTTTGAATAGCAGAGAGCAGATGGACAAGAGACCTTGGAGAAAGAGAAAAGGGCCAGTCAGCTGAGGCCCTGAGGCTGTGGGTTCCTTGTGGGCCCAGTGAAGCTCCTGAAGTACAATTTCTGCTTCTATCAACACTCCAATTTAAGGATTCTGTTCAAATCATGGTAATATTTGATTTTAAAATACCAGCAGGACACACATTACAGTGTTTTCTTAGCATACTGTTCTAGGATATCTCCTTCCTCTATGTGGTTCTGACCTTTACTTCTCTCCTTCACTGAAACCCCTGTGGTCTTAGCTCTCACACTCTTCCAAACCTCCAGTCTATGCCCACACCACACATCTTTAGTGGCCCAGAAGACTTTGTTTACTGGCAAGAAAACAGGAATTCAGAATGTTGAAGTTAGAGACTCAAAACCAAGACTGCATGGCCAATCCATCTTCCCACCTCTTACTTCTGTGCTCTCCTGTGTTGGGGGCAATGTCAGAGGACTTGGACAAAAGAAGTGATTTACCAGGGCTTGCTGAGCAACGGATAAAACATTTGTGCTTTTACCTAAATCCACCATGACTCAAAACAAACTGGCTTCAATGAGTCCAAAGTCCTGACCACAGTTTCCTATAGGTAAAACTACCTATGGTAAGGACAGGTTCCAATAACGAGGGCACTCAACTCTTCTGATGTTCTGAAGCCTGACACTCCAGGGCTGTAGACATTGCTCCACACCTCAGGGCTGCCTGTCCTTTCTCAAGTGCCCTTGCTGCTATTCCTCTTTCTCCAGTCTTTTCTGACTCTTTGCCTAAAATGCCACTGGTCCTGGAGGCTGGCAAACTCTGATGGCTATCCCTGCCTTTTATGGGCAGTGGGATATGGCTGCCTTCCTAAGGTATAATCCAGAAAAGCGCCAGTTTGGCACAGTATTGACCTATTTCCTAGATGTGTCATTCTGATGGAGTACACTGTGACACTGTACAGTACAGTGGTTCTGTCCTTCTGGATTTACCATATCCTCCTCTGTAGACCTTTTCTAACATTCCAAAGCCTGTCCTGTGATTGTCCCAGTGCCCAAAGTCTTATGCTCCACTTTTGGGAGTGGGTGGCTTGTTGTCCTACCCACCCTTCCCCATACTCAATCTTAGTTCTAGAGTACCTATAGTCCTATAGCATGTTTAGCTTGGATTTTTTTGAGGCAGAGGTCTCTCCTAGGTCAGTCTCCCGAGTGCTGTGATTATAGGTGTGTGTCACCATGGCCAGTTGAACTGAGTTCTTAGTCTCATCCACTGATGCTCATTCTTACTTGTTTTGGAAAAGAAAAGTTTCTTTTTTTACATACTCGGATATCAGGCCATGTATCTGACCTTTAAGAGATGATTCACAGCCTGTGCTGGTCCTCTTTGGATGAATGAATGAGGGATGATAAAAGTTTAATATTTGCCTTCTGAATTTTAGGAAAAATGCAAATAGAGTTGGTACTGCCTTCTGTACCCATTTGACAGTTTGGAGTATCACACAGCAACTAACTACTGAGGATATTACTAGGGCATAGGTACTTTGCTTTACCATGTCTTCTCCTTACAGTATGGAGAATGAGGTAGTCACAGGACTGGGCAGGGCTACATGACCTTGGGAAGCTGTCTGTTCTTCCTGAGCTCCCATGTCCACTAGTCAGCAAGGAGGTATGTGAGACAAGCAAGCTGAGTGTCTCTATGTTTAGACATAGTTACTGCTGGGGACCACTATGACCTCAGGATTCCAGGCATTCCACTGCTGCCATTGCTGTTGATATTAGGGTGATAAATTTTGGTAGTGAAAGCAACCTTTGGGGGCTTGAAAGGATAATCTGTGCAGTAGATGGTCAGGAAAAAAACACCTCCTTGGTTAGGACTGTCATTAGTCATCACCCACAATTCCTGTGGAACACTGAACTGGAAGATCCCTCTGTCTGTTTCTTCTGGATCTGCTTTGGCCTGGCTGACCTCATGGGTATAAATCTTGGTTATATTTTTTGATCCTGGCTATTGTGGCCTGTAGGTGTTACAACTGGGTAGGGCTTTGATTTTTTTCTCTCTTGGCAGTTTGCATAGTGCCTTCTGATACTATGAAAACCATTCCTCCAGGAAGAAGCTTCCAGGCCAGTCCCAGCCCAGGTCCTTGGGTCTGAATTGTATTGTGCTTACAACAATAAGGTTTTTTTTTTGCCTTTAAAAAAACATATTGGATATGTTTTTTTAAATATATGGATATTTTATTTTTTACATTTCAGATGTCATCCCCTTTTTTCTTCCCCTCCCCCAGAGACCCCCTACACCATCCCCCCTCCTCTATTTTGCTTTTTTGTTTTGTTTTTTCTTTTTATTGGATATTTTATTTACATTTTAGATGTTATTCCCTTTCTCCATCCCCCATCCAGGAACCCCCTATTTCATCCCCCCATCCTCTTGCTTCTATGAGGATGTGCCAGCATGCACCCACCTACTCCCACCTCCCCACCCTCGAATTCTCCCATACTGGGGCATTCAGCCTTCACAGGACCAAGGACCTCCTCTCCCACCTATGTCCAACAAGGTCATTCTCTCCTACATATACAGCTGGAGCCATGGGTGTCTCCCTATGTGCTCCCAGGCTTAGACTCCCAGGTTTAGACCCTGGGAGCTCTGGTTGGTTGGTATTGTTGCTCTCCTTATGGGGCCGCAAACCCTTTCAGCTCCTTCAGTCTTCTCTCTAACACCTCCATTGGGAACCCCTTGATCAATTCAATGGTTAGCTGTGAGCATCTCCTCTGCATATGTCAGGCTCTGGCAAGCCTCTAAGGAGACAGCTATATCAGGCTCTTGTCAGCATGCACTTCTTGACATCCACATCAGCATCTACTTTTGGTGACTGCACATGGGATGGATACCCAGGCAGAACAGTCTCCAGAAGACCCCTCCTTCTGAAAAGCAACAAAGGGCAAAACCAGCCTTTATTGTTTGGGAAGATTTTGCGTGCCCCTTGGTCAACAACTGTAAGAGAGATTTCCCAAGTCTGGAACTAGGGTCTTTGTTGAATAGTCTATTGTTTCCCCTGTTTTTTCAAGCGTCCTTAGCATTGCTTACTTATCTGCCCTCCTCCCCTTATGTTATTCTCCTTCTCTTCTAAGTTAAAGTGCCCCCCACTTCCTCCATTTCCCTCCTCAGTAGCTGTGTCCCACCATCTCTCCCTCATGAGCTTCTTCCTTCACAACCATGACAGCATTTTATTCTTCTGGATTTTTCACTTTCTTCAGGTTTGGTACTCACATCTAAAGATCCAAGTAAAGACCCATAAATAAGAGAGAACACACACCATTTGTGTTTCTGAGTCCAGAATAGTTCACTCAATATTATATTTTCTATTTCTACCCACTTACCCCTCATTGTCAAGTTTCTTTTTAAATCAGCTGATTATAATTCTATTATATATGAACCACATTTTCAGTATCCACTCATCAGTTAAAGGACATATAGGTTGCTTCCATTGTCTACATGTTTTGAATCCAGCAACAGTGAACATGGCTAAGTATCTCTGTAGTAGGATATTGAGTCCTTTGGGTATATGCCATAAAGTGGTTAGGTAGCTTATTTGGTAGATTTATTTTTAGCTTTTTGTTTTGTTTTTTTAGTTAATTTATCTATTTACTTTACATTCAGACCAGTTTCCCCTCCTTGTCTTTCCCCCACCATATACTCCTTTTCTCTTTCTCTTCAGAAAAGGGGAGGTCTCCCATGGATATATACTGACCTTGGTATATCAAGTTTCAGCAAGACTAGGAATATCTTTTACTGAGGCTAAATGAGGCAGCCCAGTTAGTGTAAAGGGTTACAAAGGCAGGCAAAATGGTCAAAGACCAGCTATGTTCCTACTGTTAGCAGTCCCAATGAAGACCAAGCTGCACATCTGTTACATATATGCAGAGGGCCTAGGTCAGTCCCATGCATACACCCTGGTTGGTGTTTCAGTGTCTGTGAGCTCCTATGGGCCCAGGTTAGTTGATTAAGTAGTTATTCTTGTGGTGTTATTGACCCCACCAGCTTCTACAATCCTTCCCCGCCCTATTTCTCATGATTCCGAAAGCTCTGCCTAATGTTTGGCTGTAGGTCTCTGCATTGGTTTCTATCAGTTGCTAGATAAGGCTGCTCTGATGATGGTTATGCTCGGATCCTATCTGTTAGATAGTAGAATATCAGTAACAGTGTCAAAGGTGGGCTTCCTCTCATGACATGGGTCTCAAGCTGGACCAGTCATTGGTGGGCTATACCCTTATTTTCTGCTTCATCTTTACTCCTGCACATCTTGTAAACCACACAAATTGTAAGTCAAAGGGTTTCTGGCTAGGTTGATATCCCAATCCTCCACTGGAAGTCTTGCCAGGTTACATGAGATGGCCAGTTCAGGCACTGTATCTCCAATTTCTAGAAGTCATAGCAAGGGTCACCTGGGAGTTTCCATTTTCCTATGTTTCTAGCTCATCTCAGAGAGGGTCCAACATTCCAGTTGTCTTTCCAAGTACTCTCTCCTTTCTCTTTTCCTGCCTGATCCCTCCTGTTCTCATCCCCAACTCCACTCCCTGTCCCTTTCCACATCCATATTTAAGTCTATTCTATTTCCCTTTCCTGGGAAGATCCATACATTCTCCTCCTACTTGAGCCCTCCTTGTTACTTAGCATCTTTGGGTCTGTGAATTGTAGCATGGCTATTTTTTATTTACATCAAATATCTACTTATAAGTAAGTACATACCATATTCGTTTTTCTAGGCCTGTATTACCTCCCTTAGAATGATCTTTTCTAGTTCCATTCATTTGACTGCACATTTAATGATGTCATTGGTTTTTAACAGCTGAAAGTAATTTTATTGGCATTTCTCTCATCACAAAGGATGGTGGACACCTTTTTTTTTTTAAAATAAAGTATGAGTGATTTGTCTGCATGTACACCTGCATCAGGTCCCCTGGAAGAGCAGCCGATGCTCCTAACCACTGATCCATTTCACTGGCACATGGATGACAAACACTTTAAATATATAAATCTCTTTTCAGAGCCACACTTAATTTTTTAATAATACTTCTATGTTTCTACAAACTGTATAGTTTTTTTTTTCCCATGAGACATGGGAGGAGACTCACGGGAACGAGTGGGATTCGAACCCGCGGGTTAGAGAGAGAGCACGCAGAGGGCCCTGCGCCCTCTGCAGGTGGCCACCTTAGCCGCTGCACCACAGCCGGTTCGCTAACTGTATAGTTTTTAACTGTATTCTAAATACTTATATTTACATCTACAGTAAAACTCTCATGCCTCACCAAAGAAGATTGTTTTGTACCAAACAGATGATACTGGAGAGATCCAAAACTTGTCAAAATGCAGAGAGTAATTGACCTTAGGGTGTTCCTTCTTGATTGATACATCTACAATGAAGTCCTTAATTCTAAGTTTCAGAGACCACTTTGGAAGAGGTGTCTGAAAGATTGTAAGAGCCAGAGATTAGAAAAGTTACTGCAATGTATGACAGGGAAGCTTCACCCATGAAATCTCAACAATATGATTATCCAAATGAGACCTGCATATTGCCAACACCAGTTGAAATGCCAACATGGTGGGGGCAGTTTGATGAGACCTCACCCCTAGATGAAGAGCTACAAGTAATCAATGGCTGCTGAGAGAAGAGGAATCAGTATAAGGCTCCTAATATTTTATCCAATCTTAAATAATTAGCCTTAGAAACATAGACAGACAAGCAGCACCAATTGGATTCAGTAGGTTACATATAAATCAATGTGTAATATGTATGTGTAATTGTATGTATATATTAGAGATAATTATAAAAGAAGAGGTTATGAATTTGAGAAAGAGGAGGTGGGATAGGAGAGTGTGAGGGCTTGAGGGTAATGTGGAAATTCTGGAAATGTATTACTAGGATTTTCTTAGCAGACACCCCTATTCAAGTTTGAATACCTAAAGTTGTGTTTAGTTGCCAGTGGTTGCAGATGACCTTAATTTAGGTTACGTAAGGAAACATTCAACGTAGCTAGAGAGGTCTATAACAGGTCAAAGGATTGCAGTCAAGGACAGATTGTTGAAAATGTTTTATTTTGATTCATTATAAAAATACAGGTGAGCGAACACAGAAAGACAAATGCATGTTCTCTTTCATCTTTGGTTCCTAGCTCCAAATCCTCAGATCAAATAGAGACCATCACAGAAAGCCACAACTGATCATAGTGTAGAAACCAACAGATTGAGAAAGCCCCGCTTCAATGGCTACAAATACATCACAGCTTCTGTATCTATGGTTTAGGGAACATTGCAGAAGAGGAGGTAAAATATTGTAAGAGCCAGAATACCAGTAAGTTTCCTGTGAAAGAGACTCATCCAGAAATGCCTATATTATCAAGATGGACACAATGACAATATCAATGAACACAGAAACATGGGAGAGGGATTCTCCTGGGATACCACTCCTAGACAAAAACTTACATGAAAGTAAGTAGGATTGCTTGAAGAAGGAGAATTAGCATCTTCCAGGGATGAACTCTCTTATTGTTTGTCAAATGCAGAGTGGTCATTATACACACAAGCAATAGAAACAGATTCAGCAGATTGTATGTCTATATTGGTGCATATACCTTACAAACACACAGATATGTGTATGTAACAATCATAAAGAGAGAAAAAGTTGCTATTAACTTGAGAGTGTATGTGGGGAATATGAGAGGGGTTTGAGGGAGTGTTGTTGGGTGAGTCTAGAGGAAGAAAAAGGAGGTGGGAATATGTTGGACTTCTATTGGGGCACATGCCTTTATGCCAGCATGTGGGAGGAAGAGGCAGATAGATCTCTGTAAGTTCAAGGCAAGCCTGGTCTACAAAGTGAGTTTCAGGACACCCAGGGCCACACAGAGAAACAGTATTTTAAACAAACCAGACCAGACCAGACCAGACCAGACCAGACCAGACCAGACCAGACCAAATCAAACCAATTGTTTCTATTATAATTGATTATTCAATACTAACTGGTCAGCACTGAATACATACATATATACAAGTCACATTTTAAAGAGTAGATAGCATTTATGAATTTAGTATTACCTTTCTACCCACACATATATAACAACAATTAATAAAAAAGAGGCCATGAATTTGAAAGAGAGCAAGAAAAAGCATATATAGCAAGTTTTAGAGGGAGGAAAAAAAGGGGAAATGATCTAATTATGTCATAATTTCATATATAGAAGAAATAACTAAAACCAATCTAAAATAGTAAAAATAATTATTGGTGACTCAAATTCAGGTATGGTACAAGACATTCATTGGATAACTGCCAGTTGTTCCACATTAGAGTCCCACCCACAGAAGTATTTGTGGTAGTTAGTAGTTAAGAAATGGAAAATCATTTGTTCAGTGTTTAAAAAGTGTTCCTTGGAACAGAAAACACCATAAAATGGATAACCCAAGCTCTAAATAGTATTTCAAAACAGTGATTAGAAGTATTTTATTTTTTATTTTTTCCATTTTTATTAGATATTTTATTTACACTTCAGATGCCATCCCCTTTCCCCATTCCCCCCTTAGAAAACCCCTATCCCATGCTCCCTTTTCCTTTTTGCATTTATACATTTAAAACAAATGTTAGTCATAGGCTTTATAGGTTTGGTATTGTTCAATCAGAGGTGTAACCCACTACCCAACCTAGATATATCAACTATCTTTGACTGGTAGAGATACATGAACATCTGCCTCCCTGTCTCCCCCCTCTTTCTCTCTTTCATCACCTAGCTTCTCCTCTCCTTCTCCTCCTCTTCTTACTCCTTCTCTTCCTCTCAGTACTCCTCCCACCTTAGCTCCTCCCACATATCACCCTTCCTGTTAAAATGAAACTTTTCTCTCAAAATACAATTAGAACATAATTATGCCAATTTGTACCAGTGAGGTACAAGATAGTCCTAATACCCAGTCCATCATTTTGTTGACTAACCAGCACCTCTGTCGTCTATCCTAACTAAAACATTTAGTTCTGAACCTGGCTTTAGGATGAATGTCAGCTACGACCATCCACTCAAATCTTTTCTCTCAAGGTAAATAGCTAGGATTGGCTATGAGGCTATAAGTTTTCAACCCCGTCAGAAATCCAGAATGACTGAGTTAACTATTGTGGGAAGCACAAAGCATAGCTTCTAAAACTTCTATAAAAGCCAATTTATAGAGACCGCTGAACACCTAGACACTCCGTCTACTTCAAAACGTTGGAGCACCTGTTCTTCTGCCTTCTGGCCCAGGATCATCTGACAGACCTTAGTGCTGCAGAATTATTAAGGGCTGATTACTCTGTCTAGGCAGATATAATCAGTCGACTATTTTGCAAGTGTGTCCTTTTCTGGACAGTAATTTGTCTGTAGAAGGAAAGAGGCAATTCTTGTCTAGTGGCTGTTGAAAGAGATGCCCATTAACATACAAGAGGCCTACAGAACTCTAAATAGACTGGACCAGAAAGAAATTCCTCCTGTCACATAATAATTAAAACACCAAATGCACAAAACAAAGAAAGAATATTAAAAGCAGTAAGGAAAAAAGGTCAAGTCACATACAAAGGCAGACCTACTAGAATTATGCCAGACTTCTCAACAGAGACTGTGAAACCCAGAAGATCCTGGGCAGATATCATACAGACCATAAGAGAACATAAATACCAGCCCAGACTACTATACCCCTCAAAATTCTCAATTACCATAGATGGAGAAACCAAAGTAGTCCAAGACAAAATCAAATTTAAACAGTATCTTTCCACTAATCCAGCCCTACAAAGAATAATAGATGGAAAAATTTCCACACAAGAAGGGGAACTACACCCTAGAAAAAGCAAGAAAGTAATCTTTCAACAAAACCAAAAGAAGATAGCCACACAAGCATAATTCCACCTCCAATAGCAAAAACAACAGGAAGCTACAATCACTATTTCTTAATATCTCTAAACATCAATAGACTCATTCACCACTAAAAAGTCATGGACTAACAGACTGGATACATAAACAGGACCCAGCATTTCGCTGCACACAGGAAATGCACCTCAGTGACAAAGACAGACACTATTTAAAATTAAAGGCTAAGAAAAATTCAAGCAAATGGTTCCAAGAAAAATGCTGAGTAGCCATTCTAATATCAAATAAAATTGACTTTCAACCAAATATTCTCAAAAGAGATAAGGAAGGATACTTCATACACATCAAAAGAAAAATCTACTAAGATGAACTCTCAATTCTGTTTGAATAAACTCCAAATGCAAGGACACTCACATTCATAAAAGATGCTTTATTAAAGCTCAAAGCACACATTGCACTTCACACAATAATAGTGGGAGATTTCAACACCCAACTCTCTGCAATGGAAAGATTACAGAAACCTAAACTAAACAGAGACATGGTAAAACCAACAGATGTTGTGAACCAAAAGGATTTAACACATATTTATAGAAAATTTCATCCTAAAACAAAACAATATATCTTCTTCTCAGCACCTCATGGTACTTTCTCTAAAATTGATCATATAGGTAGTCACAAAACAGGCCTCAAGAAATACAGGAAGATTGATATAATCCCTTGCATCTTATCAGATCATCATGGAATAAGGCTGGTCTTCAATAACTACAAAAACAACCAAAAACCCACATACACATGGAAGCTGAACAACACTATACTCAATGATAAATTGGTCATGAAAGTAATTAAAAACTTTTTAGAACTTAATGAAAATGCAGGCACATCATACCAAAACTTTTGGAACACAATGAAAGCAGTGCTTAGAGGAAAACTCATAGCTCTGAGTGCCTCCAAAAAGAAACTAGAAAGAGCATACACTAACAACTTGACAGCATACCTGAAAGCTCCAGAACAAAAAGAAGCAAATACACCCAAGAGGAGTAATCAAACTCAGGGCTGAATTTAATCATGTAGAAACAAAAAGAACTATACAAAGAATCAACAAAACCTGGAAAGAGCTGGTTCTTTGAGAAAATCAACAAGATAGGTAAACCCTTAGCCAGACTAACCAGAGAGCACAGAGTCAGTATCCAAATAAATAAAATCAGAAATGAAAGGGGAGACATAACAACCAAAACTGAGGAAATTAAAAAAAAAATCAGATCTACTACAAAAGCATATACTCAATCAAATTGGAAACTCTGGATTAAATGGACAATTTTTTAGACAGATACCAGCTACCAAAGTTAAATCAGAATCAGATAAACCATCTAAACAGTGCCATAAATCCTAAAGAAATAGAAGCAGTCACTAAAATCTCACAACCAAAAAAGCCTAGGATCAGATGGTTTTAGTATATAATTCTATCACACCTCAAAGAAGACCTAATACCAATACTCTTCAAACTGTTCCACAAAATACAAACAGAAGGAACACTATCTAATTGTGTTCTATGAAGCCATGATTCTGCTTATACCTAAACCAAACAAAGACCCAACAAAGAAAGATAACGTCAGATGAATTTTCCTTACAAATTTTGATGCAGAAATACTCAATAAAATCCTTGCAAATGGAATCCAATAACACATTAAAACAATCATTCACCACAATCAAGTAGGCTTCAGTCTAGGGATGCAGGGATGGTTCAATATATGGAAATTCATCAGCATAATTCATTACATGAACAAAGTAAAAAAAAAAATCTCATGATCGTTTCATTAGATGCTGAAAAATCAACTGTCAAAACCCAACTTCTCATCATGTGAAAAGTCTTAGAAAGATCAGGAATTCAAGGCCCATACCTAAACATAGTAAAAGTGATATACAGTAAACCGGCAATATACAGTAAAACAGAACAACAATGGCTTATGCTTTAAGATCAAGAATCACCAAATGGGATCTCATAAAATTGCAAAGCTTCTATAAGACAAAGGACATTGTCAATAGGACAAAATGGCAACCAACAGATTGAAAAAATATCTTTACCAATCCTACATGAGATAGAGGGCTAATATCAAATATATACAAATAACTCAAGAAATTAGACTCCAGAGAATCAAATACCTTATTAAAAATAGGGAACAGAGCTAAACAGAATTCTCAACTGAGGAAACTTGAATGGCTGAGATCCACCCAAAGAAATGTTCAACATCCTTAGTCATCCAGGAAATGCAAATCAAAACAGCCCTGAGGTTCCACCTCACACCAGTCAGAATGGCTAAGATCAACAATTCAGGTGACAGCAGATGTTGACAAGAATGTGAAGAAAGAGAAACAGTCTTCCATTGTTAGTGGAACTGCAAGCTGGTACAACAGCTCTGGAAATCAGTCTGGTGGTTTCTCAGAAAATTGGACATAGTACTACCTGAGGATCCAGCTATACCACTTCCACCCAGAAGATGCTTCAATATGTAATAAGGACACGTGCTCCACTGTTTATAGCAGCCATATTTGTAGTAGGCAGAAGCTAGAAAGAACTCAGATGTCCTTCAACATAGTAATGGATACAGAAAATGTGGTACATTTACACAACGGAATACTACTCAGCTATTATAAACAACGACTTTCTGAATTTCTTAAGCAAATGGATGGAACTAAAAATATCATCTTGAGTGAGGTAACCCAGACACAATAGAACACACCTGGTATGTACTCATTGATATCTGAATATTAGCCCAAAAGCTTGGAATACCCAAGATACAATTCATAGATCACATGAAGCTTAAGAAGAAGTCCATCTAGGCCCAGCACTTGGGAGGCAGAGGCGGGTGGATTTCTGAGTTTGAGGCCAGCCTGGTCTACAGAGTGAGTTCCAGGACAGCCAGGCTTACAGAGAGAAACCCTGTCTTGATAAACCAAAAAAAAGAAGTCCGTCTAAAGTATGAATCCTGTGGTCCTCCTTAGAAGGGGGACCAAAATACTCACGGGAGGAAACACAGAGACAAAGTGTGGAGCAGAAACGGAATGAAAGGCCATCCAGTGACTCCCCACCTTGGGATCCATCCCATATACTCTCATCAAACTCCGACACCCTTTTGGATGCCTGGAAGTGCTTGCTGACAGGAACCTGATGTAGGTGTCTCCTGAGAGGCTCTGCCAGAGCCTGACAAATACAGAGGAGGATGCTCACCGCCAAACATTGTACTTAGTAGGTGTCCCCAATGGAGGAGTTAGAGAAAGGACTTAAGGAGCTGAAGGGGCTTGCAACCCTATAGGAAGAACAACAATATCAATTACCAGACTCCCCAGAGCTCTGAGGGACTAAACCACCAACCAAAGAGTACACATGGAGCAACCCATGGCACCAGTTGAATATGTAACAGAGGATGACCTTGTTGGGCATCAATGGGAGGAGAATTCCTTGATCCTGTGAAGGCTCGATGCCCCAGTGTAGGGGAATACCGGGGTTGGGGGGCAGGAGTGGGTGGGTAGGTGGGCAACTCCCTCATAAAAGCAAGGGGAGGATGGATGGGATGGAGGTTTCTCGGGGCAGGGGGGCAGGAAAGGGGATAGCATTTGAAATGTAAAAAGAAGAACAAAACAAAACAAAACAAAAAACCAAAACCTCACAGAGATCTGCTCGCCTCTGCCTTCCAGGTGCTGGAAGTGAAGGTGTGTGCTGAAATGCCCACCTTGATGGAAAATCTTAACAAAGTCATCTAGAATTTCACCAACCCATAAAAGAGAAAAAATTTAAAATTGAGGTAGATGTATACCCAGTAATATGAAATCATGTACAGTCACAGTAAAACAGGAATTGTTTGCCATCAAACACATACATTAAGTAATAAATGTGGCCATGTAACCAACATTAAAGACAGGATCACCAGTGAGTTTAGTTTGCTTTTAGATAAAATTCTATGTCCACAATACTGTGTTATAAGAAAACATAACCTGCGTCTCCGCTTCGCGTTTGAATCTGGCTTGCCCCTCTGTATTATGTCTACACTCTGGAAGAAATTTGGGGACCATTACCAGATAGTGTCTACTTCGTCGATCAGTTTGGGCTTGCAGCCCCAGGACAGGGCCCGCAGCAGCAGCTTGTACCCAAGAAGAAATGGCCGGTGCAATGTGCAGCACGACAACCTGGGCAGCGAGATCAGTAGCTACCTCTCGGACCTCCTTACTACCCTGATGGATCTCAAGAGGCACTGGAACCTCTTTATCTTCATTCTCACCTACACCGTGGCCTGGCTCTTCATGGCGTCCATGTGGTGCATGATTGCTTATACCTGGGGCGACCTGAACACAGCCCATGTTGGCAACTACACTCCCTGTGTGGCCAATGTCTATAACTTCCCTTCTGCCTTCCTTTTCTTCATCGAGGCTGAGGCATCATCAGCTATGGCTACCACTACATCACCGACAAGTGCCCCAAGGGCATCATCCTCTTTGGCTCCATCCTTGGCTCCATCGTGAACGCTTTCTTCATCAGCTACATGTTCATCAACATGTCCCAGCCCAAAAGGTGTGCTGAGACCCTCATGTTTAGCTAGCACGCAGTTTTCTCCATGAGGGATAGAAAACTCACTCTCATGTTCTGGGTGGGCAACTGCTCAACAGCTGCATGGTCTCCACGCAGATCCACTGCAAGCTGCTCAAATCTCCGCAGACACCTGAGGATGAGTTTCTTCCCCTTGACCAACTTGAACTGGATGTAGGTTTTAGTAGAGGGGCAAATCAACTTTTTCTTGTTTCCCCTCTGACAATTTGCCACGTGATTGATGCCAAAAGCCCATTTTATGACACCCTCCACAATAGTCACAAATAATACAAAATACCTTGGTGTGAATCTAACCAAGCAAGTGAAATATCTGTATGACAAGAACTTCAAGTCTCTGAAGAAAGAAATCAAAGAAGATCGCAGAAGATGAAAAGATTTTTCATACTCATGGATTGGCAGGATTAATATAGCAAAAATGGCCGTCTTGCTGAAAGCAATCTACAGATTCAATGGAATCCCCATTAAAATCCCAACACAATTCTTCACAGAGATAGAAAGAGAGATTCTCAAATTCATTTGGAATAACAAAAAACCCAGGATAGTGAGAACTATTCTCAACAATAACAGAACTGGGGGAATCACCATCCCTGACCTCAAGCTGTACTACAGAGCAATAGTGATAAAAACTGCATGGTATTGGTACAGAAACAGGCAGAAAGACCAATGGAATAGAATTGAAGACCCAGGAATGAACCCACACACCTATTGTCTCCCATTCTTTGACAAAGAAGCCAAAACCATCCAGTGGAAAAAGGACAACATTTGCAATAAACGGTGCTGGTTCAACTGGAGGTCAGCATGTAGAAGAATGCAAATCGATCCATTCTTATCTCCTTGTACAAAGATCAAGTCCAAGTAGATAAAGGGTCTTCACATAAAACCAGATACAGTGAAACTAATGGGGAAGACCCTTGAATACCTTGGCACAGGGAAAAAGTTTCTGAACAGAAACAGGCTTATGCTCTAAGATCAATAATCACAAATGGGACCTCATAAAATTGCAAAGTTTCTGTAAGGCAAAGGACACTGTCAATTGGACAAAACGGCAACCAACAGATTGAAAAATATCTTCACCAATCCTATATCTGATAGAGGGCTATTAGCCAACATATACAAAGAATTCAAGAAATTAGACTCCAAACAACCAAATAACCCTATTAAAATGGGGTACAGAGCTAAACAAAGAATTCCCAACTGAGGAAACTGAGGAAATAGCTGAGAAGCACTTAAAGAAATGTTCAACAACCTTACTCATCAAGGAAATGCAAATAAAAACAACCCTCAGATTTCACCTCACACTAGTCAGAATGGCTAAGATCAAAAACTCAGTTGACAGCAGATTATGGCAATTATGTGGAGAAAGAGGAACATTCCTGCATTTTTGGTGGAATGGCAAGCTTGTACAACCACTCTGGAAATCAGTTTGGCAGTTCCTCAAAAAATTGGACATAGCATTACCTGTTGACCCAGCTATACCACTCCTTGGTATATACTCAGAAGATGCTCCAACATATAACAAGGACATATGCTCCACTATGTTCATAGCAGCCTTATTTATAATAGCCAGAAGCTGGAAAGAACCCAGATGCCCTTCAACAGAGGAATGGATACAGAAAATGTGGTACATTTACACATAAAGTATTACTCAGCTATTAAAAACAATGAATTCGAGAAATTCTTTGGCAAATGGATCAAACTAGTAAATATCATCCTGAGTGAGGTCACCCAATCACAAAAGAACACACATAAGATGCATTTACTGATAATTGGATATTAGTTCAAAAGTTTGAAATACCCAAGATTCAACTCACAGACCAAATGAAGCTCATGAACAAGGATGACCAAATTGTAAGTGCTTTGATCCTTCTTAGAAGGAGTTACAAAATACTCATGGGAGCAAATATGGAGACAAATTGTGACGGAAACTGAACGAGGGGCCGTCTGGAGACTGTTCTACATGGGTATCCATCCCATGTGCAGTCACCAAAGGTAGATGCTGATATGGATGTCAGGAAGTGCATGCTGACAGCCTGATATAACTGTGTTGTTAGAGGCTCTGCAAGAGCCTGACATATACAGAGGTGAGTGCTCACAGCTAACCACTAAACTCACCATGGAGTTCTCAGTGGAGGAGTTAGGAGAAGACTGAAGGAGCTGAAATGGTTTGTGGTCCCATGGGAGAGCAATAATACCAACCAACCAGAGCTCTCATGGTTTAAATCATCAACCTGGGAGCACGTAGGGAAGGACCCCTGGCTCCAGCTGTATATGTAGTGGAGGATGGCCTCAATGGGCATAAGTGGGAGAGAAATTCCTTGCTCTAGGTGTGGGGAAATTGAGGGTGGGGAGGTTGGAGTGGACTGGTGGGTGGGGGCATATCCTCATAGAAACAGGAGTAGGGGGTATGGGATAGGGGTTTCCTGGGTGGGTAGAAAACAGGGAAAGGGGATCCTATCTGAAATGTAAATAAAATATCCAATAAAAAATTTCTCAAAAAATCAAATGAACTGACAGTGTTTGTAAACTTGGAATTTTTTGGTTTTGTCTTGGTGTTGAACAGTGCTTCTATATTTACCTTGATTTTCTGTCCCTCAGAATTATTTTAGTAGTACTAGCTGTCAACATTCAACATCTCGCTAGTATCAAACTTGATTAGTAGTATACCTTTAACACAAAATTTTAGGATAAAAAGGTTTTTTTCTTTTGTTTTTTGTTTGTTTTGTTTTTCTTTTTTTTTAACTTCAGAAGTTTTTCTTTGCATACTAACATAGATTTTCTTATACAATTTTCTGAGGGATTTGTAGTAATCTAACTTGGCCCAGAATTAACTTACTTCTCATTAATATATAAATCACTTAACGTTTGGTTTGTTCACACAGCATTCCTTATTGTTTAGCAATCCTGTGATGATTTTATTATAGACAAAATTTTACATCTACAGTATATCATTCACTATATCCTCTCGTTACCTCTGTATCAACCACATTCTGTAGGCGCAAACACATAACAGGGAATTAAGGTGGAAAAATGACAACATTGTCATCCATCCACTGTGAATAGAGCAGTTGCCCTACCCCTTAATCACCAGATGTTCTTATTTGCTAGATGAAGGTGATGAAACAATAGCAGACAGAAAAAGGGGACCAGTGGGTACAGTGTATATAGCAGTGGAGAAAGCTGCATAGATCATTTAGACCAACACCTTAAAACTATACAGAGCCATAATGTTCTTTGGAGAGTCATTTTAATATGTTTTTGGTATTGTGAAGAAACAAAAACAAACTCTCTGAATTTATTCATTTAACAAAATTTTTGCATGCCTTCTTTGACCTAGGCATTGTCTTTTTAGTTTTGTTCCTGGGGATTTAGACATGTACATTGTATCAGCAAGATAGTATAGAGAGAATGAATTAGAGAGAGAGAGAGAGAGAGAGAGAGAGAGAGAGAGAGAGAGAGAGAGAGAGAAAGAGAATGAGAATATCCAGTAGTCAAATTTTCAAATAGGAGAATGAAAACAAGGTAGCAATGGGAATGTCTATTCAGAAGGTGATACTTAGGAAGTTGATTAACATTAACACTGAAAACTCAATGATGAGAAACAGCCAGTGTTGCCAAAAATAAATTCTAGTGAACAGTACACTTTTACCTTTTCCACATATATATGAGAACAGTATGATTTCTGGATGTACTTGCAGTTTAATCCTTATTTCCAGGATAATCATAGGATACAGTCTGCCCAGGAAAATTGAAGATTATACTTGCTGTATTTGTGTAATTATTAGTAGCCCTCTTATTGAATCCCATTATGTCCTGGTTTGAATGATATATAGTAAAGTTTTGTTGATACTAACAAAATTATTGAGTCTAATATATTTGAAAAAAACAAAAAAATGCTTTACTTCATGTTTAAAAAAAAGAAACATAACAGGGCTGGAAAGACAACTCTGAGAATAAAGTGCTTGTCATGCAAGCTTCAGAAAGTGAGTTCAGATATCAAGCCCCAATGTAAAGGTTGATCGTGGTGGACTGGGTAGTATAGTGACAGGTGGAGCCCTGAAGCCTAGTGGCCAGCTAGACTAGCCAACTAAGGTACTATAGGATGAGTGAGAGATCCTGTCTCAAACAATTTGGAAGACACAGAAAAAGACAGGTAATGCCAATGTCTATCCTTACACATGCATGAACAAGTGAGCATACAGATATATGCACATGCCTCAGTCAAAAAAGTGAAAATTCAACCAATTCCCAGCAAGTTAAAAATGAATGCAAATTTTGGAAATCACATAATTAAAAAATTTATTATTAAAATGAACTGCTGGGCAATAAAACAAAAGCTCCAAGAATGCCATATATAGCTTGATCTTGATAGCATTTTGATAGTCCTGGGAATACTTTTAATCCTGTCCATCATGGTGTTAAAGCTTGTCTTTTTTAATTTTTATTTTTTATTGGATATTTTATTTATACAAATTTATACAAATGTCATCCCCTTTTCCCATTTCCCCTCTGTAGAACCCATCTAAATAGTCCTATAATCCCAAAACAAATAGTAGCAGTCATTAAAAGTCTCCCTACAAAAATAGCTCAGGGACCAGATGGTTTTAGTGCAGAATTCTATCAGATATTCTAAGAAAACCTAATACCAATTCTCTATAAACTATTCCACAAAACAGATTGAACACTACCCAATTCATTCTATGAAGTCACAATTATGCTCATACCTAAACCCCACAAAGAACCAACAATGAAAGTGAACTTCAGACCAATCTCTGTTATGAATATCAATGCAAAAATACTCAATAAAGCTTGTCTTTAACAACATCAACATGTCAGCAGACAAAGCATGTGGCTTGAAACTGAAAATGGACCCCATTTTCTGCAAAGATTCTGCATAGAGACCTACCAACCTAAGAGAGAAGTGCATTGCTTTTAATAATGCATAGTCCACCACAGATAAGCAAGGCATTCTTATCAGAGCAACCTAAGACAGACTCAATCTTGTTATGAAACAAAAAAGGGATAGAAACAGAGAGCTTTTGGGGCTGCTTGGCAAGAAATGTCATGGGCCAAAAACAAGGAAATGGGTTTCAGGCAGGAATCTGACATTAGGCTAGAACAAAGAAGTAATTTCAGGCAGGAATCTAAATCTTAGTCTAGAAGAAGGAAGTAGGCTTCAGACATGAAAATTACTTTGGGATAGAACAGAGAAGTTGACTCAGATATTTTGGTCATCCTGATAAGCACTTAGAAACAGTGATCACGGGAGTATTCACAAATCTTTGCTTATTGTCTTACTTGTTCTTTGACTATCTGTGTTTATTTTCTTGCTTGTCTTTGACCATATCCATCTATTGTATTGCTAGTTACTCAACCTCGAACTGACCTTAATACTTGCATGTAATTAAAATAGCATAAAAGCAAAAAGGAGGAGGAGGTGGCATGTGATAGGGGGTTTCTATGGAGGAAAAATGGGGAAAGGAGATGACATCTGAAATGTAAATGAATAAAATGTCCAATAAAAATAAAATAAAACAAGAACTGCAGCGTGGCTTCTATAGAATTATGTGCGTAAAATAGATAAGAGACGTGAGAAAACAACAGCATATTTAAGAGGATATTTAAAATATAATCTAAGATAAAGGAGTTAAATAAATAAAAGCAGAACAATAGAAAGCAACAGACATTTACAGTAAAAAAGCCAAAGCCACTGTCTTGTAGAGAACCTGCTAACAGTAGAGACTGAACTGTTGTCTGGAAGAAAAAACAAAGCACCAGAATTTAATGTTGTATAGAACAGCTGGGAAACTCCAAATGCCTGTTAAAAGATTACATTATGACTACTTAAGCCACTATGGAGCTTTAAGAGAAATGTGCAAAATTCTAGACATTAAAACATCCTTGAAAAGATTTTAGAATTATAAAAATTCAGATGGGCATACTTCTCATGAGATTGAATCATTGGATCAGATGCGAAAGTATCAACAAAGGGAAAAATGGGAACTTGAGATGGCTCAGTGGTTAAGAGTACTGGCCAGTCTTCCAGAGAGCCTGGGTTCAATTCCCATCAGCCTAGGGAGGCTCTTACCTGTCTGTAAGACCAATTCCATAGGATCTGACACCATCTACCGGTTTTCTGGAGCACTGCATTCATGTGTTTCACAGACATACATGTAGGCAAACCAACATACACATAAAATACATGAATAAAAATATAAACAAGAAAATACATTTATGAAGACAAAGAGAAGTATTGTACACAAAATAAGAAAGAGATATCATAGCTTGACAGAAAAATAGGAGAAAAACACATTTCAAGAACAAAACAAACACTGTAATGTATTGTAAATGGGATGAGAAACTAGGAGAGAAGAGAGAAACAGTGGGAAGGTTGCCATACCTCCTCTCCTCTTGCTCTGCATGCTACAAACCCTTGTTCATGGCACCGTGCATCCCACAGACATGAAGCATCACAGGCACAAAGTGTATTGGGAAGGCTGCCTCACAGGAGCCACGACTAAATAAGGGATGGAATAGGAGGACTCTCCCTCCCATGCTGTCAACAACCTTGTTTACTGTGCATCATTTTAATGCACTCCAAGGAGAACATTACTCCAGATACAATGTGATCCCCATGGTAATTGATTAAGCCAAGTAAATGAGAGCTCAATCCCTGTCTGAAGATGTGCATTTTCCCAGGTGAACTACATCAGAAATGAAACTTTACAATCTAGGAAATCATTCAAAGTTTCCAAGCAGATTCGGACATTTTCACAGCCACTATCATCTTATTCTAGACATTTCTAAATTTCTCTGTTGATTTCTGCAATGATCCACTGTTCATTCAGAATTGTATTGTTTAGTCTTCAAATCTTTGTGCAATTTCTCTTGTTACTTATTTCTAGTTTTATTATAGTATTATCTGATAAGGTACAAGTAATTACATTGATTCTTTTGTCTTTATATTATTATTATTAATACTAATACTATTACTATTGCTAATATTGTATATGTGTGATTAAATGTTGCCAGCATGTTATCTATGTACCACGTGCATGCAGTGCTCATGGAGTTCAGAAGAGAGTACTGGATTCCCTGGAACTGATTACAGATGGTTGTAGGCCACCATGTAGATTGTGGGAATTAATCAAACCATTGTCTTCTGGAAGAGCAGCCAGTGTTGTTAACCATTGTGCTATGTCTCCAACCCCCTCATCTCTAATTTTATTAATTTGGATCTTCTCTTTACATCTTTTAATTACTTTGGGTAAAAGTTTGTCCACCTTAGCTGAACAGTGATGAAACATGCCTTTGGCCCCAGCACTCAGGAGTCAGAGGCAGGTGGATCTCTGAGTTTGAGACTAGCCTGGTCTCCTGAGCTAGTTCTAGGACAGCAAGTGCCAGCCAGGGAAATCCTATTTTGAAACAAGAACAAGAACAACAACAGCAACAAAACAAACAGACAAATAAAAATTCAAAAACCAAAACAAAATTGTAAATCTTGTTGATTGTTCTCAAAAACCCAACTCTTCATTTAATTGATTCTCTGTATTCTTTCTGTTGTTTCTAGTACATCATTTCAGCCCTGAGTTTGATTATTTCTTGCAGTATAATACTCTTTCTGGGTGTTATTTCTTCTTTTTGTTCTAGAATTTTGAGGAGTGCTGCTAAGTTACTTGTATGAGCTCTCTCCGGTTTTTTATGTAGGCACTTAGTGCTATGACCTTGTTTCTTAGAACTGCCTCCATTGTATTTTATAATTTTCAGTATGCTGAGTATTCATTTTTATTCAATTCTGAAACATTTCAAATGTCTTGATTTATGTATTAACTCAGGTTTCAGGTAGCTGTTCAGTTTCTATCACCACTACCACCACCACCACCATCATTATTTTTATTTTGAGACAAGTCTCTTTATACAATCCAAGCTGTCCTGATACTCACTCTGTAGACC
Source organism: Arvicanthis niloticus (assembly GCF_011762505.2). Classification (NCBI taxonomy): domain Eukaryota; kingdom Metazoa; phylum Chordata; class Mammalia; order Rodentia; family Muridae; genus Arvicanthis; species Arvicanthis niloticus. The sequence goes on along the minus strand of NC_133438.1, from coordinate 1,075,373 downwards.
ACTGTGACCTTGAACTCACAGAGATCATCCTGTTTCTGCCTAACATGTTCTGGAATTAAATGTGTGCACCACCATGGCTTGGCCGTGGTTTCCACAAATTTTTTATACTTTTTATTGTTTATTGTTCAGACAGTATGGTAGTCAGATAGGGTGCAGGGTATCATTTTAATTTTTTATATTTGTTGTTTAGACTTTCTTTTTGTCCAAGTATGCAATCAATTTTGGAGAATGGTCCATGTGCAACTGATAAAAAAATGTATTCTTTTGTGTTTGGGTAAAACATTTTATAGGTTTCTGTTAGGTCTATTTGATTGCCCTCCCTGTTTGCACCTGCATCTTGAGCAGCCCTAAGGCTTCAGCTCTGCACCCAACCCCCTCAAAACCCAGAGGAGGCTGGACTCCAAGGATCTCTAACAAAGGAACATAGGATAATAGGATCACAGGAGCTCAGGGTCTTGGTCACACCAGGATTTCATGAGCCCAGAAGCAGCCTGACTCCCAGGAGCTATCACAACCAGGGTCTCAGAATCACAGGATCACAGAGACATCTGGACTCTAAGGAGTTCTGACACAGCCAAGATAACAGGACATAGAGGCTCTAGTCAGAGATAGTGAGTGAAGGTAGAACTAGAAATAACCAGATGGCAAAAGGCAAGTGCAAGAACATAAGCAACAGAAACCAAGGTTACTTGGCATCATCAGAACCTAGTTCTCCCACCATAGCAAGTCCTGAATACCTGATGACACCAGAAAAGCAATATTCAGATTTAAAGTCACTTCTGATGATGATAGAAGACTTTAAGAAGGACATAAATAACTCCCTCAAAGAAATACAGGAGAACACATGTAAACAAATAGAAGCCCTTAAAGAGGAAATACAAAAATCCCTTAAAGAATTACAAGAAAACACAACCAAACAGGTGAAGGAATTTAACAAAAATGATTCAGGAAATAAAAATGGAAGTAGAAACAATAAAGAAATTTCAAAGGGATATAGTAAGCCTAGGAAAGAGATCAGGATGCAAGCATCACCAACAGAATACAAGAGATAGTAAAATCTCAGTTGCAGAAGATACCATAGAAAATATTGACACAACTGTCAAAGAAAATATAAAATGCAAAAACTTTCTAACCCAAAACATCCAGAAAATCCAGGACACAATGAGTAGACCAAACCTAAGGATAATAGGTATAAAAGAAAGAGAAGATTCCCAATGTAAAGGCCAGTAAATACCTTCAAAAAATTATAGAAGAAAACTTCCCTAACCTGAAGAAAGAGATGCCTATGAACATCCAAAAACCTACAGAACTTCAAATAGACTAGATCAGAAAAGAAATTCCTCCCATCACATAATAATCAAAACAGCAAATGATTTATGACATTACTTAACTAATTTGTCTGGGTGGCCTGTGTAGTAGTAAGAGTAGGGTATTGAAGTTACCCCCGTCACTGTGCGAGAGTGAAAACGTGATTTAAGCTCTAGCAGTTATTATTATTTTTTATGAACTTGGATGCCTTTGTGTTTGATGCATTAATGTTTAGAATTGTCCTTTTGGTGGACTTTTCTATTGATGAGAATGCAGTATTTTTCTATATCTTTTCTGGTTAATTTTGGTTTGAAGTCTATTTTGTCAGATACTAAAATGGCTACACCTGCTTGCTTCTAGGGTCCATTAGCTTGCAATATCCTTTTCTATCTTTTTATTCTGAGGTGATGTCTATTCTTGACAGTGAGGTGTCTTGAAAGTGGATGAAGGATGAATTTTGTTTTCTAATGAAATTTGTTAATCTGATTCTTTTATTGGGGAATTGAGATTGTTAACATTGACAGTTATCAATGAGCAGTGTTTATTGATTCCTGTTTTTCGGTGTTATGGTATACTCCCCTCCTTTAATGTGGTGAACTGGTATGGTGTGTGATCCTCCTTGATATTCTGAACTGGAATTATTTATTTCTTGTGTCTTTTTGGCTGTGACTAACATTTTCTGGTTGAAGCTTGATTGGTAAGAAAAATTGTTTAAATTTGGTTATATTGAGTGTTGTTTTTCTTTCTCTGTTCATTATAATTGACAGTTTTCTGGTTAAAGTAGTCTTACCTGAAATGTTCTCTTACAGTTTGTAGAACATCATTTAAACTCTTCTGGTTTTAGAGTGTCCATTGAGAAGTCAGGTGTTATTCTAATAGGCTGTATTCATATGTTACTTGGTTTTCCCCCTTACAACTTTTGATATTCTTCATTTGTTTTGCACACTTAATGTTTTGATTATGTCCTGTGGGGAATTTCTTTTCTTTTCTTTTTTTAAAGTTTATTTTATATTTTGTTTACATTTAAGATGCCATCCCCTTTCCCCATTTCCCCTCCCTAGAAAACCCCTGTCCCATGCCCCCTTTCCTTTTTGCTTTTATACATTTTTAAAAAATGTTAATCAAAGGATTTATAAGTTTGGTAATACTCAATCAGAAGCATAACCCAATACCCAACATAGATATAAAAACTATCTTTGACTGGTGGAGACATGTGAACATCTGCCTCCATGCCTCCTCTTTCTCTCTCTCATCACCTAGCTTCTCCTCTTCATCTTCTCTCCTTACTCCATCTCTTCCTCTCAGTACTCCTTCCCACTTAGCTCCTCCTACATATCACTCTTCCTGTTAAAGTAAAACTTTTGTCTCAAAATACAATTAGAGCATACTTATTCCTAATTGTACCAGTGAGGTACAAGATAGTCCTAATACCCAGTCCATTTTGTTGACTAACCAGAACCTCTGTCATCTCTTCTAACTAAAACACTTACTTTTGATCCTGGCTTTTTTTGGCTTTAGAATGGATGTCAGCTGAAAAACATCCACTCAGATCTTTTCTCTCAAAGTAAATAGCCAGGATTGGCTATGAGACTATAGGTCTTCAACCCAGTCAGAAATCCAGAGTGACTGAGTTAACTGAAGTTATGGGAAGCACTAAACATAGCTTCTAAAACTTAGCCAATTTATAGAGACCGCTGAACACCTGAAAAGCCCGTATACTACCGAACACTGGAGCATCAAATCTTCAGCCTTCTGGCCCAGAGTCATCTGACAGACCTTAGTGATGCAAGATTATTAAGGGCTGATTACTCTGTCTCACCACAACTGGAATAACTCCAAAGATGCTCAATTTCTTCTTAGAATCCAAGACAGGAAGCTGTCAGGAGCAGACAGGTCTCTAATCAAAATGAACATTAATACAGAAATGTTTGTAACGTCAATTCTGTGAATTTCTGATGTTTTGAAAACAAACTATTTATGTAAGGCAATCTGGACTGTTCTCTGTTAACTCCTCTCAGCTATTTCTAAATAAAATATAGAAAACACCCTAACAATAAACTCAAAGCCATGAATTTGCTATAGGCCCTTAACTCACAGGCTAACCATCTCAAATAAGTTAAAAAAGTCAAAGAAGGACTGGGTCTAAGCCTTGTATTCCTAAATGAGTTATACAGGTGCATTGCCTATGATAGTAACAATATTCATCTCACTTTTATATTAATAAGAAGCTCATACCAATGAAAACCTTAAATTTGAAATCAAAGTAAATTTTGTACCATTTAAGAAATTATAAATTCATCTTGACAACAATTATACATATTTCTACCAGTAGGTTATGGCTATGCAATAAATCCTAGCTAATCCTTCCTGTTCCACAAACCACTACTTTTCCCTAGAAAGACAGCCCAATATAAACCACCTCAGTCCCCAAGCCCAGGGAATAGGGGAACTGACTCTTCATTAACTTCTTCAAGCTGATTATGGGTGTTGAGATATTAGAAGAGGGGTTGGGGGGAGAGTAAATTGATAAGCCCCTGACACTGTGTCTTCACTGCATCCAGCTGGAATTCCAGGACTTCAGAGGTTGGAGTAGGTCTGCTCAGCTTGCCTGATGAGTAGATACACCAAGGCTATGTATTCTGCAATATACAATTCTCAAAAGAAATTTTAGTATCAAGATAATTGTTTGTTTGAATTCTGGAATCTAGTCTTCTGGCGGCCTGCCTCTGTCATGTCTAATCCATATAATTCTGGGAGTTTCTATGAGGGTGTCCTCCCATCATCCTCTCATTTTTGCCTTCCTGATCTCAAATTTCCCAACATCAGGAAATCCAAACTTTTGGGCACCTAGGCCCTCCACTTCCACTGATGCCTAACCCCTTACCCTATTCCCCTCTCCAATTACTTTGAGGGTGTACTCCCACCATCCTCTCATTCTGACCTCCCTGCTCTTGCAATTCCCCAACACTAGAGAATCCAAACTTTCAGGTACCAAGGTTGTTCACTTCCACTGATGCCTGGCAAGGCCACCCTCAACTACCTATACCTATACCATGATTTCCCCCCTTTGTGTTCTCAGGCTGGAGATTTTAGAATGGCTACTCCAGCTTGTTTCTTAGGACCATTTGCTTGAAAAATTGTTTTCCAGCCTTTTTCTCTAAGGTAGAGTCTGTCTTTGTCCCTGAGGTCAGTTTCCTGTATGCAGCAAAATGCTGGGTCCCGTTTATGTATTCAGTCCATTAGCCTATGTCTTTTAATTGGGGAACTGAGTCCATTGATGTTAAGAGATATTAAGGAACAGTGATTGTTGTCTCCTGTTATTTTTGTTATTAGAGGTGAAGTTATCTTTGTGTGGCTATCTTCTTTTGGATTTGTTGGAAGAGGGTTACTTTCTTGCTCTTTCTAGGGTATAATTTCCCTCCTTGTATTGGAGCTTTCCTGCTATTATCCTTTGTAATGCTGGGTTTGTTGAAAGATATTGTGTAAATTTGGTTTTGTCATGGAATATCTTGGTTTCTCCATCTATGGTAATTAGAGTTTTGCTGGGTATAGTAGCCTGGGCTGGCATTTGTGTTCTCTTAGGGTCTGTATGACATCTGTCCAGCATCTTCTGGCTTTTATAGTATCTGGTAAGAAGTCTGGTGTAATTCTTATAGGTTTGCCTTTATATGTTACTTGGCCTTTTTCCCTTACTGCATTTAATATTCTTTCTTTGTTTTGTGCACTTGGTGTTTTGATTATTATGTGACGGGAGGTATTTCTTTTCTGGTCTAGTCTATTTGGCGTTCTATAGGCTTCTTGTATGTTTATAGGCATATTGTTCTTTAGATTAGGGAAGTTTTCTTCTATAATTTTGTTGAAGATATTTATTGGCCCTTTAAGTTGGGAATCTTCACTCTCATCTATACCTATTATCCTTAGGTTTGTTCTTCTCATTGGGTCCTGAATTTCCTGGATGTTTTGTGTTAAGAGCTTTTTGCATTTTGCATTTTCTTTGACAGTTGTGTCAATATTTTCTATGGTATCTTCTGCACCTGAGATTTTCTCTTCTATCTCTTGTAGTCTGTTGGTGATGCTCATGTCTATGACTCCTGATTTCTTTCCTAAGTTTTCTATCTCCTGGGTAGTCTCATTTTGTGATTTCTTGATTGTTTCTAATTCCATTCTTATGTCCTGGATGGTTTTGTTCAATTCCTTCACCTGTTTGGTTGTGTTCTTTTGTAAGTCTTTAAGGAATTTTTGTGTTTCCACTTTAAGGGCTTCTACCTGTTTATGTGTGTTCTCCTCAAATTCTTTGAGAGTGTTATTTATGTCCTTCTTAAAGTCCTCTATCATCATCATTAGAAGTGATTTTAAATCTGAATCTTGCTTTCCTGGTGATATGGGAAATTCGGGACTTCCTTGTGTGGGAAAACTAGGTTCTAATGATGCCAAGTACCCTGGGTTACTGATGCTTATGTTCTTGTGCTTGCCTTTTGCCATCTGTATCTCCTTAGTGTTACCTGCCCTGTCCCTGACTGGAGCCTGTCTTTCCTATTATCTTGGTTGTATCAGAACTTTGTGGGGTGGGTGTAACTACTGGGGTAAGTGCTGGGGCCCAAAATCTGCTCAGTGCTCAAGCTCAAACAGAATACTGCCCGAGTTAGAGCACCTGGGATCCCCACTTCCTCTGGGTTCTCAGAGATTTGGGGCAGAGCTGCCACCCAAGATCTGCTCAGTGCTCTGGACCAGACTGGAAGGAACCAATGTTCTGGGCATGGAGTGACTTCCTGGGTCCTTGTGGGTCCCAGTTACTCCTTGTTTGGGGCGGGCCTTGCTGTCTGCTTACCTAAGATACTGCCTGAGTTAGAGTGCCTGGGATCCCTGTTTCCTCTGGGTTCTTTGAGATTGGGGGCAGAGCTGCCACCCAAAATCTGCTCAGTGCTCTGGCCCAGACCGGAAGGAACCAGTGTTCTGGGCAGGGAGTCGCTTTCATTATTTTACTCAACCCTTTCTCTATGTTTTCACAGACTTCATTAAGGGATTTATTTATATCCTCTTCAAATTCCTTGAGCATATTCACAATAGATACTTTGAAGTTCTTGTCTACTGCTTTCACTAAATTGCAAATCCCAGGGCCTACTATAATAGGTTTACCAGGTTATAGAGGAAACATTGTTTTGCATATTTCTGTTTGTAATTTTGTGCATGTGGAGCTATGATGTTTGAGGTTCTTCTTGATGTTGATATCTGGTCTTATCTTTATTGGGTGGGTGTTCTGTCCTTTGATTTCTGTTGCCCTCTCTGGACACTAGGCAGCTGTAGCAGCTGTGGAGTCCTTGGTAGAGAATGCTTCTGTATGTCAGTGGGTGGCAGAAAGAAAGGGAGCTGGGTTAGGAGGAAATGCTAAGAAGGGCTGTGGTATCAAGCACATGAGACAGGGGTATCAAGTCTGCATCAAGAAGTGGAGTACTCAGGGAGTGGACATGTGGTGGGAAGAGGGGATCCTGCAAGTAGTCTGCTACAGGATTTATAGTAAGTTGGGAGACAGTGTAATGGAGAATGGAGAGAATAGTGAGAATCTCCTTCCTAAATCCCAGCCCTGTGTGGCCCTGGGTATTTCTGAAAGTGTTTCTGCACATCTGTGGCTGACAGGAAGAAATGAAGTTGGCAGGAAGGCAAGGCTGAGAGGCTCAGCAGGAAAGAGCTAAGGTGGGTCTGCCAGGCATTTTACTTTTAGGTTATGACTGGGAGTTTTCCCCTGGCTTGTTTCTGAGTGTGCTCATTATTACTGTGTATAAAAGTTACTGTTGTACCTTACTACCTTAATTAAAGTTATCAAAAGTAAGGAGTTTTCTCACAGCCTCATTAAGGTATTTTAAGTATAAATTTATGTCATCTGTGAACAGGGCTAATTTGCCTTTTTTCCTATTTGTGTCTCTTATTTCTTCCTCATTTCTTATTACTTTGTCTAAGACTTCAAGCACTACATCCAGTAAGTACCGAATGCTCACCCTTGACTTATTTCTTCTATTATTATTATTTTATTTCTATTTTTATTTATTAATAATTCTATTCATATACATCTCAAATGATGTCCCAATTCCAAGATACCCCTCCACAAACCCCCATCCAACATCTTTCCTCTCCTCCCTCCCCTTTGCCTCTCTGAGGGTGCTTCCCCAGACACCTACCCTCCCCAGCCCCACTGTTCCAGCATTCCCTTATGCTAGGGCATCAAACCTCCACAGGATCAAGGGCCTCCCCTCCCTTTGCTGTCAGGCAAGGCCGTTTTCTGCTGCATATGTATCTAGAGCCATGGACCCCTCACTCCTTCTTGATTGGTGATCTAGTCTATGGGAGCACTGGGTGGTCAGGCCAGCAGATGTTGTTCTCCCTTTGTTGTTGCAATCCCTCTCCACTCCTTCAGTTCTTCCACCAGCACCCTCACTGGAGTCCCTCAGCTCCAGGAATCCACATCTGCATTGGTCAGTTGCTGGAATGAACTCCCAAGGAATAGCCATGCCAGGTTCCTGTCAGAAGGTGCCTCTTGGCAAAGGGAACAGTTGTGCCTCCAGAAGGGATGGATATCCATGTAGTGCAGTTCTTGGACTTCTTCAGTCTCTGCTCCATTTTTTGTTACTCTTCTCCCCTTGGACAGGAACATTTTTGGGCTAAAAACTTTGAGATGGTTGGGTGGCCCCATCTCACCACAGGGGGGCAGTGCCTGTCTACTGGAGCTGGTCTCTATAAGGTTCTATCCCCCCTTCTCTGTGCATTTTGACTAAAGTCATCCCCTTTTGGTCCTAGGAGCCTTTCATTTCCCTAGTGTCTGGGACCCTCCAGTGCCTATCTCTAGTTCTTCATTCCCCTGTTACATATTTTTATTCAGTTTCCTGACCCTCTGTACCTCTCTCCTGTCCCCTCCAGTACCTGATACCCCTTATTTCTTCCCCTCTTATTTTTCTCCCAGGGCTCCTCCCTCCAACTTCCTCAGTCATCCTGTTCTCCCCTCAATGCAGGACTTAGGCACGCACATCTTGTTCTTCCTCCTAAACTCCATATGGTCTATGGGTTGTATCATGGGCATTGTGAGCTTTGGGGCTAATATCCACTGATCAGTGAGTACATACCATGAGTGTTATTTTTTGACTGGGTTACCTCACTCAGGGTGATATTGTCTAGTTCCATCCATTTGCCTATGAATTTCATAAAGTCATTGTTTTTAGTTGTTGAGTAGTATTCCATTGTGCAAATGTACCACATTTTCCGTATCTATTTTTTCATTGAGAAACAACTGGGTTGTTTCTAGCTTCTGGCTCTTATAAATAAGGCTGCTATGAACATAGTGGAGCATGTGTTCTTGTTATATGTTGGAGCATCTTTTGGGTATATTCCCAGGAATGATATAGCTGGATTCTCAGGTAATACTATGTCCAATTATCTCAGAAACCACCAGAATGATTTACAAATGACAGCTTGCAATTCCATCAACAATGGAGGAGTGTTCCTCTTTCTCTACATCCTTGCCAACATCTGCAGTCACCTTCGTTTTTTATCTTATTCTGATTGGTGTGAGGTGGAATCTCAGTGTTGTTTTGATTTGCATTTCCTTGATGACTAAGGATATTGAACATTTTTAAAAGCGCCTCTCACACATTTGAGATTTTTCAGTTGAGAATTCTTTGTTTAGACAGTACTCCACTTTTTGATAGGGTTATTTGTTTTACTGGAGTCTAACTTCTTGAGTTCCTTCTATATTTTGGATGTTAGTCCTCCATCAAATGTAGGGTGGGTAAAGATCTTTTCTCAATCTGTGGGTTGCCGTTTTGTCCTATTGACAGTGTCCTTTGTCTTACAGAAGCTTTTCAATTTTATGAGGTCCTATTTGTTGATTGTTGATCTTAAAGCATAAGCCATTGGTGTTCTGTTCAGGAAATTTTCCCTATGTCCAAGTGTTCAAGGCTCTTCCTCACTTTCTCTTCTATTAGTTTCAGTGTATCTGATTTTATGTAGAGGTACTTGATCCACTTGGACTTGAACTTTGTACAAGGAGATAAGAATGGATCAATTTTCTTTCTTCTACATGCTGTCCCTCAGTTGAACCAGCACAATTTGTTGAAAATGCTGTCCTTTTTCAACTGGATGGTCTTAGCTTCTTTGTCAAAGGTCAAGTGACCATAGGTGTGTGTGTTCATTTTTTGGACTTCAATTCTATTCCATTGATCTTCCTGCCTGTCTCTGTACCAATACCATGCAGTTTTTGTCACTATTGCTTTGTAATATATAGCTTGAGGTCATGGATGGTGATTTCCCCAGAAGTTCTTTTATTGTTGAGATAATTTTTGATATCCTGCTTTTTATTTCATAGGAATTTGCAAATTGCTGTTTATAATTTTTTGAAGAATTGATTTGGAATTTTGATGGGGATTGCATTGAATCTGTAGCTTGCTTTTGGTAAGATGGCCATTTTTACTACATTAATCTTGCCAATTCACGAGCATGAGATATCTTTCATCTTCTGAGATATTCTTTCATCTGGTTCTTCAGGGATTTGAAGTTCTTGTCACAGAAATCTTTCACTTGTTTGGTTATAGTCAAACCAATACATTTTATATTATTTGTGATTATTGTGAATGGCATTGTTTCTTTAATTTTCTTGCTCAGTCCATTTATCCTTTGAGTAGAAGAAAGCTACTGATTTGTTTGTGTTAATTTTGTATCCAGCCACTTTGCTGAAGTTGTTTATCTGCTGTCGGAGCTCTCTGGTAGAATTTTTAGGGTTGCTTATGTATGGTATTATATCATCTGCAAATAGTGATGTCTTGATTTTCTCCCAATTTGGATCCTTTTGTTGTCTGATTGGTCTGGCTAGAATTTTGAGTACTATATTGAATAGGAAGGGAGAGAGTAGGCAGACTGGTCTTGTCCCTGATTTTAATGGGATTGCTTTGAGTTTCTTTCCATTTAGTTTGATGTTGTCTATTGGTGTGATGTATATTGCTTTCATTATATTTAGGTGTGAACCTTGAATTCCTGATCTTTCCAAGACTTTTACCATGAAGGGGTGTTGTATTTTGTCAAATGATTTCTCAGCATCTAATGAGATGATCATGTGCTTTTTTTCTTTGAGTTTGTTTATATAGTGGATTACATTGATGAATTTTTGTATATTGAACCATCCCTGCATTCCTGGGATGAAGCGTACTTGATCATGATGAATGACCATTTTGATGTGTTCTTGAATTTGCTTTGTGAGAATTTTATTGAGTACTTTGTATTAATAAGGGAAATTGGTCTGAAGTATACTTTGCTGTTTTTTTTTTTTTGTGGTTTAGGTATCAGTGTAACTGTGGCTTCATAGAAATACTTGGGTAGTGTTCCTCTGTTTCTATTTTTTAGAATAATTTGAGAACTATTGATATTAGGTCTTCTTTGAGGACCTAATAAAATTCTACACTAGAATCCTGGCCCTGGAATTGTTTTTGATTGGGAGACTTCCAATGACTTCTTTTATTTCCTTGGGGATTATGGGACTGTTTAGATGGTTTATCTGATCCTGATTTAACTTTGGTACCTGGTATCCTTCTAAATTTTCCAGTTTTTTTGAATATAACTTTTGTAGTAGGGTCTGATTACACTTTGAATTTCTTCAGTTACTGTTGTTATGTCTCCCTTTTTATTTCTGATTTTGTTAATTTGGAAACTATCTCTGTGCCCTCTGGTTAGTTTGACTAAGGGTTTATGTATCTTGTTGATTTTCTCAAAGAAACAGCTACTAGTTTTGTAGATTCTTAGTATAGTTCTTTTTGTTTTTTACTTGGTTGATTTCAGTTGATTTCCTGCCATCTACTCTTCTTGGGTGTAGCTTTCAGATGAGCTGTTAAGCTGCTAGTGTATGATCTCTCCAATTTCTTTATGGAGGCACTCAGAGCTATGAATGTTTCTCTTAGCACTGCTTTCATTGTGTCCCATAAGTTTGGATATGTTGTGTCTTTATTTTGATTAATTCTAAAATGTCTTTAATTTCTTTCTTTATTTCTTTCTTGACCAAGTTCTCATTGAGTAGAGCATTGTTCAGTTTCCATGTCTATGTGAGTATTCTGTTGTTTTTCTTGTTATTGAAAACCAGCCTTAGTCTGTGGTAGTCCAATAGAATTCATGGGATTAATTCAATGTTCTTGTATCTGTTGAGGATTGTTTTGTGTCCAATTATATGGTCAATTTTTGAGAAGGTACCATGAGGTGCTGAGAAGAAGGTATATTCTTTTATTTTAGGATGAAATGTTCTATAGATACCTGTTAAATCCATTTGGTTCATAACTTCTGTTAGTGTCACTGTGTCTCTGTCTAGTTTCTGTTTCCATGATCTGTCCATTGATGACAGTGGAGTGTTGAAATCTCCTATTTTGTGTTAGGTTCAATGTGTGCTTTGAGCTTTAATAACTTTTTCTTTTCTTCTCTCTCTCTCTCTCTCTCTCTCTCTCTCTCTCTCTCTTCTTTCTTTCTTTCTTTCTTTCTTTCTTTCTTTCTTTCTTTCTTTCTTTCTTTCCTTCCTTCCTTCCTTCCTTCCTTCCTTCCTTCCTTCCTTCCTTTCTTTCTTTCTTCCTTTCTTTTTTTCAAGTGTGGGTGCCCTGTGTTTAGAGTATATGATGTTCAGAATTGGGAATTCATCCTGATGGATTTTTTCCTTTGATGTGTATGTAGTGATCTTCTCATCTTTTAAAATAACTTTTGATTGAAAGTCTATTTTTTGGATATTAGAATAGCTACTCCAGCTTGTTTCTTGTGACAATTTGCTTGAATTTTTTTCCAGCATTATACTGTGAGGTAGTATCTGTCTTTTTCACTGAGGTGTGTTTCCTATATGCAACAAAATGTTTGGCCCTGTTTACATATCCAGTCTGTTAGCCTATGTCTTTTTTATTGGGGAATTGAGTCCAGTAATGTAAAGATATTAGGGACTAATGATTGTTGCTTTCTGTTATTTAGTTGTTAGAGGTAGAATTATATTTGTGTATTTTCATTCTTTTGGGTTTATTGTGAAAAAATTAATTTCTTGCTTTTTTTCCCTCCATATATTGGACTTTTCCTTCTATTATCCTCTGTAGGATAATAGGGCTGGATTAGTGGAAAGACATTGTTTAAATTTGGTTTTGTCTTGGACTACCTTGGTTTCTCCATCTATGGTAATTGAAATTGAGAGTTTTGGTGGGTATAGTAGACTGGACTGGCATTTAAGTTCTCTTAGGGTCTGTATGACATCTGCTCAAGATCTTCTGGCTTTTAATGTCTCTGTTGAGAAGTCCAGAATAATTCTAATAGGTCTGCCTTTACATGGTACTAGACCTTTTCCCCTTATCACTTTTAATATTCTTTTCTTTTTGTTCTTTGCATTTGATGTTTTAATTCTTATGTGATGGGAGAATTTTTTTTTGTTTTATTTGTTTGGTGCTCTGTATGTTTATGGGCTTCTTGTATGTTTATGGGCATCTTTTTTTTTTTTAGGTATGGTCAGGTTTATTTTATTATTTGTTGAAGATGTTTGCTGGCCGTTGAGTTGGGAATCTTCACTCTCTTCTATATTTATTATTTTTAGATTTGGTCTTTTCATCGTTTCATAGATTTCTTGAATGTTTTGAGTTAGGAGGTTTTTGCTTTTTGTATTTTCCTTGACTATTGCTTCAAGGTCTTCTATGGTATTGTGTACACCTGAGATTCTGTCTTCTATCTCTTGTATTCTGATAGTGATGCTTGCATCTGTGACTTCTGCTCTCTATTCTAGGTTTCCATCTCCAGGGTTGTCTCTCTTTGTGTTTTCTTTAATGTTTCTATTTTCATTTTTGAATCCTGGACAGTTTTGTTCAATTCCTTCACATGTTTGAATGTGTTCTCCTGTATTTCTTTAAAAGATTTATGATTTTTATCTTTGAGAGCTTCTCTTTGTTTACTTGTATTTTTTTTAATGTTTATCAATACTTAATTCAAATGCAAAAGTTCAGAACAAGATATTTGTAGGGCTTGGGATTTTTTTTAAAACCAAAACAATAGGAGAAATGCAACAGGATGACCTTTCCATTTGCAAAAACTTTCAAGGAAAGACTCATACATAGGGCCATAAGGAACATGTTTAACTAAACCTTCTTTTCTCTCACTGCCAGTAGTTTTACCCATTCCATAATTGTAATTCATGCTCCTGAATTAAGACTTACAGCTCAACTTTTCTAACATAACCATTTAAAAATACTTAGCCCCAGTTTGCCTCTTACAATGTCAAACAAATCCTAATTACTTCAATATGCATTTCTTTTTAAACAAGGGGAGGGGACACCATTTGTAGAAAGTAATACTTAGCTTCCAGTTACATTTCTCAGAAATGGCATATGCCACTCAAAGGCCTACACATGCTCATGCTTTCCAAATGAAATACCAAGCCTAATGTGCATTGAAGTATAAATAGAAAAATTGAAGGCCAGTATTATAAGTATTTTTTCTATTTACCTGAAGCACATTAAAAAATGGTACACTTTAGAAATTCAGTGGCACATGGTACACTGCCATTCACTTGATAAATATTATACAGTTAAAAAATATAAATAAATTTTTTTCTCCTGTTTTGAACATTGTGTTACATAATTTTATCTGCCCAAACAGGCCATTTACAAATATCAGGTCAATAAACTGCCAACATCCATAAAAAGGTAGCTTTTTAACTAAAAAGCCAAGAATATAAGTGGTATGTAAACAAGAAAAGACAAAGCTAAACTGGAATGTAAACCTAAATATCTACAATTTTTTTTTCATTTGGCCCTTTATACTCTTCTCTCCCTCTACCATGTTGTGCTGGAGTTCTGGGCTCCATTACTCTAGGACTCTGTCCACACATAGGAACCACACCTACCTGCCCAAAGCTCTCAGTTTGCATGTAGCTTCCATCATGGAACCACTCATGGTTGCTGGGGAAACGCCAGGATTAGCTTCATAATCTATGCCACCACTACCACCTAGTGGTGGAAATTTCTGACCTCCTGAACCATAAGGATCTCTCATGTTCATTGTTCCACCACCACCCATTCTGATGCCTCTTTCTCTTGGATCCATGTAGCACATCCTTCTGTAACTTTCTCCTTCTTCTTTTTTGGATATTTTATTTAAATTTCAGATGTTATCCCCTTTCCCTATTTAACCCAACCCCCCAAACCCCTATCCCACTGCTCCACCTCCTGCTTCTATGAGGGTATGTTCTCAGGCACCCACACACACCCTCCTCCACATCCTTGACTTCCCCCACACTGGGGCATTCAGCCTTCACAGGACCAAGGACTTCCTCTCCCACCTATGTCTGACAAGGCCATCCTCTCCTACATATACAGCTGGAGCTATTGGGCCCTTCCTATGTGTTCCCAGGCTAGTGGTTTAGACCCTGGGAGCTCTGATTGGTTGGTATTGTTGCTCTCTCCATGATGCCACAAACCTGTTCAGCTCCTTCAGTGTTCTCACTCACACCTCCATTGGGAACCCCATGATCAGTTCAATGGTTAGCTGTGAGCATCCACCTGTGTATATGTCAGGCTCTGGTAGACCTCTAAGAAGACACCTATATCAGGCTCCTGTCAGCATGCATTTTCTGGCATGCACATCAGCATCTGCCTTTGATGACCGCACATGAGATGGATACCCAGGTGGAATGGTCTCCAGACAGCCCCTCCTTCAGTTTCTGTCCCACACTTTGTCTCCACATTTGCTCCCATGATTATTTTTACTCCCTCTAAGAAGGAACGAAGCACCCACACTTTGGTCTTCCTTCTTCATGAGCTTCATGTGGTCTGTGAGTTGCATCTTGGCTATTTTGAGCTTTTGGGCTAATATCCAATTATCAGTGAATGCATACCATGTGTGTTCTTTTGTGGCTGGTTACCTCACTCAGGATGATATTTCCATACATTTGCCTAAGATTTTCATGAATACATTGTTTTTAATATCTGAGTAATATTCCATTGTGTAAATGTACCACATTTTCTGTATTCATTCCTCTGTTGAAGGATTCTTTCCAGCTTCTGGCTATTATAAATAGGGCTACTTTGAACATAGTGGAGCCTGTGTCCTTCTTATATGTTGGAGCATCTTTTGGGTATATGCCCAGTAGTGGTATAGCTGGGACCTCTGGTAAAACTATGTCCAATTTTCTGAGGAACTGCCAGACTGATTTTCAGAGTGGTTGTATCAGCTTGCAATCTCACCAACAATGGAGGAGTGTTCCTCTATCTTCACATACTAGCCAGCATCTGCTATCACCTGAGTTTTTGATTTTAGCCATTCTGACTGGTGTGAGGTGGAATCTCAGTGTTGTTTTGATTTGCATTTCCCTGATGACTAAGGATGTTGAATAAGTCTTTAGGTGCTTTTTGTCCATTCAAGGATTCTCTGTGAGAATTCTTTGTTTAGCTCTCTACCCCATTTTTAAATTTGGTTATTTGATTGTCTGGGCTCTAATTTCTTGTGTGCTTTGTATATATTTGACATTAGCCCTCTATCGAATGTGGGATTGATAAATATCTTTTCCCAATCTGTTTGTTGCCATTTTGTCCTATTGACAGTGTCCTTTGCCTTACAGAAACTTTGCAATTTATGAGGTTCCACTTGACAATTCTTGATCTTAGAACATAAGCCATTGGTGTTCTGTTCAGGAACTTTCCCCCTGTCCCTAGGTATTTGAGGGTCTTCCCCACCTTCTATTCTATTAGTTTCTGTGTATTTGGTTTTATGTGAAGGTTCTTTATCCACTTGGATTTGAGCTTTGTACAAGGAGATAATAATGGATAGATTTGCATTCTTCTACATGCTGACCTCCAGTTGAACCAGCACTATTTGTTGAAAATACTGTCCTTTTTCCACTGGATGGTTTTAGCTCCTTTGTCAAAGATCAAGAGACCATAGGTGTGTGGGTTCTTTTCTGGGTCTTCAATTCTATTCCATTGATCTTCCTGCCAGTCTCTGTACCAATACCATGCAGTTTTTATCACTACTGCTCTGTAGTACAACTTGATGTCAGGGGTGGTGATTTCCCCAGACATTCTTTTAGTGTTTAGAATAGTTGTTGTTATCCTGTTTTTTTTTGTTATTCCAAATGAATTTTCAAATTGCTCTTTCTATCTCTATAAAGTGTTAATTTGGAATTTTGATGGGGATTGCATTGAATCTGTAGATTACTTTTGGCAAGATGGCCATTTTTTACTAAATTAATCCTGTCAATCTATGAGATGGGAGATATTTTCATCTTCTGAGATCTTCTTTGATTTCTTTCTTCAGAGACTTGAAGTTCTTGTCATACAGATCTTTCACTTGCTTTGTTAGATTCAAACCAAAATATTTTATATTATTTGTGACTATTGTGAAGTATGTCATTTCTCAGTCTGTTTATACTTTGAGTAGAGGAAGGCTACTGATTTGTTTGAGTTGAATTTATATCCAGCCACTTTGCTGAAGTTATTTATCAGTTTTAGGAGTTCTCGGGTGGAAGTTTTGGGGTCACTTAATTATTAATTATAAGGATAAACAGGCTGAGAATGAAATTAAGGGGATGACAGAATGGTCACAAATAATATAAAATATCTTGGAGTGAATCTAACCAAGCAAATAAAAAACCTGTATGACAAGAGCTTCAAGTCTCTGGAAAAAAAATCAAAGAAGATCTCAGAAGATGGAAAGATCTCCCATGCTTGTGGACTGGAAGGATTAATTTAGTAAAAATGGCCATCTTGCCAAAAGCAATCTACAGATTTAATGCAATCCCAATCAAAATTCCAAATCAATTCTTCATAGAGATAGAAAGAGCAGTTTGCAAATTCATTTAGAATAACAGAAAACCCAGGATAATGAGAACCATTCTCAATAATGAAAGAACTTCTGGGGGAATCACCATCCCTGACTTCAAACTGTACTATAGAGCAATAGTAATAAAAACTGCATGCTATTGGTACAGAGACAGGCAGGAAGATCAATGGAATAAAATTGAAGATCCAGAAATGATCCCACACATCTATGGTCCCTTGATTTTTGATAAAGGAGCTAAAACTTTCCAGTGGAAAAAAGACAGCATTTTCAACAAATGGTGCTCGTTCATCTGGAGGTCAGCATGTAGAAGAATGCAAGTTGATGCATTATTATCCCTTTGTACAAAGGTCAAGTCCAAGTGGTACATTTACACAATAAGGTATTACTCAGCTATTAAAAACAATGAATTCAAGAAAGTTTTAGGTAAATGGATGGAACTAGAAAATATCATCCTTATTGAGGTAACTCAACTACAAAAGAACACACATGGTATTCACTTACTGATAAGTGGATATTAGCCCAAAAGTTTGAAATAGCCAAGATTCAACTCACAAACCACAGGAAGCTCATGAAGAAAGAAGACCAAGTGTGGATGCTTCGGTCCTTCTTAGAAGGAGCAAGAAAATACTCAAGAGAGCAAATGTAGAGACAAAGTGTGGGACAGAAACTGAAGGAGGGGCCGTCTGGAGACCATTCCACCTGGGTATTCATCCCCTGTGTAGTCACCAAAGATAGACCCTGATATGGATGGCAGGAAGTGCATGCTGACAAGAGCCTGATATAGCTGTCTCCTTAGAGGTCTGCCAGAGTGTGATATATTCAGAGGCAGATGCTCACAGCTAACCATTGATCGGATCAAGGGGTTCCCAATAGAGGAGTTAGAGAGAAGACTGAAGGATATGAAAGGATTTGTGGCCCCATGAGGAGAGCAACAATACCAACCAGCCAGAGCTCCCCGGGGTTTAAACCACCAGGCTGGGAGCACATAGGCAGGGACCCATGACTCCATCTGTATATGTATGGGAGGATGGCCTTGTTGGGCATAGGTGGGATAGAAGATCCTTGGTCCCATGAAGACTGACCACCAAGTGGGGGAAATTTGAGGGTGGAGAGGTAGGAGTGGAAGGGTAGGTGGGGGGCACATCCTCATAGAAGCATGAGGAGGGGGGATGGGATAGGAGGTTCCTGGGTGGTGGGGGTAATAGGGTAAGAGGATAAAATCTGAAATGTAAATATAATATCCAATAAAAAAAGCATGTGGTCTTGGAGCAGACTGGGCTCCTGTATAGTGCCACAGTGAGTAGAGGCACTGTTTGAAGACAAGTATGGGAGGAATGCATGGCTTGGTTACTCCAAGACAAGAGACAGACCAAGGTCTAGACTGATTCTAGTGTAACCAGGAATAGTATGGATCATCATAACAGTGGTTGCTGATTTGACATCAAAGCTGTGGTACTGTCAAGGCCACAATGGCTGAAAGTGGCACCAACATGCTGTAGCCAGAGAAGTGAGTGCCAACACGTGTGTGAAGAGAGGATGATCTCTGAGTGCCTTAGCCAATATCTCAGAGCTTCACAGGAAGGCCACTCTGTCTGGCAAGCTTCTCTTGGGACTGGACTGTGTCTCTTATGGAGCCTTCAAGGCACTTATACAGCATGTTTCTGTGTCCCCTCCCTTGCTAGTTTATTGTATTTCTCTCTGTTGACCTTGTTGGTATGGGCTATTTCTAGCATGAGTGGGTCACCATGGTTAAGGTTTGAATAGCAGAGAGCAGATGGACAAGAGACCTTGGAGAAAGAGAAAAGGGCCAGTCAGCTGAGGCCCTGAGGCTGTGGGTTCCTTGTGGGCCCAGTGAAGCTCCTGAAGTACAATTTCTGCTTCTATCAACACTCCAATTTAAGGATTCTGTTCAAATCATGGTAATATTTGATTTTAAAATACCAGCAGGACACACATTACAGTGTTTTCTTAGCATACTGTTCTAGGATATCTCCTTCCTCTATGTGGTTCTGACCTTTACTTCTCTCCTTCACTGAAACCCCTGTGGTCTTAGCTCTCACACTCTTCCAAACCTCCAGTCTATGCCCACACCACACATCTTTAGTGGCCCAGAAGACTTTGTTTACTGGCAAGAAAACAGGAATTCAGAATGTTGAAGTTAGAGACTCAAAACCAAGACTGCATGGCCAATCCATCTTCCCACCTCTTACTTCTGTGCTCTCCTGTGTTGGGGGCAATGTCAGAGGACTTGGACAAAAGAAGTGATTTACCAGGGCTTGCTGAGCAACGGATAAAACATTTGTGCTTTTACCTAAATCCACCATGACTCAAAACAAACTGGCTTCAATGAGTCCAAAGTCCTGACCACAGTTTCCTATAGGTAAAACTACCTACGGTAAGGACAGGTTCCAATAACGAGGGCACTCAACTCTTCTGATGTTCTGAAGCCTGACACTCCAGGGCTGTAGACATTGCTCCACACCTCAGGGCTGCCTGTCCTTTCTCAAGTGCCCTTGCTGCTATTCCTCTTTCTCCAGTCTTTTCTGACTCTTTGCCTAAAATGCCACTGGTCCTGGAGGCTGGCAAACTCTGATGGCTATCCCTGCCTTTTATGGGCAGTGGGATATGGCTGCCTTCCTAAGGTATAATCCAGAAAAGCGCCAGTTTGGCACAGTATTGACCTATTTCCTAGATGTGTCATTCTGATGGAGTACACTGTGACACTGTACAGTACAGTGGTTCTGTCCTTCTGGATTTACCATATCCTCCTCTGTAGACCTTTTCTAACATTCCAAAGCCTGTCCTGTGATTGTCCCAGTGCCCAAAGTCTTATGCTCCACTTTTGGGAGTGGGTGGCTTGTTGTCCTACCCACCCTTCCCCATACTCAATCTTAGTTCTAGAGTACCTATAGTCCTATAGCATGTTTAGCTTGGATTTTTTTGAGGCAGAGGTCTCTCCTAGGTCAGTCTCCCGAGTGCTGTGATTATAGGTGTGTGTCACCATGGCCAGTTGAACTGAGTTCTTAGTCTCATCCACTGATGCTCATTCTTACTTGTTTTGGAAAAGAAAAGTTTCTTTTTTTACATACTCGGATATCAGGCCATGTATCTGACCTTTAAGAGATGATTCACAGCCTGTGCTGGTCCTCTTTGGATGAATGAATGAGGGATGATAAAAGTTTAATATTTGCCTTCTGAATTTTAGGAAAAATGCAAATAGAGTTGGTACTGCCTTCTGTACCCATTTGACAGTTTGGAGTATCACACAGCAACTAACTACTGAGGATATTACTAGGGCATAGGTACTTTGCTTTACCATGTCTTCTCCTTACAGTATGGAGAATGAGGTAGTCACAGGACTGGGCAGGGCTACATGACCTTGGGAAGCTGTCTGTTCTTCCTGAGCTCCCATGTCCACTAGTCAGCAAGGAGGTATGTGAGACAAGCAAGCTGAGTGTCTCTATGTTTAGACATAGTTACTGCTGGGGACCATTATGACCTCAGGATTCCAGGCATTCCACTGCTGCCATTGCTGTTGATATTAGGGTGATAAATTTTGGTAGTGAAAGCAACCTTTGGGGGCTTGAAAGGATAATCTGTGAAGTAGATGGTCAGGAAAAAAACACCTCCTTGGTTAGGACTGTCATTAGTCATCACCCACAATTCCTGTGGAACACTGAACTGGAAGATCCCTCTGTCTGTTTCTTCTGGATCTGCTTTGGCCTGGCTGACCTCATGGGTATAAATCTTGGTTATATTTTTTGATCCTGGCTATTGTGGCCTGTAGGTGTTACAACTGGGTAGGGCTTTGATTTTTTTCTCTCTTGGCAGTTTGCATAGTGCCTTCTGATACTATGAAAACCATTCCTCCAGGCCAGTCCCAGCCCAGGTCCTTGGGTCTGAATTGTATTGTGCTTACAACAATAAGGTTTTTTTTTTTTTGCCTTTAAAAAAACATATTGGATATGTTTTTTTAAATATATGGATATTTTATTTTTTACATTTCAGATGTCATCCCCTTTTTTCTTCCCCTCCCCCAGAGACCCCCTACACCATCCCCCCTCCTCTATTTTGCTTTTTTGTTTTGTTTTTTCTTTTTATTGGATATTTTATTTACATTTTAGATGTTATTCCCTTTCTCCATCCCCCATCCAGGAACCCCCTATTTCATCCCCCCATCCTCTTGCTTCTATGAGGATGTGCCAGCATGCACCCACCTACTCCCACCTCCCCACCCTCGAATTCTCCCATACTGGGGCATTCAGCCTTCACAGGACCAAGGACCTCCTCTCCCACCTATGTCCAACAAGGTCATTCTCTCCTACATATACAGCTGGAGCCATGGGTGTCTCCCTATGTGCTCCCAGGCTTAGACTCCCAGGTTTAGACCCTGGGAGCTCTGGTTGGTATTGTTGCTCTCCTTATGGGGCCGCAAACCCTTTCAGCTCCTTCAGTCTTCTCTCTAACACCTCCATTGGGAACCCCTTGATCAATTCAATGGTTAGCTGTGAGCATCTCCTCTGCATATGTCAGGCTCTGGCAAGCCTCTAAGGAGACAGCTATATCAGGCTCTTGTCAGCATGCACTTCCTGACATCCACATCAGCATCTACTTTTGGTGACTGCACATGGGATGGATACCCAGGCAGAACAGTCTCCAGAAGACCCCTCCTTCTGAAAAGCAACAAAGGGCAAAACCAGCCTTTATTGTTTGGGAAGATTTTGCGTGCCCCTTGGTCAACAACTGCAAGAGAGATTTCCCAAGTCTGGAACTAGGGTCTTTGTTGAATAGTCTATTGTTTCCCCTGTTTTTTCAAGCGTCCTTAGCATTGCTTACTTATCTGCCCTCCTCCCCTTATGTTATTCTCCTTCTCTTCTAAGTTAAAGTGCCCCCCACTTCCTCCATTTCCCTCCTCAGTAGCTGTGTCCCACCATCTCTCCCTCATGAGCTTCTTCCTTCACAACCATGACAGCATTTTATTCTTCTGGATTTTTCACTTTCTTCAGGTTTGGTACTCACATCTAAAGATCCAAGTAAAGACCCATAAATAAGAGAGAACACACACCATTTGTGTTTCTGGGTCCAGAATAGTTCACTCAATATTATATTTTCTATTTCTACCCACTTACCCCTCATTGTCAAGTTTCTTTTTAAATCAGCTGATTATAATTCTATTATATATGAACCACATTTTCAGTATCCACTCATCAGTTAAAGGACATATAGGTTGCTTCCATTGTCTACATGTTTTGAATCCAGCAACAGTGAACATGGCTAAGTATCTCTGTAGTAGGATATTGAGTCCTTTGGGTATATGCCATAAAGTGGTTAGGTAGCTTATTTGGTAGATTTATTTTTAGCTTTTTGTTTTGTTTTTTTAGTTAATTTATCTATTTACTTTACATTCAGACCAGTTTCCCCTCCTTGTCTTTCCCCCACCATATACTCCTTTTCTCTTTCTCTTCAGAAAAGGGGAGGTCTCCCATGGATATATACTGACCTTGGTATATCAAGTTTCAGCAAGACTAGGAATATCTTTTACTGAGGCTAAATGAGGCAGCCCAGTTAGTGTAAAGGGTTACAAAGGCAGGCAAAATGGTCAAAGACCAGCTATGTTCCTACTGTTAGCAGTCCCAATGAAGACCAAGCTGCACATCTGTTACATATATGCAGAGGGCCTAGGTCAGTCCCATGCATACACCCTGGTTGGTGTTTCAGTGTCTGTGAGCTCCTATGGGCCCAGGTTAGTTGATTAAGTAGTTATTCTTGTGGTGTTATTGACCCCACCAGCTTCTACAATCCTTCCCCGCCCTCTTTCTCATGATTCCGAAAGCTCTGCCTAATGTTTGGCTGTAGGTCTCTGCATTGGTTTCTATCAGTTGCTAGATAAGGCTGCTCTGATGATGGTTATGCTCGGATCCTATCTGTTAGATAGTAGAATATCAGTAACAGTGTCAAAGGTGGGCTTCCTCTCATGACATGGGTCTCAAGCTGGACCAGTCATTGGTGGGCTATACCCTTATTTTCTGCTTCATCTTTACTCCTGCACATCTTGTAAACCACACAAATTGTAAGTCAAAGGGTTTCTGGCTAGGTTGATATCCCAATCCTCCACTGGAAGTCTTGCCAGGTTACATGAGATGGCCAGTTCAGGCACTGTATCTCCAATTTCTAGAAGTCATAGCAAGGGTCACCTGGGAGTTTCCATTTTCCTATGTTTCTAGCTCATCTCAGAGAGGGTCCAACATTCCAGTTGTCTTTCCAAGTACTCTCTCCTTTCTCTTTTCCTGCCTGATCCCTCCTGTTCTCATCCCCAACTCCACTCCCTGTCCCTTTCCACATCCATATTTAAGTCTATTCTATTTCCCTTTCCTGGGAAGATCCATACATTCTCCTCCTACTTGAGCCCTCCTTGTTACTTAGCATCTTTGGGTCTGTGAATTGTAGCATGGCTATTTTTTATTTACATCAAATATCTACTTATAAGTAAGTACATACCATATTCGTTTTTCTAGGTCTGTATTACCTCCCTTAGAATGATCTTTTCTAGTTCCATTCATTTGACTGCACATTTAATGATGTCATTGGTTTTTAACAGCTGAAAGTAATTTTATTGGCATTTCTCTCATCACAAAGGATGGTGGACACCTTTTTTTTTTTTAAATAAAGTATGAGTGATTTGTCTGCATGTACACCTGCATCAGGTCCTCTGGAAGAGCAGCCGATGCTCCTAACCACTGATCCATTTCACTGGCACATGGATGACAAACACTTTAAATATATAAATCTCTTTTCAGAGCCACACTTAATTTTTTAATAATACTTCTATGTTTCTACAAACTGTATAGTTTTTTTTTTCCCATGAGACATGGGAGGAGACTCACGGGAACGAGTGGGATTCGAACCCGCGGGTTAGAGAGAGAGCACGCAGAGGGCCCTGCGCCCTCTGCAGGTGGCCACCTTAGCCGCTGCACCACAGCCGGTTCGCTAACTGTATAGTTTTTAACTGTATTCTAAATACTTATATTTACATCTACAGTAAAACTCTCATGTCTCACCAAAGAAGATTGTTTTGTACCAAACAGATGATACTGGAGAGATCCAAAACTTGTCAAAATGCAGAGAGTAATTGACCTTAGGGTGTTCCTTCTTGATTGATACATCTACAATGAAGTCCTTAATTCTAAGTTTCAGAGACCACTTTGGAAGAGGTGTCTGAAAGATTGTAAGAGCCAGAGATTAGAAAAGTTACTGCAATGTATGACAGGGAAGCTTCACCCATGAAATCTCAACAATATGATTATCCAAATGAGACCTGCATATTGCCAACACCAGTTGAAATGCCAACATGGTGGGGGCAGTTTGATGAGACCTCACCCCTAGATGAAGAGCTACAAGTAATTAATGGCTGCTGAGAGAAGAGGAATCAGTATAAGGCTCCTAATATTTTATCCAATCTTAAATAATTAGCCTTAGAAACATAGACAGACAAGCAGCACCAATTGGATTCAGTAGGTTACATATAAATCAATGTGTAATATGTATGTGTAATTGTATGTATATATTAGAGATAATTATAAAAGAAGAGGTTATGAATTTGAGAAAGAGGAGGTGGGATAGGAGAGTGTGAGGGCTTGAGGGTAATGTGGAAATTCTGGAAATGTATTACTAGGATTTTCTTAGCAGACACCCCTATTCAAGTTTGAATACCTAAAGTTGTGTTTAGTTGCCAGTGGTTGCAGATGACCTTAATTTAGGTTACGTAAGGAAACATTCAACATAGCTAGAGAGGTCTATAACAGGTCAAAGGATTGCAGTCAAGGACAGATTGTTGAAAATGTTTTATTTTGATTCATTATAAAAATACAGGTGAGCGAACACAGAAAGACAAATGCATGTTCTCTTTCATCTTTGGTTCCTAGCTCCAAATCCTCAGATCAAATAGAGACCATCACAGAAAGCCACAACTGATCATAGTGTAGAAACCAACAGATTGAGAAAGCCCCGCTTCAATGGCTACAAATACATCACAGCTTCTGTATCTATGGTTTAGGGAACATTGCAGAGGAGGAGGTAAAATATTGTAAGAGCCAGAATATCAGTAAGTTTCCTGTGAAAGAGACTCATCCAGAAATGCCTATATAATCAAGATGGACACAATGACAATATAAATGAACACAGAAACATGGGAGAGGGATTCTCCTGGGATACCACTCCTAGACAAAAACTTACATGAAACTAAGGATTGCTTGAAGAAGGAGAATTAGCATCTTCCAGGGATGAGCTCTCTTATTGTTTGTCAAATGCAGAGTGGTCATTATACACACAAACAATAGAAACAGATTCAGCAGATTGTATGTCTATATTGGTGCATATACCTTAGAAACACACAGATATGTGTATGTAACAATCATAAAGAGAGAAAAAGTTGCTATTAACTTGAGAGTGTATGTGGGAAATATGAGAGGGGTTTGAGGGAGTGTTGTTGGGTGAGTCTAGAGGAAGAAAAAGGAGGTGGGAATATGATGGACTTCTATTGGGGCACATGCCTTTATGCCAGCATGTGGGAGGAAGAGGCAGATAGATCTCTGTAAGTTCAAGGCAAGCCTGGTCTACAAAGTGAGTTTCAGGACACCCAGGGCCACACAGAGAAACAGTATTTTAAACAAACCAGACCAGACCAGACCAGACCAGACCAGACCAGACCAGACCAGATCAGACCAGACCAAACCAAACCAAACCAAACCAAACCAAACCAAACCAAACCAAACCAAACCAAACCAAACCAGCTATGTTGGGGATAGTCTATTGTTGTAGCTTCTGACATTACTAGATGAATTGCACAGCAAATTCTCTGATCCTCTGACTCTGAAAATCTTTCTATTCCCCTTCCTTGAGATTTAGGTGCAGTATTTCTGTTGTTGGTACATCTGTTGGGACAGGGATTCATGATTCTTCCTTTTCTTTAGTCATGTTTTATTTCTTTCTTTTAAAATTTTTTTATTGATATTTTATTTACATTTCAGATATCTCCTTACCCCATTCCACCCTCCATCTCCCCAGGAACACCCTATCGCATTACCTCTTCTCCAGCTTCTATAAGGATGTGCCCCGACCTGCCCCCCACTCCCACCTCCCCAGTGTTTTTTTCCAATGGTCCCAACTATTGCAAAGAGAAGTTTTCTTGATGTAGCATGGATCCTTAAGGAGGCCTCAACCCTGCACAAAGAACTACAGGTAATTAAGGAATGTTGAGAGCATACCAATTGTTTCTATTATAATTGATTATTCAATAATAACTGGTCAGCACTGAATACACACATATATACAAGTCACATTTTAAAGAGTAGATAGCATTTATGAATTTAGTATTACCTTTCTACCCACACATATATAACAATAATTAATAAAAAAGAGGCCATGAATTTGAAAGAGAGCAAG
Source organism: Arvicanthis niloticus (assembly GCF_011762505.2). Taxonomy (NCBI): domain Eukaryota; kingdom Metazoa; phylum Chordata; class Mammalia; order Rodentia; family Muridae; genus Arvicanthis; species Arvicanthis niloticus. The sequence goes on along the minus strand of NC_133438.1, from coordinate 1,048,811 downwards.
AAAAAGCATATATAGCAGGTTTTAGAGGGAGGAAAAAAAGGGGAAATGATCTAATTATGTCATAATTTCATATATAGAAGAAATAACTAAAACCAATCTAAAATAGTAAAAATAATTATTGGTGACTCAAATTCAGGTATGGTACAAGACATTCATTGGATAACTGCCAGTTGTTCCACATTAGAGTCCCACCCACAGAAGTATTTGTGGTAGTTAGTAGTTAAGAAATGGAAAATCATTTGTTCAGTGTTTAAAAAGTGTTCCTTGGAACAGAAAACACCATAAAATGGATAACCCAAGCTCTAAATAGTATTTCAAAACAGTGATTAGAAGTATTTTATTTTTTATTTTTTTCCATTTTTATTAGATATTTTATTTACACTTCAGATGCCATCCCCTTTCCCCATTCCCCCCTTAGAAAACCCCTATCCCATGCTCCCTTTTCCTTTTTGCATTTATACATTTAAAACAAATGTTAGTCATAGGCTTTATAGGTTTGGTATTGTTCAATCAGAGGTGTAACCCACTACCCAACCTAGATATATCAACTATCTTTGACTGGTAGAGATACATGAACATCTGCCTCCCTGTCTCCCCCCTCTTTCTCTCTTTCATCACCTAGCTTCTCCTCTCCTTCTCCTCCTCTTCTTACTCCTTCTCTTCCTCTCAGTACTCCTCCCACCTTAGCTCCTCCCACATATCACCCTTCCTGTTAAAATGAAACTTTTCTCTCAAAATACAATTAGAACATAATTATGCCAATTTGTACCAGTGAGGTACAAGATAGTCCTAATACCCAGTCCATCATTTTGTTGACTAACCAGCACCTCTGTCGTCTATCCTAACTAAAACATTTAGTTCTGAACCTGGCTTTAGGATGAATGTCAGCTACGACCATCCACTCAAATCTTTTCTCTCAAGGTAAATAGCTAGGATTGGCTATGAGGCTATAAGTTTTCAACCCCGTCAGAAATCCAGAATGACTGAGTTAACTATTGTGGGAAGCACAAAGCATAGCTTCTAAAACTTCTATAAAAGCCAATTTATAGAGACCGCTGAACACCTAGACACTCCGTCTACTTCAAAACGTTGGAGCACCTGTTCTTCTGCCTTCTGGCCCAGGATCATCTGACAGACCTTAGTGCTGCAGAATTATTAAGGGCTGATTACTCTGTCTAGGCAGATATAATCAGTCGACTATTTTGCAAGTGTGTCCTTTTCTGGACAGTAATTTGTCTGTAGAAGGAAAGAGGCAATTCTTGTCTAGTGGCTGTTGAAAGAGATGCCCATTAACATACAAGAGGCCTACAGAACTCTAAATAGACTGGACCAGAAAGAAATTCCTCCTGTCACATAATAATTAAAACACCAAATGCACAAAACAAAGAAAGAATATTAAAAGCAGTAAGGAAAAAAGGTCAAGTCACATACAAAGGCAGACCTACTAGAATTATGCCAGACTTCTCAACAGAGACTGTGAAACCCAGAAGATCCTGGGCAGATATCATACAGACCATAAGAGAACATAAATACCAGCCCAGACTACTATACCCCTCAAAATTCTCAATTACCATAGATGGAGAAACCAAAGTAGTCCAAGACAAAATCAAATTTAAACAGTATCTTTCCACTAATCCAGCCCTACAAAGAATAATAGATGGAAAAATTTCCACACAAGAAGGGGAACTACACCCTAGAAAAAGCAAGAAAGTAATCTTTCAACAAAACCAAAAGAAGATAGCCACACAAGCATAATTCCACCTCCAATAGCAAAAACAACAGGAAGCTACAATCACTATTTCTTAATATCTCTAAACATCAATAGACTCATTCACCACTAAAAAGTCATGGACTAACAGACTGGATACATAAACAGGACCCAGCATTTCGCTGCACACAGGAAATGCACCTCAGTGACAAAGACAGACACTATTTAAAATTAAAGGCTAAGAAAAATTCAAGCAAATGGTTCCAAGAAAAATGCTGAGTAGCCATTCTAATATCAAATAAAATTGACTTTCAACCAAATATTCTCAAAAGAGATAAGGAAGGATACTTCATACACATCAAAAGAAAAATCTACTAAGATGAACTCTCAATTCTGTTTGAATAAACTCCAAATGCAAGGACACTCACATTCATAAAAGATGCTTTATTAAAGCTCAAAGCACACATTGCACTTCACACAATAATAGTGGGAGATTTCAACACCCAACTCTCTGCAATGGAAAGATTACAGAAACCTAAACTAAACAGAGACATGGTAAAACCAACAGATGTTGTGAACCAAAAGGATTTAACACATATTTATAGAAAATTTCATCCTAAAACAAAACAATATATCTTCTTCTCAGCACCTCATGGTACTTTCTCTAAAATTGATCATATAGGTAGTCACAAAACAGGCCTCAAGAAATACAGGAAGATTGATATAATCCCTTGCATCTTATCAGATCATCATGGAATAAGGCTGGTCTTCAATAACTACAAAAACAACCAAAAACCTACATACACATGGAAGCTGAACAACACTATACTCAATGATAAATTGGTCATGAAAGTAATTAAAAACTTTTTAGAACTTAATGAAAATGCAGGCACATCATACCAAAACTTTTGGAACACAATGAAAGCAGTGCTTAGAGGAAAACTCATAGCTCTGAGTGCCTCCAAAAAGAAACTAGAAAGAGCATACACTAACAACTTGACAGCATACCTGAAAGCTCTAGAACAAAAAGAAGCAAATACACCCAAGAGGAGTAATCAAACTCAGGGCTGAATTTAATCATGTAGAAACAAAAAGAACTATACAAAGAATCAACAAAACCTGGAAAGAGCTGGTTCTTTGAGAAAATCAACAAGATAGGTAAACCCTTAGCCAGACTAACCAGAGAGCACAGAGTCAGTATCCAAATAAATAAAATCAGAAATGAAAGGGGAGACATAACAACCAAAACTGAGGAAATTAAAAAAAAAATCAGATCTACTACAAAAGCATATACTCAATCAAATTGGAAACTCTGGATTAAATGGACAATTTTTTAGACAGATACCAGCTACCAAAGTTAAATCAGAATCAGATAAACCATCTAAACAGTGCCATAAAGCCTAAAGAAATAGAAGCAATCACTAAAATCTCACAACCAAAAAAGCCTAGGATCAGATGGTTTTAGTATATAATTCTATCACACCTCAAAGAAGACCTAATACCAATACTCTTCAAACTGTTCCACAAAATACAAACAGAAGGAACACTATCTAATTGTGTTCTATGAAGCCATGATTCTGCTTATACCTAAACCAAACAAAGACCCAACAAAGAAAGATAACGTCAGATGAATTTTCCTTACAAATTTTGATGCAGAAATACTCAATAAAATCCTTGCAAATGGAATCCAATAACACATTAAAACAATCATTCACCACAATCAAGTAGGCTTCAGTCTAGGGATGCAGGGATGGTTCAATATATGGAAATTCATCAGCATAATTCATTACATGAACAAAGTAAAAAAAAAAATCTCATGATCGTTTCATTAGATGCTGAAAAATCAACTGTCAAAACCCAACTTCTCATCATGTGAAAAGTCTTAGAAAGATCAGGAATTCAAGGCCCATACCTAAACATAGTAAAAGTGATATACAGTAAACCGGCAATATACAGTAAAACAGAACAACAATGGCTTATGCTTTAAGATCAAGAATCACCAAATGGGATCTCATAAAATTGCAAAGCTTCTATAAGACAAAGGACATTGTCAATAGGACAAAATGGCAACCAACAGATTGAAAAAATATCTTTACCAATCCTACATGAGATAGAGGGCTAATATCAAATATATACAAATAACTCAAGAAATTAGACTCCAGAGAATCAAATACCTTATTAAAAATAGGGAACAGAGCTAAACAGAATTCTCAACTGAGGAAACTTGAATGGCTGAGATCCACCCAAAGAAATGTTCAACATCCTTAGTCATCCAGGAAATGCAAATCAAAACAGCCCTGAGGTTCCACCTCACACCAGTCAGAATGGCTAAGATCAACAATTCAGGTGACAGCAGATGTTGACAAGAATGTGAAGAAAGAGAAACAGTCTTCCATTGTTAGTGGAACTGCAAGCTGGTACAACAGCTCTGGAAATCAGTCTGGTGGTTTCTCAGAAAATTGGACATAGTACTACCTGAGGATCCAGCTATACCACTTCCACCCAGAAGATGCTTCAATATGTAATAAGGACACGTGCTCCACTGTTTATAGCAGCCATATTTGTAGTAGGCAGAAGCTAGAAAGAACTCAGATGTCCTTCAACATAGTAATGGATACAGAAAATGTGGTACATTTACACAACGGAATACTACTCAGCTATTAAAAACAACGACTTTCTGAATTTCTTAAGCAAATGGATGGAACTAAAAATATCATCTTGAGTGAGGTAACCCAGACACAATAGAACACACCTGGTATGTACTCATTGATATCTGAATATTAGCCCAAAAGCTTGGAATACCCAAGATACAATTCATAGATCACATGAAGCTTAAGAAGAAGTCCATCTAGGCCCAGCACTTGGGAGGCAGAGGCGGGTGGATTTCTGAGTTTGAGGCCAGCCTGGTCTACAGAGTGAGTTCCAGGACAGCCAGGCTTACAGAGAGAAACCCTGTCTTGATAAACCAAAAAAAAGAAGTCCGTCTAAAGTATGAATCCTGTGGTCCTCCTTAGAAGGGGGACCAAAATACTCACGGGAGGAAACACAGAGACAAAGTGTGGAGCAGAAACTGAATGAAAGGCCATCCAGTGACTCCCCACCTTGGGATCCATCCCATATACTCTCATCAAACTCCGACACCCTTTTGGATGCCTGGAAGTGCTTGCTGACAGGAACCTGATGTAGGTGTCTCCTGAGAGGCTCTGCCAGAGCCTGACAAATACAGAGGAGGATGCTCACCGCCAAACATTGTACTTAGTAGGTGTCCCCAATGGAGGAGTTAGAGAAAGGACTTAAGGAGCTGAAGGGGCTTGCAACCCTATAGGAAGAACAACAATATCAATTACCAGACGCCCCAGAGCTCTGAGGGACTAAACCACCAACCAAAGAGTACACATGGAGCAACCCATGGCACCAGTTGAATATGTAACAGAGGATGACCTTGTTGGGCATCAATGGGAGGAGAATTCCTTGATCCTGTGAAGGCTCGATGCCCCAGTGTAGGGGAATACCAGGGTTGGGGGGCAGGAGTGGGTGGGTAGGTGGGCAACTCCCTCATAAAAGCAAGGGGAGGATGGATGGGATGGAGGTTTCTCGGGGCGGGGGGGGGCAGGAAAGGGGATAGCATTTGAAATGTAAAAAGAAGAACAAAACAAAACAAAACAAAACAAAACAAAACAAAACAAAACAAAAAACCAAAACCTCACAGAGATCTGCTCGCCTCTGCCTCCCAGGTGCTGGAAGTGAAGGTGTGTGCTGAAATGCCCACCTTGATGGAAAATCTTAACAAAGTCATCTAGAATTTCACCAACCCATAAAAGAGAAAAAATTTAAAATTGAGGTAGATGTATACCCAGTAATATGAAATCATGTACAGTCACAGTAAAACAGGAATTGTTTGCCATCAAACACATACATTAAGTAATAAATGTGGCCATGTAACCAACATTAAAGACAGGATCACCAGTGAGTTTAGTTTGCTTTTAGATAAAATTCTATGTCCACAATACTGTGTTATAAGAAAACATAACCTGCGTCTCCGCTTCGCGTTTGAATCTGGCTTGCCCCTCTGTATTATGTCTACACTCTGGAAGAAATTTGGGGACCATTATCAGATAGTGTCTACTTCGTCGATCAGTTTGGGCTTGCAGCCCCAGGACAGGGCCCGCAGCAGCAGCTTGTACCCAAGAAGAAACGGCCGGTGCAATGTGCAGCACGACAACCTGGGCAGCGAGATCAGTAGCTACCTCTCGGACCTCCTTACTACCCTGATGGATCTCAAGAGGCACTGGAACCTCTTTATCTTCATTCTCACCTACACCGTGGCCTGGCTCTTCATGGCGTCCATGTGGTGCATGATTGCTTATACCTGGGGCGACCTGAACACAGCCCATGTTGGCAACTACACTCCCTGTGTGGCCAATGTCTATAACTTCCCTTCTGCCTTCCTTTTCTTCATCGAGGCTGAGGCATCATCAGCTATGGCTACCACTACATCACCGACAAGTGCCCCAAGGGCATCATCCTCTTTGGCTCCATCCTTGGCTCCATCGTGAACGCTTTCTTCATCAGCTACATGTTCATCAACATGTCCCAGCCCAAAAGGTGTGCCGAGACCCTCATGTTTAGCTAGCACGCAGTTTTCTCCATGAGGGATAGAAAACTCACTCTCATGTTCTGGGTGGGCAACTGCTCAACAGCTGCATGGTCTCCACGCAGATCCACTGCAAGCTGCTCAAATCTCCGCAGACACCTGAGGATGAGTTTCTTCCCCTTGACCAACTTGAACTGGATGTAGGTTTTAGTAGAGGGGCAAATCAACTTTTTCTTGTTTCCCCTCTGACAATTTGCCACGTGATTGATGCCAAAAGCCCATTTTATGACACCCTCCACAATAGTCACAAATAATACAAAATACCTTGGTGTGAATCTAACCAAGCAAGTGAAAGATCTGTATGACAAGAACTTCAAGTCTCTGAAGAAAGAAATCAAAGAAGATCGCAGAAGATGAAAAGATTTTTCATACTCATGGATTGGCAGGATTAATATAGCAAAAATGGCCGTCTTGCTGAAAGCAATCTACAGATTCAATGGAATCCCCATTAAAATCCCAACACAATTCTTCACAGAGATAGAAAGAGAGATTCTCAAATTCATTTGGAATAACAAAAAACCCAGGATAGTGAGAACTATTCTCAACAATAACAGAACTGGGGGAATCACCATCCCTGACCTCAAGCTGTACTACAGAGCAATAGTGATAAAAACTGCATGGTATTGGTACAGAAACAGGCAGAAAGACCAATGGAATAGGATTGAAGACCCAGGAATGAACCCACACACCTATTGTCTCCCATTCTTTGACAAAGAAGCCAAAACCATCCAGTGGAAAAAGGACAACATTTGCAATAAATGGTGCTGGTTCAACTGGAGGTCAGCATGTAGAAGAATGCAAATCGATCCATTCTTATCTCCTTGTACAAAGATCAAGTCCAAGTAGATAAAGGGTCTTCACATAAAACCAGATACAGTGAAACTAATGGGGAAGACCCTTGAATACCTTGGCACAGGGAAAAAGTTTCTGAACAGAAACAGGCTTATGCTCTAAGATCAATAATCACAAATGGGACCTCATAAAATTGCAAAGTTTCTGTAAGGCAAAGGACACTGTCAATTGGACAAAACGGCAACCAACAGATTGAAAAATATCTTCACCAATCCTATATCTGATAGAGGGCTATTAGCCAACATATACAAAGAATTCAAGAAATTAGACTCCAAACAACCAAATAACCCTATTAAAATGGGGTACAGAGCTAAACAAAGAATTCCCAACTGAGGAAACTGAGGAAATAGCTGAGAAGCACTTAAAGAAATGTTCAACAACCTTACTCATCAAGGAAATGCAAATAAAAACAACCCTCAGATTTCACCTCACACTAGTCAGAATGGCTAAGATCAAAAACTCAGTTGACAGCAGATTATGGCAATTATGTGGAGAAAGAGGAACATTCCTGCATTTTTGGTGGAATGGCAAGCTTGTACAACCACTCTGGAAATCAGTTTGGCAGTTCCTCAAAAAATTGGATATAGCATTACCTGTTGACCCAGCTATACCACTCCTTGGTATATACTCAGAAGATGCTCCAACATATAACAAGGACATATGCTCCACTATGTTCATAGCAGCCTTATTTATAATAGCCAGAAGCTGGAAAGAACCCAGATGTCCTTCAACAGAGGGATGGATACAGAAAATGTGGTACATTTACACATAAAGTATTACTCAGCTATTAAAAACAATGAATTCGAGAAATTCTTTGGCAAATGGATCAAACTAGTAAATATCATCCTGAGTGAGGTCACCCAATCACAAAAGAACACACATAAGATGCATTTACTGATAATTGGATATTAGTTCAAAAGTTTGAAATACCCAAGATTCAACTCACAGACCAAATGAAGCTCATGAACAAGGATGACCAAATTGTAAGTGCTTTGATCCTTCTTAGAAGGAGTTACAAAATACTCATGGGAGCAAATATGGAGACAAATTGTGACAGAAACTGAACGAGGGGTTGTCTGGAGACTGTTCTACATGGGTATCCATCCCATGTGCAGTCACCAAAGGTAGATGCTGATATGGATGTCAGGAAGTGCATGCTGACAGCCTGATATAACTGTGTTGTTAGAGGCTCTGCAAGAGCCTGACATATACAGAGGTGAGTGCTCACAGCTAACCACTAAACTCACCATGGAGTTCTCAGTGGAGGAGTTAGGAGAAGACTGAAGGAGCTGAAATGGTTTGTGGTCCCATGGGAGAGCAATAATACCAACCAACCAGAGCTCTCATGGTTTAAATCATCAACCTGGGAGCACATAGGGAAGGACCCCTGGCTCCAGCTGTATATGTAGTGGAGGATGGCCTCAATGGGCATAAGTGGGAGAGAAATTCCTTGCTCTAGGTGTGGGGAAATTGAGGGTGGGGAGGTTGGAGTGGACTGGTGGGTGGGGGCATATCCTCATAGAAACAGGAGTAGGGGGTATGGGATAGGGGTTTCCTGGGTGGGTGGAAAACAGGGAAAGGGGGTCCCATCTGAAATGTAAATAAAATATCCAATAAAAAATTTCTCAAAAAATCAAATGAACTGACAGTGTTTGTAAACTTGGAAGTTTTTGGTTTTGTCTTGGTGTTGAACAGTGCTTCTATATTTACCTTGATTTTCTGTCCCTCAGAATTATTTTAGTAGTACTAGCTGTCAACATTCAACATCTCGCTAGTATCAAACTTGATTAGTAGTATACCTTTAACACAAAATTTTAGGATAAAAAGGTTTTTTTCTTTTGTTTTTTGTTTGTTTTGTTTTTCTTTTTTTTTAACTTCAGAAGTTTTTCTTTGCATACTAACATAGATTTTCTTATACAATTTTCTGAGGGATTTGTAGTAATCTAACTTGGCCCAGAATTAACTTACTTCTCATTAATATATAAATCACTTAACGTTTGGTTTGTTCACACAGCATTCCTTATTGTTTAGCAATCCTGTGATGATTTTATTATAGACAAAATTTTACATCTACAGTATATCATTCACTATATCCTCTCGTTACCTCTGTATCAACCACATTCTGTAGGCGCAAACACATAACAGGGAATTAAGGTGGAAAAATGACAACATTGTCATCCATCCACTGTGAATAGAGCAGTTGTCCTACCCCTTAATCACCAGATGTTCTTATTTGCTAGATGAAGGTGATGAAACAATAGCAGACAGAAAAAGGGGACCAGTGGGTACAGTGTATATAGCAGTGGAGAAAGCTGCATAGATCATTTAGTCCAACACCTTAAAACTATACAGAGCCATAATGTTCTTTGGAGAGTCATTTTAATATGTTTTTGGTATTGTGAAGAAACAAAAACAAACTCTCTGAATTTATTCATTTAACAAAATTTTTGCATGCCTTCTTTGACCTAGGCATTGTCTTTTTAGTTTTGTTCCTGGGGATTTAGACATGTACATTGTATCAGCAAGATAGTATAGAGAGAATGAATTACAGAGAGAGAGAGAGAGAGAGAGAGAGAGAGAGAGAGAGAATGAGAATATCCAGTAGTCAAATTTTCAAATAGGAGAATGAAAACAAGGTAGCAATGGGAATGTCTATTCAGAAGGTGATACTTAGGAAGTTGATTAACATTAACACTGAAAACTCAATGATGAGAAACAGCCAGTGTTGCCAAAAATAAATTCTAGTGAACAGTACACTTTTACCTTTTCCACATATATATGAGAACAGTATGATTTCTGGATGTACTTGCAGTTTAATCCTTATTTCCAGGATAATCATAGGATACAGTCTGCCCAGGAAAATTGAAGATTATACTTGCTGTATTTGTGTAATTATTAGTAGCCCTCTTATTGAATCCCATTATGTCCTGGTTTGAATGATATATAGTAAAGTTTTGTTGATACTAACAAAATTATTGAGTCTAATATATTTGAAAAAAATAAAAAAATGCTTTACTTCATGTTTAAAAAAAAGAAACATAACAGGGCTGGAAAGACAACTCAGAATAAAGTGCTTGTCATGCAAGCTTCAGAAAGTGAGTTCAGATATCAAGCCCCAATGTAAAGGTTGAACGTGGTGGACTGGGTAGTATAGTGACAGGTGGAGCCCTGAAGCCTAGTGGCCAGCTAGACTAGCCAACTAAGGTACTATAGGATGAGTGAGAGATCCTGTCTCAAACAATTTGGAAGACACAGAAAAAGACAGGTAATGCCAATGTCTATCCTTACACATGCATGAACAAGTGAGCATACAGATATATGCACATGCCTCAGTCAAAAAAGTGAAAATTCAACCAATTCCCAGCAAGTTAAAAATGAATGCAAATTTTGGAAATCACATAATTAAAAAATTTATTATTAAAATGAACTGCTGGGCAATAAAACAAAAGCTCCAAGAATGCCATATATAGCTTGATCTTGATAGCATTTTTTTTGTCCTGGGAATACTTTTAATCCTGTCCATCATGGTGTTAAAGCTTGTCTTTTTTAATTTTTATTTTTTATTGGATATTTTATTTATACAAATTTATACAAATGTCATCCCCTTTTCCCATTTCCCCTCTGTAGAACCCATCTAAATAGTCCTATAATCCCAAAACAAATAGTAGCAGTCATTAAAAGTCTCCCTACAAAAAAAGCTCAGGGACCAGATGGTTTTAGTGCAGAATTCTATCAGATATTCTAAGAAAACCTAATACCAATTCTCTATAAACTATTCCACAAAACAGATTGAACACTACCCAATTCATTCTATGAAGTCACAATTATGCTCATACCTAAACCCCACAAAGAACCAACAATGAAAGTGAACTTCAGACCAATCTCTGTTATGAATATCAATGCAAAAATACTCAATAAAGCTTGTCTTTAACAACATCAACATGTCAGCAGACAAAGCATGTGGCTTGAAACTGAAAATGGACCCCATTTTCTGCAAAGATTCTGCATAGAGACCTACCAACCTAAGAGAGAAGTGCATTGCTTTTAATAATGCATAGTCCACCACAGATAAGCAAGGCATTCTTATCAGAGCAACCTAAGACAGACTCAATCTTGTTATGAAACAAAAAAGGGATAGAAACAGAGAGCTTTTGGGGCTGCTTGGCAAGAAATGTCATGGGCCAAAAACAAGGAAATGGGTTTCAGGCAGGAATCTGACATTAGGCTAGAACAAAGAAGTAATTTCAGGCAGGAATCTAAATCTTAGTCTAGAAGAAGGAAGTAGGCTTCAGACATGAAAATTACTTTGGGATAGAACAGAGAAGTTGACTCAGATATTTTGGTCATCCTGATAAGCACTTAGAAACAGTGATCACGGGAGTATTCACAAATCTTTGCTTATTGTCTTACTTGTTCTTTGACTATCTGTGTTTATTTTCTTGCTTGTCTTTGACCATATCCATCTATTGTATTGCTAGTTACTCAACCTCGAACTGACCTTAATACTTGCATGTAATTAAAATAGCATAAAAGCAAAAAGGAGGAGGAGGTGGCATGTGATAGGGGGTTTCTATGGAGGAAAAATGGGGAAAGGAGATGACATCTGAAATGTAAATGAATAAAATGTCCAATAAAAATAAAATAAAACAAGAACTGCAGCGTGGCTTCTATAGAATTATGTGCGTAAAATAGATAAGAGACGTGAGAAAACAACAGCATATTTAAGAGGATATTTAAAATATAATCTAAGATAAAGGAGTTAAATAAATAAAAGCAGAACAATAGAAAGCAACAGACATTTACAGTAAAAAAGCCAAAGCCACTGTCTTGTAGAGAACCTGCTAACAGTAGAGACTGAACTGTTGTCTGGAAGGAAAAACAAAGCACCAGAATTTAATGTTGTATAGAACAGCTGGGAAACTCCAAATGCCTGTTAAAAGATTACATTATGACTACTTAAGCCACTATGGAGCTTTAAGAGAAATGTGCAAAATTCTAGACATTAAAACATCCTTGAAAAGATTTTAGAATTATAAAAATTCAGATGGGCATACTTCTCATGAGATTGAATCATTGGATCAGATGCGAAAGTATCAACAAAGGGAAAAATGGGAACTTGAGATGGCTCAGTGGTTAAGAGTACTGGCCAGTCTTCCAGAGAGCCTGGGTTCAATTCCCATCAGCCTAGGGAGGCTCTTACCTGTCTGTAAGACCAATTCCATAGGATCTGACACCATCTACCGGTTTTCTGGAGCACTGCATTCATGTGTTTCACAGACATACATGTAGGCAAACCAACATACACATAAAATACATGAATAAAAATATAAACAAGAAAATACATTTATGAAGACAAAGAGAAGTATTGTACACAAAATAAGAAAAAGATATCATAGCTTGACAGAAAAATAGGAGAAAAACACATTTCAAGAACAAAACAAACACTGTAATGTATTGTAAATGGGATGAGAAACTAGGAGAGAAGAGAGAAACAGTGGGTTGCCATACCTCCTCTCCTCTTGCTCTGCATGCTACAAACCCTTGTTCATGGCACCGTGCATCCCACAGACATGAAGCATCACAGGCACAAAGTGTATTGGGAAGGCTGCCTCACAGGAGCCACGACTAAATAAGGGATGGAATAGGAGGACTCTCCCTCCCATGCTGTCAACAACCTTGTTTACTGTGCATCATTTTAATGCACTCCAAGGAGAACATTACTCCAGATACAATGTGATCCCCATGGTAATTGATTAAGCCAAGTAAATGAGAGCTCAATCCCTGTCTGAAGATGTGCATTTTCCCAGGTGAACTACATCAGAAATGAAACTTTACAATCTAGGAAATCATTCAAAGTTTCCAAGCAGATTCGGACATTTTCACAGCCACTATCATCTTATGCTAGACATTTCTAAATTTCTCTGTTGATTTCTGCAATGATCCACTGTTCATTCAGAATTGTATTGTTTAGTCTTCAAATCTTTGTGCAATTTCTCTTGTTACTTATTTCTAGTTTTATTATAGTATTATCTGATAAGGTACAAGTAATTACATTGATTCTTTTGTCTTTATATTATTATTATTAATACTAATACTATTACTATTGCTAATATTGTATATGTGTGATTAAATGTTGCCAGCATGTTATCTATGTACCACGTGCATGCAGTGCTCATGGAGTTCAGAAGAGAGTACTGGATTCCCTGGAACTGATTACAGATGGTTGTAGGCCACCATGTAGATTGTGGGAATTAATCAAACCATTGTCTTCTGGAAGAGCAGCCAGTGTTGTTAACCATTGTGCTATGTCTCCAACCCCCTCATCTCTAATTTTATTAATTTGGATCTTCTCTTTACATCTTTTAATTACTTTGGGTAAAAGTTTGTCCACCTTAGCTGAACAGTGATGAAACATGCCTTTGGCCCCAGCACTCAGGAGTCAGAGGCAGGTGGATCTCTGAGTTTGAGACTAGCCTGGTCTCCTGAGCTAGTTCTAGGACAGCAAGTGCCAGCCAGGGAAATCCTATTTTGAAACAAGAACAAGAACAACAACAGCAACAAAACAAACAGACAAATAAAAATTCAAAAACCAAAACAAAATTGTAAATCTTGTTGATTGTTCTCAAAAAACCAACTCTTCATTTAATTGATTCTCTGTATTCTTTCTGTTGTTTCTAGTACATCATTTCAGCCCTGAGTTTGATTATTTCTTGCAGTATAATACTCTTTCTGGGTGTTATTTCTTCTTTTTGTTCTAGAATTTTGAGGAGTGCTGCTAAGTTACTTGTATGAGCTCTCTCCAGTTTTTTATGTAGGCACTTAGTGCTATGACCTTGCTTCTTAGAACTGCCTCCATTGTATTTTATAATTTTCAGTATGCTGAGTATTCATTTTTATTCAATTCTGAAACATTTCAAATGTCTTGATTTATATATTAACTCAGGTTTCAGGTAGCTGTTCAGTTTCTATCACCATCACCACCACCACCACCATCATTATTTTTATTTTGAGACAAGTCTCTTTATACAATCCAAGCTGTCCTGATACTCACTCTGTAGACCACTGTGACCTTGAACTCACAGAGATCATCCTGTTTCTGCCTAACATGTTCTGGAATTAAATGTGTGCACCACCATGGCTTGGCCGTGGTTTCCACAAATTTTTTATACTTTTTATTGTTTATTGTTCAGACAGTATGGTAGTCAGATAGGGTGCAGGGTATCATTTTAATTTTTTATATTTGTTGTTTAGACTTTCTTTTTGTCCAAGTATGCAATCAATTTTGGAGAATGGTCCATGTGCAACTGATAAAAAAATGTATTCTTTTGTGTTTGGGTAAAACATTTTATAGGTTTCTGTTAGGTCTATTTGATTGCCCTCCCTGTTTGCACCTGCATCTTGAGCAGCCCTAAGGCTTCAGCTCTGCACCCAACCCCCTCAAAACCCAGAGGAGGCTGGACTCCAAGGATCTCTAACAAAGGAACATAGGATAATAGGATCACAGGAGCTCAGGGTCTTGGTCACACCAGGATTTCATGAGCCCAGAAGCAGCCTGACTCCCAGGAGCTATCACAACCAGGGTCTCAGAATCACAGGATCACAGAGACATCTGGACTCTAAGGAGTTCTGACACAGCCAAGATAACAGGACATAGAGGCTCTAGTCAGAGATAGTGAGTGAAGGTAGAACTAGAAATAACCAGATGGCAAAAGGCAAGTGCAAGAACATAAGCAACAGAAACCAAGGTTACTTGGCATCATCAGAACCTAGTTCTCCCACCATAGCAAGTCCTGAATACCTGATGACACCAGAAAAGCAATATTCAGATTTAAAGTCACTTATGATGATAGAAGACTTTAAGAAGGACATAAATAACTCCCTCAAAGAAATACAGGAGAACACATGTAAACAAATAGAAGCCCTTAAAGAGGAAATACAAAAATCCCTTAAAGAATTACAAGAAAACACAACCAAACAGGTGAAGGAATTTAACAAAAATGATTCAGGAAATAAAAATGGAAGTAGAAACAATAAAGAAATTTCAAAGGGATATAGTAAGCCTAGGAAAGAGATCAGGATGCAAGCATCACCAACAGAATACAAGAGATAGTAAAATCTCAGTTGCAGAAGATACCATAGAAAATATTGACACAACTGTCAAAGAAAATATAAAATGCAAAAACTTTCTAACCCAAAACATCCAGAAAATCCAGGACACAATGAGTAGACCAAACCTAAGGATAATAGGTATAGAAGAAAGAGAAGATTCCCAATGTAAAGGCCAGTAAATACCTTCAAAAAATTATAGAAGAAAACTTCCCTAACCTGAAGAAAGAGATGCCTATGAACATCCAAAAACCTACAGAACTTCAAATAGACTAGATCAGAAAAGAAATTCCTCCCATCACATAATAATCAAAACAGCAAATGATTTATGACATTACTTAACTAATTTGTCTGGGTGGCCTGTGTAGTAGTAAGAGTAGGGTATTGAAGTTACCCCCGTCACTGTGCGAGAGTGAAAACGTGATTTAAGCTCTAGCAGTTATTATTATTTTTTATGAACTTGGATGCCTTTGTGTTTGATGCATTAATGTTTAGAATTGTCCTTTTGGTGGACTTTTCTATTGATGAGAATGCAGTATTTTTCTATATCTTTTCTGGTTAATTTTGGTTTGAAGTCTATTTTGTCAGATACTAAAATGGCTACACCTGCTTGCTTCTAGGGTCCATTAGCTTGCAATATCCTTTTCTATCTTTTTATTCTGAGGTGATGTCTATTCTTGACAGTGAGGTGTCTTGAAAGTGGATGAAGGATGAATTTTGTTTTCTAATGAAATTTGTTAATCTGATTCTTTTATTGGGGAATTGAGATTGTTAACATTGACAGTTATCAATGAGCAGTGTTTATTGATTCCTGTTTTTCGGTGTTATGGTATACTCCCCTCCTTTAATGTGGTGAACTGGTATGGTGTGTGATCCTCCTTGATATTCTGAACTGGAATTATTTATTTCTTGTGTCTTTTTGGCTGTGACTAACATTTTCTGGTTGAAGCTTGATTGGTAAGAAAAATTGTTTAAATTTGGTTATATTGAGTGTTGTTTTTCTTTCTCTGTTCATTATAATTGACAGTTTTCTGGTTAAAGTAGTCTTACCTGAAATGTTCTCTTACAGTTTGTAGAACATCATTTAAACTCTTCTGGTTTTAGAGTGTCCATTGAGAAGTCAGGTGTTATTCTAATAGGCTGTATTCATATGTTACTTGGTTTTCCCCCTTACAACTTTTGATATTCTTCATTTGTTTTGCACACTTAATGTTTTGATTATGTCCTGTGGGGAATTT
This sequence comes from Arvicanthis niloticus, assembly GCF_011762505.2. Lineage (NCBI taxonomy): Eukaryota > Metazoa > Chordata > Mammalia > Rodentia > Muridae > Arvicanthis > Arvicanthis niloticus. The sequence continues at coordinate 1,032,253 of NC_133438.1, read as the reverse complement.
CTTTTCTTTTCTTTTTTTAAAGTTTATTTTATATTTTGTTTACATTTAAGATGCCATCCCCTTTCCCCATTTCCCCTCCCTAGAAAACCCCTGTCCCATGCCCCCTTTCCTTTTTGCTTTTATACATTTTTAAAAAATGTTAATCAAAGGATTTATAAGTTTGGTAATACTCAATCAGAAGCATAACCCAATACCCAACATAGATATAAAAACTATCTTTGACTGGTGGAGACATGTGAACATCTGCCTCCATGCCTCCTCTTTCTCTCTCTCATCACCTAGCTTCTCCTCTTCATCTTCTCTCCTTACTCCATCTCTTCCTCTCAGTACTCCTTCCCACTTAGCTCCTCCTACATATCACTCTTCCTGTTAAAGTAAAACTTTTGTCTCAAAATACAATTAGAGCATACTTATTCCTAATTGTACCAGTGAGGTACAAGATAGTCCTAATACCCAGTCCATTTTGTTGACTAACCAGAACCTCTGTCATCTCTTCTAACTAAAACACTTACTTTTGATCCTGGCTTTTTTTGGCTTTAGAATGGATGTCAGCTGAAAAACATCCACTCAGATCTTTTCTCTCAAAGTAAATAGCCAGGATTGGCTATGAGACTATAGGTCTTCAACCCAGTCAGAAATCCAGAGTGACTGAGTTAACTGAAGTTATGGGAAGCACTAAACATAGCTTCTAAAACTTAGCCAATTTATAGAGACCGCTGAACACCTGAAAAGCCCGTATACTACCGAACACTGGAGCATCAAATCTTCAGCCTTCTGGCCCAGAGTCATCTGACAGACCTTAGTGATGCAAGATTATTAAGGGCTGATTACTCTGTCTCACCACAACTGGAATAACTCCAAAGATGCTCAATTTCTTCTTAGAATCCAAGACAGGAAGCTGTCAGGAGCAGACAGGTCTCTAATCAAAATGAACATTAATACAGAAATGTTTGTAACGTCAATTCTGTGAATTTCTGATGTTTTGAAAACAAACTATTTATGTAAGGCAATCTGGACTGTTCTCTGTTAACTCCTCTCAGCTATTTCTAAATAAAATATAGAAAACACCCTAACAATAAACTCAAAGCCATGAATTTGCTATAGGCCCTTAACTCACAGGCTAACCATCTCAAATAAGTTAAAAAAGTCAAAGAAGGACTGGGTCTAAGCCTTGTATTCCTAAATGAGTTATACAGGTGCATTGCCTATGATAGTAACAATATTCATCTCACTTTTATATTAATAAGAAGCTCATACCAATGAAAACCTTAAATTTGAAATCAAAGTAAATTTTGTACCATTTAAGAAATTATAAATTCATCTTGACAACAATTATACATATTTCTACCAGTAGGTTATGGCTATGCAATAAATCCTAGCTAATCCTTCCTGTTCCACAAACCACTACTTTTCCCTAGAAAGACAGCCCAATATAAACCACCTCAGTCCCCAAGCCCAGGGAATAGGGGAACTGACTCTTCATTAACTTCTTCAAGCTGATTATGGGTGTTGAGATATTAGAAGAGGGGTTGGGGGGAGAGTAAATTGATAAGCCCCTGACACTGTGTCTTCACTGCATCCAGCTGGAATTCCAGGACTTCAGAGGTTGGAGTAGGTCTGCTCAGCTTGCCTGATGAGTAGATACACCAAGGCTATGTATTCTGCAATATACAATTCTCAAAAGAAATTTTAGTATCAAGATAATTGTTTGTTTGAATTCTGGAATCTAGTCTTCTGGCGGCCTGCCTCTGTCATGTCTAATCCATATAATTCTGGGAGTTTCTATGAGGGTGTCCTCCCATCATCCTCTCATTTTTGCCTTCCTGATCTCAAATTTCCCAACATCAGGAAATCCAAACTTTTGGGCACCTAGGCCCTCCACTTCCACTGATGCCTAACCCCTTACCCTATTCCCCTCTCCAATTACTTTGAGGGTGTACTCCCACCATCCTCTCATTCTGACCTCCCTGCTCTTGCAATTCCCCAACACTAGAGAATCCAAACTTTCAGGTACCAAGGTTGTTCACTTCCACTGATGCCTGGCAAGGCCACCCTCAACTACCTATACCTATACCATGATTTCCCCCCTTTGTGTTCTCAGGCTGGAGATTTTAGAATGGCTACTCCAGCTTGTTTCTTAGGACCATTTGCTTGAAAAATTGTTTTCCAGCCTTTTTCTCTAAGGTAGAGTCTGTCTTTGTCCCTGAGGTCAGTTTCCTGTATGCAGCAAAATGCTGGGTCCCGTTTATGTATTCAGTCCATTAGCCTATGTCTTTTAATTGGGGAACTGAGTCCATTGATGTTAAGAGATATTAAGGAACAGTGATTGTTGTCTCCTGTTATTTTTGTTATTAGAGGTGAAGTTATCTTTGTGTGGCTATCTTCTTTTGGATTTGTTGGAAGAGGGTTACTTTCTTGCTCTTTCTAGGGTATAATTTCCCGCCTTGTATTGGAGCTTTCCTGCTATTATCCTTTGTAATGCTGGGTTTGTGTAAAGATATTGTGTAAATTTGGTTTTGTCATGGAATATCTTGATTTCTCCATCTATGGTAATTGAGAGTTTTGCTGGGTATGGTAGCCTGGGCTGGCATTTGTGTTCTCTTAGGGTCTGTATGACATCTGTCCAGCATCTTCTAGCTTTTATAGTATCTGGTGAGAAATCTGGTGTAATTCTGATAGGTCTGCCTTTATATGTTACTTGGCCTTTCTCACTTACTGCATTTAATATTCTTTCTATGTTTTGTGCACTTGGTGTTTTGATTATTATGTGAAGGGAGGTATTTCTTTTCTGGTCTAGTCTATTTGGCATTCTGTAGGCTTCTTGAATGTTTATGGGCATCTCGTTCTTTAGATTAGGGAAGTTTTCTTCTATAACTTTGTTGAAGATATTTATTGGCCCTTTAAGTTGGGAATCTTCACTCTCATCTACACCTATTATCCTTAGGTTTGGTCTCCTCATTGTGTCCTGGATTTCCTGGACATTTTGTGTTAAGAACTTCTTGCATTTTGCATTTTCTTTGACAGTTGTGTCAATATTTTTAATGGTATCTTCTGCACTTGGGATTCTTTTTTTTTTTTTAAGTTTAAACAACAGAGATTTATTTCGAACTATGCTGAATCCATCAAATTCAAGGTTACGATGTGGGTCTGATGTGAGGGGATTTCATGGTTTGCACACAGTGCTTCCTGTATCCCCACATAGTACAAAGAAAGGCAGTTTAGTCTCCATTAATAGGGACAGTAATTCAGCCATGGAAGTCTTTACCCTTAGACCCTATCTATACCCAGTGACTTCTAGGAAAGCCATCACCAAAGACAGTACATTAAGACTGTCATTGCATTAAGACTGTTGACAGACCCAATTCACTTCACAGCATTTATCAAATTCTGCTCCATTTCTGGGACTCAATTTTGACATGTGTAGTCAATGGATAGCATGGATATGAGACTCTTCCCATTTGGTGTATGGCTGCCTGAGAATGATTCTTCTCTCTTAGTTCTTCTCAGCAGGATGCAGAGTATGTGAGGATTAGGAACAAGAAGGAAAGGAATGCTGTCCCATTCTATTCTCATGGAGAATTCTTTACCTGCTTACAGGCCCAAGGGCAGCAGTCAGAGTTTCCAGAAATCTGTTTTTAACTGATCTCAAATCTGAACCTTTAGAAATTATAAGGCCGGTTTTGCAATCAGTCCTGCCTGGAATTTAGAAAGATGGTTGAGATTTAGGAGTTGCTGAGCTGGTGAGGCTGCAGAATAGCCAGAGTTAAGTTTTCTTGCCATGTTCTGGATTCTGAGCAAGTTCTAGTAATAAAAAAGAAAGTGCTGGCAGCATTGCAGAGCAAAGCAAGAGTAATCCAATCTGGATGTGAGGAATGCGTTTAAGCCCATTCTCAAATCAGCAACAGGCGGGCAGGGTTCAAGCATGATGTATTTTTAACATCTTATGAAAAGCTGTTGCATTTGGTGTTCTTTTTTTTTTAATTTTTATTTTTATTTTATTTTTTTTATTTATTTGATCTTTCATTTACACTTCAGATGCCATCCCCTTTCCCCATTCCCCCTTAGAAAACCCCTATCCCATGCCCCCTTTTCCTTTTTGCATTTATACATTTTTTTAAAAAATGTTAATCATAGGATTTATAAGTTTGGAATTGTTCAATCATAGGTGTAACCCACTGACCAACCTAGATATATCAACTATCTTTGACTGGTGGAGATACATGAACATCCGCTTCCCTGTCTCCCCCCCTCTATCTCTCTTTCATCACCTAGCTTCTCCTCTCCTTCTTCTCCTCCTCTTCTTACTCCTTTTCTTCCTCTCAGTACTCCTCCCACCTTAGCTCCTTCTACACATCACCCTTCCTGTTAAAAGGAAACTTTTCTCTCAAAATACAATTAGAGCATAATTATGCCAATTTGTACCAGTGAGGTACAGGATAGTCCTAATACCCAGTCCATCCTTTTGTTGACTAACCAGATCCTCTGTCATCTATTCTAACTAAAACATGTAGTTCTGAACCTGGCTTTAGGATGAATGTCAGCTGACGACCATCCACTCAAGTCTTTTCTCTTAAGGTCAATAGCTATATGTTTTCAACCCCATCAGAAATCCAGAATGACTGAGTTAACTATAATTGTGGGAAGCGCAAATCATAGTTTCTAAAACTTAGCCAATTTATAGAGACCTCTGAACACCTGGACACCCGCTCTACTTCAAAACGTTGGAGCATCTGTTCTTCTGCCTTCTGGCCCAGGATCATCTGACAGACCTTAGTGCTGCAGAATTATTAAGGGCTGATTACTCTGTCTAGGCAGATATAATCAGTCGACTATTCTGCAAGTGTGTTCTTTTCTGGACAGTAATTTGTCTGTAGAAGGAAAGTGGCAATTCTTGCCTAGTGGCTGTCTCACCACAACTGGAGTAACTCCAAGGATGCTCAATTTCTTCTTAGAATTTAACATAGGAAGCTGTCCGGAGCAGACAGGTCTCTAATGAAAATGAACATTAATACTGAAATGTTTGTCATGTCAATTCTAAGGATTTCTGATGTTTTGAAAACCAGCTATCCATGTAAGGTAATCTGGACTGTTGCCTGTTAACTCCACTCAGCTATTTCTAAATAAAACATAGAGAACACCCTTATAATAAACTCCAAGCCATGAATTTGCTATAGTCCCTTAACTCACAGGCTGACCATCTCAAATCAGTTAAAAAAGTTAAAGAAGGACTGGGTCTAAGCTTTGTATTCCTAAATGTGTTATACTGGTACAATGCCTATGGGAGTAATAATATTCATCTCACTCTTATATCACTAAGAAGCTCCTGCCAATGAAAATCTTAAAATTTGTAAACAAAGTAAATTGGTGCCATTTAAGAATTTATATCTTCATCTTGAGATTAATTATACAGATTTCTACTAATAGGTTATGGCTATGCAATAAACCCTAGTTAATCCTCTCTATTCCGACAAAACCACTACTTTTCCCTAGAGAGACAGCCCAACATTTACCACCTTAGTCCCCATGCCCAGGGAATAGGGGCGCTGACTTCAGCTTCTTCAAGCTGATTATGGGAGTTGAGATATTAGAAGAGGAGTGGGGGGGAGAGCAAATTGACAATCCTCTGATGCTGTGTCTTCACTGCCTCCAGATGGAATTCCCGGACCTCAGAGGTTTGAGCAGGTCTGCCCAGCTTGCTTGTTGAGTAGATACACCAAGGCTGATCATTCTGCAATATACAATTCTCAAAACAAATTTTAGTATCAAGATAGTTTTTTTTTTTTTAAAAGAGGGCTGACATTTTATTAAGAATGTTGGTTCTAACCGCTTTTCTATTTTTCCCCTCTTTTATTGGATATAATATTTACATTTCAAATTTTATCCCCTTATCATATTTCTCCCACCACCCAGGAACCCCTTATCCCATCCCCCCTCCTCCTGCCTCTATGAAGGTGTTTACTCCCCCCCTCAGTGCTCAGCCTTCAGGGTACCAATGATCTTGTCTCCCACCTATGCCCAACAGGGCCATCCTGCACTTGGGATTCTTTCTTCTATCTCTTGTATTCTGTTGGTGATGCTTGTGTCTGTGACTCCTGATCTCTTTTTTAGGTTTTCTATCTCCAGTGTAGTCTCCCTTTGTGATTTCTTGATTGTTTCTAATTCCATTTTTATGTCCATTTTTATGGTTTTGTTCAATTCCTTCACCTGTTTGGTTGTGTTTTCTTGTAATTCTTTAAGGGATTTTTGAGTTTCCTCTTTAAGGGCTTCTACCTGTTTACCTGTGTTCTCCTTAAATTCTTTGAGAGTGTTATTTATGTCCTTCTTAAAGTCCTCTATCATCATCATTAGAAGTGATTTTAAATCTGAATCTTGCTTTCCTGGTGATATGGGGAATTCAGGACTTTCTAGTTTGGGAGAACTAGGTTCTAATGATGTCAAGTACCTTGGGTTACTGATGCTTATGTTCTTGTGCTTGCCTTTTGCCATCTGTATCTCCTTAGTGCTACCTGCCCTGTTCCTGACTGTAGCCTGTCTTTCCTATTATCTTGGTTGTACCAGAATTTTGTGGGGTGGGTGTAACTACTGGGGTAAATGCTGGGGCCCAAAATGTGCTCAGTGCTCAAGAGTAGACAGGATGCTGCCCAGGTTAGAGCTCTGGGAGCCCTGTTTTTTCTGGGTTCTTAGAGATTGGGGCCAGAGCTGCCACCCAAGATCTGCTCAGTGCTCTGGCCCAGACCAAAGGGAACCAGTGTTCCGGGCTGGGAGTGACTTCCTTGGTCATTGTGGGTCCGAGCTACTCCCTGTTTGGGGTGGGCCTTCCTGTCTGCTTTCCTAAGATACTGCTTAGAGCACCTGGGATCCCTGCTTCCTCTGGGTTCTTAGAGATTGGGGGCAGAGCTGTAGTCTTGGACCTGCTCAGTTCCTGAGCCCAGACCAGAAGGAGGTGATTCTTGATCTTAAAGCATAAACCATTGGTGTTCCATTTTACTGTATATTGCTGGTTTATTATATATCACTTTTACTATGTCTAGGTATGGACCTTGAATTTATGATCTTCCCAAGACTTTTCACATGATGAGATATTAGATTTTTGTCAAATGATTTTTCAGCCTCTAATAAAATGATCATGTGATTTTTTCTTTGAGTTTGTTTATGTAGTGGATTATGTTAATGAATTTCCATATATTGAATCATTCCTGCATCCATAGGATGAAGCCTACTTGATTGTGGTGAATTATTGTTAAGGTTGAAGCTACCATGTTCACATAGCTCCCCTGAGCTCAGCACAAAAAGAGAGGACTCCTTTTTCCTGCAAGGCTTCCTCTTTTCTATCTTACTAGGGATCCCAACACCACAGTCTACCTGAGGAACATCCCATAATCCTTGGGAAAGTTACTAGTTCAACCTCCTAGAAAGCCTCTCCATGAAAATAAGGTATCACCAGAACCTGGGAATAAAGGGACCCACCACATCCATCCACTTCTCCTTTTTTGCTGTCTTGTCTGTATTCATGTCTTGAGTAGTTGAACACCACTATTGGATATTCATGGTTGTCACTGCCTTGTCATAACAAGTAGACAGTGTTTCATGATATTGTTCCTTTGGAACTTTGAAATCATTGCTCTTTCCTTGCAATGTTCTTGGGTCTCAAAAAAAGATATAATAGATGTCATGATTAGGTATCCAGACTTAATGGCCAGTTATTCCAAGCACTTTGAACACTTATGAGTCTCCATATTAAATATCGACCTCTGATAAGAAGTTTTTGTGATCTGGGATGAACTAAGACTTGTCTGTGGGTATAAGCATAATATTTGGATGGCAGATTGACTAGTGTGTGGTTTGCAAAACTGAGAAATCTTAGAGTCCAACTATATTGTTGAGCCAAGATGTAATACCATGACTAATCCATGCACTATGTGGTCAAAATAACTCCAAGTATGCTATCGTATTCTCTATGGAATCCTAAAACACACCTTAAGAGCAGAAGGCACAGTGGTCTCCACTGGAAGACTTTGAGTGTTCTCTGTAGCCCTTCTTGGAGTTTAGCTTTTGTTTTAACAGTTGTGATAATTCCCACCACTGTCTTAAAACTTTTAATGACTTCCTCAGTCCTCAAGTTCACTTTCTGATATGGTAAGTACTGGGAAAATGCACAGCTTCAGAAATAGATTTTACACTTAGTATGTTAAAGTTATCTGGGAGAGTGACTTTTTTCCTCTGGGTACATCTAAGTAATGTTCAGTAAACAAGTTCATTGTCACCATGGGTGAAAAGTTGTTCATGTCCAATGGGAGGAAGGGTCCTGTCACCAGGCCTTGATTTAGCCAGGCCTCCTGGTAGGCAGCCTTTCCAAGACTCATCCTATCCATGGGATTCACACTGCCCTCAGAGCTCCCAGTGCTCAGTGCTCAGAACCAGGGGAAGGTATAATGAGCTTCACACTGATCCTCTTCCCCAGTCTACTCTGTCTTAGACTTTGGATGTATTTTCCTTCAGATTTCTTTTACTCCTATTTTTCTTTCCTGAAAACTAAATTGTATCTTTTGTTTTCTTACCAATCTTTGTCTTTAGTTCATAATATTTTCATTATTTTTCTACTTTTATTTGCTTATTTATCTATTCATTTGTTTCTGTTTAAGTTATCTCCCCATGCCCTTTACCCTTCTATTTCCACCTAAACTATCTATAGTTTCATTAGAGTTAAATCTCATATAGCACACACAGTGTAGTAAAGTTTACATTTCTAATTTCCTTTGGGCACTGAAGCTACGTGCTCATTAGCATTTACACTTTACCCATCAATTACCTCTGATGTATTTGTATCTTTGTTAAAATATGGACATACTAACAGGTCACCAGAATGTAATGTTTTGGTGATGATTTATGACATATTTGAAATGTAATAGAAAACATTATACATTTAGTGTATTCAGTCTAATTTTGTGTTTGTTGTTGTTGATTCATTGATGCTTTATGAGACCTTATTGACAAATACATATCTTATCTGTATATTGTACTATGAATTTGATTATATGAGCAAGCATGACTTTCATGAAATTTGCCAATAATTCTCTACTGTATTACTCTGCTACTTCCATTTCTCACATATAGCTAAAAAATTGGTGTTTGAATTTCTCCTCCAGATTCCATATTTGATGATATATGTCATGTTTATCTGTTTGAGAATGCTTTATTTCACATAACACGATGATCTGAGATTCTCTTCATTTCTTTACAAATAATGAAAGAGTGACAGGAAAATAAATTTTTCTGAGAATGTGCTCAACATTGGGCTATGTATTGCATTAACCAGCTCTTTGTGTTCTGAATCACAGAAGCTCTACATAGGGAGTGAGCCCCCCAAATGACCCAAGGGTTGGGCTAAGAAACAAATCCCAATTGAAAAATCTTCCTTTGAAAATTGTTTTTTAATTTAATCTTTTCTTTTTATGTGTACAATATTTGGCTTGCATGTATATATGTAAAGTGTGTGAGCATGTACGTTTGTTATGTGTGTGCATGTCTGGTGCCACAGAGGCAGGAAGAAGGTATCAGATCCCCTGGAAATGAATGTACAGTGTTAAGCTTCCAAGTGAGCGCTATATTCTGCTTTGTTCCTGGAAGAGCAGCTGGTGCTCTTTGCCACTGAATGAGCCCTTATTTCTGTTGTGAATTTAAAGTTAAATAGCTTGGGTGAGTTTAAGAGTGCAACTGAACCTCCAAAAGTGTTCATACATGTATGTTACTGTCTACTTTGGAAAGATTAGAACTTTCAAATGGAGTTTTAAATATATACAGTGTGAAATTGGAGCTGTGTTCTTGTGTCTGCTGCTGTGTCTGGTTGTGATTGCATGGCAGATGTTTCTCAACAGGCATGATGTGATGTCACTGATTGGATCCAATGGGGCAGGATTCATCAAATTGAATCTGCAATAGAAGCTGTTAAGCAAGGTTCAGCAACAGCTAGTACGAAGTCAAAAACACATACAGTATTGGTTGCACTGAAGAGGACACAGTCAGAGCTTGTTCTCACCAGAAGAAAATTCTCCATGTTGATAATCATATTGGTATCTCAATTGCAGGTCTAACTGCTGATGCCAGACTGTTATGTAACTTTATATGCCAGGAGTGTCTGGATTCCAGATTTATATTTGACAGACCACTTCCTGCATCTCGCTTTTTTCTCTAACTGAAGCAAGACCCAGATCCCAACACACTGATATGGCCAAAGATCATATAGTGTTGGGCTGCTTATTGCTGGTTATGATGATATGGGTCCTCACGTTTTCCAAACATGTCCATTTGCTATCTATTTTAACTGCAGAGCTATGTCTATCAGAGCCTGTTCTTAATCAGCTCATACCTACATGGAGAGACTTATGTCTGAATTTATGGAGTACAATTTGGATGAACTGGTTAAACATGGTCAGAATGCCTTAAGAGAAACACTCCCTGTAGAGCAGGACCTGACCACAAAGAATGTTTCCATTGGAATTGTTGGTAAATTGTTGGAATTTACAATCTATGAGGATGATGTGTCTCCATTCCTGGATGTTCTTGAAGAAAGACCACAGAGAAAAGCACAGCCTTCACAGTCGGCAGAAAAAGATGAGGAAACAATGGAACAGTAAGTGCTAAAGGGTATAAAGACTTGAGGATACAGGGACATATACTGGTGACAATCATCTGTATTTTAAACCAACAGCTGCAGAGTATTGTGTGGTATGTTTTAGAAATCAGTCCAGATGTTAGGTTTCTCTAACCAAATTCACTGAAACCTTTAAATGGGGCCCATTTTCATTGAAAAGGTCTACATAATCATTTCCTAGGAAGTATAGGTATCTATACCAATGTTTTTATATAAAGAAAGTAAGTGTCTTTGCAGTTTTAAAGATCACTGTGAAATAAAATTGTTCAACATGAAAATATATATTTATATGCAATGTGGCCTGGAGAGATGGCTCAGAAGTTAAGAGCACTGGCTGTTCTTCCAAACATCTTGATTTCAATCCCCAGCAACCTCTTAGTTGCTCACAACCATCTGCAATGGAATTGGATGCCCTTTTCTGGTGTGTCTGAAGATAGCTACAGTGTATTCATATATATATATATATATATATATATATATATATATATATATATATGACAAAAATACTTTTTAAAAATTATACACTGTGATCTACTGAATAAAAACTCTTTATAATATTCAAGTTTGCCTTTCAGGTCATTAACATTCTGCTTCTTAATATAACAGCACTCAAAAGATTTTTGCTTTGAGTCTATCTGCTTCAATACTTTCTATCATTTCCCAAAACATGTATGTATGTAAGTAGCTTTATACTTCAACCTGATTCATTTTCACTGAAGGCCTGACTGAGATGATGTTTACAAGCAACACCCTCTTGGGAATTTTCTTCATATCCCAGCTCTGTGTAGGTGTCATAGGGAACTCATTGCTCTTCATGTTGTATGTGTACAAATTCTTGGTCAAAGCTAGCTTTAGCCGACCTATTGATCCCATTTTCCTGCACCTGATGATAGTCAATATGTTGGCAATCTTATTCGCATTGATACCATATATCACGTCATCCTTCGGAGTACACAGTTTTCTGGATGATGCTGGCTGTAAGGCTGTTGCATATATCTACAGAGTTACCCGGGCTATGTCCATCTCAACCACGTCTATTCTAAGTGCGTTCCAAGCCATCACCATCACTCCCAGTAATTCTACATGGGCAGGGCTTAAGCCTAAACTCTGGACATGGACTTTTTGGTCTTTCCTGTTTTCCTGGTTCATCAATTTGGTCATATATGTGCAACTCTTTGAGACCTTGATAGCGAAAACCAACTACACTGATGTTGATTATGGATATTCTCATGTTTACTGTGGAAGTCTTCCACTCAAGTACACCATTCCAGGATTATTCCTGAGCATTATCATAATAAGAGACTTGCTCTTTCTGGCCCTTATCATGTGGACCAGCTTCTACATGGTGACACTTCTCTACCAGCACCACAAGAGAACCCAGCATCTCCACAACCCAAGCCTCTCCTCCCAGCGGTCTCCTGAACACAAAGCCACGCACACAATCCTGTTGCTTGTGAACTGCTTTGTGTTCTTTTATTTGTTGAACAACTTCTTTACCATTTATGATAGCTTTTGTACACGTGAAAGATTGCCAGGCTTGGGGGCAATTATTGCAATCTCAGCAACATTTTACCCCACTCTCTGCCCATTTATACTGATGAACAGTAATAAAATTCTTTCACAGTATATGTCTTCCCTTCCTGTTTTTAAAGAACCATTAGTAAGCAATGTCATTCCCAGGTGTTCTCATGAACAAATCTAGAGATTTTTGGATATGTTTGAATTTCTATGGCTCTTGAGACCTTTGTATGGTCCCAATTAGCATTCTCACTAGTTGTACATTTTCCAGTTTTAAATTTTAATATTTTGGATCAATAAAAACACATCCATGCCACTTCAACAATTTTCATATTAATTGTCCCTTGAAATTATAATACTTTGAAGCTTGTAAAATAAAAACTGGACTTGTTAATCTCCACATAAGTGCCATCATAAACACACACACACACTCACACACACACACACACACACACACACACACACACACACACACACACACACATTTGCTACACTTTATCATACCATGTACCTACACACACAAAGATAAATAGATCGGTAGATAGATAATAGATAAATAGATGATAGATTTTTTTCAAAGATTGTTTTCTATTTTGACACTTTGAAAAGTTTTTCTTTCCCTTTTATTTTGTTTTGTTTTGCGTTGTGTTTTGAGACAGAGTCTCTGTAGGTACTCCTATCTTCTTTATGGAACTCAGAACTTTATAACTTTATGGCTAGCCTTGAATTCAAGAGATATGACTGCCTCTGCCTCCTGATTGCTGAGCACGAAGACGTGTCCTACCACATGATAACATTTTATAAAAGGTTTTATGCTATTCTGTTATGTTTTTCTCTTAAATTTGTATTTAATAGACTCAAAATATTTGTATATTGGATAATTTTTTTTTAAAATAGTATTTTTTTTTGCTCAAAGCACTGGCCTTTTTTATTGGATACTTTATTTATATTTCAGATGTGATACCCTTTCCCCATTTCTCCACCACACAAAACCCCTTATCCCTTTCCCACTCCTCCTGCTTCTATGAGGATATGCCACCACCCACAGCCCCACTCCCACCTCGCTACCCACAAATTCCCACACACTAGGGATCCAGCCTTTATGGGACCAAGGATCTCCTTTCCCACCTATACCTGACAGAACCATCCTCCAAACATATGGAGATGGATTCATGGGTCCCTCCCTATGTGCTCCCAGGCTGGTGGTTTTGACCATTGGAGCTCTGGTTGGTTTGTATTGCTGCCCTCCCCATGGGGACACAAACCCTTTCAGCTCCTTCAGTCTTCTTTCTAACTCCTCCATTGTAACCCCATAATCAGTTCAATGGTTAGCTATGAGCATCCTCCTCTGTGTATTTCAGGCTCTGGCAGACCTCTAAGGAGACAGCTATATCAGGCTCTTGTCAGTATGCACTTCCTGACATCCACATCATCGTCTATTTTTGGTGACTGCACATCTCATGCATACCAAGGTAGAACAGTCTCCAGATGAATCCTCCTTCAGTTTCTATCGCACACTTTGTCTCCATATTTGCTCCGTGAGTACTGTGTTACTTCTTCTATGAAGGACAGAAGCACACATACTTTGGTCTTACTCCTTCCTGAGATTCATGTGGTTTGTGAGTTCAATCTTGGGTACTGCAAACTTTTGGGCTAGTATCCAATTATCAGTGAGTGCATATTTTGTGTGCTCTTTTGTGATCAGGTTACCTCACTCAGGATGATATTTTCTAGTTCCATCCATTTGCCTAAGACTTTCTACAATTCATTGTTTTTAATAGCTGAGTAAAAACTTCATTGTTTAAATATACCACATTTTCTGAATCCATTCCTTTGTTGAAGGACATCTGGGTTCTTTCCAGCTTCTGGCTATTATAAATAAGGCTGCTATGAACATAGTGGAGCATATGTTCTTTTTATATGTTGGAGCATCTTCTCAGTATATGCCCAGGAGTAGTATAGCTGGGTTCTCAGGTAATGCTATGTCAAATTTTCTGAGGAACAGCCAGACTGATTTCCAGAGTGGTTGTACTAGCTTGAAATCCCACCAACAATGAAGGAGTGTTGCTGTTTCTCCACAACCTTGCCAGCATTTGCTATCACCTGAGTTTTTGATCTGAGCCATTCTGACTGGTGTGAGGTGAAATCTTAAGGTTGTTTTGATTTGCATTTCTCAAATGACTAAGAATATTGAGCATTTCTTTAGGTGCTTCTCGACTATTTGAGTTTTCTCAGTTGTGAATTCTTTGTTTAGATCTGTACCCCCTTTTTAATGGGGTTATTTGGTTGTCTGGTGTCTAATTTCTTGAGTTCTTTGTATATTTTGGGTACTAGCCTTCTATTGGATGTAGGATTGGTACAGATCATTTCCCAGTCTGTTGGCTGTCGTTTTGTCCTATTGACAGTGTCCTTTGCCTTACAGAAACTTTGCAATTTTATGAGGTCCCATTTGTCAATTTTTGATCTTAGCCATTGGTGTTCTGTTTAGGAACTTTTCCTCCATGCCCAGCTATTCTAGGATCTTCCCCACCATCTCTTCTATTAGTTTCAGTGTATCTGGTTTTATGTGAAGGTCCTTTATCCACTTGGACTTGAGCTTTGTACAAGGTGATAAAACAGGATTGATTTGCATTCCTCTACATGCTAACTGTCGCACCCCATTTGACCAGCAAGGAAGATGTGAACAACCGGATCCTTCTCAACAGCCTTTATTGTAGAAGTGCTTCATCATTCTTCCAGGGAACCCTGAGTGCCCAGGGTGAGCTGCTTATATACCCTCAGCCCTGGGTGGGGAAAGCGCATGGAGGTGCGCGATTGGTCGAAATTGCAGTGCTTCATTTGCATAGCCCACTCGGGAGGGGTTGGCACCAAAACTGAGTTGGCCCAAGGGTGATCGCATGTGCAGTGCACTTGTTTACTTGTAGATCATACCAGAAGCCTAGAAGCCGGCGCCATCTTGACCAGCCGAGTTGGGTCAGCGGCCTACAGCTAACCTCCAGTTGAACCAGCACCATTTGTGGAAAATGCTGACCTTTTTCCACTGGATGGTTTTACCTCCTTTGTCAAAGATCAAGTGACCATAGGTGTGTGGGTTCTTTTCTGGGTCTTCAATTCTATTCCATTGATCTTCCTGCGTGTTTCTGTACCAATAGCAGGCAGTTTTTTATCACTACTGCTCTGTAGTACAGTTTGAATTCAGGGATAGTGATTCCCCCAGAAGTTCTTCTATTGTTGAATATAGTTTTCTGTATCCTGTTTTTTTTTTATTTCCAATGTATTTGCAAATTGCTCTTTCTATCTCTATGAAGAATTAAGTTGGAATTTTGATGAGGATTCCATTGAATTGGTAGATTACTTTTGGCAAGATGACCATTTTTACTAAATTAATCTTGCCAATCCAGGAGCATGGGAGTTTTTTCCATCTTCTGAGATCTTCTTCAATTTCTTTCTTCAGAGACTTGAAATTCTTGATATACAGATATTTCACTTGCTTGGTTAGATCCACACAAAGGTATTTTGTATTGTATGTGACTATTGTGAAGGGTGTAATTTCTCTATTTTTTTCTCAGCCTGTTTATCCTTTGAATAGAAGAAAGCTACTAATTTGTTTGACTTGATTTTATATCCAGCCACTTTACTGAAAATGTTTATCAGGTTTAGGAGTTCTGCAGTGGAAGTCTTATGGCCACTTAAGTGTACTACCATATCATCTGCAAATAGTGAAAATTTGACATCTTTCATTCATATTTGTATTTTTTGACATCCTTTTGTTGTCTAATTACTATGGCTAGGACTTCCAGTCCTGTATTTAATAGGTAGGGAGAGAGTCCCCATTTCCCCTCCCTAGAAAACCCCTGTCCCATGCCCCCCTTTCCTTTTTGCTTTTATACAATTTTTAAAAATGTTAATCAAAGGATTTATAAGTTTGGTAATGCTCAATCAGAAGCATAACCCAATACCCAACATAGATATAAAAACTATCTTTGACTGGTGGAGACATGTGAACATCTGCCTCCATGCCTCCTCTTTCTCTCTCTCATCACCTAGCTTCTCCTCTCCTTCATCTTCTCTCCTTACTCCATCTCTTCCTCTCAGTACTCCTTCCCACTTAGCTCCTCCTACATATCACTCTTCCTGTTAAAGTAAAACTTTTGTCTCAAAATACAATTAGAGCATACTTATTCCTAATTGTACCAGTGAGGTACAAGATAGTCCTAATACCCAGTCCATCATTTTGTTGACTAACCAGAACCTCTGTCATCTCTTCTAACTAAAACACTTACTTTTGATCCTGGCTTTTTTTTGGCCTTAGAATGAATGTCAGCCGAAAACCATCTACTCAGATCTTTTCTCTCAAAGTAAATAGCCAGGATTGGCTATGAGACTATAGGTCTTCAACCCAGTCAGAAATCCAGAGTGACTGAGTTAACTGAAGTTATGGGAAGCACTAAACATAGCTTCTAAAACTTAGCCAATTTATAGAGACCGCTGAACACCTGAAAAGCCCCCATACTACCGAACTTTGGAGCATCAAATCTTCAGCCTTCTGTCCCAGAGTCATCTGACAGACCTTAGTGATGCAGGATTATTAAGGGCTGATTACTCTGTCTAGGCAGATATAATCAGTCGACTATTCTGCATGTGTGTCCTCTTCTGGACAGTAATTTGTCTGTAGATGGAAAGAGGCAATTCTTGCCTAGTGGCTGTCTCAGCACAACTGGAGTAACTCCAAGGATGCTCAATTTCTTCTTAGAATCCAAGACAGGAAGCTGTCAGGAGCAGACAGGTCTCTAATCAGAATGAACATTAATATATAAATATTTGTAGCATCAATTCTATGGACTTCTGATGTTTTGAAAACCAACTATCCATGTAAGGTAACCTGGTCTGTTGTCTGTTCACTCCTCTCAGCTATTTCTAAATGAAATATGGGAAACCTCCTAACAATAAACTCAAAGCCATGAATTTGCTATAGTCCCTTATCAGTTAAAAAAGTTAAAGAAGGACTGGGTCTAGGCCTTGTATTCCTAAATGTGTTATGCAGGCACAATGCCCATGAGAGTATCAATATTCATCTGACTTTTATATTAATAAGAAGCTCGTACCAATGAAAACCTTAAATTTGAAATCAAAGTAAATTTTGTACCATTTAAGAAATTATAACTTCATGTTGATAATAATTATACAGATTTCTACCAATAGGTTATGGCTATGCAATAAGTCCTAGCTAATCCTCCCTGTTCCAACAAAACCACAACTTTTCCCTAGAAAGACAGACCATTATTAACCACATTAGTCCCCAAGCCCAGGGAATAGGGGCGCTGACTCTTCTTTAACTTCTTCAAGCTGATTACGGGCATTGAGATATTAGAAGAGGGGTGGGGGGAAGAGTAAGTTGATAAGCCTCTGATGCTGTGTCTTCACTGCATCCAGATGGAATTCCAGGACATTGGAGGTTTGGGCAGGTCTGCTCAGTATGCTTGATGAGTAGATACACCAAGGCTGTGTATTCTGCAATATACAATTCTCAGAACAAGTTTTAGTATCAAGAAAAAAATTTTTTTTCCACCTAGGGGGCTGACATTTTTAAAAAGATGTTGGTTCTAACAACTTTTATTTTTTCCCTTTTTAAAATTGGTTGTAATATTTACATTTCAGATTTTATCCCCTTACCCCACTTCCTCCCACCACCTAGAAACCTCCTATCCCATCCCCCTCCTCATGCTTCTATGAGGCAGTGACTGCACCTAACCCCCCACTATCCCCTCCCCACCCTCACATTCCCCCCACTTTGTGTTTATTTTTTTTATGGGACCAAGAAATTCCTCTCCCGCCTATGTCCGACAAGGCCATCCTCCCCTACATATACCACTGGAGTCTTGGGTCCCTTCCTATGTTTTCCCAGGCTGGTGGTTTAGACCCTGGGGGCTCTGGTTGTTTGGTATTGTTGCTTTCCACCTGGGGTCAATAACCCTTTCTGCTCCTCCAGTCCTCTCTCTAAATTTTCCATTGGGAAACCCCTGATCATATCAGTGGTTAACTGTGAGCATGGTCCTCTGAATGTGTTAGTCTTTGGCAGACCTCTAAGGAGACAGCTATATCATGTTCCTCACATTATGCACTTCCAGCCATCCACAACAGTTTTTAGCTTAGGTGGCTGTACATTGGATGAATACCCAGGTGGAATGGTCTCCTGATGGCCCCTCCTTCAGATTTTGTCCCATGTTTTGTTTCCATATTTGCTCCCTTGAGCATTTTTGTTACTCGTTCTAAGTAGAACTAAGGCATCTCCTCTTGGTCTTCCTTCTTCATGAGCTTCATGTGGTCTGCAGGTTGAGTCTTCACTAATCCAAGCTTTTGGACTAACATCCGCTTAACAGTGAGCAAATGCCCTGTGTGTTCTTTTGGGATTGGGTTAACTCACTCAAGATGATAATTTCTAGATCCATCCATTTACCTAAAAATTTCTTGAATTCATTATTTTTAATAGCTGAGTAATACTCCATTGTGTAGATGTGTCAGATTTTTTGTATCCATTCCTCTGTTGAGGGACATCTTGGTTCTTTCCAGCTTCTGGCTATTATAAATAAGGCTGCTATGAACACAGTGGAGCATATGTCCTTATTATATGTTGGAGCATCTTCTGGGTATATGCCCAGGAGTGCTATAGCTGGATCCTCAGATAATGCTATGTCCAGTTTTCTGAGAAACCACCAGACTGATTTCTAGAGTGGTTGTAGCAGCTTGCAATCTCACCAACAATGGAGGTGTGTTCTTCTTTCTCCGCATCCTCACCAGCATCTACTATCACTTGAGTTTTTGATCTTAGCCATTCTGATTGGGGTGAGGTGGTATCTCAGGGTTGTTTTGATTTGCATTTTCCTGATGACTAAGGATGTTGAGCATTTCTTAAGGTGCTTCTCAGCCATTCAAGTTTCCTCTGTTGAGAATTCTTTGTTTAGCTCTGTGCTCCATTTTTTAACAGGGTTATATGGTTGTCTGGAGTATAATTTCTTCATGCCTGTCTCTGTACGAATACCATGCAGTTTTTATTACTATTGCCCTGTAGTATAGTTTGAGGTCAGGGATGGTGATTCCCCCAGAAGTTCTTTTGTTGTTGAGAAGAGTTCTCACTATCCTGTGTTTTTTGTTGTTCCAAATAAATTTGCAAATTACTCTTTCTATCTCTATGAAGAATTGATTTGGAATTTTGATGGGGATTGCATTGAATATATAGATTGCTTTTGGTAAGATGGCAATTTTACTAAATTAACTCTGCCTATTCAGGAGCATGGGAGATCTTTCCATTTTCTGCGATCTTCTTCTATTTCTTTCTTGAGAGACTTGAACTTCTTGTCATACAGATCTTTCACTTGCTTGGTTAGATTCACTCCAAGATATTTTATATTATTTGTAACTACTGTGAAGGGTATCATTTCCCTAATTTCATTCTCAGCCTGTTTATCTTTTGAGTATAGGAAGGCTACTGATTTGTTTGAGTTGATTTTATATCCAGCCACTTTACTGAAGTTGTTTATCAGGTTTAGGTGTTCTCTGGTGGAAGTTTTATCATATCATCTGTAAATAGTGAAATTTTGACTTCTTCTTTTCCTATTTGTATCCCTTTGACTTCCTTTTGTTGTCTAATTGCTCTAGCTAGGACTTCCAGTACTATATTGAATAGGTAGGATGAGAGTGGGCAGCCTTGTCTGGTCCCTGATCTTAGTGGGATTGCTTCAAGTTTCTCTCCACTTAGTTTGATGTTGGCTACTGGCTTGCTGTATATTGCTTTTACTATGTTTAGGTATGGACCTTGAATTCCTAATCTTTCCAAGACTTTTTAACATGAAGGGATGTTGAATTGTGTCAAATGGTTTCTCAACATCTAGTGAGAAGATTATGTGGTTTTCTTTGAGTTTATTTATGTAGTGGATTACATTGATGAATTTCCAAACATTAAACCATCCCTGCATTTCTTGAATAAAGCCTACTTGATCATGATGGATGATTGCTTTGATGTGTTGTTGGATTCAGTTTGCAAGAATTTTAATGAGTATTTTTGCATCAATATTCATAAGAGAGGTTGGTCTGTAGTTCACTTTCTTTGTTGGGTCTTTGTGAGGCTTAGGTATGAGCGTAATTGTAGGGAGCCACGGCGAGCGGTAACAACATTCGCCATTACAAGATGGCGCTGGCATCCGGTGCTCCCACAAGTAAACAACTAAACTGCACAGGTGCAAGAGGCGAAAACGCGCCAAGTCACTGCCCATCCCGGGGCGTAATATGGGGTGATGAGTGAACAGCCAATCAGAAGTGAACACGCCACTCTAGGGTGCATATAAGCAGTGCCTTTTCCGGGCTTGGGGTCTTCTGCTTCAGCTGATACAAGAATAAAGCCTCGCTGTAGTAACTACCCGAACACTGCCTCCCGTGCCTCTCTTGCGGGCGAGGGGATTTGGAAGGGGCACGGAACATCTGGTGCCGAAACCCGTGAACTTCAAGGCACCTAGGAGACCCCCAAGACTCGGGGCAGGTTAAAAGACTACAGGATCGAGGTACGTCTCTGAGAGGTATATTTGGGGTGGAAGCCTTCGTTGCGAGCGGATTTTCACCCATTGCCGCCGCTGCACTAGTTGGCCTCTTGTTTGTGTTGCTTTCACTTTTAGCTTATTTGTGTTGTGAAGATCCAGCTTGCAGCACAGCTATTAATGCAAGTCAAGAGGTTTTAGAAGAGGTCCACTGCAGTGTATCAGAAACAGAGCATGTTAGCTGGCATCAGGCCAAGGAGCCTGGGGAAAAAAGATAAGGCCAAGGAGCCTGGGAAAGGGAAGCAGGCAAGAAGGCCTGGACGAAAGAAGCAGACCCAGGAGTCTGGTAAAAAGGGAGAGTACTCAAAAGAAACAGAGGCCTATTAAGAATAAGGACCCTTCACCGGCTGCTGAAGAGAGAGTGGAGGTCAAAAGGACCCCCCTTTACCCTATTAAGGAGTTTGCCGCCATAGACCTTAGCAGCTCCAAAGAAGATCTAATGCAAGGAGAGGAAGAAAGCCTAGAGGAAGAGGCAGCTGCCTATGAACAAAACAGATATGGACCAAAAAATAACCGTCCTGAGATAAGACTAAGAAAGACCTTGAGTCCCTCGGCCCCGCCCTTGCCTCCGCCCTATGCCCTGGGCAGCATCTCTAATTCATTTCTCAGCACAGGAGATTGGAGACAGCTACAGCTGGCATTTCCGGTCTTTGAAGGGGCAGAGGGAGCCCATGTTCATGCCCCAGTAGAGTATAGGCAGGTCAAAGAATTAGCTGAGGCAGTACGTGCATATGGAATTGGGGCTAATTTTACCATATCCCAAGTGGAGAGATTAAGTGCAGCTGCTATGATGCCAGGAGACTGGCAGGACACAGTGAAGGCGGTACTTACCAATATGGGCCAATATTTGGAATGGAAAGCGCTCTGGCATGAGCAGTTACAAGCACAAGCCAGAGCTAATGCAAGCATTGAGGGTCAACAATTATGGACTTTTGACATGCTGGCTGGAGTTGGCGTACACGCGAACGACCAGACCACTCATCCCTGGCAGATCTATGCACAGATAGCATCAGCTGCAATAAAGGCATGGAAGTCTCTCCCTAGGAAGGAAGGCAGTAACCTTTATTTGTCCAAGATAATTCAGACATCTAATGCTAAGCATCCCATCTTACAATTTGCCTTAACTCAAGCTATCATATTTCCACATATTGTGTCTCAGGAGCCACTCCCAGATGGAATGGTAGTTTATACGGACGGGTCAAAAACAGGAGTGGGTGCCTATGTGGTTAATGATAAGGTTACATCCAAACAATACCATGAAACCTCACCTCAAATTGTGGAATGCCTAGTGGTGTCAGAGGTTCTGGAAATCTTTCCAGGTCCCTTAAATATTGTTTCAGATTCCTTCTATGTGGTTAATGCAGTAAAAGCATTAGAAGTTGCTGGGTTAATTAAGACATCTAGCAGACTTGTAGAAGTTTTTCAAAAGATTCAGTTTACCCTGGCTAAGTGAAGATTCCCTGTCTTTATAACTCATATTAGGGCTCACTCAGGCTTACCGGGACCTATGTCCCATGGAAATGACCTGGCAGATCGAGCCACAAAGTTGATTGCAATTGCCCTTTTGCTAAAATTGGATTTGGCTAAAGCCTTTCATAAAAGGTTTCATGTGACAGCTGAGATGCTATGATGTCGATTTAACATCAGTAGAAAGGAGGCCAGAGATAGCGTGACTCAATGCCAAAACTGCTGTGAATTCCTACCTGTTACCCATACCAGAATTAACCCTCGAGGAATTAGGCCATTACAGATCTGGCAAATGGATGTTACCCACATCCCATCCTTTGGCAAATTACAATATTTGCATGTCTCCATTGATACCTATTCTGGAGTTATGTTCGCCTCTCCACTGACTGGAGAAAAGGCGGCCCATGTTATTCAACATTGTCTCAAGGCTTGGAGTGCCTGGGGAAGGCCTAAAATCCTTAAAACTGACAATGGACCACCCTACACTTCTCAAAAGTTTGGACAATTTTGTCGCCAAATGGAGGTGACACACTTGACGGGTCTTCCTTACAACCCTCAGGGACAGGGCATCATTGAGAGTGCTCATCGTACCCTTAAAACTTATTTGATAAAACAAAAAGGAGAAGTTGAGGAAGCTCTGCCCACAGTGCCACCGGTTATTGTCTCTCTGGCACTTTTTACTCTTAATTTTTTGAATTTGGACAGTCAGGGCAACATAGCGGCTGATCGCCATTGCCTGGAACCAACTAGGCCAAAAGAAATGATAAAATGGAAAGATGTTTTGACTGGTCAATGGAAAGGCCCGGATCCTATTTTAATAAGATCCAGGGCAGCGGTTTGTGTTTTTCCACAGGAAGAAGACAACCCGTTTTGGTTGACAGAACGCCTGACTCGACGCCTCACAGTTGTGGACGATGATTCCTCAGAGGGTTCCTCTACGAATGCTTTTGATCGATACATGGATTCTCCAAGCTTGGGTTCCTAGTATATATAGTGAATTTAGATGGGCTATCTTATCTGCTTTTTCAAAACCTATGCCCTTGCCTTCTTAAAAGGCGCTGCTTCTGCTAAACAGAATTTCTCCTATACCTTTAACTATACCGAGCGAATTAATGCCTCACTCCAGTTTGTATGTATCCTCCATTTCTTTTCATCTTATCCAACCACTCCTTTAATACTTGTACCAATGTAACTTGCTTTATGTCCCAGTGCTGGTGTGCTCTTGTCTATAAGCAGGCCCTAATAGCCAGAATACCACAATGGATTCCTATCCCCGTTCAGACGTCTGGGACCTTGACTTTATTTCAACAGAAGAGAGATTTTGATATAACGGCAGCCATTGTCACAGCTATTATGCTCGGAGCAGACGGTGCTACCATTGGAGCTATTGCCATGTTTCACCAAGTACAAACCACTGAATTTGTCAATATTTGGCAGAAAGAGTTAGCCAGGCAATGGCTACTCACTCTTCCTCCATAGCAGAATTGAAAGGAGGTATTATGATACTCAATCAGAGATTAGATTTGGTTGAGGAAAGACTGGATATCTTATTTCAGTTGACATAAATTGGCTGTGAAAGGAAATTCGGAGCTTTGTGTATTACCAACATTCAATACGAAAACTTTACAAAAGCAGCCAATCTCTCACGTAAATTGTCCTTATATCTTTCAGGAAATTGGTCTGAAAATTTTGGTAATCTTCTTGAACAATTTCACAGAGAAATTATTCTTGTCAACTCCACCCGCCTGGATCCCTCCATCATTAAAGGACTTTCTTCTTGAATTTCTTCTGCCTTTTCTTTCTTTAAGGAAAGGGTGGGGATAGGCCTGTTTGGTGCAGCCCTATGTTGTGGATTAGTGTTCATGTTATGGTTGGTCTGCAAGCTCAGAGCCCAACAAAAACGTGACAAGGTCGCTATCGCCCAAGCACTCGTAGCCTTGAGCAAGCATCTTCCCCTGAAATTTGGCTATCTATGGTACGAAAGTAACTGATGACTGAGACCCTCAGTCGATGCACCCCAAGGGTTCAGCCCATTGCACTGGGTCGATGAGAGGTCTAAGTCTAGCCAGCCCTTGCCTGAATAACTGTGGTACCTGAATATTTAGAGGTGTTTGCGAGTGGGTACTCGACAGGGAATGTTCCATGAGTGTGGATAGATTTCCCGAAAGTATGCCTGATTGCACAAAGGTTTGATGCCAAGAAACCTCCTCCCCTGGTGGCGCTCCAGGGTGGAGGCTCCCTTTCCCCTACAAAAGGCATCGAGATGGGTATGGGAAGTATTACTCATTGCACGATGACAAGAGAAGAAACCCATTACAATATCTCATTGTGCACAGGGGATCAGGCCTCTGCTTTCCCTCACTGAGTTGGTGCCACGATTGATAGGCAAAAGGTTGTTCCATCTTAATAAAATAGAAAGGGGGAGATGTAGGGAGCTGCGGTGAGCGGTGACAACATTCTCCATTACAAGATGGCGCTGGCATCTGGTGCTCCTACAAGTAAACAACTAAACTGCACAGGTGCAAGAGGCAAAAACGCGCCAAGTCACTGCCCATCCCGGGGCATAATATGGGGTGATGAGTGAACAGCCAATCAGAAGTGAACACGCCACTCTAGGGTGCATATAAACAGTGCCTTGGGGTCTTCCGCTTCAGCTGATACAAGAATAAAGCCTCGCTGTAGTAACTATCCAAACACTGCCTCCCGTGCCTCTCTTGCGGGTGAGGGGATTCGGAAGGGGCGTGGAACAATAGAACGAATTGGGTATTGTTCCTTCTGTTTCTATTCTGTGGAATAATTTGAAGAGAATTGGTATTAGGTCTTCCTGGAAGGTCTGATAGAATTCTGCACTGAAGCCAGCTGGTCCTGGACTTTTTTTTGGTGGGGAGGTTTTTAATGAGTGCTTCTATTTCTTTAGGGGCTATTTGACTGTTTAGATGGTTTAATCTGCTCCTCGTTTAACTTTGGTACCTGGAATCTATCTAGAAAATTGTCCATTTCATCCAGATTTTCCAATTTTGTTGAGTATAGGCCTTTGTAGTAGGATCTGATGATTTTTTAAATTTCCTCTGTTTCTGTTGTTATTTCTCCCTTTTCAGTTCTGATTTTATTAATTTGAGTACCCTCTCTGTGACCTTTGGTTAGTCTGGCTAAGGGTTTGTCTATCTTGTTGATTTTCTCAAAGAACCAGCTCCTGGTTTTGTTGATATTTTGTATAGTTGTTTCTGTTTCAACTTGGTTGATTTCAGCCCTGAGTTTGATTATTTCCTGCTGTCTACTCCTCTTGGGTATATTTGCTTCTTTTTGTTCTAATGCTTTCAGGTGTGCTGTCAAGTTGTTAGTGTATGCTCTTTCCATTTTCTTTTTGTGCGCACTTAGAGCTATGACTTTTTCTTTAGTACTGCTTTCTAACCCTAACCCACATGGTGGCAGGAACAAACTGACTTCCACATGTTGTCCTCTGACATCTGCCTGCACACTGTATCACAATCACACCCACATATCCACATAGAAACATATAGACTAAATAAGTGAAAACTAATTATTTTCCAATTTTTTGAAGCAGTGTTTTACAATGCAATTTTGGCTGGTCTAGATCTCAATATGTGGACCAAGCTGGCTTCTAAATCACAGAGATTCACTGCCTGCCTTTGTCTCTTGAGGTCTGGAATTAAAGTCTTGTGTCACCATATTTGGCTACTAAACAATAAATTCTGTTTTACTTATTTATTTTTGATTTTTTTTTCACGACAGGGTTTCTCTGTGTAGCCGTGGCTGTCTTGGAATTCACTCTGTAGACCAAGTTGACCTAGATATCAGAGAGCTGTCTGCCTCTGCTTCCTTAAAGCTGGGTGAAAGGGTATGCCACTACTGAGTGACTGGACAGTAATTTTTGCTGAGTATAGGCTTTTTTTAGTAGGATCTGATGATTTTTAAAATTTCCTCATTTTCTGTTGTTATGACTTCTTTTTCAGTTATGATTTTACTAATTTGGATACTGACTCTGTGCCTTCTGCTTAGTCTGGCTAAGAGTTTGTCTATTTTGTTGATTTTCTCAAAGAACCAGCTCATGGTTTTGTTTAATCTTTGTATAGTTCTTTATGTTTCTACTTGGCTGATTTCAGCCTTGAGTTTGATAGTTCCTGCTGTCTACTCCTCTTGGGTGTATTTGCCTCTTTTTGTTCTAGAGATTACAGGTGTGCTATCAAGCTGCTAGTATATGCTGTCTGTCCAGTTTCTTTTTTATGTGAAAATCTTTATTGGATATTTTATTTACATTTCAGATGCCATCCTCTTTTCCCATTTCCCCTCCCTAGAAATCCCCTATCCCATCCCCACTTTTGCTTTTATACTAATTTTTTAAATGTTAATCAAAGGCTTTATAAGTTTGGTAATGCTCAATATCAATCAGAAGTGTAACCCAGTACCCAACCTAGATATATCAACTATTTTTGACTGTTGGGAACAGGAAAAAACATCCACCTCCATGCCCCACCCTCTTGTCACCTAGCTCCTCCTCTCCTTTTCCTCCTCTTCTTACTCCTCCCACCTTAGCTCCTCCTACATATCACCCTTCCTGTTAAAATAAAACTTTTCTCTTAGAATACAATTAGAGCATAACTATACCAATTTGTGTCAGTAAGATACAAGATAGACCTAACACCCAGTCCATCATTTTGTTGACTAAGCAGAACCTCTGTCGTCCCTCCTAACTAAAAGACTTAATTCTGAACCTGGCTTTTTTCCTTGGCTTTAGAATGAATGTCAGCTAAAAACCATCCACCCAAACCTTTTCCTCAAAGTAAACGGCCGGGATTGGCTATGAGACTATAAGTCTTCAACCCATGAGAAATCCAGAATGACTGAGTTAACTGAAATTATGGGAAGCACAAAGCATAGCTTCTAAAACTTAGCCAAATTATAGAGAACTCTGAGCACCTGGACAGTCCCTATACTACAAAATGTTGGAGCATTCACTATTCAGCCTTCTGGCCCAGGATCAACTGACAGACCTAGTGATGCAGAATTATTAAGGGCTGATTATTCTGTCTTGGCAGATATAATCAGTCGACTATTCTGCAAGTGTGTCCTTTTCTGGACAGTAATTTGTCTGTAGGTGGAAAGAGGCAATTCTTGCCTAGTGGCTGTCTCACCACAACTGGAATAACTCCAAAGATGCCCAAGTTCTTCTTAGAATCCAAGACAGGAAGCTGTCAGGAGAAGACAGGTCTCTAATCAAAATGGACATTAATACAGAAATGTTCATAACATCAATTGTGTGGACTTCTGATGCTTTGAAAACCAACTATCCATGTAAGGCAATATGGACTATTGCTTGTTAACTCCTCTCAGCTAAATAAAATATAGAAAAAACCCTAATAATAAACGTAGAACCATGAATTTGCTATAGGCCCTTAACTCACAGGCTAACCATCTGAAATCAGTTTAAAAAGTTAAAGAAGGACTGGGTCTAACCCTCGTATTCCTAAATGTGTTATATAGGCACAATCCCTATGAGAGTAACAATATTAATCTCACTTTTATATCAATAAGAAGCTGATACCAATGAAAACCTTAAATTTGAAATCAAAGTAAATTTTGTACCATTTAAGAAATTATAACTTCATCTTGATAACAATTATACGTATTTCTACCAATAGGTTATGGCTATGCAATAAATCCTAGCTAATCCTACCTGTTCCACAAAACCACCACTTTTCTCTAGAAAGACAGCCCAATATAAACCACCTCAGTCCCCAAGCCCAGGGAATAGGGGTGCTGACTCTTCATTAACTTCTTCAAGCTGATTATGAGTGTTGAGATATTAGAAGAGGGGTTGGGGGAAGAGTAAATTGATAAGCCTCTGACATCTGTGTCTTCACTGAATCCAGCTGGAATTCCAGGACATCAGAGGTTGGAGGAGGTCTGCTCGGCTTGCCTGATGAGTAGATACACCAAGGCTATGTATTCTGCAATATACAATTCTCAAAAGAAATTTTAGTATCAAGATAATTGTTTGTTTGAATTCTGGAATCTAGTCTTCTGGCGGCCTGCCTCTGTCATGTCTAATCTATATAATTCTGGGAGCTTCTATAAGGGTGTACTACCACCATCCTCCTATTTTCACCTCCCTGCTCTTAAATTCTCTAACATTAGGGAATCCAAACTATCAGGCACTAAGGCCTTCTACTTCCATTGATGCCTAATCCCTTACCCAATCTCCCCTCCTCCAACAACTATGAGGGTGTGCTCCCACCATTCTCTCATTCCCACCTCCCTGCTCTTGAAATTCCCCAACACTAGGGAATCCAAACTTTCAGATACCAAGGCTGTCCACTTCCACTGATGCCTGGCAAGGCCACCCTCAACTACCTATACAGGTGGAGCCATGAGTTCCTTACTTTTGTGTTCTCAGGCTGGAGATTTTAGAATGGCTACTCTAGCTTGTTTCTTAGGGCCATTTGCTTGAGAATTGTTTTCCAGCCTTTTACTCTAAGGTAGCGTCTGTCTTTGTCACTGAGGTGGGTTTCCTGTATGCAACAAAATGCTGGGCCCTGTTTATGTATCTAATACATTATCCTATGTGTTTTTTTCTTTATTTTTTTAAATTTTATTTTATATTTTATTTACATTAAAGATGCCATCCCCTTTCCCCATTTCCCCTCTCTAGAAAACCCCTGTCCCATGCCCCATTTCCTTTTTGCTTTTATACAATTTTTAAAAATGTTAATCAAAAGAGTTATAAGTTTTGTAATGCTCAATCAGAATCGTAACCCAATACCCAACCTAGATATAAAAACTATCTTTGACTGGTGGAGACATGTGAACATCTGCCTCCATGCCACCTCTCTCTTTCTCTCTCTCATCACCTAGCTTCTCCTCTCCTTCATCTTCTCTCCTTACTCCAGCTCTTCCTCTCAGTACTCCTTCCCATTCAGCTGTTGTAGGCTAATGTAATCAAGTCTCTGGTCGGGGTATATGGCTCAAGATGGCTGCAAGGATGATAGCCTCTTTCTGTTGGCTCCCCACAATTGGTTTTATTCAGGAACTTTTCCCCTGTGTCTAGGTATTCCAGGGTTTTCCCCACCTTCTCTTCTATTAGTTTCACTGTATCTGGTTTTAAGTGAAGGTCTTTTATCTACTTGGATTTGAGCTTGGGAAAAGGAGATATGAATGGATTGATTTGCATCCTTCTCCATGTTGACCTCCAGTTGAACCAACACCATTTGCTGAAAATGCTGTCCTTTTTCCACTGAATGGTTTTAGCTCCTTTTTCAAAGATCAAGTGACCATAGGTATGTGGGCTCATTTCTGGATCTTCAGTTCTATTCCATGATCTTCCTGTCTGTCTCTGTACCAATACCATGCACTTTTTATTATGATTGCCCTGTAGTATAGGTTGAAGTCAGGGATGGTGATTCCCTCAGAAGTTCTTTTGTTGTTGAGAAGAGTTCTCGCTATCCTGGGTTTTTTGTTGTTCCAAATAAATTTGCAAATTGCTCTTTCTATCTCTATGAAGAATTGATTTGGAATTTTGATGGCGATTGCATTGAATATATAGATTGCTTTTGGCAAGATGGCAATTTTACTAAATTAACTTTGCCTATTCAGGAGCATGGGAGATCTTTCCATTTTCTGCGATCTTCTTCTATTTCTTTCTTGAGAGACTTGAACTTCTTGTCACACAGATCTTTCACTTGCTTGGTTAGATTCACTCCAAGATATTTTATATTATTTGTAACTATTGTGAAGGGTATCATTTCTCTAATTTCATTCTCAGCCTGTTTATCTTTTGAGTATAGGAAGGCTACTGATTTGTTTGAGTTGATTTTATATCCAGCCACTTTACTGAAGTTGTTTATCAGGTTTAGGAGTTCTCTGGTGGAAGTTTTAGGGTCACTTAAGTATACTATCATATCATCTGTAAATAGTGAAATTTTGACTTCTTCTTTTCCTATTTGTATCCCTTTGACTTCCTTTTGTTGTCTAATTGCTCTAGCTAGGACTTCCAGTACTATATTGACTAGATAGGGTGAGAGTGGGCAGCCTTGTCTGGTCGCTGATCTTAGTGGGATTGCTTCAAGTTTCTCTCCATTTAGTTTGATGTTGGCTACTGGCTTGCTGTATATTGCTTTTACTATGTTTAGGTATGGACCTTGAATTCCTGATCTTTCCAGGACTTTTTAACATGAAGGGATGTTGAATTGTGTCAAATGCTTTCTCAGCATCTAGTGAGATGATCATGTGGTTTTTTTCTTTGAGTTTGTTTATGTAGTGGATTACTTTGATGGATTTCTGAATATTTAACCATCCCTGCATTCCTGGGATAAAGCCTACTTGATCATGATGGATGATTCCTTTGATGTGTTCTTGGATTCAGTTTGTGAGAATTATATTGAGTATTTTGGCATCGATATTCATAAGAGAGATTGGTCTGTAGTTCTCCTTCTTTGTTGGGTCTTTGTGAGGCTTACGTATGAGCGTAATTGTAGCTTCATAGAACGAATTGGGTATTGTTCCTTCTGTTTCTATTCTGTGGAATAGTTTGAAGAGAATTGGTATTAGGTCTTCCTGGAAGGTCTGAAAGAATTCTGCACCGATACCATCTGGTCCCGGACTTTTTTTGGTGGAGAGGTTTTTAATGACTGCTCCTATTTCTTTAGGGGTTATGCGACTGTTTAGATGATTTATCTGTTCCTCATTTAATTTTGGTACCTGGTATCTATCTAGAAAAAATGTCCATTTCATCCAGATTTTCCAATTTTGTTGAGTATAGGCCTTTGTAGTAGGATCTGATGATTTTTTTGAATTGCCTCAGTTTCTGTTGTTATGTCTCCCTTTTCAGTTCTGATTTTATTAATTTGAGTACTGTCTCTGTGCCCTTTGGTTAGTCTGGCTAAGGGTTTGTCTATCTTGTTGATTTTCTCAAAGAACCAGCTCCTGGTTTTGTTGATATTTTGTATAGTTTTTGTTTCAACTTGGTTGATTTCAGCCCTGAGTTTGATTATTTCCTGCTGTCTACTCCT
This sequence comes from Arvicanthis niloticus, assembly GCF_011762505.2. Lineage (NCBI taxonomy): Eukaryota > Metazoa > Chordata > Mammalia > Rodentia > Muridae > Arvicanthis > Arvicanthis niloticus. The sequence goes on along the minus strand of NC_133438.1, from coordinate 1,001,003 downwards.
CTTGGGTATATTAGCTTCTTTTTGTTCTAACTCTTTCAGGTGTGCCGTCAATTTATTAATGTACATTCTTTCCATTTTCTTTTTGTGGGCACTTAGAGCTATGCTTTTTCCTCTTAGTACTGCTTTCATGGAGTCCCACAAATTTTGATATGATGTGTCCTCATTTTCATTTAAATCTAGAAAGTCTTTAATTTCTTTCTTTATTTCTTCCTTGACCAAGTTATCACTGAGTAGAGCATTGTTCAGTTTCCACATGTATGTGGGCTTTCCGTTGTTTTTGTCCAAGTCAAAGACAAGACTTAGTCCATGGTGGTCTGATAGGGTACAAGGGATTATTTCAATCTTTTTGTATCTGTTGAGGCCTGTTTTGTGACCAATTATATGGTCTATTTTGGAGAAGGTACCATAAGGTGCTGAGAAGAAGGTATATTCTTTTGTTTTAGGATGGAATGTTCTATAGATATCAGTTAAGTCCAATTGGTTCAGAACTTCTGTTAGTTTCATTGTGTCTTGGTTTAGTTTCTGTTTCCATGATCTGTCCATTGCTGAGAGTGGGGTGTTGAAATCTCCCACTATTATTGTGTGAGGTGCAATGTATGCTTTAAGCTTTAGTAAAGTTTCTTTATGTATGTGGGTGCCCTTGCATTTGGAGCATAGATGTTCAGAATTACAAGTTCCTCTTGGTACATTTTTCCTTTGATGAATATGAAGTGTCCTTCTTTATCTTTTTTGATTACTTTTGGTTGAAAAACAATTTTATTTGATACTAGAATTGCTACTCCAGCTTGTTTCTTGGGGCCATTTGCTTGGAAGATTGTTTTCCAACCTTTTATTCTGAGGTAGTGTCTGTCTTTTTCACAAAGGTGTGTTTCCTGTATGCAGCAGAATGTTGGGTCATGTTTGTGTATCCAGTCTGATAGTCTATGTCTTTTTATTGGAGAATTGAGTCCATTTATAGTAAGAGATATTAAGGAAAAATGAATGTTGTTTCCTGTTATTTTTGTTATTGGCAGTGGTATTATGTTTGTATAGCTACCTTCTTTTAGGGTTGTTAGAAGATTACTTTCTTGCTTTTTGTAGGTTGTAGTTTCCCTCCTTGTGTTGGAGTTTTCCATCAATTATCCTTTGAAGTGCTGGATTTGTGGTAAGATATTGTGTAAATTTGGATTTGTCATGGAATATTTTGGTTTCTCCATCAATATTGATTGAGAGTTTTGCTGGGTAAAGTAGTCTGGGCTGGCATTTGTGTTCTCTTAGGGCCTGTATGATATTAGTTCAGGGTCTTCTGGCTTTTATAGTCTCTGGTGAGAAGTCTGGTGTAATTCTTACAGGTCTGCCTTTATATGTTACTTTATCTTTTTCCCTTACTGCTTTTAGTATCTTCTCTTTGCTTTGTATATTTGATGTTTTGATTATTATGTGACAAGAGGTATTTCTATTCTGGTCTAGTCTATTTTGGGTTCTGTAGGCTTCTTGTATATTTAAGGACATCTCTTTCTTTAGGTTAGGGAAGTTTTCCTCTATAATTTTGTTGAAGATATTTACTGGCCCTTTAAGTTGGGAGTCTTCACCCTCATCTATACCTATTATCCTTAGGTTTGATCTTCTCATTGTGTCCTGGATTTCCTGGATGTTTTAGGTTAGGACCTTTTTGCATTTTGCGTTTTTTTGACAGTTGTGTCAATGTTTTCCATGGTGTCTTCTGCACATGACATTCTCTCTTCTATCTCTAGTATTCTGTTGGTAATGCTTGCATCTATGACCTCTGGTCTTTTTTTTAAGTTTTATATCTCCAGAGTAGTCTCCTTTTGAGATATCTTTATTGCTTCTACTTCCATTTTTAGATCCTGGACAGTTTTGTTTAATTCCTCCATCTGTTTGGTTATGTTTTCTTGCATTTCTTTAAGGGCTTCTACCTGTTTACCTGTGTTCTCGTCAAATTCTTTGAGAGTGTTATTTATGACCTTCTTAAAGTCCTCTAACATCATCATGAGAAGTGATTTTAATTCTGGGTCCTGCTTTTCTGGTGTGATATGGTGTTCAGGACTTGTTATGGAGGGGGAACTGGGTTCTGGTGATGCCAAGTAACTTTGGTATCTGTTGTTTACATTTCTGCACTTGCCTTTTACCATTTGGTTAGCTGTAGTTCTACTCGCACTCACTGGTTCTGACTGGAGTCTGCCTTTCCAGTTATCTTGGTTGTATCAGAACTCCTTGGTGTACAGATGACTCTATGATCCTGAGCTCCAGCTGCTCTGGGTTCAGTGGTTCTTCTAGGATATTTCAGGATATGGAGTCTCCACAGTGGTAGACCAGCTAGGTGTTTGCTGTTCTGAATGTAGTTGCTCCTCTAGGATGCTTCGGGATATGGTGTCCCCTGCTCTGTTGCTCTGTGGGCTGTGTCCTCACTAGGATGCCTGCAGCTCTATGGTCCTTGACCTCTCTTGGGTGCCTCTGCAGCTCTGTGTTCTGTGACCTGTGAACTCCCTAGGGTGCCTCCGGACTCAGTTTCCAGAGGGGAGCAGATCAGCTGGGAGACTGCTGGAGCCACTGGTATCTGGGCCAGAGGCGGAAGGGGCGTGGTTCTCCACAGGGGCAGGGTCTGGCTGCCAGGTGTCCTCTGGGGGGCTCTCTACTGCCAGTTGTGCTTCTAAGGCCTAGGGCTGTGGGTGGGTCCTCCTACCTTCTGCTCTGAGATCCGTGCCCTCCCTAGGGTGCCTCTGAACTCAGTTTCCAGAGGGGAGCAGATCAGAAATAAAAATTTGTATTTCAGGTAACACAAATAATTAGGTCAGTGTAGGAATGGGTCTAAAGTTAATATACTTCAAACACACACACACACACACACACACACACACACACACACACACACACACATCCAAATCCACAGAACATGGGTGGCATAAAAATGTTGTAAATTTCAAGGTCAAAGTTCATGAATCTTGTATCATTGTTGTTCTCTGTGTAACCTTGGCTTTGAGAACTCTGCCAATATAACACAAATACAAAAGAACCTTCAAGTGGAATCAAATCCAGATATTGCAATAACAAAATATACAAGTCTTTTTTACAGTGGGTTTATCAATCAAAACCAGCATGGTTGATCTGGTCACCATATATCACAGAAAACACAATCTGTGAAGATGTGCTCAATACTGTGGGATATGTAGTCTCATCCTGGCCTTTGTGTTCTGACTCTCATCTGTTTAGCTCTAAGTTGTGAGTAACATAAATAAATAAAATGAAATGCCTCAGAACATTGCTGATTAACCTGTAGAGTAGAATGAGAGGCTGAGTCTCACATGGGAAGTCTAAGAATTTAGTCATCACTAAGCTGACAGAAATGTATGTGCAGCCCAAATAGTAAAGGCTAAGTACACACATTACTATATATGGGATAAAAGCAAATATTGTTGCAAACATGAAAACATTGATACTTGAGTAAAAAAATAATACTGACTGATGAATAGAAATTCATTGGGGCTGGAGGGATGGCTCAACAGTTAAAGATGATTAGCTGCTCTTCCAGAGATCTAGGGTTTGATCCCGAGACATGTTTATAGTGCACAGACATGCAGGCAAAACACTGGTACACATAGAATGAATAATTTTTAAATTCCTCATAACATTCAATTTTGCCTTTCACATAGGTCAACATATCCTTCTGTCTGACATAACAGAATTCAGGATATTTGGGTGGATTTGACATTTTCTTATTGTCAACACTTTATTCTGTCCTCTTAAATGGTCAAAAATCCCAGGAATGCAGTTGCAAATGCATCATCTCTGGTTCTAACATTGAAAGGAGTTGCACATTTCTCTAGTAGGTGATGGTCCACAACTTAGTTACCAACACTTGAGAGGTAGGGGTATTTGGATCTCTGTGAGTTTGAGGCCAGCCTGATCTACAGAGCAAGTTCTACACAGGGAAACACAGAGATTCCTTGACTTGAAAAACCAAAGAGAAAGAGAAGGAGGAAGAGAAATGGGAGGAGGAGGAGGAGGACAAATAGAAAGTGAAAAAGGAAGAGGAGTTGGAAGAGGAGGAGGAAGAAAGGAAAGAAAAGAGTTGGACATTTCATTACTTTTCTTGCTCCTTTGCTGTCATTCATTATATTTCTCTATAAACACCATTTTAGAATTGTTTTAAAATATGGTCCATTTAATTGGCACTCTAGACCTAAAAAACATGGTCCAATTTAACATCATGCTTTCAAGTGACACTATCTTCCAGATTTTTCTCATAATGCAGTTTTGTCTTGGTGTCATAGGAAACTCAGCACTCTTAGTGTTATATGTATACAATTTTGTCTTCAAGCCTCATTATAAAAAGTTGAGAGGTTTAGTTTTCATGCACCTAACAATAGTTAATATGGTGACGATCATATCCATGTTGATAAAATATATCATTTTATCCTTTGGAGTACCCAATTTTCTGGGTGATGTTGGTTGTAAAGCATTTTTGTTTTCTTGCAGGGTCACCCAGGGTCTGTCCATCTGCACTACCTGTGTTCTAAGCACATTCCAAGTCATCACCATTATTCCAAGTAATTCTAAGTGGGCCTGGATTAAGCCTAGACTCTCTAAATGGACTTTTTATTCCATACTTTGCTCCTGGCTTATTAACATACTAATCTATGGGTATATGCTTGACCTGGTAATGGCCAAAATCAATAAAACCCATGTTGGCCATGGATATTCAGATGGTTACTGCCAAAACAGGATTTTGATATTCTCAATTCATGGTTATTTATTACCCTTATCATGATTCACAATCTCTTCTTTGTGGCTGTCATGATGTGGGCCAGCCTCTATATGGTGATTTTCCTCTACAGACACCGCAAGAGAGCCCAGGATCTCCACAGCCCAAGCCTCTCCTCACAGCCTTCTCCTGAGCGCAAAGCCACTCACAGCATCCTGTCTCTGGTGAGCTGCTTTGTGTTAATTTATTGGTTGAACAACTCCGTGACCCTTTATGGATTTTATACAAAAGAAAAAAATTCCAAGATTGCTGTCAACTAATGCAATTTTATCAACATTCTACCCAACCATCTGCCCTTTTTTTTTACTCATGAAGAATAATAAAGTTATTCTGCAATTCATTCCATCATTTTCTCTACTGAGAATGACCTGTTTTCAAAGTTCACTCCATGGCTGAAATGAAATCCACACTTTCTTGGCATTAAAACAGTGTCTTAATGATTTTCATGGAATAAAGAATTTGAATGTAGACTTTGAATGCCTGAAATGATATTAGTCACAATTCAGACACTCTGTTTACTATTAAAACTGCAGGTAGTTAACATTTTTATTGAATAAAACTCCATGTACATAATTTTAATAATTTTAATATTTGTTACCTACTCACACTATGACACTTTGTCCAAAATAAACGTATTTTAAATATATTGAACAATATTTTATTTTCTGATGTTTTTGGCTATTAAAATACTTCTAATCAAAATTTTGAAATACAATTTGGTGCTTGGGTTATGTTTTTTTATGATGTTTTCTGTTCTAAGGAACACCTTTTAAACATTGAACAAATGAATTTCTGTTTCTTAACTACCAACTACCACAAATACTGCTGTCGGTGGGAATCTTATGTCGAACAAATGTCAGTTACCCAATGGATGTCTTTTTATCATAGCTGACTTTAAGTCACCAATAATTATTTTTACTATTTTAGTATGTTTTTAGTTATTTCTTCTATATTTGAAATTATGATATAGTTAGATCATTTCCCTCTTTCTTCCTCTTTGTAGACCCTGCTGTATATCTTCTGCTTGCTCTCTTTCAAATTCATGGCCTCCTTTTTTTATTAATTGTTATGTATGTGTGTGTGTGGGGGGGGCAGGTATTCCTAAATATATGAATGCTACCTACTCTTTATAAAGTGACAACAATTAATGAAAAAGGAGTCCATGAATTTGAAAGGATAATTGCCAGTTGTTTCTACACAAGCATGACAACCTGAGTGTAATTCCCAGCACCCAGGTAAAGACCAAGTCACAAGGTCATGTGTTTATAGCTGCAGCTATAGGAATGTGAAGACAGTAGGATTTCTGTTCCTCTCAGGACAGTCACCATAGACTAACTGATGATACTCATGACCCATGGGAGATCTTGTCTCAGGAGAGAACACAGAAGAGGGCTCATAAAGAATGTAAGGCTGGACAATAAGGAAGAGCTTTGTGTGAACTATTAGACATGACATGGTTGCTGCAAGCAGGAACTCATAGAACATATATTGACCTTAACAAGAACAAGACACTTTAAAATCCCAGAATGCCATCCAGTGGCTGATGGAAACAGATGCAGAGACCCACAGCCAAACATTAGTTAGAGTTTAGAAGTCTTGTGGAAGAGTGAGGAATAGGATTGAGGGAGACAGAGGGGTCCAGAACACAACAAAACCGACAGAGTCAACTAACTGGAGCCCATGGGGGCTCACAGAACTGAACCACCAATCAAAGGGCATGCAAGGGCTGGACGTAGACCTGCTACACATGTGTAGCAGATGTGCATCTTGGTCTTCATGTGGGTCCCCTAACAATTGGAGCAGGGCTGTCCCTGTGGATATTAGCCCTAAAATTCACAAGGACTGTGATACAATCCACAGCCCACATGGAGCTTAGGAGAAAGGAAGACCAGGGTGTGGATGTTTCATTCCTGGATTGAGAGTAAACAGGTTGATCTCAGGAGGTCAAGGCAGTTAGGCCTGGGACAAGAGAGGAGGGAGAGGATATAAAAAAGAAGTGTCAGGTACTGGTGGGGACAGAAGAGAGGTATAGAGGGTGAGGAAGTTGAATAAAAATATTTAGCAGGGTTGATGAGAAACTGGGGATTACGAATGGAGGGTCTCAGATATCAGGGAAATGAGAGGCTTTCAGGACACAACGGGGATGATTTTAGCAGAGGATGGGAGATAGAACCTGAAGACAACACCTCCAGTAGATAAGCATGGCCCCCAGGTGTTGAATGGGGACACACACACATCTCAAAGACTTTAACCCAGAAATGTTCCTGTCCAAAAAAAGAGCAGAGACAAAAATGAAGCAGAAACTAAAGTATAGGCCATCTGAGGACTGCCCCACCTGGGGATCCATCCTGTCTGCAGACACCAAACCTTACATGGGGGCTCACAGAACTGAACCACCAATCAAAGAGCATGCAAGGGCTGGACCTAGATCTGCTACACATGTGTAGCAGATGTGCAGCTTGGTCTTCATGTGGGTCCCCTAACAATTGGAGAAGGGCTGTCCCTGAATTTGTTGTCTGCCTTTCCATCCTGTCCCTTAGCTGGACTGACTTGTCAGGCCTCAGTAGGGGACCATAAGCAACTTGATGTGCTAGGATGGGTTGGTATCAATGGGGTTTTCTTCTTCTCTGTGGAGAAGGGGAGGGGTAAGTTGTGGAGGGGTTTGTGAGTGTGATACTGGGAAAGGGACTGTGATCAGAATGTAAACTCAATAAATAAATAAATAAATAAATAAATAAATAAACTTCAGCATGGGGGTCACTCATATGTCACCATCCCTTAATAATAAGCTATTGACTCTCTTCTGACCTGCACTAGGACCATTCACAAGTGTGGTACACATACTTTATTCAGGCAAAACAGTCAAATACAGGAAATTAAACAAAAAACATAAGAAAAGTGTTCTGAGGTTCTCAATAGATGGCTCATCCTTTAAGAGCACTTGCTGTTCTTCCAGAGGATCAAGGTTCAGTTTCCAGAACCCACATAGAGGCTCACAACAGCCAAGTTTGTTTTTAATTCTTTGTTTTTGTTTTGGAAACAGGTAGGAGAGACAGAGACAGAGACAGAGAGAGAAAGAAAGCTTCTCCATGCAAATGAGGCATCTCTAGAACCTTCAACCTCAGTCAATGAAACTTCACCCTAAGAAGAAACCTTTCCCAATTTCCAAGAGTTACATAGTCCTTGTTCACCCCACATGAATAGCACAAGCTGTTCTGTTGACTACAGTCTAAGAGAGCTGTTTTCTGAAGGAGCTGTAACATCAACACCCCCAACCCCACACACATGTCCTCTACCTTCCATCTCCCCACCTCACCCCCAGCATTCATTCTAGCCTTTCTTTTTTTTCTTTTTCTTTTTTTATTAGATATTTTATTTACACTTCAGATGGCATCCCCTTTCCCCATTCTCCCCCACCCCCATTAGGAAACCTCTATCCCATGCCCCCTTTTCCTTTTTGCATTTATACATTTTTTAAAAATAATGTTAATCATAGGCTTTATAAGTTTGGAATTGTTCAATCAGAGGTGTAACCCACTGACCAACCTAGATATAACAACTATCTTTGACTGGTGGAGATACTTGAACCTCTGCCTCCCTGTCTCCCCCCTCTTTCTCTCTTTCTTCACCTAGCTTCTCCTCTCTTTCTTCTCCTCTTCTTACTCCTTTTCTTCCTCTCAGTACTCCTTCTACCTTAGCTCCTCCTACACATCACCCTTCCTGTTAAAATGAAACTTTTCTCTCAAAATACAATTAGAACATAATTATGCCAATTTGTACCAGTGAGGTACAGGATAGTCCTAATACCCAGTCCATCCTTTTGTTGACTAACCAGCTCCTCTGTCATCTATTCTAACTAAAACATGTAGTTCTGAACCTGGCTTTAGGATGAATGTCAGCTGATGACCATCCACTCAAGTCTTTTCTCTTAAGGTCAATAGCTATATGTTTTCAACCCCATCAGAAATCCAGAATGACTGAGTTAACTATAATTGTGGGAAGCACAAAGCATAGCTTCTAAAACTTAGCCAATTTATAGAGACCTATGAACACCTGGACACTTGCTCTACTTCAAAACGTTGGAGCATCTGTTCTTCTGCCTTCTGGCCCAGGATCTTCTGACAGACCTTAGTGCTGCAGAATTATTAAGGGCTGATTACTCTGTCTAGGCAGATATAATCAGTCGACTATTCTGCAAGTGTGTCCTTTTCTGGACAGTAATTTGTCTGTAGAAGGAAAGTGGCAATTCTTGCCTAGTGGCTGTCTCACCACAACTGGAGTAACTCCAAGGATGCTCAATTTCTTCTTAGAATTTAACATAGGAAGCTGTCCGGAGCAGACAGGTCTCTAATGAAAATGAACATTAATACTGAAATGTTTGTCATGTCAATTCTAAGGATTTCTGATGTTTTGAAAACCAGCTATCCATGTAAGGTAATCTGGACTGTTGCCTGTTAACTCCACTCAGCTATTTCTAAATAAAACATAGAGAACACCCTTATAATAAACTCCAAGCCATGAATTTGCTACAGTCCCTTAACTCACAGGCTGACCATCTCAAATCAGTTAAAAAAGTTAAAGAAGGACTGGGTCTAAGCTTTGTATTCCTAAATGTGTTATACTGGTACAATGCCTATGGGAGTAATAATATTCATCTCACTCTTATATCACTAAGAAGCTCCTGCCAATGAAAATCTTAAAATTTGTAAACAAAGTAAATTGGTGCCATTTAAGAATTTATATCTTCATCTTGATATTAATTATACAGATTTCTACTAATAGGTTATGGCTATGCAATGAACCCTAGTTAATCCTCTCTATTCCGACAAAACCACTACTTTTCCCTAGAGAGACAGCCCAACATTTACCACCTTAGTCCCCAAGCCCAGGGAATAGGGGCGCTGACTCATCATTAGCTTCTTCAAGCTGATTATGGGCGTTGAGATATTAGAAGAGGAGTGGGGGGGGGGAGAGCAAGTTGACAATTCTCTGATGCTGTGTCTTTGCTGCCTCCAGATGGAATTCCCGGACCTCAGAGGTTTGAGCAGGTCTGCCCAGCTTGCTTGTTGAGTAGGTACACCAAGGCTGATCATTCTGCAATATACAATTCTCAAAACAACTTTTAGTATCAAGATAGTTTTTTTTTAAAGAGGGCTGACATTTTATTAAGAATGTTGGTTCTAACCGCTTTTCTATTTTTTCCCCTCTTTTATTGGATATAATATTTACATTTCAAATTTTATCCCCTTACCATATTTCCCCCACCACCCAGGAACCCCTTATCCCATCCCCCCTCCTCCTGCCTCTATGAAGGTGTTTACCCACCTACTCCCAGCCCGCCTCCCCACCCTCAGATTCCCCCCCATCTGTGCTCAGCCTTCAGGGTACCAATTATCTTGTCTCCCATCTATGCCCGACAAGGCCATCCTCCCCTACATATACAGCTGGAGTCATGTGTCTCTCCATATGTGTTCCTAGGCTGGTGGTTTAGACCCTGGGGAGCTCTGGCTGGTTGGTATTGTTGCTCTCCTCACGGGGCCACCAGCCCTTAAGGTTCCTTCTATTTACTCTCTAACTCCTCCATTGGGAACCTTTGATCAGATTAATGGATAGCTGTGGGTATTTGTCTCTGGGTATGTCCGACTCTGGGGGACCTCTAAGGAGATAGCCTTATCTGGCTGCTGTCAGCTTTCCCATCCTGACATCCCTATCAGCTGTCAGCGTCTATTTTTGGTGACTGCCCATGGAATGAATACCCAGATGGAATGGTCTCCCTACAACCCCCCCTTCAGATTCTGTCCCACACTTTGTCTCCATATTTGCTCCCTTGGGTATTTAGTTACTCCTTCTAAGAAAGACCTAGGCATCCTTACTTGTTCTTTCTTCTTCATGAGCTTCATGTCGTCTGGTAGTTGAATCTTTGTTGTTTCAGATTTTTGGGCTAATCTCCGCTTATCAGTGAGTAAATACCATATGTGTTCTTTTGTGATTGGGTTACCTCACTCAGGATGATATTTTCTAGTTCCATCCATTTACCTAAGAATTTCCCAAATTCATTATTTTTAATGGCTGAGTAATATTCCATTGTGTAAATGTACCACATTTTTTGTATCCATTCCTCTGTTGAAGGGCATCTGGGTTCTTTCCAGCTTCTGGCTATTATAAATAAGGCTGCTATGAACATAGTGGAGCATATGTCTTTGTTATTTGTTGGGGCATTTTCTGGGTATATGCCCAGGAGTGGTATAGATGGGTCCTCAGGTAGTGTTATATCCAATTTTCTGAGGAACCGCCAGACTGACTTCCAAAGTGGTTGTACCAGCTTGCAACCCCACCAACAATGCAGGAGTGTTCCTCTTTCTTCACATCCTCGCCAGCATCTACTATCACCTGAGTTTTTGATCTTAGCCATTCTGACTGGTGTGAGGTGGTATCTCAGTGTTGTTTTGATTTGCATTTCCCTGATGACTAAGGATGTTGAACATTTCTTAAGGTGTTTCTCGGCCATTCGAGTTTCCTCAGTTGAGAATTCTTTGTTTAGCTCTGTACCCCATTTTTAATGGGGTTATTTTGTTGTTTGGTGTCTAATTTCTTGAGTTCTTTGTAAATATTCTATATTAGCCCCCTATCGGATGTAGGATTGGTAATGATCTTTTCCCAATCTGTTGGTTGCCGTTTTGTCATGTTGACAGTGTCCTTTGCCTTACAGAAGCTTTGCAATTTGATGAGGTCCCATTTGTCGATTCTTGATCTTAGAGCATAAGCCATTGGTGTTCTGTTCAGGAACTTTTCCCCTGTGCCTAGGTATTCGAGGGTCTTCCCCAACTTCTCTTCTAATAGTTTCAGTGTATCTGGCTTTATGTGAAGGTCCTTTATCCACTTGGAGTTGAGCTTTGTGCAGGGGGATAAGAATGGATTAATTTGCATTCTTCTACATGTTGACCTCCAGTTGAGCCAGCACCACTTGTTGAAAATGCTGTCCTTTTTCCACTGGATGGATTTAGCTCCCTTGTCAAAGATCAAGTGACCATAGGTGTGCGGGTTCATTTCTGGGTCTTCAATTCTATTTCACTGATCATCCTGTCTGTCTCTGTACCAATACCATGCAGTTTTTATCACTACTACTCTGTAGTACAGTTTGAGGTCCGGAATGGTGATTCCCCCAGAGGTTCTTTTATTGTTGAGAATAGTTCTTGCTATCCTAGGTTTTTTGTTATTCCAAATGAATTTGTAAATTGCTCTTTCTATCTCTATGAAGAATTGATTTGGAATTTTGATGGGTATTGCATTGAATCTGTAGATTGCTTTTGGCCGGATAGCCATTTTTACTAAGTTAATCCTGCCAATCCAGGAGCATGGGAGATCTTTCCATCTTCTGAGATCTTCTTCAATTTCTTTCTTCAGAGACTTGAAGTTCTTGTCATACAGATCTTTCACTTGCTTTGTTAGATTTACTCCAAGATAATTTATTTTATTTGTGGCTATTGTGAAGGGTGTCATTTCCCTAATTTCTTTCTCTGCCTGTTTATCCTTTGAGTAGAGGAAGGCTACTTATTTGTTTGAGTTGATTTTATATCCAGCCACATTGCTAAAGTTGTTTATCAGGTTTAGGAGTTCTCTGGTGGAAGTTTTAGGTTCACTTAAGTATACTATCATATCATCTGCAAATAGTGAAATTTTGACTTCTTCCTTTCCTATCTGTATCCCTTTGACTTCCTTTTGTTGTCTAATTGCTCTAACTAGGACTTCCAGTACTATATTGAATAGGTAAGGTGAGAGTGGGCAGCCTTGTCTAGTTTCTGATCTTAGTGGGATTGCTTCAAGTTTCTCTCCATTTAGTTTGATGTTGGCTACTGGCTTGCTGTATATTGCTTTTACTATGTTTAGATCTGGGCCTTGTATTCCTGATCTTTCCAAGACTTTTAACATGAAGGGATGTTGAATTTTGTCAAATGCTTTCTCAGCATCTAGTGATATGACCATGTGGTTTTTCTCTTTGAGCTTATTTATGTAGTGGATTACATTGATGGATTTCCAAATATTGAACCATCCCTGCATTCCTGGGATAAAGCCTACTTGATCTTGATGGATAATTGTTTTGATGTGTTGTTGGATTCGGTTTGCAAGAATTTTATTGAGTATTTTTGCATCAATATTCATAAGAGAGATTGGTCTGTAGTTCTCTTTCTTTGTTGGGTCTTTCTGTGGTTTAGGTATGAGTGTAATTGTACCTTCATATAATGAAGTGGGTAGTGTTCCTTCTGTTTCTATTCGATGGAATAACTTGAAGAGGATTGGTATTAGGTCTTCCTTGAAGGTCTGAAAGAATTCTGCACTGAAACCATCTGGCCCCGGACATTTTTTGGTGGGAAGATTTTTAATGACTGTGTCTATTTCTTTAGGCGTTATGGGACTGTTTAGGTGGTTTATCTGCTCCTCGTTTAACTTTGGTACCTGGTATCTATCTAGAAAATTGTCCATTTCCTCCAGATTTTCCAATTTTGTTGAGTATAGGCCTTTGTAGTAGGATCTGATAATTTTTTTAATTTCCTCTGTTTCTGTTGTTATGTCTCCCTTTTCACTTCTGATTTTATTAATTTGAATGCTGTCTCTGCGCCCTTTGGTGAGTCTGACTAAGGGTTTGTCTATCTTGTAGATTTTCTCAAAGAACCAGCTCCTGGTTTTGTTGATATTTTGTATAGTTCTTTTTGTTTTGACTTGGTTGATTTCAGCCCTGAGTTTGATTATTTCCTGCCATCTACTCCTCTTGGGTATACTAGCTTCTTTTTGTTCTAATGCTTTCAGGTTTGCTGTCAAGTTGTTAATGTATGCTCTTTCCACTTTCTTTTCGTGAGCACTTAGAGCTATGATTTTTCCTCTTAGTACTGCTTTCACTGAGTCCTACATGTTTTGATATGATGTGTCCTCATTTTCATTTAAATCTAAAAAGTCTTTAATTTCTTTCTTAATTTCTTCCTTGAGCAAGTCATCATTGAGTAGAGCATTGTTCAGTTGCCAAGTGTATGTGGGCTTTCTGTTGTTTTTGTCTATGTCAAAGACAAATCTTAACCCATGGTGGTCTGATAAGGTACTAGGGATTATTTCAATCTTTTTGTACCTGTTGAGGCTGTTTTGTGACCAATTATATGGTCTATTTTGGAGAAGGTACCATGAGGTGCTGAGAAGAAGGTATATTCTTTTTTTTTTTTTTTTTAGGATGAAATGTTCTATAGATGTCAATTAGGTCCAGTTGGTTCATAACTTTTGTTAGTTTCATTGTGTCTGGATTTAGTTTCTGTTTCCATGATCTGTCCGTAGCTGAGAGTGGGGTGTTGAAATCTCCCACTATTATTGTGTAGGGTGCAATGTATGCTTTAAGTTTTAGTAAAGTGTCTTTTATATATGTGGGTGCCCTTACATTTGGGGCATAGATGTTGAGAATTGCGAGTTCCTCTTGGTACATTTTTCCTTTGATGAATATGAAGTGTCCTTCTTTATCTTTTTTGATTACTTCTGGTTGAAAACTGATTTTATTTGATATTAGAATCGCTACTCCAGCTTGTTCCTTGGGACCATTTGCTTGGAAGATTGTTTTCCAACCTTTTACTCTGAGGTAGTGTCTGTCCTTTCTACAGAGGTGCGTTTCCTGAATGCAGCAAAATGTTGGGTCCTGTTTAAGTATCCAGTCTGATAGTCTATGTCTTTTTACTGGAGAATTGAGTCCATTGATATTAAGAGATATTAAAGAAAAATGAGTGTTGTTTCCTGTTATTTTTGTTATTGGCAGTGGAGATATGTTTGCGTAGCTACCTTCTTTTATGGTTTTTAGAAGATTACTTTCCTGTTTTTTCTAGGTTGTAGTTTCCCTCCTTGTGATGGAGTTTTCCACAATTATCCTTTGAAGTGCTGGATTTGTGTTGAGATACTGTGTAAATTTGGATTTGTCATGGAATATTTTGGTTTCTCCATCAATAATGATTGACAGTTTTGCTGGGTATAGTAGTCTGGGCTGGCATTTGTGTTCTCTTAGGGTCTGTATGATATCGGTCCAGGATCTTCTGGCTTTTATGGTCTCTGGTGAGAAGTCTGGTGTAATTCTGATAGGTCTGCCTTTATATGTTACTTTGCCTTTTTCCCTTACTGCTTTTAGTATTTTTTCTTTGTTTTGTACATTTGATGTTTTGACTATTATATGGCGGGAAGTATTTCTTTTCTGGTCTAAACTATTTGGAGTTCTGTAGGCTTCTTGTATATTTATGGACAGCTCTTCCTTTAGGTTAGGGAAGTTTTCCTCTATAATTTTGTTGAGGAAATTTACTGGTCCTTTAAGTTGGGAGTCTTCCCCCTCATCTACTCCTATTATCCTTAGGTTTGGCCTTCTCATTGTGTCTTGGATTTCTTGTATATTTTGGGTTAGTAGCTTTTTGTATTTTGCATTTTCTTTGACAGTTGTGTCAATGTTTTCCATGGTATCTTCTGCACATGAGATTCTCTCTTCCATCTCTTGTATTCTGTTGGTAATACTTGTGTCTATGGCTCCTGATCATTTTTTTAAGTTTTCTATCTCCAGGGTATTCTCCCTTTGTGATTTCTTTATTGTTTCTACTTCCATTTTTAGATCCTGCATGGTTCTGTTTAATTCCTTCTCCCGTTTGGTTGCATTTTCTTGCAATTCCTTAAGGGATTTTTGTGTTTCCTCTTTAAGGGTTTCTATCTGTCTACCAGTGCTCTCCTTAAGTTGTTTGAGAGTGTTATTTATGTCTTTCTTAAAGCCCTCTATCATCATCATGAGAAGTGATTTTAATTCTGATTCCTGCTTTTCTGGTGTGATGGGGTGTTCAGGGCTTGCTATGATGGGGGAACTGGGTTCTGATGATGCCATGTAACTTTGGTTTCTGTTGCTTACGTTCTTGCACCTGCCTTTTGCCATCTGGTTAAATCTAGTGCTACCTGTGCTTCCGTCTCTGATTGTAGCCTGCCTTTCCAGTTGTCTCGCTTGTGTTTCGTCTTCTAGAGGTCCAGATGTCTCTATGATTTTTTCCAGCTGCACTGATTTCGGTGGTATCTCTAGGATGCCTCAGGATATGGTGCCTCCAAGGTAGTAGTCCAGCTATTTGTCTGCTGTTCTGGGTGCAGTGTTTCCTCTTGGATATCTCAGGATATGTTGTTTGACACTCTGAGTTCATTTGTTCCTCTGTGGCTCTGGGTTGAGTGGACCTTCCAGTATGTCTCAGGCAGAATCCGGGGTCCACACAACTGCAGACCTGGCAGAGATCTGGTCTAGGCCTCAGACCCGGGAGATGGGCAGAAGGGGGGTGCTAGCTGGCAGGGGCGGGGGGGGGGTATCTGCTGGATTCTGAGCCCTCAGGGCACCCAGCTATGAGTTCAGGGTAGTATATGGGTTTTCCTACCTAAAGCTGGTTGTGGGATCTGTGGAGCCCCCAGAATGTGTCTGGCAGCAGTAACAGGGTGCACTCACCAACAGGCCTCAGACCAGAAGGGGGGCGCGCGGCGGCAGGGGAGTGCTAGCGCTGGCTATGGGTTCTATGGTTCCCCCAGAATGTGTCTGGGGGAATCCAGGGTGCACTCACAAGCCGGCCTGGCAGAGGTCCGGCCCAGGCCTCAGACAGGAAGAGGGGCGCGCAGCGGCAGGGGAGTGCCAGCGCTGGCTATGGGTTCTATGGATCCCCAAAAATGTGTCTGGCGGAATCCAGGGTACCCCACAAACCGACCTGGCAGACGTCTCATTCTAGCCTTTCATCCTTCCCTTCCTGGTGTGTAAAAGAAGATTCGAACCCTGGAACTATCTAGAGAAAATGGGTATGGGAACAGAGCAGTTTTTACTAAAGATCAGTTTTTGCCCTTCTGGTCTGGGCCAGAACACTGAGCAGATCTTGGGTTGCAACTCTGCCCCCAACATCCAAGAACCCAGAGGAAGCAGGGATCCCAGGAGCTCGAACTCAGGCGGTATCTTAGGTAAGCAGACAGCAGGGCCCGCCCTAAACAGGAAGTAACTGGGAACCAAAAGGACCCAGGAAGTCACTCCCGGCCTGGAATACTGGTTCTTTCCAGTCTGGGCCAGAGCACTGAGCAGATCTTGGGTGGCAGCTCTGCCCCCAACCTCCAAGAACCCAGAGGAGGCAGGGATCCCAGGCGCTCTAACTTGGACAGTGTCTTAGAAACTAGTTCTCAGATCTGAGGCCTAGATCAGACCTCTGCCAGGTCTGCTGTTGTGTGGACCCCAGATTCCACCTGAGACATACTGGAAGGTCCACTCAATCCAGAGCCACAGAGGAACAAATGAACTCAGAGCTTCAGACAACATATCCTGAGATATTCTAGAGGACACACTGCACCCAGAACAGCAGACACCTAGCTGGACTACTACCTTGGAGGCACCATATCCTGAGGCATCCTAGAGGTACCACTGTAATCAGTGCAGCTGGAAAAGATCACAGAGACATCTGGACCCCTAGGAGATCAGACACAAGCTAGATAACCAGAAAGACAGGCTTCAGTCAGAGACAGCAAGTACAGGCAGCACTAGAGTTAACCAGATGGCAAAAGGCAAGAGCAAGAACATAAGCAACAGAAACCAAAGTTACATGGCATCATCAGAACCCAGCTCCCCCATCAGAGCAAGCCCTGAACACCCCATCACACCAGAAAAGCAGGAATCAGAATTAAAATCACTTCTCATGATGATGATAGAGGGCTTTAAGAAAGACATAAATAACACTCTCAAACAACTTAAGGAGAGCACTGGTAGACAGATAGAAACCCTTAAAGAGGAAACACAAAAATCCCTTAAGGAATTGCAAGAAAATGCAACCAAATGGGAGAAGGAATTAAACAGAACCATGCAGGATCTAAAAATGGAAGTAGAAACAATAAAGAAATCACAAAGGGAGAATACCCTGGAGATAGAAAACTTAAAAAAATGATCAGGAGCCATAGACACAAGTATTACCAACAGAATACAAGAGATGGAAGAGAGAATCTCATGTGCAGAAGATACCATGGAAAACATTGACACAACTGTCAAAGAAAATGCAAAATACAAAAAGCTACTAACCCAAAATATACAAGAAATCCAAGACACAATGAGAAGGCCAAACCTAAGGATAATAGGTATAGATGAGGGAGAAGACTCCCAACTTAAAGGACCAGTAAATATCCTCAACAAAATTATAGAGGAAAACTTCCCTAACCTAAAGAAAGAGATGTCCATAAATATACAAGAAGCCTACAGAACTCCAAATAGTTTAGACCAGAAAAGAAATACTTCCCGCCATATAATAGTCAAAACATCAAATGTACAAAACAAAGAAAAAATACTAAAAGCAGTAAGGGGAAAAGGCAAAGTAACATATAAAGGCAGACCTATCAGAATTACACCAGATTTCTCACCAGATACTATAAAAGCTAGAAGATGCCGGACAGGTATCATACAGACCCTAAGAGAACACAAATGCCAGCCCAGACTACTATACCCAGCAAAACTGTCAATCATTATTGATGGAGAAACCAAAATATTCCATGACAAATCCAAATTTATACAGTATCTCAACACAAATCCAGAACTTCAAAGAATAATTGGTGGAAAACTCCAACACAAGGAGGGAAACTACAACCTAGAAAAAGCAAGAAAGTAATCTTCCAAAAACCCCAAAAGAAGATAGTTACACAAACATATCTCCACAGATGTTAGCCCAAAAGCTTGGATTAGCGAAGACTCAACCCACAGACCACATGAAGCTCATGAAGAAGGAAGACCAAGAGGGGATGCCTCAGTTCTACTTAGAACGAGAAACAAAAATGCTCAAGGGAGCAAATAGGGAAACAAAACATGGAACAGAAACTGAAGGAGGGGCCATCAGGAGACCATTCCACCTGGGTATTCACCCCACGTACAGCCACCTAATCTAAACACTGTTGTGGATGGCTGGAAGTGCATAATGTGAGGAACATGATATAGCTGTCTCCTTAGAGGTCAGCCAAAGACTAACACACTCAGAGGACAATGTTCACAATTAACCATTGATATGATCAGGGGTTTCCCAATGGAGAACTTAGAGGACTGAAGGAGCAGAAAGGGTTATTGACCCCAGGTGGAAAGCAAGAATACCAAACAACCAGAGCCCTCCAGGGTCTAAACCACAAGCCTGGGAACACATAGGGAGGGACCCAAGACTCCAGAGGTATATGTAGGGGAGGATGGCCTTGTTGGGCATAGGTGGGAGAGGAGTTTCTTGGTCCCATAAAAAAATGAACACACAGTGGGGGTGGGGGGAATGTGAGGGCAGGGAGGGGATAGTGAGGGGGGTAGGTGCTGTCACTGCCTCATAGAAGCATGAGGAGGGGGATGGTATAGGAGATTTCTGGGTGGTGGGAGGAAGTAGGGTAAGGGGATAAAATCTGAAATGTAAATACTACAACCAATTTTAACAAGCGGGAAAAAAAAGTCTTCAGAACCAACATCTTTAAAAAAATGTCAGCCCCCTGGGGGTGGGAAATTTTTTTTTCTTGATACTAAAACTTGTTCTGAGAATTGTATATTGCAGAATACACAGCCTTGGTGTATCTACTCATCAAGCATACTGAGCAGACCTGCCCAAACCTCTGATGTCCTGGAATTCCATCTGGATTCAGTGAAGACACAGCATCAGAGGCTTATCAATTTACTCTTCCCCCCACCCCTCTTCTAAAATCTCAACACCTTTAATCAGCTTGAAGAAGTTAAAGAAGAGTCAGTGCCCTTATTCCCTGAGCTTGGGGACTAATGTGGTTAATAATGGTCTGTCTTTCTAGGGACAAGTAGTGGTTTTGTTGGAACAGGGGGGATTAGCTAGGACTTATTGCATAGCCATAACCTATTGGTAAAAATCTGTATAATTATTATCAATATGAAGTTATAATTTCTTAAATGGTACAAAATTTACTTTGATCTCAAATTTAAGGTTTTCATTGGTACGAGCCTCTTATTAATATAAAAATGAGATGAATATTGATACGCTCATGGGCATTGTGCCTGTATAACACATTTAGGAATACAATGCCTAGACCCAGCCCTTTTTTAACTTTTTTAACTGATTTGGGACGGTCAACCTATGAGTTAAGGGACTATAGCAAATTCATATTTTTGAGTTTATTGTTAGGGTGTTTTCCATATTTTATTTAGAAATAGCTGAGAGGAGTGAACAGATAACAGTCCAGGTTACCTTACATGGATAGTTGGTTTTCAAAACATCAGAAGTCCATAGAACTGATGCTACAAATATTTATATATTAATGTTCATATTGATTAGAGACCTGTCTGCTCCTGACAGCTTCCTGTCGTGGATTCTAAGAAGAAATTGAGCATCCTTGGAGTTACTCCAGTTGTGTGGTAACAGCCACTAGGCAAGAATTGCCTCTCTCCATCTACAGACAAATTACTGTCCAGAAAAGGACACACATGCAGAATAGTCGACTGATTATATCTGCCTAGACAGAGTAATCAGTCCTTAATAATCCTGCATCACCAAGGTCTGAGGATGCTCTTCTGTCTTCTCCTATCTCTCTGGATGCCCTTCTCTCCTCTCCTCTCTCCGGATGCCATACTGTTCTCTACTCGCTCCGGATGCCCTTCTGTCCTTTCTTCTTTCTGGATGCCCTTTCTTACTTTCCTCTATCGGGTTGCCCTTCTGTTCTCTGCTCTCTATGGATGCCCATCTGTTTTCTCCTATCTCTGGATGCCCTTCTGTTCTCTCCTCTCACCTGATGCCATTCTGTCTTCTCCTCTCTCTGGATGCCCGTCTGTTCTCTCCTCTCTCTGGATGCCCTTCTGTCTTCTTTTCTCTCTGGATGCCCTTCTGTTCTCTCCTCTCTCCAGATGCCATTATGTCCTCTCCTCTCTCTGGATGCCCTTCTGTTATTTCTTCTCTCTGAATGCCCTTCGGTCTTCTGATCTCTCCGGATGCCCTTCTGTCTTCTCCTCTCTCTGGATGCCCTTGTGTTCTTTTTTCCCCCTGGATTCCCTTCTGTTCTCTCCTCTCTCTAGTTGCCCTTCGGTCTTCTCCTCACTCCGGATGCCCTTCTGTCTTCTCCTCTCTCTAGATGCCCTTCTGTTCTCTTCTCTCTTTTGATGTCCTTCTGTTCTCTCCTCTCTCTGAATGCCGTTCGGTCTTCTCTTCACTCCGCATGCCCTTCTATCTTTTCCTCTCTCTAGATGCCCTTCTGTTCTCTCCTCTCTTTTGATGCCCTTCTGTTTTCTCCTCTCTCTGGATGCCCTTCTGTCTTCTCATATCTCCGGATGCCGTTCTGTACTCTCCTATCTCTGGATGCCCTTCTGTTTTCTATCTCTGGATGCCATTCTTTCCTCTACTCTGTCTCCATGTTCTTCTGTCTTCTACTCACTCTGCATGCCCTTCTGTCCTCTCCTCTCTCTGGATGCCTTTCTGACTTCTCCTTTATCTTGATGCCCTTCTGTTCTCTCCTCTCTTTGGATGCCCTTCTGTTTTCTCCTCTCTCCAGATGCCATACTGTTCTCTTCTCTCTCCAGATGGCTTTCTGTCCTCTCCTCTTTCTGGATTCCTTTCCTTACTCTCCTCTGTCTGGATGCCCATCTGTCTTCTACTATCTCTGGATGCAGTTCTGTTCTCTCTTCTCTCCGGATGCCATTCTGTCCTCTCCACTCTCTGCATGCCCTTCTGTCTTCATTTCTCTCTGGATGCCCTTCTGTTCTCTCCTCTCTCCGGATGCCATTCAGTCCTCTCCTCTTTCTGGATGGCCTTCTGTTTTCTATCTCTGGATGCTGTTCTTTTCTCTCCTCTGTCTGCATGTTCTTCTGTCTTCTGTCGCTCCGGATGTCCTGCTGTCCTCTCCTCTCTCTCGATGCCCTTCTGTTTTCTCCTTTCTCTGGATGCCATTCTGTTCTCTCTTCTCTCCGGATGCCATACTGTTCTCTACTTGCTCTGGATGCTCTTCTGTCCTGTCCTCTTTCTGGATTCTCTTCCTTACTCTCCTCTTTCTGGATGCCCTTCTGTTCTCTCCTCTCTATGGATGCCCTTCTGTTATCTCCTCTCTCTGGATGCCCTTCTGTCTTCTCCTCACTCCGGATGCCCTTCTGACCTCTCCTCTCTCTGGATGTCCTGTTCTCTCCTCTCTTTGGATGCTTTTCTATTCTCTCCTCTCTCTGGATGCCCGTCTCTCCTATCCTTTCTCTGGATGCCCTTCTTTTCTCTCCTCTCTCTTGATGCCCTTCTGTCCTATTCTCTCTCTGCATGCCCTACTGTCCTCTCCTATCTCTGGATGCCCTTCTGTCCTCTCCATTCTCTGGATACCCTTTTTTTCTCTCTTTTCTCCAGATGCCCATATGTCATCTCCTCTCTCTGGATGCCCTTCTGTTCTCTCCTCTCTCTGGATGCTCTTCTGTCCTCTCCTTTATCTGGATAGTCTTCTGTACTCTCCTCTCTCTGGATGCCCTATTTTCTCTCCTCTCTTTGGATGGTCTTCTGTCCTCTCCTCTCTCGATGACCTTCTGTCTTCTACTCTCCCTGGATGCCCTTCTGTTTTCTCCTCTCTCTGGATTCTCTTCTGTTTTCTCCTCTCTCAGGATGCCCTCCTGTCCTCTCTTCTCTTTCTGGATGCCCTTCTGGTCTCTCCTCTCTCCGGATGCCCTACTGTTCTCTACTCTCTCCGGATGCCCTTCTGTCCTCTCCACTCTCTGGATTGTCTTCTGTCCTCTCCTCTCTTTGTATGACCTTCTGTCCTGTCCTCTCTCTGGATGCCCTTCTATCCTCTCCTTTCTCTGGATGCCCTTCTGTCCTCTCCTCTCTCTGGATACCCTTCTGTCCTCTT
Source organism: Arvicanthis niloticus (assembly GCF_011762505.2). Classification (NCBI taxonomy): domain Eukaryota; kingdom Metazoa; phylum Chordata; class Mammalia; order Rodentia; family Muridae; genus Arvicanthis; species Arvicanthis niloticus. The sequence goes on along the minus strand of NC_133438.1, from coordinate 978,400 downwards.
TTCTCTCTGGATGCCCTTCTGTTCTCTCTTCTCCCTGAATGCCATTCTGTTCTCTCCTCTCTCATTATGCCCTTCTGTCCTCTTCTCTCTCTGGATGACCTTCTGTTCTCTCATCTCTCTGGATGCCCTTTGGTCTTCTCCTCACTCCGGATACCCTTCTGTCTTCTCCTCTCTCCGGATGCCCTTCAGTACTCTCCTCTCTCTTCAACCCTTTGGTTCTCTCCTCTCTCTTGATGCTTTTCTGTTCTCTCCTCTCTCTGGATGCCCTTCTGTCCTCTCCTCTCTCTGCTTGCCCTCCTGTTCTCTCATCTCTCTGGATGCCCTTCGGTCTTCTCCTCACTCCTGATACCCTTCTGTCTTCTCCTCTCTCTAGATGCCCTTCAGTTCTCTCCCCTCTTTTAATGCCCTTCTGTTTTCTCCTCTCTCTGGATGCCCTTCTGTCTTCTCACCTCTCCAGATGCTGTTCTGTACTTTCCTATCCCTGAGTACCCTTCTGTTTTCTATCTCTGGATGTCCTTCTTTTCTCTTCTCTGTCTGCATGTTCTTCTGTCTTCTACTCGCTCTCCATGCCCTTCTGTTCTATCTTCTCTCTGGATGCCCTTCTGTTTTCTCCTCTCTGAGGATGCTTTTCTGTCTTCTCCTATCTCTCTGGATGCCCTTCTCTTCTCTCCTCTCTCCGGATGCCATATTGTTCTCTACTTGCTCCGGATGCTCTTCTGTCCTCTCCTCTTTCTGGATGCCCTTCCTTACTCTCCTCTGTCGTGTTGCCCTTCTGTTCCCTCCTCTCTCTGGATGCCCATCTGTCTTGTCCTATCTCTGGATGCCGTTCTGTTCTCTCCTCTCTCCAGATGCCATTCTGTCTTCTCCTCTCTCTGGATGCCCATCTGTTCTCTCCTCTCTCCAGATGCCATTCTGTCTTCTCCTCTCTCTGGATGCCCATCTGTTCTCTCCTCTTTATGGATGCCCTTCTTTCTTCTTTTCTCTCTGGATGCCCTTTTGTTATCTCCTCTCTTTGGATGCCATTCTGTCCTCTCCTCTCTCTGGATGCCCTTCTGTTATATCTTCTCTCTGAAAAACGCTCTTCTGTCTTTTGATCTCTCCTGATGCCCTTCTATCTTCTCCTCTCTCTGGATGACTTTCTTTCCTCTCCTCTCTCTATATGATCTTCTGTCTTCTCCTCTCTCTGGATGCCCTTCTGTTCTTTTTTTCCCCTGGATTACCTTTTGTTCTCTCCTCTCTCTGGTTGCCCTTCAGTCTTCTTCTCACTCAGGATGCCCTTCTGTCTTCTCCTCTCTCTAGATGCCCTTCTGTTCTCTTCTCTCTTTTGATGCCCTTCTGTTCTCTCCTTTCTCTGAATGCCCTTCAGTCTTCTCTTCACTCCGGATGCCCTTCTGTCTTTTCCTCTCTCTAGATGCCCTTCTGTTCTCTCCTCTCTTTTGATGCCCTTCTGTTTTCTCCTCTCTCTGGATGCCCTTCTGTATTCTCACATATCTGGATGCCGTTCTGTACTCTCCTATCTCTGGATGCCCTTCTGTTTTCTATCTCTGGATGTCCTTCTTTTCTCTCCTCTGTCTGCATGCTCTTCTGTCTTATAATTGCTCCGGATGTGTTGGGCCTTGGACGAGGTAACTCCATTTAACCTGTTACTTTCAGTCACGTAGGACAGGTAGAGGGCGTGATTAACAAGTCTCTACCTCCAGAGATTTAAATATTAATGAATTATCAAAAGGCCGGGGCGTAGCTAATTAAGTTATTCCCTCCCCTTTCTCCCTTCCCTATAAGACTGGTCTCCCCTGGCCTTTGGCGGGGGAAGCGCACAACACCTGCATCCATTCACCATGCCATGAACAATAAAAGCTTTGGAAAACCGGACTCCGCGTGTCCATGGTCTTTCCGCCTGATTCCCAGCTTTTGGAACCCTGGAACCTTGCCGATGCAGCCGCCGGCCAGCCAACCAACAGCTGCGTGAATGTGGGATCCTCTGCTGGCAGTGCGGGAAGCCCTGGTGCCGGACCGCCCTGAGACTCTGTCGCCGGACTCCCTCCCTTCCCCCAGCCTTCGAAGATTTGTCCCCACACGGATGCCCTTCTGTACTCTCCTCTTTCTGGATGCCCTTCTGTCTTCTCCTTTATCTTGATGCCCTTCTGTTCTCTCCTCTCTCCAGATTCCATACTGTTCTCTGCTCTCTCCAGATGGCCTTCTGTCCTCTCCACTTTCTGTATTCCCTTCCTAACTCTCATCTGTCTGGATGCCCTTCTGTTCTCTCCTCTCTATGGATGCCCATCTGTCTTCTCCTATCTCTGGATGCCATTCTGTTCTCTCTCTAGATGTCATTCTGTCCTTTCCTCTCTGGATGCCCTTCTGTTATCTCTTCTCTCTTAATGCCCTTCTGTCTTCTCCTCCCTCCGGATACTCTTATGTCCTCTCCTCTCTCTGGATGCCCTTCTGTTCTCTCCTCTCTTTGGATGCTTTTCTATTCTCTCCGCCCTTCTGTTCTCTCCTCTCTCTTGATGCCCTTCAGTCCTGTCATCTCTCTGGATGCCCTTCTGTCCTCTCCTATCTCTGGATGCCCTTCTGTCCTCTCCTCTCTCTGGATGCCGTTCTTTCTTCTCTCTCTGGATTCCCCTCTGTACTCTCTTCTATCTGGATGCCCTTCTGTCCTCTCCTATTTCTGGATGCCCTTCTGTACTCTTCTCTCTCTGGATGCCCTTCTGTTATTCCCTCTTTCCGGATGACCATTTGTCTTTTTCTCTCTCAGGATGCCCTTCTCTCCTCTCCTCTCTCTGGATGCCCTTCTGTACTCTCCTTTCACTGGATGACCTTCTGTGTTCTCCTCTCTCTTGGTGCCCTTCTGTTCTCTCCTCTCCATGAATGCCCTTCTGTTCTCTCCTATCTCAGGATGCCCTTCTGTTCTCTCCTCTCTCTGAATGGCATTCTGTTCTCTCCTTTGCACAGATGCCCATCTGTCTTCTCCTTTCTCTGGATGCTCTTCTGTCCTCTTCTTTCTGTGGATACTCTTCTGTACTCTCCTCTCTCCAGATTCCCTTCTGTCTTCTCCTCTCTCTGGATAACCTTCTGTCCTCTCCTCTCTCTGTATGACCTTCTGTTCTCTCCTCTCTCTGGATGCCCTTCGGTATTCTCCTCACTCCGGATGCCCTTCTGTCTTCTCCTCTCTCTAGATGCCCTTCTGTTCTCTCCTCTATTTTGATGCCCTTATGTTTTCTCATCTCTTTGGATGCCTTTCTGTCTTTTCTCCTTTCTGGATGCCGTTCTGTACTCTCCTATCTCTGGAGGCCCTCCTGTTTTCTATCTCCAGTTGCTGTTATTTTATCTCCTCTGTCTGCATGTTCTTCTGTCTTATACTTGCTCCGGATGCCCTCCTGTTCTTTCCTATCTCTGGATGCCCTTCTGTCCTGTCCTCTTTCTGGATACCCTTCTGTTATCTCCTCTCTCTGGATGCCCTTCTGTCTTCTTCTCTCTCTGGATGTCCTTCTGTTTTCTCACCTCTCCTGATGCCATTCTGTACTCTCCTATCTCTGGATGCCCTTCTGTTTTCTATGTCTGGATGTCGTTCTTTTCTCTCCTCTGTCTGCATGTTCTTCTGTCTTATACTCATTCCGGATGCCCTCCTGGTCTTTCCTATCTCTCGATGCCCTTCTGTCCTGTCCTCTCTCTGGATGACCTTCTATCCTCTACTCTCTCTGGATGCCCTACTGTCCTTTTTTCTCTCTGGATGCCCTTCTGTTCTCTCTTCTCCCTGAATGCCCTTCTGTTCTCTCCTCTCTCTGCATGCTCTTCTGTCCTCTCCTCTGTCTGGATGCCCTTCTGTTCTCTTCTCTCTATGGATGCCATTCTGTCCTCTCCTCTCTCTTGATGCCCTTCTGTTATCTCCTCTCTCTAGATGCCCTTCTGTCTTCTCCTCTCTCTAGATGCCCTTCTGTTCTCTCCTCTCTTTTGATGTCCTTCTGTTTTCTCCTCTCTCTGGATGCCCTTCTGTTTTCTCACCTCTCTGGATGCCGTTCTGTACTCTCCTATCTCTGGATGCCCTTCTGTTTTCTATGTTTGGATGCCGTTCTTTTCTCTCCTCTGTCTGCATGTTCTTCTGTCTTCTACTCACTCCAGATGCCCTTCTGTCCTCTCCTCTCTCTGCATGCCCTTCTGCCTTCTCCTTTATCTTGATGCCCTTCTGTTATCTCCTCTCACTGGATGCCCTTCGGTTTTCTCCTCTCTCAGGATGCTATTCTGTTATCTTCTCTCTCTGGATGCCTTTCTTTTCTCTCCTCTCTCTTGATGCCCTTCAGTCCTGTCCTCTCTCTGGATTCCCTTCTCTTCTCTCATTTCTCCGGATGCCATACTGTTCTCTACTCTCTCCAGATGGCCTTCTGTCCTCTCCTCTTTCTGGATTCCCTTCCTTACTCTCCTTTTTCTGGATGCCCTCCTGTTCTCTCCTCCCTATTGATGCCCATCTGTCTTCTCCTATCTCTGGATGCCATTCTGTTCTCTCCTCTCTTCAGATGCCATTCTGTCCTCTCCTCTCTCTGGATGCCTTTCTGTTCTCTCCTATCTCTGGATGCCCTTCAGTTCTCTTCTCTCTTTGGATGCTTTTCTATTCTCTTCTCTCTCTGAATGCCCTTCTGTCTTCTCCTCTCTCCTGATTCACTTCTGTTCTCTCCTCTCTCCAGATGCCCTTATGTTTTCTCTTTCTCTGGATGCCCTTCTGTACTCTCCTCTCTCCGGATGCCCTTTTGTCATCTACTTTCTCTGGATGCCCTTCTGTTCTCTCCTCTCTCTGGATGCCTTTCTTTTCTCTCCTCTCTCTTGATGCCCTTCAGTCCTGTCCTCTCTCTGGATGCCCTTCTGTCCTCTCCTATCTCTGGATGTTCTTTTGTTTTCTCCTCTCTCTGGATGCCCTTCTGTTCTTCCCTCTCTCCGGATGCCCATCTGTCTTCTTTCTCTGGATGCCCTTCTGTCCTCTCCTCTCTCTGGATGCCCTTCTGTACTCTCCTTTCACTGTATGACCTTCTGTCTTCTCCTCTCTCTGGATGCCCTTCTGTTCTCTCCTATCTCAGGATGCCCTTCTGTCCTCTCCTCTCCCTGAGTGACATTCTGTTCTCTCCTTTCTTCAGATGCCCATCTGTTTTCTCCTATCTCTGGATGCCCTTCTGTTCTCTCCTCTCTCTGGATGCTCTTCTGTCCTTTCCTTTCTCTGGATACTCTTCTGTACTCTCCTCTCTCTGGATGCCCTTCTGTCCTCTCTTCTCTCTGGAGGACCTTCTCTCTTCTAGTCTCTCTAGATGCCGTTCTGTCTTCTCACCTCTCTGGATGCCGTTCTGTACTCTCCTATCTCTGGATGCCCTTCTGTTTTCTATCTCTGGATGCCGTTCTTTTCTCTCCTCTGTCTGCATGTTCTTCTGTCTTCTACTCACTCTGGATGCTCTTCTATCCTCTCCTCTCTCTGCATGCCCTTCTGTCTTCTTCTTTATCTTGATGCCCTTCTGTTCTCTCCTCTCTCTGGATGCCCTTCTGTTTTCTCCTCTCTCAGGATGCTCTTATGTCTTCTCTCTCTCTGGATGCCCTTCTCTTCTCTCCTCTCTCCAGATGCTATACTGTTCTCTACTCTCTCCAGATGGCCTTCTGTCCTCTCCTCTTTCTGGATTACATTCCTTACACTCCTCTTTCTGGATGCCCTTCTGTTCTCTCCTCTCTATGGATGCCCATCTGTCTTCTCCTAACTCTGGATGCCGTTCTGTTCTCTCCTCTATCCGGATGCCATTCTGTCCTCTCCTCTCTCTGGATGCCCTTATGTTCTCTCCTCTCTCTGGATGCCCTTCTGTCTTCTCCTCTCTCCTGATTCCCTTCTGTTACCTCCTCTCCCTGAATGCCCTTCTGTTCTCTCCTACCTCAGGATGCCCTTCTGTCCTCTCCTCTCTCTGAATGGCATTCTGTTCTCTCCTTTCTCCAGATGCCCATTTGTCTTCTCCTCTCTCTGGATGCCCTTCTGTTCTCTCCTCTCTCTGGATGCTCTTCTGTCCTCTCCTTTCTCTGGATACTCTTCTGTACTCTCCTCTCTCTAGATGCCCTTCTGTTTTCTCCTCTCTATGGATGACAGTCTGTCTTCTAGTTTCTCTAGATGCCCTTCTGTCTTCTCCTCTCTCTAGATGCCCTTCTGTTCTCTCCTCTCTTTTGACGCCCTTCTGTTTTCTCCTCTCTCTGGATGCCCTTCTGTTTTCTCACCTCTCCGGATACCGTTCTGTAGTCTTCTATCTCTGGATGCCCTTCTGTTTTCTATGTCTGGATGCCGTTCTTTTCTCTCCTCTGTCTGCATGTTCTTCTGTCTTCTTCTTGCTCCATATGCCCTTCTGTCCTTTCCTCTATCTGCATGCCCTTCTGTCTTCTCCTTTATCTTGATGCCCTTCTGTTTTCTCCTCTCTCAGGATGCTCTTTTGTCTTCTACTATCTCTCTTAAAATTCTAATGGAAATATTTCCTTTTAGGCCTCCACATGACTCATACACATATATCATTTTTATATTTGCTTCCTAATATCTGGGTTCAAATGATCTGACAAGAATTGGGTTACACTGGCCAAATTAGGAAACTTTTGGGTTCTTCCATATTAGTTTGTTTACACACACACTCTGAATGAGCCAGTTTTAGATCAAACAAGTAGGTAAGTGGCTTGATTTCACTGGTATGCAGAAGCATTAAAAACATATCAGAAGAGATTGTCTCCAGCCAAACTTTAGCCAAAATAGTCTTGTCTTTGCGTTTTATTGCTATGAAGAGAAATCATAACCAAGGCGACGCCTATAAAGGTAAATATTTAAATATGGCTGGCTTACAGTTTCAGAGGGTAGGTTCATTATCATCATGGTGGAAAGCATGGCTGTGTGCAGGCAGACATGGTGTAAAGAAGCTAAGAGTTCTACATCTTGATCCATAGGCAGAAAGGAGGAGACTGTCATCTACAGACAGCCAGGGGAACTTGCTCTCCTACCCTGGGTGGAGCTTGAACACTAGAAGAACTTATAGTCTGCCTACTGTGTCTGATTATTGTTTTTCTGATACATCCTCTATGACAACAAATACAGAAATAAACCCACCAAAACCCCAGTTACTGATGTTGTAAGAATAGGAAGAGTAACAAAGGCCCATTTCACTGGAGGCTTGTGGCCAGGGATAGGGTGCCTGGGATGTGCTCTTAGTTTTTATATTATCTTTCTCTGCTGCTCAGGCCTGGACACCTACTCCATCTGAACCCCATTTGGTCATGGTGTTTGCTGATATTGTAAAGAAAGTAGACAGTTAAATTTCAAAGAAGTGTTATTATGAATGACATTTCTTCAGACTTTTTCTAATGTTGCTGTGGGTGAATCATTAATCCAAGGACTAACTTTTAAAACCCTTCAGAAAATCATCATCATCATCATCATCATCATCATCATCATCATCATCATCATCATCATCATTTTCAAACTGAAGAGTGTCTTTAAACTTATCCAGTGTTCAAGATAAGAAGGTTTCAGGCTGGAGTGGCTTTGTGGACAAAAGTAGAAGTCACTGTTGAACTGGTTTGAGGTTTAAAAACCTAACATCCACAGATACTCATAAACATTCTCAAATTGTAACTTGCAATTTTCCCCAGCCTATTCAACTTGAGCATGACTGAGCTTGAGTGAAATTCTTCTGGTGGAAAAGGTGCTGGCTCATATTTCACATGGAGGGTTAGCCTCCCACAACCTGACTTCTTATTTTAAATGTTCTTAAAGAGCTAAAACAGTAAGGGAATGTAGGGGGTCAAGGTTTAGAGGATATCTCCATGTTCCCCAGTCATTTGAAAAGTTTTACTAGGGCAGGCAAGATGGACCAGTTGGTAAAGGCACTTGCTGCCAAGTCTGACAACCTGAGTTCCTTGGGACTCACATGGTGGAAGGAGAGAACTGACTCCAGGAAGTTTTTTTTTTTTTTTTTTTTTTTTTTTTTTTTGAAAGTCTACATATATGTTCTGCCCTATGCACCTAATCTCAAATAAATGTTAAATAATTCAGTTTTATTGAGGTCTATTTTCCTATCTGAAAAAATGCAATTGAATTTTTAAGTTGTACATTTAAAATGTGCATTACTTTTTGTGCTTGTTTGTTTGTATCCATATACCCACATTAGGATGTTCACAGACCTTATAACATCAGCTCCAGAGGATCCAATGGCCTCTAATGTAGTTTACAGACACATGTTACTTGCTTACTAACTCTTATACATAAATAAAATCCAGGCACAGTAATGCATGCCTTTTACATCAAGCTCTTAGCTAACTGGAAATGCATATAAATATTATTGAAGTAATGGATATGTTCAAAATCTGGATTTTTGTACTTGAACAACTCATTAAATTTTCTAAACTTTCAATGGATGAATGTCTTGGTGAATTGGTTAAAAACCAAAAATATTTTTGTTTTTAACATGAATTTAAATATACATATCAAATGAATTAGAATGCTTTATATGTCAGCAAAGACAGCTCCAGAGAGCTTCTCTATATATCTGCTGACATTAGACATTAACTAGCTGCTTTTAAAGTATATATCTTTATGTACATTGATGTTTTGTCTGCATGTGTGTATGTATCAATGTGTCAGATCATCTAGAACTGGAATTACAGACAGCTGTGAGTTGTCATGTAGGTGCTAGGAATTGAACCTAAGTCCCCTGGAAGAGACACCAGTGCTTTGCACCACTGAGCCATCTCCCCAGCCCCTGTAGCTGCCTTTTTATTCCAGAAATTCCTTTATTCTAAGTCCCACATACTTGAGTAATTAAATACCAGAACCAGGAAGAGGAATATAAAAAAGGGATCTTTAGATATTGTCACAGATACACAGATACACACAGAGACACTGATAGGCATAAAACACTGTCTTAGAAGGGGTTTTAGTGCTCTAAAGAGACCTCATGACCAAGGCAACTCTTATAAGGACAACATTTAATTGGGGCTAGCGTATAGCTTCAGAGTTTCTGTCCACTATCTTCAAGGTGGAAGCCTGTCAGCTTTCAGGCAGTCTTTGTGTCTGAGGATCTGATTGTTCTACATCTTGCTCCAAAGGCAAACAGGAGAAGTCTGGCTTCCAGAGAGCTAAGATGAGGGTCTTAAAGACCATGCCCACAATGACACACTTCCTCCAAAAAGGCCACACCTACTCCAGCAAGACCACATCTCTTAATAGTGCCACTCTCTCAGCCAATCATTTTCAAACCATCACAAACACCAACACAAACACACATTAAGATACACACAGACATAAATAGACATGGACCCAGACACAAACATACATACTGTTACATAAACACAGGTACAGGCACAGATACACCAGAAACACAACACATATAGACACAAATAACATACAGACACATACACATAGACACACAGACATGCATACCAATATACAAATAAACACAGGCAGGTGAACATACACAAATACACACAGGTACACACATACATACTGACACACACAGACCCAAATAACCATAGATATACATTTAGATATACACAAATACACAGGCACACCAACACACACACACAGTAAAACTAAAAATGTATGCAAATAACAGAATTTTCTTCGGACATTTTCCATGTTTTCTGCTGTGTACAGCACAGGCATTCCTCTATCTGGAAATCTCTGTATGTTTTTGGATGGTGTAGAAAGTCTGAAAGTATAACTTAAGAAATTAGTGAAGTTTTGTATAGATAAACCCAGGCAATACTTTCTCTTTTGTCCTGGTACCTATAATATATTGTGAATTCCCTTGAATGACCTTGGTTAATTGTTTTACAACTTCTTGGAATGTGCTCTGAGCAGAAGAAGGTCTAGTTACTATCTCTCTTGGGGCAATTAACTGATAACACTCAGGAGACTGCCAGAGTTCTCTTTGCAGTTTCAACTATGCCTGAGGGACTTAATAGCAGTCCTGTTGTAAAAAGAGCTTAATAATCATTGATATAATTTTAGAAATTCTTATAGGATCATCAATAAGACTTAAGTCATCTATTTGCCTATATAGTATCACTGCAAGGCAGTTCATCTTTGTGGATCTGCAGAAATCTGCTACAAAGGGGTGTGCTATTGCTTAGTGATAGTTGCATATATCTAATAATAATAATAATAATAATAATAATAATAATAATGGAGAAAGCATATTAATAGCAGGAATCTTTCCTAAAATCACATCCACCACAGCCTTGCTAATGGGGCACACTCATTGCAGATTATATAATAATCCAAGGCAAGCATTTCAGGATGATCATCTGCTCATTATTAGCTTGTCCCATTATGGATCCTGACAATACAGCATCTAGCACACAACTATAAAGTCTAGAGTTTGAATTCCTAGAGCCTCCACAAGCAGTTTGGCGTGCATGATGATTGCCTCTATCCTTGCACCCAGGAGGCAGAAATGAGAAACTCGGGACAAGCTGGCTAAGGAAACTGTCTGCAATCAGGGAGCTTCAGCTGCAGTGACAGATTTTTTCTCAATGAATAAATATGGAGCACAATGGGGAAAAACCCTGAAATCAGTGAACCCTGGGGCTTGCACATACCTGTGCACATTCACACACACGTACACATGCATACAGGGGCACACTGAAAATATGTGAAAAAGAGAAGGTGACTTAGTTGAAGGAGTGGCACACCAATGGGCAGGTCCCTTAGTGGTGGGGAATCCTGCATCATTGTCTCTGAAAGGGGTGCCTGCTGGACCACAGATGGTACCAAATCATCTGCAGAACATTTTTCCTGGCCTAGAACTATAAGGCAGCAGAATCAAACTACAAGGAAAGGAATCCACAGATGAACAAGCTGCAGAGGCTGGAACAATGTCAGCCAGAAAAGGAGATGTGCCTCAGAAATGCCAAGAAGGATAATGTTGATGGTTCACATAGGGATAGATGAAAATCTCATGTTCTCAGTGGTCACATGGCTGAGCAAGAGAATTGTGAGCTCAGTGCCAGCCTGGGCTACATCATGAGATCTGGTCTCAAAAAAAATCAAAACATGTCTAGAACAATGACTGATGTGCTAAGACTTGAATGCAAAATGTAAAGCCACCAGGAACACAAAAGAGCTTGTCTTCGTGGTTTAGAATAGGGCTCATTGACCTGACACAGAGTAGTCTAACCATGGAAGAAATGAGAGGTTCTGGGAGTCAACAGTGAAGTGCTTCCCAGCATGCATCAGGTCTTACGTTCCACACCTAGCACTGTAAAAAAAGAACACAATTAAGGTTGAATACATTAAATAAGACTTTCTGGTTGTAAAAACCTATAACACAAACAGGGCACTAGTTTTTGAAACATACATGATTAAGAGTTCAAAAGTATCATCCACCATTCATAAAACCCTATACATTACGTGTTAGACAGATAACAGGATGATTAAGAGAAGCCACTGCTCTTTCAGATGACCCAACTTGTATTCCCAGCACTCTTATGGTGGCTCACAACTGCCTGTAACTGCAGTTCCAGAGGATTTGGTGCCATCTCCTGGCTTTTGTGGACACTAGGTGCACATGTGATATACACATATAGACAAAACATCTACACACATAAAATAAAACTTTGAAGTTTAAAGAAAAAACATCAAACAACAGAAAGTTAATCAAAAAAAGTATGGCTATATATTAGAAAGCAATATTCCCAATAATCACATGAAAAGGTTTTGTCTCATCCAAGTCAAGATCATGAAATACTATACAACTGGTTTGCTAGATGCGTACCTGGAGAAATCTGGCAACAGATGCTAAAGAAGATGCAGGAGATTCTATATGTGTCCATGATGAATAGTGTGTGAACCTGATTGTAAGCATAAGTTGGGGATCTGTGGACGGAAGCTGGTGAGAAGGGCTCTGTGATTGTCACACATAGTGTCTGGAATGATTCCTGCTTGTGTGCATGGAAGCCAACAAAGCCATTCATTATCTGGGGAAACAGTTGAGTCTGGTGATGACAGGGTAGACAAGAACCCACAGTACAGAGAGCTCTGAGGGGAGAGAGCTATGCAGAGGCTGGGGCCTGCAGAGGTTCCTCCCAACTCTCTGTCCTGAGCCTGAAAGAGGGGTGAGTAACTTAGGGAATGGACAGGATGAATGTTCCCCTGGTGCCCAAGTCAGGAAGAATTTGCATTTCTGACTGCTAACCTAGAACTCATGTATGATTCACAGGCAGCTATCAGAGTATTGGAAAAGTATCCACTACTATAGCTGCAAGCAGATCTTCCTGCAGTGAGGAGACCACAGACTCATTGCTTTGTGATAGGCCCTGAGTCACAGGACCCTATTGAACCAGAGCTGGATTCCTCATCCACAGACACTATGGAGTTATCAATGCCTTTTGATACCACTAAGTCTGGAACTTGTTATGCAATACTATATAACAAACACATCCATTTTTGTGTGTGTTAATCTAGCAATTTACACAATCAAATATCCAGTCAGCTAACAGCATAGTCAGGTACAATAGTCTCTAGCTGTGAAGAAGTGTTTTGGGATCCACTGTTGTAGGTGTAGTTGAAATGCCACTGTGGATGGTACTGTGAAAGGATGGTGAGCCACTATCCAGAGCACACCTGTATATTAGGTGTGAAAATCCACCCAGAGCTTTGCACACAACAAGATTATCTGAACCTGGTGACTCTGAGAAGCAAGTAGTTCCAGGTCCTTGAAGCTCTATGTGGTGGAAATGAAGTCACCTAGAAGGCAGCTCAAATGGGCATGGTCACTAGCAGGATGAAGTACTTCTATCACCAATGCTTTGGTCGCTAAAAGGAAGTGTGCTAAGCCTGGTCTGAGGAGGATAGCATATGGACTAGGTGAGGGGTTGAAGAATCCAGAGCAGTTGGTTGAGGGGGATGGAGAAAGAGATTGCAGCTCCAACGCCAGCTGCTGTACCAGAGCCTGTGCCTTCTGAGCCTCCTTCTTGTAATCTGTTCCAGGGAGAGGTCCCCAGATCTCAGAGGAGCTGCTGTGGGCTCTGAGTTCAACAGCTAAAAGTATGTCTTCTGTGGGTGCCTTGTGGCATCTGCCCTAATGAGAGAATCACACTTCAAAGGCTTCAAAGGTTCAAGGATTTCAAAGGTTCAAAAGCTGTCCTGAGCCACAGAAGATACCTCAGAGAGAATCTGAACTGTAATAGCCATTTATGAAAATGAATTATGAAAGAATAACACTATATTCATTACTGATTTTCTGACAAGTGTTATAAATTTTGTTGTGCTAGGGAAATGTTAGATCACTGAAAACACATACAGGAGCTGATCTGATGCAACTCACAGCAGGGTCTTCATTCTATTTGAGCTAATCCTCCCTGCCTCCCTTCACCCCCTAATGCACAGCTGTCATGCAGAACAGTTTTGGTGGTGGGGGAGCCCCAAATGTCTATCAGGGCAAAGCTTTATAGTAAGCAGCAAGCAGGAAGTACATGTGTAAGCCTCTAATTTATTTGAAATCTACTCTGGCCTTTAATGTATTTGGCTGGTGCTGGGAGTCATATCATAAACTTAACTTCTGCTCCCCTCTGCATTGGTGGTTGTTAGGCAAGGAGTGGACTTGTAACCTAGGGAGGGAATTTGTTGGGGGAATAACCTGGAAATGCTGGTCTTGTTGAGGGTGTAACCTGGAAACTCTAGTCTTGTTGGGGATTAGCCTAGAGGCTGGAGCCAGGCTCAGGTTTTGTTGGGGGACAACTTGGAATCCAATGTTATGTACGAGCCTATTAGTTTATTTGAGTTCAAACTTAGGCCAGGTTCTCTAAAATGGAGTCTGACCTTTAAAGATTTGGCATCTCAATTTCAAGGTAAGAATGTAGGTGTGATGGTGTATGCCTTTAATACTATTGCTCTCCAGGCTGAGGTGAGAGAATCACAGGTTAAGGCCAGCCTGGATATCATAGGGAGATATTGTCTCAAAAACAAAAACCTTTGCTAGGGTTTACTGCTGTGAAGAGACACCATGAACAAGGCAACTCTTATAAGGATAACATCTAATTGGAGCTGGCTTATAGGTGGTTCAGAGGTTCAGTCTATTATCATTAAAATGAGAGCATGACAGTGTCCAGGCAGGCAAAGTGCAGGAGGAACTGAGAGTTCTATATCGTCATCTGAAGACCCCTAGGAGAATACTGACTTCTAGACATCTAGGATGAGGTTCTTAAAGCCCACAACCACAGTGACACACTTGCCCCAACAAGGCCATACTTCCAAATAATGCCACTTCTTGAGCCAAGCATATTCAAACTGCCACATTGTATTCACTGATTGCCACAGGCTAACTCAAACACATTAGTCCTCAGAGTCTATAGCAGTCTCAACAATGTTGAAAGTCCAAAGATCAAAGTCTCTTCTGAGATCCATGCAATCACTTAATGTAATCCCCAAAGCAAGACAGGAAACCAGTTTGGCAAACTCCACCTCTGCATCTCCATGTCTGACCTCAAAGTGGTCTTCAGATCTCCACTTTTTTTCATCTTTGTTGACTGCATCAAAGTGTTTTTCATTCAATATTTTATTTCTTTACATTTCAAATGTTATCCCCTTTTCCCATCCCCCCCATAAATCCCCTATCTTATTCCTCCTCCTCCTTCTCCCTTTTTACTTTTATACTGTTTAAATTACATGCAAGTATTAAGGTCAGTTCTAGGCTGAGGGACTAGCAATATAATAGATGCAAATCATCAAGGAACAAGCAAGACAATAAACCCAGATAGTAAAAAACGACACAGGACAATAAACAAAGTCCCATGTTCACTATTTCTAAGGGCTTATCAGGATGACCAAAATATCTGAGCCTACTTCCCAGTACTAGCCCAAAGTCATTTTCATGCCTGAAGCCTACTTCTTTGTTCTAGCTTAAGATTTTGATTCTTGCCTGAAATTACTTCTTTGTTCTAGCCTAATGTTTCCTGGGCTGGTTCCTCTTCCTGTTTATCAGCTTTCCTCAGCAGGTATCCCAGGGCTCTGCTATCTTTAACATCTTGGGGTTTTCAAATGAACTTCAACTTCATAGCTTCTTGTTCCAATGTCTGGGATCCACACATGATCTTCTGGTCTGTTCAAAAGGGCTTTCCTTGCTTCTCCTGCTTTGCCCTTTGTAGCACTTTAGGCTCTGGTTGACTCCACTCCACTGCTGCTGTTGGTGGTGGTGGTCAACTCAGCTACTGGCATCTCCAATATGCTGGGGTTTTCTGCTGCAACTAGGCTTTACCAATAATAGCCTCTCATGGTGCCAAACCTCAACTCCTTTGCATGACCCTTCAGTCCTGGTCCATCAACTGCAAATGAGGCTATACCTCTATCAGAGGCATTTCCTGGCCTCTCACAGTGCTAACCTTAGCTACTCTCCACAAACCCTTCATACCTTCAAAACCAGTACCACCTGGGTGACTCTCACACATTACTAAGTCCAGCTGCAGCACAAGATACAACCTTGTGCTCTCTTTGGAACAATTTCTTTGTGCTCTCAGAAAATACTTCCCAAAAGATTTCACCTCAGACAAATTGTCTGCTTCTGTTTTTCCATTACTTTAAAAAAAAATCATTCTACTTGTTTACATTTTAAATGATATCCTCCTTCCCCATTTCCTCTGCACAAACTCCCCCATCGAATCCCCATCTTCCCCCTCCCCTTTGCCTCTATGAAGGTGCTTTTCTTCACCTAGAACTTGCTCTGTCCCATGATGGCCTTGAACTCAGAGATCTGCTTGGCTTTGTCTCCTGGGATCAGAAGTTTGTGCTACCATGTCTGGTTGTAAACTTAGCTGAGTGGGATCTTGCCTGAAGTCACCACTCCCTTCATCTCTTCATCTCCTTGAACACATGATTCAGCTCCATTTTAGTTCCTATTGCCCTTTTATTATTACCTGAGCCATTCATTTTTTTGTATTTTTCCTTTCTAAGCTTGTGACTCTTTTACAAAATGTGCTTTATGAGACTTTACCAGAGATCAAAGTCTATGCTAAGTGTTTCTGAGACTTCCTTTGTCAATGTAATTAATCTGAATCTCTTCCCTTAGTCTTAGGCAGACTCTTCAGACAAGGGTAAAAAGCAGTCATGTCTTTCACCAGAATATCACAAGAACAGTGTCTAGGCCACATACTCAGATTCTTTTTTGAATCTTAGGACCCAGCAATTCAAACTACCCTGAGCATCAGTGTCTTCCATATTCCTACTATAATAACTCAATAAGCCCCACATGAAGGATTCTACTACTTTACAAATCTAAAGTCCCCAAATATACATTCTTTCAAACAAAAATATGGTCAGGCCTATATCAGGAATACCCCACCCACTCCCTGGTATCAACTTCTGTCTTAATTAGGGTTTTACTGCTGTTAACAGGCACTATGACCAAGGAAATCCTTATAAGGACAACATTTAATTAGAGCTGGCTTATAGTTTCAGAGGTTTAGTCTATTATCAACAAGGCAGGAAAATGACTGTGTTTTCAGGTATGGAACATGAGGAGCTGTGAGTTCTCCATTTTCATCTGAAGGCCCCTAGGAGAAGACTGTCTTCTGAGAGTCTTAAAATCTACACCCACAGTAACACAGTTCTTCCAGTAAGGCTACATCTCCAAATAGTGCCACTTCTTGAGCCACAAATATTCAAACTTCCACAATCTAAATCTAAAGTCCCAAATTCATGCTCAATTCATGCCACTAGGCTTCTGGGATAAGACCCATTAAAACTGAGCCATCTTGCTGGGCTCAAACCACAAACAAACACCAAACCAGAAAATCAAGGAAACAAACAAACAAAAAACTCATGACATTGTTTTTTTTAACAATATAGAAACAAATTCCATAGAATCAAAGAAGCATTGCTTATTTTATGAGATTAATATAGCATTTATATTAATTTGTATAGTCCAATGACATAAAAAAATGCATAGAAAAGTCTACTTAAAACTAGCATATTTTATATATTACCAAGTAGTTTGTCATTGGGTCATATATTTAAAGATTGCAAGAACACTTAGAATACACACACACACACACACACACACACACACACACACACGGTTGCATGTTCCATTGTATATACAGTGAGATCAGAGGACACACAGGACAGCCTTGTTCCTGGCATCTTAGTACTAGGGATGTCGAGGCAGGCAGATCTAAATGAGGTCAAGGCCATTCATCTTGCTCTATGACATGAGTTCCAGGCTAATGAGGAGTAGAGAACATGAGGAGAGGAGAAGGAGGATATCTTTCTGGAATCAGTTCTTTGCTTCCAACTATATGTATGTTCTGGAGCTCAAATTCATGCCACTAGGCTTCTGGGATAAAACCCATTAAAACTGAGCCATCTTGCTGGGCATAGGCTAAAAATCTTAAAGTTTAATTCACTTATAGTAGCAGGATAATGAAGAATGAGGATTTTCCCATGTAGTATAGGCTGGCCTTGATCTTGACTGTTCCTGCCTCAGCCTCTAGAAAGCAGGATTAAATGTCATCATACTCATAGTGGCAGAGATGTAAGTTGATAAGATCACTTTTATTCATCTGTGTCTACTACACTGTAAGAGGCAGATAGACCATTGTCCACCCATTTATGCTGAGATAAACACCCCAGAGTAATTCTTATAACTGGGCTACTGAGTCTGAAACTCTAGAGAACCTATGATTGGGTGGCTCTATAGAGAAGTCTGTTAACCAACCAGGCTGAACAACTGTGGCAGAGAGATCTGCCCTTTCTCTGTTATGAGCATCAGTGTGGGCCTCACTGTGCTCTGTGGCAATGGGTACTTGTGCTGCCACAGGATGAAGATCCCTTTGTGAAGATCATCTTAATACCTGGAACCTTACCTGCTTCCTATTAGCTCATTCTTAGAAACTCTAGAGGCCACAAACAAGGGTAAAACTTACATTGAAGGCTTTTTGAATTCAGTGTATGTGTAGGATTTTATAAATGTTTGTTACAACATAAGTAATCACCTATTTTTTAGTGAAAAAACCTATCAATTGAAGTGAAAATTAAATTATCACATTAATAGTTATATTAATTATTATCAATTATTATTATATTAATAACAAGTATTAGATAATTTTCCAAAAAGTCCTTCCACCCCTCGCCTGATCCTGGTGGTTGGAGCAGACACCCAACAGGTCTCCTCCCATGTGGACACCTTATCTGGAGACATCCTAGAGAGGCCACTGAACTCAGAGTGTCAGACACACAGCTGATCTGCTCCCATGTGGACACTGTATCCCAAGACATCCTAGAGAGGCCATTGACCTCAGAGCAGCAGAGGAGCAACTGAACTAGAGCATTACTTGGTGTAGGGAGCCGACAGAAGGTGGCTATCATCCTTGCAGCCATTTTGAGCCATATACCCTGACAAAAGACTTGATTACAATAGCCTACAACAGCTGAGCACACTCTGATAACATCTTGCTTTAGATACCCAGGATCTTCCCTTGGATGTGTGAGACTTAAAGGTGTGTGACTTAAGGGTGTGACTTAGAGATCAGATTGAGAGACAAGACCTAAGGGCATGACTTAAAGGCGTGGCTTAGACGTGAGATATATAAAAGGTGAGAGGCAGACAGAAGAAATTGTTATGAGTAAGAATTAGGCATTGAGGAAAAAGATACTTGGACTAGAGGACTTGGAAGAATTATTAAGTATTATTAAGTACTTGGCACTTGGAGAAAAAACAGAGAAATAGGAATTAGACATTAGGCACTTAGCACTTGGAAGAAGTAACTTGTAACTTGGAGGCACTAGGGACTAGGAACTAGGGACTAGGGACTCAAGACTTGGGACTTGGACTAGGAAGAGAGACTGAAGAATAAACAGGATTGAATCACACTCTGTCTTGTCTTCATTCCTCACTTTCATGCTCACTCTCTCTCTTCCTGACTGAAGCAGCTTGGGACAGTGCAGGCTCTAACAGTTTAGCCTCCAAGTCTTTTGGCAGTGCAGATTCCAACATTGATAGAGTGGTCTGTGAAATCTTGGCCCCTAAACGTGGGCCAGCTCGGTTCTCAACATTTTTGGGGGCAGCTCGGGCCATGACATTTTTGGCACCCAACGTGGGGCTAGAGTAGCTCAGTTCTCAACCACTTGGCAACATCAGAACCCAGTTCCCCCATCATAGCAAGCCCTGACCACACCATCACACCTGAAAAGCAGAATTCAGAATTAAAAACACTTCTCATGATGATGATAGGGGACTTTAAGAAGGACATAAATAACACTCTCAAAGAATTTGAGGAGAACAAAGGTAAACAGGTAAAAGCCCTTAAAGAGGACACACAAAAATCCCTTAAAGAATTGCAAAAAACCACAACCAAACAGGTGAAGGAATTAAACCAAACAATCCAGGATCTAAAACTGGAAGTAGAAACAATAAAGAAATTTCAAAGGAAGACTACTCTGGAGATAGAAAACCTAGGAAAAAGATCAGGAGTCATAGAAGCAAGCATCACCAACAGAATACAAGAGTTAAAAGAGAGAATCTCACGTGCAGAAGATACCATAAAAAACATTGACACAACTGTAAAAGAAAATGCAAAATGCAAAAAGATCCTAAGCCAAAACATCCAGGAAATTCAGGACACAATGAGAAAGCCAAACCTAAGGATGATAGGTATAGATGATGGTGAAAACTCCCAACTTAAAGGGCCAGTAAATATCTTTAACAAAATTGTAGAGGAAAACTTCCCAAACTTAAAGTAAGAAATCTCCATAAATATACAAGAAGCCTTCAGAACCCCAAATAGACTAGACCAGAAAAAAGATACCTCCTGTCATATAATAATCAAAACATCAAATATAGAAAACAAAGAAAAAATATTAAAAGCAGTCAGGGAAAAAGGTAAAGTAACATATAAAGGCAGACCTAGAAGAATTACACCAGACTTCTAACCAGAGACTATAAAAGCTAGAAGATACTGAACTGATATCATACAGACCCTAAGAGAACACAAATGCCAGCCCAGACTACTATACTCAGCAAAACTCTCAATCACTATTGACGGAGAAACCAAGATACTCCCTGACAAAACCAAATTTACACAATATCTTACCACAAATCCAGCACTTCAAAAAATAATTGATGGAAAATTCCAACACAAGGAAGAAAACTACAACCTAGAAAAAGCAAGAAAATAGTCTTCCAACAACCCCAAAAGAAGATAGTTACACAAACATAATTCCACTCTAATAACAAAAATAACAAGAAGCAACAATCATTTTTCCTTACTGTCTCTTAATATCAATAGACTCACTTCTCCAATAAAAAGGCATAGCCTATCATACTGGATACAAAAACAGGACCCAGAATTTTGCTGCATACAGGAAATGCACCTCTGTGACAAAGACAGAGACTACCTCAGAGTAAAAAGATAGAAAACAATCTGCCAAGCAAATGGTCCCAAGAAACAAGCTGGAGTAGCAATTCTAATATCAAATAAAATTGATTTTCAACTAAAAGTAATAAAAAAAGACAAAGTAGGACACTTCATACTCATAAAAGGAAAAATCGACCAAGATGAACTCTCAGTTCTGAACATCTATGCCCCAGATGCAAGGGCACCCACATACACAAAAGAAACTTTACTAAAGCTCAAAGAATACATTGCACCTCACACAATAATAATGGGAGATTTCAACACCCCACTCTCAGCAATGGACAGATCATGGAAACAGAAACTAAACAGAGACATAAAGAAACTAACAGAAGTTATGAACCAAATGGATTTAACTAATATCTATAGAACGTTTCATCCTAAAACAAAAGAATATACCTTTTTCTCAGCAACTCATGGTACCTTCTTCAAAATAGATCATATAATTGGTCACAAAACAGTCCTCAATAGATACAAAAAGATTGAAATAATCCCTTGTATCCTATCAGACCACAATGGACTAAGGCTGGTCTTTAATAATGACAAAAACAATGGAAAGTCCACATACACGTGGAAACTGAACAACGCTCTACTCAATGCTGACTTGGTCAAGGAAGAAATAAAGAAAGAAATTAAAAGCTTTTTAGAATTTAATGAAAATGAGGACACATCATAAAAAACTTGTGGGACTCCATGAAAGCAGTATTAAGAGGAAAACTCATAGCTCTAAGTGCCTACAAAAAGAAACTGGAGAGAGCATACACTAACAAATTGACTGTGCACTTGAAAGCTTTAGAACAAAAAGAAGCAAATATACCCAAGAGGAGTAGACAGAAGGAAATAATCGAACTCAGGCCTGAAATCAACCAAGTAGAAACAGAAAGAACTACACAAAATATCAATAAAACCAGGAGCTGGTTCTTTGAAAAAAATCAACAAGATAGACACACCCTTAGCCAGACTAAACAAAGGTCACAGAGACAGTATTCAAATTAATAAAATCAGAACTGAAAATGGAGACATAACAACAGAAACTGAGGAAATTTAAAAAAATCATCAGATCTTACTACAAAGGCCTATAATCAACAAAATTGGAAACTCAGGATGAAATGGACAATTTCTAGACAGATATCAGGTACCAAAATTATATCAGGAGCACATAAACCATCTAAACACTCCCATAACCCCTAAAGAAATAACAGTCATTAAAAGTCTCCCCACCAAAAAAAGTTCAGGACCAGATGGTTTTAGTGCAGAATTCTAACAGATCTTCAAAAAAAGACCTAATACCAATTCTCTTCAAACTATTCCATAGAATAGAAACAGAAGGAACACTACCCACTTCATTATATGAAGGTACAATTACACTCATACCTAAACCACACAAAGACCCAACAAAGAAAGGGAACTGCAGACCAATCTCTCTTATGAATATTGATGCAAAAATTCTCAATAAAATTCTTGCAAACCGAATCCAACAACACATCAAAACAATTATCCATCATGATCAAGTAGGCTTTATCCCAGGAATGCAGGATGGCTCAATATTCAGAAATCCATCAATATAATCTACTACATAAACAAACTCAAAGAAAAAAAAACACATGATCATTTCACTAGATGCTGAGAAAGCATTTGATAACATTCAAAATCCCTTCATGTTAAAAGTCTTGGAAAGATCAGAAATTCAAGGCCCATAGCCAAACATAGTAAAAGCAATATACAGCAAGCCAGTAGCCAACATCAAACTAAATGGAGAGAAACTTGAAGCAATCCCACTAAGATCAGGGACTAGGCAAGGCTGCCCACTCTCACCCTACCTATTCAATATAATACTGGAAGTCCTAGCTAGAGCGATTAGACAACAAAAGGAAGCCAAAGGGATACAGATAGGAAAGGAAGAGGTCAAAATGTCACTATTTGGAGATGATAGGATAGTATCCTTGAGTGACCCTAAAACTTCCTCGAGAGAACTCCTAAAACTGATAAACAACTTCACCAAAGTGGCTGGATATAAAATCAACTCAAACAAATCAGTAGCCTTCCTCTACTCAAAAGATAAACAGGCTGAGAAAGAAATTAGGGAAATGACACCCTACAGAATAGTCACAAATAATATGAAATACCTTGGAGTGAACCTAACCAAGCAAGTGAAAGATCTGTATGACAAAAACATTAAGTCTCTGAAGAAAGAAATCGAAGAAGATCCCAGAAAATGGAAAGATCTCTCATCCAGGATTGGCAGGATTAATTTAGTAAACATGGCCATCTTGCCAAAACCAATCTACAGATTCAATGCAATCCTTATCAAAATTCCAAATCAATTCTTCATAGAGATAGAGCAATTTGCAAATTCATTTGGAATAACAAAAAAAGAAAACAGGATAGAGAGAACTATTCTCAACAATAAAAGGACTTCTGAGGGAATCACCATCCCTGACTTCAAACTGTACTACAGAGCAATAGTGATAAAAAAAAACTGCATGGTATTGGTACAGAGACAGGCAGGAAGATCAATGGAATAGAATTAAAGATCCAGAAATGAACCCACACACCTATGGTCACTTGATCTTTGACAAAGAAGCTAAAACCATCCAGTGGAAAAAGGATAGCATTTACAGCAAATGGTGCTGGTTCAACTGGAGGTCAGAATGTAGAAGGATGCAAATCAATCCACTCATATCTCCTTGTACAATGCTCAAGTCCAAGTGGATAATGGACCTGCACATAAAACTAGATACACTGAAACTAATAGAATAGATTAACTAATAAAATAGAAACTAATAGAAGAGAAGGTGGGGAAGACCCTCGAATACCTAGGCACAGGGGGAAAGTTCCTGAACAGAAAACCAATGGCTTATGCTCTAACATCAAGAATTGACAAATGGGACTTCATAAAATTGCAAAGCTTATGTAAGTCAAAGGACATTGTCAATAAGACAAAAAGGCAATGAATAGATTGGGAAAAGATTTTTACCAATCCTACATCCAATAGACAGTTAATATCTAATATATACAAAGAACTCAAGAAATTAGACTCCAGACAACCAAATAACCCTATTTAAAATATGGGGTACAGAGCTAAACAAAAAATTCTCAATTGAGGAAACTCGAATGGCTGAGAAGCACCTTAAGAAATGCTCAACATCCTTAGTCATCAGGAAATGCAAATCAAAACAACCCTGAAATACCACCTCACACCAGTTAGAATGGCTAAGATCAAAATCTCAGGTGATAGTAGATGCTGGCGAGGATGTGGAGAAACAGGAACACTCCTCCACTGTTGGTGGGATTCCAAGCTGGTACAACCTCTCTGGAAATCAGTCTGGCAGTTCCTCAGAAAATTAGACATCGCACTACCTGAGGACCCAGCTATACCACTCCTGGGCATATACCCAGAAGACGCTCCAACATATAACAAGCCCATATGCTCCACTGTGTTCATAGCAGCCTCATTTATAATAGCCAGAAGCTGGAAAGAACCCAGATGTCCTTCAACAGAGAAATGGATACAAAAAATGTGGTACATTTGCACAATGGAATATTACTCAGCTATTAAAAATAATGAATTCGAGAAATTTTTAGGTAAATGGATAGAACTAGAAAATATAATCCTGAGTGAGTTAACCCAATCACAAAAAACACACACATGGTATTTACTCACTGATAAGCAGATATTAGCCCAAAAGCTTGGAACAGCCAAGACTCAACTCACAGACCACATGAAGTTCATGAAGAAGGAACACCAAGTGTGGATGCCTTGGTCTTACTCAGAAGGAGTAACAGAAATACTCAAGGGAGCAAATATGGAGACAAAGTGTGGGACAGAAACTGAAGGAGGAGCAGTTTGGAGACCATTCCACCTGGGTATCCATCTCATGTACAGTCACCAAAGGTAGACACTGATGTGAATTGCAGGAAGTGCATGCTGACAAGAGCGTGATAAAAATATCTCCTTAGAGATATGCCAGAGTCTGACACATTCAGAGGCAGATGCTCACAGCTAACCACTGATCTGATCAAGGGTTTCCCCATGGAGAAGTTAGAGAGAAGACTGAAGAAGCAGAACAGGTTTGTGGCCCCATGAGAAGAGCAACACTTCCAACCAACCAGAGCTCCCCAGGGTCTAAACCACCAGCCTGGGAGCTCATAGGGAGGGCCCTTGACTCCATCTGTACATGTAGGGGAGGATGTCATTGTTGGGCATAGATGGGAAAGGAGATGTTTGGTCTCATGAAGGCTGAACACCTGAGATTGGGGAGGTGGGAGTGGGGGGATAGGCGGGGGCATATCCTCATAGAAGCACAAGGAGGGAGGATGGGATAGGAGGTTTCTGGGTGGTGGGGGGAATGGAGGTAAGGGGATAAAATCTGAAATGTAAATATAATATCCAATGAAAATCAGTCAATCAATCAATAAGTAAGTAAAAATAATAATTTTTTTTGGGGGGGGCGGTCACACCATGAAGAACTGTATTGATGTGTTGCAGCATTGGGAAGGTAGAGAACCACTGCTTTAAAGCAAGTGATTAGTCTTAGTTCATAGATGAATAAGTTAATATCCAAATAGGAGCACAGACAAACAGCAATCAGTGCTAAACCAAGAATGTAACCTCACATCTGTCTAGTGTCAAAGCCCCATTTGATTTGACCTCAACCAGGAAAGCCAAGGAATTGCCAGGAAGCCAAGGCAATCTGATAATGCCACAATACAACCATCTGGGTGATAAAATTCCCAATGTTTTCCCATGTTTCCTAAACACTTCAGACATCATCTTGAGGGCCTAAGAGAATGAGCAATTGCCTCCCTGCTGTCCTCTCAAGGGGCTGAGGAGCACTCTTCTCTCAGTGATTCATCAGCCCACTAAATGGAGACATGACCTAGCCTACTAACACCAGGAGGAACCTCCACTTATCTTTTCATTTGCAGTTATCGATGGTACCCAGGACAACTCGATTCTCACATGGCTAGATCTACCTTCCACATCTATACTTTCTCTTCAGACTTTTGTACTTTTTAGAAAATGTCCTCTTAAAATAGAAATTTACAGTGAAAAACAAGAGACCTTTCAAAAAAGCTGTACATAAACATCCTTTAGAGGAGCTCCCTAAAAACATGCACATGTAAGAGAAGAAGTGTGGTGATCTCATAATTAGACTAGAATTAGAAAATATCATCCTGGGTGTGGTAACACAGTCACAATAGGACATACATGGTATGTACTCACTGATAAGTGGATATTAGGCAAAAAGCTCAGAATACCCATGATTCAACTCATAGATCATGTGAAGCTCAAGAAGATGGAAGCCCAAAGTGTGGATGATTCAGTTTTACTTAGAAGGGGAAACAAAATCATCACAGGAGGTAGGAGTCAGGGAGTTGAGAGGGAGAGAGAAGGAGAAGGGAAAAAGAGGGGCAGGACCAGTTGTGGGAGGAGACAGGGGAGATGTTCAGAGGGTCAGGAAATTGAACAGAGGTGTGTATCTGTGGGAGGATGGGGAACTAGGGGTAGCTACCAGAATGTCCCAGATGCCAGGAAAGCAAGAGGCTCCTAGGATACAAGGCGGATGACATTAGCTGAAATACCCAACAAAGAAGGTGAGAACTTGTAGAGACCATATCCAGAGGTTAGGCACAGTCTTTGGTTGAGGGATGGGGCCATTCATCCTTAAAAATGTTCATCCAAAAATTGCTCCTGTCTAAAGAAAATACAGGGACAAAGAGTGGAGCAGAGACTGAAAGGCCATCCAGTGATTTCCCCACCTGGGGATTCATCCCATATGCAGACACCAAACCCAGATATTATTTCTGATGCCAAGAAGTGGTTGGTGGCAGAAGCCTGAAATAGCTGTCTCCCAAGAGTCTCTGCCAGAGCCTGACAAATACAGATGCAGATCCTTGTAGCTAACCATTAGAGTGAGCACAGGGAACCCAATGGAGGAATTAGGAGGACTGAAGGAGCTGAAGGGGTTTGCAACACCGAAGCAAAAACAATAATATCAACAAACCCCTTCCCTCCACCACATCTCCCAAGGACAAAACCACCAACCAAAGGGACCCATGGCTCCAGCTGCATATGAAGGAGAGGAGTGCCTTATCTGGCATCAATGGGAGGAGAGGTCCTTGGTCCTGTGTAGTCTCCATGCCCCAGGCTGGAGAAATGCTAGGGCAGTGAGGGGAAAGGGTGTGAGGGTGAGTCAGGGAGCACTCTCATAGAAGCAGTGTGGAGGGCCTTTGGGCTAGGGGTTTTAAGGAGGGGAAACTGGGAAAGGGATAACATTTGAAATGTTAATAAATAAAATACTCAATAAAAATAAATAAAAAGGAAAATTACACAATATGTATTTTGTTAGAATATTCTCTTTCTGTCTTTTTCTTCCTTCCTTCCTTCCTTCCTTCCTTCCTTCCTTCCTTCCTTCCTTCCTTCCTTTTCCATCTTTTTTTATTTATTTTTATTGGATATATTTACATTTCAGATTTTATCCCATTACCCCCATTCCCCCTACCAGCCAGGGACCTTCTATCCCATCCTCCTTCCTCATGCTGCT
This sequence comes from Arvicanthis niloticus, assembly GCF_011762505.2. Lineage (NCBI taxonomy): Eukaryota > Metazoa > Chordata > Mammalia > Rodentia > Muridae > Arvicanthis > Arvicanthis niloticus. The sequence goes on along the minus strand of NC_133438.1, from coordinate 951,455 downwards.
ATGAGAATGTGCCCCCACTCCCACTCAGTGTTAATTCATCAAGGGACCAAAAATCTCCTCTCCCATCTATGCCCTACAAGGCCATCCTCCCCTACAGATATAGCTGGAGTCATGGGTCCCTCCCTATGTACTCCCAGGCTGGTGGTTTAGATCCTGGGGAGCTCCAGTTGGTTGGTATTGTTACTCTCCTCTTGGTCCCACCAACCCTTTCAGCTCCTTCAGTTTTCTAATTCTCCTTTGGGAACCCTTGATCAGATCAATGGTTAGCTGTGAGCATCTGCCTCTGAATATGTCAGACTCTGGTAGACCTCTGAGGAGACAGCTATATCAGGCTCCTGTCAGCATGCACTTCCTGACATCCATATCAGTGTCTATCTTTGGTGACTGCACCTGGGATGGATACCAAGGTAGAATGGTCTCCAGACGGCCCCTCCTTCAGTTTCTTTTCTTTTCTTTCTTTTTTTTTTGAGAAAATTTTTATTGGCTATTTTATTTACATTTCAGACGCCATCCCCTTTCCCCATTTCCCCTCCCTAGAAAAGCCTTATCCCATACCCGCTTCTCCTTTTTGCTTTTATACATTTTTCAAAATGTTAACCAAAGGCTTTATAAATTTGGTAATGTTCAATATCAATCAGAAGTGTAACCTAATACCCAACCTAGATATATCAACTATCTTTGACTGGTGGAGACATGTGAACATCTGCCTCCATATCTAGCCCCCCTCTCTCTTCACCTAGCTCCTCCTCTCCTCCTCCTCCTCTCCTTACTCCTCCCACCTTAGCTCCTCCTACATATCACCCTGCCTGTTAAAATAAAACTTTTCTCTCAAAATACAGTTAGAGCATAACTATTCCAATTTATGTCAGTAAGGTGCAAGATAGTCCTAATACCCAGTCCATCATTTTGTAGACTAAGCAGAACCTCTGTCATCTTTCCTAAATAAAAGACTTAGTTCTGAACCTACCTTTTTTTCTTGGCTTTAGAATGAATGTCAGCTGAAAACCATCCTCTCAAATTTACCTCCTTCAGTTTCTGTCCCACACTTTGTCACCATATTTGCTCCCTTGAGTATTTTGTTACTCCTTCTAAGAAGGACCAATGCACCCACACTTGGTCTTCCTTCTTCATGAGCTTCATGTGATCTATTAGTTGAATCTTGGCTATTTCAAGCTTTTGGGCTAATAATCCCCATATCAGTGAGTAAATACCATGTGGTTTTTTTTTTGTTATTGGGTTACCTCACTCAGGATGATATTTTCTAGTTCCATCCATTTACCTAAGAATTTCTCAAATTCATTGTTTTTAATAGCTGAGTAATACTCCATTATGTACATGTACCACATTTTTTTGTATCCATTCCTCTGTTGAAGGACATCTGGGATCTTTCCAGCTTTTGGCTATTATAAATAAGGCTGCTATGAACATAGTGCAACATATGTCTTTGTTATATGTTGGGACATTTTCTGGGTATATGCCCAGGAGTGGTATAGCTGGGTCCTCAGGTAGTGCGATGTCCAATTTTCTGAGGAACCATAAGACTGACTTCCAAAGTGGTTGTACCAGTTTGCAACCCCACAAACAATGAAGGAATGTTCCTCTTTCTTCACATACTCGACAGCATCTACTATCACCTGAATTTTTGATCTTAGCTATTCTGACTGGTATCAGGTGGTATCTCAGGGTTGTTTTGATTTGCATTTCCCTGATGACTAAGGATGTTGAACATTTCTTAAGGTGCTTCTCGGCCATTCATGTTTCCTTAGTTGAGAATTCTTTGTTTAGCTCTGTACCCCATTTTAATAGGATTATTTGGTTGTCCAGAGTCTAATTCCTTGAGTTCTTTGTATATATTGGATATTAGCCCTCAGATGTAGGATTGGTAATGATCTTTTCCCAATCTGTTGGTTGCCGTTTTGTCCTATTGATAGTGTCCTCTGCCTTACAGAAGCCTTGCAATTTTATAAGGTTCCATTTGTCAATTCTTGATCTTAGAGCATAAGCCATTGGTGTTCTCTTCAGGAACTTTTCCCCTGTGCCTAGGTATTCGAGGGTCTTCCCCACTTTCCCTTCTATTAGTTTCAGTGTATTTGGTTTTAAGTGAAGGTCTTTTATCCACTTGGATTTGAGCTTTGTACAAGGAGATAAGAATGGATTCATTTGCATCCTTCTACATGTTGACCTCCAGTTAAGCCAGCACCATTTGCTGAAAATGCTGTCCTTTTTCCACTGGATGGTTTTAGCTCCCTTGTCAAAGATCAAGTGACCGTAGGTGTGCGGGTTCATTTCTGGATCTTCAATTCTATTACATTGATCTTCCTGTCTGTCTCTGTACCAATACCATGCAGCTTTTATCACTACTGCTCTGTAGTACAGTTTGAGGTCAGGGATGGTGATGCCCCCAGAAGTTCTTTTATTGTTGAGAATAGTTCTCGCTATCCTAGGTTTTTTGTTATTCCAAATGAATTTGTAGATTGCTCTTTCTATCTCTATGAAGAATTGATTTGGAATTTTGATGGGTATTGCATTGAAGCTGTAGATTGCTTTTGGCAGGATGGCCATTTTTACTAAGTTAACCCTGCCAATCCAGGAGCATGGGAGATCTTTCCATCTTCTGAGATGTTCTTCAATTTCTTTCTTCAGAGACTTGAAGTTCTTGTCATACAGATCTTTCACTTGCTTGGTTAAGTTCACTCAAAGATATTTTATTTTATTTGTGACTATTGTGAAGGGTGTCATTTCCCTGATTTCTTTCTCTGCCTGTTTATCCTTTGCGTAGAGGAAGGCTACAGATTTGTTTGAGTTGATTTTATATCCAGCCACATTGCTAAAGTTGTTTATCAGGTTTAGGAGTTCTCTGGTGGAAGTTTTAGGTTCACTTAAGTATACTATCATATCATCTGCAAATAGTGAAATTTTGACTTCTTCCTTTCCTATCTGTATCCCTTTGACTTCCTTTTGTTGTCTAATTGCTCTAACTAGGACTTCCAGTACTATATTGAATAGGTAAGGTGAGAGTGGGCAGCCTTGTCTAGTTTCTGATCTTAGTGGGATTGCTTCAAGTTTCTCTCCATTTAGTTTGATGTTGGCTACTGGCTTGCTGTATATTGCTTTTACTATGTTTAGGTATGGGCCTTGAATTCCTGATCTTTCCAAGATTTTTAACATGAAGGGATGTTGAATTTTGTCAAATGCTTTCTCAGCATCTAGTGAGATGACCATGTGGTTTTTTTCTTTAAGTTTATTTATGTAGTAGATTACATTGATGGATTTCCAAATATTGAACCATCCCTGCATTCCTGGGATAAAGCCTACTTGATCTTGATGGATAATTGTTTTGATGTGTTGTTGGATTTGGTTTGCGAGAATTTTATTGAGTATTTTTGCATCAATATTCATAAGAGAGATTGGTCTGCAGTTCCCTTTCTTTGTTGGGTCTTTGTGTGGTTTAGGTATGAGTGTAATTGTACCTTCATATAATGAAGTGGGTAGTGTTCCTTCTGTTTCTATTCTATGGAATAGTTTGAAGAGGATTGGTATTAGGTCTTCCTTGAAGGTCTGAAAGAATTCTGCGCTGAAACTATCTGGCCCCGGACATTTTTTGGTGGGAAGATTTTTAATGACTGTTTCTATTTCTTTAGGAGTTATGTGACTGTTTAGATGGTTTATCTGCTCCTCCTTTAACTTTGGTACCTGGTACCTATCTAGAAAATTGTCCATTTCATCCAAATTTTCCAGTTTTGTTGAGTATAGGCCTTTGTAGTAGGATCTGATGATTTTTTTAAAATTTCTTCTGTTTCTGTTGTTATGTCTCCCTTTTTAGTCCTGATTTTATTAACTTGAATACTGTCTCTGCGCCCTTTGGTGAGTCTGGCTAAGGGTTTGTCTATCTTGTTGATTTTCTCAAAGAACCAGTTCCTGGTTTTGTTGATATTTTGTACAGTTCTTTTTGTTTCAGCTTGGTTGATTTTAGCCCTGAGTTTGATTATTTCTTGCCGTCTACTCCTCTTGGGTATATTAGCTTCTTTTTGTTCTAATGCTTTCAGGTTTGCTGTCAAGTTGTTAATGTATCCTCTTTCCAATTTCTTTTTGTGAGCACTTAGAGCTATGATTTTTCCTTTTAGTACTGCTTTCAGTGAGTCCCACAAGTTTTGGTATGATGTGTCCTCATTTTCATTTGAATCTAAAAAGTCTTTAATTTCTTTCTTTATTTCTTCCTTGACCAAGTTATCATTGAGTAGAGCATTGTTCAGTTTCCAAGTGTATGTGGGCTTTCTATTGTTTTTGTCCATGTCAAAGACGAGTCTTAATCCATGGTGGTCTGATAAGGTACTAGGGATTATTTCAATCTTTTTGTATCTGTTGAGGCCTGTTTTGTGACCAATTATATGGTCTATTTTCGAGAAGGTACCATGAGGTTCTGAGAAAAGGTATATTCTTTGTTTTAGGATGAAATGTTCTATAGATGTCAGTTAAGTCCAATTGGTTCATAACTTCTGTTAGTTTCATTGTGTCTCGGTTTAGTTTCTGTTTCCATGATCTGTCCATAGCTGAGAGTGGGGTGTTGAAATCTCCCACGATTATTGTGTGAGGTGCGATGTATGCTTTAAGTTTTAGTAAAGTGTCTTTTATGTATGTGGGTGCCCTTGCATTTGCGGCATAGATGTTCAGAATTATGATTTCCTCTTGGTACATTTTTCCTTTGATGAATATAAAGTGTCCTTCTTTATCTTTTTTGATTACCTTGGTTGAAAAATGATTTTATTTGATATTAGAATTGCTACTCCAGCTTGTTTCTTGGGACCATTTGCTTGGAAGATTGTTTTTCAACCTTTTACTCTGAGGTAGGGTGAAAAAGACAGCTTTTTCACAAAGGTGAGTTTCCTGAATGCACCAAAATGTTGGGTCCTGCTTATGTATCCAGTCTGATAGTCTATGTCTTTTTATTGGAGAATTGAGTCCATTGATATTAAGAGATATTAAGGAGAAATGAATGTTGTTTCCTGTTATTTTTCTTATTGGCAGTGGAGATATGTTTGTGTAGCTACCTTCTTTTATGGCTTTTGGAAGATTACTTTCTTGCTTTTTCTAGGTTGTAGTTTCCCTCCTTGTGTTGGAGTTTTCCATCAATTATTCTTTGAAGTGCTGGATTTGTGTTGAGATACTGTGTAAATATGGATTTATCATGGAATATTTTGGTTTCTCCATCAATAATGATTGACAGTTTTGCTGGGTATAGTAGTCTGGGCTGGCATTTGTGTTCTCTTAGGGTCTGTATGATGTCGGTCCAGGATCTTCTGGCTTTTATGGTCTCTGGTGAGAAGTCTGGTGTAATCCTTATAGGTCTGCCTTTATATGTTACTTTGCCTTTTTCCCTTACTGCTTTTAGTATTTTTTCTTTGTTTTGTACATTTGATGTTTTGACTATTATGTGGCGGGAAGTATTTCTTTTCTGGTCTAAACTATTTGGAGTTCTGTAGGCTTCTTGTATATTTATGGACATCTCTTTCTTTAGGTTAGGGAAGTTTTCCTCTATAATTTTGTTGAGGATATTTACTGGTCCTTTAAGTTGGGTGTCTTACCCCTCATCTATACCTATTATCCTTAGGTTTGACCTTCTCATTGTGTCTTGGATTTCTTGTATATTTTGGGTTAGTAGCTTTTTGTATTTTGCATTTTCTTTGACAGTTGTGTCAATGTTTTCCATGGTATCTTCTGCACATGAGATTCTCTCTTCCATCTCTTGTATTCTGTTGGTGATACTTCTGTCTATGACTCATGATCTTTTTTTAAGGTTTTCTATCTCCAGGGTATTGTCCCTTTGTGATTTCTTTATTGTTTCTACTTCCATTTTTAGATCCTGTATGGTTTTGTTTAATTCCTTTTCCCGTTTGGTTGCATTTTCTTGAAATTCCTTAAGGGATTTTTGTGTTTCCTCTTTAAGGGTTTTTATCTGTCTACCATTGTTCTCCTTAAGTTCTTTGAGAGTGTTATTTATGTCTTTCTTAAAGTCCTCTATCATCGTCATGAGAAGTGATTTAAATTCTGAATCCTGCTTTTCTGGTGTGAATGGGTGTTCAGGGCTTGCTATGATGGGGGAACTGGGTTCTGATGATGTCATGTAACCTCGGTTTCTGTTGCTTGTTTTCCTGCGCTTGCCTTTTGCCATCTGGTTAACTCTAGTGCTACCTGTACTTGCTGTCTCTGACTGAAGCCTGTCTTTTTGGTTATCTAGCTTGTGTCTGATCTCCTAGGGGTCCAGATATCTCTGTGATCTTTTCAACCTGTACTGATTACAGTGGTACCTCTAGGATGCCTCAGGATTTGGTGCCTCTAAGGTAGCAGTCCAGCTAGGTGTCTGCTGTTCTGGGTGCAGTGTCTCCTCTAGGATATCTCAGGATATGTCATCTGACACTCTGAGTTCAGTTGTTCCTCTGTGGCTCTGGGTTGAGTGGACCTTCCAGTATGTCTCAGGCAGAATCCGGGTTCACACAACAGCAGACCCGGCAGAGGTCTGGTCCAGGCCTCAGATCCAGGAGAGGTCCGGAAGGGGAGTGGTACTCTGCAGGGGTGTGGGGTGGGGATCTGCTGAAATCTGAGCGCTCACAGCACCCAGCTATGGGCTTAGGGCAGTATGTGGGTCTTCCTACCTAATGCTGACGGTGGGATCCGTGGAGCCTCCAGAATGTCTCCAGCGGAATCTGGGGTCCACACAACAGCAGACCCGGCAGAGGTCTGGTCCAGCATGCCTGGTGTTTCAAATATGGCAGCCTCCCCTTTTCTCATAGCCCTCAGTCCCAAGCATGGTTACTGTCTTTGTGTTCACTGCTACACAGTTCCATGCCAGATTCCTGTTTTTCCCCAATACAGAATGTTTTGTGTTTACTTTTCAACTCCGTTCCAGCACCACGATGAGCTGGTGAGGTTTCAGTTGAAAAAGGCTCCGACTTCCTCTCCCCTGTCCCTCTGCAACAGGTTGGGTCACAGATATCAAGCTTTTCCCATTACCTGACTGCTTTTCCCTTGTCTACACACCCGCCTAGCAAGCCATGCAATCCAGAAATTCCAGCAGATGGCGCCAAAAACTATTTTAGAAAAGATCATTTTGTTTTGTTTTTCCCTGGGTACCCTGGCAGAACCAAGATCTGCTCGTCCGTGTTTCTTGCCCAGGTCCCAACTGTGCCTCGTTACTGTTCCATTTGTGGGTATTTTTAAGCAAAAGAAGGGTTCCTTAAAACGGCATGATAATGCTGCAACTGTTCATCAGAATACCTAGGTTACGTGACTGATTCGAGAACGGTGTATACAGCGTGGATGCACTCTGCACAGGAGCGACCCACACAGCACACAATTTTCTGTTGGAGATATAAAATGTTATTATGTGTCTCAAAAATAATTTAAGTGTGAGTGATTTAAACATGAAATATGACAAAAAAAAAAGATATAAGCCCACCAATTGTGTGTTTGAATGTGGCGGCTATACGGAATTGCTGTGCCAAGTTCTAAGGGTTGCCATCAAGCTCTGTGCTTGTCTTAGCCCCGGGAAACTGTACAGAGCAACATTGTCTGTGAACTCCAAGGTTTAGGACTGACCTGGATGCCAGAACGGTAGTCTGAAAAGACTTACCATTTCATTCTTGCAACTCTGCGTGCGTGTGTGTGTGTGTGTGTGTGTGTGTGTGTGTGTGTGTATGTACTTGACACATTTAGATTGTTTCTACCATGAGGTGCAAAACAAGAAAGGAAAGTGAGAATCGGGAGGAGCGGAAGAGAAAAGATAACCAGACAAGCTCTGGACAGAAACCTACTCCGTGGTTTCTTCCTCAAAGCTGCTCTCTTCCCTCTTCGCCTTTTCTCCTGGGCTCTAGCGTTAAGGCCCACAAAGCTGGGAGATCCTGCAGCATCCCCTATGGCTCCACTGACAGAAAGGAGTTATCCCGCCAGGGCCAGCTACAGAGCTCAGTGGACCTGGAGCTGGAAAAGTGCTGGCAGCAAGCGGCTTCCGGTGGATCAGATGCCAACTTTGATACTGATGCAGGAGGGGTGCTGGAGCCCACCCCTGAGGACTGGAAGCAGGTGAGTGTGGCCAGGTGCTGCTTCTAAGAATTTGTCTGCCATAGGGGAGCAAACAGTTCAAAAGTCCTGTATACATGCAGGTGGTTTTCTGAGGCCCCACTTTCTATAAGGAATAAGAAAACCCTGGAAGGACTTTAATTTTTGTCTAATAACTCATGTTAATGTTTTGTAATGAGGAGTGGGGGAGGCTGCTGGGGACTGTTGGCCAGGAATACCTGTTTCAGGACTTGGTATCAGCTGCAGACAGGAGCTGATGGAGAGGCCATCAAGGGGTGCTGCTTACTGACCTGCTCCCGATGGAATGAGCAGGCTGTTTCCTAATGTTCCCCAAGACTACCTGTCCAGGGGAGGTATCAGTCCCTGTGGGATGAGTCCACCCTTATGAACTGTTAATCCAGACAATAGTCCACAGATTTGCCTAGAGGCCCTTCCTATTGATACATTTCCTCAACTGTGGTTCCCTCCTCTCAGAGAACTCTAGTTTAAGTCAAGTTGATATAAAAATACAGGCATACCTGGTAACTGAGTTGGAGACTATGTTGGTGGTTCTAGGCAGTTATATAAAAATTTGATGGTGGAGTCATTTGTCATCTATGAAAATGGCATTTTGTAAGGTTCACCCCATAAAGAAAAGAATTCAGGCTGTTTTAAGAGCTCAAATGGGCAGAAGTAGCCACTGGCTCAACAAAGGAGGGTAAGAAACACACATCACATTCTCCCAGAGTTATTGATCTGGGCTTTAAGACCAACTTATACTTGAGTTTAAAATGAAGGACTCTTGCAACTTGTGATGCACTAATGTGCAGATACTTATAAATCAAGTGCATGTTCCTTAAAAGTACATTCAGAAAGTATTCCATATCATCACCCCAGATCTGTGGTGCCAGCACCTTCTTTGTGGCAGACAGTCAATAATGCTTAACTGAGTATGGACAGGAGGTAAAACCTGACTGCTGGGAGTTTCACAGATCTTCTTCCTCTCAAGTTGGTTTTGTTCAGTGTTTTACCATAGCACAAAAAAGCAAACTAGAACAGCAATATGTAGTTATTATGTCTCCCACCATTACCAGGTAGAAGAATCAGGAAAATAAAAGCAATTAGGACATAGTTTCCTTCCTTTCTTTCTTTCTTTCTTTCTTTCTTTCTTTCTTTCTTTCTTTCTTCCTTTCTTCCTTTCATCCTAATCAAAAGTCATGCAGGAGATAAATGGGAATAGCAATCTGAGGAGGGCAAACCTGCATTCTCTGCTGTGGGATAACAGTGGGTGAAGGGAGGATCTGTCTCACCCCTGCATTCAAGGCCGTGAGTAGACTCCTTGGCATCTGTCTAGCAAACAAGAGGGCATCCTGACTCTTTTAATTGTGATTTAAACTTACAAAACCATGGGAATATGAAGCAGAAACGTCCACTAGTTCCAGGATCTCTGCCTATATTTTGGAGCCAGGGTGCAGAGGCCTGAGGTACAGGCTCTGACTGAGGGTATCAACCCTGAGCACACCTACTGCCTGAGCAACACTACCTCTGTTCCATGTTGACCTTTCACGTAAAATTTACCAAGACATCAGGCGTGTGTTTGCCAGCCAATAGGTGCATACACTCATTTGTGAAACAGAACACTTGTAAGCTGCATGCCTGTGATTCTCATCCTTGGGAAGTGGAGACAGGAGGATCAACTGTTCATGATCATTCTCAGCCTGGGTTACAGAAGACCCTGCCTCAAAACAAACAAACAAACAAACAAAACAATACAAACAAGAAACCTGCAACCCTTGGGAGGCTGAGGTAGGAGGGTTGGTGTGAGTTCAAAGACAGCCTGGATTGCTTAGAAAGACTCTGTCTCAAAACAAACAAACAAACAAACAAAAACCAACCAAACAAAAACCTAACTAAACAAAACAAACATAAAAGGATGTGTAAATCTTTTAAAATTCAGCCTTAATTATCCAAAATATAAACATGGGGACTGGAGAGATGACTCAGTGGCTACGAGCATTGGTTTCTCTTTGATAGGATCCTGGGTTTGACTTCCAGCACCTATAAGTCTCTCAGGATCATCTGTTATTCCAGTCTGTCTCGAGCCCAGTATGTTATCTGTCCTGAGCAGGTTGTGATCAGGGTTTAGAGTCCCCGTGGGGAGAGGAGCAACAGGTCCTCTCCACTCAGGAATCATAGACAGGATTGACTGTTGAGATGGTCAGTTCCCTGAGAGGGGAGAGAGTACGCCAGAGACAGAGGTTTGATATTTAATTGCTCTTTAATAATGCACAGCAAACAATATATTATCACCAATGCTAAAGCTATTATAACAACGAGGTATTGCCACATTTCCTAAACATTGCTTCTGTCAACATCAATACAGTAAACACAAATAGTAAGTTGCTAATAACTGAAGAAATAAACATAGCAGTAAGTATATTGTTATTTATGAGTTATACGACCTGAGTCCTTATGACTGTAGTTTCCAGCAGCTTAGGTCCGGAGAGTGCTTGACCACAAAGATAGGAGTGTTGGTCTCTTGGCTGCTGCTTTGATGATCAGGTGCAGTAGAATGCTTGGTCTCTCAGCTTGATGATCAGGTGCAGAGTGCTCAGTCTCTCGGCTACAGAGGAGGCCTGGATGGAGGATCACACTAGCCAGTCATGGCTACCAGTGTGATGAAGTGCGCCAGCCACAGGCTCCTTTTTTATGTTTGAATTAGGGTTACTTCTGACATACACGGCAGATAACCAGATATGTCTGGTTATCTGTGGGTCTATGACTTCATTACAGATGGTTATCACACTTATTTAAAATAACTTATTTTCCAAAAAAACTTCTAATTATCAAAACAATTTCTGGTTATCACAGTACTTCAAAACAACTTCACTTCAAACTTGTTTTCTTTCCTACTACAAATATGGAGTCAGCTTTGTTAAGGGCCTGCTCCTTACACAGTTCTATGGAAACCAATGCCTCTCTTCATGCACAAGGTGCAGACACATTCAGGCAAAACACCCGTACACATATAAAAAATAAAAATAAAAATAAAAATAAAAATAAAAATAAAAATAAAAATAAAAATAAAAAAATATACTTCAAAATATCGACATGGGTCAAATGTTGATCACATAGAAATTTTTTTACTTCATCTTATTTTTCCTTTCTCTTCCTCCCTCCTCTGCTTCCTCCTCCCCACCCACTTCCCCCACCCTCCTGCTGTTTCCTGTGAATGCCGAGTAGATGTGTACCTCATATTCTTACTAGGTTATAAATATTCTGTGGAGTGATCCTATGGCTCAGGAGGGCTGCAAGGCCAACACTGTCGGAGGTGGCTGTTACTTTGGGCCTGACGTGACAGAACAGTTAATGGAGAAATACAAGCTACAACTCCTAGTCCATTCCCATGAATGCAAACTGGAAGGCTATGAATTATGCCACAACCAAAGGTGGGTTAAGCTGCTGCAGCTGTCGGTATCTGTGTCACAGGAGTGGTTCCAAAGGGCTCCTGGGAGGTATCTGGGATTTGTTATCCACTTGCTCCAAGCAGCTAGGTACTTTATAGGTGCTCAAGTGCACGCATGCGTGTGTGCCTGTGTGTGTGTGTGTGTGTGTGTGTGTGTGTGTGTGTGTGTGTGTGTGTTTGTATGTACAGTGCCCACAGAGGCCAGAAGTGAGTGTCAGGTTCCTCAGAACTGGACCCACAGGTGGTTTTGAGTCCTAAGTGGGTGCTAGCAACAGAACCCAGCTCCTTCTGCAAGAACAGTAGACATTGTTAACTGCTGAGCTGTCTCTTCAGCCCCTAGAGTAGGGTTTTTATGCCTTTTGTACCACAGAGATGCTCTGTGAGACTTTCTGCTCTTGATACACTAGGAGATGTTCCACACAATGCCTCTTCCTTAAGATTTTCAGTGAATACAGGACAGAAAAACTGTTCTCAGCCTTGCAACAAGGAAACACAAACTCAGTCAAATGTTTCTTCTATTAATTGACTGCAAACCCACTGTTCTCCCAAAGAAAGAGGATTCTGGGAGCACAGAGTCCCATGCTTTGTCATAGACTAAGTCAAACATGATTACATTTGGAGATACCCAGATACATACAGATCTGCAATAGCTGCCTAGACAGTGTAAAATCCAGTGCCTTATAGGGATGTTTGAGACAAACAACCACAAACTGTGTGACTTAGAGAGGAAAGATTTGGCTGGGGAACTGGTTTTCTATATCCATCAATCAAAAAGGATTTTATCTGTCCCTTGTTCTCAAGCTTTTGGGAATCCATGGCTGCCCTCAAAAGGTCACGAAAAGGTTTGTGTGGTGACACCTAAAACCAACACTCAGGAGGCAGAGGCAGGCAAATCTCTGTGTGTTCAAAGCTAGCCCGGTCTACATAGTGAGTTCCAGGATAGCCAGGGCTACACAGAGAAACTCTGTCTCAAAAATACATACATACATACATACATACATACATACATACATACATACACACACACACACACATACATACATAAAACAAAGGGTTCTAAAGGTCAAAAATAAAAGGCATGTCTGTGAGGAGTTTTCTAGATATGGTTTGGATAAAAAAAAATCACTCTTCATGTAGGTAGTGCAATTCCATGAACATCCTATCCATGACTGGAAGAAAAGTGAAAACTTCCTGAGTACCAGCATTTATTACTCCCTGTTTCCTGACTGCAGATGCCCCTACCTCAAGCTCCTGGTACCATGAGGGACTGTACTCTCCATATGAGTACCAAAATAAAACCTGCATTCTCTAAGTTGTTTTGTCAGATTTTTTACCCCAACAACACACAAAATTGAAAATTTACATACAAGACATTTGCTGATGGTGCTGTCTCTACTCTGCCTCTGAAACATCCTGGGGTCATCTCAATCTCCCTGCTCTGTGCTGCCTTCAAGACTTTTGTTGAGATTTGTAGCATGTTCTGTGTCTCATGTATCTTGGCCTCAAGTCCAACTTTCAGTTGTGAACTGACCAGCCTCTTGGGTTTCTTTAATCTCATACTGTTCTTTCTACAGCTAATGCTACCATGAAACCTCACTAAACAATGCAAGCTAGATGGCGAACCATTTAACAATTTATACACACGGGACCTGACAGCTAATTCATTTTATTACTGATCAAGTCAATCAAAGGCCCAACCCCCCAAGATCAACAGGTAGAAACATAAAAATAAAATTATTGGGTAAACAGTGGTGGTTAGTACTAACTTCCAAGATAACAAATCTAAAATCCCCTCAGAGCTTGGCATCTGGACATTCCTGTGGTGATTATCTAGGTTGTGTTCATTGAAGTGGAAAGACCCACCCACTGTGATGTCACCATTCCGTGGGCTGAGACCCTGAACAGTGCAAAACAAAGATAGCAGGTCAACCACAAGTATCCCATCACTCTTTGCTCTCTGGTTGCTGATACCATGTGACCAGGCCCTGCTACCTTAACTTCATGCCATTATAGACCAGACCTTGGTATGTCAGACCAAATAAAGCTTCTTTCTTAAGTTGTGCATTTATTTTGGTTTTTAGAGACAGAATTTCTCTGTGTAGCTTTGGCTGTCCTGGTACTCACTCTGTAGACCAAGTTGGCCTTGAACTCAGAGATCTAGTTGCCTCTGCCTCTCAATCTCTGCTGGGATTAAAGGGGTACTCTACCATTTTTCAGTTACAGACGTATCTTCATGTCACACACAGATCAACTCTACATGAGAATATTAATTTCTCTTTTACATACTAGGAAAAATGGGCATAAGTTCATGCCAGTAAGAAGAATCAAACTGGATAATATCTGCCTCAGAGGCCCATACGCTTCACCTATACTTCTGCCAGGTACATTCAGGATCAAAGATTGAAGATACAACTCAAGCTGTTTTTCTTTAGAACATTTACATGACAACACACAGGAGAAAGGAGGCCAGGAGGCTCAGCAACATCGCAACAGAAACTTACCCATTCTCCAACTACTTTGCTACCCACAGTGATGCTTCTGTTCAAAGGCAGACTGTGCTTAGTGTATCTGTGGCAACAGGCTCCCTTGTCATTGTTAGCAGGGAAGAAAAATGAACTTGCCATGGTTTTCTTTGAAGAAGGATAACCACACCAGGAATCTTCAACTAGTCATCACATTGATGATTGACAGTGACTGTTAGCAAGAAGGGCTGACCTGTTTTGGACTGGCCTAAGCAGACTTAGCTTTTGACCTGCCATGAGTCCCCTTAGATGTACTAATTGCTGATGGTTGCCTGCAGAAAAGTCAGACAGATGAAACTCTACCACAATCATAGCTGTCTTGACATAGCAATTCCTATGTCCACTGAGAACAGGTGGTGTGTGCTGGAAGCACTGGGTATTGGGAACACAGACCCATTCCTGTCCTGCAACCTCTAGCAAAAGATGGGCAGCTTTATGCATTGCCTCAGAGGAGAAAGACATACAAAGGGCAAACTAAATATATATGGAGAAACAATGGTGTGTTCTAAGAATATAATTTTAGGTCTCAGCTTGTACTTAAAATTAAAAGATCCTTAAATTTGAGTCAAATATTAACTTCCCCCAGGGATATATCCCAGGAGAAGCACATTTCAAAGACTCAAACAAACATTCCAGGAAGAAAGACCCAAGATAGGAGTCTATGAGCCCTTAACACAGTAAAACTGGGGTAAACAGAAGCTACTTAAGCTGATCTTCTTTGTTGTAAAAAGATAAAGTGCGAATTTGACTTACTTAGAAACCAGGCCTAGGGATGGCTGTTGGAGTTTGGCCTTTATGGTTAATGTTTAAGAAGTAATTGTATACCTGCCCTCATAAATTCTGTAAAAATAGTATGTAAGGCATCCTCAGCTTTAATTCAGGGTTCTTCTTGCTAGCATGCAAGGGAACCCCAGTGCACTGGGTTTATCAATTTATCAACACATCTCATGTTATTGCAGTGAATCCCATTCGTGAGTTCTGGGGGAGCATGTTCACTGGTTTCGAATCTTTAGAGTCCATCAGTGTGAGGTCATGGGAGACCTTCTGGTAGGGATGCTCTCATCGAGATCCAAGGATGCTGGGCAGAGAGAAGGTTGCAGGTGAATCCTGAAGCAGAGAAGGAATGACAAGTCCCACCCTGAATGCTTAGGGTCAGAGATTAACGATTTTTTCAGTCATTTCTACATACACCCAATTTAAAAAGAGCAGCAGAAGAGGACACACATATGTAGCTCACAGCAAAGACACCTGCTTAAAGAATGATCAATCGGTGATTGATTCAAGCTCTCACTCACCTCCTGCCCCCACTTACTATCAGATTATTTTCTTGAACTTTCACCGGACTCAGGATTCTCCAGAAGATTTGAACTTCAGTTTACTTTTTATGTGTGTTTGGGGTGTGGGGCATGAGCCTGGTGTGTGGATGGGTCTCCTGGTTAGGATTCACAACTAGGGTTGTTGTAATGAAACACAATGACTAAAAACAATTCTGGGAGGAAAGGGCTCATGTGGCGGACACTTCCACTTTTTACTCTATCACTGAAGGAAGTCAGGTCAGGAACTCAAGCAGGGCAGTATCCCCAACACAGGAGCTGATGAGCTGCTGCAGAAGCCATGTGGGGTGCTGCTCCTTGGCTTGGTCTTCTTGACATGTTCATACTGCTTTCGTATTGAACCCAGAACCACCATCCCAGGTGTGGTAGCACCCACAATGGTCAGGGCCCACCATATCATTCACTAGTTAATAAAAGGCCTTACAGACTTACCTACAATCTGATCTTATGAATGAATTTCCTTAATTGATGCTTTCATCTTTCAAACAACTCCAGTTTGTGTTAGGTTGACATAAAATATTCATGTATGTACAAGTGTCATGTGTGTATATGTGCACATGCTTATACACACGAGGGCCTAAGAAGGATGGTGTCTTCTATGGATTTCTTCCATTTGACACAGAGTCTCTCAGTGAGCCTAGACCTAAGTTGGCAGCCAACAAACATCATATATCTTCCTGTGTCTGTACCTACCCCACCCTAATGCTGCAATTTTAGACATGTGTGCAACAATAGTCAGTTTTTTAACATGGGTGCTAGACTCTGAACTTAAATCCTAATGTTTGTACAACAGGCATTCTTAGCCACTGAGCTATGTCCCACAACCCAAGAAGTCAATTTCAAACAGGAAGGAGTAACTTGGCAATCTTTACATTTTGAAGTAGTTCAAATAACTATGACGTTAATGAGTCTGGGATTATTACATTAAAACTAGGTTATCAGATGACTCTAAACCACATATACTTTCTCATAATGAGCTCTGAGTCCCCAATGTACTAGCATCAGGATGCAGGGTCTTGGGATATTACTGGGTCAGGATGGTAGAACCTTCATGAATGCAATCTGTGCACTTATAAGTGAGTAGAGAAGGAAGGCACTTTCCAGCCACATCAGATCCATAGGAAGATGGACACCTGTGCCCCAGAAAAAGCCTCTCAGTCTCTGCTGTGTCTGTTTCACTTTTCTTAGAAGCATCCTATTCAGGACATACTACTTCAAGGAGAATCTTTCACTTTCCCCCTCCCACAGAAAGAAAAAAAGCATTAACCATACATTTAAAGGTTTTAATAAATGAACTTCACAGTGTGAGCAACAGAATCTCAAAGGCTAGCATCTACCAGGGAAATGAGCCAGGCTATAGACCAGCTTCAGATTTGAATCCAAGCTTCATCTGAGAGTCAGGATGATAATTCCTGAAGCCTAACCCCTGGCTTGGCTCATGACAACTCTTCCCACAAAGCAGCTTCTCTCACTGGGCCCATTTTTTCCAAAAAATGATTATATTTTATTGTTATGGGTGAATGCATGTATGTGGATGTAGGCATGCCTTTTTGTGGAGATCAGGGAACACCTTGAATGAATCAGTCTCTCCTACCATGTGGCTTCTGAGGAATGAAGTCAGGTCTGTCAGGCATAGTGTCAGCAACCTTTACCCATTCAGCCAGCTCACTGGATCAGGGACCATATCTCTTGAACCAAATTTCTCAGGAAAAGTTCCAATGACTTGCCCATTTGAGCTGTTTCTGAGCAAGATGCCAAAAAGACAACCCTGACTCATCAAGCCTAAAGAAACTATTGGCTCAGGTGAACATTCCCAAGGTCCAGCACTAACTCCTGCATTCAAGACCAAGGAACTAATGGCTACAGGATCACAGGGACCCATCTCAGAGGTTGCAACACACAGAAATTTGCTCTGATTGCCCTTGATAATGTCATAAGTCATGGGCTGAGCTGTCGCTAGTGGAATGGAGTCTAATGATTGGTTGTCCTGGGTTTCAGACTTAGGGCTGAAGCTGTCCAGAAAATACCAGCTGAGATCTGAAGTGGGAAAATGGCTAATGTAGCTCAGCTGATAAAGTGCTTGAATAGCATTTAGAGGCTCGATGCCCAGACACCACATAAAACTGGACATGATGGTCCATTTGTGTAATCCCAACATTTGATAGATCTCTGTGAGTTCACAGCCAGCCTGGTCTACAAAGAAAGTTTCAGGCCCCTGAGGTTTGCATATTAGTGCAATCTCAGGATTGGGATTATTGACACATACCTTTAATCTCAGCACCCAGGAGGCAAACACACACATAGATCTGCAGGAAAATAAAAAAAAACTCAAATCTACTTGCTACATAGTGAGTTTGAAAATAGACTGAGATAGATTGAATATATAAGAGCTTGTCTTGAAGGATGAAGAGTTGGAGGAGAAGCAGCAGCAGCAGTATCAGTGGGTAGGAGCAGTAAACAGATTGTGGTGATTTGAATGAAAATGGCTCATTTATTTCATAGGCATTGTTGGAGGTGTGGCTTTGTGAGAGGAAACTTTTCACTGGGGGTGAGCTTTGATTTTTCAAATACTCAAACCAGGTTCCTGTCACCCCTCTTTTCCTGCTGCCTGCTGATCCTGATGTAGAAATCTCAGCCCCTCTCCAGCACCATGTCTGCCTGCATGTCACCATGCTTCTCGCCATAATAATAAACTAAACCTCTGAATTGTAAGCCAGCCCCAATTAAATGTTTCCTTTATAAGAGTTGCTGTGGTCATGGTGTCTCTTCACAACAATAGAACTTTAAGATAGAGCTCAAACTTCACTATCCATGCATATTCGTTCCAGGAGTACCCCTGAAGTCGATGCATCAAAACCAAAGACGCTCAGCAGAGGATTTTCAGTGCTTTGTTGAGGAAGGCTTTGCCATGGGTAGCCTTGGCTACTTCTCCCACATACGAAAACACATATGTAAATGCACTAGAATATCAGGGTACTGATGTGATTGCTAATTAGCCACCTCGGACTATGCAAAGTATTATCTACCTCACTACCTGTGTGACTGATCCTGTGTGATCATCTACCACTAAGACAAAGCCTCCTCTGCTTCCGATGCAATTACCTTTCTCCATGTGAGAAATTGTTCCAGATACACACATGATTGATGCCCATACAATTAACTAACACAATGATAATGCCAGTGATTGATGCCTTTGTGATTATCTGCCAAGATGATGTAGGTGCAAATGAAAACTGGAAAGTTCTGTACCTTCTAATAATAACTCTCACCAGCATATGAAAGCCAGTTGCTTAAGGATTTAAGACAGGTCCTCATTGAAGATAAAGGGCCACGTACACACCACCGGATATCACTATTATGTATGTAGTGTGTGTCTTTCTATGCTAAATCACATATTTATGCACACATATTTGGCTGAGGAGTCCTACCTTCTTGCAGTAGTATATAAAAGAAAGCCTGGGGCCTGGTAGTATGAGAAAAGTCCTTGCTGTCAGGCATGACAACCTGAGTTGAATCCTTTACAAGGTGGGAGGGGAGAGCAAACTATCTTTGACCTATATGAGCACTGCATTCCATGTCCATGCCCAGCCCCACAAATCAATCAGTTAAAAAAAAATTCAAGTTTTAACAATACATTGTGGGCCTTCCCTTTTCTTAAATTCTGATTCAGAAAGTGAAAGGTAGAAAATTTTAAGTTGGCCCCTAAATGAACCCAGCTCATAAAACAGGGACATAAAGTCAGCATAGTAAGACACTGTGGCCACGTCAGTTCCAGGAAATTGGCTGACCACCTGAACAGATGGTCCTGATAAGCAGTTCTGAGAAAAATGGGATCAGGATTCTGCATGCTCTAGATAGCCCGATATGCCTGGGCCTCCAGGAGCTCAACTGTGCACTACTGCTTCAAAACACATGCACACATTCAGGAAGTGAGTTAAGATGACAGACACATGGGAATTTTTCACGTGTAATATGACATAATGCAAACAACGAGGCAATAATACATCGCTGTAAAGGGGGACATTTTATTGAAATATGGTCTAAAAGCTGCTGCATGCTGTGTTACCATGGAATGCCTGTACACCTTGTTATTCTAATGTGGGCAAAATACATCACCTTAAATCTAAAATATTCACAAGATAAGCCTAACATAGAACAAAAATCCAGTCTTATACAAATTTGGGACTTTGGACAGTCCAAATCACTATTTAGTTCTCTTTCATTTGATCTTTACAGGTGCATTTGTAAGAGATGAAGATATATCAGGCATGGTGGTGTGTGCTTTTAATACCAGCCCTCAGAGACAGAGGCAGAGAGATCTCTGTGTTTCAAGGCTGGCCTGATCTACAAAGTGAGTTCCAGAGTCCCACAATGAGACTCTGTCTAGAAAATAAGCAAAAATATGCATTTTGAACATATGTACACTGATAACTGGGCTTGAAAATGTACAGTATACACTGGTCAGTACTTCTGTTAATGATGAACTAACCCATACATGAATAATAAAGACAATGCATTGATAACATAGAATTTGCTAGATTTATCAGATATCCGCTATGTAGCATCTAAGTATGAAACACTGCTGGTATGAACACAATGGAATTCTCTTTACAAGGCCAAGAGTCTGGAAGGGAAGTAGACACTGAATGACTCTTGGGCTTTCAATGGCAGCTTACCCCCTCCCCCACCCGTCTTTGAGACAGAGTCTCATCTAACATATTTGGTTTTCAACTCGATCTTCAGGGTAATGTCTCCAAGCATGACAGTGAACACCTAAGTGATGGAATGACAAGCGTGTGCTATCCTGCCTGGTTTTATGCAATGCTGAGAATTGAATGCAGAGCTTCACATATGTTAAATAAGCAGTTTACCAACAGACCCACACCTTCAGTCCTAACCAACCTGCATTCATTCTCCTCAGTCCACAGTGACCATCCTGGCTATTTGAGATGGCAAACACTAGCTCGCCATATTAGGATGTGTCAGATAAGTGAAAATTCCAAAGCTTGGTATGGCTCTATTGAGAACACTTTTGATCCAATGTTTTGGGGTAGGGACTGACTGGGGACTCATAAACTGAGTTTGTTAACCTCCCTGAACTCTCCTTTGCCTATAAATCACTGAGAATGATGAGAGCTGGGAGAAGAAAAAAGTGACCTAATCCATCCACAAGGACATTAGAAACTGTTAGCAAACAGAAGCATGTGCCAGCTCTCTGGAATTGTCCTTGGACAACTGTCAGTACCACGGTCAGCTCCAGAACTCCAGGAGACTTCAGGAACTCCAAAGATGGAATGAAATGGCCTTCAGCTTGGTCCTGAACAAAAGGACTGCCATGCCTACACGGACCCAGGAAGGGGATGTGATGATGTTTGGAACCTCTTGAGTCTCAAAGTTGAAGATGGGTGACTGGTCCCTAACCCACACAGATTGACTCCAAGTTTGAGTATTTCACACCCATCTCAGGTTCCCTTTCCTCTAAGTGTAAAAGATTCCCTGATTTATTGGCTCCTGATTCTTTCATTTATAGCCCCTAATGCACTAAATCATGGAACATTCCAGAAAAGAGGTACTCTTGACACCACACTCATTTACTACATGTTTCCATCACTCCAGAGGTCATAGTGGGAGGGGTACCCACCTCAGATGTGCACATCTCCATCTATTAGGAGCAACGCAGCTGGTGGATGTATCTAGGAGGAATCTCGAATGAAGACACTACCATTGGATTTGACAGTCATGAACTATGTCAGCCATCAGCTCCGTAACTGGGTGGCCTCCCTAGGCAGCAAAGTGCTGTGTGAAGCTACACCTCTGGTCATCCTTTGGGGGCCCTCTGTATCTATTCCTGTTTGCCACCCATCTGTTAATGGTCAACATGTACAGCAAGATGTTGCCAGATTTGGTCCTGTAAGTGACACTGTTGGGTTTGAACTTGCTCTGCCAAGTAACCATACCATGCCTCACCTAAAGGGACAAAAGAAATATGAGCAAGGAGTTAGAGTTGGAGAGAGGTGGGGACCTGGTGAGCACCCAATCCTAGAGGAAGCACCTGGATGAGGTTGGGGTGGAGGCCAGCCATCATCACGCCCTTCACCAGCCCCTCTTCCTTGCTGTACTCATTGCACTGAGCAGAGGGCAGTTTGTAGTCACAGGGTTTTCCCAATAAGAAAGCCTCATAAATATTCTCTGAGAACTGCTTGATAAGCCCTGGAGAGGCAAAGACCAGTGTGAACAGAGAGCCTGCCTAAGGACTGGGCATGGGAGCCCTGGGGTGGAGGGAGTGCTCAGGAGTCCCTCTTGTGGGCCAGGCTGACTGTGAATGAAGTGCAAGCTGGGGGCATACAGAAGGTTTCCTTACAGGTAGTTTTCCCTGGAGGTACAGTCCTGACAGCACAGTACCTCCTCCCAACTGGCCACAGCCTACACAAAGGCCAAATGGTAACTGCCACTGTCATGGCTCAGCAATGCCTTCACCTGGGAGAAGAGAATGTTGTACAGGGGTCAGCAGAGTGACTAGAGTTCATCTCCAGACAATGGGTGAGGTTTGAATAGAGAGCAAGACGGCTGTAGGAAGCACTGGGTCTAACCTTGTCTACCTCTGCCCAGTTCTGCAAACTTCTGCTGAAGGGGTCTCAGGTAAGGCAGGAAACAACCGCCAGCAGTAGGTGCAGGCAACAGAAGATGGGAGCCAACATTTTGGCCTTGGCCAGTCTGGGTCAGTAGGGATGTGGGACAGGCATTGAGCCAAGGTGGTCAGGCACTCCCACTGGTCCAACACCCCTGCAATAGCTCAGCTCTCAGTCCCTCCCACGAGCCAGTCCACAGCCCAACCATTCCTAGCCTCCATTTACTGATTTCCTGGAGCAGTATCATGGCCTCGTCCTCTGCTTGATATATGGACTGTCCACCGCCTTAGAGAGGAACTCCACTGCCTAGAGCAGAAAGCACCATGCTCTCATGAGCCTGTATCCTACCTGCTTTGTCCAGGAGCAAGTCCTTCCCCAGCCCTGCCTCTGCCTCACCATCTCTCAGGTGTGTGGATTTTGCCTTGCAGCAGCAGTTTCTCAAAAGGTGTGTGCAGGATTTCTGGCACTTGGAAAGGGACCATTTTCTCCAGCCAGCTCCTCGGGAACAAGTGGTAGGCAAAGCCTGCCTGGCAGCAGCCTGCCCTGCCCTGGTGATTAATCACATTTGCTCTTGACACCCACAGTCTCCAGGCAGGACACCTGGGGGAAGGCAGAAAACCAACATGTGCTACAGGCCTTGTCTACCCACATCTCCAGTCACCCTCATCACCTCTCAACAAGAACATTTCCCATATGTGTGGCCCTCACACAAAAAGAATGTCTACAGTAGATCCGGACTAGGGGGAACCTCAGAACTGAAATCATTTCCCAATGGATTAGTTGGGCCCAGGAGAGAGGCACCACATTGGTCTTCAGGCCATAGTGGTTCCTCCTTGTGCAGACTGCTGTCCACAACATGCACAATGTCGTTAACTGTGATGGAGATTTCAGCAATGTTGGTGGCCAATACAAACTTGCATACCCCAAGTGCAGGCTGTTGAAATATAGTCTTCTGGTTCATCATGGGGTTATTTGAGTGCACTGGTGGATAGAGAGATACAAGAGGGCTTCACACACTCTTAAGCCAGAAGAGTTCCATATTGAGGACAAGGCAAGAATTTGGATCCCTCATCCAACCCTGGCCCTGATACAACAGAAGTCCAAATGATCAAAGTGAAAAACAAGTGTAGGCTGGGTCACTCCCTACCACAGAGAGCAAGACTCACTACTGTGCAGAAGCTCACCTGGTAAGATGAGGTACTTGCTTTCATGCATGCCCAAGGCCTTCTGGAGCCATTTTCTACTCTTTTGATTTCTTGCCAGCCAGGCAGAAAGCACAGGATTCAACCTGTAAAGGGACCCTGCAGTCATTAGCTGGTTGGTCAAGCTAATAGGGAAAGGGTGTAGCTGAAAATTGGGGGAAGCACCCACCTGGTTCCCCACTGGCATCAATGTGCAGAACCAGATCAGTCACAAGGTCCAATTCAAGTGCACATTCATCTTTAGACTGGAGTGGGGGAAGAAAGGCCACTCATGGTCATGGGGTATGGGTCACACACTGGAACACAGTGAGAGTGAGCAGCTACTCAGTATGTAAACTCTAGCCCAAACATACTTATCCACATAAAGCATGATTATTCCCCAGTTTTTATCAAGGAGATGGGCTTGGGAAGAAAATAATGATCTATCATAAGGCTAAGGAGGAGGGAATTCAAAGGAAAGCTCCAGACCCTGGAGTACAGAAGTATCCCTCACCTCATGGTGCCAATGCACCATTTGTGGATATTGGTGTTTACCCAGCTTAGCCAAGACATCCTTCAGGTAGTGTTCCTTGAAGGGATACATGAAGCCAGGTACCTTGATAACAGGGCAGCCCACAAAGTATCCGGGAAAATTGCTCATCATCTGTTGTAGCACTCGGGAGCACTAGCTGCAGGGCTGAGTTGAGCCACTGCAGGCCCTTGAGCAGAATCGGCAGGAAGTCCGTGTTCACATCCTACTTATGGACCTCATCTACAATGATATGGCTCACACCCTCCAGGCTGGGGTTGCTTTGCAACTTCTGAAGCAGGATACCCACAGTGCAGAAGAGCAGCACCCCACCTCCAGCTGGAGGCTTGCTTTCCAAGAGTATCTGGAAACCCACATTCCGAAGCAAGGGGGTCCCAGTTCATGTCTGACCTGATGCGCGACAGACACAGCTGAGATCCGGCGAGGTTGTGTGATGATCACATTGCAGTGGGCACCTCGACCCTCAGTCAAATAGAGCTCCCATAGCAGCTAAGGGATACGTGTGGTCTTCCCACAGCCTGTGTCCCCAGAGATGACTACCATTGAGTGTTGTTCAGTGGCACTGAGGACAGTGTCCCGATGAGGATCTACAGGTAGCTGGGGGGCCTCCTGCCAGATTGGCCCTTTCCTCTACCACGGCTTTAGCAGGCTCTGGCTCAGGTGCACCTTCTCTGCTTTGGACAGGGGCATGTATGGCTTGCCTGTGATAGGATCACTCAAGGGCCCTGAGTCCTTGCCTAAGGGCAAGATGTCATCACTCTGCAGTTGGAGTTTTGGGAAATCCATGAACTGTCCACTGGGTCCTAGAGGATGAAGAAGCAGTAAAATGACAGAGTGCCTGCTTTCCTCCTCCATGCAGTCAGACCTCTAAAGGCTTCACCTGAGTCACACAGTTCAACCCACAGAGCAGAGAACTTGGGCTGTGGCTGCACTGACACCGCATAGGCATGACTAAGGGACTTAGGGCCAGGGGAATAAGGCTCCCTGCTCAGTAGGAAAAGAGGACTTCCTATGCCTGCTGTAGGCAGAACCAGCTTTCAGTCTGGAGAGGGAGACAGTGGGATGGAAGACTCGAGGCTTACATGACTCAGGAAGGCCTCTATCATGCAAAGAATGGGCTCAGGCAACTGGATGGTACATGGCCAGCACTGGGTCTTACCCAGCTCACACAAGGAGGCCAGGTTGTTCATGGCATGGGTAAGTGGCTCATTATTCCTGTCTACAAGGACCAGGCTCTGTAGAAGGACATGTTAAAGCTCAGTCTATGTTCCTAGACCAGATGGGTTCAGAACCTGAGGGATATGGTAAGCAATCTGTCTTCTAGATTTTGGTTTTAGTGAATAAAAGATAAATGAGGAGATACTAAGATAGTGTGCTTCACAAAGTTATTAAACAGCCAACTAGTTAAAATTAATTTAGAAACTAAACTTTAGTCAGGCATGGTACTGCTGTCTAAAATCTCAGCACTCAGGAGGTCAGAAGCTTTCACAAATTCCAGGTTAGCATGGGCTATACAGTATAGATCTATCTTAGGTTAATATTTTTTAACAACTAAATGTTGCCCAAGCAGTGTGGCTCAAGAACAGCCTCTTGTGGTGTGTCCACAGCCTTCATGTATCCCAGACCAATCTCATCCCCACAAACTCCCAACACACACCTGAGACAGTGAGGTAAGCCCTTGAAGACCCTACTCCACAAACTCTCCCTGTGTAGACTCACCACAGCTTCCCCACCCAAATCCTGCTAGCAGGTCCTGCTGGTAACTTTCTGGACAGTGCCATCTGTGACCTCATAATACAGAAGCACATGGAATGTCTTGTAAATGTCTGAACATGATAAAATAGTCCCTTTAAAGCAAAAGGTTTTTTTTTTTTTTTGCTTCACTACATGCTTAAAATCACCTCATGAGTGAAATATGACTTTTAAGCAAATGTGAACCCATCAGTTTTCTTTACCTTTGTGTTTCTCTCATGTGCAATGTCTCTGCTCAGTCCATGCTCCCCCTGAAGGATGTCTTCCCACTACCTCTAACTCTGCTATAACTCAAGACCCAGTGCTTAGACCACCAAAGGCCCGAATGCTATCCCTTTTCTGTCAGCATGTGTTAGCTGGTCACTCGGCTGCCCAGCACTATGCCCCTTCCCAGTCAGCTCCTCCCATGCTGAGTGGGACGTGTGCATATGAACTGAAATTGAAGACTCTTAAACATGCTGCAGTGAGACCCAGCTCAGTACATCTACTCTCTCACTTAACCTCCTGTTTCCAATTTTTTTTTCTGAATTTGTTTTATTTTTTTGTTCTTGCCTTCACTCCCACTAGGGACAGAGTTTCTGTGTGTAGCCCTAGCTGTCCTAGAAACTCATTCTGAAGACCAGAATAACCTGGGACTCAAGAGATTCACCTGCATTTGCCTCCCAAGTGCTAGGATAAACTCTGAGCACTGAGATTGAAGGTGTGCAACACTGCTGCCATCACCCCACTAGTTTTTGTTTCTATTTTTTAATACAGCTTTGTTATGTAGTCCAGGCCAGCCTTGATCTTATGATGATCTTCCTGCCTTGCCTGCCATGTATTAGGATAATAGTATGAAGTACCACCAAGTCATGAACTCCTCATATTCTCCAAGTTGACAGCTGTACTTTTCACCATCAGAGGGATGTAAGACATGGGTCCCAGAACCAAATTCACAAAGATACTCCAGACCACTCAGTACAGCAGGCTCATTTCACATTCTGCAAACTGAAACTGAACTTTCATCACCATGCATCAGATGAACTCACTTCTCTTGTTAATCAGGCACAATGCTAATTCCAAATCTGTGGCATTAGCTAATGCCAAAGCTTCTTCAAGGGAACTGGTAGATAGCGGACAGTGGTATCATGGCCACCAAGCATGAGGAATATCATATATTCAATCCCCAATACTACGAAGAAAAAAAAAGTTTGGCAGGCTTACTTGTATTCACCGATAATTGGATCATTTGGGATGCTGAGACAAGACTAGGACTTGGAAGTCAACCTGAGCTACATAGCAGGTACCAGGCCCAGCTAAGCTGTAGTATGGCCCTGTTGCAAAAAGAAGCAGGTAGTGAGTAAGCTTGAGATGTAGTTAAGTTGGTTAGTCAGCCAGCTGCCTAGCATGTGAAGCTCTGGGTTTGGTTTCCAGCACTGCAAGGTGTCATAGGCACCTGGGAGGTGGATGCAGAAAGACAAGAACTCAAGGTTATCCTCCACTGTGGAACAAGTACCATGTTAGCCTGACACACACCAGATCCTGTCTTGAGGAAGACATGTTTACGACGCAGTCTGATGGCTTGAGTTGATCATTGTGATCCATCTGGTAAAAGGAGAGACCTTAGTCCCGCATATTTCCTCTGACCTCCACATGTATGCCATAGTGTACACAATAAAAAAAATTTTTTAAAGGGGGTGGGGGCACACAACTTTCCAGATGAAGGACACAGAACCATCACCTAACTGTCTCTTCCTCAGTTTTCATTCTAGCTGCACATCAGGTTATCTTCTTGGCCACCATGGTGAATAGGATCTCTCTGGGCACCTAGGCTCTGACCAAGTGTTAAGGCTAAGCTTCCAGGCACAGTCACTGTGCAGAGACTGGGAAATCAGACATTGGAACAGAGTTGACAACGATGAGCAAGGATGGAACACCAGCTCTTTTCCTACCTGGGTACAAACAGTCCAAGGCCTGGTGAGTTTTACTACCTAGACCAGTAGACCAGTCTGTCATAGGCAAAGGAACTTGCCTTCAGTTTCATGCAAGGCAAGGCAGCTGCCTTATTCTCAGCCTCAGCTTTGTGGTGCCCTTTGGTGACAAAGGTCATGAGACAGGGCCAGCGTAAAGTGATTGTAGCCAGCTTGGTCTTGGTACCCACAGTATGGAACTGCATGAGGTTCTACATGAAAAGTAGGTAGTAAGTTACAAAAGGCAGGAAATGCAAAGAGATTGTTGTGTGCTCTAAGCACTTCAAGGAACCGAGAGATGGATTTTACCATGATCTACAGCACCAAAGAGCCAGACAAGACTCAGCACAACCAGATATACTTCTGTATGTATTGTGACTTCCTTTTTGTCCCTCTTCTTTATGTCCTTCACCCAATGACCCTGTATGAGCCTAGTTCTGGACTTGTTTTCAATTTCTGTAGTAGAAGATGGGTTCATACAGTGCCACTACCTGTCATCCTAACCCTCATCTGATTAGCACTTTCAGGAAAGTCTGGGGCTGAAACTGTACACAGGAGTAAAATCCTAGGCATGTCCTGACAGAGTAAGGGCTTTATACCTCCTTATTAGCCCTCCTGAGAGCCCTGCTATAGCATCAGTGATGTCACTTACAGCCTAGGAGTCATGCACCCACTCCTACTCTTTGCATGCTCCTAACCCACCACCTGGTTCCAGGTCTGGTTCTTCTAATCAGCAGTGCCCACCTATACTGTATGGCTGTTTTCACTTCTCCTCTGGCCCTGCTCCCTTATATTTTCTATCCAGCAAGGATCTTATATCCTTGTAGGTTGCCTAGGTAGGAGTTAAGACAGATATTCTCAGCCCTGCCCTATTCTCAAAGCTCCTGTCCTGCTTAGCTTTGAGAGACACAGGCACAAACACATGGGCTGCTCTGCTCAAGCTCACACCTTGAGGAGAGCGAACTCACCTTAGCTGTGAAGGAGGATGTTGCAATCTGAATCACTTTGGCAAGAAGGTTCTTGGGAAGTGGAAACTGGGTCAGAGCTCTAATAGCACTGTCATCATCTGTCATATCACAGGAGCTCCCTACCCTCGAAGACAAACAGTTGAGGTAAAAATATCTGTTGTCCTCCTAGGCAAGTTCTCTAGGCCTTCAAGGTTGAGACATAGTGCTGATGTGACAGGTAGGTAAGAGGCATGAAATGATGGGGCCAGGTTCTACTGCCTCTTCAGTCACACAGCAGAACCTACATTCCCTCAGCTTTCCCAGAGGGAAGGAAACAGAAGAAGAGAGTAAGCAAAGTAGTTGCTCTATGAACTGGAAAGAAGGGTCATGTACAGTTTGTAGGAACCCAGCCATAGCCCAAGACAGTATTGTCCTATCTTATCCCATCCACTCATATAGGGGGAAACACATTGAGCAACATGATATGGTGACTAAAGTGTTGAGCAGAGCCCTCCTATATCTAAAGGCTTAGAGAAGGTCAATCCTATATCAAGATGTGGCCAGGATCCCCACATCTCTCTTAACAGCAGTACCTTGAGTCCTTGAATGGGTTGTGGGAGTCTTGCTGGGTCTTGGACTGAAACTCTGTGATGTCAATGTTCCCCTCTTTTTCTAGCTCTTCCTCCTCATCTTCCTCTTCCTCTGTAGTGATCAGGCCTTGGCAAGATTTTAGTATCTTTGTGGGGAGAGGAGCAACAGATCCTTTTCCACTCAGGGATCATATGCTGGATTGACTGTGAGATTATCAGCTCCATGTGAGGTAAGAGAGTATGCCAGAGACAGAGGGTTTGACATTCAGTTGCTCTTTAATGATGCACAGCAAACAATATATTATCACAAACGCTAAGGCTATTGCTACAAGGTATTGCCACATTTCTTGCTTATTCCATGCATTGTCTCTATCAAACACAAATAATAAATTGCTAATTATCAAAAATAAGCATAGCAATAAGTACATCATTCATTCATGAGTTATATGATCTGACTACTTGTGATGGTTTCAGTTTCAGGTCTGGAGTCTGGTGAAGGTGGAGGCATCACCGATGATGTTTAATCTCCATGATCAGGTGTTGAGGAGGCTTTGTTGGAGGATCACATTAGGCAGTCATGGCTACCAGTGTGTGATGATGTGCTCTGGTTGGGCTCTTCTTTTTATGCTCGATTTGACGTCACTGCTGACATACATGACTGATAACCATTTGTGTCTGGTTATCACTGGACTCTGACTTCATTATAGCTGGTTATCACACATTCAAAACAATTTGTTTTTGTGCACAAATATTTTGATTCATAAGGTTTCAAAAC
Source organism: Arvicanthis niloticus (assembly GCF_011762505.2). Taxonomy (NCBI): domain Eukaryota; kingdom Metazoa; phylum Chordata; class Mammalia; order Rodentia; family Muridae; genus Arvicanthis; species Arvicanthis niloticus. The sequence goes on along the minus strand of NC_133438.1, from coordinate 921,708 downwards.
AACTTTTGGTTATCACAGCACTTCAAAACAACTTCACTTCAAAACTTGTTTTCTTTCCTGTTACAAGATGAAGTCGGTCCTGTTAAGGGCCTGCTCCTTACATCCTCTCAGGCTAAGGATCAAGATAGTCCTTCAGGAACCCCTGGATGAATGTTTTCACGATTCAGCTGCCACCATGAAGTTGGAGGCATGGTGGGTTCTGGGTGCCAGCAGCTGTCAGCTGGGACCCAAAACAATCAGCTAGCACTTGGTATTTGGCTGCATCAAACAGTTCATTCCATTGACCCAGCAGACTCCAGCCCTGATGGGTAAAGAAAACTGTTAGGATCATACCATCATTACACCTGTGTCAGCTTGTGCTGGGCTCTGCTATGCATACCTCAGCCCTGGCCAGAAATGGGAATAAAAAATACACTTAAATCCAGGTATGATGGTATACCCCTGTTTTCCCAGCAGTGGAAGCTAAAAGAGAAGAATTTTGCAATCCAGACCAGCATTACATACACAGTAAAACAATCTCAAAAAGTAATAACAGAAAGAAAGAGACAGAAGGAAGGACAAAAAAAAAAAAAAAAGACGAACGGGATATCTTAGAAATATCCAGATCTGATAGATATAGGGGCAAATTATGAAACCTTATGTCTCCCAGGCCAGGGCAGGAAGACCACTTGAAGTTTTAAATAGATCTGCATATCTATGTCTCAGTAAAACAGAAGTGAGAAATGAAATAAGCTAGTTCACTACACATCTTCAAAAAAAAAATGAAACTGACAGAGCCCCTAGGCACAGTGGCTCACTCCTGCAGACAGGGCACTCACTGAAGCAGATAAATAAAAGTTCAAGGCCCAGCTGGGTTCCATAGTTTTCGAAAAGCCTTAACAAAACAACCAAACAAAGCAACAAACAAACATATAACAAAAAAACCCCATAAAAACAAAAACAAACAAAAAGAACAAACAAAAAAAAAGGGGTGCATGCCTTTAAACCCAGCACTCAGGAGGCAGAGGCAGGTGGCTCTCTGAGTTTGAGGACAGTCTGGTCTATAAAACAAGTCCTAGGACAGCCAGGGCTATACAAAGAAACGCTGTCTGGAAAAACCAAACAAATAAGAAAACAGGAAACCAGAGGGATGTAAGATACAGCACACAGTGATCTGCAAAGCCACAGTAACAGGACAATTAGGAAATGAGTGGCCCACAATGTCAAATAGATACCATTTCTAACACAAGAACCCTATTAGATATATACTACAAAATAATCCAAAATGTTTTTAAAACCATCTGTAAAGTAAATATTCAGTATGGATTCAAAAGTCAACAGAAACTAAGTTGCACAGGTGTTTACTGCAGTAACATAGCCAACAAAGAGGTCAAGGAGTTGGCTGCAGAGATGGCTCTGCCTGTAGAGGAATGTGCTGCTTGCACAGAGCACCTTACCTCACAACAGCTTAAGATCTGAAGCTTGTTTCTTAGGTACTATATTCACATGAACACACTGATTCACATACACATACACATACACATACACATACACATACACATACACATACACATACACATACACATACACATATATATGCTTAGAGTTAAAAGGTGTAGGAGCAGCAGCTCAGTGGTTAAAAGCACTAGAAACTCTTCTAGAGGATCAGAGTTTAATTCCCAGCATCCACATGGAGTGTCACAAACATCTGTATGACTCTAGTCTCAAGGGATGTGTCACCCTCTGCTGGCTTCCATAAGTACCAAACATATACACACAAAAAGGTAAAAACCCATATAAACACACACACACACACACACACACACACACACACACACACACACACACACACACACACACACGTTAAAAATATTTAAAAAGGAGGAAGAAAGAAAAGAGCTATAAAAAAGTAGTCGATGGTGGGTGGAAACCTTGCCTTCCATGTGCCCTGGGTTCAGTCCTCAGCACAGCAAAACATACAGAAAAGGAAACAAAAAATTACAAATTTTAACAGTAACAAAATGAATAATATACTTGGGTTAAGATATTTATCCTAAGGAGATAGAATATTTGGACACTGAAAATGATAAATATAGAATGAAAATACACTCAATGAAATCCCAACTAAAACCACAAAGAAAACGTGAAACACAAAAACAACAAAAGTTCTAAAACTCACAAAATACCACAACAGCTCCCAACAGCCTCAACAATCTCAAGAAATGAAAAGTTAGAGAAATTACACTTCCTTTCTTAAATACAAAGTGTGATAGTCAGATGAATACAGGGTCTAGGTTGCCACATGTCTTTAATCCCTTTGCCCTTTCTGATCTTCATGAACACCAGGCACAAGTATGTTATACATGCATGCCAGCAATACACACAAAATTAAATTTTTTTTCTCTCAAACCAGTGGTGAGGGCACACACCTTCAATGCTAACACTCAGGATTAAAGTCCCAGCACTTAAGCAGGCACATAGCCTGCTCTACAATAGCCAGTTCCAGACAAGCTGTGGTACAGTGAGACTATATCTGAAAAAAAAAGCTGAGGCTTTATTTTATTTCATTTTTTTTCAATTTTACAATAAGACACAGGCTGAGGAGTCAGATAACTCTGTCCGTAAAGAGCTTGCTAAATAAACATGGAAGACCTGAAATCAATCCCCAACTCTGAAGTAAAACTCAAGGTAATTGTGGTACACACTTAAAATCCCAGGGCTGGGGAGGCAGATAGGTGAATCCTGGGACATGCTAGTCAGCCAACCAGGCCAGGTGTGAGATACACCTTTAGTCCAAGCACTCAAAAAGCACAGGCAATTGACTCTCTGTGTGGTCGAGAATAGCTTGTCCAAGCACTCAAAAAGCACAGGCAAGTGATTCTCTGTGTGTTCAAGAATAACTTGGTCTACATGTGTAGTTCTTGGCCAGCCAAGTTACACAGTGAGACCTTGTCTCAAACAAGCAAATGAATAAACAGAAAAACAATATAGAACCTTCACTCAGAATGCTTCAGTGAGGTCTAGGCTGGACAACACTTGGAGCATCACCATCACTTCTCTCCTGCATCCCTTGTTACACAAGAGACCAAAACCATGAAGTACTGCAAGGGCCTCTTTGACAAGATGAGTACTCTTTACCCCATCTGCTGTGTTTGCTCTCCCCGAACAAAGCACATGGAGTACTGGTGATTCCTCAAATTGAATTGTATTATGAAGTTCTCTTCTGAGTTCACAGTGTCTCACATCTATAAGTCATTTTTCATGTGTATAGAATACCTTCAGGATCTGGGATGTAGAGACAGGATAACCACCAATCTAAGGCCAGATCCTGTTATGTAGTAAGTTCTAACTTAACCTAGTCTATACAAAACCCTATCTCAACAAAAAGCAAATGATCAGTGCCACATGCCTTTGATCTCGGCATTTGGGAGGCAGAGGCAAGAAGATCTGAGTACAAGGCCAGGCTGGTCTCCAAAATGAATGCCAGGACACCTATGGATAAAGAAACCCTGTTGTAAGGAGTAAGTCCTTAACCGAGATGACTCCATATTGCAATAGGAAAGAAAACAAGTCTGGACAAGTCCAGAAAACAAGTTTGGACATGTTTTAAAATATGATGATAACTAAAAGCCTACCTGCAATGAAGTCATAGCCCAGATAACCAGACATATCTGGTTATCTGCCGTGTACGTCAGCAGAACCCCCAATTCAAGCATAAAAGAGAAGACCCCGGCCGAAGCACTTCATCACACTGGTAGCCATGGCTGGCTAGTGTGATCCTCCATTCAGGCCTCCTCTGCAGCCGAGAGACCGAGCATTCTGCGCCCAATCATCAAGGAGACAGCCGAGAGACCGAAGCCTCCAACTTTGTGGTCAAGTACTCTCCGGACCTGAGCTGCTGGAAACTGCAGTCATAAGGACTCAGGTCGTATAACTCATGACTAATGATGTACTTATTGCTATGCTTATTTCTTTGGTAATTAACAATTCATTATTTGTTAACTGTGCTGACATCGATAGAGTCAGTGCATAGGAAATATGGCAATACCTCGTTGTTACAATAGCTTTAGCATTGGCGATAATATATTGTTTACTGTGCATTATTAAAAAGCATTTAAATATCAAACATCTGTCTCTGGGGTACTCTTCCCCCTCTCGGGGAACTGACCATCTCACAGTCAATCCTGTATGTGGTAATTCCTGAGTGGAGTGGACCTGTTGCTCCTCTCCCCAAGGGGACCCTAAACCCTTATCACAACCTGCTCATGACAGATAACAGACTGGGCTCGAGATACCTGTCTAGAAGAAAACAAACAAACAAACAAATACAAAACAGAATCTTTTGGCCTCTTTGAAAGAAATCTGAAAGGAAAGAGTAGCTAGTCTCTTCTGAGTCAAACCAGTGTTTCACTTAGCCATCAATAGAGTTACCTTTTTCTTTGGTCCATTCCTGTGCTCATAGACTATCTTGTCTTTTAAATGTGAGATGCCAAGGGCTCTTCTGATCACACTGTTGAGGTTTTAAGGCTGTGGAAACTCTTTTAATAGGTCCCTCAAAGCTAAGAAAACAAGAATGAAATCATCACAATTATTTTTCTTTTGAAACTCCATAAAGTAGATAGGTGTGTGTGTGTGTGTGTGTGTGTGTGTGTGTGTGTGTGTGTGTGTGTGTGTGTGTATGTATGTGTATGTGTATCAGTCAAGGTCACTCTGGGCTGAAGACATTGGCTCAAGCACTCAATGGAGTTAGGAATCCTTGGAAAGGGCTGGATGGTCAATAAACAGTGAATCTGATATCTAAAAGAGAGCACTCAAAAAAAAAAAAAAAACAACGTAGAGTGGTGGTGAAGAACACATTTTACCCACCACTCAGATGGCAGAGGCAGGCAAATCTCTGTGATCAAGGCCCGCCTGGTCTACAGAGTGAGTTCCATGACAGCCAAGGTTATACAGAGAAACCCTATCTCAAAAGCAGCAACAATAACAAATTCAACCAACCAAATGACTAAAGAAAAAAAATCTAAAATTACCTTTCACCTAAACACAGGAGAGATCAAGACCCTCCTAAAGCAGTTCACACAGTTAGAAGGACAGGCCCCTTGCAGATCAGGATGAGATCCTGATTCTAAAGATTATGCCTCCACTCTCAACTAATACAAGCACTCTGCACAAGTCCTCTCTAAAGCTCATAGTTGGGTTGGCTCACAGCCAAGGCAAGGCATGAGACAATCCTCCTATCTCTCTGACATAAGGAACAGGGGCATCAGATACCAGGAGGCCATCTCTTCCCTTTCACTCATTCTCTCATTAACCTCTGAACAAAAATGCCCGAGATATCTCATCTAGCTGCAGCGCCTGCCAGACACAGGGCTTAGGTGGACCATAGGGAGGCAACATGGCCCAGCTCAAAACAAACTGAAGTGCCTATTCACACAGACTCAGAAATCTTCAGAGGAGAAGGCATCAGAAGTCTTCTCATTTGCCACCTTCAGTGTCTGGCATTACACTCAACGTCTATCACGCCACAGTGTAACTGATCCATAGAGTGTCATGTACTTGGTGCATCATAACCATTTGGGAAGTTTTCACATAGCAGTGGATGCAGTATTCTTCAGTGGGAACCTGAGAATGCCAGCAATGTTCAGGTAGTATCTGTATTTAATTCTTATGCCCTTTTAAAAATTCATTTATTGCTAGGTAGGTGTTGAAAACTTTAACACCCATCACTTGGGAGACAGCGACAGGCAGATCTCTGTGAGTTTCAGGCCACCCAGGGGTATAGAGTGAGACCATGTGTCAAAAAAATCTTATTACTCTGTGTGTGTACACATGTACATAAGGTCAGAGAATAGCCTGGCAAACCTGCTCTCTCCCTCCACTATGCTCGGGAGTTGGAACTTGGCTTTATCTACCAGACATGGATGTAAGCACTTTTACCAGCTGAGACATCCCACCAGTGATGTATTTTGAAAACATTCTTCCAAAATTTCTGATATGACCTGGTTATCTATTTTGGGATATTTACCTGGGGTAGACTTCTGTGTCAACTAGCACAATAAGAGGGCCCTGCCTGCACCACTGTCCTAAAGGCGGTGTTATAAATCATGTAAGAATCAAATAGTTGCTAAACAGTACTTAAGCAGACTCAAGGACAGTTGAACCCATCTTGCAGCCCTACTTAAGTACAGATATGCACAGACACCACACCCCAGATCTTCAAGACAGGTAAAGGGCAGCTGCCTCACTCCACCTATCTTAATGGCCATGATGGTCTCAGCAATTCTATTCCCCGCACTAGTCATGAACAATAAAACTACCAGCTACCAAAGAAGACATTGTGTCTCTATTTCACTTTCTGAAATTCCAAGTGTACATGGGGCTAAGTCCAACTGTGACAACGAAGCTAACCCTCAATGCACTCAACCTGGCAGAAGTAAGATATTCAAGTGATTCCCCCTGATCCATCTACATGCAGAAGTGCTGGGTTCTAGGTGGACCTAAGACATACCAGGTTTTCTAACAGACAAGGCAGAGACTCACAGATGTAAAAAGTTTAAATTACTTTCAAGAGTAAAGCCTTGACCTGCGAGGCCGGCCACTGTCCTGCACCCCTCACTTGTCTTCCCTAATCAAGGACAAGGAAGCCAAATCTCAGCTTCACTATCCTCACCATTCACCAAGCTTTAGTCACCCTCCCCAGGCTCCCAGGCTTCCCGAATGCCATCAGGGTGGACAAAGATTGATGAGAAGCCTTGGGAGAATCCTTGTCTCCCGGCAGCGCGGGTATCCAGGGACCGGAGGTTCGGAGAGACACCAGCAGCCTGCGCTATAAGCTGCCTGGCAGCCACCATCTCAATCCCACCAATCCCCTTGGTCCCAGACTTCACATTACCTTAGAGGGCTCAGCAAGCAGCAGCAGTACACCCTCTGCTGGCTGCGGGGACTCGCTGTCAACCTGAGAGGAAGGAAGCTAGGGTGCAGCTAGGATCCAGCTAGGATGCGTATCACAGCCTATGCCTCCGCACCTGAAAATCCAAACCACAGACTAAGCGTCTGGATCCCAACCAGGAAAAGGAATAGGATACTTTTAGAAAATAGTGCTAGGTGTGTGCCCAACGTTCGTTCAAGAAACTGAGCCAAGTTCTCTCCAGGTCCTACACAGGGTAAATTCCTTACAAGCTGCACTGTAACGCCTGACTTGGTTGTAGATACAGTGCTAACGAAACAGTGCACCCATCTCCCATAGGTAACCCTGGTGAAGGCTCTAGGATAGGGAAGACCTCTTGAACATAAACTAACTGATTTTATCCCCTGGACTGGAGTCAAGGGAGAAAACACCTACTTTTGGGCACTGTGCCAAGAAGTAAACTGACTCCACACTTAAGAGTGGAGTCCTGCTGTTCCTCACGTGTGTGAAGTCTGTGCAATGCCTTCCAAACCACTAAGCCTGGATTTTATGCCGCTTCTGTCTTTCAGGGCTCTTGAGGACTTGGGAGGGCTGGGAATGAGACTGGGATCTGTAAGTAGTGCTGTGTGGAGAGTGGCCGTCAGAGTCTCAGGCCTTGGGAGAAAGCTTTGCAGAGCAGTTGGCAGTTTAAGTTGGGAAGACGAAATTTCTTTCATTTCTGCCACGACTTGATTAATCCCCTCAAGAGCTCATTAAAACATATTACTTCTAGGCATGGTGCTGTTTGTACATTTAATCCCAACACTTTTAAGGCAGAAGCAGGTGGACTACTGAGTTTGATGCCAGCCTTGTCTGACAAGTGAGTTCTAGGACAGCCAGGACTACACACACACACACACACACAAAACCCTGTTTCAAAAAAAAAAAAAAGAAAAGAAAAGAAAGAAAGAAAGAAAAAATAAAACATATTATTAAGCTTGTTGTAGTGGTGCAAATCTAGTCTGGGCCCTTGGGAGGCAGAGGCAGTTGGATCTCTGTATGTTTGAGGCCAACCTGGTCTTGCAGGACTGCCAGCGTACACAGAAAAACCATGTCTTGGAAAACCGAATGAGTGGTGAGACCTGCCTGTAACTCAGCACTCAGAAGCAGAAGCAGGACTTTAACATACCCAAATCTAGCCTGGTGTCCATGGAAGCTCCGGGCTAACATGGGTTATACACTGCAATAAATAAATAAATAGATAGATAGATAGATAGATAGATAGATAGATAAATAAATAAATAAATAAAACAAAACCCTACAAAAACCAGGTCTACATGGGTTATACACTGCAATAAATAAATAAATAAATAAATAAATAGATAGATAGATAGATAGATAGATAGATAGATAAATAAATAAAACAAAACCCTACAAAAACCAGGTCTACATGGGTTATACACTGCAATAAATAAATAAATAAATAAATAAATAAATAAATAAATAAAACAAAACCCTACAAAAACTAGGTCTGGGGATGGAGTTTAGTTCATAGTGCTTGCCCAGACTCCATAACTATGTTCACTAGATCTGACCATCAGCACTGTATAGTGGGAGCATGTCTCTGAATCCCACATTGGAAAGTGGAGTCAGAAGGATTGAATGTTTAAGGTCATTTCTGGTAGTAGAAAATAAAAATTTGAGGCCAGCATGAGCCTCTATCTTTTGTTTCTTTCTTTGTTTTTGAGACAGGTATAGCTCTGGCTGTCCTAGAACTTACGCTGTAGACCATGCTGGCCTCAAACTCATGAAGATCCACCTGCCCTTACCACCCAAGTCCTGGGATTAAAGACATAGACTACCACCACCTGCCTACATGAGCCACTATGCACATGCTGGACAGACATATATAAGGGCAAAACATCCATACACATAAAATTAATTTAAGGATATATACATAAGCCAGACAATGGCCAAATACCTCTAACTTTGAGGTCAGCCTGATAAATAGAGAGAATTCCAGGACAGCCAGGAGTGCAGAGAAACCTTGTCTATACATATACATATACATATACATATACATATACATATACATATACATATACATATACATATACATATACATATACAACATATACGTGTACATGCACACGCGTGCACACACATATATACATATGTATGTATGGCAGAACTTGATTCTCCAAGGGCTTTACATTTGGCAGTGTGGCTCATTACATTACTTTGCCAGAAGTCTAACCAGTCCTCAGAGATCATAAACAGTCGAATTTTCTTCAAAAAAAAAAAAAAAGAATATATTTACCAAGTCAGGGGACAACAGTGGCTGAGGATAAATGAGAACTATCTTGTTTCAAAGTTGAAGGAAACAAGTCTGGAGAAAAGACCCTCATCTATAAGCGAGCTGTGCCCATCAAGACCCCTGAGTAATATACTCTGCTCTGCTTGATCAGCCACAGTGTTATGTGTATGGATGTTTTGCCTGCATATATGTCTGTTCACCAAGTGCACAGAGGCTCATTTGGGCAGGTTGTGGCAACACATTCCAGAACTTGGGTGACAGAGGCAGGTGGATGAATTTCAGACATAAGTGTGTTCATGCATGGTTCTCAGCTTTGCTTCCAAAGAGGCCAAGTGAAAATATACACAGAGCAGAAGTTGCTATGAACTGTTAATGTCTAAGGTTCATGATAGGAACATGGGAATTGCTATGTCATTTTCTCTATTTTGAAAAAAAAACCTATTTTAAACAGATGCTGAAATCTTATGTTAAAAAAACAAAAACAAAAAAACCAAGGGGACTGGAGAGTGGCTTCGTGGCTACTAGCAGTGGCTGGTCTTTCAGAAGACCTAGATTAAATTCCAAACACCCACATGGTGGCTCAGACCTGTTTGTTAGTAACTCCGGTACAGGGGATCGAACACCCTCACACAGACACATGCAAGCAAAACACCAAAGCACACAACATAAAAATTAATCATCAAGTAAAATGAAAAGAAGGTAGGCATTGTAGCTCATGCCTATGATCCCAGTACATAACAGCTTGAGGCAGGAGGATTTGAGCGTATAAAGTCATCCTAGGGTTCAAAATAAGACCCTGTCTCTAAAACTAGCTCCCCACAATTCACAGAAACATGGAAGGAGAGAACTGACTCAACAAAGCTGTACTTTGACCTCTACCAGACACACATTATATATACATTTATACACAGTAACAACAAATAAAACCTAAAAAGAAAAGCTCTTGCCAGTCGGTGATGGTGCATGCCTTCAATCCCAGCACTTAGGAGGCAGAGGCAGGTGGATATCCAAATTTAAGGCCAGCCTGGTCTATAGATTTGAGTTCTGGGATAGCTAAGGCTACACAGAAAAATCCTGTCTCAAACAAAACAAAGCAAAACAAAACAAAAAAATCTGTATCATATCGAGAATGTGGAATAATACTAAAAATCAATTATGCAGAATTTTCAGAGCTGGCATCATCTTGAACAAATTTTTCACTCTATAAATACCAGCGACTCCTGTAAAACAAAGGCAGTTTCTCAGACAAGATTTTGGAAGGCTTCTGTTTCTATGTTCTCCTTCCAAATGTTCAGAGTGGGTACTGGCAAATCATTGACTGCACACCAAATCCAGGCCACAACTGTTACTGTAAGGTCTTTGTTGTTATTTGAAACATAGTATCCTTTACAATAGCCTTGCTTGTTATTGCTAGTTAGCCAAAGATGACCTTGAACTGCTGATCTTGTGGAGGGCAGGGAGTACAGGGTGTGCCAGCACACCAGAGGCATTCAGTGCTGGGGGTCTGAATTCAAGCTAGGAAAGTACTCTTGCCAACTGAAATGCATCTTTAGCCCTATAAGGAAGTTTGAATGAAGTACAGCTATGCAAATTTGCTTATGTAATATCAGTTACTGCTTTCCTGCTATCCTGGCAGTGTTAATTGCAACAGAAAAATTTGACAGCAAAACCTGAAATATAACTGGGCATGGTGGCTCATGAATCTAACTCCAGCATTCAGGAGGATGAAGAAGGTAAATCTCTGAGTTCCAAGACATCCTGGTCTACACAAATTTCAGGCTAAGCAAAGCTACAGAGTGAGAACCTATCTCAAAATAAGAACACACACACACACACACACACACACACACACACACACAATATATATATATCAATATATAATATATAATAAACATATATATATGTTTATTAACTCAGAGCTATTCTTTATATTTAATTTATATGTTGTTAATTTTTAGTGTATATGAATGTTTGTGGTTCTCCTTCCACCATGAGTGCCAGGGACTGAACATCAGGATAGCATGGCAATAACTATCACCTGCAGAGCCAACTCAGTAGCTCTCAGAGTAGGTTTCCTTTCTATTTCTGTCCACTTCTGGATCAGGCAGAACATCGCCACTAGACAGAATCAAGGTGTAAAGGATCTGGGTCTACAGGGGAATGTTTAGGAGCTTAAGGTTTGCTTATATTTTGATTCATGGTGTTACTCTATGGCCCAGACTGAACTACAACTAATTATGTAGCCTAGGCTGCCAAAAACCTGTAGCAATCCTGTTTTGCCTCAGCCTCCCAAGTGCTGGAGTACAGGTAGAAGCTGACAGGTTTAGAAAGTGAAACTTTAAAGCACCAAAAGACAAATAGAAGGAAACCCAAGACAACTGGGGCTATGTGCAAACCACAGTATGTTTGAAGGAAATAGGAGACTATGAACACCTAAAACATTGGAGCTGTCAGCCAGCATGTGGCAACTTACTCAACTTATCATATTCAAAATGATAATCATTGTGGGGAAGAAATCTCGTGGGGGGGGGAGGGAGTCCGGCGGTGGGGTCTCGGCGGTCCAGCAGCGGGTGGGGCATGCTTCCCACACCGCCGGCCAGGGGTCTCACATTAATTAGATCCGCCCCTGGCCTTTTGATAACTCATTAATATTTAAATCTCTGGAGGTGGAGACTTGTTAATCACACCCTCTACCTGTGTCCTACGTGATTGATGGGCACAGGTTAAATGGAGTTACCTCATCCAAGGCCCAAAAAGGACATGGTCAAGCTGACTGGAAATATGAAGAAAAGAAGAGCTATCAAGTCAGGTAAGCACCACCCACATGTGAAAGCCACATATCCCTTAATCAGGAAAAACCACAATTGCATAAGGAATGCACAGGAAAGAGCACACTGTGGCCTTGAGCCTGGGCAGATTATCCTGCAGGATTTCTAGTGCTCCATGCCTCAGTTCAGGGCAGGAAGGACAGATGCAGAGGACATCTACAGGTAGGTTTTTTTTTTGACATATTCACGCTTATTTTGGAAGGAGGCTTTGGTAAGAGATTGGTGGTAGTATGGAACAAGTTTGGAAAGGAGATGATTTGGTTTTTCAATATAGGGTTTCTCTGTATAGTCCTGGCTCTCTTAAAACTCTCTTTGTAGACCAGGCTGGCCTCAAATTCACAGAGCTCTGCCTGACTCTGCTAGTGCTAGCATTAAAGACATGCTCCACCACAGCACAGCTGTACAGCTGAGATGATCGTTTTTTACTTTTAATTCCAAGTTGTCTTCTGGGTGCTATTTATTTTATTTGAACATTAGAGATACTATTTTTACCACATACCTTCTCTTTCTATGGGTACAGAGAGATAAAGAATAGTGTACTAATGTAGCCAAGACTCTTGAGCATCATGTTTTCCTACTGTTGGATTACAGGTGCCTATACCCACATCTGGTTTTCACAGCTCCTTAGAATTATTTATTTACTTTATATATGTTGAGGACACCCTTTCTATCTTCAGACACACCAGAAGAGGGCACCACATCAGATCCTATTGCAGTTGGTTGTAAGACACTATGTGGTTGCTGGGAATTGAACTCAGGCCCGGTAGAGCCATTAGTGCTCTTAACTGCTGAGCCATCTCTCCAGCCCCTCACAACTCCTTCTTAAAGGCAGACGTTCCAGTGAAGCCTCTAGAGTACCAGGGGCATTACCTAGAACCCACCAGCCAGGAAGCAAAGGAAAGAGGATTTCTTGAGCTACAACTTCAAAGCCACCTGTGCAATCTCAAAGAGAAAAGGAAGAGGAAGAGAAGGGGGAAATACAGCTCAGTGCTACAGTGCTGGCATTGTGTTTGTGAGGCCTGATGTTTAGGGCCTTCCTAATACCACCACCAACAGCACACTCACATATGCGCTCACACAGACACACAAAGGAAACAGAAGCAGCATGGGAGAAAAAAGCTTAACTGTATATGCACCTCAAGATGTCTTCTGTATATCCTGTGGATACCTTCTGGAGGCACAGCAAGGTGCAGCAGGGTGCAGCACCTATGGGTCGCCACACAGGGCAGTTATCTATCCCGAGAGCATAGTATACTTCTTGGCTTTCAAGGAGGTATGGCCTACCTGACTCCTGGTTAACCAAACAAACAGTCTTTGACCTTAGCCCAAAGTACATCTAACACTCTCAGAGCCACTCACCTGCCATGTTGGAAATGTTCACGTTCAGCCTTTTCGAGATACAGGGCATTTTAAGAAAGAAAATAAAAAAGGGCAATCAACTCTTGTTTTTAGCAGTGGTAGGGGGTGGCATTTCTGTAAAACCTAAGTCATGTAGTCAGAAGGGTTGCAAGTATGTATTTCTACTATACTGCTGTCAGAAGTCAGGGCTGTGATAGAGCAGAGGGCAATGAACTGGAAACTGCCTGGAAACATGGCAGCATCACAGCCACAGAGACTGCTCCCCACAGCTTTTCTAAGCTCTTGACCTTCAAAGCACTGTACAGAAACTAAACTAAACAGGCTCATTCCAGATGTAGAAAAGACTCTGTGACCTAAAATACTGTTCTTTCCAGTAGGCAGAGGAATATGAACAGGTGGTCCCAGCAGGGAAGAGAGCATGTCAAGAAAAAAAGGCCACCAGGAATGTTGATCTTGGCAAATGGAGAAAAGACTTAAGTCTGAGGAAAGGGAAAGATGCTCCTGTGCTCTGACTATTGACATTATCCATACATGTTGACCTGAAGTGAACCACTCATCATTCATCTGGGTATTGAGATATTCTTCCCTGTCAAAAATATATGCCATATTGCCAAAGAATTGTCAGGTAGGCTTTAATGACAGTAAAGTGTCTTGAAGTACTGGGGAAGATAGTATGCAAGCATGCAAGATGGAGGGTACCAGGCTGGGTCAGGGCTCTGTTCTGACCCTGTTTCAAGCATTTACCCTTTGAACAAGAAGAGCCCAGGCATTCCTACTAGCCTAGAAGTGTCTCCATCTGGTGCTTAACAACTTAACTCTTCCCAACATTCCTTTCAGGCCACACATGGAGGCCCATGGAGACTGTGACGTCCAAGGTACATAACCAAGGACCATGAAAACCTATTGTAAGTATTTTCTCACTTGGGGTCTGTGTTCTCTCCAAGCCCACCCTCCTGACTCACACTCCAGAAGCAGCCCCAGTGCAGGGCACGCCACCCACCTACCCATGCACCTCAGACCAAGCTCTCACTGAGGGCAAGACTCCTCCTCTCTTAACTCGTGAGGCAGGGTTGACATGGGAAGGTTGCATTGATGCTGCCTGTGCTGAGTCTGATCTGGGGAGAGAGAAAACATCAAGGTGCCATGTTCTTTCTATTCACAGTGGACAGTACTGAGTTAATTCACCCTGAGAATCCAAGTGGATCTGAGGAAAATATTAGAGAGCCAATACCTGATCTGAGGACCAGGGCAGCAATGAGATACTGTAACTGGCTTATATAGACACACCAGAAACATCCTTATAGAAGATCCCTTCTGACTCTCTAGAAGCTCTCAGATTACATCTACCCTTTATGAAGTTAATAATTGCTTGGTTTTGTTTTTCTGAGACAGCATATCAAATAGCTCATTATTTGAACTTATTATGTAACCAAAGGTAATTTGAACTCTTAGGCCCAAGACCTGGAATCACAGGTTATGCCATCATATCTGACCTCTCTATGAGTCTTAACACACATCCTATATGATTTGATTTAGTCTTTTGTTGTTGTTGTTGTTTGAGACCCAGTTTCTTTGTGTAGCCCTGGCTGTCCTAAGAACTAGACCTGTAGACCAGATGATATGAGTTCAATCCCCATATTCACATAGTGGAAAGACAGAACTGACTCTGACCTCTCTACAAGTGTGCCACAGAACACAAATAAATACAACTATAATTTAAAATGTTGAAGTGATCAAGTTGTCATGCCGAATGTTTCATTTAAGAGACTAAATCCTAAAACATACACACACACACACACACACACACACACACACACACACACACACACACACACACAGAGAGAGAGAGAGAGAGAGAGAGAGAGAGAGAGAGAGAGAGAGAGAAAGAGAGAAAGAGAGAGACTAAATCCTACTTAAACAAGGGCCCACAAATTACATTAAATTCTATTTTTATATTTACTTATTTGTGAACGTGTACATTATTCATGTCATAGTGTGCATGTCAATGTCAGAGAACTCTCTGGAAGCCGTTCTTTCCTTCTACCATGAGTTCTAGGGATCAGACTCAGGTGTTCAACCTTGGCAACCAGCACCTTTACCTGCTGAGCCATCTTTTCAGTCCATATATTAACTTTTGTTGTTGTTGTTGCCACAGGGTCTCACTATAATAGCCATGATTGACTTAGGACTCACAGAAATTTAGCTGTCTCTGCCTCTCTCAAGTGCTGGGATTAAAGGCATGAGCCACCACACCTGGCCACAAATTACTTTTATAAGAAGCTTCAAACTTTTGAGATACATGAAGTAAAGTTAAAACAGCCACAGCAGCTTGGACCTCCACCCCTGCACTGCCTCAGCAAGCCTGTTTCCACCCAAGTGTATGGGATACAGTCTTAATATCACACTAGCTGCCTGCCTTGATGGACAAGAACATCTTCCCATGCACACACCATGTGTCACCCTCTGGTCATACTACTGTACTAGAAAGAAGAGTCCTACAATATCACCAAAAGTTTTCTAATGTACAGCTGAAAAAATGTGAATTCTTGTTACTGATCTAGTGCTTCTTTGTAGATTTTAACACAAGGATTTTGTTAAAGTTATTGTACATGTGTGTTGTCTATAGGTACATACATGCCACACTGAGTGTGGAGGTCAGAGCACAACTCTTTCCACTTTATATGGATTTCAGAGATCAAACTCAGGTCATCAAATCCATGCCACAAGTAAGTTTACTCATTCTACTCCTGATCCAGTGTCTTTTAAAAGTTTTGTGCTAATTACATAAGACTGAGCTTGGTATTTGAGTCCTCACCCTTGTGCCAAGGTACAACAAGGGTGTACCAAGAAACCAGTCAAATGTTCAATACACAAGAAAGGGCAGAAAATTCATAAAGAGTAGAAGGCTAGCCTGGGCTATGACTTAGAGTTCAGAGCCAGTCTGAGCTACTATCAAGACACTGTTTCCATATAAAATAGAATAGAACAAAATAAGAAGATTATTGGTAGATATGTTTAAGACTTCTTTGGTTAGAAAGCAAGATCAAAAATTAGATGATATTGTATCCTGTAGTTGCTCAATGATAATGTGGACTGTTCCTTTATAAGTAAGCAGGCCCTGCTCTAAGGTCTTTACATGTATTACCTCATCGGATCCTTGGGATCCTGTGAGAAAGCTGCTTATTTCACCCATTGAAATAATAAAGAAGCAGAGCACAGAAAGGCTCAGTCATTCAGCCAAGACCTCCAGCCAGCCAGTGAGTATAAAACCATCATGTAAACCAGAAATCTAGGTCCAGGTGTTCTGTTACGGCCACACTGCCTTATACAAGACAGCAGTGAGAATGTCACCCTTCAGGCTAGGTGGTGGTGGCATACACCTTTAATCCTAGCACTCAGAAGACAGAGGCAGGTAGATCTCTGTGAGTTCAAAGCCAGCCTGGTCTACAGAGCTCCCTGACAGCCAAGGCAGAAACACAGACACACAGTCCCACAGACACACACACAATAGAAAAAAAGAAAAGAAAAAAGGAAAAAAGAAAAACAGGAAGGATTTTGTTAGGCTGTGAATAGGCAGAAAAGAGTGTTTTTGGAGAAGGACAAAAACATGTACAAAACCCAGGATAAGAGGCAACATCAGTCTGAGCTAAGGCAAAGAAAAGATTTCTGGAAATTACTCTGACAGGGTCAGAGGGCCACACACTGCAGAGGCACACTCACAACCTTCCTAGTGTCCAACCACACAGAATAGAGGCATGTAATCTTATTCAGTTCATTTCTTACGTTCGCTGAATGAGTCTAGGCTGAACATTTCTGGCCAAGAGAGAAAGCTGGACTCCTGAGAAGGAGGATCAAAAGGCCATGAATGTTGATTACTATTCCTGGTTCAAGACTCTGCAAAGACTGCAAGAGCACAGACATTATCCGGAAGACAAAGGAAATGAAGTTGAAAAGTAGTGAGCCCCACCGCTGCTCCCCAGGCTTAAGAATGCAAAGGCCAAGCAAGGGGGTGGTGGAGAGCACTGTTAATCCCAGCACTCTGGAGGCAGAGGCTGGTGGATCTCTGTGAGTTCAAGGACAGCTTGTTCTATAAAGCTAGTTCCTGGACAGCCAGGACTGTAGAGATAAACCCTGTTTTAGAAAATTGGGAGACCCCTCCCCCGGATCCTGGTGGTTGGAGCAGATACCCAGCTGATCTGTTCCCCTGTAGAAACCACGTCCGGAGACATCCCAGAGAGACCACTGCCCTCAGAGCTGCAGAAACTGCATCCAGAGACATCCTAGAGAGGCCACTGCCCTCAGAGCTGCAGGTGGGAGTACCTGCTCACCGCCCTACGCCCCAGAGGCACAACTGGCAGCAGAGAGCCCAAAAAGCACACCTGGCACCCAAACCCTGCCCCTGCGGAATACCACTCCCCTTCTGCCACTCCCCCGGATCCCAGTGGCTGGAGCAGACACCCAGCTGGTTGAATCCAGAGACATCATAGAGAGGCCACTGCCCTCAGAGCAGGGGACACCACATCCTGAGGCATCCTAGAGGAGCCACTGAACTCAGAGCAGCAGACACCATATTCCGAGACACCCTAGAGGAGCGACTACACACAGAAATATAGAACATTTCATCTTAAAAATAAAGAATATACCTTTTTCTCAGCACCTCACGGTACCTTCTCGAAAATAGACCATATAATTGGTCACAAAACAGGCCTCAACAGATACAAAAAGATTGAAATAATCCCTTGTACCCTATCAGACCACCATGGACTAAGGCTGGTCTTTAATAATGACAAAAACAATGGAAAGCCCACATACACGTGGAAACTGAACAATGCTCTACTCAATGATTACTTGGTCAAGGAAGAAATAAAGAAAGAAATTAAAGACTTTTTAGAATAGAGAGAAACTTGAAGCAATCCGACTAAGATCAGGGACTAGACAAGGCTGCCCACTCTCACCCTACCTATTCAATATAATACTGGAAGTCCTAGCCAGAGCAATTAGACAACGAAAGGAAGTCAAAGGGATACAAATAGGAAAAGAAGTCAAAATTTCACTATTTGCAGATGATATGATAATATATTAAATGACCCTAAAACTTCCACCAGAGAACTCCTAAACCTGATAAACAACTTCTGCAAAGTGGCTGGATATAAAATCAACTTAAACAAACCAGTAGCCTTCCGCTACTCAAAAGATAAACAGGCTGAAAAAGAAATTAGGGAAATGACACACTTCACAATAGTCACAAATAATATAAAATATCTTGGAGTGAATCTAACCAAGCAAGTGAAAGATCTGTATGACAAGAACTTCAAGTCTCTGAAGAAAGAAATCAAAGAAGATCTCAGAAGATGGAAAGATCTCCCATGCTCCTGGATTGGCAGGATTAACTTAGTAAAAATGGCCATCTTACCAAAAGCAATCTACAGATTCAACGCAATACCCATCAAAATTCCAAATCAATTCTTCATAGAGATAGAAAGAGCAATTTGCAAATTCATTTGTGTTCCGCGCCCCTTTTTTAGTCCCCTTCACCTGTGAAAGAGACACATGAGGCAGTGTTCAGGTAGTTACTGCAGCGAGGCTTTATTCTTGTATCAGCTCAAGTGGAAGACACCAAGCCCCAAAAAGGCACTGCTTATATGCACCCTAGAGTGGCATGTTCACTTCTGATTGGCTGCTTACTCATCACCCCATATTACGCCCCGGGATGGGCAGTGGTTTGGCGTGCTTTCGCCTCTTGCACCTGCACATTTTAGTTGTTTACTTGTGGGAGCACCGGATGCCCGCACCATCTTGTAATGGCGAATGTTGTCACCGCTCGCCGCAGCTCCCTACATCACCCCCTATCTATTTTATAAAGATGGAACAGCCTTTTTCCTATCAAGCACGGCACCAACTCAGTGAGGGAAAGCAGAGGCCTGATCCCCTGTGCGAAATGAGATATTGTAATGGGTTTCTTCTCTTGTCGTTGTGCAATGAGTAATACTTCCCATACCCATCTTGATGCCTTTTGTTGGGGAAAGGGAGCCTCCTTCCTGGGGCGCCACCAGGGGAGGAGGTTTCTTGGCATCAAACCTTTGTGCAATCAGGCATACTTTCGGGAAATCTATCCACACTCGTGGAACATTCCCTGTCGAGTACCCACTCACAAACACCTCTAAATATTCAGGTACCACAGTTATTCAGGCAAGGGCTGGCTAGACTTAGACCTTTCATCGACCCAGTGCAATGGGCTGAACCCTTGGGGTGCATTGACTGAGGGTCTCAGTCATCAGTTACTTTCTTAGCATAGATAGCCAAATTTCAGGGGACGATCCTTGTTCCAAGGCTACGAGTGCTTGGCCGATAGCAACCTTGTCACGTTTTTGTTGGGCTCTGAGCTTGCAGACCAACCATAACATGAACACTAATCCACAACATAGGGCTGCACCAAACAGGCCTATCCCCACCCTTTAAGAAAGAAAGAAAATGCAGAGGTAAGCCAAGAAGTAAAATCGCCAAGGGTAACAGGGTCCACTCATGTTCCATTAAGGCTCAAGATCCGGCTCTGCAATTGCTGCTGCATCTGGTCCAGCTCCCCAGTCCAATTCCCTTGTAAATAAGCAGAAAGATTATGGCTTTGAATAAATGTATCGTTCATAAATCTCAGAGGTGTAATACATAGATGTGGGGTTGCTGACACGCAGCTCATTTGAACCACATCTGTGAGTTGTTCCACATGGGCTTGGAACAAATCAACTCTCTGATTGACCAACAGAATGCCTGATGCCAAGTGTGCATCCACTTTCTGTAGAGTGGTCAAAGCCTCAGAAGTCTTTTCTGAAATTTGATTAACAACGGTAGCTGTTGCAACTTGATTAGCCATGGCTATGCCAGCTGTCACAGCTGCAGCTGCAGAGATGGTAATAGTAGTGACAATGGCTGCCGTTATATCAAAATCTCTCTCTCCTGTCGAAATAAAGTCAAGGTCCCAGACGTCTGAACGGGGATAGGGATCCAAGTGGTATACTGGCTATTAAGGCCTGCTTATAGACAAGAGCAGACCAGCACTGGGACATAAAGCAAGTTACATAGGTAGAAGTATTAAAGGGGTTGTTGGATAGAATGAAAAGAAATGAAGGATACACACAAACTGGAGTGAGGCATTACAGTTAAGGGTAAGGAGAAATTCTGTTTAGCAGAAGCGGCGCCTTTTAAGAAGGCAAGGACATAGGTTTTGGAAAAGCAGATAGGATAGCCCATCTAAATTCACTATATATACTAGGAACTCAAGCTTGGAGAATCCATGTAGTGATCAAAAGCATCCGTAGGGGAACCCGCTGAGGAATCATCGTCCGCAACTGTGAGGCATTGTGTCAGGCATTCCAGCAACCAAAACGGGTTGTCTTCTTCCTGTGGAAAAACACAAACCGCTCCCCTGGATCTTATTAAAATAGGATCCAGGCCTTTCCATTGACCAGTCAAAACATCTTTCCATTTTATCATTTCTTTTGGCCTAGTTGGTTCCAGGCAATGTCGATCAGCCGCTGTGTTGCCCTGAATGTCCAAATTCAAAAAATTAAGAGTAAAAAGTGCCAGAGAGACAATAACCCGTGGCACCGTGGGCAGAGCTTCCTCAACTTCTCCTTTTTGTTTTATCAAATAAGTTTTAAGGGTACGATGAACACACTCAATGATGCCCTGTCCCTGAGGGTTGTAAGGAAGACCCATCAGGTGTGTCACCTCCATTTGGAGACAAAATTGTTGAAATTTTTGAGAAGTGTAGGCTGGTCCATTGTCAGTTTTAAGGATTTTAGGCTTTCCCCAGGCACTCCAAGCCTCGAGACAATGTTGAATAACATGGGCCGCCTTTTCTCCGGTCAATGGAGAGGCGAACATAACTCCAGAACAGGTATTAATGGAGACATGTAAATATTGTAATTTGCCAAAGGATGGGATGTGAGTAACATCCATTTGCCAGATCTGTAATGGCCTAATTCCCTGAGGGTTAATTCCGGTATGGGGAACAGGTAGGAATTCACAGCAGTTTTGGCATTGAGTTACTATATTTCTGGCCTCCTTTCTAGTAATGTTAAATTGACATCGTAGTGTCTCTGCTGTCACATGAAACCTTTTATGAAAGGCTTTAGCCAAATCTAATTTTGGCGAAATCAACTTTGTGGCTCGATCTGCCAGGTCATTTCCACGGGATATAGGTCCCGGTAAGCCTGAGTGAGCCCTGATATGAGTTATAAAGACAGGGAATTTACGCTTAGCCAAGGTAAGCTGAATCTTTTGAAAAACTTTTACAAGTCTGCTAGATGTCTTAACTAACCCAGCAACTTCTAATGCTTTCACTGCATTAACCACATAGAAGGAATCTGAAACAATATTTAAGGGACCTGGAAAGATTTCCAGAACTTCTGACACTACTAAAAATTCCACAATTTGAGGTGAGGTTTCATGGTATTGTTTGGATGTAACCTTATCATTAACCACATAGGAACCCACTCCTGTTTTTGACCCGTCCGTATAAACTACCATTCCATCTGGGAGTGGCTCCTGAGACACAATATGTGGAAAAATGATAGCTTGAGTTAAGGCAAATTGTAAAATGGGATGCTTAGGATAATGATTATCTATTTGACCATTGAAGGAAGTAACCAGCACTGCCCAAACATCAGAGGTCGCCGTTAATATTTGGACTTGATGGGCAGTATAAGGCACCATCAAAACCTTAGGCTCCCTTCCAAAATGAGTAATGGCTGCTTTTAGTCCACGAAGGGCAAGCTGAGTGACTGAATCTGGATACCTTTCAATAATCTTTTCAGGAGAAGCATTGGGATGAATCCATAACAAAGGCCCCTCCTGCCATAATACAGCAGTTGGTAAGTGTCTGGTTTTAAAAACACATAAGTCAAAGGTTTTGGTTTCATCTATGCGTTTCAACTGGGCATCTTGTAAAGCATTTTCTATTACTTGCAGAGCAGGGCTCGCAGCCAGTGTTAATGTCCTTGGTGAGGAAATATGAGCATCTCCTTCTAAAATATCAAATAAAGGTTTCAGCTCGAACGAGGGAATTTTTAAAAATGGTCTTAACCAATTTATATCACCTAATAATTTCTGAAAATCATTCAAAGTATGTAAATGGTCTCTATGAATCTCCAATTTCTGAGGAATTATCTTTTCTGGATAGATAACTGTCCCTAAAAAGGAGCCAATCTCTGAAAATTAAACTTTCTCAGTAGCAACATGTAGACCCCACTGTTCCAAGGTGTTTAATAATAAGGGTATGAGGTCTGTAAAGTACTTAAATCCTTATGACACATAAAATCAGAAAAAAGACTCATTAGATGTCTGAATTATCTTGGACAAATAAAGGTTACTGCCTTCCTTCCTAGAGAGAGACTTCTATGCCTTTATTGTAGCTGATGCTATCTGTGCGTAGACCTGCCAGGGATGAGTGGTCTGTTCGTTCGCGTGTACACCAACTCCAGTCAGCATGTCAAAAGTCCATAATTGTTGTCCCTCAGTGTTTGTATTAATCCTGGCTTGTGCTTGTAGTACCTCGTGCCACAAGGCCTTCCACTCTAGGTATCGGCCCATATTGTTAAGTACTGCCTTCACTGTGTCCTGCCAGTCTCCTGGCATCATAGCAGCTGTACTTAATCTCTCCACTTGGGATATAGTAAAATTAGCCCCAATTCCGTATGCGCATACTGCCTCAGCTAATTCTTTGACTTGGCTATACTCTACTGGGGCATGAACACGGGCTCCTTCTGCCGCTTCAAAGACCGGAAATGCCAGTTGTAGCTGCCTCCGATCTCCTGGGCTGAGAAATGAATTAGAGGCACCGCCCGAGGCATAGGCCAGAGGCAAGGGCAGGGCCGAGGGGCTCAAGGTCTTTCTTAGTCTTATCTCAGAACGGCCATCCTTTGCATAGGCAGCTGCCTCCTGTTCTAGGCTTTCTTCTTCGGAGCTGCTAAGATCTGTGGTGGCAAGCTCCTTAATGGGATATGGGGGGGTCCTTTTGACCTCCACCCTCTCTCCACCAACCGGTGAAGGGTCCTTAGCCTTAATAGGCCCTGCAGTGGCCTCTGTTCCTTTTGAGTACTCTTTCCTATGACCAGGCTCTTTGGCCTTATCTTTTTCCCCAGGCTCCTTGGCCTGATGCTGGCTAACACGCCCTGTTTCTGCTAACCTGGAGTAGATCTTTCCTGAAACCTCTTGACTTGTACTAATAGCTGTGCTGTGAGTTGGATCCCACCAACACAAATAAGCTAAAAGCGAAAGCAACACAAACAAAAGGCCAACTATTGCAGCGGCGGCAATGGGTGAGAATCTGCCCGCAACGAAGGCTTCTACCCCAAACATATCTCTCAGAGACGTACCTTGATCCTGTAGTCTTTTAACCCGCCTCGAATTTCGGGGGGGTCTCCGCGGTGCCTTGAAATTCCCAGGTTTCGGCTCCAGATGTTCCGCGCCCCTCTGAGTCCCCTTCGCCAGCGAAAGAGACACGTGAGGCAGTGTTCGGGTGGTTACTACAACGAGGCTTTAATCTTGTATCAGCAGAAATGGAAGACGCCAAGCCTGGAAAAGGCACTGCTTATATACACCCTAGAGTGGTGTGTTCACTTCTGATTGGCTGTTCACTCATTACCCATGTTACACCCCGGGATGGGCAGTGACTTTGGCGCGCTTTTTGCCTTTTGCACCTGCGTAGTAAGTTGTTTACTTGTGGGAGCACAGGATGCCCGCGCCATCTTGTAATGACGAATGTTGTCACTGCTTACCACGGCTCCCAACACCACAGGGATGTCCTTTTCACTGTCCTCCTAAGTGACGTCCTCCCCTCTGTCCACAAGACGGACATTCTTCCCAGAGTTCACCACAAGGAGGTCTTTTCCAATGTCCACAACAGAGATGTTCTTCCCACAGTCCACAACTTAAATGTCCTTCCCACTGTCCACCACAGGGACCTCCTTTCCACTGTCCACCACAGGGACCTCCTTCCCAATGTTCACCACAGGGAGGTCCTCTCTACTGTCCATCAAAGTGATGTTGTTTCCACTGTCCACCACACTGACATCCTCCCCACTGTCCATAATGGGATGTTTTTTCCACTCTCCACCACAGGGATGTCCTCCCAGTGTCCACCACAGGAACTTACTACCCACTGTCCACCACAGGACATCCTACCCACTGTCTACCACAGGGTGGTCCTCCCCAAACTTCTCAACATGGAGGTCCTCTCTACTGTCCTCGACAGGATCGTCATTTCAACTGTCCACCAGAGAAATATTCTCCCCACTGTACACAACATGGATGTCCTTCCCACTGTCCACCACAGAGACGTTGTACCCACTGCCCTCCACAGGGACATCCTACCCACTGTCTACCACAGGAATGTACTTCCCACTGTCCACCAAAGGGACATTCTTCCCACTGTCCTCCAAAGGTACATCTTTCAACTGTCCACCACAGATACATCTTCCCCACTGTCCACCACAGGGACATCATCCCAATGACCACCACAAGGACGTCCTTCATACAGTCCACCATAGAGAAGTCCTCCTTGTTGTCCACCAAAGGGATGTCCTTCCCACTGTACACCACAGGGACATCCTCCAAATTGTCCACCACAGTGACATATTTTTCACTGTTTACCACTGGGACATCCTACCCACTTTGTACAACAGGAGCATTGTCCTATGCACAACAGTTATATCCTCACCACTGTGCACCACAGGGACATCCTCCTTTGCACACCAGCAATGTCAGCAACACTCTCCACCCCAGAGATGTCCTCTGCATTCTCCACGACAGGGACATCCTCCCCACTATTCACCAAAAAAACGTCTTTTCCACTATTCACCACAGGGATGTCTTCCCAAATGTCCAACACAGAAAAGTCCTCTTCACTGTCCACCACAGGGATGTCCTTCCCCGTGTCCACCACAGGGATGTCCTCCCCACTGTCCACCTGAGAGATATCCTTCCCAATGTTCACCACAAGGAGGTCCTTCCCAATAGCAACAACAGGGACTTCCTTCACACTGTCCACAACATAAATGTTCTTCCCTGTGTTCACCACAGTGTGTTTCTCTTTACTGTCCACCACAGAGATGTACTTTCCACTGTCCACCAATGGGACATTTTCGTTTGCACCAGAGAAACTTCCTCACCACTGTCCACCACAGAAACATCCTCACCACTGTCCAACACTGTGATGTCCTTTCCACTTTCCACCATGAGGAGGTTCTCTACACTGTTCACCACAGAAACATCCTTTTCACTGTTCACCACAGGGACGTCCTTCCCAATATCCATGACAGGGAGGTCCTCACCATTGTCCACAACATGGAAGTCCTTTTCACTGTCCACCACAGAAATATCCTCATCATTGTCTATTACAGGGACATCTTTACCACTGTCCACCACAGAGAGGTCCTCCCTTCTGTCCACCACAGGGACGTCCTTCACACTGTCCACCACAGTAACATCCTCTCAGCTGTCCAAAACAGAAACGTCCTCCCCACTGTCCACCACAGGGATGTCCTACTTACTCTCCACTACAGTGAGAACTTCCCCACTGTCTACAACAGGGACGTCCTTCCCATTGTCCACCACATGGACATCCATTTGCTGTCCACAAAAAGGACTTCCTTCCTGCTGTTTAAAACAGGGACTTCTTCCTAACTGTCCACCACACAAATATGTTCCCAACTCTCCACTACAGAAACATTCATCCCACTGTACACAACAGGGATGTACTCCTCACTGTCCTCCACAAGGATGTCCATCCAACTGTCCACAACAGAAGGGTCCTATCCACTGTCCACCACAGGGACATCTTCCCAACTGTCCACTCCAAGGAGTTCCTCCCCACAGTCCACCACAGGGATGTCCTTCCCACTGTTCACGAAAGGGACACCCTTCCTACTGCCCACAACACGGACATCTTCCCCACTGTCCTCCACATGGACATCCTTCCCACTGTCCACCACAGGGACATCCTACCCAACAGACCACCAGAGTGTGGTCCTCCCCACTGTCCACCACAAAGTCATCCTCCAGTGTACAACAGGGATGTCCTCACCATTGTGCACCAAGAGGACATACTTTGCATTGTCCACCACAGGGCCGTCCTTCGAACTGTCCACCAAAGTGATGTCCTCCCTGCTGTTCACCACAGGGGAATCCTTACCACTGTACACCTCAGTGATGTCCTCTTTACTTACCACCACAGATACTTTTCCCTCAGTGTTCACCACAGGAACATCCTCACTACTGTTCTCCAGAGGGATGTCCTCCCCACTCTCCACCACAGAAACATCTTCCCCACTCTCCACTACAGGGACATCCTTCCCACTGTCCACCACAGTGAGGTACTCTCCACTGTCCACCACAGGCATGTCCACCACACTGTCCACCACAGAAAGTTGCTCTCCACTGTCCACCACAAAAACTTCCAATCCACTGTCCACCACAGAAACATCTTCATCACTGTCAATCACTGGGACATCTTTCCCACTGTCAACCAAAGAAAGGTCCTCCCTGCTGTCCACCACAGGGACGTCCTCCCCACTGTTAACAACATGGATGTCCTCCCTACTGAAAACCAAAGAAATGTCCTTCCCACACTCCACCACAGGAACGTCCTTCCAACTGTTGACTACATGGACATCCACCCCACTGTCCACCACAGGGAGGTCCTCCCCACTGTTCACCACAGAAAGGTCCTCCCCATACTTCACCACATGGATGTCATCCACAGTGTAATCAATAGGGATGTCCTCCTCAGTGTGCACTACAGTGAAGTACTCACCACTCTATACCACATGGATGTCCTTCCCACTGACCACCTCAGTGACTACCTCCTCTCTTTTCATCACAGGGACATCCTACCCACTGTCCACCACAGAAAGCTTCTCCCTGCTGTCCACCACAGGGACATCCTTACCATTATTTACCACAGGGTTGTCCTCACCAATGTTCACCACAGGGAAATCCTTCCCACTGTTCACCACAGGAACATCCTTTCCACTGTGCACCACAGGGACATTCTTCTGTGCATAACAGAAATGTTCTTACCACTGTCCATCCCAGAGATGTCCTCTGCAATCTCCACTCCAGGGAAATCCTTCCCACTGTCCACCAAAGAGATGTTTTCTTGTGCACCACAGGAATGTCCTCCCCACTGTTCACAAGGCCATCATCCCCACTGTCCACTACAGTGAAATTCTTTCACCAATGTCCAGCACAGCGACGTCCTTCTCACAGTCCACCACAGGTATTTCCTCTCAAAGGTCAAACACAGGGATGTCCTTCCCACTGTAAAAAACAGGGACATCTTCCCCACTGTGCACCACAGGGACATCCTCCTGTGCCCTACAGCGACATCCTCACAAATGTGCACCACAGGGACATCTTCCGGTGCACACCATAGATGTCCTCAGCACTGTCCACCACAGAGATGTCCTTTGCACTCTCTAATACAGGAACATCCTTCCCATTGTCCACCAAAATAACGTTTTCCTGTGCACCACAGAAATGTCCTCACCACTGTCCATCACAGTGATGTCCTTCCCACTGTCCAGCACAGGGACATCCTCCACACTGTTCACCACAGGGAGGTCCTTTCCACTCTCCACAAAAAGACATCCTTCCCAATGTCCACCACAGGGATATCCTCTCCACTGTCCACCAAAGGGACGTCATTTCCAGTGTCCACCACAGTGATGTCCTTCCAACTGTCCACCACAGGGACGTTCTTCCAACTGTCTACCACATGGACATCCTCCCCACTCTCCATCACATGGATGTCCTCAACACTGTCTACCACAGAGACGTCCTTTCCACTGTCCGTCAAAGGGACGTCCTTACAATTTTTCACCACAGGGACATCTTCCAAATTATCCACCACAGTGACATCCTTCCCCCATCTACCACAGAGACTTAAACCCCACTGTCCAACACAGGGATGTTTCCTCACTCTCCACCACAGGGTTGTCTTCATCAATGTCTACCACTGGGGTGTTCTTTCCCACTGTTAAAGATAGGGGCATCCTCCCTACTGTGCACCACAGGTACAATCTCCTGTTCACAACAGGGACATTCTCATGACTGTGAACCATAAGGATATCTTCCAGTGAATACCAGGAACATCCTCACCACTGTCCACCCCAGAGATGTCTTCTGCACTCTCCACAACAGGGAAATCCTTCCTATGGTCCACCAAAGAGATGTTCTCCTGTGCACCACAGAAATGTTTTCACTACTGTTCACCACAGTGATGTCCACCCCACTGTCCACCAAGGGGACACCCTTCCCACTGTCCACCACAGGGACGTCCTTCCCACTGTCCACAATAGGGATATCCTGCCCAATGTTCACCATAGGGACGTCATTCCCACTGTCCACAACAAGGATGTCCTTCCCACTGTCCACCACAGAAATATCCTCCCCACTGTTCACAATAGGGATGTCCTTCCCACTGTCCACAACTTAGATGTTTTACACACTGCCCTCAACAGGGACATCCTACCCACTGTCTACCACAGGGAAATCCTTCCCACTGTCCAACAAAGGAACGTCCTTCCCACTGTCAAACAAAGGTACACCTTTCAACTGTCCACCTAAGTGACGACCTTCCCTCTTTCCACCACATGGAGTTCCTCCCCACTGTTCACAATAGGGATGTCCTTCCCACTGTTCACCACAAGGAGGTCTTTCCCAATGTCCACAACAGGGACGTCCTTCCGACAGTCCACAACATATATGTCCTTCCAATGTCCACCACAGGGACCTACTTCTCACTGTCCACCACAGGGATGTCCTTTCCACCGTCCACCAATTGACGTCCTCCTCACTGTCCACAACAGGCATGTCATTCCCACTGTCCAGCACAGAAAGGTACACCCTGCTGTCCACAACAGGAACATACTTCCCAATGTCCACTAAATGATGTCCTCTCCTATGTCCACCACAGGGACATCCTTTTCACTGTACACCACAGGGAGTTTCTCTCTACTGTCCATCAAAGTGATGTCCTTTCCACTGTCCACAACAGGGATTTTCTTTCCACTGTCCACTACAGGGACGTCCTTTCCAGTGTCCACCACAGGAACATACTACCCACAGTCCACCACATGGTGGTCCTCCCCACTGTCCACCAGAGGGACATGCTTGCCACTGTAGAACACATTGAGGTCCTTGCCAATGTCCACAACATGTATGTCCTTCCCAAAATCCACAACATAAATGTCTTTCTCACTTTTGACCACAGGGACATTCTTGCCACTGTTCACCACAGAAAGGACCTCTCTACTATCCACCACAGGAATGTCCTTACCACTGTCCACCTAAGTGACGACCTCCCCTCTCTCCACCACAGGGACATCTTTCCCACTGTCCACCACAGGGAGTTACTCCAAAATGTCAACCAGAGGTACATCCTTCCCACTGTTCACCACAAGTTCTTTCCCAGTGTCCAAAACAGAGACGTCCTTCCGACAGTTCACAACACATATGTCCTTGAATGTCCACCACAGGGAAGTCCTCTCTACTGTCCACCACAGGAATGTCCTCCACCCTGTCCAAAACAGGCATGTCCTTTGCATGGTCCACCACAGTGACCTCCTTCCCACTATCCACAACAGGGAAGTCCTCACCACTGTCCACCACTGTGACGTCCTGTACACGTTCACCATGATGAGGTCCTCTCCACTGTCAACTACAGTAATATCCTTTCCACTGTTCA
The DNA here is from genome assembly GCF_011762505.2 of Arvicanthis niloticus. Taxonomy (NCBI): domain Eukaryota; kingdom Metazoa; phylum Chordata; class Mammalia; order Rodentia; family Muridae; genus Arvicanthis; species Arvicanthis niloticus. Next base: position 891,595 of record NC_133438.1, on the reverse strand, counting down.
CCACAGGGAAATCCTTCCCAATATCCACAAAAGGGACGTACTTTCCACTGTCCACCACAGAAACATCTTCATCACTGTCTATTACAGGGACATCTTTACCACGGTCCACCACAGAAAGGTCCTCCCTGCTGTCCACCACAGGGACGTCCTTCACACTGTCCACCACAGAAACGTCCTCTCAGCTGTCCAAAACAGACACGTACTCCCCACAGTCCACTACAGGCATGTCCTACTTACTCTCCACCACAGTGAGAACCTCCCCACTGTCTACAACAGGGACGTCCTTCCCACTGTCCACCACATGGACATCTTTTCACTTTCCACAAAAAGGACTTCCTTCCCACTGTTTAAAACAGGGATTTCTTCCTAACTGTCCACCACACAAATATGTTCCCAACTGTCCACTACAAAAACATCCATCCCACTGTACACAACAGGGACATACTCCCAACTGTCCTCCACAAGGACATCCATCCTACTGTCCACAACAGAAAGGTCCTACCCACTGTCCACCACAGGGACATCCTTCCCACTGTCCACCAAAGGGACATCATTCCCACTGTCCACAACACAGACATCTTCTCCACTGTCCACCACATGGACATCCTTTCCAGTTTCCACCACAGGGACATCCTACCCTACAGTCCAGCAGAGTGTGATCCTCCCCACTGTCCACCACAAGGGCATTCTCCTGTGCACAACAGGGATGTCCTTACCACTGTGCACCTCAGGGACATACTTTGCATTGTCCACCACAGGGACGTCATTCCCACTGTCCACCAAAGTGAGGTTCTCCCTGCTGTCCACCACAGGGGCATCCTTACCACTGTCCACCACAGGGTCGTCCTCATCACTGTCCACCACAGGGATGTCCTTCCCACTGCTCACCAGAGGGACATGTTCCCCAATGTGCACAAAAGGGACATCCATTTACTGTCCACAACAGGGATGTCCTTCCCAATGTCCACCACAGAGAGGTCCTTAATGCTCTCCACCACAGGGATAGTCATCCCACTGTAAACCATAGAACGTCCTTTGCACTGTCCACCACAGGAACATCCTCTTCACTCTCCACCAGAGGGACGTCCTTCTCATTGTACACCACAGAGTGGTCCTTTCCGCTGTCCACCACAGGGACATTCTTCCCACTTTCCACCACAGAAATGTCCTCCCCACTGTCCACCAAAGGGTTGTCCTCCCCAAATTTTGCCACAGATACGTCCTTCCCACTGTCCACAACAGAAATGTCCTCCCCAATGTCCAAGACAGAGGGGTCCTCCCAACTGTCCACCATATGGACATCTTTTTGCTGTCCACAAAAAGGATTTCCCTCCCACTGTTTACCACAGGGATGTCTTCCTAACTGTCCACCACACAAATATGTTCCCAATTGTCCACTACAGAAACATCCATCCCATTGTACACAAAAGGGACATACTCCACACTGTCCACCATAAGGACGTCCATCCCACTGTCCACAACATAAAGGTCCTTCCCACTGTCCACCAAAGAGACATCCTTCCCACTGTGCAACACAGACATCTTCCCTACAGTGTACCACATGGGACATCCTACCCCACAGTCCACCAGAGTGTGGTCCTCCCCACTGTCCACCACAAGGACATCCTCCTGTGAATAAGAGGGATGTCCTGACCACTGTCCACCAGAGGGACATAATTTGCATTGTCCACCACAGGGATGTCATTCCCACTGCCTCCCAAAGTGAGGTCCTCCCTACTGTCCACCACAGGGGCATCCTTACCCCTGTCCACAACAAGGTCGTCCTCACCACTGTCCACCACAGGGATGTCCTTCCCTCTGTTCACCAGAGGAACATATTACACAATGTGCACAAAAGGGACATCCTTTTACTGTCCACAACTGATATATCCTTCCCACTGTCCACCACAGAGAGGTCCTCTCTGCTCTCTACCACAGGGACAGTCTTCCCGCTGTCCACCATAGAACGTCTTTTCCACTGTCCACCACAGGTACATCCTCTCCACTGTCCACCAGTGGGACATCCTTCCCATTGTACACCACAGAGAGGTGCTTTCCATTGTCCACCACGGGAACATTCTTCCCACTATCCACCAGAGATATGTCCTCCCCAGTGTCCACCACAAGGATGACCTCCATACTTTAAACAGGGATGTCCTCTCCATTGTCCACCACAGAGGCATCCTATCCGTGTCTACTACAGGGAGGTCCTCCCCACTGTCCACCATAGGGACGTACTCCCCTTGTCCACAACATGGACATCCTTCCACTGTCCACAAATAGGACATTATTCCCAAAGTTTAGCACAGGGATGTCCTCCCAGTTGTCCACTACAGGGATGTTCTGCACACTGTCCACCACAGGGAGGTCCACCCAACTTTCCATTACAGGGATTTCTTCCCCACTGTCCATCAGAGAGAGGTCCTCCCCACTGTCCACCACAGAGTTATCTTCACCCATGTCCAGCACAGTGACGTCCTTCCCACAGTTCACCACAGGGACATCCTCCTGTGCACAACAGGCACATCCTGACCAATATGCACCACAGGGACATCCTTTCCACTGTCCACTACAGGGACATCCTCCCCAATGTCCACCACAGGGAGGTCCTCCCAACTGTCCACCACAGGGATGTCCTTTCCACGGTCCGCCAAACAGATGGCCTTCCCACACTCCACCACAGGGACATCTTCCTGTGTACTGCAAGGACATGCTTACCACTGTCCACAACATGGTTGTCCTCAACAATATGCACTACAGGGAAGTCCTCACCATTGTCCACCACAGGAATATCCTCCGCACTGTAAACCACAGGGACATCCTACCCACTGTCCACCAAAGAATGGTCCTCCCCTCTGTCCACCACAGGGACATCCTTCTGCCTGTCCACCACAGTGATGTCCTCCCCACTATCCTCCAAAGGGATGTTCTTCCCACTGTCCACCACAAGAATGTCATTTCAATGATCCACCACAGGGAAGTCCTCTTCACTATCCACCAAAAGGATGTCCTTCTCACTGTATAGCACAGGGACAACCTCCTGTGCACAACAGGGATGTTGTTACCACTGTCCACACCAGAGATGTCTTCTGCACTCCCCACTACAAGGACATCCTTCTCACTGTCCACCAAAGAGACATCCTCTTTTGCACCACAGGAGCATTGTCCTTACTGTCTACAAGGCCGCGATCCACACTGTCCACCACAGTGAAATCCTCTCAACCCTCCAACACAGGGACATCCTCCCAACTGTCCACAACATGGATGTCCTCCCAACTATCAAACACAGTGAAGTCCTTCCCACTCTAAACAAAAGGGACATCCTCCCCATTGTGCACCACAGGGACATCCTCCTGTGCACAACAGGGATGTCCTAACCACTGTCCACCACAGAGATGTCCTCCACACTCTCCACCATATGGACATCCTTCCAACTATGCACCACAGGGACATTCTCCAGTGCACCACAGTAAAATCCTCCGTACTGTCCATCACAATTGCAATCCTCCCAACTGTCCACCACTGGCATGTCCTCCCCACTGTCCACCACCAGCATGTCCTCCCCACTGTCTACAACAGGTATGTCCTTCCCACTATTCACACAAGAAAGGTCCTCCTCGCTGTCCACCAAGAGGACGTCCTTCCCACTGTCCAACTCAGTGATATCCTCTCCTCAGATTATAACAGGGATGTCCTTCCCACTGTCCAAAACATATATGTCCTTCCAATGTCCACCACAGGGACCTCCTTCCCACTGTCTACCACAGGGAAGTCCTCTTTACTGTCCACCACAGGGATGTCCTTTCCACTGTCCACCACATTGACGTCCTCAACACTGTCTACAACAAACATGTACATCTCATTGTCCACCACAGAAACGTCCTCTCCACTATCCACAACAGGGAGGTCCTCCCAACTGTCCACCACAGGCACATCATTTCCACTGTTCACCAAAGAGATGTCCTTTCCACTGTCCACCACAGGGACATCCTCCTGTGTACCACAAGGACATCCTTACCACTGTACACAGCATGGTTGGCCTCACCAATGTCCACAACATGAATATCCTCCACACTGTAAACCACACACTGTAAACTACACATTGTCCACCACAGTGATGTCCTCCCCACTGTACACCTCAGGGACATCCTCCTGTGTACAAAAGGGATGTTCTCATCACTGTACACCCAAGAGATGTCCTCTGTACTTCCCACTACAAGACATCCTTCTCACTCTCTGCCAAAGAGACATTCTCTTGTGCACCACAGGAACATTGTTCTTACTGTGTACAAGGCTGTCATCTGCACTGTCCACCACAGTGAAATCCTCTCAACTCTCCACCACAATGACATCCTTCCAACTGTCCACAACTGGGATGTCCTCCCAACTATTTGACACAGTGAAGTCCTTCCCACTGTAAACAACAGTGACATCCTCCCCACTGGGCACAACAGGGATGTCCTAACCACTGTCCTACACAGAGATTTCCTCAGCACTCTACACCATATGGACATCCTTCTGACTATGCACCACAAGGACGTTCTCCAGTGCACCACAGTAAAAATCCTCCCCACTGTCCACCACAGTGAAATCCTCCCCACTGTCCACCACAGGGAGGTCCTCCCCACAGTCTACAACAGGGAAGTCCTTCCCACAATTCAAAACCGAAAGGTCCTCCCTGTTGAGCAACCACAGGCACGTCCTTCTTTCTGTCCACCTCAGTGATATCCTTCCCTCAGACCATAACAAAATGTCCTTCCCATTTTCCATCACAGGGACGTCCTCCCCACTGTTGAAAAGAGTGTCATACTTCCCACTGTCCACCAAAATGTCTTTCCCAATGTCCACAACAGGGATGTCCTTCCCACAGTCCACAGCATATATGTCCTTCCAATGTCCACCACAGGGACCTCCTTTGCACTGTTCACCACAGGGAAGTCATTTCCACTGTTCACAACAGGGATGTCCTCCGTACTGTCCACAACTGGCATGTCCTTTTCACTCTCCACCACAGGGACCTCCTTTTCACTGTCCACCACAGGGAAGTGCTCTCTACTGTCCACCACAGGGATGATCTTTCCACTGTCCACCACAGGTATGTCCACCACACTGTCCACAAAAGGCATGTTCTTCCCACTGTCCACCAAGAAAGGTACACCCTGCTGTTCAAAACAGGAACGTACTTCCTAATGTCCACCTCAATGATATTTTTTCCTCTGTCCACCACAGGGACATCCTCACCATTGTCCACCACTGTGACGTCCTAACCACTGTCCACAATAGGGATGTCCTTTCCACTGTCCACCACAGAAACATCCTCATCATTGTCTATCACAGGGATATCTTTACCACTGTCCACCACAGAGAAGTCCTCCCTGTTGTCCACCACATGGACGTCCTACCCACTGTCCACCACAGGGACATCCTCACAACTGTCCACCCCAAGGAGTTCCTCCCCCACAGTCCACTAAAAGGACATCCTACCCACTGTCCAAAACACAGACATCTTCCCCACTTTTCACCACAGGGACGTCCTACCCCACAGTCCACCAAAGTGTGGTATTCCCCACAGTCCCGCACAAAGACATCCTCCTGTGCAAAACAGGGATGTCCTCACCACTGTGCACCACAGGAACATACTTTGCATTGTCCAACCACAGGGACGTCCTTCCCACCATCCATCACAGGGACATCCTTCCCACTGTCCACCACAGAAATATCCTCCATACTGTCCACAACAGGGATGTCCTTCCCACTGTCCACCACAGAGAAGTTCTACCCACTGCTCTCCACAGGGACATCATACCCACTGTCTACCACAGGGACGTCCTTCCCATTGTCTACCGAAAGGACGTCCTTCCCACTGTCCACCAAAGGTACATCTTTCAACTGTACACCACAGAGACATCCTCCCCACTATCTACAACAGAGACTTCCTTTCCACTGACCACCACAAGAACAGTCCTTTATACAGTCCACTGACCACCACAAGACACACCTTCATACAGTCCAATATAGAGAAGTCCTCCCTGTTGTTCACCACAGGGACATCCTCCAAATTGTCCACCACAGTGACATCCTTTTCATTCTTCACCACTGAGACATGCTACCCACTTTGCACGACAGGGACATTTTCCTGTGCATAACAGGGATATCCTCACCACAGTGCACCACAGGGAAATCCTCCTTTGCACACCAGGGATGTCAGCAACACTCTCCACCTCAGAGATGTCCTCTGCATTCTCCACGACAGGGACATCCTCCCCAATATCCATCAAAGAAACGTCTTTCCCACTATTCACCACAGGGATGTCATCCCATATGTCCAACACAAAAAGTCCTCTTCACTGTTCACCACAGGGATGTCCTTCCCCCTGTCCACCACAGGGATGTCCTCCCCACTGTCCACCAGAGGGATATCCTTCCCACTGTTCACCACAAGGAGGTCCTTCCCAATATCAACAACAGCGACTTCCTTCCCACTGTCCACAACATAAATGTTCTTCCCTCTCTCCACCACAGTGTGTTTCTCTCTACTGTCCCTCAAAGAGATGTACTTTCCACTGTCCACCAAAGTGACGTTTTCATTTGCGCTAGAGAAACTTCCTCACCACTGTTCACCACAGAAACGTCCTCACCACTGTCCACCACTGTGATGTCCTTTCCACTTTCCACCATGAGGAGGTCCTCTCCACTGTCCACCACAGAAACATCCTTTCCACTGTTCACAACAGGGATGTCCTTCTCAATATCCATGACAGGGAGGTCCTCACCACTGTCCCCAACAGTGACTTTTTTTCCACTGTCCACCACAGAATCATCCACATCACTGTCTATCACAGGGACGTCTTTACCACTGTCCACCACAGAGAGGTCCTCCCTACTGTCCACCACAGGGACTTCCTTCACACTGTCCACCATAGTAAAGTCTTCTCAGTTGTCCAGAACAGAAACATCCTCCACACTGTCCACCACAGGGACGTCCTACTTACTTTCCACCAAAGGGAGAACCTCCCCACAGGCTACAACAGGGACGTTTTTCCCATTTTCCCCCACATGGACATCCTTTCACTTTCCACAAAAAGGACTTCCTTCCCACTGTTTACCACAGGGATGTCTTCCTATCTGTCTACCACTCAAGTATGTTCCCAACTTTCCACTACAAAAACATCCATCCCACTGTACACAATAGGGACGTACTCCCCACTGTCCTCCACAAGGATATCCATCCCACTGTCCACACCAGAAAGGTCCTACCCACTGTCCACCACAGGGACATCCTTCCCACTGTCTACCAAAGGGACATCATTCCCACTGTCCAAAACACAGACATCTTTTACACTGTCCATCACATGGACGTCCTTCCCACTGTCCACCACAGGGTCGTCCTACCCCACAGTCCACCAAAGTTTTGTCCTCCCCACTGTCAACCACAAGAACATCCTGTGCACAACAGGGATGTCCTCACCACTATGCACCACAAGGACATACTTTGCATTGTCCACCACAGGAACGTCTTTCCCACTGTCCACCAAAGTGAGGTCCTCCCTGCTGTCCACCACAGGGGCATCCTAACCACTGTCCACCACAGAGTCGTCCTCAACACTGTCCACCACAGGGATGTCCTTCCCACTATTCACCAGAGGGACATCTTCCCCAATGTGCACAAATGGGACATCCTTTTACTGTCCACAACAGGGATGTCCTTCCCACTGTCCACCACAGAGATGTCCTACACACTCTCCACCATGTGTACATCCTTCCAACTATGCACCACAGGGACATTCTCCAGTGCACAACAGTAACATCCTCCCGACTGTCCATCAATGTGAAATCCTCCCCACTGTCCACCACTGGGATGTCCTCCCCACTGTCTACAACAGGGATGTCCTTCCCACTATTCACACCAGAATGCTCCTCCCCACTGTCTACCAAGAGGACGTCCTTCCCACAGTCCACCTCAGTGATATCCTCTCCTCAGATCATAAAAGGGATGTCCTTCCCACTGTCCACCACAAGGAGGTCCTTCCCACAGTCCACAAGAGGCACACCCTTCCCACTGACCACCACAGAATTCTTTCCACAACAGGACTTCCTTCCCACTGTCCACAACATATATGTCCTTTCCACTGTCCACCACAAGGACCTCCTTCCCATTGTCCTCCACAGGTAAGTCCTCTCTACTGTCCACCACAGGTATGTCCTTTCCTCTGTCCACCACATTGACATCCTCCTCACTGTCCACAACAAACATGTATATCCCACTGTCAACTACAGAAATGTCCTCTCCACTGTCAACAAAAGAGATGTTCTCCCAACTGTCCACCACAGGGATATCATCCTGTGTACCACAAGGACATTTCTACCACTGTCCACATCATGGTTGCCCTCACCAATGTCCACTACAGGGATGTCCTTACCACTGTCCACAACATGAATATCCTCCACACTGTAAACCACAGGGACATCCTACACATTGTCCACTACAGGGAGTTTCTCCCCACTGTCCACAACAGGAACATTCTTCTGCCTGTCCACCACAGTGATGTCCTCCCCACTGTACACTTTAGGGACATCCTCCTGTGTACAACAGGGATATTCTTACCACTGTAAACCCCAGAGATGTCCTCTGAAATTCCCACTACAAGGACATCCTTCTCACTGCCCACCAAAGAGACATTCTCTTGTGCACCACAGGAACGTTGTTCTTACTCTCTACAAGGCCATCATCTGCACTGTCCACCACAGTGAAATCCTCTCAACTCTCCACCACAGTGACATCCTCCCAACTGTCCACAACAGGGATGTCCTCCCAACTATCAAACACAGTGAAGTTCTTCCCACTGCAAACAAAAGGGACATCCTCCTCACCGGGCACAACAGGGATGTTCTAACCATTAACCACAGAGATGTCCTCCGCACTCTCCACCATATGGACATCCTTCTGACTATGCACCACAAGGACGTTTTCCAGTGCACCACAGTAACATCCAGCCACTTTCCACCACAGTGAAATCCTCCCCACTGTCCAGCACAGGCATGTCCTCCCCACTGTCTACAACAGGGATGTCCTTCCCACTTTCCACCACAGGGATGTCCTCCCCACTGTCTACAACAGGGATGTCCTTCCCACTTTCCACCACAGGGATGTCCTCCCCACTGTACATGAAAAGAAGATCTTTCCCAATGTCTACAAAATGGACATCCTTCAAACAGTACAAAACATATATGTCCTTCCAATGTTCACCACAGGGACCCCCTTCCCACTTTCCACCACAGAGAAATACTCTCTACTGTCCACCACAGGGATGTCCTTTCCACTGTTCACCACAGGGATCTCCTCCACACTGTCCACAACAGGCATATCCTTTTCACTCTCCACCATAGTGACCTCCTTCCCACTGTCCAACACAGGGAAGTCCTCTCTACTGTCCACCACAGGGATGTCCTTTCTACTGTCCACCAAAGGGACATCCTCTGCACTATCCACAACAGGCATGTCCTTTCCACTGTCCACAACAGAAAGGTATACCCTGCTGTCCAAAACAGGAACGTACTTCCCAATGTCCACTAAATGATGTCCTCTCCTGTTGGGAGCCGCAGTGTCAAGATGGCACGGACATCCTGTTCTCCCACTTGTAAACAACTGACTGCGCAGGTGCAAAAGGCAAAAGGCGCGCCAAAGTCACTGCCCATCCCTGGGCATAATATGGGGTGATGAGTGAACAGCCAATCAGAAGTGAACACGCCACTCTAGGGTATATATAGCAGTGCCATTCCCGGGCTTGGGGTCTTTTCCGCTTTTGCTTTTACAAGAAGTAAAGCCTCGTCTGTAGTGATACCTGATTACTGCCTCCGTGTCCTTATTCGCGGGCGAAGGGGACACAGAAGAGGTGCATGTAACACTCTCCTATGTCCACCACAGAGACATCCTTCCCAATGTCCACCACATGGTGTTTCTCCCCACTGTCCATGAGAGGAACATGCTTCCCACTGTCTACCATACGGAGGTCCTTCCAAATGTCCACAACATTGACATCCTTCCCACAATCCACACATAAATGTCCTCCTCACTGTCCAACACATGGACCTTCTTCCCACTCTTCACCACAGAAAGGTCCTCTCTACTGTCCACCACAGGAATGTCCTTACCACTGTCCAAAATAGTGACATCCTCCCCACTGTCCACAACAGGGATGTCCTTCCCACAGCCCAGCACAGAGACGTTCTCCTCACTGCCCACTACAGGAACATCCTACCCACTGTCTACCACAGGGACTACATTCCCACTGTCCACCAAAAGGACTTCCTTAACAATGTCCACCAAAGGTACATCTTTCAACTGTCCATGACAGAGACAGCCTCCCCACTGTCCACCACAGGGACATCCTACCCACTGACCACCACAGGGATGTTATTCATACAGTCCACGATAGAGAAGTCCTCCTTCTTGTCCACCAAAGGGACATCCTTCCCACTGTCTACCACAGGGACATCCCTCAAATTGTTTGCCACAGTGACATCCATTTCACTGTTCACCAAAGGGACATAGTACCCCCTTTGCACAACAGGGACATTTTCCTGTGCACAACAGGGATATCCTTACCACTGTGAACCACAGGGACATCCTCCTTTGCACACGAGGGATGTCAGCAACACTCTCAACCCCAGAGATGTCCTCTGCATTCTCCATGATAGGAACATCCTCCCCACAATCCCCCAAAAGAAATGTCTTTCCCAATATTCACCACAGGGATGTCTTCCCAAATGTCCAACACAGAAAAGTCCTCCTCACTGTTGACCACAGAGAAGTCCTCCCCACCATCCACCACAGGTAGGTCCTCCCCATAGTCCACCACATGGATGTCCTCCACAGTGTAATCCACAGGGATGTCCTTCTCAGTGAGCACTACCATGAAGTACTCACCACCCTATACAACAGGGATGTCCTTCCCACTGACCACCTCAGTGACTACATCCCCTCTTTCCATCACAGGAACATCCTACTCACTGTCCACCACAGAAAGGTTTTTTTCTGCTGTCCACCACAGGGACATCCTTAGCACTGTTCACCAAAGGAACATCCTTTCCACTGTGCACCACAGGAACATTCTTCTGTGCATAACAGAAATGTTCTTACCACTGTCCATCGCAGAGATGTCCTCTGCACTCTCCACTCCAGGGAAATCCTTCCCACTGTCCACCAAAGAGACGTTTTCTTGTGCACCACAGGAACCTCCTCCCCACTGTCCACAAGGCCATCATCCCCACTGTCCACCAAGTGAAATTCTCTCACCGTTGTCCACCACAGAGACGTCCTTCCCACAGTCCACCACAGCAATTTCCTCCCAACTGTCAAACACAGGCACGTCCTTCCCACTGTAAACCACAGGGTCATCCTCCCCACTGTTCACCACAGGGACATCCTCCTGTGCACAACAGAGATGTCCTCATGAATGTGCACCACAGGAACATTTTCTGGTGCACACCATAAACGTCCTCAATACTGTCCACCCCAGAGATGTCATCTGTACTCTCCAAAACAGGGACATCCTTCCCACAGTCCACCAAAACAATGTTTTCCTGTGAACCACAGAAATGTCCTCACCACTGTCCACCACAGAGACGTCCTAATCACTGTCCACCACAGGGATATCTTTCCCATTGTTCACCACAAAGAGGTCCTTTCCAATGTCCACAACATAAACACCCTTCTCACTCTCCACAACAGGGACATCCTTCCCAATGTCTACCACAGGGAGGTCCTATCTACTGTCTACCACAGTGATGTCCTTTCCACACACCACAGAGATGTCCTCCTCACTGTCCACGACAAGGACATCCTTCCCACTGTCCACCACAGAAACCACCTCCCCATTGTCCACCACGGGAAAGTCCTACACTCTGTCAGCCCCAGGACATCCTGCCCAATGTCCACCCCAGGGATGTTCTCACCAATGTCCAACACAGTGTTGTCCTCAGCACTATTCACCACAGGGACATCTTTCCCCTGTCAACCACCAACACGTCCACCCCACTGTCCACCACAGAGATGTTTCCCCACTGTCCACAACAGGGGCGTCTTCACCAATGTCCACCACAGGGGTGTTCTTTCCCATTGTTCAAAACAGGAACTTCCTCCCCACTGTGCACCACAGGGACATCATTCTGTGCACAACAGGGTGGTCCTCAAAACTGTGCACCACAGGGACATCTTCTAGTGCTCAATAGGGACGTCTTTACCACTGTCCACCCCAGAGATGTCCTCTGCATTCTCCAAAACAGGGACATTCTTCACACGGTCCACCAAAATAACGTTTTCCTGTGCACCACAGAAATGTCCTCACCTCTGTCTACCACAGGGATGTCCTAATCACTGTCTAGTACAGGGATTCCTTACCACTGTCCACCACAGGGACATCCATCACACTGTTCACCACAGGCATGTCCTCCCCAATCTCCAAAAAAAGACATCCTTCCCACTGTCCACCACAGGGATGGCATCCCAACTGTATACCAGAGGGATATCCTTCCCACTGTTCACCACAAGAAATTCCTTCACAATGTCCACAAAAGGGAAGTCCTTTTTATTTTCCACGACATAAACATCCTTCTCATTCTCCACAACAGGGACATCCTTCCCAATGTCTACCACATGGATATCCTCCCCACTGTCCATCACATGGACGTCCTCACCACTGTCTACCACAGGGACGACCTTCCCACTGTCCATCAAAGGGACATCCTTCCAATTGTTCACCACAGTGACATTCTTCCCCCATCTACCACAGAGACGTAAACCCCACTGTCCACCACAAGGATGTTTCACCACTGTCCGCCACAGGGTTGTCCTCACCAATGTCCGCCACTGGGGTGTTCTTACACACTGTTCAGAACATGGACATCCTCCCTACTGTTCACCACAGTATCATCCTCCTGTGCACAACAGGGTCATCCTCACTACTGTGCACCACAGGGACATCTTCCAGTGCACACCAGAGACATCTTCACTACTGTCCAACCCAGAGATGTCATCTGCACTCTCTAAAACAGGGACATCCTTCCCACGGTCCACCAAAGGGACATTCTCCAGTGCACCACAGAAAGGTCCTCACCACTGTTCACCACAGGGATGTCCTCCACACTGTCCATCACAGGGACATCCTTCTGACTTGCCACAACAGGGATGTCCTTTCCACTGTCCACCATGAAGATGTTCTACCCACTTCACTCCACAGGGACATTTTACCCACTGTTTACCACAGGGATTACCTTCCCACTGTCCACCAAAAGTACATCTATCAACAGTCCACCACAGAGACATCCTCCTCACTGTCCACCACAGGGAAATCATCCCCACTGACCACCACAAGGACGTCATTCATACAGTCCACCATAGAGAAGTCCTCCTTGTTGTGCACCAAAGGGACATACTTCCCACTGTCCACCACAAGGACATCCTCCAAATTGTCCACCACAGTTACATCCATTTCACTGTTGACCACTGGGACATGCTACCCCCTTTGCACATCAGGGAAATTTTGCTGTGCACCACAGGGACATCCTCCTTTGCACACCAGGGATGTCAGCAATACTCTCCACTCCGGAGATGTCCTCTGCACTCTCCACGACAGCAACATCCTCCCCAATGTCCATCACAGAGACATCCTCCCCACTGTCCACAACAGGGACATCCTACCCACTGACCCCCCACAAGGACGTCCTTCATACAGTCCACCATAGAGAAGTCCTCTCTGTTGTCCAACAAAGGGATGTCCTTAACACTGTGCACGACTGGGACATTCTCCAAATTGTCCACTACAGTGACATCCTTTTCACTGTTCACCATTGGGACATACTATCTGCTTTGCACAACAGGAATATTTTGCTGTGCACAACAGGGACATCCTCCTTTGCACACCAGGGATGTCAGCAACACTCTCCACCCCAGAGATATCCTCTGCACTCTCCATAACAGGGACATCCTCCCCACAATCCCCCAAAGAAATGTCTTTTCCAATATTCACTACAGGGACGTCATCCCAAATGTCCAACACAGAAAAGCTCTCTTCACTGTCCACCACAGGGATGTCCTCCCCACTGTCCACCAGAGGGATATCTTTTGCATTGTCCACCACAGGGACGTCATTCCCACTGTCCACCAAAGTGAGGTCCTCCCTGCTGTCCACCACAGGGGCATTCTTACCACTGTCCACAACAGGGTCGTCCTCACCACTGTCCAGCACAGGGATGTCCTTCCCACTGTTCACCAGAGGGACATCTTCCCCAATGTATACAAATTGGACATCCTTTTCGGTCCACAACAGGGATGTCCTTCCCACTGTCTACGACAGATAGGACCTCCCTGCTCTCCAACACAGGGACAGTCTTTCCACTGTCCACCACAGGTACATCCTCTCCAATGTCCACCAGAAGGACCTCCTTCACATTGTACACCACAGAGAGGTCCTTTCCGCTGTCCACCACAAAGATGTCCTCCCCACTTTAAACAGGGATGTCCTCCCCACTGTCCACCACAGAGACATCCTACTCATGTCCACCACAGGGAGGTTCTCTCACTATCCACCATAGGGACTTACTCCCCTTGTCCACAACATGGACATCCTTCCACAGTCCACAAAAAGGACATTATTTCCACAGTTTAGCACAGGGATGTCCTCTGCACTGTCCACTACAGGGATGTTCTACACACTGTCCCCCACAGGGAGGTTCACCCAACTGTCCACCAAATGGATTTCCTCCCCACTGTCCTACAGAGACACATCCTTGCCACTGTCCACCACAGGGATGTCCTTCTCTGTACTACAAGGACATCCTTACCATTATAAACAACATGGTTTTCCTCACCAATGTCCACTACATGGACATCCTCACCACTGTCCAAAACATGAATATCTTCCACACTGTAAACCACAAGGACATCCTAAACATTGTCCACAACAAGGAGGTCCTCCCGACTGTCCACAAGAGGAATATCCTTCTGCCTGCCCACCACAGTGATGTCCTCCCCACTGTACTCCTCAGGGACATCCTCCTGTGCACAAGAAAGACCCCTGCAAGGGGACCCTCACCCAAGTCCGGAACTGCATGAACCTAAGGACACATGAGAGACCTTCTTGATGCAACTGCAGAGGAGGTTTAATGACGAGGGCCCTTGGGCTGGAACATATCTCATGCAGGAGATAGAGGTTCCAACCCAGAACCCAGGAAACTTGGGATATTTATGGGTAGGGGTTGGGGAGAGCGGGGAAAATTTGGTGCGCTTACATATGATTGGATAGTTCAAACATCAGCAACCTGCAGAAGCAGCTACATGTGAGCTGGCAGGATGACTAGTTATTTTTGACCATGAAACCTTGGACTTCTCAGAAAGGGGGAGAGAAAAGTAAACACCAGATGGCCCACTACTCACTTGTGCTTGTTGGACTTGTGTCTGGGCACGTCCTAGCATGCCCTGCCCCTGGAGGGACTTAATATTTTATTATGACTATATTTAACAAATTGTTGGTGGTCTTTGCGGATCATGAATTTTTGTTATTGTTACAATGCTGCTTTCAAATTTTGTTCTTACACACAACAGGGATGTTCTTACCACTGTACACCCCAGAGATGTCCTCTGTACTACCCACTACAAGGACATCCTTCTCACTGTCCACCAAAGAGACATTCTCTTGTGCACCACATGAACGTGGTTCTTACTCTCTACAAGCCCATCATCTGCACTGTCCACCACAGTGAAATCCTTTCAACTCTCCACCACAGTGACATCCTCCCAACTGTCCACAACAGGGATGTCCTCCCAACTATTAAACACAGTGAAGTCCTTCCCACTCGTAAACAACAGGGATATCCCTCCCCACTTGGCACAACAGGGATGTCCTAACCACTGTCCACCACAGAGATGTCCTCCGCACTCTCCACCATATGGACATCCTTCTGACTATGCACCACAAGGACGTTCTCCAGTGCACCACAACAACATCCTCTTCACTGTCCACCACAGTGAAATCCTCCCCACTGTCCACCACAGGGATGTCCTCCCCACTGTCTACAACAGAGATGTCCTTCCCACAATTCAAAACTGAAAGGTCCTCCCTGCTGTCCTCCACAGGGACATACTTCCCTCTGTCCACCTCAGTGATATACTTCCCACAGAACATAACAGGGATGTCCTTCCCACTTCTCACCACAGGGATGTCCTCCCAATGTCACAAGAGGGTCATCCTTCCCACTGTCCAAGAAAAGGTCTTTCCCAATGTCCACAACGGAGATGTCTTTCCCAGTTTACCCCATATATGTCCTTCCAATGTCCACCACAAGGACCTCCTTCCCACTGTCCACAACAGGGAAGTCCTCTCTACTCTCCACCAGAGGGATGTCCTTTTCACTGTCCACCACACGGATATCCACCTGCACTGTCCACAACAGGCATGTCCTTCCCAATTTCCACCACAGAAAGGTACGTCCTGCTGTCCACAACAGGAACGTACTTCCTAATGTCCACCTCAATGATGTCCTTTCTTTGTCCACCTCATGGACGTGTTTCCCACTGTCCACCACATGGTGGTTCTCCCCACTGTCTTCCAGAGGGCCATGCTTACCACTGTAGTACACCCGGAAGTCCTTCCGCATGTCCACAACATGAATGTCCTTCCCAAAATCCACAATGTAAATGTCCTTCCCACTTACCACAACAGGGACCTACTTCCCAGTGTTTACCACAGAGAGGTACTCTCTACTATCCACCACAGGCATGTTTTTACCACTGTCCACCAGAGTGAGTTCATCCCCAATGTCAACCAGAGTGACATCCTTCCAATTGTTCACCACAAGGAGGTCTTTCCCATTGTCCACAACCGGGACGTCCTTTCCCATGTCCACAACATATCTGTTCTTCCAATGTCCACCACAGGGACCTCCTTCTCACTGGCCACTACAGGGAAATCCTCTCACTGTCCACCACAGGATTGTCCTTTCCACTGTCCACCAACGAGATGTTCTCTGCACTGTCCACAACAGGCATGTCCTTCGCACTGTCCACCACAGAAAGGTACACCCTTCTGTCCACAACAGGGATGTACATCCCAATGTCTACTAAATGATGTTTTCTCCTATGTCCACCACAGGAAGGTCCTCCCCACTGTCCACCACAGGGTTGTTTTTCCCATTGTCCACCACAAGGATTTCCTTCCCACTGTTCACTAAAGGGACGTTTTTCCCACTGCCCACCACAGGGACATCCTTCAAATTGTTCACCACAGTGACATCCTATTCACTGTTCAACACTGGGACATCCTACCCACTTTGCACAACAAGAATATTTTCCTGTGCACAACAGGGATATCCTCACCACTGTGCACCACAGGGACATCCTCCTTTGCACACCAGGTATGTCAGCAACACTTTCCACCCCAGAGATGTCCTCTGCACTGTCCATGACAGGGACATCCTCCCCACTATCCACCAAAGAAACGTCTTTCCCTCTATTCACCACAGGGATGTTATCCCAAATGACCAACACAGAAAAGTCCTCTTCACTGTCCACCACAGGGATGTTCTTCACCCTGTCCACCACAGGGATGTCCTCCCCACTCTCCACCAGAGGGATACCCTTCCCACTGTTCACCATAAGGAGGTCCTTCCCAATATCGACAACAGGGACTTCCTTACCACTGTCCACAACATAAATGTTCTTCACACTGTCCACCACAGTGTGTTTCTCTCTACTGTGCATCACAGTGATGTACTTCCCACTGTCAACCAAAGGGACGTTTTTCTTTGCAACAGCAAAACTTCCTTACCACTGTCCACTCAGAAACGTCCTCACCACTGTCCACCACAGAAACGTCCTCACCACTGTCCACCACTGTGACGTCCTTTCCACTTTAAACCATGAGGAGGTTCTCTCCAGTGTCCACCACAGAAACATCCTTTCCACTGTTCACCACAGGTCCGTCCTTGCCAATATCCACGACAAGGAGTTCCTCACCACTGTCCACAACAGGGTCGTCCTTTCCACTGTCCACCACAGAAACATCCTCATCACTGTGTATCACAGGGACATCTTTAGCACTGTCCACCACAGAGAGGTCTACCCTGCTGTCCACCACAGGGACGTCCTTCAAACTGTCAACCACAGTAACATCCTCTCAGTTGTCCAAAACAAAAATATCCTCCCCACTGTCCACCACATGGAGAACCTCCCCACTGTCTACAACAGGGACGTCCTTCCCATTGTCCACCACAGGGTTATCCTCTCTACTGTCCACCACTGGGACTTCCTCTCCAATGTTCATCACAGTGATGTCCTCCCAACTGTCTACCACAGGAATGTCTGCCTTATTTTCCACCACAGAGAAGTCTTCCTGTCCACCACAGGAATGTCTTCCCCTTTCCCCACAACAGAGATATCCTCCCTACTATCCACAATAGGAACATCCTCAACATTGCCGCAACAGGTAGGTACTCTCCACTGTCAACCACAGGGAAGTCTTCCCCACCATCCACCACTGGGATCTCCTCCTCACTGTCCACCACAGTGATGTCTTTTCCACTATCCACCAAAGGGATGTGCTCCTCACTGTACACCACAGGGATATCTTCTGCACTATAAACCACATGGATGTCCTCCCCACTTTCCTACAAAAGTGCATCCTCCCCACTGTCCATTAGAGAGAAGTCTTACCCACTGTCCTCCACAAGGATTTTCTCTCCACCTTCCACCACAGGGAATTCTTCTCCACTGATCATGACAGGGATGGCCCACTCACTGTCTACCACAGAGATATCGTTTCCACTGTCCACCAAAGAAATGTGCTCTCCATAGTACATCACAGGGTAGTCCTCCCGACGGTTAACCACAGGAACATCATTCTCACATTCCACCACAGAAATGTCCTCCCCACTGTCAACAAGAGGGATATCCTCCCCACTGTCCACAACAGGGATATCCTCCTCTCTGTGCACAACAAAGAAGTCCTCCTCACTGTCCACTAAAGTGATATCCTACCCACTGTCCCCCCCAGGTAAATCCTTCACATTGTCCACCACAGGTACATCATTTCCACTGTCCACCACAGAGACCACCTCCCTACCGTACACCACAGAGACATTCTACCCACTGTCTACCACAGGGATTTGCTTATCACTGTCCACCACAGAAAAGTTTTTCCCACTCTTCACAACATACCAGACACCAGACCAAACACCAGACCGGACACCAGACCAGAAACCAGACCAGACCAGACCAGACCAGACACCAGACCGTCCGATTTTCCAGTCCGTCCAGTTTGTCCTGTTTTTCTGGTTTTTCTGGTCCGTCCAGTTTTTCCGGTCCGTCTGGTTTTTCCGGTTCGTCTGGTTCTTCCAGTCCGTCCGGTCGTTCCTGTTTGTCCAGTTTGTCCGGTTTTTCTGGTCCGTCTGGTTTCTCCGGTTTTTCCGGTTTTTTCTGGTCCGTCCAGTTTTTTTGGTTTTTCCGGTTTTTCCGGTCCGTCCAGTTTTTCTGGTTTTTCCG
The DNA here is from genome assembly GCF_011762505.2 of Arvicanthis niloticus. NCBI lineage: Eukaryota > Metazoa > Chordata > Mammalia > Rodentia > Muridae > Arvicanthis > Arvicanthis niloticus. The sequence goes on along the minus strand of NC_133438.1, from coordinate 872,061 downwards.
GTCTGTCCGGTTTGTCCGTTTTTTCCGTTTTTTTCGGTCTTTCCTGTTTTTCCGGTTCTACGGTCCGTCTGGTTTGTCCGGTTTGCCCGGTTCGCCCGGTTTTTCCGGTCTGTCCGGTTTGTCCGGTTTTTCCAGTTTTTCAGGTCAGTCCAGTTTTCCCAGTTTTCCTGTCCATCCAGTTTTTCCTGTCCATCCGGTTTTTCCTGTCCATCCGGTTTTTCCAGTTTTTCCGGATTTTCCGGTTTTTCCAGTTTTTCCGGTCATTCCGGTTTGTCCGGTTTTTCCGGCCCGTTTAGTTTTTCCGGTCTATCCGGTCCGTCTGGTTTTTTCCGGTTTTTCCAGTTTTTCCGGTCCGTCCGGTTTTTCCAGTTTTTCCGGTTTGTCTGGCTTTTCCGGTCCGCATGCTTTTTCCGGTCTTTCCGGTCTTACCGGTTTTACCGGCTCGTCTAGGTTTTCCGGTATATCTGGGTTTTTCGGTTTTTGGGTTTTTCCAGTTTTTCTGGTCCATCCGGTTTTTCCAGTTTTTCCTGTCCGTCCTGTTTTTCCGGTCCGTCAGGTTTTTTCCGGTTTTTCCGGTTTTTCCAGTTTTTCCAGTTTTCCGGTTTTTCCGGTTTTTCCAGTCCGTCCGGTTTTTCCGGTTTTTCCGGTTTTTCCAGTTTTCCGGTATTTCCAGTATGTCCGTTTTTTCCGGCCCGTCCAGTTTGTCTGGTTTTTCCAGTTTTTCCCGTCTGTCCAGTTTTTCAGGATTTTCCAGTTTTTCTGATCCATCTGGTTTTTCCGGTTTTTCCGGTCTTTCCGTTTTTTCTGGTTTTTCGGTTTTTCCGGTTTTTCCAGTTTGTCTGGTCCATCCGGTTTTTCCAGTCTGTCCAGTTTTTCCGGTTTTGCCGGTTTTTCCGGTCCGCCGGGTTTGTCCTGTTTTCCAGTTTGTCTGGTCCATCCGGTATTTCCAGTTTGTCCAGTTTTTCCGGTTTTTCCGGACTGTCCGGTTTGTCCAGTTTTCCGGTTTTTCTGGTCCGTCCGGTTTTTTCCGGTCAGTCTGGTTTGTCCGGTTTTTCCAGTTTTTCCGGTCCATCCAGTTTTTTCCGGTCAGTCTGATTTGTCCGGTTTTTCCAGTTTTTCCGGTCCGTCTACTTTTTCCGATCTGTCCGGTTTGTCTGGTTTTTTCATTTTTCCTGGTCCGTCCGGTTTTTCCAGTTTTTCCAATCCGTCCGGTTTTTCTGGTCTGTCCGGTTTGTCTGTTTTTTTCCGGTTTTTCTTGTCCATCCATTTTTTTCAGGATTTTCCGGTTTTTCTGGTCCGTCCAGTTTTTCCGGTTTTTCCAGTCCGTCCGGTTTTTCTGGTTTTTCCGGTTTTTCCAGTCTGTCCAGTTTTTCCGGTCTGTCCGGTTCGTCCGTTTTTTCTGGTTTTTCCAGTTTTTCCAGTCTGTCCAGTTTTTCCGGTTTTTCCGGTTCGTCCAGTTCTTCCAGTTCATCCGGTCGTTCCGGTTGGTCCAGTTTGTCCGGTTTTTTTTTAGTCTGTCTTGTTTTTCTGGTTCATCTGGTTCTTCCAGTCCATCCGGTTGTTCCGGTTGTTCCGGTTTGTCCGGTTTGTCCAGTCCGTCCAGTTTTCCCGGTTTTTCCAGTTTTTCCAGTCCGTACAGTTTTTCCGGTCAGCCTGGTCTGTCCATTCTGTCGGGTCGGTCCGGTCGGTCCGGTTTGTCTGGTTTTTCCGGTCCGTCCAGAGACACTCAGAGACACCCAGAGACACCCAGATACCAAGACACCCAGACACTCAAACACCCAGAGACCCAGAGACCCTGAGACCCAGACCCAGACCCAGACACCCAGACCAAGACACCCAGACCAGACCAGACCAGACAAGACAAGACAAGACACCAGACCAGACACCAGACCAGACCAGACACCAGACCAGACCAGACAAGATTGTGCTGAGGGTGTCTGAAGTATCATACAACTTCAGAACAACTGAAGTATCTATAACAACTGAGTAACATTTCTATGTCATTTCTCCTACAATTCCAGTGGCCCTGGAGGACAGGGATAGCTACACTTGCTGCTTTGTTTAACAAATGTTCAGTCATTACAGAGGTTTGGTAGGAGCCATGGAAATCAGCTTGTTTCACCTAAAACCACTGCAGACAGAGAAGCGTCTCAGGTGTTGAGAAGTCACACTTTCCTAAAACCTAAATAAATGCTTCTCACTTTACAAAGGAGCCATGAGCCTTGTGAAAGAAGACCCGTTGAGTGGGAGTTTTTATTATCATGGATTTAACTCCTCAGATAGGAAGAACAGAAAAGAAATAGCAATAGCACTATTAGCTGGTTTACTTGGTATTTACAACGGGTCAAACATTGTTCTAAGCCTTTTACACTGACGTTGTGATTCGTACAATGGCCCTGCAGTTTGGATACGACCATGTAAATGAAGTACTAATAGGATCAATGATTTTTATACAACTAAAGGCTAGTTTACCATCTCAAGATAGAAAAGTGGTGGGTGCAGGCTTCAGACTCATCTGGCTCAGTGCCCTTCACCACTGTGTGGAACCGCTTAACATGGAGAACTGTTTGTGAAGCTTCTCCTGCTCTCAGTGCTCAGCTGCCCCTCCACAGTTCACGGTCAGGGGTCAGGGGTCGGGGGTCAGGGGTCAGTCAGACTTAGACGTCCTTTACCATTTAGTGTGGATGAGACCCGTCAGTAGTGGGCTATTAGATTTCTTTTTTTCTGTTGAAAATTCAAACCAAGAAACACAAAGCATATAAAGAATGAGTGAGCATGAGGGAAAAATGAGGAGCTGAAGATCTTCCAGGTACACCAATGGTGAAAACTCACAAGGAAACATGGGGATGAATAGAGAGACATCATAAAAATGGCTCATGATAAGACAACATAGAGCATCACATATATAGAACATTCTCCTACGGTCTGGTTACACAGCTGTGTGCCTATGTGCAAGGAAGGATGCTGTTCATGGCACAGTCACCAAGATCCCAGTGAGCAATGACAGACACCAAGATCCTAGAGAGCAGTGACAGACACCAAGATCCTAGTGAGCAGTGAGGAGCAGAATGATTTCAGGTCATGTTTAGTCCTCTGCCTAGTCAAAGAGTTTCCTGAACACTTTATAATGAGCATTTGGGTTTTTTTTATGACATTTCACTGACATTTTGTACACCCCTGTCTTTCTAGTTACAGCAGAAGCATGGACCCTCAAGCTGTGGTCAGAGCTTAGTCTCAGGGTCCTCTCCAGGATGTGGAGCTGAGCCATGACCATTACAGCTCCTGCTTTCTTCCTCACCTCTTGAGGTTTAGTGCCTAGACCAGTTAGTGTGGAAAGGACTGTTCTCTAGAGAAAGGTCTTGCAGACTTGAGGATGGCATGTGTTGAGTCATTTGTGAGCAAAGGGATAAAGCATGGCTGCTTTTCAAATACAGCTGTCCTGGAGGATAGACATGAAAAAGTCAGTGTGACCCATACAACGGAGAAAATGGATTTTCAGTTCTAATTACCTTTAGCCCGAATGCCTGTGTGTGGGTAGTGGCTCACACCCAGCTGCACACACTGATATTAGCTTTCACCAACTTGACACAAACCAGAGACGCCTGTGAAGAGGGAACCTCAGCTGAGAAATTGCCTCTATTAATGGCCTGTGAGCTTATCTGTGGGGCACTTTCTTGATTGTTAACTGACAGAGGATGGCCTAGTCCCCTGTGGACAGTGCCACCCCTTGGCAGGAGGTCTTAGGTTGTGAAAGAAAGGTATGTGAATGTGAGCCAGGAGGTGAGCTCACTCCTCTGAGGTACTCGGTTCAGTTCCTGCCTCCGTGTTCCTGTGTGTGTTCCTCCCATGGCTTCCTTTGGTGATGGACTGTCATTTAGAAGATGAAATAAATCCCTTTCCTCTCCAAGTTGCTTTTGGTCACAATGGCTTATCATGCACTACAACAGAGAGCAAAGTAGAACACCCCACCCCCACCATTACTCTGCACATGTGCATGGGGGGGCAATAGAAGGTATGAGAGAGAGAGAGACAGATCCACGGAGACAGATACAGAGAAAAGGGAAGAGAGTTGCTGAATGTGATGATGGTTTAAGGACAGTATCTATGGGCACTTGGTAGTGGGTAGCCCAAGAGTGAGCTGTGACCCACCTTCAGACTACATGCAGAAGATAAAAGGATGAGAAGGGATTGACATAAGAGGAGGTTTGTTTTTTATATAATTAGAAATATCTATTATTTATTTTATGATTTTTTGAGATTTATTTTTATTTATTTAATGTATATGAGTGCTTGAGCTGCATCACTGCATGTACACCTGCATGCCAGAAGAGACCTCATTACAAATGTTTGTAAGTCACTGTGGGGTTTGCTGAGAATTGAACTCAGGACCTCTGAAAGAGGAGACAGTGCTTTTAACTGCTGAGCTACCTCTCCAGCCTCCTCTTTTATTTTTTGATATCTATCTATCTATCTATCTATCTACCTACCTACCTACCTACCTATTTTTGAGTCAGGGTCTCTCTATGTAGTCTTTACTATTCTAGAACTTAGTACATAGACTAGGTTGGCCTTGAACTCACAGTGTTCCTCTGCCTCTTAAATGCTTGTATTAAAGGCACGTGCCACTATCCCTGGCTTTAATATTTTAAATTATGTGTATTCAAAATCAGAATTGAAATGGTCATACCCTGCGACCCTCCCTGTCCCTGGGGATTGTTGGCCGATATTGGTCCTTGATTGCAAAGGGGACAGAGATGTGTGTGTGTGTGTGTGTGTGTGTGTGTTCAGAAGCCTTGATAGTATGCACAGTAAATAGTGACACTGGGACCAGCTGTGGTCCCAACTTTAGTTGGGATCATCCAAGGCTCATCTCATACAATTTTGGAAACAGGGGTCAGAATATTCAGAATGGGCAAAGGTCATTGGCTGAAGGTTTACAATACTGAAATGTCTCATTAGCATTTGGAAGGACTTCAGGAATCTCATGTGCTAGCTGAACCGTTCTTATCCATAAAAAACAAATTGAATCTGTAATCTTAAACAAGGCTATGGTGATATACTTCAGGTAGAGGTGTGTGTGGGTTTTTGAACTCCTCAGACAAGGTCAGAGAAGTCCTGCCAGCGAAGGGATTCCTCCATATTGTGCCAAGCTCAGAAGGCTGTCTGGACAATGGTAGACTTTGAACTTAATTAGCAAGGCAACAATATCTATCTTTTCTAGTAGAAAAAGGCCCCAGACTTGTATAGGTATTTCCGAAAAGCAGATAAACAAACATTTGACCAAGAGATGAAGAAAAATTGCAACATAAGTAACCACCAGGGAAGCGTGGTTTGAATCACAGTGAGGAATTGCCTCGTGATTGTTGTTAGCATGACTATTGGAAAACAAAGGCAAGTGTTGTGAGAATATGCAGAAAAGGGAACATCTGTATGCTGTTGCTGGGAATGTAAATTAGTGCAGCATTCTGGAGAGTAGCAAAGGGGCTCCTTAAAAAACAAAAACAAAAACAAAACGGAACTACCAGATGACCCAGAAATCCAACTTCTGGGCATTTATCCAAAGGAGGGATGAAGAGAGATCTGTATTCCAGTGTTCATATTCAGAATTATTCACTAAAAGTCACTCTACAAAATCAAGCTAAGCATCTATCAATAGACAAGCATGGTACAAGCACACAATAGAATATTGTTCTGCCATAGGAAGGAACACCTGCTGTCTACAGTAACATAGATAAGCATTGAAGATACTGTGCTAACTGAAATAAGAGAGTCACAGACAGACAGATACTTACGTATACTCTCTCGTTTGTGGCATCCATAAAGACCTCTCAGAAACAGAGTGTAATGATGAATAATGGAGGGTACTGTGGGTAGCTGGGGTGTTGGTGTAGCCAAGGAGGAAATGCTGGTCAAGTGATACAGAGTTTCAGTTATGAGAGATGTTGAAATTTCAGAGGTAGGAGTATTGCCAGCCTAGCGTGTCTAGCATAGTGAGTTCTAAGACAGCCAAGACTACATAATGAGACCAAATATCAGAAAAGGAAAAAAAGTTTTGGGTAGCAGGAATATGTTTTTGAGATCTGCTGGGTAACATGATGTATCGTATATTTCAAATTTGCTAGGAGTAAATCTGAGATGTATCACAACAAAATAAGGCAATTAAGAGATGCAATAAGTTGATGAATTTGATTTCATAATTTTTCATTGTATAAACATATCAAAACATTACAGAACATTACATTCTACCCCATAAATGTAAATGATAGTTAATTTAATAAAAAAGGCTGTTACTGATATCAGTCACTGGAGTTAGAGATGTTGAGGGGGCAGTTGGAGTTCAGGAGTAAGAAACTATAAGAACATGGGGGTTGTCAGCACAGAGATGTAACTTAAACACACAGGACCAGGAGTCCAGGGTTGAGTGCTGATTGCCAGGGCTTTTCAGTGTCTGCCCTGTGGAGATAGTAGATTGGTTTCAGGGGCATGGTCAATACTCAATAGCTGTCAGTTAGGAATCATCTGATTGGGAGATAGACAGCAAGACAAAGCTTCATCTCTCTAATGAAGATCACACAGTCGCTCAGTTTTGACCTAAGTGACTTGTTAACCTCCACAAAGTGAACCTGTGTTCACAAAATGAACATCTAACCTTGTTCAGTTTCTCCTGCATCCCTGGTCTGGAGGCACCTTTCCTTGAGGGATGTTCTGCTTAGGGGGGCTGGGTGAGGGGGGGCGGGAGGCGGCAAGGACAGCATCCTGGAAGCTACCTGGTCATCTGGACCGAAGCTGGGCTGAATCTGTGTCTCAACACGCTATCTTGTCCTGTGTCTAAACTCTGGTGAGACTGATAGGAAATGGAAGTGCTGTTTTAGTAATGTATATCTGATCGTGATGTCTCTCCATTCTTGTGTCTGGACTTCCCCAGTTTCTCCCAACTAATTTTCCTATTTATATAGTCCTTTCTCCCCAAAATGAACAGCCCCTGGATTGTGGCCCCATGGTTCTTAAGTCTCCTGTGATTGGCCACTGCTGGGCCAGACCAGTGTTTTTTACTTCGTTTCATGCCCTGCAGCTCTTTTCCTATCCCCTCTTCCTTTTTAGTGACACTGACCTTTTCTCAGGCCTTCTGGAAGTCTCAGACCTTCTGATATCTATGCTGGGTGGGATACTCCTACCCCACTCTGAAAGATGCTTCAAATAATAGCTTAAACATCTCTTTCGTGGACAGGGCCTCTGTGATTTTCCAATCCAAATCAGGTCTTTCTAGTTACTACACTTTGTCACCTTTAATACATAATTATTACGGTTCTCTATCTTAATTTGTCTGATAACTTCTCTGAAGCTAAACTTCCACAGGGTGTAATTCTCTACTATGGTGTGCAGTGCTTGGCTGGATTGTTGGTTCATGAGTTACTCAATTAGTGTCTGTCAAGATTATTTCTGTGATCCAATAATCACTACTGATGAAGACTTACCTGAGCAGGGTGTCCCCAGTAGAAAACCAGAGCTATTGGGCAGGTTGGTGACTTTAGTTTCTTTAGTCTTAGAATTATGTGTGTGATAGTGATGTATCTCTCTCTTTGTTTCATTGTTTCATTTTTTGTTTTTGAAAGTATCTGGTAAAGGGTCTGCACATTAAATTCCCTTAAAAAGATTTATTTTTATTTTAAATTATGTGTATACATGTGTTTATATTGTGACATTGTTGTGGGTTTGTGTACATGTGAGAGTAGGTGTCTGTGGAGGTCAGAAGGCAGTGTCTGACCCCCTGGAGCTGGAAGAGGTGGTGAGCTGCCTGCCTTGGGGGCTAGGGATGCCTTCCACCCAGGATCCTCCAAAAGCCATGTACACATTTGGGGCCTGAGCCAGCTCTCCAGCCCTATTTTTGTTTTTGAGGTCTTGCTATGCAGTGCTGGCTGAACTCAAATGTCTCAAATGTGTGATGCCTGCTTCTTTTTGCTTTTTTTCCCCTGGCTTGTTACATTAATTTAAGCGGACTAAACATCTTAGCCATTCATTTGCAAGCTATCACCAAATGGCTGCTGTTACTTCTTCTGGTATAGTTATGATTTTTTTGGTTGTTTCATATTTAGCCTTCTCATCAGGTTTTGATGCTGTTGCGTAGGATGATGTCACACTGGCACAAGACTTGCCAATACCTGCAGATTCTGGCTCTCTGACATAAAACTCATACTTCTCTAATGTGTCCACCAGTCACTCTCCATTCATGAAGATGAACCATAACAAAGTTTGAACCAAAATTCTAGGGAGGCTGGAATAGTAGCTCAGCGATTAGGGACATTAGCTGCTCTTCCAGAGGTCCCCAGAACCCACAGGGCAGCTCAGAACTCTCTGTAACTCCAGCTGCAGGGATCTTTGGCCTCTTCTGTTCTCCAGAGGCACTGAACACACAGACCTACAGACATGCAGGCACAACACCCACACATTTAAAAAGAGATGGGGGTAGGAGGGCTAGAAAAGAGAGGGACAAATGAAGATTAAAGCATAAGAAGTCTTTTCTTAATTTTTCTATCTTCCTGCTATCTGCCCTTTGTGACAAAAATGCCCTCCAGCCAAAAAGCTAACTTTAGTGAAACCAGAAATTAGCTCTTCATCCTAACCCACACTGAAATGCAGATCCAATAAAATGTGCTTTCTTAAAGTTAGCTCCCTTCAGGAAATCATGGAAGACTGTTGTCATGGGGAATTGTGAAAGGAACCAGGAAGGACTTAGCCAGGAAAATACCAATGAAGGATAACATGGAGATCCTCGTTGTCATGATTTCATGAATTCACGTATTTCCACCAGACACATGCTTGTGGTCATGCGTGGACACTCTATGGTTAAATTCAGAATGGTGTATTTTCTGTGATGTGAATTATGTTACACGGAGTGACAAAATTTATGCAGCCTTGTGAGATGTGCCAGAGCAATGTAGCATTTAAGCTAAGATATTTTAATGACACAATTTGTTCAGACTGCTGGAGGATAAAAAATCGATTTCATAAGATTTTCTGCTATTAATTGCTGCAGCCCCTAACATGTAGAACGTGGTGGGCAGGTGTTTTGGGATTATATTAAGAGCAAAAGAAAACAACAGGCCTGTTCTTAATATTCAAATTATAATTAGAGACAACAGCAACATCTCAGAGCAGAATCAAAAGGCATGGTTAGCGTGCAATAAGACATCATAATTAATGTATTAAATGCAGATTCAATAATCTCGATGCATTTAGCAATTACTTACCTGCTTACAATAAATAATTTGCTAGTAGATCCAGAATGCACTTAATTGGTATATAGCAGTAGACACTGTTCCTTGACTCCTGGTCTGGAAAGGAGAAGAAAGAACCCATATTTTCAAAGAGAACTATGAAAAAAAGTTCATCTTAAAAAAAAAAGCCAAGACTCAGCTTTAATATCATTCACGTGGGGCACAGACTTTGAAATGATATTTTCACACAAGGTAGAATATGAAATTTGAATCCTGTCAGAGGCACAAAATACTGAAAGTCCAGATCTCACAGGGAATAACATTTAAATATTAAATGTCTATGTCCAAGGCAGAGAAGACAGGAATAAAAATGATCCCATTTCAAGTGAAATCTTTGTCCTCCGTGTTTTTTTGAACTGGGTTAGATTAGCATTTTTTGTTCAGCTTGGCCTGAAAGAATACAAAATAAATATGATTTGAAGCCAAGGGTTTGAAGCTGTAATGTTCACACAGTTAAAAACGATTCTCCATTTACCAAACTCCCTGTTTTGCAAGGAAGCTTAGGGTTATTACTTATAGGCTGTGGCACCAAAATAAACTGGGCCATCCATCAAACTGGGCGATTAATGCAGTGGAAAACAAAAGCCCCAAAGAGTTGATTGACTGGATTTTCCATTTTGCAGTAAATTATTTTAGAGCCAACTTTCTTTGGTTATTGGTGCTTGTTTCTTCCTTGACTTTCAGATCTGTCTCATATAGGCCAGTTACTGGGTACCAGCCCCTCCTCAAGTGCTTCAACAAAAAAAAGAGCCGGAGTCCTTGTGACTCATGTATAAGAGTGTAACTCCTTTTCCATGTATAAGTTCTGAATAGAAAAGTAGGCATGATTGTATGTCATGTGTACATATGCATGATTACAGACAGAGGCCAAAGCATTACTCAGAAAACCAGAAGGATTTGCAATGGATTGTCACCTGAAGTTATTTGCTGTGGGACCTTGAAGATCTGATTATTTGTGACACGTCTGTGTGACCCAGAGACTCTTGGAAGCTTCTACAGGGGAATTATGGTGTGTACCTATAGATGGAGCAGGACTTTCGCCTTGGCAGATGACTGGTCTTCTGGCGAACAGCATATGGCTTGCTGGGTAGGCAGGTGACCAGCTTCATGGGTATGTGACCACTGAGTGAGCATGAGGGGCTGTTTATATACTGATTGTTGTCTGGTCCCCCAAACGATCGACTCGCACATGAATATAAGTTGGTCATGTTTCAAGTTCCTGGAGAAGTTTCACTATTGCTCCTCTTGTTGTCTTGTATCCTCTCTGTTACACACACACTGTGTATATGTCCTCGTGAGAAGGCTCTACTCCTAACAGTGATGGAGGAAGACTGTTTCAGGACTGGACCATAGACACATGGCCAATGTATATAACACAGTGTAACTGTTCCACTCTGGCTGCTTTCTTCAGCAAAAGGGTGAAGGAAAATCCTGCTCTTGGAAAGGTCTTCAAGAAGTGTACCTAGCTTTTAATTTTTCCTAGTGGGACTGACTTGTCATCCAAGTGTCATGTGATAAAAGCCTCAAGTTCAACACCAGGCTTCAAAAGAATAAACACAACTTATACTTTCCTGGAAGAAGAGAGACACTCCATCATGGTCCTATAAACAATCCATAGGCAGTGCCTCATTATTCATTTAGACGGTTAGGATTATGGACTGAATGTTCATGTCTCCTTAAGATGGAGCTGGACTGAAAGGTGGCAATCAGGATGTGTGTGGTTAGATCTTTCTGAATGACTTTCGGGGGGTGACCATGTTTGTCTTATGTTTGTCCAGGTTTTTTCCCAGATCACCCCACCCATGCCTGATAGACTTGTATGTAAAGTGGCCATTGCAGCAAAGATGAAGGCCATGCATGAATTCAGCATCAGGGATTTCCATTCACTATGGTAGCTGCTGAGTGCCCTACATGGTGATAGCAGAGATGGTACCAGCACACAAGAGGTGAGCTAGCTGCTGATTGCATTGGACTGCATTCATCTCGGAAGACACAATGCTTTGTTCTACTGGGAGAGGTGTTTGCTTTGGATTTGTTTTCCTTGACCATGGTGCTTTGGCCAACCCTGCCATCTGTTGAGCTGACATCACATAGTCAGATGAAGGTATTACCACAAAAGGCTTCTGACCAAGGGGCGTATTCAATAGCAATGTAAGTATGGACTTGCCTTGTGCTCATGGTATTTACTAGTCATAACAATGTTCCTCAGCACTGAAGGAGCTGCCTGACAGAATGATGAAATATGCTTCCAAAGATTTAGTTTCCACACCAGCTGGGTCTCTGTACTTTGCAAAGTGTAGATAAAGAATATTAGGCTATGGTATAGGCACTAAACCACTGACTAAACCACTGACTAATTTATGACAGGATTTTTCAAACAGCTGGGATCCCTGGATGCAGGCAAACCATGTGGACTCTCTCTGTGTGTGTGTGTGTGTGTGTGTGTGTGTGTGTGTGTGTGTGTGTGTGATACTTGTTAGAACTACTATCAGGCTGCTGTGTGCGAGACATGTGTTCTGTGTGAGATGCCAAGTGCTCTTATAGTTTACAAACACCATTCACCTCATGTGCATGTCATTGATACAGGGCAGCATCCAGGCCCACAGCTCCTCCAGCTCCTTCTGGATCTCTTCCCTGAATATCTCTAAATTCTGCTGCTGGCGGTGTAGTAGAGATGTCAGCTCCTTGTGTAGGCTACCTGTGTTGTCATGGTTGGAGGTTGTGAGGGCTTCAGGTGGTCCCCATGAGTTTTCACTTTCCCCTTGTTCTGTCTTCTTGGCATCCAGGTTTTCTTCCCCTTGCTCTGAGGGCCCCACGGGGACACCAGGCCCACGGCTGCTTGGGAGGCTGCAGCCTTCCAGATTGTTGCTTAGCAACAATTGAGTGAGATTTCCACACAGCCAGTCTATGTCTCTGGAAAAGCCTAAATGACACAACCTCTTTCTATCCAGGGAAGGACTCTGTCTTCTCAGTCATCCACTGGCTTATCTTCCTGCCTTCCAGAACTTATAAATCCACCATCATCTTGACTCCTGAGTCTGTTTCCTTTTTTAAAATGTTCAGAATCAATCAAAATGTGGAGCACAATGCCATCTTAACTTACCTCAGATCACTCAGGAAAGCAGGCTCTTTCATAAAGACGCAGCAGTAAAAGCAGATGTTAGTCAAAACAAAACACCGACAGCACATAACTTACATACCGGTACGTCTGCTCTCTCACCTGTGGATCCCTTACTCTCTCTCACCTTCCTCTGTACTCAAAATCCCATCAAAAGCAAGATGATTCAATCCTCCCATTGTCGTCTGAGCTTCATAGTTTCATGTCAACTTGCCACAGTTAAAGTCATCTGAAAAGATAGAGCCTCAGTTGAAAAAATGCCTTCGTTAAGATTCAGCTGTAGGGGGATGCCTCGTGAGACATTCTGGAGGCTTCATGGATCCCACAACCAGCATTAGCACTCCCCTCCCGGCCCTCCCCCAGATCTGAGGCCTGGACGAGACCTCTGCCGGGTCTGCTGTGTGTGGACCCCAGATTCCGCCTGAGACATTCTGGAGGCTTCATGGATCCCACAGCCAGCATTATGCAGGAAGACCCACATACTACCCTAAGCCCATAGCTGGGTGCTGGGAGCTCTCAGATTTCAGCAGATACCCCCCCCTCCCCACCCCTGTGGAGCAGCACTCCCCTTCCAGAACTCTCCTGGATCTGAGGCCTGGACGAGACCTCTGCCGGGTTTGCTGTTGTGTGGACCCCGGATTCCGCCTGAGGATATACTGAAAGGTCCACTCAACCCAGAGCCACAGAGGAACTACTGAACTCAGAGTGTCAGACAACATATCGTGAGATATCCTAGAGGAGACACTGCACCCAGAACAGCAGACACCTAGCTGGACTGCTACCTTGGAGGCACCAAATCCTGAGGCATCCTAGAGGTACCACTGTAATCAGTACAGGTGGAAAAGATCACAGAGATATCTGGAACCCTAGGAGATCATACACAATCGAGATAACTGGAAAGGCAGGCTTCAGTCAGAGACAGCAAGTACAGGCAGCACTAGAATTAACCAAATGGCAAAAGGCAAAAGCAGGAACGTAAGCAACAGAAACCAAAGTTACACGACATCATCAGAACCCAGTTCCCCCATCATAGCAAGCCCTGAACACCTCATCACACCAGAAAAAACAGGATTCAGAATTAAAATCACTTCTCATGATGATGATAGAGGACTTTAAAGAAAGACATAAATAACACTCTCAAAGAACAGATAGAAACCCTTAAAGAGGAAACACAAAAATCCCTTAAAATTGCAAGAAAATGCGACCAAACGGGAAAAGGGATTAAACAAAACCATGCAGGATCTAAAAATGGAAGTAGAAACAATTAAGAAATCACAAAGGGAGAATACCTTGGAGATAGAAAACCTAAAAACAAGATCAGGAGCCATAGACACAAGTATCACCAACAGAATACAAGAGATGGAAGAGAGATAATCTCATTGCAGAAGATACAATGGAAAACATTGACACAACTGTCAAAGAAAATGCAAAATACAAAAAGCTACTAACCCAAAATATACAAGAAATCCAAGACACAATGAGAAGGCCAAACCTAAGGATAATAGGTATAGACGAGGGGGAAGACACCCAACTTAAAGGACCAGTAAATATCCTCAAAAAAATTTAGAGGAAAACTTCCCTAACCTGAAGAAAGAGATGTCCATAAATATACAAGAAGCCTACAGAACTCCAAATAATTTAGACCAGAAAAGAAATACTTCCTGCCACATAATAGTTAAAATATCAAATGTACAGAACAAAGAAAAAATACTAAAAGCAGTAAGGGAAAAAGGCAAAGTAACATATAAAGGCAGACCTATAAGAATTACACCAGACTTCTCACCAGAGACCATAAAAGCCAGAAGAATCCTGGATCAACATCATACAGACTTTAAGAGAACACAAATGCCAGCCCAGACTACTATACCCAGCAAAACTGTCAATCATTATTGATGGAGAAACCAAAATACCCATGACAAATCCAAATTTACACAGTATCTCAACACAAATCCAGCACTTCAAAGAATAATTGATGGAAAACTCCAACACAAGGAGGGAAACTACAACCTAGAAAAAGCAGGAAAGTAATCTTCCAAAAGCCATAAAAGAAGGTAGCTACACAAACATATCTCCACTGCCAATAACAAAAATAGCAGGAAACAACATTCATTTCTCCTTAATATCTCTTAATATCAATGGACTCAATTCTCCAATAAAAAGACATGGACTATCAGACTGGATACGTATGCAGGACCCAACATTTTGCTGCATTCAGGAAACTCACCTTTGTGAAAAACACAGACACTACCTCAGAGTAAAAGGTTGGAAAACAATCTTCCAAGCAAATGTCCCAAGAAACAAGCTGGAGTAGCAATTCTAATATCAAATAAAATCATTTTCAACCAGAAGTAATCAAAAAAGATAAAAAAAGACACTTCATATTCATCAAAGGAAAAATGTACCAAGAGGAACTCGCAATTCTGAACATCTATGCCCCCAAATGCAAGAGCATCCACATACATAAAAGAAACTTTACTAAAGCTTAAAGCATACATTGCACCCTACACAATAATACTGGGAGATTTCAAAACCCCACTCTCAGCTATGGACAGATCATGGAAACAGAAACTAAACCAAGACACAATGAAACTAACAGAAGTTATGAACCATTGGACTTAACTGACATCTATAGAAACATTTCATCCTAAAACAAAAGAATATACCTTCTCAGCACCTCTTAGTACCTTCTTGAAAATAGACCATACAGTTGGTCACAAAACAGGCCTCAACAGATACAAAAAGATTGAAATTATCCCTAGTACCTTATCAGACCACCATGGACTAAGACTTGTCTTTGACATGGACAAAACAACAGAAAGCCCACATACTCCTTGGAAACTGAACTATGTTCTACTCAATGATAACTTGGTAAAGGAAGAATAAAGAAAGAAATTAAAGACTTCTTAGATTTAAATGAAAATGAGGACACATTATATCAAAACTTGTGGACTCACTGAAAGCAGTACTAAGAGGAAAAATCATTAGCTCTAAGTGCTCACAAAAAGAAATTGGAAAGAGCATACATTAACAACTTGACAGCAAACCTGAAAGCGTTAGAACAAAAAGAAGCTAATATACCCAAGAGTAGTAGACAGCAGGAAATAATCAAACTCTGGGCTGAAATCAACCAAGCTGAAACAAAAAGAACTATACAAATATCAATAAAAACCAGGTGCTGGTTTTTTGAGAAAAATCAACAAGATAGACAAACCCTTAGCAAGACTAACCAAAGGGCACAGAGACAGTATTCAAATTAATAAAATCACAAATGAAAAGAGAGACATAACAACAGAAACAGAGGAAATTAAAAATCATCAGATCCTACTACAAAGGCCTATACTCAACAAAATTGGAAAATCTGGATGAAATAGACA
Organism: Arvicanthis niloticus; assembly: GCF_011762505.2. Taxonomy (NCBI): domain Eukaryota; kingdom Metazoa; phylum Chordata; class Mammalia; order Rodentia; family Muridae; genus Arvicanthis; species Arvicanthis niloticus. The sequence goes on along the minus strand of NC_133438.1, from coordinate 856,294 downwards.
ATTTTCTAGATAGATAGCAGGTACCAAAGTTAAAGGAGGAACAGATAAACCATCTAAACAGTCACATAACTCCTAAAGAAATAAAAACAGTCATTAAAAATCTTCCCACCAAAAAATGTCCAGGGCCAGATGGTTTCAGCACAGAATTCTTTCAGACCTTCAAGGAAGACCTAATCACCAATCCTCTCCAAGCTAGTTCATCGAATAGAAACAGAAGGAACACTACCCAATTCATTCTATGAAGTTACCATTACACTCATACCTAAACCACAGAAAGAGCCATCAAAGAAAGAGAACTACAGACCAATCTCACTTATGAATATTGATGCAAAAATACTCAATAAAATTCTCACAAACCGAATCCAACAACACATCAAAACAATTATCCATCAAGATCCAGTAGGCTTTTATCCCAGGAATGCAGGGATGGTTCAATATTTGGAAATCCATCAATGTAATCCACTACATAAATAAACTTAAAGAAAAAAACCACATGGTCATCTCACTAGATGCTGAGAAAGCATTTGACAAAATTCAACATCCATTCATGTTAAAAGTCTTGGAAAGATCAGGAATTCAAGGCCTATACCTAAACATAGTAAAAGCAATATACAGCAAGCCAGTAGCCAACATCAAACTAAATGGAGAGAAAATTGAAGCAATCCAACTAAGATCAGGGACTAGACAAAGGCTGCCCATTCTCACCTTACCTATTCAATATAGTACTGGAAGTCCTAGCTAGAGCAATTAGACAACAAAAAGAAGTCAAGGGAAGCAGATAGGAAAGGGAGAAGTCAAAATTTCACTATTTGCAGATGATATGATAGTATAATTAAGTGACCCTAAAACTTCCACCAGAGAACTCCTAAACCTGATATACAACTTTAGCAATGTGGCTGGATATAAAAATCCACTCAACAAATCAGTAGCCTTCCTCTATTCAAAGGATAAACAGGCTGAGAAAGAAATTAGGGAAATAACACCCTTCACAATAGCCACACATAAAATAAAAATATCTTGGAGTGATCTAACAAGCAAGTGAAATATCTGTATGACAAGGAACTTCAAGTCTCTGAAGAAAGAATTGAACAAGATCTCAAAGAGATGAAAAAGATCTCCCATGCTCCTGGATTGGCAGGATTAATTTAGTAAAAATGGCTATCCTGCCAAAAGCAATCTACAGATTCAGTGCAATACCCATCAAATTCCAAATCAATTCTTCATAGAGATAGAAAGAGCAATCTACAAATTCATTTGGAATAACAAAAACCTAGGATAGCAAGAACTATTCTCATCAATAAAAGAACTTCTGGGGGCATCACCATCGCTGACCTCAAACTGTACTACAGAGCAGTAGTGATAAAAACGGCATGGTATTAGTACAGAGACAGACAGGAAGATCAATGGAATAGAATTGAAGACCCAGAAATGAACCCGCACACCTATGGTCACTTGATCTTTGACAAGGGAACTAAACCATCCAGTGGAAAAAGGACAACATTTTCAACAAGTGGTGTTGTCTCAACTGGAGGTCAACATGTAGAAGGATTCAAATTAATCCATTCTTATCCTTTTGTGCAAAGCTGATCTCCAAGTGGATTAAGGACCTTCACATAAAGCCAGATATGCTGAAACTAATAGAAGAGAAGTTGGGGAAGACCTCGAATAAAATAGAGCACAGGGGAAAAGTTCCTGAACAGAACACCAATGGTTTATGCTCTAAGATCAAGAATCGACAAATGGGACCTCATCAAATTGCAAAGCTTCTGTAAGGCAAAGGACACTGTCAACAAGACAAAACAGCAACCAACAGATTTGGAAAAGATCATTACCAATCTTACATCCAATAGAGGCTAATATTGAATATATACAAAGAACTCAAGAAATTAGACACCAAACAACAAAATAACCCCATTAAAAATGGGGTACAGAGCTAAACAAAGAATTCTCAAATGAAGAACCGGAATGGCCGAGAAGCACCTTAAGAAATGTTCAACATCCTTAGTCATAAGGGAAATGCAAATCAAAACAACACTGAGATACCACCTGACACCAGTAGAATAGCTAAGATCAAAAATTCAGGTGATAGTAGATGCTGGCGAGGATGTGAAGAAAGAGGAACACTCCTTCATTGTTGGTGGGTTGCAAACTGGTACAACCACTCTGGAAGTCAGTCTGGCGGTTCCTCAGAAAATTGGACATAGCACTACCTGAGGACCCTGCTATACCACTCCTGTGAATATACCCAGAAAATGCCCAAACATATAACAAAGACATATGCTCCACTATGTTCATAGCAGCCTTATTTATAATAGCCAAAGCTGGAAAGAACCCAGATGGCCTTCAACAGAGGAATGGATACAAAAATGTGGTACATTTACACAATGGAATATTATGCAGCTATTAAAAATAATGAATTTGAGAAATTCTTAGGTAAATGGATGGAACTAGACAATATCATCCTGAGTGAGGTAACCCAATCACAAAAGAACACACATGGTATTTACTCACTGATAAGCAGAAATTAGCCCTAATTTTGAAACAACACAGATTCAACTACCAGACAAAATGAAGATCATGAAGAAGAAAGAACAAGTGAGGATGCCTAGGTCTTTCTTAGAAGGAGTAACTAAATACTCAAGGGAGCAAATATGAAGACAAAGTGTGGGACAGAATCTGAAGGAGAGGTTATATGGAGACCATTCCATCTGGGTATTCATTCCATGTGCAGTCACCAAAAATAGACGCTGATATGGATGTCAGGAAGGGAAAGCTGACAGCAGCCTGATAAGGCTGTCTCATTAGGGGTCCCCCAGAGTCTGACATACCCAGAGGCAGATACTCACAGCTAACCATTAATCTGATCAAAGGTTCCCAATGGAGAAGTTAGAGAGTAAACTGAAGGAGCCTAAAGTGTTGGTGGCCTCATGAGAAGAGCAACAATACCAACCAGCTAGAGTTCCCCAGTGTCTAAACCACCAGCCTAGGAGCACATATGGAGATCCACATGACTCCAGCTGTACATGTAGGGGAGGATAGCCTTGTTGGGCATAGGGTGGAGATGAGGTCAATGGTACCTTGAAGGCTGAGCACTGAGTAGGGGGGATAATCTGAGGGTGGGGAGGGGGATTGGGGTAGGTGGGTAAACACTCTCATAAAGCAGAAGGAGGGGGATGGGATAAGGGGTTCCAGGAGATGGGGAGATGCAGTAAGGGGATAAATTTGAAATGTAAATAATATCCAATAAAAGAGGGAAAAAAGAAAAGCGGTTAGAACGGACATCCTTAATAAAATAGCCTCTTTAAAAAAAACTATCTTGATACTAAAATTTGTTTTGAGAATTGTATATTGCAGAATGATCAGCCTTGGGTATCTACTCAACAAGCAAGCTGGGCAGACCTGCTCAAACCTCTGAGGTCCAGGAATTCCATCTGGAGGCAGTGAAGACACAGCATCAGAGGCTTATCAATTTGCTCTTCCCCCCACTCCTCTTCTAATATCTCAACGCCCATCGTCAGCTTGAAGAAGCTAATGAAGAGTCAGCGCCCCTATTCCCTGGGCTTGGGGACTAAGGTGGTAAATGTTGGGATTTCTTTCTAGGGAAAAGTAGTGGTTTGGTCGGAATAGAGAGGATTAGTAGGGTTTATTGCATAGCCATAACCTATTAGTAGAAATCTGTATAATTAGTATCAAGATGAAGATTAAAATTCTTAAACAGCACCAATTTACTTTGATTACAAATTTTAAGGTTTTCATTGGTACGACTTCTTATTGATATAAGAGTGAGATGAATATTGTTACCCTCATAGGCATTGTACCAGTATAACACACTTAGGAATACAAGGCTTAGACCTAGTCCTTCTTTAACTTTTTTAAACTGATTTGAGATGGTCAGCCTGTGAGTTAAGGGACTACAGCAAATTCATGGGTTGGAGTTTACTGTTAGGGTGTTTCTATGTTTTATTTAGAAATAGCTGAGTGGAGTTAACAGGCAACAGTCCAGATTACTTTACATGGATAGTTGGTTTCAAAGATCAGAAATCCACAGAATTGACATGACAAACATTTTTGTATTAATGTTCATTTTGAATAGAGACTGTCTGCTCCTGTTAGCTTCATATATTGAATTCTAAGAAGAAATTGAGCATCTTTTGGAGTTACTCCAGTTGTGGTGAGACAGCCACTAGACAAGAAGTGCACTCTTCCTTCTACAGACAAATTACTGTCCAGAAAAGGACACACTTGCAGAATAGTCGACTGATTATATCTGCCTAGACAGAGTAATCAGCCCTTAATAATTCTGCAGCACTAAGGTCTGTCAGATGATCCTGGGCCAGAAGGTGAAGAACAGATGCTCCAAGTTATGTAGTATAGGGAGTGTCCAGTGTTCAGAGGTCTCTATAATTGGCTAAGTTTTAGAAGCTATGCTTTGTGCTTCCCACAATTATAGTTAACTCAGTCATTCTGGATTTCTGACGGGTTGAAAACTTATAGCCTCATAGCCACTTCTGGCTATTTACCTTGAGAAGAAAGATTTGAGTGGATGGTCATCAGCTGACATTCATCCTAAAGCCAAGGAAAAAGCCAAATTCAGAACTAAGTTTTAGTTAGGAGAGACGACAGAGGTTCTGATTAGTCACAAAAATGTTGGACTGGGTATGAGGACTATCTTGTACCTCACTGGTACAAATATGGCATAATTATGCTCTAATTGTATTTTGAGAGAAAAGTTTTCATTTTAATAGGAAGGGTGATGTGTAGGAGGAGCTTAGGTGGGAGGAGTACTGAGAGGAAGAAAAGGAGTAAGAAGAGGAGGAGAAGGAGAGGAGAAGCTAGGTGATGAAAGAGAGAAAGAGGGGGGAGACAGTGAAGCAGATGTTCATGTATCTCCACCAGTCAAAGATAGTTGATATATCTAGGTTGGGTAGTGGGTTAACCTCTGATTGAACAATACCAAACTTATAAAGCCTATGATTAACATTTTGAAAAAAATGTATATGTGCAACAAGAAAAGAGGGCATGGATAGGGATTTTCTGGGGGGTGGGGGAATGGGGGAAGGGTATGGCTCTGAAGTGTAAATAAAATATCTTAAAAAAAGCACAAGAAGTTAACTGTAAAAAAAAGATTCCGCTGTAGGGCATTTTCTTAGTGATTGATGGGAAAGGGGCCACCCATTGTGGCAGTGCTATTCATCAGCTGGTGGTCCTGGCTTCTGCAAGAAAGCTGGCTTGAGCAAGCCATGGGGAACAAGCCAGTAAGCAGCACCCTCCATGGCCTCTGCTTCAGCTCCTGCTTCCAGGTTCCTGCTCTGTTTGAATTCCTGTTTCGGCCTTCTTTCAGTGATGAACAGTGATATGGAAATGTAAGCCAAATAAATGCTTTCTTCCCAAGTTGTTTTTTGGTTATGGTGTTTCATTGCAGTAATAGAAACCCTGACTAGACCAGTTGGTACCAGGGAGCGGGTATTGCTGTGACAGCTTGCTTTGTTATTTTTGAGAGGATTATGAAAGGACCTTGGAAAGTTGGGCCCACCATAGAAAAGCCATCAGATTTTCAAAACTTGGTTAGCTGATCTATGAAGGCTTGGAAGATAAGGAATTTCCGGGCTATGCTAAAGATGGCGAGCCTGGTTTTGTGAATTTCAGATGAAAGAATTAAATGACGATTTGTTACATAGAATTCAGATTCTGTAGTTCTGGTCAGCTAGGGCTGCAAATAATCAGCTGTGATTAACAGATACCAGAACTACTAAATTGAAACCTTTGATTTTTTTTTTCTGGGAAACTTGATGCTGACCGACTTTAGCTAAGTAAGAAACAACAATTAGAAGTTGAAATTAGACTCAGTCCATCCTCATCACGTTTAAATCTCTGAAGTGTTTCCTGAGAGCACACAGAATCTGTTTTTTTCAGAACTGGCTGAGGTTGTATTTGGGCTGGCAGCTGAACTTTGTAGTTAAGAGTGACCCAGGTAGTACTGGTTTTGAGGGTACAAAGGGGTCATGGATGA